>NC_090446.1:213822622-215072622 GCF_031143425.1 Pleurodeles waltl
CAGCTGCTCCTCCCTCTACCGCCCCTTCTTAATGGCGGCCGCTGTGCCAGAGGCAAGCCCGTCCGTGCCTGGACTGCACCCATCGCCTGTCCCCCTGGTCCACGCTTCTCCGACCCCCCCCAAGCGCCACTACTCCTCCACAAAACTCATTGCTCTCAACCCAGGCCAGCATCCCGCCTGTGCCCAGTCCGACCCAAAACACACACACGGACCTTTCACATGCCATTCATGCCATTTCTCCTGCACTCACACCAACACCAGCAACACCAACAAGCACCGCAACAACACCAAACCCTGCAATCACCTTAACTGCATCCTCCTTAACACCCGCTCCGTCCACAAGCACTCCATCGAGCTTTGGGACCTGCTCACCACAAACTCTCCTGACACCGCCTTCCTCACTGAAACATGGATGAACTCCTCATCAGAACCCGACATCGCCATAGCCATCCCAGAAGGTTACAAAATCACCCGTAGAGAACGCACCAACAAACCAGGAGGAGATATCACCCTAATACACAAAAACTCCATCAAAATTTCCATCAACGACAAACTAGACAACGCAGAACACTTACACTTTCAAATACACATCAACGCCAACACCACCCTTAGAGGAACCCTCATCTACAGACCACCAGGACCCCGCCCCCCATTCTGTGACACCATCGCCGATACCATCAGCTCCCACGCCCTCACCTCCACAGACTACATACTCCTTGGTGACCTCAACTTTCACCTGGAAAGCACCCATGACTTCAACTCCACGGCCCTGCTGGACAACCTCACAAACCTCGGCCTCAAGCAACTGGTCACCTCACCCATCCACTCAGCGGGTAACACGCTAGACGCCATCTTCACCTCAAGCAGCCACATCACCTTCCCTCACACCACCGAACTCCACTGGACTGACCACCACTACGTCCACTTATCCTTCATGAAACCCACCACCCACCACCAACAACACACTACACCCTACCGCAAGTGGAATAAGATCTCCAAAGAACACCTGATCTCCAACCACGGACAAGCTCCACCTCCCATCACCAGCGACCCCAACACCGCCACCCTCAACCTCACACGATGGCTCGAAACTTGCGCAGACTCCCTCGCCCCTTTGAAAACAAACAACACCTGCACCATCAAGACCACCCCCAGGTTCACCACAGAACTTCAATCTTCCAAGCGAGAATGCTGAAAAATTGAGAAAGCCTGGTGCCAAGAACCCTCAATGAGCAACTTCTCCACCCTCAAAACAGGCATGCGCAAACACCACCAACTCATCCGGACCACCAAACGGTCCTACAAAGACCGCATAGACAACAAAACACACAACAGCAAGGAACTCTTTGCCATCATCAAAGACCTCACCAAACCCAAATCCTGCACCATCTACCCTCCACACTCCCAAGACCTCTGCAACTCCCTCTCCAACTTCTTCCACAGCAAAATCGCAGACATACACGACAGCTTCACATCATCAGCACCCACCATCACCACCATCGATACAACCAACACCACAACACCCTGCCGCACCAACCTACTGAACACCTGAACCCCCACCAACGACGAAGAAATTGGCAAAACCATGAACTCCATCCTCTCAGGCTCCCCAACAGACCCTTGCCCCCACCACATTTTCAACAAGGCCAGCCAAATCATCGCTCCCCAGCTCCGGGCCCTCATCAACAGTTCCTTTGACACCGCAACCTTCCCAGATATTTGGAAGCACACCGAAGTCAACGCTCTTCTCAAAAACCCAAAGCAGACCCTGAAGACCTCACAAACTACCGACCCATTTCTCTTCTCCCCTTCCCCGCAAAGGTCACTGAGAAGATAGTAAACGTACAACTGTCTCGCTTCCTAGAAGGAAACAACATACTCGATGCCTCTCAGTCTGGATTCCGCATGAACCACAGCACTGAGACCGCCCTCATTGCCTGCACAGACGACATCAGGACCAGAGTGGACAAGGGCGAGACCGTCGCCCTCATCCTCCTAGACCTCTCTGCAGCTTTTGACACTGTATGCCACCAAACCCTCTGCGCACGCCTTTTCGATGCCGGAATTCGCCACAAAGCCCTGAACTGGCTCACCTCCTTCCTCTCCGAAAGAACCCAAAGAGTTTGCATCCCTCCTTTCTGGTCTACAGCCTCAAAGATCCTCTGTGGGATCCCCCACGGATCCTCCCTCAGCCCCACCCTCTTCAACATCTACATGGCTCCTCTCGCCAACATCCTTCGCCCCCATGGCATCACCATCATTTCATTCGCTGACGACACCTAGCTCTTCATCTCCGTCAATAGGAACGCAGCCACCACCAAGAATAACCTGCACGCCGGACTCCTCAACATCGCCAAATGGATGACAGCAATCCACCTCAAATTGAACTCAGTCAAAACAGAGATCATCATCTTCTGCCCCAACAAGACAGCATGGAACGACTTGTGGTGGCCCACCACCCTCGGACTACCCCCAGCACCCAGCACCCACGCACGCAACCTTGGCATCATACTGGACTCGTCTCTCTCCATGACCCAGCAAATCAACGCCATATCATCCTCCTGCTTCAACACCCTTCGCATGGTACGCAAGACATTCAAATGGATCCCTTTAGAAACAAGAAAAACAGTCACCCACGCCCTCATAAGCGGCAGACTGGACTACGGCAATGCCCTCTATGCAGAGACCACAGCCAAGCTTCAAAGAAAACTCCAGCGAATCCAGAACGCAGCCGCACATCTCATCCTCAACCTCCCTCGCCACGAACACATATCCACCCACCTCAGATCCCTACATTAGCTGCCCATCAACAAAAGGATCATTTTCAAAATCCTTGTCCACGCTCACAAAGCCCTCCATGACACTGGACCGGCCTACCTCAATGAACGAGTCAATTTCCACATAGCAACTCGGCAGCTCTGCTCCACCGACCCCGCCCTTGCTACAGTCCCCTGCATCCAACGCACCACCTCCGGCGGCAGATCCTTCTCCAACCTCGCCATCAAGACCTGGAACTCCCTCCCCACCAACCTACACAATACCCAGGACCTTCTCACCTTTAGAAAGCACCTAAAAACATGGCTTTTCGAGCAGTAACTGCCCACCTCCCAGCGCCTCGAGAACCTATTGGGTGGGTAGTGCACTTAAGAAATGATTTGATTGATTGATTGATTGATATAATCAGGGGTAAAGCTGGCTGTCAAGAGTCAATTCAGGCTTGCATTCACATGCACCAAAAGCAACTTTAAGATAAAGAGAACAAAACAATCTGAAAAGAACATAAAGTGATGGATGACTGGCGTGCATTAACCTCAGTGACTCAGGAAACATTCCAGTTCATTGCTTTTACCATGACTGTGCCAAAACAGAAAGGACCCAATCTTGGGCAAAGCAAGAACAGTGCAGTCCTTATAGCAAGCCATGTCCATTCTGTAGAACAGTGGTTCTTAACCTGTGGTCCAAGGACCCATGGGGGTCTGCCAGGCGTACTCAGGGGCTCTGCAACTGCTTTACATAATTAAATTAAAGCTAACATTCAGAAAATAAAATTAATAAAGTGTATACAAATAAAGAAGGAGAATTAAAAATGCAAAAGCTTTTTCAATATTTGATTGTGGATTCAATAATTTATTTTAAAATTTGAGCATTTGTTTGGTGTATACTTGTATTTGTTTTTTGTGTGTTGTTTTGAGGTAATCATTGAAATTGGCCAGGCTTGTGGTTCCCCGTTGTCAATAATGGCTTAGTGGGAGCCCACGGATTCTAGTAATGCTTCAGTGGAGGTCCAGAGAAGTCAAAAGTTTAAGTACCAGTGCTGTAGAACACAACAATATGTTTGACTTTGTTGGACCTCATCACCAAGATTGGCTTGAATCATGTGTCACAGTGGACGTCCTCATCTAGGTATACCCACCTTTGATTAAAAGCTCACGCCCTTTAGCATGATGATTACTGAGGAACATCTGAACTTCAGATGAACTATGTTCTAACTTCCCTGGATCCACTGACTCTTCCCTAGATAGAGGTTACAGTCATCTTGGGGCCTGGTGGGGATGGCTCCATGGCAAAGACTTAGAAATGTCCTTGTGATTCCTGACACCTCAGGCATTAGTGCCCATGCAAACATGTCCCACTGACAAAAGCCCATCAGTTTTAGCAAGTTGTCTAGCTAAACTCTTCTGGTCATGTTAGTGACATGCGATTGGAGTCCTCTAAATGGCCAAGCTTGTTCCCTCCCCTGCACCATGTGAGTTGCAGGGGTGTATGCCATCCCCTCTTTTGGAAAAATACATTTCAAAATTATAAACAGATGGCCTCCAGTCTGTTTATGATTATCCTAGAAGGGACACCAGGACAAAAATGGGTGGGGGGCATTTATATTTTAAGCAGCCTGTTTCCTATTCAGCAGTTTCCATCCCCATATAAAACTACTACTCTCTCTAATTCTCCAGTATTGGATATTTCATAGATTCACATGCTTAAATCATTCCCCGTCAAAGTGGGAGTGTGAATCTATGAAAGATACCAATATTGGAGAACTGCAGTTACAGGTAAGTAACTTAAGGCCAGATGCAGTAAGATATGATTTTGCGACTCGGAAATTGCGAGTCGGTGCGTCTCGCAATTTCCGAGTCGCAAAATCATATGCAGAATGGTGTCCATGACACCTTCTGCGAATCTCAAGGGGGTCGCAAAGACCCACCTCATTAATATTAATGAGGTTGGTCGCAATTTGCGACCCCCTTGCAATTCCCTGCACTCACAGGGATGGTGGCCTGCTGGAGACAGCAGACCTCCATGTTTGTGACTGCTTTTTTAATAAAGCAGTTTTAATTTTTTTTGTATTGCAGCCCGTTTTCCTTAAAGGAAAAGGAGTTGCAATACAAAAGAAAAAATGAAACCATTTGGTTTCGTTTTTTCAGAGTAGGCAGTGGTCCATTGGACCACTGCCTGCTCTGAAAAAATATTTATGGCGACACTCACAAAGGGGAAGGGGTCCCATGGGGACCCCTTCCCTTTTGCAAATGAGTTAGCACACACTTGACATGGGGGCTAACTGCGAATTGCTTTGCGACCGCGTTCGCGGTCACAAAGAAATTCTGCATCGCGGTGCGAATCGCAAATAGGAAGGGAACACCCCTTCCTATTTGCGAGTCGCATTCCCATTTTGCGAGTCGGAACCAATTCGCAAAATGGGATTGTGCATTTTGCATGGCACAAACTGCGAATTTCGCAGTTTGCGCCATGCAAAACGCTTCGTACATCTGGCCCTTATTTTCTTATGTAGCACAGACTATGCGAAATGAGCACTTGAAACCCCTCTCTATAGTCCAGCAGCATCAGAAGTATGTTGTAGCAAACATGTGGAAGTTGTGCACAATAATCATTCTGCTGGAAACCATTAGGACACTATTGGTCACCAATGCCATTTCACCACAGTCACGGATGTATACTGGAAGTGACGTCCCAAAAAATCACGCCCTATGTGATATTCGAGGAAGTGACAAACACGATCTTTGGATCTGAGGAACAAAAGGCCAGGTATTAACAGTGCCAAAAATAAAGGTAATGCTTATTTTAAAATATTAGTTAGTTAGATGACAGGCATTGCTAATCATCCACGGGGCTTGCATGACGCAGTATGGGGTAGCGCCTGCCTGGCTAAATAACGTGGCTTCACACAACTCTACTGTTAATTCAAACTTTCCCTTTTGTTAAAGAAAAGATTTTGTAGTCAAAGACAGGCAGCAGTGGGTGAAGTCACCATCGCCTGCAAAAACAAGAACCAGAGCGAATCCACATTATTTTACAAATGACTGGGCAGGTTCTGAGGCCAAGTGAGTCAAAGCCTTGTCACGGTTCTTCTGTCGAGAGACTGTGCCAGCCAGGCAGACACAGTGAGCCACACGCCCCTCGAGAGATGCTGCGGTCGCTCTGGCATGCAATTGTCTGAAGCCTTTATAATAGGGCGCTGCCAGCGTGTGTGTGCCCACCCGAGACAGACAGGAAGGCCAATTGTGCCACCCTGACTCAGTGGAAGCTTGACTCACAAGGCTGGCAATGCTGCGGTCTTTACCCAGAGGGGAAGGAGCCTGCTGCGCGCCCTTACGCATACTGTGGCCCTTTCAACAAAAAAGCGATACATTACCCACACTTGGCATGGCATGCGCTAGGATGGGTGTAACAACACAGAACTAGAGGAGGTATGGTGTGGTACCGAAGTACCAATAACCAGAGGACTAGAGTCCGTTCAACACGTGACCAACGTGACCCTAGACAAATCAGTGTAATTTTCAGTGCGTCATTTCCGTTACCTTGACAAATAGACACGCTTACGACTAGGTGACCCCATGCATTTAAGCGGTGCATTTAATGCTTGTTTTTCCCGATATTTGTTAGCATTTTAATAACAGATACAACTAGAAAAAGGTTGCCTCCTTCAGAGTGTGGTAAAATGCAGATGAGCGATTGCTACTATATCCTTGCATCTGCTTCCTAGCCGTTTATTTCAGCTCGCCTTATTTTTGCACATCTTTTCAGTTCAGGGTAGAGGGGGGTGAGCCAGGGAATTTAGGAAAGAAAGCTAGCGGTCCGGCATGGCTCTAAGAGCCGAGAAACGAGTCACAGTGGCTTGCCTAGCTCTAGTTCTCGGTTTGCATTTCATCAACACATCTTCCCTCTAGAACTCTGATACACAGGCCTTGTCTCGAATTACGTATCAGTTTTTACTACTGTTCAGCTTAATCATACTTCATTTATGAACTCAAAAAATGATTAAGCGGGAGTTGACCTTTTGTAGGTCTCAAGGCTACAAGTTGTCAGTTGTAATGCAGATTTCTGCTGCAAACCCCAAACCGACTGAGGTATCATAGCTGTCATTCACATCTGCAGTGTCTTCTGAGTCGGATCACAAGATGGGGAAATTCATATCCAAGCACATGTGGCCGTCATTCTGACTGGGGCAAAATACCATCTCTTGGACAAGGGGCCAAGGCGCCAGGTCGCAGGTATTGGAGACAGGTGTGGGCAGAATCAGACCGGTCAGTGGCCATCGGTGGTCTCGTTTTGAATTTCCC
Organism: Pleurodeles waltl; assembly: GCF_031143425.1. Lineage (NCBI taxonomy): Eukaryota > Metazoa > Chordata > Amphibia > Caudata > Salamandridae > Pleurodeles > Pleurodeles waltl. Next base: position 213,829,699 of record NC_090446.1, read on the forward strand.
TCTTTGCACACAGGGAGCAACCATTGGTTGCCTCATCACTGGCGGGGTCGCCTTTTCGGTCTTCAGGGGCATCTGGACAGTTTAAATAGTGGGCTAGGTTGCCCGGATTACACATCGCTGCCTTCGTGCCCCTGACGATTGCTGACACCACCCTTGCCTACTCAAGCATCGGAGTGCTTCTTTCACCCACCTTCCCATCTCTGTGTTAAGTTCACTTGGGAGGTACATTCGCTCATTGTTGGTGGTGATCAATGGCAGGGGAAGAGTCATGGCTACTAAAACAGGTAGACAACCTTGACATCAAGAATATAAGTGTAGATTAATTCAAAATGGAACTGGATTTTAAGCCATTAGCTCAATTTGGGGGAGGGGTACCACTGTCTCTACTGGAAGGCTTGGGACACCTGTTACATCGATTGTCCATAACAAGTCAGGATACTCCATTACACGGCCCTGAGGATACTGGGGGTGGAGGGCTGGTATGGGGACCAAGGTATAGCCTGGTTGCCAAGGCCCACCTCCCAGTGGGTGCCAGGGGGAATCCCTGTATTGGGTGGCTCTGGCATGGTTGTTTGGGGGTCCAGGTGTTATGCTGTCCCAAGCTCCCTCTGTCTTGAGGGGGCAGGTGAGTTTGCCTTGAAGACAACTTATGGAGGGACCAGCAGGGTTTTGTCCTGGGTCCAAGTCAATTAGGTCAATAAATCAGTCAGTGCCAGAAGGGCCTGAGGGGTGGTCATTCATGACTCCCTATTTGCTATGAAATTTCATGTATTAGCTATGGAGTATTTGCTAGGACATTTTATGAATTAGATATGCCCATGTGATAATCACTATGCTGTACTGTACTTATTGTGACTTTATATGAAAACAAAACATTTGTTGTTTTATGAGTTGTAATAACTACAGCCAGAGAATGTTATATTCTCTAGCGCAAGAAATTGTCTGGAATTGGGTCCTTTTGCATAATCAGCCACATGTTGAGTGAGTAAATGTTTGTCTGGTTGAGATATGGCTGGTCTTGCTGTGGTCCCTCACCTGAGATACTTTACCCAGCAAATATCAGGTGTTGTATTTATCTGGTGCCCAGTTTGTGCATTGTTCCAAGTTTCCGCCCCCGGAAGGGAGGGCAACGCTCATTTGTTCATTTACAAAAGTGTGCAAATTTGGATTTTGCACAGTTTGTTCATAAGTTTTACTTCAGTTTTTACCTGGCAAGACTTATTATGCGTGTGCATGTGAAGTGTGCAATTTGCATCTGAGTTGGAGTCCCGTCGTCTGCGCAAATGGGAGTTTGTGCATGAAAGAATATTTCAATCTGGATGTGAAGCATAAAACAACTCTTGGTGGCTCCTGATAGAAAGGTTGGACCTTTCCATGTCACATGTGACTCGGATGCCCAGTATGCATTTGTGAGGATTTGTCCAAGAGGACTATTTTTGAGAGTGAGGAGAAGCTGCTAAGAGTGAGTGATCATCACACACCTACATATACGGTATTCCCCATTGATGCTTTCATGGGGTTAGTCGTAGTGATGAAACTTTCATTAAAGAATGGACAAAAAATAGCCACGGAATCTGGACCCTAAGGCACATATTTGTGGGCTTTTGGCACAGGGCAGCGCAGCAAGTCACCTCGCTGCCCTGCCCTGTGACTTGCTTCACTGCCCTGCATCAAAGGGAAGGGGCAGAAATGCACCATGTCTATGGCATACGGTGCATTCCTGTCCTTTCCCACTGCACTGGCACAGTTTTGGCAGACTAGCACTAACGAGGCCTGCGTTGCAAGCAGGTTTGTTTTTGTGCAGGAAGAGAGACTTTCCTGCAAAAAACAATACTGAGAGTTTTTTTTCCTCTTTCAATGTGTGCTGCAGAAAAAATGAGGAGAAATAAACATATTTCTCCTTGTTGCGCCTTGGGAGGCATATGGTTTTGGCGCATCCACAAGTTTACAAGGCCCTGTAAATCTGGGGATGTGTCCAAATCCATGAGTGTTGTGTGGTAACATCCACTGCAACACCCATGGAACGCCTCCCTAATGCAGAATAAGGCAATGCAGAGATTTGCGCTGCCTTACCTTACTCTATATCTATGAGGCAATTCAAAGCCACACAAAGTAGCTTTGCTTGGCCTCATAGATTTGATTTCAAGGTTTGCGCAAACATTGCACGCCAAAAAGTGATGCAACTGTGGCCCCAGAGGCTGGTAAATATGCTCCTATGTGTGATCAAGGTTGCTACAGTGTCTTCAACCTACAACATTTACCTTGAAATTCCATAAAACCGAATTGAAAATTCCACTGGCAGACTTTTACAAAAGGTGTTCATACAAATTTCAGGGGCATTGTTTTTGGAAGACCTTTAAATGTGCAGTGCCACTTTCCCTAAATATTCCCCTGTGTTCACATCAAGCAGGTTTGGGATCGGGAAGTCCTCATCAAGAACATATGGCATCTCTCCTTTCCTGCAGTAGGTACTTTTATGGGTTTCCACTTATGCCTAGTTGAGTTGCTCCAATTTTTGTGCATCTAGAGCTGAGTTAAGGAAGTGCACTTTGGTCTCATTGCTTTAGCTCATTGTCCAGTGTATCCCACCCACATTGTCTTGAGTGGATGGATGCCAATTATAGCAGGACACAGTGCACTACCAGTTCAAAGGTCTGAACATGAGTCCACCGCACAGAGCGAGCTCTGCAACTCACAGATTGTGCATTGCAAGTCCTATCTACTCTGTCCGGATTCCTGCCTCCTTTACCATGGTAGACTCTTTCGGTGTTATAATTATCTTGTTTTTTCCTTTCTAGGTAGCCCCCCTTTTTAAACTATATATGTTGATTATTTAGACACAAGTAACAAATATAGAATGCACATGTATTTATGTCATTATTCTTTGCAAAATAATAAGTAAGTCTGCTCAAATAAATTTGCCTTATTTAATCTGACTTGAGCTCACTGTTCTAAATAATTGTTCTTGAGTTGTGACCAAGGTTTCATGAAAACTCTAATTTCAATATTCCATTTCCTGTTTATTTTTATTGTACAGATGGGCATAGTTTTACAGAAAGAAAATAAGTAGAAGGGCATCATGCCTTTTTCTGCTCATTGTTTATTCTGAAAGATTCAACAATGGCCAGAAAATGAGAGTGTAAGAACAACTTCATGCCAGAAGACTCAGATGAGATGGGCCATGCAGAATCATAGCACATAATGTTGCTGAAGAATAATGAGGGGCACACTTAGCCTTCGCTTGCTGGGCGCATCACTCTGCCTTCCAACACAGTTAAGAATAGCAGTCAATGATATTATATTGAAGGGTAGCCACATTGTTCAAAGGAGGTATGTGGCTGTGAGCAATCTTTGAAACTCTAATTCGTTTTTTTCATTGTTGCTGAGATTGGCTTAGTCAATCAAAGATATGAGGACCTGACTGATATAAAGCTACACAGCCATTATGTTGCAATATTTCTGCTGTTCACACATCTCATAAATGTTGCAGCTGCTTTTCTGTTTGCTTTTTTATTAAAGTTAGTACTTATACTGTGTGAACCAGGATAGAATTTTAATGTTAAAATAATTCTTTAAAATGTATCTATTGTTTCAGTAGTGTTCTTGAGTGTGCCTTTATATTATTAAAGAGGATTTGGGTTCCGCTTATCATATGATATTTTAAAGAACTGATTGTTACCTGAAATGCAGCTCACCTAAGTACTACTCAGTGGTTTGCTGGGTGTTTGAAGTTGAGGTGGCTTTCTGCCTTGTGTAGGCCCACTGGCAAAGTCCTTAGTGCCAGAGGTCCAGAAAGCCTATTCCCAGGCCAAGTTCTGGAAGATCCACAAACACTTGGGGGCATATTTAAGAGCCCCTGGCGCCAACTTAGCACTGCCATAGCATCATTGTTTGATGCTAAGTTGGCGCTAAAGTGGCTTTTTCCATGTGTCGTATTTACAAAGTGGCTAAATGCATCCATTGTGCCACTTTTTAAACTTTTGCACCGCAATAGGCATGCAGCAGGCATAATGTATGCATGGGGTCCGTTCTGGCATTAGGAGGCCCACAAAAATGGTGCAGTTAAATTTAACAGATTTCACTGCACCCTTTTTGGAGTCATTTTTAAAGCCTGCTCAGAGCAGGCATTAAAATAATGCTCCCATAGAAATCTATGGGCCTCCTTGCACTTTGCTACACTAGCATCACCATTTCTGACACTAGTGTAGCAAAGCACCACAGTAGTGCCACAAAATGTTGATGCTATTGTGCTAACAACTGCCATGGTTCACCATATGGCGAAACCATGGTGTCATTAGGTGCCGGTAGTGAGGCACAGAAAAAGTGGCGCAATGCACCACTTTTTCTTAAATGTGGGCTCAGGTTTCTCTGATCTGTCTGTCTTGGGTTTTCCCTCCTGTGAAAATCATTGCCTATCTAATTTCCCTGCAAGCAATGAGCATATGGTCAACAATGAATTCAGGAAGTGGCTCATCTGTCATCACTACTCAGTAAATTCAACTTAATATACTGGTGGCAGTATTACACAAAGTGCCCTGGTGGTGCAACAAGCATATGTGTGCACTATATATGCCCCCTGGGGTACTTTGTTATTACAAAAGTGGCACCAGATACTGGCATAGTTATATAGATTCTGCAGGTAAACATATAGCACCAGAGAAATTCGAAGAGGACATTCCCTCACTACAACAGGAGCTTTGCTCCATGTTACTGATTTAAATACTTTGGCCCTCATTACAACCCTGGTGGTCCGAAGACCACCAGGGCTGCGGTGGCACTCTCCCCACCGACGGGCCGGTGGTGAAGATCGCCACCTTATGAGTGTGGCAGTTTGTCTCTCCCACATCCCCGCTGGTACCGCCAGGGCGGTAGAACAGCCGGGCTGGAGATCAGCATCTCTGACCCAACGGTCCACTGAAGACCGCCGGCGGGATCACAAGCCTCCTGTCTGCCACGGTTTCCGCAGCTGTAGCACCGCCACGAAAACCCTGGCAGAAAGGCTACCGGTGACAGGAAATTTCTTTCCTGTCACCGGCAGACAACTCCCCTAAACTCCCCTGCAATTACAATGCCCTCTTCCATGACAGCACCTCCCTCCCCAACCCCTCCTTCCATACCTCCCCGTTCCATGACCGCACCCCCCAACCCCCACCCTCCTTCTATGTCAGCACTCCCCTCCCTGCATAGACACACACCCACACGCACCCCACATACTCATTCACCAACACATACATACACGTATTTACTCACACGCATACATACACTCATTCACTCAAACATTTGTACACTCATTCACTCGCACCAACAGGTACGCACTCACACAAACATTCCAACACGCATACACTTCAACAATCACACATGCGTTCAAACACCCATACACACATGCATACACACACTCATTCAAACACTCATACACACACGCATACACACTTACATTCACACATGTAGACAACGCCCACTCACACACGCACACAAAACACACCCCACCCTCCCACTCCCCTCCCTTGTTGGACGATCAACTTACCTTGTCCGGTGAGGATGTCGTCAGCCAGGGAACGGGAACAGGCACTTCCACCACCGTCAGAGCCCCGTCATCAGGACACCACCTTGTCATATTACTGCTCATAATACGGTGACCGGAATTCTTTTGGCGTGGCGGTGATGGCGATGGAACCGCCTCTCTGCCTCCGACCGCCAGCACGACTACTGGAGGGTTACTGTCTAAATTGTGGCGGAAATCCTTCAGTACTCATAATATGGAGGTCTTCTGGGGCCCGCGGCTTCGGCGGTCTTAGGAAAAGACCAGCAAAGTCATAATGAGGGCCTTTGTCCTGAACATGTGCCATTTTATGGATTTTAAAAACATAGAGACTATCAGGAAGCTCACAAATGGCGCCACAAAGAGATGACCCATTGATCCTCAATGCACCCACCTTCAGACGGATTTTTGTTCCCATTTTGAAGTGCAGGTGAGCTGCACTGCACTGCCACCTGCACTGTGAAAAGTAGAGTGACTGCTTCAGGCAGCTACTCTATCTTTCACAAATGCACTGTACCCAGGGCAGGCACCAGTTTGCACTTCCCTGAGAGCTGTGCATTACATGTAATCAGGTGCACAGTTCTTGTTTGAGCCAGGAGAACACAGAAACAGTGTGCCCTATGTAAAATTCAGGACCAGGTGGTTTAACAGACCTTTCAAAGTTTTGCTAATATATCATTCCTGGTTACACTCCATATAATACTGCTGCTGGTTTAATAGTGCTTCAAAAGGGTCGCTCATCCATCACTCCCGGGTAGTCTCTTTATAATACTCTAAATGCATATCAACAATGGTTTCTACGTATGATACTGCTTACTACAAACTAGGTATTTACCTGGACTCATAACTCCATCTATTCTCATACTTTCCTTCAACATCTATGTTTAGGCTCAGTTACACTCAATGCACCCTGCGCTCACTGTGTCATCAAACCTCACACTTCACAATAAGATTATCTCATATCCCAGCTTATGAGTCCTCGTTGTCATGCCATTTTCTGCCATTATAGCGAGTTTGCAAAGCATATTTGTCAGTATAGTATCTATGGTGCCATGCCAGTATTCACAATTGCCACCCAACCTGCAAATCATTATAACCATCCAGTATCTACATTGACTCCAAGCATGTAAAGTACCTTTGCCATGGAAATATCTGCAAGTGTGTTCACCATGTAAAGCATTATTGCCACAGGTATGTCTGTATTTCTCTCAGCATCTAAAGTCCCTTTGTAATGTCAGTAATCCACGTTTCCCCCAACATAAACGTCCCTTGCCATGGTCTCTCATCCTTTGCCCCACTCACAGACTCTCCTACTATGAGTCTGTTTCCTCACCCGACCTGTATGCATGCTCTGCACAAAGCAGCACAACACTAGGGACTATATTGTGGCTTTGGGAGAGGGGCACCTCCCTAATACCAGATCTATGACACCACTCACGAAGACTTAATCTAATCCCTCCAATTGATTTATGAACAGGAGGTCAAACAATTGGACCTTTCAGATTATTTATAAAACAACCTTAGAAAACACGTATAAAAACAACATCAAAACGAGGCAACTGGGAAAAAGAACACACCACTAACAAAGGATGTTTACTCAGACACATCAACATACTTTAAATAAAAACACAGCTGCCCTCAAAGTTTCCTGGTAGGGGGACAACATCTTTCCTGGTTATTAGGGACACTGTTTCCAGTCCTGAACATTTCACGTACAAGTCATAGAGGGCGGGTGACACACTAATCCACGTAGAATATCTTTAATACAACTTATTCTTAAACAGGGTCATTACTAGGACAAGGCATAGCTAGACCACTGCCTAATGCACCAACAGCAGGACTTCATATTTTATTTTATGTTACTTTCTTATATATAATGCAATATTACCAAAATGGTGTCAGCTCACTTTACAGGTACCCAAACAGCTGAGATAGATCTCTCTTACACTGAACAAGGAAGTATAACAAGGAGTAAGACAAAGAGTGCTCTCTAGAACCGAGATTCATAATGACTTATTTCTGAAGAATGTAAGAAGTATAAAAGTGGAGATTCAAAGAGCACAGGGAGAGGAGGGCTTAGAACAATGAAGTGAGAATAGGCGAGGCTCCAGCAGAAGGAACAAATAGAATCTCGAGAAATCAAGAGGTCTAAGAATCAGAAAGAATGTTAGAGAGGGATGACAGCCAAGTGAAGAGGAAAGAGAAGCAAATGGGAGACAATGAGAACAGAGATGTGAGCAGACAATGAGAGAATATATGTCAAAAGGGTTGACAAAGTGAGGGAAAGGAGGCGAGTCTTAGAGCATGAAGGTGATATTTAGTTACTTGAGAAGCATTTTTGCCATTTAGATGAATCAAAAGTAACGGGTAAAAGGATATGTGCAAAATACGCTGGAGGATAGTGAGTGAACAGGACAGGAAAGTGAATGATGTGTCAGGAATGTGTTGTAAATGAAGGAGATTTGAGCATTAAGGTGGCATTGAAACAGATGCGTTTTGAGGCTTTTCGAGAATGAAAGCAAATCCTGAGCACGTCTGATGTCTTCTGGCAGCAAATTCCAAAATTTTGGGGACAGCACCATATAAATGCTACTTAACAGCCCAATAATGTATGTTTTTTGTTTCTAGTTGAAAGTGTCTTTGTTTCTCAGACATCTATGGCCACCAGTAATGTTCAGTGAGTTGCTCGGGTATTTTGGTTGTTGATCATTGAGTGATCTGAAAACAATGGAAGCAGTTCTGAACCTAATCCTTGCTTCTAAGAACAAAACATACTAAAACAAGAAAGCTGGCCACCATGCCCAGGGCTGGAGAGTTTTATGCATCCTAGGCTAAAAGCCTTGGACCTGTTTTTAGCCATTTTGGACTTTCAGACTTTTTAATCTGAGGTTTGAGGTTCTTTCAGTATGTTTAAGACCTATGTTCATCGGAATATGCATGAACATCAATTCACCAAAATCCTAGGGGTAGCAGAAGTGACATCGCAAGCCCCGTGACCTTCAATTTCACATTCTTACCCATACACACATTTACACTTACTCACATACTCTCTCGCACATAAACACACACTCACCCGCAAGCATGCACACAACATACATTTAAAAGCACTTTTTTACTTTCCTCAGCTACCAGGGAAGGCTTTATTTCAGCTAATCACTCCATTTTGTATTACACCAACAGTAAATAATTAAAGATTATTCGCTACTAGCATAATACAAACGTTGAAAGAAAACAGAGTGGAGCCCCAACCGACATCCATAAGGACGAGCTGCTCCTGTGCTCCTGGCACTGATTTTGCCACCCACGAGGCCAGGAACGCCAAGGCAGTGCCAGCGGTCGCAAAGGGCAAGACAGAGGTCGCAGCTGCGGCCCCTGGTGACCCATAAATGACGTCCATGAGATGATGCCATACCTGAAAAGAAAACAAACTCTCTGATTACATTGGATGTTGCAAACTTTAAGCAAAACAATGGGCCAATTCTTCCAGTCACAAAGATTGCCAGAATAGATGTGTTGGCCATTTAGCAGCAGCAGAAGGGTATCTAGTTCCTATCCAGAAAACCAACAAACTTCCTTCATGGCATGGTACCTGAATACTATGGCCTAAATATTGTGTGATAAAAATTCAGGGCCTGATTCACGAAAATAAATGATAAAGTACGGGTAGGGATTTATGCTTCGGAGTAAGCGTACTTTGGTATTTCTTACTAACTAAAATCTTGGCTTCCTTAAGTAATTAGTGTGTAGTGTGTAAACCTGAGCAAATCACGGTTTCTCCCTGTGCATCACGGCCTTCTCTGCCAAAATCAGGAGCTCTTACAAACAAGTCTAAACACCATTATAAAATGTTGTACAATTTCAATGCTGAATTGTTCAGATCTCTTTGCTGTCGGCCTTTGGTCACCCCAGTGGATTTACTGAAGTACACGATTTCTTTAGAGCTCCCTATTCTCTTTGGACGCCACCAGGTCACAGAATTTCCTTTTTAATACCTGAGAGTGTTTTCATTTCTCATCGCCTGGATAACGGTGGCGATCTGGAGAGGGCCAGCGGGACGATGAAGTGCTTTCCGCGGTTCCAGGCAGAACCGGGAAAATTACTCTGTGCCAGTTTTATATTCCTGTCATAAAACATTAACTGTGTTGTGCTAAACCAGTTGCTCTTTGGAAAGTTCTGCAGACTGCTAATTAGAATATGCAGAATACTTGAGCAGTCAAAAGCGTTGCTTCAAAGGAGCTTTTCATAATCTCTGCCCATGGAAACAGAAATCTTTTGAAATGTGCCTCGGCGTTTGCCTGTACAGTTTCTATTCTGTCAACCTCAGTATTTCATCCAAGAAAGAAGTGTATAATATATTCTGAGAGGGATCTTTGGAACGGAGTCTAGGCACGCTTTGAAAAGGCCTGGAGTGGGGATGTGTTGAGCTGCGAAGACAGTGGTCTCTTATTATTGAGGTCACAGAGTTTGATTTCACCGTCACGTATCGTGTTGTTCACCAACAGCGTGCCCTCTCAATATCACATGTGCTGTATTGTGCATGACTAAAATATTTCATCCACTACGTCGATCAAACCACTGCAACACTAGGTAAGCCTAAGTAGGTAGGTAGACGTTGAGTTAAGAATAACAAGGCAAGTCTGGGTAGGTGGATTATGAGTTAAGAATATTAAATGTAGATTTACTGTGACAATGAGACCGTAGGCGAGGCAGTGGATGCAATATTTTCATAGGTTGATATTGCCAACTTCCATTCAGCAGGGCGGCTCCTCTGATATGGGGGAGAAGCAACCCCCCGCCCCCCACCCCCAGCAGCAGCAACTGCAAACCTTTAAAAATAAAACAATAATAACCAATCGTTTTATTTTTAAAGGGGCAGGGCTATGGGGGATGACAGGCAGGGAGAGGGAGTGCTCAGCACTCCCCCTCAGTGCGCATGTATATTTGCCCGGCAGTCTCAGGCTGGCCACACATACCTGTGCACAGGGCTCTCCCCAACCCGGCATTGTGTTGCCACTTTGCCTCAGAGTGCCCACCCAGGGCGCTCCAGCCAATCGTAATGCTGCTCTGAGCAGCATCATCACTGGCCGCAGGGCAGGCTAGGAGCCTGTGTCTCCAGTTCAGCGGAGAGCAGCGGTGCGGCGGTCAAGCAGTTAAGGTAACTTTTGTTTTGTTCCACCGCCCCCGCACCGCCACTTTTCCCCGTCGCCATCCGCGGCTGCCATTCAGTGACATGCTGCTGCACTGACACCACAGGCAATTGTATACAAAATAAAACCAAGCAATTTGGAGCAATTTGTTTTTGTACAGGAGTTAGGTCAAAACCTATTGCTGTATGTGTTTGAATCTCAAATATGATGCTGAATTAGTGTTAACATCTGTTTGCTGATCTCACTGTTTCCTCTGGTTGCTGGTTGACCGAGCATTATGAACCGGTTTCATATTAGTACTGCCAAGATAAAGTCTGTGAACCAGTTTCAGGTCAGGAAATTGGTTCCAAATAACTAGAGCAATAGATCAGGTTTGGGTTCACCTTGTGAATTATGAAAAATTTTCAGGCAACTGTCATCAAGGCATGGGTTGTGGACTAGTTTTTTTTTAGCTTCTAAACTTAGGGCAAAAGTTGTCAACTTGTTTCAGGCTAGTGCATTATTTCATAGAACAGCTTCTCCGGACCAGGCTCATGAACTCTAAAGCCATGATTGTGAAATAGCCCAGACTTGTAAATCAATTGCAGAAAACAGAAGTTTATAAAAAGATTGTGAAGTAGCCCAATATTGTAAAATAACTGCAGTAAACTTTAGCCGAGAGAAGAATTATGAATTGATTTCAGGCATCTAAAATGATTGCAGAGAATTGCAGCAAGGATAAGGACTGTGGACTACGTTCACGTTTGTAAACTGAGAGAGACCTGGTGCCAAAGCAAAGATTATGAGCTAATTTCATAAACGTGAAATGGCCTCAGAAAGCTGCAGCCAAAAGAAGAATTAACTGACTTAAGGAATGTGTACCTGTTTAAAAAACTTCAGCTGTAGGCAAAAGTTGGCAACTCGATTTAGAGAACTATTGCCAAGTCTAGGATTCTGAAATGGCTTCAGCAAATTATAGGAAAGACAAGGCTGTTAGAAGAATTTTGTAAAGACAGCCCAAGTCAGAGACATGCTAGATAACATGTCTCAGAGAACCAAGGCTTGAATGACGCTTGAGTATTGACTCCAAAACACCTTTTGACCAAACTATTGTGACCAAAATATGGGGATTACCAAAATTTCGTGGTCAATAATTTTGGTTGTGAATTTATCACTTTTTTATGTTTTATAATAATTTCGAAGGTAAAAATAAATCTTTTAAATAATATAGTATATAAAATCATGTATGTGTCGTATACATGTAGCTATTTCTTTTAAGTGTCTTTACACATACGTATTAATTTGTTATTTATTAACAACGCATTTATTGTTTACATGGAATATTTTTGGGATTGTGGGTTTTACTGGGGGTTGGGTTCACGGTATAGTAATTTAAATATATATTTAAGTTTTGGTAGTTAGATATTACATTTTATTGTAGAATTTGATTTATATGTTTACACTTTTAATTTAGTAATGTATATTATTATTTGGGTAGTCAGGTGAATTAGAGGTTTGGGTGGGTAGTGTTTTAATTTAATATTTATTCGTATTAAAATATTTATTTATAATGACATGATATTATTAATTACTTCTGGTATTAATGTATTTATGTATTTCATTTTACTAATGGCATTTCTGATTTACAGTCATTTTATTTTTTGGGCTCTCGTGTTTATGGTGGGATTTGGTGTGTAACGTTTTGTTTTAAAGACACTGTAATGTGTTTTTACATTTTATTTTTAAATAAAAAATTAATAATCATAAAAACTACAAAAAAATAAAAAAATGCATTGTGAGCAGTGGATTTCATAATGGTTTCAAGAATATCCAAAAGTAGCTGAGGAATAGCTGCATGCCTCATCAAGCCTCATCAGAGGAAGAATCTTAGCCCACCCCCATACTTCACCTTCAGCCGGAGTGCAGTGAATTTATCAAAGCTTACTTCATGATTCCTGGCACCTTGAAGAGTTCTAACAGCAACACTGAATGATCCATGATGCAAATTGCCTTAAAGATGTCAGAAGAATTGAGCATGTTGAACTTGTGCAGTTCAGAATTCTGGTAAAGAGGTGCAGCTACTACCATTAGTAGGCACAGAGACAACCAATCTCTGGCCCACTGGGTGCCACAACACAACATTTATGACTATTTTCAATGCACAACCTGTAGCAAGGGGCACAGTTTCCTTGCTACCAGTGTGGCCAACGGCAACTTAGCTTCACCGCTTGTACATACACCAAAAGATCTTTGTGAGAGTAAAGAGTGAAACCGCTATTCTTTCCTACACTTGTATCCCTAACCTTTAGGAAACAAATGAATCAATTACTATCTCTGCTTCAATTTAATCTGGAGAGGTAATGGTCTACATATCTCCTTAAATCATTTAATTTGTGCTTAACTGAATTCCGTTCTGGAGCAATGGGCTTTGTTTGCAGTGAGGTGTTTGGGTCACAGATATAGAAATGCCTTCTTAGCTTGCCAGTCATTAAAGAAATATATTTTGTAGGTCGCGCATCAGTACTCTCTTGCATATACTTTAGTATATACTTCTTTGTGGGCTCTCTGCTTTTTCCTTGGTTTGTTTCAGAGTGCTTAAAAAATCCTTGCTTGCTAGTAGTCAGTCCTTCCTTTTTGTCCCACCCTGTCCTCAGTTGTACACTCCCCTGGAGAATGGCCTCCGTACTTGTTGAAATTATGCCACTGTAGCATTTGCTTAGGGACTACTTTTTTCTTAGGCTAAGAGCCTTTGACCAAAGTGATAGATGTTTTCAAGGGCTCCAGACCGTTTCTTTAAAGAGGGCTGTAAATCATGTTCTTCCATGCTTACATGTACTGTGCATTCAACGACCAAGGTCAAATCTTAGAGGCTGTTTTATGAGGGCGCCTGTTTCCACCCCCTGCTGCGCAGACAATCATGACTACAACTATGTTTACCTTGATTATCTTACGCGCGCTGCCTATGCGTAGAGAAAATCGCTACTGATACAATATATAATGTTTATTGCCCCAGTTTAAGATGGCGGCCGCAAGTCATGCGCAATGACGTCATTAACATCATGACGAGGTTGTCTCTTTTCTTTTGCCTTTGGTTGTTTCTTACAACTGACAAGCTCTGTCGTATAAAACATTAACAAACGTGTATCTATCTGCTTTAACCGGTGTTGATCTGTAAATGGTGGGCTTGTATAGAGCTGAATGCACCCCTTACCTCTACAGAAACGTTCCCCTGTACAAATCTCTTTCTAAAGGGTTATTTCTTTTACTCGCAGGGCTCTGCTGCTGCCCTCCTCCCAGAGCACACAATGCCCCTTCCTGTTCTCCCCCTCCCCCCAGTATCTCTACCCAGGCAGCAGCGCCAGCTCTCTCAAAGTTCCTATTGAAAATGAAGGCTCAGCAAAAGACTTTCATTTCAATCCAGCAGGCGTGGGGAAACCTTGTGCTGAGCTGCTTCTAATGAACATGGTTTCACCCCATTTTCTGCATTTATGCACTGCGCATAGGTTTGGAAGGGTACCATGGCCCCCCCCCCCCACACAGCCCCATCTCATATTTCCCATTGTTTGGTATTTCCTCAGAAGGAAGTTTCCACTGGGATGTGCAGCACACCAGACAGTGGAGGAAATTACCTCATCATCAGAAGCATGCCCTGCTCTAATGGAGCAGAGTTTGTAAGCACATGCAGTGTAGTGTACTGCACAGAGGTGAATCCATGCCCAAATAAAGCATGGGAGCACAGCACCTTTCCATTTCTCCCTCCTCTCACTTCTTTTCCATTCCTCCCTCAGTTCCACATTCCCCACAACTCTTCACTCACCTGCTCTGTCTTCCATCAGCTTCTCTCCCTTCCTTCTTACCATTGTGCCCTCATCTCCGCTGCATCCCTCTATTTGTCCTTTTGCTTTCTCTCCCTCTCTGCACCTGCCCTCGCCTCCTCCCCGTTTCTTTTCACACCCTGCATACTCGCACTTCGAACAGTACCAATCTCATCACCTTCTCTCTATTCCTTTCTACCCCCTCTTCCCTGATCAATTTGTCACTTTCCCACTTACAGATTCCTTCTTTTTTCTAGTTTAATTCACGTCATATGCTCCTTTGCTTTTTATTATTTCTTCTTCCTGCTTTCATTATCCCATGTCCTTTAGAGCTTTTCTTGCTTTCCGCTTCTGCTTACACCTCCAGCTTAACCTCCTCTCTCTCACCTTCCCTTCTTTTCCTCACCTCTTATTTATTCGAAAGTCTCTATTCTAGCCCCTTTGCTGTGAGCCCCACTTCAGATCTGGGTGAGTCTGCTGTCTCGGAAGGAAATGGAGAACAGACTCCTTGCTTTTAGCCTAGATTCTGAATATATGTTTGGAAGAACCCTGGCACATTTCTACCAGCCCTCAGTGCTTGGTATCCAAGAAGTTTTCATGCAGACTCAAAAATGCACAGGGCTCGGCATACAGAAGTCTGTTGATTCTGTGCACCCTAGTGTCTTTGCACAACATTATTCAAAAGACAAGCTTGATCTCACCCTGACCCTAACACGGACAATGAAAACACTATAGCTAGTGACTCTGTCATAACCTCTAAATACTGCTCCCTTTTCTTGAGGCAACACCCACATAGACTAGACTCACAGGACATTTAGGGCCAGATGTTTCAAGCCTTTTTACATTCGCAAACGGTGCGAATGCCCGTTTGCGAATGCAAAAATGCCTTTCAGTATTTATGAAAGGCATTCACAACGCAAATTTAAGGAAGTGCTAAAATAGCGTTCCCTTAAATTTGTGAGCCTGTTTAGAGAATCGCAAATTGCAATTCTCTAAATAAGAAATCGCAAATAAGGAATCCTTATTTGTGATTTCTAAACCACATGTAACAAGCAATTCCTTAATGCGAATTGGGCATTAAGGAATCGCTATTACCACCAAGTTGAACTTGGTGCTAACCATGTGCAAATGTTAAAAATGCATTAAAAATGCATTTTTAAAATTGACATCTAACGTACACATGCCCCTTTGGCATGTGTGCACCTTACATGTCCTTAAAAAACTTATTGGGGTGCAGCAGAGGGGGCCGTAGGCCCCCAGCACCCTGGGGATTGCATTTCCCAAATTTGCGAATTCCAGTTAGGAATTCGCAATTTGTGAAATGCAAAATATTCGCAAATATGGGCCTACAGGACCATAGGTGCGAATGGGGCCGGCATTGCAATTTGTGATTCGGTAATAGCATTTGCGATTTTTAAGAAATCGCTATTACCGAATCGCAAATATGATACATTGCATTTTGCGAATGAGAAATAGTGATTTCTTAAAAATCGCTATTTCCGAATAGCAAATGCCTTTTTTATTACATCTGGCCCTTAGACTCACGTGTTGATGTAAAATCACTTGTGTATCTATGTAGCCAATAACTCTAGGGGCTGTTTTGAGCATTACAGTCTTATGTCAAAAGTTTAGTTTTTATAAAGGTTTTTATGGGGTTTACATATTGATTGTATATATTTTATTAATGTCTACTTATTGCAGGTATGACCATGAATCAGGCCAACATAACATTCTTAGTACACTATGATTGTTTGAACATTCTTGATATGTTTGGGTGACCCTTCTAGTTTATTTCTCCATTTAATCCTCCCTGGCTGCCTTGTGTATTTTTTTGGAAATTGTGTTAGCCAGCCAGCAACTCTGATGTTGAAGAGGTGAAAGTGGTATTTTATTGGAATTAGCATGACAGATATAAATTAGGATGCTAAATGGCAACATTTTTATTTTTTTGCTGAAAATAAAGGAAGGAGGTAAATGGAAGTGCTTTAGTTATTTGCAGAGCCACTGGAATTATGTGGCAGGAAAGGACCAAATTATGAGGCAGGGCAGACCGATTTATGTGGTAAGAAAAGTCCAACTATGCATTTACAATGTCAATAGCTCTAACTCTTGCAAATGCGAGACCTATTGTATTACAAAGGCTTGTTTTATTTTGAAGCGATTGTATCATATTTTTACATTGTTCGTTGCATGATATACATGCCAAACATTTTCATGGCTCGGCTCATACAACGACTCTTAGAGCCAAGTCAGACTGCCTGCACACCCTCCCCTATTTGAGACTCTGGCTTAGTGCATGGGGATGTCAGTCACTTGATAAAATTATTTGTAAAAAGCGAGGACTAGAAACATGGAGCCCTGCAACCATGTATCAGTTTGACAACTCTGCCATCGAGGCTTCTTGTAGTAGAGATGAAGAAGAGTGTGTGCAGGGAAAATACATTTAAACTAAGTGATCCCAGGGCAGAAACTGCAGGCTGATGTGTTGTATGTGATCATAGCTATAAGTTCCCAGGGAGAACTACCAGGCCCAGGTGAGACAGCCAGGCCGTAGTTTGCCGTGTTACACTCATTTAAGCAATCTTGGATTGGTGGTTGGGTCTGTGGGCCTTGAGTCTGGTCTGCTCTGTCTATGTCTATTTTTTCTTCTCGTTCTGTTTTCACTAGGAGGTTTTAACTTGCTCACTTTTTGGATAGGGATCTTAAATATATATAGTGACTGGTTTACCCAAAAAGTAGTAAATCTGTATTCATCGAAGTACTCCTTAAATGGGTGCAAATTTACTACTACTTTTTGGAATTCACAAACATTGGCAGTAGTAGTGGTGGGAAGCTGTGGCAGTTCCAGGTTAGTTTCCAAGCATACTACTAGCAATCAAACACACAGAAGGTGATGTGAAGAACACTTGCAAATAGTCTGACCCAAGGCAATCACCTGGGAAGAGGTGTACCGGAAATGATGAGGCCCTCCTTCACAATAAGGTGAGGGGCCCCTGAGTCTCACACATCTCACAGTTATCCATTGTCCTTGGGCTGAATGGGGGCCTCTTGAGGGGTTGGGGCCCCCATGCGCTGCAGGGGCCCTTGTTATGCACCCTGCACCTGGGGTAACATTCCAACCCATCTCCTTTCCATCTGCCTTTTGTTTAAATGCCCAACTGCTTCCTCATTTTGCCCACTCCTAAAACAAGCGTTGACATCCTTCTTTTTTAAAATATATTAACTGATATTTAGAAGACATATAATAATAACAAATTTGGGGCGACGAGCAAACATGACACATCTAAAACATAAAAACGAGTGACTACAATAGAATCCAGGGCCGGTATGGCACGAATCCACTAAATTTATCTCGGCATCCAGACTGTGCTGAAAAAATATTAAATTGTTTCTGCTCTGTTGCTCTGAGCTGACTGACAGCATTAACAATCTGTGCGTTAAAGAAAGCTTTTGGATGTCTGACTGGCTGCATGCTCAATGAACTGTTAGGGAGAAAAGACAGGGTGTTTCAGAGTAAATTACATCTCTACCAGTGATGGGAAGAACAGATGTAAAGTTGGAAATGGATAAAACCTTCTTTTCAGCTCTTTATTGGGCAGCTAAATATCTGTGACATGTCTGCGCCGTGACCTGCTATGCTGACCGCACTTTATTCGATTGTAATGTCTGAAAGGAATCTGCGTGCCAGCTCTTGTCCAATGCGGTAGCCATCTTATCTTACCTCTTCTCGTGAACTTTCCCTGACCTTTTGTTGACATGAACTTTTCAAAACACTATGTTGAGATGTAGGCACACATAAAATTACCTACTTTAAGAAAAAAGTGACTGGTTTTGCTCTTTGGCTTTGGACACTGGTGGCCCTTGTGTTATGCTATATTGATTTGTTTAGCACACTAATCATCCAAGTACTCAGGCACTTGGGCAGGTCTGCATGTGTGAAGTGCCCGCACGAAACACCAGCACTGTGGGGCAGAACCTGCATGTGCTGCAGAAGTTCAAGGCAGTTCAGGCATGCACTCTACCTAAATCAATCCGACCTCTAGGCCAAGGATGTACTTGGGAAGAGGTGTGCCAGCACAGTGTTTTTCATTTCTTAGATACTCTGCTGCTCGGATGGGTCTGTGAAACGAAGGGCCTGATTCACAAAGGCCCTCTGCACATGATGTGGAGGCCCGCAGTCTCCTCAGGTTGGGGGTAGGTTAGCTCTTGTGATAGGTTCCCGCCCTTGTGGTGGGACCTCCAGAATGGGGAAATGCAATACAGAGATTCTGTCAGGAGTGCGGGATCCACGTCATGACTGCGGGGCCTCCGCCATGAGCGCGGAAGCCCTTTGTGGATCAGGCCAAAGGTCTATTTAGCACGGTAGGTATTTTGTTTTTCTTCAAAATGAGTGTTAGTGTTAGCCCATCAGCAGCGTGATGTTCCTACTTGCATCTGAAAGACTCCCTTTGTCCTCTCACCCACTGGGCTGTTTAACCAGAGAGGAAAGGGTGGAAACGTCAAAAACAAAAAAAATATTTTACATTTCACAAGTCTTCATCGTGCACCATTACATAACAACCATTCCTCCCTTTTTAGGCTACAGCATGTTGCATTGTGTTAGTTTGGCTTAAATACTTTCATTATGTAGCCAAATACTCATAATGCATAGTGTTGTTGGCTACAATACCAGAAATGGCTGAAGGTGTTATACATGACATGGAGCCAATTATCAGATATGTTTTAAAATGTTACCAAATCATCAAATCCATGTAAAAACTGCATGTTTTACCCATTAATCCAAAACTACTCTGTGACACTTCACCTTTTCACTGACATCAAGCATCAAAATGAGCATTTGAAATGCAAATTGTTCTGTCTATTCTCTTGTGGAAACTTTTATATAGAGCTTCACAACATAACAGAAATAAAATGGACAGCAGCGGTTCAGCTATCCTCCCTACCCAAAGAATAAGTAAAGGACAGATGGCAGAAGCAACATCACATGATTCTTTCACACCTACAGGACAGATCCAACACAGATAGCTGCACACTAAGGATGGATTAGGAGCAGTTAAAGAACTGTGGTACACTCTCCATAGGCATATGAGAAGTACAAAATTCCTGCAAGAAAGAGCAAAACCTCTAATAGAATCAACCTACATTCATGTGCTTATAAAGGCCCAGATTTAGGAGGGCCAAGCCCCACTTTAGAGCTGCCTTAACATCATTGCTTTTACGCTAAGGCAGCGCTATGGTGGCCTTTTCCCCGCGCCATATTTACAAAGAGGCACAATGCATGTATTGCGCCACTTTGTAACCCTTTGTGCTACATTGTGCATGCACAGAGCATAATGTATGCAAAGTGGGCATTCCCCCATTTTGGGGGTTGAAAAAATGGAGCAAATAAATCTAAGAGATTTCTTTGCATCATTTTTTGGGCACTTTTAACACCTGCTCACAGTAGGTATTAAAAGGGGGCTCACTATTGTCTACAATGGGCCCCTATGTACTGTTCAGGCTAGTGCCAAAATTGTGCCTCTAACCCTGATCAGTACATCAATAGTGTAAAAAACATATGACTATGTTGCCCCCTACCCTGCACCATGGTGTGCTGTATCGTAGATAGGAAGCGCTAAGTGGTGCAAGAAAAGTGCACTGCACTGGGTGCAGATCCACTTTCCTTAAATCTTCCCCATAGAGTGTTAAATCCTCACCTATCGAGCATGGTATGCTTTATCTGTGGCTTCCACAACTAGCACCATAACCATCCAAGAGTGCTACAGTGCACGGGTTGTACAGTCGTTTAGTTCCATAGGATAAGTTTATGTCCCTTTGGCCACATACATGTTATCCCTTGTTTAACCATCAGACCTACATTAAAACTGTGTGTGGTGAGCTACAATTATTTTAATGGTGTGAGAAAGTAGCCTCTTTCTAGCATGGTTACCCCCACATTTGGCCTGTGTGTGTGTATCAGTGTGTTTTTACTGTGTCACTGGGATCCTGCTAGCCAGGACCCCAGTGTTCATAGATAAAAACCTAAATGTCAGTGTGTTTTGCCTGTCTCTCAGGGATCCTGCTAGCCAGGACCCCAGTGCTCATAGTGTGTGGCCTAATGTGTGTGTTGTCAGTAGTGCTTGACTGTGTCACTGAGGCTCTGCTAACCAGAACCTCAGTGCTTATGCTCTCTCTGCTTTTAAATTTGTCACTGAAGGCTAGTGACTTCCTTTACCAATTTCAATTGGCACACTGGGCCCCCCTTATAAGTCCCTAGTACATGGTACCTAGGTACCCAGGGCATTGGGGTTCCAGGAGATCCTTATGGGCAGCAGCATTCCTTTTGCCACCCACAAGGAGCTCAGACAAACCCTTCCACAGGCCTGCCACTGCAACCTGCGTGAAATAGTGCACACACTATTTCACAGCCATTTCCACTGCACTTAAGTAACTTATAAGTTACCTATATGTCTAACCTTCACTTGCTGAAAGTTAGGTGCAAAGTTACTAAGTGTGAGGGTACACTTGCATTAGCAAAGATGCCCCCACATAGCTCAGGGCCATTTCCCTGGACTTTGTGAGTGCGGGGACGCCATTACATGCGTGCACTACATATAGGTCAGTACCTATATGTAGCTTCACAATGGTCATGTAACATGGCTAAGATCATGGAATTGTCCCCCCATTCCAAATCTGGTTTTGGGGAGCCAATTCCATGCATCCTGGGGGGTCCACCTTGGACCCCCAGTACTGCCAAACCAGCTCTCTGAGGCTTGCACTGCAGCTACAGCTGCTGCCACCTCACAGACAGAATTCTTCCCTCCTGCGGTCTGAGCAGCTCAGTCCCAGGAAGGCAGAACAAAGCATTTCCTCTGAGAGCAGGGTGTTACACCCTCTCCCTTTGGAAATAGGTGTTACAGGCTGGGGAGGGGTAGCCTCACCCAGCCTCTGGTAATGCTTTGAAGGGCATAGATGGTGCACCTAGAACACAGGCCGAAGGGAGAGCCATCTGAGGCCTCACTGGATATTACCAAAGGTTTGTCAAGGGCTATGGTACCATTGTGTCACCCTTGACAGAACTTACCTCTAAAAAGGAACCTAGTTTGGTGAATTGGACAGAGGCTTGTCAGAAAGCCTTTGATTCTCTGAAGGAAGCCATGTGCACAGCCCATGCTCAAGGCCCCTGACTACTCCCAGTAATGTTTGTCGTAACCAAGGCTTGTTGGTGACTTCTAACACGAAATCACATCTGCATTAATCTTCACGTCATGGGACATCTTTTGCATCATTACAGGAACCCACTGGCATCTTCATGGGTGCATTTCTGCAGTCGTCGACTAACTGGGACTCTTCTTTTGCACCCTCTTCTGGGTAGGCAGGGGCTCCTGTCCTTCCTGGAACTTCTTGCAACTTCTCCCTTCTTTTGCAGGTCTTCAGGTCTAGGAATCCAGCCGTTGTTGTTTGCAGACTTTCTTGGTTACTGCAATAATCCATATCACGAGGTGTAGTGTGTCCCAGGGAAACTTGCAGTACTTTACTCCTGCTTTTCTGGGCTCTGGTGTGGGAATTTTACTTACCTTTACTGTATTCTTACTCTCCCAGCGATTCTGCACACACTACACTTGTCTAGGGGGGAATTCGTGATTCACATTCCACTTTCTTAGTGTGTAGTTTGTGTTGCCCCTAGACCTATTTACTCCCATTGCATTCCTGTCCTTCCTGGAAGTTCTTGCGACTTCTGAACTTGGTCCCTTTCTTTTGCAGGTCTTCAGGTCTAGGAATCCAGCCGTTGTTTTTTGCAGACTTGGTTGGTTACTGCACTAATCCACAGCACGAGGTGTAGTGTGTCCTAGGGAAACTTGCAGTACTTTACTCCTGCTTTTCTGGGCTCTGGGGTATTAATTTTACTTACTTTTACTGTATTCTTACTCTCCCAGCGATTCTGCACACACTACACTTGTCTAGGGGGTAATTCCTGATTCACACTTTCTTAGTGTATGGTTTGTGTTGCCCCTAGACCTATTTTCTCCCATTGCATTCTATAGCATTTCCTATTGTTTGCACTGTTCTATGATGAATTACTTGTCTAATTTTGGTATCTAGTGTATATATTGTGTATAATACTTACCTCCAGAAGGAGTATTGTCTCTAAGATATTTTTGGTACTGTCACCCAAATAAATACCTTTATTTTTGGTAACACTGAGTATTGTCTTTACTTGTGTATAAGTACTGTGTAACTATAAGTGGTATTGCATGAGCTTTGCATGTCCCCTAGTTCAGCATAAGCTACTCTGCTATAGCTACCTCTATCAACCTAAGCTGCTAGAACACTACTACTTCACTAATAAGGGATAACTGGACCTGGTATAAGGTGTAAGTACCCAAGGTACCCACTACAAACCAGGCCAGCCTCCTACAAATGGTATCTCCCTGCCGAAGATATAAAAAGAGTGTAAAGGAATAGATCCTGCTTCTATTTTATATCAACATGCTTCAGTGCTCGAATATTGCACCACTGGGAACTGGAACTTCCTCAGGACTACAACTATCTTGTATCAAATATTGCAGAAAAGTCCCTGTTCATAGATCATGCTCTGCAAGTGCATTCTATATATTCATTTTTTCCACAAGCTGTGGAAATACCTTCTTCCCGAAGTAGAAACACCATTACTTCATAGAACCTTCCTTCAGAGGGCTGATAAGACAGGTAAGTCAGCAGCATTGCAAGCATACCCCATCACAGGACACATTCAAATCAGACTACAGCAGTGCAAAGTTTGCTTCCTCACAGAATGGGTACTCCATAGCAGTAGCAAAGCAAGCTTCCCACTCTCAGAAAAGGCAGGAAGCACAACCTTCCAGTCCTCACAGATCAAATCTAGCAGGACAGACTAGCACAAGCTTTCATTGGTCACAGAACACGTACAGTTGAGATATGAGTGAAATGTAAATTACAAACAGAACTCTGGACTGGGTGCTTAATTCACTTAATGGAATATGTAAGTGGAAGAGTTAATGAATTTGCAAATCTGACGCCATTTTAATTTAGGTGATATTCCATGTCAGCATCCTGAATGCACTGCTGCTGACCTGCTGTCACTGTTGATGCTTTCGTTTTCCACATATTGAGAAGTGGTCATTCCCTGGTAGAGCTGCAGCCCAAGTAATTATACCCTAGACAGGCACATAGGTGCCAACCACTTCGTAAAGGTTTTTAATGCCTGCCTACAAGGAAATGTGCTACCCCAGTCTCGGTGCTGCACCGTTTCAAAATGTTGAGGGCCTCCAGTGCTCAGGGTAAACGTTTCACCTCATAATACCGGTTTAATACCAGACTACAGCAATTATCAACCTTATTGGCACCAGTTAACCTTTTTGTGTGCCACTGCATGCCACCAAATTTGGGTTTTTCTTTTTGTAACTTTTAATTTGTTTGAGCCTAAAACATTTCTTTTAAATCTGACCAAAATGCTGCAGATTGAGGACTATTTGACAAGTGCAGAAAATGCTGTGGCACGGCATCACATCAGTCCTGTTGTCCTGATTTAGTCCACAACTACTCTGAGCATGAGCATTTTTTCAAGTTCAATGAGACTATTGAACAACCTGTGCTGGTTGATTTACTTGTACTCGCCTGTGAGGAAAAATGTTACAGTGAAATTGATGACTGCTTTGTTAGTCTTGGGTGAAAAATGTCATACAAATTCAAAATATGGAAAAACTGCAATTTATTGTCCAGCTATGGAGTGAAGAATGGTTCTGGCACACAAACCAGGACTGAATGGGCGCTAGAGTGGCCAAACAGATTGAGATACTTTCAACAATCTGATTTTACATACTTTCACCCAATTAGAACATGTCCCTTAGTTACTAGCTTTCTGGTAATTATATCAGTACAAGGGGAATTAACTTCATGTGAATCACATGTGCACTGGCAAACTAGTAGGAGTTTGTGGATGGTTGGGGGATTCAGTTTGCTGTCTTTTCGATTTGTTATGGCAGAAGCAGATTAGTCACAGGGGGTGTTTGGCTCTGGAATTTGCTTCCATCTGCTGCACATTATTTTGGGAAATAACCAACATTTTGTAAGTCTTTCCAAACAGTGAGAGGGAAAGAGTGTTGGTGTGTATTGTCCGTGTAAGTAAAAATTCCTAGTAAAATCCAACAGACACCTCAACACACCCGACTGAAAGCACATGCACCCAACTATTTATCACAGAATACATTTATTAAGGTATGTGACACCCCTCTGAAGCTATGCCCCTGCATTCCTGCTAACCCAACTAGCTGTTTGGCATCACTATTTCAATTAATATGCTAGCGGTGCCTGTTTCTAATATGCATTCATGTACTTGTCTATTTGTTAGCCATTTTCTATAGCACAAATTTGTATTGGATGACAGCGCACTTTGCATAGTAAAAGTTTCATGCAACCAGTGGAAATATAATAAAATATCAGACAGAGAATACAATAATATGAAACAGTAGAAACTATAATAGTCTAAAATATCTGTAAACGGTGAGCAGCATATGCGGGATGACTATTCTCCAGTGGGGTTATAAACGTAGGAGATGCAGATGCCATTCTAAAAGTAACAGAAAAGACAGAAAGGTCTTTCACACTTGGAAGTGAGGCTGATATGTCAGGCTAGTCAGTTCTTTTTGAAAACATAATGGAACTGAATTGTTCTGATGTCCAATGGGATGAAGTTCCACTCTTCAGGTGGACTTCTGGAGAAGGTTTTAGAGTGTTTGTCTTCTTAAATACTTGTGTTTCAAGGAAAACGTTTTCCCAGCTCCTGTGTATCTGCTGTCTACTGACATAGGCAATTTCTGGGCGAGGTAGTTTCGGGTTCTCAAAACATCGTTTCATGTGTGGTCCAGTGTAGCTTTAATATGCTCCTTCCTTCTATGGGGAGCCACTTCATAAAGACCAGAGTAGGAGAGATGTGCTCAAACTTTCTTGTGGCAGTGACCAACCTGGCCATCAATGGATAGTACTTTGACAGGAGCTGGATGCAACTTGGGAATTGCAATGTGTATGTAGTTTACATAATCCAGTCTGGACAGACAGTACAAGAAACTAGACAACCAGATCAAAGCTTGACTCGAGATAAAGGGTTAGAATCCACCAGTGCTTAATTTATGAAAGAAGGAGTGATGGTGCACAAAGCTCTGGTCAGGAAACATTGGTGCACCAAATATTGAGGCTGATAGTCGTAAAACCAACTTGTGCCTCTTGAATGAACTACCAGACACTCCCTACCCCTTTATCTCACTCTTGCAGCTTATTGCTTTCTTCCTCCAGGAAGGTTATAATGTATTTCTCTTCATATGTCTTTCTCATATGGTTGTTATCTTGCTCTTCAGCTATGTAAATATATGATGTAGAAAAATAAGTGCCAGTCCACAAAACATAAGCGCCAGTGCCTCCCCCCCCCCCCCCCCCCAGATTAGGCACTGGATTCCACAGAAGAGATGGACTAGAAATTGTGCCACTTTATTCATTTTATTGATGTTTGCTTAAAGGTTAGAGTTTTTTTCCAAATGGAAGCCAAGATATTTGTCGGACTCCTAAAGTGAAGTCTTATAGTTTACTGCCTTGAGTGAGTTGAGTCATATTTGGGGATAACAAATTAAGTCATAAATATTAAATCAGAGGTGGGGATAACAGGCAGTTGGATATGCTTTAGGTGGTGGACCTGTGACACCCAGGCTTGAAAATCCTCAAGAACGTAGGCAATTAATTCAACACCTTTCGGGGAATGAACATTCAGGTAGAGTTTGGGTATTTTCTCTATAAAAGTGTTACGGGATATTAGAGCTGCAAAGAGTAAAATTCTAGAGGGGGTATCGCCCTACTGGGTCATGGTTGGTTTAGAAAGAAAGCTGGTCATTGATAGATATATGTGTATAATAGAATCCAGAGAAAACTGCACCATGAAGTCACACCCCCTAAGGATTTTAAATATAATGGAATTATATACTCTGTTGAAGGCACTTTTCCCCCCTCAATGACCCCATCGATTGCCACCATCTTTGATTCTATGTGCTGGGAACATTTTTATTTCTCCTTCAGACCTTTTTTTTTGACATGCTTGAATGTCATATCATCTGGGTAGAGAAAACTTCACTTCTCCTAGATCCAACCACTTTTCAAAGAGAACACCAGATCTCTCTTTCTAATCAGATTATCTTCCCATTGATATCTCACTGTTGAATATGTTGTCAAACAGTGGCGAGCATCTCTCTGCAGTGCTATCTTGATTATCTTCCCAGGTCTCCATGCTGCTGCGCCACGTTGTCAACAACACTTTCATAATTCTTCACCAATCAACAATTGATTAAACTCGGATTTCCAGTAACAGGATATTTTTCTTATGGTAGCAATTACATTCATTCATCACCTTATCAGACAGCTCATAAAATGTAGCCACATTAGACATTTCAGTAACAGCATATATCTTGAATACATATTGCGCCATAAACATCAATCAGTATGCAAACATTTGTAATATACATAGTGCCACTCGACTCCCATAGGTAGTACCAAAAACCACAATAGTGCCTCAAAGTTACAAATCAATTCGAGATTTAATCTTCCTCAAAGCTATATTTTTTTTCTGAGGAGCTTAAGGTTTGGTGTTCTCTCGTACTTTACATGGGGACCCCCTTGGTGTAACCTTTTCACTCCGCTATAGGTGTCTGGGACATTTGAAACGTCCCGTTTGAGTCTCTCTATACTTTCTTCTCTCAGTCCCGTAATATGTTTACTTGCAACATCACCACTCTTTAGACAAAGCAGCCTACATGTTTCGACCTCCTAAGCATTATGAATGCAATGCCCCTGGAATCGGTTGTCCTTACGAAGCTGTTTTGCAAAGACAATAGGATATAACCTGGTATGACTATTCAAGTAATGGTGTATATCAGAATATCGACCACAGACATATTATTATCAATATATTGTAGCCAGAATATGGTTACCAAAATATGATTAACTTTTGCAAAGATTTACTGTTCTTAACTCCACATCTGCACACTTTAAATATATAGATGTTTTCAAGGTACTTCCCATAACAATATTTTGGGAGTCAATATTCTGGTTACGATTTTTTTTGTAGCACAATATTTAAAACTCAATATCCTGCTAATACACCAGCAGAAGCATAGTTTCTCCCTTTAATCAGATTATATAAAAATAATATCAACCATCTTCTGTCGAACGTTGACTTGCGTGAAACACTTAGCTATCAGTTTCAACAGGATTTTGTGTCTTGCATCATCATAGGCATCTGAGCATATGGAGTTATGACAGAAACATTATGATAAAGATTTCATGGTTTAGATCCTACATCATTCATCTATCCTGCACGGAATAAGAAACTGTGTGAATTTAAGATTCTCGCTTAGAGCTGCAGAAGAACTGAAAACTGAATATTAAGAAATTAAGGTTTGTGCAGCCTTGACTAGGTTCCTGTGACCCTTCCTGGCAACTTAGAAAACAGTTTTGACACTAAAATAAGTTAAAATAACATGTGGTCTTTAAGATTAGACCTAGATTAGCCGGGCAAATGCCTCTTGAAGGTGAGGTAAGGCAACTACCTTACATCGTCACCATCGAGGGGCAACATAGAGCTCCATATTGCAGTTCAGGGTGCAAATTTAGCCATTTTGCTCATACATGGGATGACACATTCACACGTCTATATCCTTGTGGTGCTAACTGTCTAAGAAAGGGATCTTTTTGGTTTTGTAAGCCAGTAACCAGGCATAAGTGTTGTCTAATGACGGGTTCAAGCCACTCATATTGTATTTTAGTAAGAAGACTCATTTGTTTCACATTCTTTTTACTTCTGGTAACACAACACATTAGTAAAGTAAATGGGATACTCAATATGTCATATGAATGGAAATTTGTAATTAACAATTTTTGCTTTTTTCACTATGTGACGCGTACTCACAGAAAAATGTAGGTAGATAGTTATAGGTAAGTATGTTTGCTTATGGAACATAGAGGTATACAAGACTCAAAGATACACCGAAATTACGTTTTCAAAGAACACATTCTCTTTGATTATCCTATAATATTGGTGTAGTTCTCAGACTTGTGAATGAGGCATTATTTGAAGAGATGCATCTTCGGGTCCTTTTGGAATTGAAGGAAAGATGTAGCTTGCCATATCTGTATCATGATGTGCAGCAGGAAGCCTGTTATCAGAACTTCTCCTTCTTGCACTTTCTGGTCTGAAGCATGCTGATAGAACTGTTGTGGGGGTTGCAAAGGCGACCAGATATATTGATACTTCTAGTGAGGTATGGTGCTGTGTTCAAGTTAACTGTCTTGAAATTGGCTCAGAAGACTTTAAAAAGGAAAAGGTTTGAAGACAGAGCCTGTGAAGTTCATGAAGTCAGTGGTGTTTGGTCATTTGTCTTCCAAAATCTTCTTTGATCATGATACAGGCTTCAGAAACATAAGGAGTATGACAATGTGAGTGTCTGAGATGCGTGTATGCTGGGTGTTGGCGTCAAAGAGTTGTGACACTGCCATGACTTTGGACAGCTGTTCTGAAATCAAGTTCTGGAGAAATTCCTGTACTCTGATTTGCCGGGAGAACTTATGGGAAAATATGTCAATACTAGTTTTGAAGATGAGCTAAGCATCAATGTTACATCCTAGAGATTTGCTGCTGTTTGACAAATTAGGGGTGAAACCACAAGCTTCATAGCAGGCAGGCAATCGTGTATTTGTGCTAGCTGGCTGTCCCTAGCAATGAGCTCTGTCTTCAAGGTGTTGAGCACCAGAGGCCTCCAGAGCTCAGCACTTAAATGCCTTCCTTTAGCCTCTTGATGTCATTTGCTGACCTTCAAGTATAGTTATCTACTGCATATTGCTATTTTTGTCTGCTGGTAGCACTCTCAGGTATTCATGTAGCGATGAAAGGTAGAGCCTTGGGTAAACCACAGATAATGGGATGTCTTTACATCTAGAGGCCTTCATCGGGATGAACAGAAATCCCTTTCTCAGGTAGTGAGTGAAGTGCTGCAGGATAATTCTACTGAAGCCCATTGAAGAGGAGAGGGTGTTGAGCAGGACCTGGTAATCAAGCGTGTTTTAAGTTGCTGAGAGGTTCAGCAGCTCAATGAGGCAAAGGTCACTGCTATCACTGTCCTGGAGCAAATCATATCAACCACATGGATCCTTGTCGAGTCACTGCTACTCTGTGTTCGTACAGCCCATGTCATGTTTTATGCATGAAAAAACATATTTTCTGATCGAATCACAACTGTCATAAAAAATAATCCAATTTGACATTTTATCAAAGTCAGCATAATATGTCACCAGGACAGCAAAAGAGATCATCACCATTAGCCTGTGAAGGATATCAGCTGTCGAGCTAGAGGTTAGATGAAATATTTTTCTCTCTGGAAGACTCTTTGCCATTTCTGCACCCAAGACTCTTGGGTTGATTACGTCTCTAAATGTAATATGTTACACTCTTCCAAACCCATATACTCAAAAGTTGTTTCTATTGGTTGGCCTCGACTAGATCTTCACTTTTAACACATGCACCTTTCCTCTAGTGTCTCTTCCACTTTCTCTTGTCTGAAGTGGTCTATTAGTCTGACGTAATCAACCTTTAGTCTCTTGATTTTCACTTCAATCCAACTGGATAATTACATCAGGCAAATGTTAGATGCCATAATCACCACCATTGTTCAAGCTTTTTAAGTTTTTTAAAATATGAGCACATATTGTTAACTTTTTATTGCAAATAGCTTTTATCTAACAAATAATATCGTTTTATTTGATAAAGAGAGCTAATATGATTCCTGTTAATTGCTATCTGTTTTACTGTGTACTTATTTAGTTTCATCCGTTTCAACTTAACAGTACAGTAATTAATGTTGTTGCTATGGTTTTTTCGTTGTCTCCTAAACCACATCTGTTTCGTTACTAGTTCCACGAAAAGTTGTTTCTCTTCCTTTTTAATTATGTTGCTTTTTGTTTTTTTTACTTTTTTTTATCAGAGGTTTTGTTTTGTGGATCTGTGCCCACCTAAGTAAAAGACTTTATTAAAGTAACATAGACACTATCCAATCAAATTCAACCCAGTTATAACTAAAACACATTATTGCAACTAACAGTGTATGTAGCTTGGCCTCGGCATGCAGGGGCCCCTGACAGTGTGCAGAACCTAAATATATTTCGTAGATGCCATATCCCTTGCCTAAATCTAATGTTCAATAAACAATCAAGGGTCTTTCCAAAGAGTGGGCCTTTTACCTATGGGACACTAATAGGATCTGCTGTACTTAAGATTGAGCAAGACATTTATGGAAGCCTTGGAAAAGAGATGTGGCAGGTTTAATTGTGGCCAAACCCTACATTTCTTTGCTATAGGTGAATGATGGGTTAAACAGTACCCAGCTGTTTTAGTGACAATTTATGGCGCTCACAATTTCATGGAAATGCACAAAATCTAGCAAGATGTTAGAGAAGCATGCAAAATCTTGCAAAATCTCACAGCTGTCATGTGTGGAGCAGCGGCACAATGGGGAGCTCCAGTGTTAGTCATTATGGTTTCTTCAGGTAGCAAGGTGGTGCTGTGCAAGTGGAACTCCAGAACACAGCTGTGCAGGCAGGATGCTCAATAGGGGGTAAGTGAGCCTAATTCTACTTTGGATTTTCTGAATGTACATCTCAAAGATATTTAATGTGAAGGAAGAGGGCAATTCAGAAGAAATGATCAGCGCGTTGTGAAGATTTTAGATAAAGAATTGTTGCTTTTGCATTCGAAGGTAGGGGGAGCAATACAGATCAATGACACAATGTTTTGTGCAAAATGCAGTTTTTATTAAAAGAGGTGCACATCATATATAATACATCCTAGGCCTTTCCCCTTACAAAACTAAACCTCACTATACAAATGAGTTACTATGTGAAACTACCCCTCATCCCTCAAATGCCCCCTGCCCCCCACAAACTTATACCTGCAAGGCTCTACCCCGTCCTGGTCCAAACTCCTTACTTGAGGCCTTTAACCTCATACAGTTTTACTGCAAATATCAACCTCTAAGTTAAGTTGTTAATGAACCTTAAACTTCCTGTCTCGTCTAGGCGTGTGCTTGTCTACACGCTCCCTTTCAGCCAGGATCGTCGCTATCAACAACAATAAACTTGGCTAACCTATGCCAACTTCTTGGCCAACAGCCCCCACACCTGCTTCAAAGTGACAACCATAAATATTTTGCATCTCCCCTGCAAACTTGTTAAAAAAAAGCTAGTCCCAATGAAACATATCAACTTGCATAGACCTGAATCTCCTAAACTTAGGGTTGGAAGGGTGGAGAAAAGCTTCTGTACCTAAATGTCAGCCACCATGTTTCCAATATAAAATGGCGGCGGGCAGTAAAATGGCCTGGTGTTCAGCTATCCCCAAACCCCATTGGGGAAAAGGGGGCGCAGCAAAGACCTCTGACACCTTGTGTGAAAAGGGGTGCTTTTATTGAAACAGGTGAACATCACATATAATATACCCTGGGCCTTTCACCTTACAAAACTAAACCACACTATACAAATGAGTTACATGCATTATTTTACCCCTCAACCCCTAGAATGCCCCTGCTCACGAACTTAATCCAGAAAGACTCTATCCCCTCCAGGGCTAAACTTCCTCACTTGAGGCCTTTAACCTCCTATACAGTTTTACTGCAACTATCAAGCTCTAAGTATGTTAACTTGTTAATGAACATTAAACTTCCTGCCTTGTCAAGGCGTGCATTTGTCTACCAGTTTCCTTTCAGCCTGGATTGCCACTGTCAACAACAATAAACTTGGATAACTCACTGCAACTTCACAGCCAACTGCCTCCCAGAAAAAGGGCCTTCCATTACTTTTTCTGCACCCCCCCCCCCACTCTGGTGGTCTCTAGCGCACGTTCAACACCTTGGCCACTACTTCCTGTACCTGTACTAAATATAGTTCCATGCCATAAAATGAAAAATTCGCTCCATCACCGCATAAAAATTCCAAAACGTCATACCTCAAATCTGCATGCCTAATTCTATTCATACTTCGCTCCCTGCAAAAAAGCCTCATCTCTCTGTTAATCTTTCTCCTCGTCTTCTCAATAGCTGTTAATAAACTTTGTCCACATAATATGGCAACCTGACCATAGCCTATGTATTTCCAATAAATCATATTTTACCAGTCGCAAGAGAACTATCCCCTTCTGTCGTTCTCGCTCAAGTGCACCACTAATATATCAGGGCACCTCCCCCTACCATCGACCGCTTCAAGCAGGGTAACAGTTCCTTCCATCTCATACCCACTTTGTCATGCCATTGAACCTTTAGTATGGAGGGGTTGAGGTTCACATTGGCTATGTGGCTGCCCTGACGCCTCTGTCTTTCTGACCATTTAATGAATCAATATCCTAATATCCAAAACGATAAGCCAGGTACCCCTGAGCCTGGAACCAGGATAAAACAATAACAACAATTGTAAAGGTATTCATGGTCTAACAATCCACCTCCTGCACACATAATGCTGGAAGCAAGTAAAAGCTCATCTATACAAGGTCATGATTAGGGGTGGGTGGTGAACTCCGCTTCGCTCGTGGAGTTTGCATAGTTTTTCCCACTACACTCTACGCTTAGAGCACGGAGTTCCAAAAAACTCCATGGAGCACAATGGAGTTTTTTCCTTCCTCGTGCTTGCCATGGTTAAGTTGGGGAGCACGGGCGAGGAAAATTTTACATCAGCCCACCTCCCGGTGAGATTTACCAACGCGGGTGGTCACGGAGGGTCACTACCGCTCGCGTTGAGAAACCACTTGTTCGAGTTGAGGAAGCTGCAGCTCGAGTAGAAAATCTACTCGAGTAGCAGAAAAGAAGCAGCATCCTCTTGCGTTGCGCGTGGCACCATTCATGCTGATTTTACAGAGCGTGACAAGCACCTGGCGCAAAAAATCTGTACCAATGGCTCCACCTAATACACTCCACCGCTTAGTGGAAGTCTGTGTAACGCTATGGAGTTTTTGGGCCAATACTCAGAGTTCCGCCAGGCCTAGTCATGATGTGCTGCTTAGGTCAGACCTGTCCACCCGCCTCTGTCATCATCCCTATGCAAAACAAATGTTTCCCATACCCCTTTGCATCCACTCCTACGTGTGTCAACCCTTTGCGTAACAAAGCCAAAAGCTGAAAAGCTGTCACTGGCTTGCTATCAGTATGCCAGAAAATCCTACTTACCCCAGCCGTAGACCTCGCCCTCAGCATGGCAGCCCATTTTACCAGGCAAAAGCTGATTACTGAGTACCTGCAAAGTAGGACTGATCTACCCTGACCCCTCTGATCTGTATTTGACTTGTATAGCCATGGCTGCAGATCCGCCTCACACTGGCGTACTTCCTCCCAGAGGACCCCTCGACTCCCTCTACCTCCCCAGAGCTCAGAGACTCTGATTGGCCCAAAAAACAGGTCATTAGTGTTGTAAACAAAACCTGTTTCTCCTTACTTGCGCATACAACATGGAGGCTCCTTATGAGTAGGCAGCACATCATGACTCACAAAGCAGTCTCCAATTCAAGGACCTTCTCTTTGGTCCAGAATGACCAGTGTCTCCCCCCACCCTTCCAATATCCGTGGAGTCTCTCACACTGTAAATGAGACAAAGCATCCGCAATGTCATTGTCCATGCCTGGTACATGTTGTGCTTTAAACAAAATGTCAAGTTCAGACATATCAACACAAAAACCTGCAGCAACTTCAACACCACAGCTTTCCCCGCTGACTGCCGGTTCACTAC
Organism: Pleurodeles waltl; assembly: GCF_031143425.1. NCBI lineage: Eukaryota > Metazoa > Chordata > Amphibia > Caudata > Salamandridae > Pleurodeles > Pleurodeles waltl. Next base: position 213,863,973 of record NC_090446.1, read on the forward strand.
TTGGATCACTGCCATGTTGTCAATGTGAAAAAGAACCTTCTTATGTGCCAACAGTTCTACCCACAATGATACAGTTACAACTATGGACAAAAATTCTAAGAAGACTATGGTGGTCATTACAACCTTGGCGGTCTTTTTGCAAGACCGCCGAGGGACTGCCGTGCTGAAGACTGCCACTGCAGGCGTTTTTCCGCTCGGCGAATTATGACTGCTGGCAGCCCTCCGTCCTTTTCCGCCGTGATTCAGCGTGGCGGTAATCTGTTGACAGGGTGGTGGGGGCGGAACAGCCCCCATGGATGTCGTCCCCTCCCGTAGGATCAACGGACCAGGTAAGTTGATCGTCCGTTAAGGGAGGGGGTGGGGGGTGTTGCGTGTTGTGTGTGTGCATGGAGGTGTGCGTGTGAGTATGTAGAGGGGGTGTGTGAGTGCGTGTATGCATGCGGGGGGGTGTTGTGTTTCGAAATGTGTGCGTGTCTGTCGGTATGTATGTCTGAATGGATGTGTGCGTGTATGTCTGTGTGTGTGGCTGTTGGCATGTTTGTTGATATGTGTGCGGGTATGTGTGTTGGTGGTGTCTGCATTCGTGTACGGTGTGTGTCTGGGTTGCGATGTTGGGGGGAGCGGTGGGGAGGGGGGTCCTGCCACCTTTAGGAGGTGGCAGGGGGGTGGGGGTGTGGGGGGAGGGCTTGGGGTGGGGTGGGAGAGGGGGAGACCTCTATCAGTGCCAGGGAAGGAATTCCAACCCCATGAAATCCATGGCGGTCAGCCGGGTCGTGATACCGCCGACGGTCTTGTGTCGGCTGCCGGGCTGGAGACCCAAGTCTCCAGCCCAGCGGTCGTCCCCACCCTGGCGGACGGAACGGAGAAGTGGCGGATGACCATGGCGGTAACCGCCATGGTCATAATTCCATTTTATTTACCGCCAGCCTGTTGGCAGTAAGACCGCCACTTCTCCGCCAACCGCCAGGGTCGGAATGAGGGCCTATATTCTTTTCCCCATGTTTCCATTCTGCTGGCTATTCATGTGCACATCCCTGTTACTGCCAGTAGAGCCTGAAATCTACCCCTCCTACAGAATAGTAATAGACCTGTGTATCCCACTCAAAGTCAGTCATGGTCACCAACAGCACTCCATTAAAAGATTTCAAGAAGAAGCGCCACTTTTGCAAATCTTCTTTTGTCCCTGCTGCCAACCTAATATGGTGGTGTGGCCACGGCAAGCCTGACAATGACAACCCCAACTTTCTACAAAATGTCCTCCCTGCCCTCACCTCTCTGCAGGCACAGTACAGGTGCCCCAGCTGCACCTGTTTCTTCTTGACAGTAACTTTCTCTTTTGCCAACAAGGCATCAAACAGCAGCTGCAGCGTCAGTTTTTTCTGCTCTGGTAGTCAGGCTTCCATAGCCATTCAACCAATTTCAATTCCTAGGAAGGACAGTACTTTGCTGGGTCCAACTGTCTTCTCTGGCGCTAATGGGACACCCAGGTCCCCCATGATTTCCTGAAAACTGAGAAGCATCCTCTGGCAATCTGCTGCCCTAGATTTTCCTACAAAAAATCAGAATAGTGTGTTACCTATGTGTGACCCGTGGACCATGTAAAAACCCTTTGGAGAAATATTCTAAACCTTTCAATAAATGCACAGGAAATTGAGCACCCCCTTGGTAGTGCTTTATCTACATACCAATGGCCTTCAAGTTGAATGCCCAACAGCTGAAAGTCATCTGGATGGCCAGGGAACAAGTGGGAAGCCGACCTCATGTTGCACTTTGTCATTAGGGCCCCCCTCCCTATTTCTTCCACTATGGCTAAGGCCACATCTACTGAAGAATATTTTACTGATGACTATTCCTCAGGAAAGAAATCATTAATTGAGGTGCACTCCAGCCACGACAGATGTTGAACTAACCTGAACTGCCCTTTATCTTTTTTGGGCACCACTCCAATGAGGCAAATGATTTGAGATTATTTGCCCAGCTGCTACCTCAAGCGGAACCCCCAAGTGAACCCTTCTTTCAACAGTTTGGGATCCACCTGCTGATCGTGTATTGCCAATCGTGTATTGCCAACCAAAACTTGAGCCAATCCAGTTTAATGGTAGTATGTGCTGTTGCCCCCAGGTCCTTGTGCCCCCTACATGCTCCGAAAACCAGAAGACTGACCTTGCTGTTGGTTGCCAGGCTGCTCTTGTTGCTGCTGCCCCTGTCCCGATGAATTACTAGATTGTCCTCTTGCCCCATAACAATTAACAAGGGCATGTCTGTTTGCACATTTTGAGCATTCATGCCAGGACTTGCAATATTCTTTGTGCATAATCCGTTATTAAAATCCCAGCAAGCACCTGTCTGCACACTCCTTTGCCAGTTGACCCCACAGCTCCCTGGGTGGGGTGCCCATAAAATGGGCGGTACACAATAGGTAGCCAACTGGCTGTGAAAATTGTTTTGCCAAACTTGGAAGGGCCCACTGTATGGTACCAAAGATCCAAGACCACCTCTCCCCATTGTACTTCGGGATCCAGCGCTATGCGAGCCCGAAACTGGTCATCATACTGGAGCCAGGCATAGCCCCATAATTAATCTGCCCCTTCTGTATTGTGTCCATATGTTTAAAAAGTGTTACACATCTCTCATGATGCTTTTCACAGTAAACCCTGGGATGAATGAGGAAGGCTGCTGTACAAATTATTTTGTGAAAGGGACCTTAGGACGCTTGGCTAGCTCGTATTCCTCCTCTTGGGAGCCCTCCTTTGCCCTTAGCTCCCTTGTAACAAATCTACATATTCCCCATATGTGTGCTCCTGACAACTTTCAAACCCCAATGTAGGGCAGGTTCACGAGTTTCAATTCCTTGCTGCCTAATCCCGTCTTTCCATTCTCTGTGATTCTTTCTAAACCCATCTCTGTCACCTTGTCCAGTGACACTGTCATCCCCACATCCTTGTCTTTCGCACCCTCAACTGGCTCCGGGACCCCTGGTTCGTTATCCCCATGTTCAACATTATTGTGGCCGAGCTCTGCTCATCCATGCCCAGTGTCATTAACATTTCGCAAATGGACCATGCCCCCTTCCTGCAACTCCATCACATCCACACCAATTAAAACCAACACAGCAGCCATATGCCTGTCCACAAGAACCTAAACTGGTACCAAGGTCAGTGCCGGTTCTGGGGCCCACTGCCTCACCATCTGTGCCCTCCTTTCCGACACTTCGTGGCGAGGGGTGGCTCCTCCACTATGGCAGAGGAGCCTTACCCCGCCCACCCCCACCAGCAGCAGCAGCTGCAAAACTTTTACAGTAAAAACATAATAAACTATGGCCCATATTTATACTTTTTAGCGCCGCATTTGCGCCGCTTTTTTACGAAAAAATGGCGCAAACTAACAAAATACAATTGTATTTTGTAAGTTTGCGCCGATTTTGCGTCAAAAAACGACACAAATGCGGCGCTAAAAAAGTATAAATATGGGCCTATGTTTATTATGTTTTTACTGCAAAAGGGGCGGGGCCACGGGCATGACAGGGACTGAAGGGAGGTGCACTGTACTCCCCCTCAGTGCGCATGTATGTTTGGCCGGATGTCTTGGGCTGGACAAACATACATGCGCAATAGGCTCTGTCCAACCCGGCACTGCAGTGCCAGATTGGAGAGAGCAGGCAGAGGCTCCCACTCTGCCTTGGAGCGCCCAGCTAGGGTGCTCCATCCAATCCTACCACTGCTTTCATGCTCCTGGCAACATGTAAGCAGCGTAGTATTGTAGCAGGGCAGGCTGTGAGCCCGAGCCTGTCCCTGGAGATGAGGAGTGGGGAGCGGTTCGTAGGTGGCGCGGCGCAACAGGTAAGATTTTTTTTTTCATAATTTTTTTTTTTTGGGCGCTCCCCTGCACCGCGCCACCCTGCCCCTTCTCCCTCCCGTGAGCCTGGACTGTTCATGTCCTCCGTACTGCTGTGGCCTCGTACTCAAACTCTGTGAGACACTATCCACAATTTGATGGGTATCCCCCAACTTGCCAATCAGCCCCTTGTTGCCACCATCTTATTCCTTCATCCTTTTGTACCTCATCCGCCACCAATTTCCCTTCCTCTAGACTCTCCTCTTCATGGTCTAAGACCATAACCTTAAATATATTTGGACTTGCAGCACCTGTGCCAGCTTTTGCTGCCTTTCATCGCTGCATAACCGTTTGTTCGTAACCTGTAGCTTGATCCATCCAGTTGTGAGGGGCTGTACCGTGCCCTCCTAACCTCTCCTCCAATACGGTGCACCGCGTCATTTGTCAGTCACCAGGTGTAGCCCCAAACCCCCTGGCTGGTTACATGCCAACTTGGGGCAGTGATCTTGCTCTCCACCACCGCCGTCCAGCTGGCCATACAGGGGCAAACCTTCTCTTCATCTCGGGGTATAGGAGCCCTACAGAGCTCTTCTGAGCCCTCAGTGCTGCTGTCCTGAATGCCCTGCAAAAGAGAAGAAGGGCCTGGTGTGCTGGTAACTAACTCACACCGAACTGGGCTTACCCCCGCATCTGACAAACACCCACCACCATCTATCTCCCTGTTTGCACCTGCCTGACACTCCACACCATGCGTTCCTGACACGCCATGCTGCAGCTTAAGCTTAACTGTACCACATGCTTGCTGCTCTGCCATAGCATATACCCCTTTAGGCCTCTGTCTCGCTGCCTCTTCATCCTCCACGTCACTCCACTCGAGGCATGCTGCCACTATAGCTGCAGCCTGAGGCTTGGTTGTTGCCTGCATCCCCAACACCGATTGTGCCAACTGAACCCTTGCTCCCACAGATGATTGCCCTGACAAGCCCCCCCTTTCTAAAGAGACTGTGGCCGAGGCTCTCTTATCTCTCCAATTTTTGTGTGCACCTACTATGCTCTGTCCTCCACCAGAGCTAAGGCCTGCCCTCTGGTGGCCTAATATGCCCAGTGCTTCTTCCACTGCGTCCCTAAATTGACTTCTCGCCTCCCTGGTTATTCCCTCTCAGCTTTTGCCGGCCGCTGGCAGCAACCCGTCCCTGCACACGGCTATGCTTGCTGCCCTCTTGTAGGAGTTAGTGGCCAAACAACCTGAGAAGGCTATCCCACCATCCCCCCTCCCTTTTCTCGCTGAGAGACGTGCATTGTGTGCTGCTCCACCCACCTCCCTCACCTCCTCGAACTCATGTGGGTCACCGTGAGCTAAAACATTCTGGGTGCTTCACCCTCTCCTTCCTCACCTCTCTGCAAGTCCCCCAGTGACCCACCCACTGCTCTCAGCAAATAGGCCTACTGTGGTCTCTCTACATGCACTGGGGCCGGGCAGCCACTTGCTTCCCAACATCATCCCCGGCTCATTAATACGTGCTGCCTGGGCTCTCCTGACTCTAGATCAGCCCCTTTCTCTTACCTCTGTCATCCTTGCTGAGGGTGTCCGGCGTTGCGGCAAGCAAGCAAATACTGCCGCCGCCACCCCCTCTGAGGCCCTACACATCGGGCGTCCTCCACTTGCTCCGCTATGGGCCAGTAAGTCAAGACACCCAGCTTCCTGAAGAAGCCATAGCGCTTGGGCAGTTTTCTCTTCAGGTGACCTATTTGAGACAACCACTATAATAAACCACTACAGCCTCATAGACTTGCACCAAGATAGTGAAAAGCTTCTCCACCTAAATGCCAGCCACTGTGTTATCACTATAAAATTGTCGCTGGCAGTATAAAATGGCTGGTTATGTACCACAGAGCCCACCATAGCCCAGTGAAGCCCAAAACTCACCACAGTAACAGGACTGCTCAATTCTCCAAACTATCCCGGGGGGCGGACTCCCGAGTGATTGGCTGCTCCGCAAGAATTTATTTGTAAGGCTTGTCTTTTAGGTGGATATCTTTTCACTCTGGCAATTAAGGTACTGATTTCTAACTCTTGAATGTTCCAAAGATGAGATTTTTGAAAGAAGAGACATAAATCTGAATTTTAAGGCAGAGACTCTTAAGAACTACAAAAGAAAACTCAAAAGTACTCTGTTGAAAGACTACTCCTAAAGCTGTGATGGAGAGACTGATGTGACAATATTCTAGTTTAGGAATTATGGGGCAGATTTAACAAAGTGCAGCTGCACTTTTCTTGCGCCCCCTTATAGCCTCCCTACCGCCACCACCCACCATGTGTGCACCGTAATTAAAATCCGGCGCACCATGGCGCAGGGTAGAGGGCAATAGCATCAAAAGTTTTGACGCTATTGATGTACTGTCCAGAGTTAGCTCCAACATATTGGCGCTAACCCTGTACAGTACATAGGGGCCCATCGTAGCCAATGGTGTGCCCCCTTTTAATGGCTGTTCTGAGCAGACGTTAAAAATGCTGCAAAAAAATTTGCAAAGAAAGCTTTTATGTTTGTTTGCGTCATTTTTTCTGCCCCCACCTAATGATGGAATGCCCCCTTGCATACATTATGCCTTGTGCAGGCGTAATGTGGTGCAGGGAGTTACAATGTGGCCCAATGCATGTATTGCGCCACTTTGTAAATCTGGTGCTGCGATTCTGGTCTGTTTGGGCCACATTAGTAAAAGAAATGACGCTGATGTGGCGAAAGAAGGCGCTAGGCCCTCTTAAATCTGGGCCTATGTTTAGATGTTAATCATGAGAAATAGATTGCAGCTCCAATGCAAGAAAGTAATTACATCAGAAATGTCTAAATATTATTTTGTGCTGCAAAAAGGGTTTGGCCATTTGTGACTGGTGGCACCATATTCACCTTCTCATCCCTAACCATTCCCAGTTTTCATTCCCTGCCAGGTCTAGAACTAAAGCTACAGTTCACAGCCATATGCCAGTGTGATCCACAATTCAGGTAGGAGTTGAACCTATAAATAATTTAATGCATGTGAATTTTTTTAGAATAAAGGCCGATGTAGGGTGAACAATCTGCATCTCAACAACAGTATCTACTCACCAGTGTCGCTTCCCTAACCTCATGTCCCATATTCTTTGATATATTGGCAGCTGCAACAGGGGCATTTTAAGGATTTTGGGGGCTCTGGGGCAAACATATTTTGGGGGTCCTTGTTCAGGATAATTTGAATTTATGATCAAAATTCAGCTTTTTCAAGCCCTCTGAGGCCAGGTCACTGACACATCACAGGAAGACTGGTCCAAATTCTAAATGTGTTTCCATCTAACATTCAGGGATAGTGATGTGTGTTTTAAATATTGTAATTTAGCAGCAGTTCTGTGATAGTGTTGTAAATAATCTTTGCAACCCACTGCCATTTCTCATACAACTTTTTTTATGGGTGTTGTATGATGCTGAAAAACATAAACACAATATTTCTCTGCAAAATGTCTGAAGTAGAGTCCCTTAATTGCCAGACAGAAAAAATGGCATTTAAAGCAGTCTATGTACAAAAATCAGGACTGTGTGAAAAATAGAGCTGGATCTCTCAGGAGCGCCCCTAAAAGGCTGAGGCTCTCTGCTAGAGCCCTCTTTGCCCACGCTTTAAAATGTATCTCAGCTGCACCCAGGTAAATATCCTGCCATAGACACTGATGCAGAGGAAAACCTAGGCCCATATTTACACTTTTCAGCGCCGCATTTGTGTCACTTTTTGACGCAAAAGCGGCGCAAACTTACATAATACAATTGTATTTTGAAAGTTTGCGTTGCTTTTGTGTCAAAAAATGATGCAAATGCGGTGCTAAAAAACTATAAATATGGGCCTTAGTGCTAGCAAAGTGGTCTAAGTTCGTGGGGATCTCTCCCAATCGCATACACAGCACAAAGAACTTTGATGTACAAAGTGATTCAGTTTCTTTGACCTTTAAACATTTCCAGTTTCAATCCATTCAAACCCCCAATGGATTTTATCTTTCTGGTTAACAATTTAGTGGTGCTAACCAGACTTTTGGATGTGCCTCGTTTAACCCCTTCGCTGCCAGACCTTTTCCCCTCCTGAGCTGAGCCTTTTTTTGGCTATTTAGGGCAGTTTGCGCTTAGGCTCTCATAACTTTTTGTCCACATGAGCTATCCACGCTAAATTTGCGTCCTTTCTTTCCAACATTCTAGGGATTCTAGGGCTACCCAGAGTTTGTCGGTTCCCCTGGAGGAGACCTAGAAATTACCCAAAATACAGCGAACATCTGTTTTTTTTTTTTTAAATGGGAAAAAAGGGCTGCAGAAGAAAGCTTGTGGTTTTTCCCTGAAAATGGCATCAACAAAGGGTTTGTGGTGCTAAAATCACCGTCTCCCCAGCTTTCAGGAACAGCCAGACTTGAATCAGAAAACCACATTTTTCAACACAATTTTGGCATTTTACTGGGACATACCCCATTTTTACTTTTTTGTGTGCTTTTAGCCTCCTTCCAGTTAGTGACTGAAATGAGTGTGAAACCAAAGCTGAATCACAGAAAGCTAAACATTTTTGAAAAATAAACAAACTTCTGAATTTAGCAAGGGGTTATTTGTGTAGATCCTACAAGGTTTTCCTACAGAAAATAACAGCCGAAATAAAAAAATATTTAAATTGAGGTAAAAAAACAGCCACTTTTTTTCCACATTTTACTCTGTAACTTTTTCCTGCGATTTTTTAAAACAATACACTTATATCTGCTGGACTCTTCTGGTTGGGGGGGTATAGAGGGCTTGTAGGTTCATCAGGAACCCTAGGTACCAGAGCCAGTAAAGGAGCTGCACCTTGTCATGGGTTTTCATTCTATACTGAGTATACAGCAATTCATTTGCTGAAATATAAAGAGTGAAAAATAGGTATCAAGAAAACCTTTGTATTTCCAAAATGAGCACAAGATAAGGTGTTGAGAAGCAGTGGTCATTTGCACATCTCTGAATTCCGGGGTGCCTATACTTGCATGTGAATTACAGGGCATTTCTCAAATAGACTTCTTTTTTACACACTGTCTTACATTTGGAAGGATAAAATGTAGAGAAAGACAACGGGCAATAACACTTGTTTTGCTATTCTGTGTTCCCCCAAGTCTCCCGATAAAAATGGTACCTCACTTGTGTGGGTAGGTCTAATGCTGGCGACAGGAAACGCAACATGGACACATCACATTTTTACATTGAAATCTGATGTGTTTTTTGCGAAGTGACTAGCTGTAGATTTTGGGCTCTAGCTCAGCCGGCACCTAGGGAAACCTACCAAACCTGTAAATTTTTTAAAACTAGACACTTTGGGGAATCCAAGATGGGGTGACTTGTGGGGCTATCACCAGGTTCTGTTACCCAGAATCCTTTGCAAACCTCAAAATGTGGCCAAAAACACTTTTTCCTCACATTTCGGTGAAAGAAAGTTCTGGAATCTGAAAGGAGCCACAAATTTCCTTCCACCCAGCGTTCCCCTAAGTCTCCTGATACAAATGGTACCTCACTTGTGTGGGTAGGCCTAGTGCCCGCAAAAGGAAATGCCCCAAAACACTATATGGACACATCAAAATTATCTAACACAAAACTACCTGTTTTTGCAGGGGGGAACTGCGTTTTTGGTCCTGGGCTCAGCAGCCATCTAGGGAAACCTACCAAACCCAGACATTTTTTAAAACTAGACACCAGAGGGAGTCCAGGGAGGTGTGACTTGCGTGGATCCCCCAATGTTTTCTTACCCAGAATCCTCAGCAAACCTCAAATTTAGCTAATAAATCACCTTTTTCCCACATTTCTGTGTGGGAACACTGCACCGGGACAAATTTCCTACCACCCAACGTTCCCCTCAGTCTCTTGGTAAAAATGATACCTCACTTGTGGAGGTGGGCCAAGTGCCTGTGACAGGGAAGAACCAAAAACATGTCAAAATTGAGGGGGACCAAAGCGGGTCCAAAAGGGCAGTTTGAAAAAAAAACATTTTTAGGCTGACAAGTGCAGCAGACTTTTTATCGGTATAGATGAAACAGTGCTGGGTGGTAGGAATTTTGTGGGTTCCTGCAGATTCCAGAAGGTTCCATCACAAAAATGTGGGGAAAATGTGTGATTTCCAGCAAAGTTGGAGGTATGAAGGGCATTGTGGGTAAAAAAATGGTGTGGTGTGCATGTGAAGCACACCATTTTGGAATCAACCAGATGTTTCATTTTCAGATGTGTCTAGGTCTTGTGGATTTTTCTACATGGCAGCGTCCCAAAGTCCAAAAAGTGCAGCCCTCACTATCCCAATTAGGACGATTTTGAGAGTTAGCCAAGCTCTCATGGCCCAAATGTAAAACCAAAACCCAAAATAATCAAATGTCCTCTTGCTCGCCATGTAATAAGATGTTTTAGTGTGCGTGGGGAGAGCTGAAAGACTGTTACCCACTTCAGTTGGAGTAAGGACATAACCAGGCTACCAACCCGCTATTTTTAAAAAAATGTATTCCCTGGCTTCTAGTAGACTTTCTGCCCCCCCCCCCGGGTGTGGATCAGGGAAATTGCCTCATCTGCCGACTGATGGGCAGAACAACTTTGGCCCCATTTATTTGGGGTGGGGGTACAGCCATAACCCCACCCTCTTATTTTGAAAAAAAAATCTTCCCTGGTCTCTGGTGGGCTTTCTGGCCCCATTGAGGGTAGATGGGCCTTCCAATAAATAGGCCAATGTGCCCCCAAGGGGGGCAGATATGGCCAAAAGTAATGTGCCCCCATGGGGACCGACCCTTGCCCAAGGGGCTGCCCCCCCAAACAAAACACAGACATACACACACACCAATCTCTGGTGCCTAAGTGGTTTCTGCCCCCCCCTCCCGGGGGCAGATTGGCCTAATAAAAATAGGCCAATCTGCCCCCAAGGGGAGCAGAAAAGGCCTAAAATAGATTTGCCCCCCCCTCCCGGAAGCAACCCTTGCCTAAGGGGTCGCTCCCCTTGCGTGAAATTGTCGCAAAAAAAAAATTTCCCAGAGGCTAGTGGTTTCGGACTAATAAGATAGATCGATCTGACCCCAAGGGGGAGAGAAATGGCCTAAATATAATTTGCCCCCAGGCTCTCCCCTTATGCGCAAGTATAAAAAAAAAAAACTTCCCTGGTGTCTAGTGGTTTCTGCCCCCCTTGGGGGCAGATTGGCCTAATAAAAATAGTCTGGCAGAAATGGCCTAAATACAATTTCCCCCCCAGGGGAGTGATCCTTGCCTAAGGGGTCGCTCCCATACATAAAAACATAAAGTAAATAAAGCAAAATGTATATCCCTGGTGTCTAGAGGTTTCTGCCTCCCCCCCCGGGGGCAGATCGGCCTAAATATAAGAGGCTGATCTTCCGCCGGGGTCAGAAATGGCCTAAAAATAATTTGCCCCCCCGGGGAGCGACCCTTGCATAAGGGGTCGCTCCCCACATATAAAAAAAATAAACAAAAAAATATAGATTCCTGGTGTCTAGGGGTTTGTGACCCCTGAGGGCAGATCGGCCTTATTATATTAGGCCGATCAGCCCCCGGGGGGGCAGAAATTACCTAAAAATAATTTGGCCCCCTGGAGAGCGACCACTGCCCAAGGGGCCGCTCCCCTTATGAGTAAGTCTGAAAAAAAAAATCTCTGGTGTCTAGTGGGCATTTCTGCTAGCAGAAATGCATGCAGAGACATGAAAAGAAAGGAAAGGAAAGGCCTTCCCTTTCCTTTCATGCCTCTGCCTGCCCCCTCCTTCCGAGTGGAAGAGAAATGCTGAGCATTTCTTTTCCGCATCACGCTGGACGCATGCTTCCAACGTGATGGGAGGTGACCTCTGATGATGTCAGCACGCAATTGCGTGCTGACGTCATCAGATGTCACTGGGAGGGTCGGAGTGGAAGGGGAAGTGATTCCCCTTCCAGCCCTGCCATGGGGGTCGGGGGGAAGCCCATGGAGGGAGCGCTAGCACTCCCTCCGAGCTCCGGTGACGGGACGTAATGGTTACATCCTCGGCACAGGAGCACTGTGCCACGGGATGTAACCATTACGTCCCCGGCACAGACCGATTAAAACAAATGAAACATGAAATACATGAGCCACCCCGAACACACATGACTTTCTTTAGGAGCACAAAACCAGACAGCCAAATGTGACCTAACCTTGAAAGGTATTTAAAACACACCACTTAAAATGTACGCAGGACAAGGCCTTCTGGAGGAAGAGCCCAGCCTCCTATCACATGAGGCCCAGTATGCACCCACCAGGAGCATCAGGCTCTGTCATTCCCTAACAAAGATATCAATCAAAGTTCAGAGTTGGAACTTGGATGTAGTACTCTTATTTACCATTGCTAAAATTTGTCAAAAACCCCTAAGCATGAACACCTGCTTTCGACTAGCTTTACATCTATTGCATGCAACGGAGTGCACTTAGAGATGTAATACACCTTTAACTGCCACAGATAACAGCCAATGCAATGAGGCAACCGGCTCAGGAATATCTTCAAGTCAACCTTGACACAGCAACTAAGCCACTTGCTAATCGGGAAACAATTCGTAAACCACTGTTTCACCACGCCTGACCAGTGTTACCAGTAGACTCAGAGGCCATGGCACACCAAAGGAGAACCAAATATCCCTGGTTCGTTGCATCTGCATTGTGGACTTTCAATTTACCACTGGCGAGGGTATTTTCTCTGTTTGAGAGAGAAACATTCTCACAGTAATTTAATCAAGAACACAAAAATATTAGGGAAAAAAACGGCTAGGATGTGCTAAAGTAAAAAGGGTAAATGGTAGGAGCAATACCAAGGGAGAGGTGTAACTGGATGGGGTAATGGATGATGTCGGCCACGTCAGCAGCAAGAGTTCTATGGGGCCAGACCAGGAGGTATCCTTAAAGGGAGGTCTAAAACGTTGCTCAGTCAGGTATGCCGTTCTTTCTGGGATGGGTGCGTCATGGTCATCCGAAGGGCCGCTGTGTTTTATGGCCACTTTGCGATGCGGTACAGGCCGCACCTGGAACCAACCAGTCGCTGAGCATTTATGGCCCCTCTCCAGGGCGCCCATATGCCCAGTGTGATGCCGACGGGGTTCACACTCCCCGGACAACACAGGCAGCAGGTAGGAAGTAGCAGGCGCTGCGGCCTTGTTGCAATCACAGCAGGTGGGTCAGGCCACATTGCCAAGCTGGCAGTTCACTTTTTGTCAGCCCTGATTTCTCATCCCCATCAGGCGGGAAAAACTATTTTCATGTGTGCTCTGTACGCTGCATGCATCTAATCAGCGTATTTCTTGGTGGAGCGACTGGATGGGTAAGATGCAGCAGGATGATGTTAGGGCCTGAACAAAGCTTTTCACTAAGCATCTAACTTGGCCGCCATCTTAACCACAACCCCATGAGAGGAACTCCTTTAGTACTAACCCAAATAATTGCACCACGCGTTGCCTCTCTGAAATCAACAGTAAATCAGACAGGATTTGCTCCTGTAAGAGGGTCCATTCTAAGACCGCAAAACATTGATCTGTCTAATGGGAGTGCTCTTCAGGGTGTTAGTAGTAGTAATCCTGGAAAAAAAGAGTTGTACCAAATACCCCTATTGTACAAAATGGCAATAATTCTCAATCCCTAGAGGATTTGATTAAATTGTTTAATGCATCCTAGAAGAAGGTGAAAGCTCATGATCAGGCAGAGAAATAATTCAGACTCCAGTGAAAGAGAATGTCAAGGATGTGGTCAAATTAAAGTTGGAATTAGATGAGATGATATTAGGGAATCTTGATCTTTCCTGAGTAGATACCTACTAAGAGAGAAAAACGTGTATTCATGTGTAAAGATGTCACTAAACGTGCATAACCCCGTTCAGGCACAGAATATAGGCCCATAATTATACTTTTTGATGCAAAACTGCGCAAATGCAGTGTTGGGTCAAAAAGTACAGCGCTGGCTTAAGACATTCCAGAGCTCGAGTCAGGCACCAAATTTATGGAATCCCACAAGCTGGTGCTAAGGGTGGGCTAGCGTCTAGTAAAAAGACGTTAGCTGAGTTGGGGTGGGGGTACGAGGGAAGGGGGTTTTGCCTCAAAAAATTACGCTAGGCTGGTTAGAGGCAAAAAAAAATGACGGTAACCAGTCTAGCATCATTTCCTGACACAAAACCATCTATACCACATGGCTCTTGTCTTGTAAAAGACAGGAGTCATGCCCCCCACCCCAGTGGCCAGCACAGGGGACCAGTGTCCCCTGGGCATGACCACTGCACCCAGTGTCATGTAGGGGGACCCATTTCAGGGCCCCCAATTGTAGGAGGCTGGACTGGCTTGTAGTGGATACCTAGGGGTACTTGCACCTTGCACCAGGCCCAGTTATCCCTTATTAGTGTATAGGGTGTCTAGCAGCATAGGCTGATAGATAATGGTAGCTTAGTAGAGCAGCTTAGGCTCAACTAGGAGACGAGTGAAGCTCCTACAGTACCACTTAGTGTCATATGCACAATATCATAAGAAAACACAATACACAGATATACTAAAAATAAAGGTACTTTATTTTTATGACAATATGCCAGAAGTATCTCAGTGAGTACCCTCAGTATGAGGATAACAAATATACACAAGATATATGTAAACAATACCAAAATATGCAGTAATAGTATTAGAAAACAGTGCAAACAATGTATAGTTACAATAGGATGCAATGGAGACACATAGGGATAGGGGCAACACAAACCATATACTCCAAAAGTGGAATGCGAACCTCAAATGGACCCCAAACCTATGTGACCTTGTAGAGGGTCGCTGGGACTATTAGAAAATAGTAAGGGTTAGAAAAATAGCCCACCCCAAGACCCTGAAAAGTGAGTGCAAAGTGCACTAAAGTTCCCCAAAGGACATAGAAGTCGTGATAGGGGAATTCCGCAGGAAAGACACAAACCAGCAATGCAACAACGATGGATTTCCAGTCGAGGGTACCTGTGGAACAAGGGGACCAAGTCCAAAAGTCACAAGCAAGTCGGAGATGGGCAGATGCCCAGGAAATACCACCTGTGGGTGCAAAGATGCTGCTACTGTACAGTAGAAGCGTAGGTTTCTGCAAGAACGACAAGGGCTAGAAACTTTCCCTTTGGAGGACGGACCCCTCACGCCGTGGAGAGTCGTGCAGAAGTGTTTTCCCGCCGAAAGACCGCCAACAAGCCTTGCTAGCTGCAAATCGTGCGGTAAGGGTTTTGGGACGCTGCTGTGGCCCAGGAGGGACCAGGATGTCGCAAATTGCGTCAGAAGACAGAAGAGACATCGAGCAACAAAAGGAGCCCTCTCAGCAGCAGGTAGCACCCGGAGAAGTGCCAGAAACAGGCACTACGAGGATGCGTGAAACGGTGCTCACCCGAAGTCGCACAAAGGAGTCCCACGTCGCCGGAGAACAACTTAGGAGGTCGTGCAATGCAGGTTAGAGTGCCGTGGACCCAGGCTGGACTGTGCACAAAGGATTTCCGCCGGAAGTGCACGGAGGCCGGAGTAGCTGCAAAAGTCGCAGTTCCCAGCAATGCAGTCTGGCGTGGGGAGGCAAGGACTTACCTCCACCAAACTTGGACTGAAGAGTCACTGGACTGTGGGAGTCACTTGGACAGAGTTGCTGGATTCAAGGGACCTCGCTCGTCGTGCTGAGAGGAGACCCAAGGTACCGGTGATGCAGTTCTTTGGTGCCTGCGGTTGCAGGGGGACGATTCCGTCGACCCACGGGAGATTTCTTCGGAGCTTCTAGTGCAGAGAGGAGGCAGACTACCCCCACAGCATGCACCACCAGGAAAACTGTCGAGAAGGCGGCAGGATCAGCGTTACAGAGTTGCAGTAGTCGTCTTTGCTACTATGTTGCAGTTTTGCAGGCTTCCAGCGCGGTCAGCAGTCGATTCCTTGGCAGAAGGTGAAGAGAGAGATGCAGAGGAACTCGGATGAGCTCTTGCATTCGTTATCTAAGGAATCCCCAGAGACAGAGACCCTAAATAGCCAGAAAAGAGGGTTTGGCTACCTAGGAGAGAGGATAGGCTAGCAACACCTGAAGGAGCCTATCACAAGGAGTCTCTGATGTCACCTGGTGGCACTGGCCACTCAGAGCAGTCCAGTGTGCCAGCAGCACCTCTGTTTCCAAGATGGCAGAGGTCTGGAGCACACTGGAGGAGCTCTGGGCACCTCCCAGGGGAGGTACAGGTCAGGGGAGTGGTCACTCCCCTTTCCTTTGTCCAGTTTCGCGCCAGAGCAGGGCTAAGGGGTCCCTGAACCGGTGTAGACTGGCTTATGCAGAAATGGGCACCAAATGTGCCCATGAAAGCATTTCCAGAGGCTGGGGGAGGCTACTCCTCCCCTGCCTTCATACCATTTTCCAAAGGGAGAGGGTGTAACACCCTCTCTCAGAGGAAGTCCTTTGTTCTGCCATCCTGGGCCAGGCCTGGCTGGACCCCAGGAGGGCAGATGCCTGTCTGAGGGGTTGGCAGCAACAGCAGCTGCAGTGAAACCCCGGGAAAGGCAGTTTGGCAGTACCAGGGTCTGTGCTACAGACCACTGGGATCATGGGATTGTGCCAACTATGCCAGGATGGTATAGAGGGGGCAATTCCATGATCATAGACATATTACATGGCCATATTCGGAGTTACCATTGTGAAGCTACATATAGGTAGTGACCTATATGTAGTGCATGCGTGTAATGGTGTCCCCGCACTCACAAAGTCTGGGGAATTGGCCCTGAACAATGTGGGGGCACCTTGGCTAGTGCCAGGGTGCCCTCACACTAAGTAACTTAGCACCCAACCTTTACCAGGTAAAGGTTAGACATATAGGTGACTTATAAGTTACTTAAGTGCAGTGTAAAATGGCTGTGAAATAACGTGGACGTTATTTCACTCAGGCTGCAGTAGCAGGCCTGTGTAAGAATTGTCAGAGCTCCCTATGGGTGGCAAAAGAAATGCTGCAGCCCATAGGGATCTCCTGGAACCCCAATACCCTGGGTACCTCAGTACCATATACTAGGGAATTATAAGGGTGTTTCAGTAAGCCAATGTAAATTGGTAAAATTGGTCACTAGCCTGTTAGTGACAATTTGAAAGTAATGAGAGAGCATAACCACTGAGGTTCTGGTTAGCAGAGCCTTAGTGAGACAGTTAGTCTTAACACAGGTAACACATTCAGGCACACTTATGAGCACTGGGGCCCTGACTAGCAGGGTCCCAGTGACACATACAACTAAAACAACATATATACAGTGAAAAATGGGGGTAACATGCCAGGCAAGATGGTACTTTCCTACACCAATGGCACTTACATTAAAAAATAAAATACTTACCTATACTTAGCCTTCTTACCTGGGATGGGGTCCCCATCCTCTGATGTGGGTGGGGGTGTTCCTGGGGCTTGGGTGGGCACCTGTGGGCCCTTTTCATGGTGTTTGGCCATGGAAATGGGTCCACAGGGCCCCTAACACTTGACCCAGGTGTTAAATGATGGCACTAAGCAGTCTTAGCGCCATTATTTCGGCCGGCCTCCCCCCCATGCACCTTTTTTGCACGGGAGGAAAAATGAGGCACTAGGGGCTTTGAGTCATTTTTTGGATGGGAACACCTACCTTGCATCTTATTGATGCAAGGTGGGTCCACGCATCCAAAAAGTGATGTTAACTCCAATATTTTGATGCTAGACGCATATAAATATGGAGTTAAGTTTGCGCTGAATTTGCATAAAAAAGACACAAATTCAGTGCAAATGTGCCCCATAGAGAGATGGCGAAAGTTTAATGTGCCCTAAGTTCCGGTGATGCAGGTTCCACAAGCTCCAATTTCACAGCAAAATATATGTGGTCCCAAAGTAAATTTGAATCAGATCCCAAATCTGAACCCATTTTTTCCCCAAATCAGGGTGCATTCCAGAAATTCCCTTTGCTTGAAGTGTTTGAGGACTACAGTTCTGACCCATCCTTATGATGGTGTTTAAGAGGGGAGGAATATTGTTTGCTTGGCGCTGTCTTAAATGTAGACCAGTGAGGTGAATGGCCACCCCATACTGTTCTTTGCCGATACTGGTGCTACCCGCTCTACTGTCCGACAGTGGAGGTTCCAGACCTACCCCTCTCGAGAAAATAATCCAAATTGTAGGAGTTACAAACAAACAAATGACAACCCCAGTGACAGAAGCATTACCAACAAATTTGTGGTATTCAATTCTAGTCAAGTGAGCCTCTTGGAGGAAACCTTTTGTGCAAGCTGAATTGTACTATATATTGTACCCGAGAGGTATTGAGCTGCAGACTCATGATGAGGGCGCTGCCTTTAAGATGCCAAGAGATGGTCTTTCTGTTGCACTGTTCTCCATAATGACAATTGGTGTGTTACTACCCGATCTTAGAGATACAGTGAAACCTGAAGTATAGGACTTTTCAGGCAAAGACATAGGACTCATCAAGGGTGTTGAGCCTGTCCACATCAAAGTGAAACCTAATGTTGAGTATCCAAGAACCCCACAGTACAATTTGACTCCTGAAGTGCTTACAGGGATTATTTCAGTGATCCAATCCATGAGTCAACAAGCCCTTTTGAAAGAGATAATGGGAAGTCCAAGTAGCTCACCCATTATGGGCTTGCAGAAGCATAATGGTAAGTACTGCGTTGTCCAAGATTTGAGAAAAATAAACACCATCATTGTTCCATGTTGTCTCGGGGTACCAAATCCAGCTGTGATTTTATTCCAAATTCCATGTGAGGTTGAGTGGTTCACTGTTACCCATTGGTGCAATGCAATGTTTTTCATACAATTTCATGAGGACAGACGGTTCCTCATTGCCTTCCAGTTCCAGAATCATGTTTTGGCATGATGCTGAGTCCCCTAGAGTTATACCAAGAGTCCCTCAATCTTCCATCAGATCATCAAAAAGAATCTTGAGTTCCTAGTCATGCCCTGTAATTCAGTTCTGGTAAAGTGCATCAAAGGTCTACTGGTGGCGTAGAATACGATGGAAGCCTGTAAGCAAGACACTATTGCCCTTTTGAACCACCTAGCTGAGAATGTACATAAAGTGCCCCGTGAGTATATTGCAGTACTATCAAAAAGAGGCCCTTTCCCTTGGACATCATATTGAGAAGGGAGCAAGGAAGGTGTCACAAGAATTTCAGCAATCCTAAAAATAAATCTGCCAACTACTTAGAGAGAAGTCAGGATATTTTTGAGAATGGTGGGACACTGTCGACAGTGGATACCCAACTTTTCCCTAATGGCCAAGCCTGTACAGAGGCTGACACACAAGGATGTGTCTGATCCGGTACCCTGGGATAACAATTGCTTACTTGCCTTCCTAGAGCTGAAAGAAAGTCTCAATTGCACCCCAGCCATGGAAATGCCTGATTATAACAAGTTGTTTATTCTCTTGTGCTGTGAGAGGAGAGATGCACTCTCTCAATGCTTACCCATATGTATGGCAATTCCCAAAGGCCAGTGGCCTACCCCTCTGCTACTCCTGACCCAGATCCTGCAGTGCTGCCAGGCTGCCTGAAAGCAGAGACAGCTACAGTGCGAGAATATTGTGATGGATCATCCCCTTACTGCGTTGGTCCCCCCACTCAGTCGAACTGTTGTTGATGCATACCTGCACCCAACATTTGACAAATAGCAGTTTAACAAGTTATGAGCAAGTTATCCTGGCTGCTGATAATGTATATTTGAAGCATTGTACTAGCTTTAATCCTGCTACACTGTTACCCCTTCCAGAGGCTGAGGGAAAAGAGGGAGTTGTTGATCATGACTGCCTAGATGCCATGGAACTATGCATCAAGCCAAGACCAGTTATTCAAGATGAGTCACTACCTGGGCCTGATTTCATATTGTTTGTGGATGAGTTTTGTTTGAAAGACAATGGAGTAACTCAGAGAGCTGTCTACACAGTCTGTACAGTCTTAGGTGTATATTTGCACTGTTATTCTCAAAATCCAAAAGTTCACTCTCTACAGCATCCGTAGCAAAGTATGTCCATTTGGATGAGGAGTACCTGTGATGGGGTACCCTTATTATTTTTGATCTCCTTAGTGCAGATCCTTCATCCTCATTGCCACTCAAGCCAGAATCCTTAGTGTCCTCTGGAACAGTTTGCGGTACATGTCTACCAGACTGGCTCAGTCTTTCTCTCTCTTGCCTTCTAGGCCAGCGGTCTTCTGCTCCCAGTTACTTGCTCCCAGCACTAGGTTATTTATCAGGGTTTGAATCTGATTCATCCACCAAAAGAAGACGAGGCTCTCTTATCTCAGTTTCAGAAGCTGACTCATTCAGAACTCCCCTCAGACCAAACGTGTGCTGCTTCAGATTCTACTTTGTCCCTGAGAGCTTATCTGACCTACTCCCTCTGTCTCTCTGTCACCACAGGTACTTCTGGGAGAGGTGCTGTCACATCGTCAAGGGGCCACTCAACTCTGTGAGTATGGGAAGCATGGATCCAGTTAGGGAGACCTCTGCATTTAAAAGCCGTAGTAGTCACCTGGATAACTTGGAGAGGACAACACCAACGTGGTTCCAAACAGGACTTTCTCACGTTTCTTTACCAGGACCCAGTCTCCAGGACAGAGGTCATGTCACTGCTCATGATGTGGCAGGGCTGTGGCTTCTCTGGCCTGTTGAGACATAGAACAAACCACATCAGCCATTCATTTGCAGTAATCAATAATCATATCATCTGTAATGTTCACAAGCGCATTTGCAGGCACAGCTGGCAGCCTCATTGCTCTGCCAATGATTATCTCATGGGAGGACAATCCTGTCCTCAAATCCAGAGTGCTGCAAAGACTCATTAACACAAAGGGCAAAGCATCAGGCCACCTCAAAGATGTCCAAGCAGACACTTTATCTAGTCTGGATTTCATTGTTCTGTTCACTTGTTCCACTATTCCTGAAGCCCCAGGTCGATATTTGCAACATAATCGTTGCTCCACCTGCAATGTTGCACATAGCAACTTCAGGACCTCATTGTTGAAATGGGCCCCTCAATCTGATTCCAGAGAAGTTGGGAAACTGAACCTAGGGATGAGTTCCCTCAACGACAGTTTAGCTACTGTGAGACTGTCAGTTCTTTTGGTCAGGTAAGCTTCAACCCAACAAGAGACACACAACCGCCAGCACATATCTCAGTCCTTTGCACACAGGCACTTCGATAATGTCCAACTGCATCCTAATGAAAGGACCACCTGATCTTCCTATGTGGCTTAATGTAATTGCAGTACTTTTTCCTACATTGATCTGTTGACACACAACACATCTGTGACACAACCTTTCAGCCATCAGTCTAAACCTGGGGTTAAACCAAGTCTGCAAATCAAATGGACTGTGGCATCCCTCCCTACATGGGCAGGACAATGAAAATGCCTAGCCATAGGGGGCAACATACTATCTGGAAACACAGGTCTTCCATCCTCTGAAACCCAAATGTAATCATCTATTTTGACACATCCTGCTGTCATCCAACCTTCCTGTTCTGCCTCTGGCAGCTCCTCCTGCATCCTCTTAACTTCTTCACAAGTATCAGCTGTAGTTAACAAAAGGTTGCAATTGGTCACATCTGTTGTCCCGTTATAATATTCCCTGTTGAATGTACAAGCTCCAAAAGCACAATACTAGGCAACTTTGTCTGCATATTTGTTGCCCATGGTCACACAATCATATCTGCTGAAGTGTGTAGGGCACTTCACATCCTTAATATGAGTAGGCAACTGTAGGGCATTGGTCAGATTATGAGCATACTCTTCATACAAGATGGGAAATCCAGAGGATATCATGAAACCTTGTTGTGACCACAGCTGTCCAAAGTCATGGACCACACTGAAGCCGTATTGATTATCAATGAATATCATCATCCTCTGCTGTTCAGAAATGCAGCATGCTCTAGTAGGAGCAACTTGTTCAGCCACTTGTGCGGAGAAAACTCCACAAAGCCAAGAAGTTTCACTATGCCTGAGGCAGTACAGACTGCGTAGGCAACCCTCAGGTTTACTCCATGGTCTCTCAAACAAGACCCATCCACAAACAGTATGAAATCAGACTCAGGTAATAGCTCATCTCGAATATCTGGTCTTGGCTTGGTGCATAGTTTAGTGACACCTAGACAGTCATCATCGAAAACACTCTCTTCTCCTTCAGCTTCAGGAAGGGGTAACAGTGTAGCAGGATTTAATGTAGTACAACGCTTAACCGTCACATTCTCAGCGGCCAATATAACTTGATCATAACATTTTAGCCTGCTATTTGTCAAATACGGGTGCTGGTATGGACCAACAGTAGCTCAATTGAGTTTGGCACAAACAAAGTAAATGGATGACCCATAAAAATATTCTCACATTTCTCACTGCTGACACCTGTTGCTGGCACAACCTTGGGAGAGCCGGGTAGCGCTGCTGCTTCTGGGTCAAGTGTAGCAGAAAAATAGGCCACAGGCCTCCTTGAGTTGCAATGCATTTGTGTAAGCACTGAGAGAGTCCAGCCCTCCCTCTCATTGCAAAGAAAAGTAAAATACTTGTGGTAATCAGAAATTCCCAGTGCTGGGGCACAACAGAGACTTTCTCTCAGTTCTAGGAGGGCAGTCAACCAATTGTTAGCCCAGGCTACTGAATCAGACACATTCTGGTGTGACCGCCCTGGTGGAGGTTTGGTCACTAGGGAAAAGTTGGGTATCTACTGGCGACAGTAGCCTACCATTCCCCAAAACATCCCAACTTCTTTCTGGGTAGTAGGAGATTTATTTTCAGGATTGCTCAAATTCTCTCTTGTGACACCTTCCTCGCTCCTTTCTCACTGTGATGACCAAGATACTGAACCTCTTTTTGACAGTAATGCAACTTACTCGGGGACAATTTATGTCCATTTTGAGCTAGGTGGTTCAACAAAGCAATGGCGTCTTGCTTACAAACTTCCTGTGTATTCAACACCACCAGTAGGTCATCAATATATTGGATTAGAACTGAGTTGCAGGGCATGACTAAGGACTCCAGATTCTTTTTAAGAATCTGGTTGAAGATTGATAGACTCTTGGAAAAGCCCTGTGGGACTAAGCACAATGCCAACACATGGTTCTGAGTCTGGAAGGCAAAGAGGAACTGGCTATCCTCATGCAATGGTACAGAACATAATGGCTGGCACAAATCAATAACAGCGAACCACTCAACTGCACATGGAATCCAGAACAAAATTACAGCTGGATTTGGTACCACAAGACAACATGGAATGACAACTGTGTTTTCTAAAATCTTGAACGATGCAATACTTACCGCTGGGCTTCTGCAAGTCCATGATGGGTGAGTTACATGGGCTTCCCATTATCTCCTTTTAAATACCTTGTAGTATCATGGATTTGAACACTGGAATAATCCAAGCAATTGTTTCAGTGGTCAAATCATACTGTGGAGTTCTTGGGTACTCAACATTAGGTTTCACTTGAATGCGGACAGACTCAACATCTTTGATGAGACCTATGTTCTTTCCCGAAAAGGCCCAAACTTCTAGTTTCGCTGTATGCCTAAGATCTGGTGGTAACTCATCAGTTGTCATCATGGGGAACAGTACAACAGAATGACCATCCTTTGCCATTTCAAAGGCAATGTCATCATGAGTTTGCAGCTCAATATCTCTTAGGGTACCACAGATGCTACAATTCAGCTTGCACAAGTGGTCTCTTCCCAAGAAACTCACTGGGTTGGAACCGCATTGTACAAACCGGTGATTCTCTTCAAAGGGCCCAATCTTTACAGGTATTTCTTCAGTCACTGGATTTGTCATTTGTTTGTGTGCAACACCTACAACTTCGATTCTCTTTTCAGAGAGGGGTAGGTTTGGAACTTCCACTATTCTGACAGTAGAATGGGTAGCACCAGTATCGACCAAGAACGAAACAGGGTGACCATTCACCTCACCATCCACAAATGGATCACTCTGGTCTACCTCTAAGGCCAATGGTACAAATTAAGGCACATGTCCTAGAATGTCCAGCAATGTGATGTGATGTAATCTTCACAGTTTTATTTCCATGTTCATCTTCAGATCAAACTCCAACCAACACGAGTTTTGCATGGGAATGATCCCAACGACTTCATCAGGGCTCTAAATGATATACATACATAGTACTGTACACTTCTCCTTTCATATCAATGGCATCGCCATATAAAACATCCCTCTCCCATGTTATGCAAGTGGGAACCTATAGTTAATCTGGACTACATCACATTCGAGTGACTGTGTATTGGTTAGACACAAAAAGATTACATCAGTCTAAACCCCTTTAGAGTTGAGTAATAAATGTAGTGTTAAAGGCACTGTGGTCAGTTCATGCACTCACATGTGGAACTTTCTCTTAATTAAGCACCTCTGTGTGTTTGCCCTTTGTAAATACCGAAGCCGAATACCATGCAATGTACCTGTACAACAGAACTTCAATACAGATTGAAACTAGATAACTTTCCATCCCTATTTTACTCCTCACATAACTCCGTATCACTGCCAAAGTAATGAAAAAAATCAGTAACAACATTTTGTATCTATAGCTGGAAGTGCTACCCAACCGTAATAATCGAAACGGATGACAATTCACATTAAATAAACTTACCTTTCAAGACCTTCCTAGTCCGATTTCAATGTCATCAATATATCTTTCTCCCTTCATATCCAGGCAATCTACCCATTGGAGTAATCATATAACAACTTCATCCTCTATTTATATTTCCTCGGCTCCACGTTCAAATGCCCATCTACCTCTGTCCCATCTAACTGGCGAGACAACCCCACATATGACAATAACCCCTTCTACTCCATTTTATTAAGCACTAGTATACATTATCTAAGGCGCTTCACCCTTTCTCAACTGTAATTCAATGTATTCACCCTCCATGTTCATATCAATGTGAACCCCCAACATTTCCTACAATATCTTGATCTCTCTACTCCGCATATAGGTTTAACAAGCCCCAAACATTTCCCCTGCTATCTCACCGACTTCTGCTTTCACGACGCTGCGAGGACGCTTCCTGTAACCAAATTAGTCTGTTTTCTACTCCCTTCTTATATCCTACACTGCATCGCCATCAAAAAAGAGGAATATATTTAATCCCTCCCAGTGTCCCTAACGGCCCCATAAAACTAAAAGTAAGACATTTCCACACGTCGGTACTTTTCGAAGCAAAACATAACTACTTGTTGAAACAGAACATACTGCTGGCTGAACATCACGATCGCTCCACTTCCCCCGTACATTTCTCAGAGCCTAAGCATTTCCACTAACAATCCACCCGTGCCTGACTGCTCGATCACTAACCTGCAAGTAACCTCTCTGGTAGCAGACTTGTCCGTTTCTAAGAAGGACTATATTTATACGGTAGTAGGCCCAAAACTAAATTATATGATAGTAAAGATAAGTATACAAATGAAAATATAGACATAAAAAGTACAAATCAATTTTTAAACCACCACTGTAAGTCGCCAATTTTCCAGGCAAAGCGCCGCTACCAAACTTATATACACAATGTCAATTATCCGGATAACATTTCTACCCTGAGGAGGGCATTTATTAATGGATCTCCAATTAATCCATACCTAATCCAGTGCAGTCAAATAAATCAGACTCTGCATCAAGCACATTTGCCCCCTGACCTGTATAACTATTTACACCTCCAACAGCCTCACTTGTTCTCCTTTATACCTATTAATGCTTGTTTCACATGTGTGTGCATCCCACTACACTATTCACACAATAACCCTCCATAATTCATATTATATATAATAATCAAACAATTGTCATTCACAGCCTAACATGCTTACTCTATAACTAAACTCCACAGTTTCATCATAATGTTACATTTAAAAAAAAATCCAATTCCTGATCAGTGTTTAGTCCATACTCCCCATCCTCAACCGCATAATCCATAATGATTCTCTCCTCCTAAGGTACAATTCTCTATTACCAGAGAGTTCTTAGGTACATGCTCTATCCTAAAGAATTTGAACTTTTGTGCTGTCTGTGTGTCACACATCATCATGTGTTGTGCAATCGGATATCTCTCATCATCCTGTTTAACTGCACTCAAATGTTCACTGATTCTGGCTTTAAGGGGGCGAATTGTGCTTCCAATATAAATACGTTCACATTTACATGATATTACATATACCACAAAGGTTGTACCACAATTAATATTTGTTTGAATTCGAAAATTCCGACTCCCACCACCTTCAAAGTCCCTTTTCCCATGCCATGCCCACCTACAAACCCCACTTTGACCAAATTTGAAAAATACTTGATTTTGTTCCGATAACCAATGATTCTGTGCTTGATATATACTGGGTAGCTGGAACAGAGAAGACTTTTCAGAGATCTCCCCCTCCGATAAGTAATCTCAGGGCTAATTGCAATGCAACGCTCTAAAGTCAAATCCTGTTTTAAGATATTCCAATGATTTCTCATCACTTTCCGCATAACACTTGTAGTCCCTGTATAATCTGTTACCTTCTAGAGGTCCAAGTGCCTCTCTGTTGTGCCTTCTTTATGTCCTGTGCTTGGTAGCCCCTTAATCTGAAACACTGACCCATATCCTGTATACATTGCGTTGTTGGAATTCCACATCCCTGCTACAATTCCATCTAGCCCGTATCATCTCACCAAAGGGTGTCTCCTGAATCTGGTGCCTCAGGAGTGCACTCCATGCATGTAAAATAGAATTGCAAGATGTTGGTTTCCGATATAATCTACTTTGAATCTTACTTTCCTCAATAAAAAGTTCCACATCCAGAAATTCTATATTCTTTGAGTTGTACTGATAGGTAAATCTGATATTCACATCATTTCCATTTAAATAGTTACAGAACTCGATCAACTGCTCAGGAGTGCGTGTCCAAATCATAACACAATCATCTATGTATCGGCCCGATATAATATGTATGTCTGCGAATCTGCGGCCCCGGGTCCTCAGACCCACCCCTCCTCAAACCATCCCATAAAGAGGTTTGAGTAAGAAGGAGAAAATCTGGAGCCCATTGATACTCCCTGCTTTTGTCTGTACCACTCTTTATTAAACAGAAAAAAGTTCTGGTTCAAAATCAAATCGACCATGCCCAACAACATCTCTGTATGTTCCCATAAACTGGCCGATCTCCTGTACTGTAAATGTCGTAAAACCTGCACACCAGTCTCATGCCTTATTTCTAAGACTACACCAACCACACAATCCTCCTCCCCTCTCAAGCACCATCATAAGGACACATCAGGACCATAGTCCTCAAATACTTCAATCATAGGGAGCTGCTGGAATGCACCCTGATTTTGGGAAAAATCTTTGTTCAGATTTGGGACTTGATTCAAATTCAATCTGGGCCCACATGCATTCTGCTGTGGCACTGGAGCTTGGGGAACCTACATCACTGGAGCTTGGGGAACATTAAATTTTGCATTCTCTGTCGCTGCATGCTCTGTGACAGTACAGGGTCATTATTCTGAGGTCCTGTAAATCTCGGGTTTTGAGGATTCATACAACATTCCCGCTTCCAGTGCCCCAGTTTATTACAATAATGGCAAGGATTTGTCTTTTTCAAAGTTGCCACAACAATTCCAGTATTCGGATCAATCGGAACACCACGTCCTCTACCCTGTTGTGGGAACCCATTTCCACCTTGCATCATCGGAGCGCCCAGTTGATACACTCCTTGCATAGTACTGATATTACCCACAGATATTGACTCTAACTTCCTCTTTGTGCTGCTTTCATCTGTGCCACCAACAACTTCTAGTTCCATTGTTTCTGCTTTATTTCTATTTCATCACTGCAATATTTAGCAAATCTCAAAATCTCAGGTCTCAATCCTATTATGAATCTGGATACAAAATGTCCCATGTGTTTAGGTTTGAGAGTCCACAAACCACTATGCTGTTTAAACACCTGTAGCAATCTCTCATTAAAAGCATGCACTGACTCTTTGGGCTCTTCTGTTGTCCTTTCGATCTTAAGCCAATCCATATCTTTGGCTGGTGTTTTCCCTTTCAAAAAGGTCATCATGTGTCGATACTTTTTCATCACCACAGGTTAAGGGGCATTTGTTATTTTGTTTATCTCATGCTTTCTCTCTGGCCATTCTATGGCAAATTTACATTCTACTCTCAAGTCAATCTGTACCACAGTGTCAAAGAAATAGTTCAAATCCACCCACGAAACCTCCAAACTCTTCCCAAATCACTCAACCTGTTTCTACCATTCAACAGGCTTTTTTCCAATATGGGGAACCCATTGGTGAATGACGTAAGATCACTCCTACTCTGAGGCACATGGACATACCTTCCACCAGGCACTTCTCTTAATTGGAAAGCTGAGGTACCTTCTCCATCTCTTAAGGATGGAGGGGTCACTCCCTTCTGTTTCTTTTGTCTTTCCTTTTCTTTCATCTATTTTCCCATTTATCCAGCTCACTTATTTTTCATATACTCTTGATTAATTCTCTAATTTGCATTTTTATTCCTGCTGTTCTCGTACTACAAATGTCATCCATTTCATACAATAGGAGTACTGGGTATGACTCTCTCTCCAGAAATATTACTCATAGCACACAGAGGTGAACTCCAATCAAACAAATCAATATTTTGGGATCCTGGAGTGGATGCTCCTACAGGAACAAATCCTGTCTGACATATGGTTGACCTCAGAGGAGAAATGTGAGGTGTATTTATCTGTGTCAGTATTAAAGGATTTCCTCTTGTAGGAACTGTGAACGTATGTGTTACAGGTCCCAATGACTCTGGCTGGTACAATAGGATTGGAGGACCAATGGTGACAGGAACAGTAATCACATCTACGGCATTTTGAACCACAGGGTTAACAGGTGTATTAATCCCTGAACTCCCTTCCAGCAGTGCTGGACTCATCTTCGACTATCTTCATCTATGTTTTCAATATATCCTTGGCCTTCTCTCCTTTCAGCTTATTTGACTTTCCTGTCTCCATACCCGTCTCTTCACCTGTTAATGCTGGGTACAACCTAGCTCCCTCTATCATGTTTGTCCTCCACCTTTTCTGCTCTGCATCCCATCTATAATCTGCACAAGTGTGCATTAACTTTTGGACCCCTGAATTTTTTCTTTTTGCTTAGCTTGAGCTACATGTTGCCAAGCATTAAGTACTGTGTGGTTCTAGGTCTTGGTTTCACCTTGTACTGTATTCTCCTCAAATTCTCAATAATTCTCACATTAAATGTGCCATAGCGTGGAAATTTCAATGGACCTTCCTTTTCAGTGTTCTTATGCCATTGGCTCAGTCAAATACATGTATGGAGACTCACATTAATAGCCAAATAATGACCTGATATATCTTCGGGTGGCGCCTCTTCCCCGACCTGAACAGGTATTTGTTCATCGCCTTTCAGTAAATCATGTAAGGCTCTAAAACATTTCTTCTTTCAACAATAATTCTTAGTAATTACAATTCTTAAATCAGTTCCAAATTAAAATAACACTTCGCCCATAGTTCTTATTTGACAGTAACAGCCAATAGCAGCGCAGCACTCTATGGCTTAGACAACCAATACCAGCATCGCTCAGCACCAACCGACCAATACCAGTGCGGCTTACTATGAGGTCAAACTGATATAATTTTCACTAATTCACTCTTTTCAATAATAAGCACAGAAAACAAACTGCAAAGCAAATTCAACTAATAACTTTGTCTGCTCCACTAAAGAAATTAAAGTAATTGATCACACAAGAAATGACCCACTCTGACTCATACTCGAATGAAACCTCGACCTGTGGAGAATCACTTGGATTGGTGTAATTCCTCCCTGTGCACTAGACCACACCGACCACACCAACCACACCTTATTGTCACACAAACATAAATATCCTTATCTCAATTGTGCCATTGACAATGTCTCACAACAAGCACCACCGGGACTGCCGGGAAGCAAGAGCTGTGCCCTGAGGGCAGGTGGCCCAGAGCTTGGTAAAGTTGAGAGTGTGCCGTAATTGATCCTTTCTGGTTAATACAAAGATGCTGATTGTGGTGCTTCGACAGGCTTGCGGTAGCACTAAGACTATAACCTGACAGACTGTTTATTTACCTAATCGCCCCCTAGCTGGGCAAGTCCTTATTCTGCGGTGCTTAAGGACCACGTTTCATGGAAGTTGCCAGCACCGACCATAGATTAATGCCAGAGAATAGTCAGTCGCTCCCATTTGACAAAGCTCCCCACCTCAGAGAGGGCGTTAAGTTAGGGGCTACCTTTACTGTTCACATGGAACTGCCCCCATATTAATAAAGGCTTACTTCCTCAATTACCAGTGAGTCCCACCCAAACAGCTGAACACAGGCACCGCATGGTGCAGTAGATACTGCTGAATGCCCGTCTCTCTGCCTTGGGAAGACACCATATTGAGGGCCATATTTGCGGGCCAATCACATACCCCTAACATTACGGCACTCACTGGTCACAGAGTTCTGCTGCTGCCCCAATGTGCTTCTTAACACCCTTCACCCAGGGATTGCCCCACTTCCCTCCACGTCAACTGCTACACAATATCATAACCGACCATCTCAATTAAAGGCCATCAACAAGGACGACAACACCCACCCACTATTTTGGGATTCACACTGGTGACACTAGTAATTACCTGCACCTCCTGATACGATACTCTGACACATCACAACAGGGTGGTGAAACCTAAAGCCATGAAGCCTTCACTGCAGGAACGCCCAAACTTGTCTATTACCTCGCTCATCACAGACAACACCTCAGTGGTCCTGCACCAACTGGAAGCAACTCTTCACACGCACTCCACTCAATTTACAAGGGTCCTGCAGGCTATCCTGGACACTAAAACGTCATTGGAAACCAAGATCGACTCGGTCTCTCAGGATGTTAGCATCCTCCGTGCCGACCACCACAAACTGACTGACAGGGTGGAGGAAGCAGAATCTTCAATTGGCACCATGAGACGCACTGTCCAGGAGCTGCAGACCCAGATGAAACTCCTGAGTTGGGCAGAAGTTGGCAGAGGAGTGCTCCAGATGCAACAATATTCACTTCAGAGATTTCCCTGAGAGAGTGGAGGGTTAATGTATGGAGATTTTCATCGAGAATTGGCTGATGGACAATGTGCTAGGTGGTAAAGTGGTAAATTCTTCTCAATCGAAAGGGCGCATAGAATACCCAGCAGACCGCCTCCACCAGGAGCTCCGCCATGTCCACTAATTGCTTGTCTCCTTAATAATTACGATCAAGTCCTGATACCACAGTGGTTCCAAGCCCAGGGGCAGTGGAGAGTTGAAGGTGCTTCCATCAGTGCATACCTTGACTTCACAGCAGAGGTGCTGCGGCTACGGGATCCTATGCCAAGGTTAAACAGCATTTCCTCCGTGGCCAGAACATTAAATATGCCTTGATGTTTCCTGCAAAGCTCTAGGTCGTAGACAGCGAAAAAACCCACAATTCCCAATGCCTGAGTATGTATGGACATGGATGCACACCAAAGGAATTGCCCAGCACACAACAGGGGAACCCGTGACTGGCAAATGGGTGACACCTCACACCAGCCACCTCTGATGCAACCAATCAAAGGCAAAACCTACCAAATCCCTTGAGGGGAACCAAGATATTGCAGGAAACCACCCAATACACCACAAATTCTTTGTAATACTTTGAGACGCCCCTCAGACTCTGGCTCAGACTCAGGGAGCTCCTGTACATCAACAGCAGACATAACTAAAGGCCCAGATATTACCCCTCACACAGCTGATGATCTTTGAATATTGAGCTTTGTACCGCAGACAATGGTTACTCACAGCTACTGACCTTGTGCATCATGGATAATCAGGTTTCTGTTATCTGATAAGTTCTACAAAGCCGGCCCCTGTTTTACCAATTCCGTAATCGCTGCACATTGAAGATGAAGCTACTAGTTGCTGTCTCCATCCCCCACAGTGGTACAAGAGGATTCAGGGATAAGTGATTGGGAGGTTCAAAGCTGTCACGCTACTATGACCCCTTACGGATGGGTTGTTTTAGTTTTTTCAAAGGGGACAGGATGTGGAACCATTCGTTAGGGGCCGAAGTTTTGAGGTAAGGCATTGTCCAACGTACCACACCCCGCCAGGAGGCTTCCACATGGACATGCGTTGTTCCTACTGCATACGTTGTTGGTTTGCGGCATTTGACGGAAGACTTGTGTGTCACCTGCCTTGGGACGTTTTGATTAGTATTGGTATGGTTGTTAATTTCAGTTTTTTGCTGCAGGGCCATAATGTCTGATTGGAGGAGGGGAGGAAAGTTCATTTGGAAGAGAAACTTGTTTTGCATGCTTGCAAAATGCAGGGATAGGGGGTGCTTTTTGTTACGAGTGCACACATTGGTAACATCACCCCACACTACACTGTGTTGACATGTAATGTACGCGGCATGGCGACACCAACTAAGCGCTACAGAAATCATGCTTATCTTAAGCACCACTGTGCGCATTTCACTATCTCAAAAGTGACCGACCTCACGGAAACAGAGCTCCGGAAACTCAAATCCAAATGGCATGGACAGGTATATGGTACATCCTCATCGGCGTTCCCCCTAGGATTGTTAGCATGGATAGTGCCGGGGGTCCCTTGTGCCAGGAAGCACTATAATGCGAACACTGTTGTACTTGAAGGACTTTTGGCTGGGACACCCTTGACGATCATAGGAGTTTATACACCCAATCATGACCAGGGAGAATTCCTCAACATGCTCATACCTGCCCTTTTTTATGACCCAATGGCCCCCTGCCTGTAGAGGTGAGACTTGAATTGTGTATTGGATGCAGTCCTTGACTGGTCTGTCCCCTCCCATGCATGGAGCACAGAGTAGACAAGCACCCCATTGCTTTGGTTCCTAGCTCACAGACAGGGGGCTCCATGACCTATGAGTCATCCTTTAGACTGTGAGTACACCTTCTACTCCCTGGTCCATGACCTCCACACTAGGATAGATCTGGTCCTGGGGTCTGCCTACCTGGGATGGGTGAATGCGCGTTCAGAATTTCTGGCCCTTACTCTTTCTGACCACTGACCATTGCTAGTAGAACTACAATAGGGCAGGCCACATCCGATTATCCCCACTTGGCACTTGCAGACCAAGGCACTCACAGATCCAATCCTTCAGGGAGGAACTCTCCGTGCTTATCTTGAAGCACCTTGAACATAATAGGGAATCCACCGTCCTTCGTGACACGGAGTGGTATGCTCACAAGACTGTTGGGGGAGGTCATTACCTATCAGCTACCTGCGGAATGAGATGCGTACTGCACACAGAATTAATGTAACTGGAGAGGGCAAAGGGCGGTTGCAGCCCAGATGGCCAAGCCTGCCCATCTCCAAAATCTCCGAAAGACGTATAGGGAGGCGGAAACGCACTTACTCAGACATGACAATAAATATTACTTGACTAGATTATACACTGAAGGCGACCACTCAGGCAGCTACTGGCATGGATCGTTTATGAAGAAGAACAGCACACCTCGACTGGAGCCATTAAATTGAATGACAGCTCCCTGGCCACCACACAATCCTCCATAAATGACACCTTCCCTGATTATTACTACACACTTTACACCGCAAATCCGGCTTCCACCCCTAAGCTAATGGAGGAATTTGGGGGACCTTCCTCTGACCCAACTTTCCCCATTACAGGCAGCTGACCTCGACAAGCCCAATTGACTAAAAGAACTGTGAACAGCCATTGCTCAGATAGCTCGGAACAAAATGCCAGGTATGAACGGTCTGCAGATTGAGTATTATGCCATGTACTCCAGGCTCCTTGCCCATCCCATGATGGCAGTGTTCAGTGAGGCATGGGCTTGTGGTGAGCTCCTAGAATCGCAGCGTGAGGCATTAATGGTAGTCCTACCTAAGCCAGGATGCGAACCAATGGATGTACACTCATACAGACCGCTATATCTCTTCAATCTTGACTGTAAGATACTGGGTAAGATCCTTGCAAATAGAGCCCTTCCCTTGATCAGGGCGCAAGTCCATGAAGATTAGTCCAGATTTTTTCCGGGTCGCAGTACTTTTCAGATGGCTTCTGCGAATAATCCATGAAACCCCACAAGCTGCATATGACCAGGTTGCAGTGTCATTAGATATCGAAAAAGCTTTTTACACTATAGGTTGGGAGTTTCTGCTTGCACCCCTATGTCATATGGGCTTTGGCCTGGGATTCTTGAAGTAGATTTGCAGTTTATACTCCAACCCGACAGCCAGAGTAAAACCAGGTCTACTGATATCCAACAGTTTTCCAATCTCCAGGGGTACTAGGCAGGGCAGTCCGCTCTCGCCATTACTGATCGTGATTGCTATAGAGCCTCTCGCCTGCCACCAGCATCTGCACTCTCAGCGATGGGAGGTATGAGAACTGGATACTTATCATATCGTGGCACTTTACGCTGACGATGCACTGATATACTTAAGGAATAGAAGGACCTACCTACAAGATCTGATGGCTCTCCTGGACGCCTTTAGAGAAGTCTCAGCCCTCCAGGTGAATTGGTCAAAGTCCTGCTTGTTTCCTCTTGCCCAGATCCCTGTACCCCTCATTGCCGCCCTGCCGGACCATCTCCTGCAATGGTGCCATGAATCCTTTAAGTATTTAGGCATACAAATTTAGCTCTGCGGGCACCCTTAAAGATGGCAGCCCAGGCTGGGCTCTTCGCTCTACCCGTGGATCGTTTCTCTTCTGGTGCTCCCTGCCACTATTTGAGACAAGTAGCAATTGCTAAGATGTTGATACTTCCTAGGTTGTGGACTGCTTTGTCGCATTGTCAGTAGTGATTCCCAGGAGCTTCTTTCGGGAACTGAATGGCTTGCTGTTGGAGCTGATATGGAGGAAAGACTTGCCTCAAATAGCCCTAGCTATCGCACAATGCCCGCTCCTTGAGGGAGGTCTAGGCACACGCAACTTCGAGCTTTACTATGCTGCAGAGCAACTACAGTTGCCCCTGTGCTGGCTCAGTGAGTACCCCCCAGTGCTGAAAGGGAGTTAGTATGTGTGAGGTTGGGTACAACTAGTGTATTGGTGCCAATTTGTACAGGGCAATACTTGCCCCCCCCCAGTATTCTCCCTTTATTCCCATATCCCAGATACCAGGTAAACCCGCCTTGACTGTGAGCCTTGACTTAACCCCTTGGACAGAGGCAGAGATGGTGACGACAGGGGACTTTTTCAATGAAGGATCTTTTATGTCTTATGCAGACATTATGGACACCTCCTCCTTCGGCCCAGGGCATTTCCTAAGGTCTGATGCCATTCATTGATTTGTGTGAGACACCTGTGGCACCGGCAATGCAAAACAACCACAGTGGGCCATCCTCCATACTCTGCTATCAGGCATTGACCAGAAGCAGCCATTTCGCTATGAAATGTAGTCCTCCTGCATCCGTTAACCCTGAAAACATGGACAAGAGCTCTCTAACAGGTGAAAGAGGTCTCCTGTAATCTTAGATTCTGCTTCATCCAGTTTAACTCAATACACCAGGCATACCCATCCTCCCAGTGCTTTAAGCGTATGTTTCCTGCATCAGTGCCTGAATCCCCAAGATGAAAACTTCGTGAGGCAGGGTTCTACCTCATGGTGTGGGACTGCCCCCACTGCATTGCACATGGCAAACAATTAGCTCAGAGACAGCTGAAATGACAGATCACCCGCTGACCCCTACTCCTGTATCATGCCTTCTGGTAATTCGCACTAGAGCCAAAAGGGACAAATATCTCACAGGTTTATTGACTTAGCTTTTATTCTGTTTAAAGTGCAGATATCAATGCAGTGGAAGGTACCCATGACACTGGATACCACCAAATGGCTCCAAATTGCTCCAAGTGGTAATACAGCAGGCAAAGGAGGAAGCAAGCATATCGCACACCCTGCAGGACAAGGGCCTATTGCGCTTGAGGAGTGAGAGCTGAAGGATCTTTGTAGTAAACCTTGAGGACAAAAATGAGATTCATCCACCACAAAGGGGTTACTCAATACTGTAGAGATACCATCCCACAACTACACATACCCACATAACGGTGACTCCGTGATTACCCCCCAGTTATAATGAATGTTCTCTGTCTACATCCAGTGGAATGTGATGGGGTCGGGCCCCCCCCCCCCACACCCATGGCTGTTCACCTTTCACCATGGTAGTTATTACACCCCCGTACTCCTGAAAAGGCAACTCATTCACACCCCATAAACAAACACACCTGACATTCTTCCTTCCCATGTTCTTCAACACAGAATTCGTTTAACTTGAATATACATGTTGGACCATGAATACTATATTGACCGCTGTGAAATGTATTTGAAAGTTTACACTGTATCATGAAGTATGTTCTTGCAATCTGCCAACATGTAGAGATCTCCTCCTCTACCTCGCCTTCTCCTTCTTTTTTTCTTCCCTTCCTGACTCTGCATTATGTTGTATTATAAAATAATACAAACACATTAAAAAAAGGAATTCCTCCCGTAGGAACTGTCAAAACATATGTTGCAGCTCCCGATGACTCAGGTCTGTATAATGAAACTACAGGACTACTAGTGACTGAAACAGTAATCACATCTGGGGGATTCGGAAGTGTAAGGTTAATGGATGTATCAATCCGTGAACTCCCTTCCCATCAGTGCTGGACTCACATTTACTCCCATATCTAATGGTGCAGAAGGCATTGCTAAACCATCATTGGGAACTGCACTGCTCATTTCTTCAAGTCGGATTTCATTGTATGGGAGTGGACATGTTGATAACAATGAATCCAAGATGTCATCAATAGAATCACTGTCACTATCTTTGTTTATGTTCTCTGCATCCTTTGCCTTCTGATCTTTCAATTTCTTTGAATTTCTTTTCACTTCACTCATTAGTGCTGTGTTCAGTCTAGCTCCCTCAATCATGTATGGTCTCCACATTTTTTGTTCTGCATCCCATCTACCATCTGCAAATGTTTGCATTGCCTTTTGGACTCTTCTCTGAAATTGTTCTCTCTTGTTGGCCTATGCTGCATGCTCCCAAGTTTCAAGTGCTTTATACTGTGCAGGTTTAGTTTGTGATTTCGCCTCATACAATATACTCTGGAAATTTTCAATAATTCTCAGATGGAATGTGCCATAGTGTGCAAACCTCAATTCACCTTCCTTCGCTGTGATCTTCTGCCATTGCTCTAACCACATGCATGTATAAAACCCCACATTTAGAGCCATTAGTGACCTGGCGTATCTTCGGGTGGTGCCTCTTCCCCTACCCGAACAGCTCCCCTCCGTAAATCTCATAAAGCCCTAACACATTTCATTTTTCAACAATATTTTCAGCAATCAAAATTTGAAATCCATTTCGAATAAAATGAACGCTTTACCCACAGTTCTCATCCGACAGTAACAGCCAATAGCAGGACAGCACTCTATGACGTAGATAGCCAATACCTGTTTAGCTCAACACCAACCAATCAATACCAGCCCGACACACAGTGACGTCAAGCTCACCCCTCACAGCGACTTACCCTCCTTTACAATTTTCGCAAACACACTCTTCTCAATACTAAACACACACAACTAAGTGCAAAACAAATTCAACATATAAATTTGTCTGCTCCGCTAAAGAAATCAAAGTAATCAATCACAAAAGAAATGGTCTGGAGTAACACTTTCCGACCAACTTTGATTTATACTCAAATGAAAACCTTGACCTGCGGGGAATCATCCTGATTGGTGTAGTTCGTCCCTGTGCACTAGGAATTCACCATGCCAACCACACCTTACTCCCATACAAAGATAACGCCCTTGTCTCAATTGTGCCAATCATGGCGCCTCTTAACAACCACCACCAAACTTAACAGAAAAATAAAATATAGTGTCTTCTACACTTTTTAATACTATCCCAGGATCTTAGACCACATTGAACCCTATAACAACTGCAACTTCTCTACATCAAGTACCATACTTACACAACATAACAACTTAAAACTTACCACATCATATCACACAGTCTCCACAAACACTGCAAGGTAGACATGAACAATTACAACATGCAACCCTATTAATACTCACTCCTCCACAGTTACAACTCCCTCCGGACTGCTTGCACTCCATCAATCCTCTGTCTCAAACCATGGGCTTTGGGACTTTGGGTTTGGGCAAATCTATAATTGGCACTCTAACTCCTTACTCTAGCAACTAACCATCCAATAATGCTACCATCTGCTGGGGCGCATACATAAGCAGTTGGTAGGCTCCATCAGATGAATATTGGAGTGTCCAGGGAGGCAAGGGAGTTATAACAAATTACAATTTACTTCTGTGAAGCCAATTTGTCCACACAAGCAGGACCAGGAATAAAGACTAACGTTTAGTAAATGTATTACAAATTGGTAATAGGAATTACAGTCCCTCCAATACAGAAACTAAGAAACAAGAATTTACATTTCTTGAAGGTATTTGGATTTCTCCCTTTCAGCAGAAATAGAATTCAGGACATCTAGTTAAATTCTAAACTAACTAATTAGGGTATATAGGGTCTCAAGGGTCCAGGTGTTGAGAAAGATAGGTGTCAGCATCACAAAGACTCCAGTAGAAGTCTTCAGAAATAAAATAATTCATTGTTAGCATGATGTTATACAATGTAAAGACAAAGAGGTCCGAGAGGTCTATACCTCTCCAAGTCTAAAGAAATCTGCTCTAATTCTAACAATATGGCAAAGTGGAAATTTCCAGGACCATCCATATCTCTGAACACGTCACCAAAAATCCAATTATTTATTTTTCTCATAGAGCACACTCGCAACATGGAGTGATTCTCCCATCCCACGGAACACTAATGACAAGGATAGCTTGAGTTTGTTCTCTTCAGATAGACAATAAATAAGAGGTTTATTCTGTTCATTGAATCATCCAATCCGTGCCAAGATCTTCTTTTTTAGGCCTTTAGGCCTTTCTATCTCTCATACAGAATACTCCTGTCACTAGCTAAGAAATCAAGAATGCGCACCTGCAAAAGGAAAACATACAAAGCGAAGAAAATGAATTTCACACGTTAAAATGAAGGCCTACTCATGGTAACTAAACGTATTTCTCATTAAGCAAACGTGGGTTGGCATTGCCCACGTTAGGACAAAAACAGAAGGACTCCTGTTTTTCACTTCAATTAAACCTGGCAGCCATTTTGAATTATTTGTGTTTTATCTGTAAAAGACACCTGGAATTAAAGTGATTTTTATATTTTAATATGTGCAAAATCAGTATTAGTCTGCCTCATAGCAGTGAGGTGGCAGCCAAACTTGCCCCATCTCCTTATAACTTTAAACATTAACTTTATTTATATACCTGCCTTTTCAATTAACAACTAGTGTCTTATTGCTGTAAAATAATAGGTGTTGCTATTACCCATCTTAAAGGTACACATCCTGGTCTGAAGAATGAATGACTTCCTCCTAGGGCTTTAGTGGGGCCTGGTCCCATTAGGTCTCAAACCCAACATATTTTAAAATGAACATTGAAACAGGTCACTATTGTGCCCTCTTTGACTTGACAGGCAAAAAACACTGATCCGGTGAATAATGACCAAAAAACCCTTAATGTAATCCATGTCAGAGTTGTAGTTCTTGATTACATTTTACGTTTTACTTAATTTTAACCTAAGGGTGTTTGCTTTTTCAACCACGTTGTGATTTTTGTAGTTTATTCAGGCCGCATATTAATATTGTATAATGCTTAATTCGACCTTAGTTGTTTCTAGGTGTCTGTGTGAGTTTGGGTTGTGGGTGGTTGTTTATACCAGGCCACAAATGAGCGCTCTGAAGTTGAGGCTGAAGACAGTGCAAGTTTCTCAAAGTCCAGGTAGTTGTTCATAAAGAAGTTCGCAATAATATTCTTGCCAGGGGCAGCTCCTCCGTAATAGCGGAGGAGCGTCGCGCCCCTGTTCAGCGTCAGCAAATGAAAAATAAAATGATAACAAAACAATTTTATTATCATTTTAATTTTCATTCTGAGTGAGCCACCATGCGAGTCTAGAGCGGGCGGGATTGGACCATGACAGGGAGGAGGAGTGGTGGGCAAGGGCCGCTCCCAGGGGGGCAATTTATTTTTAGGCCATTTCCGCCCCCCCTGGGGGCAGGTAGGCCTATTATAATTAGGCTGATCTGCCCCCAGAGGGGGCAGAAACCGCTATACACCAGGGTTAATTTTTTTTTGTTTATTTTATTTTCTTTTATATGTGGGGAGCGACCCCTTAGGCAAGGGTCACTCCCTGGGGGGCAAAGTTTTTTGTAGGCCATTTCTGCCCCCCTTGGGGGCAGATCAGCCTATTTTTATTAGGCCAAAATGCCCCCAGGGGGGTAGAAACCATTAGACACCAGTTTTTTTTTTTTTATATTATTGAATGAGGGGAGCCGCCTCTTGGGCAAAGGCCGCCCACGAGGGGGGCAAAATATTTTTGGGCATTTACTGCCCCTCACGGGGGTAAATCGCCTATTATAATTAGGCCGATCTGCCCCCAGGAGGCCATTAGGCAAGGGTCACTCCCCTAGGGGGTAAATTGTATCTAGGCCATTTCTGCCACCCTTGGGGGCAGATCGGCCTCTTTTTATTATGCCAATCTGCCCCCAAGGGGGAGACGAAACCACTAGACACCAGGGATTTTTATTTTTTTGCATCAATTTCACGCAAGGGAGCGACTCCTTAGGCAAGGGTCACTCCCCTGGGGGGTAAATTGTATTGAGGCCATTTCTGCCACCCTTGGGGGAAGATCGGCCTATTTCTATTAGGCCGATCTGCCCCGGGGGGGGCAGAAACCACTTAGGCACCAGGGATTGGTGTGTGTGTATGTGTGTGTTTTGTTTGAGGGGCAGCACCTTCGTCAAGGGCCACTCCTCATTGGAGCACATTACTGTTGGCCATATCTGCCCCCCTTGGGGCAGATCGGCCTAATTGTGGAAGGCCCATCTAGCCCACCAGCGATCAGGGAAGATTTTTTTCTTACAAAATAAGAGGGTTGGGGTATGGCCATACCTCCACCCCAAATAAATGAGGCCAAAGTTGTTCTGCCCACCAGTGGGCAGATGGGGCAATTACCCCCGATCCACACCCCAGGGGCCAGAAAGTCTAATGGATGCCAGGGAATTTTTTAAAAAAATAGTGTGGTGGTTGCTACCAACCAGTATGAGCATGGTTCTGCCCCCACCCAAACTGAATGGGGTAACAGTCTTTCAGCTCTCCCCCGCACACTAAACATCTTATCCCATGGCAAGCAAGAGGAAATTTGATTATTTGGGGTTTTAGTTTTACATTTGGGCCATGAGAGCTTGGCTAACTCTCAAAATCGTCCCACTTGGAATGGTGAGGGCTGCACTTTTTGGACTTTGGGACGCTGCCATGTAGAAACATCCACAAGACCTAGACACATCTGAAAACTAAACATCTGGGTGAGTCTAGGGTGGTGTGCTTCA
This sequence comes from Pleurodeles waltl, assembly GCF_031143425.1. Lineage (NCBI taxonomy): Eukaryota > Metazoa > Chordata > Amphibia > Caudata > Salamandridae > Pleurodeles > Pleurodeles waltl. The sequence continues at coordinate 213,905,287 of NC_090446.1, forward strand.
CATGCCCCTGCACCATTTTCTTACCCACAATGCCCTCTAAACCTCCAACTTTGCTGGAAATCACAAATGTTTTCTACATTTTTGTGATGGAACCTTCCAGAATCTGCAGGAATCCACAAAATTCCTACCACCCAGCATTGTCTCATCTATACCGATAAATATTCTGCCCCGCTTGTCAGCCTAAAAATGTTTTTTTTTCAAACTGCCCTTTTGGACCCGCTTTGGTTCCCCCTCAATTTCAACATGTTTTTGGCTCTTCCCTGTCACAGGGACTTGGCCCACGTACACAATTGAGGTATCATTTTTACCGGGAGGCTGAGGGGAACGTTAAACCGGTAGGAACTTGGTCCTGTGAGGTGATCCTACACAGAAATGTGGGAAAAATTTGATTTTTCAACTAAATTTGAGCTTTGCTGAGGATTCTGGGTAAGAAAACACTGTGGGATCCACGCAAGTCACACCTCCCTGGACTCCCTTGGGTGTCTAGTTTTCAGAAATGTCTGGGTTTGGTAGGTTTCCCTGTATGGCTGCTGAGCCCAGGACCAAAAACGCAGGTGCCCGCCCCCCTCCGCTAAAACAGGTAGTTTTGTATTTGATAATTTTGATGTCTCCAGATAGTGTTTTGGGGCATTTCCTTTCGCGGGCACTAAGCCTACCCACACAAGTGAGGTACCATTTTTATCAAGAGACTTGAGGGAATGCTGAGTGGAATGAAATTGGTGGCTCCTCTCAGTTTCCAGAACTTTCTGTCACCAAAATGTGAGGAAAAAGTGTTTTTTGGCCAAATTTGAGGTTTGCAAAGGATTCTGGATAACAGAACCTGGTGAGAACCCCACAAGTCACCCCATCTTGGATTCCCCTAGGTGTCTGTTTTTTAAAAATGCACAGGTTTGTTAGGTGTACTTAGGTTCTTGCTGAGCTAGAGGCCAAAATCCACAGCTCAGCACGTTCCAAAAAACAGCTCTGTTTTCTTTGGGAAAATGTGATGTGTCCAGGTTGTGTTTTGGGGCATTTCCTGTTGCGGGCACTATACCTATCCACACAAGTAAGTAGCATTTTTATCTGGAGACTTGGGGGAACGCTGGATGGAAGGTAAATTTGTGGCTCCAATCAGATTCCAGAACTTTCTGTCACCAAAATGTGAGTAAAAAGGTTTTTTTTGCCAAATTTGAGGTTTGCAAAGGATTCTGGGTAACAGAACCTGATGAGAGCCCCACAAGCCACCCCATCTTGGATTCCCCTAGGTGTCTGTTTTTCAAAAATGCACAGGTTTGTAAGGTGTACTTAGGTTCTTGCTGAGCTAGAGGCCAAAATCCACAGCTCAGCACGTTCCAAAAAACAGCTCTGTTTTCTTTGGGAAAATGTGATGTGTCCACGTTGTGTTTTGGGGCATTTCCTGTTGCGGGAGCTAGGCCTACCCACATAAGTGAGGTACCATTTATATCGAGAGACTTGGGAGAACACAGAATGGTAAAACAAGTGTTATTGCCTCTTGTATTTCTCTACATGTTTTCCTTTCAAATGTAAGACACTGTGTAAAAAAGACGTCTATTTGAGAAATGCCCTGTAATTCACATGCTAGTATGGGCACCCTAGAATTTAGAGATATGCAAATAACCACTGCTTCTCAACACCTTATCTTGTGCCCATTTTGGAAATACAAAGGTTTTCTTGATACCTATTTTTCACTCTTTATATTTCAGCAAATGAATTGCTGTATACCCAGTATAGAATGAAAACCAAGTGAAAGGTGCAGCTCATTTATTGGCTCTGGGTACCTAGGGTTCTTGATGAACCTACAAGCCCTGTATATCTCCACAACCAGGAGAGACCAGCAGACATAACGGTATATTACTTGAAAAAATCGGACATCGCAAGAAAAGGTTACAGAGTAAAACGTAGAGGAAACAATTGTTGTTGTTTTTTTTACACCCAAATGTCAATATGTTTTTTATTTCAGCTGTTATTTTCTGTAGGGAAACCTTGTAGGATCTAAACAAATGACCCCTTGCTGAATTCAGAATTGTGTCTACTTTTCAGAAATGTTTATTTTTCTGTGATCCAGCATTGGTTTCATACCCATTTCTGTCACTAACTGGAGGGAGGCTGAAAGCACAAAAAATAGTAAAAATGGGGTATGTCCCAGTAAAATGCCAAAATTGTGTTGAAAAAGGGGGTTTTCTGATTCAAGTCTGCCTGTTCCTGAAAGCTGGGAAGACGGTGATTTTAGCACCACAAACCCGTTGTTGATGCAATTTTCTGGGAAAGAACAACAAGCCTTCTTCTGCAAACCTTTTTTCCCATTTTTTTTTTTTAAACAAACTTTTTGCTGTATTTTGGCTAATTTCTTGGTCTCCTTCAGGGGAACCCGAAAAAAGGCTGGGTACCTCTAGAATCCCTAGGATGTTGGAAAAAAAGGACGCAAATTTGATGTGGGTAGCTTAAGTGACAAAAAGGTATGAGGGCCTAAGTGCACACTGCCCCAAATAGCCAAAAAAAGGCTTGCCACCGGAGAGGAAAAAGGCCTGGCAGCGTAGGGGTTAATTATGTAGGCCATGCCCCTTGGAAGGGCTTCCTAGTTACACAATTTAGGTCACACCCTTTAAACAGACCTCCTGCGTTTTTCATCCCACTTAAAGCCCTGCTTACCCCAGTTTAGGATTTTCAACCTATGACTCGCAGGTCCCATGCAGATCTCTGTAGGACGGGCATTAACCCGCTGGGCTATCTGTTGCTGTCTACAACCTGCTAAGCCTGCATTCGGCAGCGAACATATTTTGAAATTATGAATCAAAAGGTTCTTGAGCAAACAGAAACCTCTCCTTCCACTGTGGCGCAAGTCCATGTCCCCTCTGGGCTGGTCCATTGCACATTAGTCCACTAAGTTATCTCCACATCTTCCTTCATGTTCAAAGACTGTAGTAAGTGTATTTTAAAATACACAAGAAAGTACGGGGTTCTCTTAACGAGGGCGTCGCGGATATCAGCGTAGCCCTGGGTTGTATGTGTTCCTATTTAGAAAGGAAATGTCAGTAAAATGTCAGTAGGTAACTGCAGAGTGCATGCGTGGGGAGGAACAGCGGGGGAGGAAATTCCTTTTACGGACTAGGTGGTCTCACACACTATATAGTGTCATGCTTCATCATTTGACCACCTAGACCCACCCAGGTAGGACAGTGCCACCTGGGCGGACTCAACTTCACTGTTAAAGGAACAGGAGGGAGTGCGTAAATAAACTTTTTCCGGAAAGATCGGGATCCAGCTAATCTACTGAAAAAATTAAAAACACCTAAGCAGACACCTGTGAGGAGTAACAAATTTAATAGTGGTATCTGACTGGTGTAGTTAAAACGGGGGTTGGGACACCTCTGTGAGGACAAGGACTCACAGGGTCACCTAACTAATAGCCAACATGTTTCTGCCCTCAGAAGTGAGCCAATGAAGGTCTCGGGGCATTCGTCAGGGCCTAGGATCCCTACGTCTCACGTTGGAGAAAATAACTCTATGTGAAGGTCAGAGAGTGTGAAGTAAAAGGTCTACCTTACCCAAGGAATTACCTTGAGGCGGCCTAAGGGGGATAAACAAACAATTAGAACACTAGTGGCACACAGCACTGCAAAACCAACCAACTGCACACGTGTCAAGGGGATGCATTCATGCACGTAACACATATGTTCAAAGATAGGCAAAAAACATGCGTGGAGTGACCAAGTGGGTATATCTATCTATACAGGTGGACAGTCCTACCACAGCAGGGAATTACAATTCTTACCCTTTTCATAGAGGCTGCTAGCCTCTGGTATCCAGGAGGGGGAGTGTCCCCTTATAGTCAAACACTAAGGGAAGACATAGAAAGAGACGGACACAAAGATAAAGTGAGGAAGGGGAGGGAGTAGCCAGAATAGATACAGGGGGGCACTAGGGGGGTGGATCCCACTAGGGACCCACTATCAATGCTAAAATAAAGAGATACTGCTTAATAGAAAAAGTAGTAACCCGAAGGGCTATAGATAATAGTCATAAAAACAGGTAGAAAGAAAAGTTAAAATTAATGAGGGAAGGCTCATCTGTGCTGCCTGTGACCCGTGCAGCCACTCACTACATCAAAGGGGACGCTCGCCGTGCGCCTATATCGTCCTCTCCTTGGACCACTTGTGACAAGTGGCTGAGGGAGAACGGTCTATTTATGGCTGTAAGATGTTCCAGGTGCGCCCTGTTAGCGCGGTCATTAGAGTTCAATTCAAGTCAATCACCGCCGCGGGCCTTTTGGCGTTTAGGACCTCGATATGGTCGCCGTAATGGAGGGCGCCCCAGCTGAGCCGGGGCGCCGGCATGGATGCGAGCGAATGCTCAGGTGGGGCCCAGGCGGGAAGGTTCCGGCCCGAGCGCCACAACCGGAAGTCTTGCGGTCCCGGTGGCCGCTGGGAAACGTAGTTCCCAGCGGTCCCGTGGCCCAGTGGAGAGAAAAGAACAGGAAGAAAAGAAGAAGGAGAAGACAGAAAGGAACGGAGGAAGAGGGAGGGTTTAGGGGGGGGCAAGGGGGGGGGTTTAAGAGATGCAAACGGGGGGAAAGAGAGAGAAGGAAAGGAGAAGGAAAGGGAGGGAGGGAGGGGGTAACAACCGAAGGGGGAGGGGGGGAAAGAAAAAGGGGGTACAAGGAGGGGGAGAGGAAGGAAAGGCGAAGGGAGGGAGTGATAACCAAGAGGGAAACGAGGGGGCAAGGGCAAGAGAGAGTGATGGGGAGACTTTCTTGAGAAAGAGACAAGGTAGACAAACAGGGTGAGAGAGAAGAGCAGAGAAAAAAAGAGGGGTCAATGACAAAGGAAACCGAGAAGGGAAAGGAGAAGAAGGTGAAACCAGCAGGGGGAGGAGCAAGAGGTCGGGGTCAGGAAGGGGGAGGGGGGTATTATGGGGTGGGGGGGGGGCGGGGGCGGGGTCCTAAGGGGGAGAAGCAGGGAAGCAGGGGCAAAAGCGGAAGGGTTAGAGGACTCATAGCATAGTCGAAGAACTCATTTATTGAGTGTGAACCAGGGGATCTCGTCATTAAGACCATTGGTGTCCGTGTGTAATCTCCAGACCCAACGTTGTTCGGTCTGGAGCAGTCTCTGTGTCATATTGGAGGTCGATGGAGGTAATTGCTCTATGACCGTCCAGTTTAAGTCATCTGCAGAATGTTTTTTCAAAAGGAAGTGGTTAGTCAATTTAGTGGCCTCTCGTTTACAACGGATCGTGCTCCTATGTTCACAGATTCTTGTGGCGACCTTTCTTGAGGTCATACCCACGTATTTGAGGTTACAGGGGCATCTGATCAAATAGATCACGTTTTTGCTGTTACAGTTGGTTAGGGATTTTTGAACCCATGGAGTCTTAAGGTCTAGGTCTACTGTTGTTGATTTTTGAGTAAAACAACAGACACTACAGTTGCCACATGGGTAGTGTCCTCTTGGTGGTGGAAGACCCCATAGTGTGGTTTGTGTAGTGAGGGAATTGTTTGTTTCTTTGGGTCTTGTGTGGACAACCATGTCCCCGTATGTTTGCGGCTCTTTTAAAAGCATGTAGTGGCTGCTGAAAAGGTAAACCCCCAGATGTAAGGATTTTCCACTCCTCTTTAATGATTTTCTGAATCTTATTGGAGAGTGGGTTAAAAGTAGTTACACACACTATTTGTTCAGTGTCTGATGTCCTAGTGCGTGGTTGCAATAGTTGGTCCCTGTTATTATTGCACGCTCTTTTGTATGCTCTCTTCACCAGATGTGTAGGATAGTCCTTGGTTTGTAGCTTAATAGCCAATTTATCAGCGTGTTTACGGTAGTCTGTGAGGGTGGAACAATTCCGTCGCAGACGTAAAAATTGACCTACAGGGAGATTCTCCCTCAGGGACCTTGGGTGGAAACTCTGAAATTGGAGCAGGTTGTTCCGGTCTGTGGGTTTATAATAAACCTCTGTGGCCAGTGCCCCATTGTTTTCATAGATTGATAAATCAAGAAATGCTAGTCGGTTGTCACCTATGGACATGGTGAAGTTCAGGAAAGGGTTCGCTGCATTCAACCAATTTGCAAAAATCATAGCCTCATCTCTAGTTCCTCTCCAGACCAATAGAATATCATCTATATATTGTTTCCAGAGTTTAATCTGCTGGAGGAACGGGTTGCCATCATGACTGACCACCTGTCTCTCAAAGTGATCAACATAAAGGCATGTCAGGCTAGGTGCGAAAGTGCTGCCCATAGATGTTCCTTGTATTTGCAGGAAAAAGTTATCCTCGAACTTGAAATAGTTCCTTGTGAGAGCCAAATGTGCCAGGTCCAGTATGAAGTCAGGGGGTGTACGTGACTCTCCTCTATTGGCTTCCAAGAGGTCTCTGATGACCTGCAGAGTGGCCTCCTGGGGAATGTTGGTGTACAGGGATTCCACATCCAGGGTGATCAACAGTTCTCTAGTTGTGTCAAAGGACACAGAGTCTAATAAGACTAACACATCCGTAGTGTCTTTTAGGTAAGTTGGAATTCTTTTGACCAGTGGCTGAAGGAAGAAGTCCACGAATTGAGAGAGGGGTTCTAAAACCGATCCGATACCGGATACTATAGGTCTACCTGGAGGGGGGATTTTCCCTTTGTGCACTTTAGGAAGAATATAAAAATAGGGAATCCTAGGGTTTGCCTGTATCAGGAAGTCTGCCTCATGTCGAGTAATCCAGTCATTCTCCCTTCCTTTCATCACGAGAAAGGAAATCTCGTCTTGAATATCAGGTGTGGGGTTTCGAGATAAGCGTTTGTAATGATGGGTATTACCCAGTAGACGTTCGCACTCATCTCTATACATTTTTAGTGGAGAAATTACCGTTGCTCCCCCTTTGTCTGCTGGTTTAATGATTATCGTAGGGTCAGATGTTAGACCTTTCAGAGCTGAAAGCTCAGCCATACTCATGTTATGGTATGTTTTGTTGGTGGTCCTGGTAAGTGCGTTGACTTTTAAGGATACTGATTTCTCGAAAGCCAGGACCTCAGGGGGCATCTGTCCAGTGGTTGGGCAGAGAGTGGACTTGGGGCGTAGACCAGTGTTTGGTTCAGGAGCCTCGAAATGTTTACCCAAAAAGAAAGTTTTCAAGCGAATTTTGCGGAACAAACCCGCTAGTTCTGTTCGGGTTTTAAATAAGTCAATTTTGAGCGTGGGCACAAAGTTTAAGCCCTTATTCAGTGCCTTAGTTTCAAGTTCACTAAGAACACGGTTGCTCAGATTGATAATGTTATCTGTTTGATCATCCATCAGGCTAGTTATAGTGTTTTGCTTGTCCCTGGGAGGGGTTCTGAAGAACCAGAACCTTATGGGCCTGGCGGCGCAGGGTACGCCTGAAATCTCCTTGGATTCACCTGCCTCAACTAACAGAGACACGGGACACTCTGTCAGGCGTAAAAGATCAGATTTTATTAGCTGCAGCTAGTACAGTTGTCCAAGAAGTACACAAGGTATGTTCTCAGGAGACTGCCACTTTACTTTGTGGCGCACAATCTTATATACCGTATAAAAACCATTTATTAACTACATACACTCCCAGAACACATAGAAAGGAGCCAGTAAGAATAATGTAAAGATAGAACAGAGCCAATAGAAATGTCGGAAAACAAGACAGCACCAATAGAAGGAATTGGAAAACAAAGTATCAAGTGACTTAAGGTTGCCTCCCCTCCAGCTGTGTTTGTCACCCCTCCCTTGAACTAATTCATTAACCGATCCACAACGAAGTTGCATGTGGTGCGATAAGTTTGTGTGCGTTTGGAGGACAGTTGTGAAATGAGAGAATACTAGCAAAGGACAGCGAAGGCCAGACGATAAGATAAGATCGGCGGAGAATAGTGTGAGCCTACAGATAGTTGAAACAAGGATTAGAAAACCAGACAGGGATTAGTGTACTCGGTCAGACCTTAATACCAGCCTTGTAAAGATAGAGGCAGAAGGCTGTTTTGAACACCATGTTGCAGAATAAGCAGAAAAGGCAGAATGGACTTCGTTCGCTGTGCTGCCTGAGTGAAGGCAACATAAAATGGCGGCGGGCCACAAAATGGCGGGTCGATACGATCGTATTAAAAATCGAATTTCCTCAGACCCTCCTTTTGCCAGAACTCAGGCAAGATACACAAACTCATGTTAATCTGAGTCGATGTCTATGGCCATGAGGTCATCAAGCTGTTGCTGTACCATCATTTTGATATTCTCTGCTCTTTGTGACTTTGGGAATACATGCAGTAGCACATAGGTTGCAGATGGCAGGACCGCAGTGCATACAAAGACAACAAGAGAATATAAAAGCTAAAATTACTCCAAAGAATGTCAATACCTTCCAACCCCATTTGGACAGTAATCCCCAAAACCTCTCTGAAAAGGACCAATCTCCTTCGTCCTGATGAATCGACTCGGAGATTATGTGTAACTTAGAGATAGCTTGGTATACTGTCGGAGCGTCATTAGGTATGAAAATACAGCAACTTGATCCGATCAATTTGCATACTCCACCACGGTCCGCAAGAACAAAGTCTAAGGCAACACGGTTCTGCAAGGTCATAAGACGATCAGCCTGTAGTTCAGCTGTAATGTTACTTAAAGCTCCTACAGTGATGTCTATGGTGGTTTCTACGACACAAACCAATTGCCTTATATTTCTGCTGTTGGCCATTGGACCCCAGAAGGGAAGAAATCCTTTGAGGAAATCTCCTCCCTCTTGTCCTGCTGTGTCTTTCGAATCCACAATCCCTCTGCCATATCTATTTTTATGATGGTTCGCAGGAGCGGTGTATGTAGGGGGAAGAAGAAAGGCTATATAACAAGTACCAGAGAAATCAGCTGGCAACCATGTATAAGCCCTATCGTGGCAAACGAAGTATGTACCTTGAGATGGTACTAACGGCAGTGAATTCAGGGCTGAATAAACATATGTATGGGAACATAAACTTTCTCTTTGTCCGGTGTTTGGAGTTCTACCATTTATTTGCAGACAGAAATTTCCTTGTTGGGGTATGACCCGTATCGGAGGAGATTTTCCTTGCTTAACCTTATCATTGAGGCTGGAAATGTAATTAGTTATGTTCCAATTGGTATATGCTTTTCTTTCATCTATGGAAGCTTCACTTTTTTCCATGATTTTAGCCATAGCTACCATTCCCTTTATCAATAAACTATGACTGAAATTTGAACCAACACTATGTGAACTGACAGGTTGTTTAATTTTACTTTGATATGCATTATTGAAAATGACAAAATAAGCCCAAGCGGAACCTTCATAGGAGAATGGAAGAACTAAATATGGCATTCCTTTTTCTACCGTATGTGGTATGAGTCCACACACCCAACAGTCAGTTGTATTGATCACTAACTGATGTTGATGTAACAACTGGACGAAGGAATTGTTAAAGTATTCAGTTCTTCTGATGAGTTCATGCTGGGGAAGAGTGTGAAATAGGTGCGGAGAGATAGTAGAAGAAGATGTAGAGGTAGGAGAAGAGACAACTTTTTGCTGCAGAGTAATAATGATCCAGTTTACAGATGCCAAAAGAATACACGACAATATAATGACGCATAGAGCAATACTACAACGACTACATATTTCTTTACAATTATTCTTTACATTTTTACTTTCTCTTTTATCTAATGTAGCCTCCATCTTTCTAAGTGGATGCTCACGGCAATCTTCCTCAATCACTGTAGTCACGATTATCTACCGTCCTATGACACTGTGAGGTCCTGCAGGCCTATTGCCACTTACTCAGGTCGTAACTAAGACTCCTACCGTGACCCTGCAACCGGGATAGAGTACTACATAGGAGAGAAATTTACAAGTTCTTTGGTCTTGGTCTCAAATTATAGCGTTCCTGTCCAGAGGCAGTCTGGTTTTGAAACAATGTTCCTGGATTTGTCGTGTTCAAGCGACGATGCGATGGTATTGCTTCTTGAAGGATGTCGTCGTCCTCTTTCTCAGAAAGTGTTCCAATTAGACGCGCATCACTGAATGGTACAAATTGCGGAACTTTCTCACTTTCAGAGTCACTGATGCCTCTACGGACCCACTGATCGAAAGGCAAGGGCAAAGGCACTTTCTTGCAGTGCACGGCATGCACCCAGTTTTTCTTTCCTTCGACTTTAACTGCTGTTCTTGTGGTCAAAAGAACCAGGCGTGGCTCTCTCCATCTGGGCTCCAAATTTCTCTGTCGTTGGAAATTTTTCGTGCAGACCCAGTCACCTGGTCGGATGGAATGACCTGGGTCTGTGGAAGCCTCTGGTAGAGCACTCTGAACCTGTTGATGAAGAACACGCAATTTAGTTGTAAGGTCATGCAAGTAGTCAATCAACATCGGGTATGGCAAGTCTGAGTATTTCTTAGGGCGAGGAACTCCCCATACATTAGCTGGGCGACCAAATATCACTTCGTAAGGGCTAAGCCCCAAACGAGAGTGTACTGCTGTTCTGGTGGACAGAAGAGCCAATGGTAAAGCATCAGGCCAATTAAGTCCTGTGCTAGCTTGCACCTTAGCAATTTTAAGCTTCAAGGTTCCATTGTAGCATTCTACTAAACCAGCCGACTGTGGGTGATTCGCCGCGTGGAACTTCTGTTTTATGCCAAGACCTACACAAACTTTTTGCATGACTTGACCCACAAATTCGCTCCCATTGTCACTCCAGACAATGCGCGGCAAACCAAACCTAGGGAAGAATTCTTTCAAAAGTATTTTGGCAGTTGATAAAGCAGTATTGTCCTTCAGAGGGTAGGCTTCTACCCATCTAGAAAAAGCACATACTACCACCAGAACATATTTGAGGTTGTTGCATCGTTCCATGTGAATATAATCGATCTGCAACACCTCAAATGGATATGTTGGAGGAGCAAAATGACCTGCTGGAGTTGGGGTTCCCTTTCCCGGATTGTACATCAAGCAAACAATACAATGTTTTACTACATTATTTGCACACTTTGGGATCCCCTCATTTTGCCACACTGGAGCCAGAAGTTTACATATTCCTTTTGCACTTAGGTGAGCTGGACCATGTGCCATAGTAACTACAGGTAGTACATAAGCATCTGGTAACAGCCAACGTTGATGTTCTGATAATTCAACCCAACATCCCATCTCATCTAACATTCCTGTACTTTCCTTCCACTTTCTCAACTCATTCTCCGTAGCCTCTCCTTGAATTGATTTCACACTCTCTACTGTATCTTCACACATTCCCTTTTCTCTTACGCAGTTTGCGGGACCTGCAACATACATTCGACTTGTGTTGTCTCTGGCTGTCTTTTTCGCTACCTCATCTGCAAATGCATTTCCTCGACCAACATCGTCCACAATCTTTTTGTGTGCACTACACTTCACGATCGCTATCTGAGTAGGCATTGTAAGTGACTCAAGAAGTTCAGTCACTAATTGACCATGTTGTATCTTAGTACCATGGGAAGTAAAGAATCCTCTTTCCTTCCATAAGCGCCCAAAGTTAAACGCTACACCAAAAGCGTATTGGCTATCAGTGTACACGTTTACTCTTTTTCCTTTGGATAACACACACGCTCTAGTTAAGGCTATCAATTCAGCTGCCTGAGCTGAATTATGTCTAATGCGTGCTGTCTCCACAATCGTATGCAAAGTAGTAATAGCGTAGGCTGAAACTGTATCTCCATTCGGGAGCTTGAAACAAGAACCATCTACCCATAGTGTTCCATCTGGATTCACTAATGGCGTGTCTTTTAGGTCAATTCTACCCTTAGTCTCTTCTTCAGTACGGAGAAAACAATCATGCTGTTCAGAGACATCTCTCTCTTCTGGAAGAGGCAACAAAGTAGCTGGATTCAGGGTATTACATCGTTTGATGTGTATGTGACTAGCCAAAAGCGTCAGCTCATATCCGGACAACCGAGCACTCGTAAGATGCTGCGTTTTTGTCCTATTTAGTAAAGTATCCACTGCATGTGGCACCATAACAATGAGAGTATTATCTAGCACTACTCCAGCAGACTGTCGAATAGAAATTGCTGCTGCCGCTGTCGCCTTAAGACAACTAGGCAATGCTTTAGCTACTGGATCTAACGTAGCTGAGAAATATGCGCATGGTCGCTGTTGATCTCCAAAACGCTGCGTTAAGACTGACAATGCACAACCCTCCCTTTTGTGGACATAGAGCGTAAAGGGCTTACTGTAATCAGGAGTACCCAATACAGGAGCAGAACACAAAGCAATACGCAAATCAGTAAAACTCTTCTGACATTCGTCAGTCCACGGAAGAGGCTGAGGCGTATCTTTTAAAGTTAGCGCCAACAGCGGTTTAGCCAATAAAGAGAAACTCGGAATCCACTGTCTACAATAAGAAGTAATGCCCAAAAAGGCACGTACCTCTCTTTGTGTGGATGGCACTGACATTTGTGCAATTGCCTGAATTCGTTCGGGGGTCAATCGTCGTCCCTCCTTTGACAAGAGATGACCCAAATAAGTCACCTCGCGACAGACATATTGTAATTTAGAAGGAGAAACCTTGTGATTCAGATCAAACAAATGACGCAACAGTGCAACGGTCACGTTTTTGCAAATCTCCTCTGAATCAGCTGCAACTAATAAGTCATCCATGTACTGAATGAGAGCGGCACCGGACGGTAAGGAAAAGGCATCAAGATGACATTTTAGAGCTTGACTGTAAATAGAGGGACTTTCACAATAACCTTGAGGTGCGCGTTTAAACCGGAAGCTTCGGCCTCCGAGGGAAAAACCAAAAATATCTCTACTCTCTTCGGCGATGGGAATACTAAAGAAAGCATTCTTTAGATCAATAACTGAAAACCAAGTCGCTGTAGAAGGTATCATCGTCAACAGAGCAGTGATATCTGGGACTACAGGAAACTGCGGTACGACAATCTTGTTTACCTCCCGAAGATCAATTACAAAACGATAAACAGGAGGCTGAGAAGGATCAGTGCGTTTAAGAACCGGAAGAACAGGACTGTTACATGTATTTCCTCTCGTTTCCTCAACCACACCCTTCTGAATCAAATCATGGACAATTTCCAGAAGTGCTTTCTCACCTTCAGTAGAGATTCTGTATTGCGGAATACGTGGCATTTCAGCATTGGGCTTAAGAGTAACAACATAAGGTGGGATCTCAAGACAACCAACGTCATTCGGACCCGTAGCCCAAAGCGTTTCGGGAAGAGAAAGCAATTCAGGTGGGAATTGATCTTTTGATAAGTACATTGGACTAGTCATTTTCTGTCCTAGAGTGAGGTATACACCAGAAGGTGAACAATATATCGTAGCATGCATTCTTTTTAATAGATCTAAACCCAACAGATTTTCACCACAACCATTCGTCAGAAGAAGCGGAGCTTCTAAATCATAAGGGCCTATTGAAACAGGCAAAGGGCAAGAAACTGGATTGCGAACAGGGGCGCCAGAAAATCCTACAGATACATTCGTTAAGCCAGACAAAGGTGCGCCAGGGAGTTTAGAATGAATGATAGAGCTTCTCATGGCACCAGTATCTAAAAGAAATGGCTCTGAAACACCCATTGTAGTGACATTAACATAAGGTCCATTCTGATCCACTGGAATTGACGTAACCCCCTTACTTTGTCCATGGCTGTCCTATTCAAAATGAAGACTTTCATTCCCTCCTTCAATATACTGATCCTCACTGTAATACTGTGTAGACCTAACATTTTGCTGGTCAAAGTAATTTCCGGAATTTGGAGGAACAAAAGAACGCTGCTCTTGGGTTAACACACCTCGACCTCTACCTCTATTTGCTGACTGAGGACCACCACGACCTCGTGAAGCAGATGTTGCTCCATTACGCTGCAACAATGCCGGACAACTGTTCTTAAAATGACCTTCCTCCCTACAATAAGCACATTGATTGGGACCTAGCAAAGGTCTTGGAATGAATGGTTCAGGCTTTTGATACAACCTCTGAAACTGCGGAGGCTGTTGAAACTGAGGCTGAACATAACGAGGAGGATAAGCCTGTTGCAAGAGAACTTTAGTTTTTAATTCTTTCGTCTTTTTCTCTTGTTTTTCCCTTTCTTCTTTGTCTCTATTTTCATAATATTGTGCAGTAGCCAATATCTGGGCGGAAGAAGAAACTGCCCATGAACTCTTGGAGTTTTTTAGCTTGTGTGATAGTTCAGGAAGCAAGTTATATACGAACTTATCCACAAATAATCGCTGTCCCCCTTCTGTAGCCATATCTTGACCACTGTGATCAATGAATGTCTCCTCGAATCGGGTAAAGAAATCGGAAACACTTTCATCTTTCTTTTGTTTACATGATGCTAGCTTATCCCAATTAACTCTCAAAGCAGGCATCATTGTTTTCATTAATGTAATAATCCTACCAGGGAGTTCTGAGATCAAAGCGTCGGGCTTTGCACCACCTACTTGACCTCTATCTGCGGCAATAATAGCGTTCCAATCGCCGCCTAATTCTTGAGCGTGATCCTCTCTACGAATTTTAGCCCATATTGTCTGTGGAACTACATTTCCCATCAACATGTCAATATCTGCTAGATTCATAGTACATGCATCAACTGTTTGCGACAACTCTTTATAGTAACCAGCAGGATTTTTGCGTGAATCTGGTAGTGACTGTTTAAGTGCTAAAACTTCAGACCTTTTCCAGGGGACATGTATCCATATGCGCTGAAAATGCGCAGGAATAGCTGGATTAGCACCTGCTGCTGCAACTTCTTCCTTCCATATTGGAGAAACCTCTCTCATGGGATAGTTTTTCAGTGCTGTCCTAACTGAAGGATCAGAATCAGGAAAAGTCTGTGAGAACAATAGGGATCTGAAAGAAATAAGTGTTCTGACAGCGTTTTCAACCTTAGGACCCACAATAAGTCCTTTGTCAAAGTCAGCCTGAACATCTAACAGATCCTGTGGGACCGAACCCAAATTCATATCCTCCCATTCTTTAGCGAGAGTATCGCACATAACTTTAAAAACATATCTCTGCGTAGGTGCATTCCATTGCAGAAAGGTGGACATAATATCAGACGTACTATATTGGGGACCCTTCTTGATCCATCTACAAGCAAGTGAGTCCAATTTTTCTCGCTCTTCGGAGTCTGGGAATTGACTACGAGACTGTCTTCGAGAAAAAGCTGGAGACACATTTAAAGCTTCAAAGAAAGGTGATAAGAGACCAGAGACAGTATCTGCAAATCGCTTACGCATAGATGGAGAATTTGACATAAGGATAGGGGACAAGGTATTAGGTGAATTAACTAAAGGAGCATTAGGAATTGCCAAAGGAGCAGAAGGCAAAGGAGTTAAAGGCAAAGCTGGCATAGGCAATACTTGAGGAGGCAAATGTGGAAAAGCTGGAGCAGGCGGAAGCACAACTGGCGGCTGAACAGGCTGTAACATCGGGGGTGCATTAGCACCTTGTACATAGGGCGGAGGCAATTTCAATAAGTGGGACATTAAGGAATCTTCCTCAAAATCTTTTCTCTTATCAAGGGAAGAGATAGGCAACGTCGGATAGCATTTATCTATTGCCATTCGATGCTGTCTGTCTGAAATTTCCATTGCATTATCTATTTCATCATCTTTGAATTGCTGAGCAGCCTGTATAATCGTCATTCCCTGTGTTTTCCTATCTCGTTTCGCTTGTTTAATTTCTCTCTGTTTGGCTTCCTTACGCCAAAGGCGAAAAGAGTCAAACATTGCCGGCCGGGCTTTTCTTTTAAATAACGTTGCTTCTAAATTATCTAGCACATCAGTTTCGAAACTACCATTTTCTGGCCATTTTAAAACACCATCTTTCTTTGTATATCGGGTCCATGTCTTATTAAAGGCAATAGGACCAACACCATGTTTAGAATAGAGCTCATATGTGGGAGTTCCAACCGAAGGAATCGGACAGGAGTCCTCAAGCTGGGAGTCCCTATTACAACCAAAGCAACAAAGTTTTCCAAACTTAGTCAGACCAGACATCTCACGATTTTTACTGGCTGTTCACAAACATCAAGGGGGTAAAACTTTCAGTTTACACAGCACAAATGCACTTACCCCTCGGCTTTGGCCACTGCAATGGCCAAATCTAAGGACCTAAGGACAAAACAAAGACCAAAATTTGTGGGCGCGACCCACCAAATACTTAACTAAGGATGTCTTCTTACACCAACAGAGGCCCGTCTATCGTCTCGCTTTACCATACATCATCAAAGAAAGGGCCAAGGCAGGGCGGCAGTCAGGGCAGCAGTCGTCAGTAGCCGTCAGGAAGGAGTAACCGCGCTGAAAAAGACCTTCGGACCACTTCGACATACAGGGGTCGCTTGACGTGGCTCGCGATTCCTCCAGAATTTTCTTGCGGGGTTCCTCACGACCTTCAGGCAGAACCGGTACCGCTGAAGCCGCCCCACGTTGGGCGCCAGTTGAAGAACCAGAACCTTATGGGCCTGGCGGCGCAGGGTACGCCTGAAATCTCCTTGGATTCACCTGCCTCAACTAACAGAGACACGGGACACTCTGTCAGGCGTAAAAGATCAGATTTTATTAGCTGCAGCTAGTACAGTTGTCCAAGAAGTACACAAGGTATGTTCTCAGGAGACTGCCACTTTACTTTGTGGCGCACAATCTTATATACCTTATAAAAACCATTTATTAACTACATACACTCCCAGAACACATAGAAAGGAGCCAGTAAGAATAATGTAAAGATAGAACAGAGCCAATAGAAATGTCGGAAAACAAGACAGCACCAATAGAAGGAATTGGAAAACAAAGTATCAAGTGACTTAAGGTTGCCTCCCCTCCAGCTGTGTTTGTCACCCCTCCCTTGAACTAATTCATTAACCGATCCACAACGAAGTTGCATGTGGTGCGATAAGTTTGTGTGCGTTTGGAGGACAGTTGTGAAATGAGAGAATACTAGCAAAGGACAGCGAAGGCCAGACGATAAGATAAGATCGGCGGAGAATAGTGTGAGCCTACAGATAGTTGAAACAAGGATTAGAAAACCAGACAGGGATTAGTGTACTCGGTCAGACCTTAATACCAGCCTTGTAAAGATAGAGGCAGAAGGCTGTTTTGAACACCATGTTGCAGAATAAGCAGAAAAGGCAGAATGGACTTCGTTCGCTGTGCTGCCTGAGTGAAGGCAACATAAAATGGCGGCGGGCCACAAAATGGCGGGTCGATACGATCGTATTAAAAATCGAATTTCCTCAGTTCCCTTAGTGCAATATTCTCTGGGACGTCCTCTCTTGGCCTCCAGTGTACCTCTTTCCTTTTTCCCTTTCCCCTCCCGTTGCCTCTGTCTAAAAAAGGCTGCGGTGGCTCAGGAAATGACCATTGTGCAGGGTGCTGGAAAAGGGGCGCCTGGTATTGAGGTGGGAGTCCATATTGGGAAGGCCAACCCCGTTGTTGATTATGGTATGGGGGGCATGGGGGTAGCATTGGTGGATGATTCCACCTTCCCCGGCGTTGCCCACGTCGTCCACGGCGTTGTCGCGTGTTATCTGATGATGTACTGTCATTATCTGAACTGGTGTTCCTACCAGATGAAGTGTCGGACATGTTGTTAGTCTTTGCTACATAATCGGTTTTGGTGTAAGGGTATATTTTCTCGTGGGAGAACCGATCGAGATCTTTTTGGAATTTAGAGATCTTTCGCTGAGTGAGATATTCTTTATGCTCGTTCATATTTTTGTTTACCTCCTCTAGTTTCTTTTTGAAGGAGAGAGTGCTCAACCCTGATTTTAGGTTATTCTCACTCGTTTTGATCTGAATTAGAAGTGCCTCAGATAACCTTGTCGCTGTTTTTATGATAAGAATGAGCCAATCTCTGGTACACTTCCATGCTATCAAAGACCAATCCTTTCTAAATTCTAGATCTTCAAGGAATATGCGTGGAGCATTGGTGACCAACAGCCCATTGGGTGCTGTATTGCTACGGAGGTATTCAGTTAGAACGGCTCCGTGGAGAATAGTTTTGACATGAGATCGTTTTAGTTCTACTAGTGTGTCCCAGTCGCCCAACTGGGACAAACTCTTGGAGAGGGTTGTATCACCAAGAAGTGAGGGGGCCGACAAAATGGCTGTCAGATCCTCATCACTGAAGGAGAGATGAGGCTATGATTTTTGCAAATTGGTTGAATGCAGCGAACCCTTTCCTGAACTTCACCATGACCATAGGTGACAACCGACTAGCATTTCTTGATTTATCAATCTATGAAAACAATGGGGCACTGGCCACAGACGTTTATTATAAACCCACAGACCGGAACAACCTTCTCCAATTTCAGAGTTTCCACCCAAGGTCCCTGAGGGAGAATCTCCCTGTAGGTCAATTTTTACGTCTGCGACGGAATTGTTCCACCCTCACAGACTACTGTAAACACGCTGATAAATTGGCTATTAAGCTACAAACCAAGGACTTTCCTACACATCTGGTGAAGAGAGCATACAAAAGAGCGTGCAATAATAACAGGGACCAACTATTGCAACCACGCACTAGGACATCAGACACTGAACAAATAGTGTGTGTAACTACTTTTAACCCACTCTCCAATAAGATTCAGAAAATCATTAAAGAGGAGTGGAAAATCCTTACATCTGGGGGTTTACCTTTTCAGCAGCCACTACATGCTTTTAAAAGAGCCGCAAACATACGGGACATGGTTGTCCACACAAGACCAAAAGAAAAAAACAATTCCCTCACTACACAAACCACACTATGGGGTCTTCCACCACCAAGAGGACACTACCCATGTGGCAACTGTAGTGTCTGTTGTTTTACTCAAAAATCAACAACAGTAGACCTAGACCTTAAGACTCCATGGGTTCAAAAATCCCTAACCAACTGTAACAGCAAAAACGTGATCTATTTGATCAGATGCCCCTGTAACCTCAAATACGTGGGTATGACCTCAAGAAAGGTCGCCACAAGAATCTGTGAACATAGGAGCACGATCCGTTGTAAACGAGAGGCCACTAAATTGACTAACCACTTCCTTTTGAAAAAACATTCTGCAGATGACTTAAACTGGACGGTCATAGAGCAATTACCTCCATCGACCTCCAATATGACACAGAGATTGCTCCAGACCGAACAACGTTGGGTCTGGAGATTACACACGGACACCGATGGTCTTAATGACGAGATCCCCTGGTTCACACTCAATAAATGAGTTCTTCGGCTAAGCTATGAGTCCTCTAACTCTTCAGCTTTTGCCCCTGCTTCCCTGCTTCTCCCCCTTAGGACCCCGTCCCCGCCCCCCCCTACCCCACAATACCCCCCTCTCCCCCTTCCTGACCCCGACCTCTTGCTCCTCCCCCTGCTGGTTTCACCTTCTTCTCCTTTCCCTTCTCAGTTTCCTTTGTCATTGACCCCTCTTTTTTTCTCTGCTCTTCTCTCTCACCCTGTTTGTCTAACCCCCTACCTTGTCTCTTTCTCAAGAAAGTCTCCCCTTCACTCTCTCTTGCCCTTGCCCCCTCGTTTCCCTCTCGGTTATCACTCCCTCCCTTCGCCTTTCCTTCCTCTCCCCCTCCTTGTACCCCCTTTTTCTTTCCCCCCCTCCCCCTTCGGTTGTTACCCCCTCCCTCCCTCCCTTTCCTTCTCCTTTCCTTCTCTCTCTTTCCCCCCTTTTGCATCTCTTAAATCCCCCCCCTTCCCCCCCCTCTAAACCATCCCTCTTCCTCCGTTCCTTTTTGTCTTCTCCTTCTTCTTTTCTTCCTTTTTTTTTTCTCTCCACTGGGCCACGGGACCGCTGGGAACTACGTTTCCCAGCGGCCACCGGGACCGCGAGACTTCCGGTTGTGGCGCTCGGGCCGGAACCTTCCGGCCTGGGCCCCACCCAAGCATTCGCTCGCATCCATGCCGGCGCCCCGGCTCAGCTTGGGCGCCCTCCATTACGGCGACCATATCGAGGTCCTAAACGCCAAAGGGCCCGCGGCGGTGATTGACTTGAATTGAACTCTAATGACCGCGCTAACAGGGCGCACCTGGAACATCTTACAGCCATAAATAGACCGTTCTCCCTCAGCCACTTCTCACAAGCGGTCCAAGGAGAGGACGATATAGGCGCACGGCGAGCGTCCCCTTTGATGTAGTGAGTGGCTGCACGGGTCACAGGCAGCACAGATAAGCCTTCCCTCATTAATTTTAACTTTTCTTTCTACCTGTTTTTATGACTATTATCTATAGCCCTTCGGGTTACTACTTTTTCTATTAAGCAGTATCTCTTTATTTTAGCATTGATAGTGGGTCCCTAGTGGGATCCACCCCCCTAGGGCCCCCCTGTATCTATTCTGGCTACTCCCTCCCCTTCCTCACTTTATCTTTGTGTCCGTCTCTTTCTATGTCTTCCCTTAGTGTTTGACTATAAGGGGACACTCCCCCTCCTGGATACCAGAGGCTAGCAGCCTCTATGAAAAGGGTAAGAATTGTAATTCCCTGCTGTGGTAGGACTGTCCACCTGTATAGATAGATATACCCACTTGGTCATTCCACGCATGTTTTTTGCCTATCTTTGAACATATGTGTTACGTGCATGAATGCATCCCCTTGACACGTGTGCAGTTGGTTGGTTTTGCAGTGCTGTGTGCCACTAGTGTTCTAATTGTTTGTTTATCCCCCTTAGGCCGCCTCAAGGTAATTCCTTGGGTAAGGTAGACCTTTTACTTCACACTCTCTGACCTTCACATAGAGTTATTTTCTCCAACGTGAGACGTAAGGATCCTAGGCCCTGACGAATGCCCCGAGACCTTCATTGGCTCACTTCTGAGGGCAGAAACATGTTGGCTATTAGTTAGGTGACCCTGTGAGTCCTTGTCCTCACAGAGGTGTCCCAACCCCCGTTTTAACTACACCAGTCAGATACCACTATTAAATTTGTTACTCCTCACAGGTGTCTGCTTAGGTGTTTTTAATTTTTTCAGTAGATTAGCTGGATCCCGATCTTTCCGGAAAAAGTTTATTTACGCACTCCCTCCTGTTCCTTTAACAGTGAGGTTGAGTCCGCCCAGGTGGCACTGTCCTACCTGGGTGGGTCTAGGTGGTCAAATGATGAAGCATGACACTATATAGTGTGTGAGACCACCTAGTCCGTAAAAGGAATTTCCTCCCCCGCTGTTCCTCCCCGCGCATGCACTCTGCAGTTACCTACTGACATTTTACTGACATTTCCCTTCCAAATAGGAACACATACAACCCAGGGCTACGCTGATATCCGCGACGCCCTCGTTAAGAGAACCCCATACTTTCTTGTGTATTTTGAGTTATAGGGAGCCAAGTACGGTGTGTTCCTCCACATTTGTCCCTCCTTCTCCCTCTTCCTCTCTCCATGTGTTATGGTAAGTGTATTTTACCTTGAGTGCAAAGTTGTCTGGTTCAGTGGGTCAGTGCCCAGGCCTATGCGATATTAGACCTTTCCTCATCACCTGATGGTCCCTTTCTTGCCTCATCACCCGGTGGGCCCTATTTTAAAGCAACAACCAATAAAGTGGGTGGGTTAAAACTGCGAGAGTCATTGCTGGGTCAGGATCATGGTATTAGAAACATGTCAACTACCTGAAACACGTTCACACATGACAACACTAACGTGCATTCATCAACACACCCCTGCCGTTTATTTTAAAATAGTATTCCATCAGAGGGGGGGATGTTTTAATAGTATTGTAGACTCTGCTGTGGACTATGCCACTAGCAAAGTGTGTTTTTCCATTTTCTCCCATATTATAGACTCTTGATTGACTGCATCTCTAACTTATACATTTTGAAGGGACCCTTTAATAACCATTACATCCCTCGGTTGTTAGCTATAATGCTATATTCATGCCCAAAGCAGGTTGTGGGCCAGGAATTAAATGGGAAATAGTGTTATACCTTAATATCGTAGTCATAATATTGGGGCAAAAATATTGACTGGTATATATAGATTTTCAGTACCAACAACTAGTTAAGAATAGTAAATCTATACTTCCCTGAATGCACTTACTTTTCAATATTTTTGTTTCCAATACTTTGGTCACAATATGAAGTATAAAGTATTCCCTAATTGATAATCATATTACAGACCATAACCCTGTGCAGATGGTGGCAACCATGATCAATTTTCCATCTCACAGTTACAGGCCCAAACAATTTCTGGGGTGTGCAATGAATGGAAGGGCATTTAATTGCTACAAACACTTGACAGCACATGCAAGACAAGACTCAGACTGAAAAGTCACAATCCCACTTTCTCTGTTAGTCTCTTCTCCTTACCACACAACCTTACTTGTAGGTCAAAAAATCAGTGTACGTCTTCTCAACATTCTGAAAGGCTGAGATAGTCTCTTTATTACAAACAGGACACTTATGATTTGTGAATACATTATTGTTAGACCTGACAGCCTTAGGGTGGTCACGCCTAACTTTTTGCCTGCCTCCCTCCACTTTTTGGACACTGATTTTGCTGGCTTTTAGACTCTGCACACTTTATCACTGCTAACCAGTGCTAAAGTGCATATGCTCTCTCCCTTTAAACATGGTAACCTTGGATCATACCTTATTGGACTATTTAATTTACTTATAAGTCCCTAGTAATGTGCACTATATGTGCCTAGGGCCTGTAGATTAAATGCTACTAGTGGGCCTGCAGCACTGGTTGTGCCACCCACTTAAGTAGCCCCTTTTCCTTGTCTCAGGCCTGCCTTTGCAAGGCCTGTGTGTGCAGTTTCACTGTCACCTAGACTTGGCATTTAAAAGTACTTGCCAAGCCTAAACCTCCCCTTTCTCCACATATAAGTCACCTCTAATGTGTGCCCTAGGTAACCCCTAGAGCAGGGTGCTGTGTGGGTGAAAGGCAGGACATGTACCTGTGTAGTTTACATGTCCTGGTAGTGTAAAACTCCTAAATTCGTTTTTACACTACTGTGAGGCCTGCTCCCTTCATAGGCTAACATTGGGGCTGCCCTCATACAGTATTGAAGTGGTAGCTGCTGATCTGAAAGGAGTAGGAAGGTCATATTTAATATGGCCAGAATGGTAATACCAAATCCTGCTGAATGGTGAAGTTGGATTTAATATTACCATTCTAGAAATGCCACTTTTAGAAAGTGAGCATTTCTTTGCACTTAAATCTTTCTGTGCATTACAATCCACGTCTGACTGGGCTTGGTTGACAGCTCCTTGTGCATTCACTCAGACACACCCCAAACACAGGGTACTCAGCCTCACTTGCATACATCTGAATTTTGAATGGGTCTTACTGGGCTGGGAGGGTGGAGGGCCTGCTCTCAAACAAAGGACTGCCACACCCCCTACTGGGACCCTGGCAGACAGGATTGAACTGAAAGGGGACCTGGTGCACTTCTTAGCCACTCTTTGAAGTCTCCCCCACTTCAAAGGCACATTTGGGTATAAAACAGGGCCTCTACCCTACCTCATCAGACACTTACTGGAGAAGAAACCTGAACCAGAAACTACATCCTGCCAAGAAGAACTGCCTGGCTGCTCAAAGGACTCACCTGTCTGCTTTCTACAAAGGACTGCTGCCTTGCTGTTGGCCTGCTGCCTTGCTGAACTCTTGTCTGGCTGTAAAAGTGCTCTCCAAGGGCTTGGATAGAGCTTGCCTCCTTTTCCCTGAAGTCTTAGGACCAAAAAGACTTCTCTTTTTCATTTGGACTCTTCGTGCGCCGAACATTTCGACGCACAGCCTGCTCCGCAGTGAGAAAATCGCTGCACGCCGATGCTGCTCAACGCGACGCATACGGGGCGGCCGGAACTTCGACGCACGGCCTCGCATGGACAACGCCGCCCGACTTCCAGAGGGGAAATCGATGCAACGCCTGCCGTGAGAAAGAAAATTCCACGCACAGCCTCCCGGAACGAAGCGCAGCCGGAAAACGCAAGTCCGTGTGTGAAGGGGCGCAACCGACGCACACACCATTTTTCCTCCTGTAGAACGCCGCACATCTCCCGCGTGAAAAATAACGACGCAAGTCCGTGTGTAAAGGGGCGTAACCGACGCACACACCATTTTTCCACGCATCTCCTCTTATGCGGCCCTCTGTGGAGATTTTCCACTCTAAACCAGGTACTTTGTGCTTGAAAGAGACTTTGTTTACTTTCTAAAGACTTAAGACACTTCATATCACTTTTTAGTGATATCTTTACAAATTCATATTGCATCTTTGATCGTTTTGACCTGCAAATACCCAGATAAATATTATATATTTTTCTAAACACTGTGTGGTGTATTTTTGTGGTGCTATATTATGTTATTGTATGATTTATTGCACAAATGCTTTACACGTTGCCTTCTAAGTTAAGCCTGACTGCTTGTGCCAAGCTACCAGAGGGTGGGCGCAGGATAATTTGGATTGTGTGTGACTTACCTTGCCTAGAGTGAGGGTTCTTGTTTGGACAGAGGGTAACCTGACTGCCAACCAAAAAAACAATTTCTAACAATTATGATGATATATATTTTAAAGGAAGTCAATTAATATTGACCCTCTCATTGCTGAAACAATAAAAATCTGTTCTCAGTTGGCAAAATTATAAAGTTAAAATACACATTTATCACACTTAATACAGCCACTTCCTAAATTCAGAGTTTCCAATAGCAGCAGCTTGCACAGAGTGCAGGGAACTGTGAATATGCAGTCTTTCCTGTGGTATGCCCTTGGTAGAGATGGATCAATGTGTCCACTTGAGTCATACATGGCTTTAGGTCTCCATGAAGCTGATTGCATGATCTGGTTGCTCCAACACTTGTAATCCCGGCACACTCACATATGTCCACACATTTCAGCTTTTGATATATGATTCCGCATTACTGTATGCCTTGATCATTTTTGGAACCCAGTGCAGTTTTCATGTGTATGAAATATAACTGCCATGGGACATTTGATGGCATTTAAATCCATAGCAGCATTGTTAATTCCACATCTTCTGCCAATGATCACATTTGTCCATTTACTCCAAGTTCCAACACTTCATCTTGACACAGAGGAGAGGTCGAAAGTGTAGCAGGCAGACGACTAACACATTTAAAAGCAGAATATAATATTTTCAAAGCACTTAAAGGTTATTAATGTCACTTTATGTGGCTGATTAACAGAAAGCCTGTCATGTATTTTTCTTTTAGTGTCATTAAATTGATATTAACAACCACCCACGTGGCCTAAACTCACAGAAGAGGAGCTGGTAACACACTCAAGAAACATGCGCATGTAAAAATTTTAGTGCTTGAAACTAAGAGTATTAATACTACGTTCACTGTGTATGTGTGCTCATATACACAGTGTATGTATACACTACAATGTGCTAATGTGTATGGTGCTATTTATTACTACTGTTGAGTGTGGGAAGGCCCTATGACTCACTAGAGGCAATGCCTTAATTTGGTCATAATGCTGCTCCACTCCCTCAACCTGAGGAGCTAGGTTCCAAACCTTCCTGGGAATTAAGAGGCTGAGCAGTAAAGGCAATACTTAATTTGAGTTGGTGTTTGCAGGTGAATCCACTAGCACTAATTTATGGGTGCCAGAACTCAGTCTTCCCCATCACACTTTGGCCCAGAACATAGTACGCACAAAGCATGCACATTTCTGCCCACCCAACTTTTAAGCTCTCCCGCTGCAGTGCTCAAGAAAAGGAATTAAACTAAACAAATTTGTGGTTCTCCCTCAGCGTAGCCTTTTATTCACATGAACACCTTTAAACCTTGTTCATTGGTAAAGTCTGTCAAACAGACAGGCATTCATTAGCCGGTATCATATGCAAGAAAGAAGAAGAAACTCCAGACAAATGATATATTACACATTTTTAAGCCACTCTGAGAACACATTGATGTGAGATCTGCTTGTGGCAGAAGGCCCCCACCTTGCAACATCTCCCAGGGTTCCACACAGGGACATTATTAAGAAGGCATTTGATTGGCAAACTTTGGTACCATCTTCTCCACATCCCTTCCACCTAGAGGGGTATCAATCAAACTCAAATCCAGAGCACTGCATAACGCACTGGCCCTTCTGGGGTACCTGAACACGGCTGCAGCCCCCAAAGTTCTAAACAGACATCGCGGGTTAGGGCAGGAGAGTCCAGGACCACTGGCAGGTCAGTATCCCCCTCTTGCCAGTCCGGTGCCCACCTGAAGAACACCCCACACAGGGATTAGTCCAGTCGCAGAATCCAGTTCTTGGGTATCCTCTGTTATTTTGTTTCCAGGGACAGTGCCACACAGCAAGGAGATTACTGGTGGACTCTCCCTCCCTCCAAAGACGCTGACTGAGATCAGCAGTGGACCCTAACATGGTCTGGATGAAAACTCCTGACCCCTAGAAGACAAGTGAACCTCATCACTGTGCAACAACTCCATCTTGGCTAACTGTAGTAATTGTGTCACAGTTCCCATTGAGGAGCTCGCCAGGATTCTCTGCTTCTTCAGTGACTCGTTCATAGTCCTGACAGGCACCCCTGCTGGCCAGACTGACCGTGGAATCACCTTGGACCACAAGATAGCCACTGACCGTAAACTTTTCCTTACTTTCAAAAGGGTTGAGAACAAAGCTTCCCTTACCCCTGCCTCTCCAGCTGGTCCATTTTGTTGCTATCCACATGGATGGTAAGAATATCCAGAGTGGGTTAGCCACCATCAAGGGCCGTCAGAAGGTGTTCAAGAAGAGTGACTACACGAATAAAAGCGTGACCACACCAGCCCACATGTACCGGCCTGCGACCATTGGTTGTGGAAAGAGACAGAGAAAAAGGTGGTACTTGGGGCTAGTGGGTCTTTGTCACACAGCTGCCCCCTACGCCAGGTGAAGCCAAACGTAGCTGAACTGCGATGCCTCTTCACCCAGCAGGGCCATAGAGCACTTGCATAATTGAGTAAACTAAAACCGTCTGAGTAGGGTCCCATCTGCGTGCACAAGAAGCTTGGAACATCCACCTGTGGGATGAAATTGCAGGAATTCCTCAGCCGAGGCTACTGGGCACTAAGAGGTAGCCAGGGCAGCCCAGAGGTTCACCCACGCCCCCTTCCCTAGGGGGTCTGTTGTAGACCTTTTGACCCTCACACAAAGGGAGCCACCGAAAAGAATTACTTCTGAAATATCACCCCCAGAGCCCTGACCTGATTTGGATGAGGCTACCAACTCAGAAATCCTAAAGGCCCCAAAGAAGGCAATCGAGTAGGCGAGGCTGAACAACCTCACTTCGTAATGTGATGAGAAGTCCTGATGCAAAACACCAACAGTGCATGACAGCCTGTGTACTTTGATTGCCCTTTTGCTGTCCTCTGAACCAGGAACCATCTGCTCCCATCCCTTGATGGTCCTCCAAACCCTGAAGTTCCTGGTTGGGTCCCTAGTGCCCCTCAGCCATGTAAAGAAGGCGACTGCAAATATATGTGTCCGAACTAAAGGCAGTGACTTACCACTAGCTCTCTGACTAGTCAGGAAATGCAACACACCCTCTGGGGTAAACCACTTAGCTGCGCCGGGTGAGCTAAAGGATAAGTCGTGCACATGCTGAGCAGACCCATACATACATTTTGCCCTCGGAGCCAGGGATGCTGCAATTAAGACTGGGGCAATGGAGCACCAAGCTTCCACAATCCCTTGGGGAAGTTCACCATCACCTTGTCCATCAGCGGCCACAACACTCTGAACTCTGCCATCTTAGAACGTGATAAAGCATCAGCTACTGCATTAGCTACCCCAGGGACATGCTTGGCAGACGAATACAAGTTATGCGCAAGGCAGCTGTGGATGAGGGTCTTAAGCAAGCACAACACAAAAGGGCATCTAGCGCTCTGGTTGTTCATTGCCATCACAGCCAACATGCTGTCTGACTAAAAAAGAATTCTGCTATTGGCTATGGTGGCACCCCATATCTGCAAAGTCACTATAATAGGAAATAGTTCCAGGAAGGAAACATGGTGTATGAGTCTAGAGAATACCCACTCCTCAGGTCAACGCTGTATGCACCACTTATAGCCAAACACTGCCCCAGGCCCCCACGCTGACCGCCGGAGAAGTGTGGATTGCCAAATCAGTGCTGGACTGCACTGTCTAGTGCCATAAGAGTGTCCTGTTAAAATTGTCCAAGAATCCCTACCATATGTGTAGATCCTCTCTGATCTCAAGTGAGAGCCTGGTGTGGTAGTGATTGCCCGGAGGCCAGCCATAACCAAGGCGATATTCTTAGGAAAGGCCCTCCCCAAGGGAATTACCTTTAGGGCAAAGTTTAGCTGATCTACCAGGACCTGCGGTTGACACAGAGTGACCTTCTTGCCTGCCAGTCAGGATTCAGCAGAAGCTTTGAATGCCGACACCTTGTCCTGAGGGAGCCTACACCTCCCTGCTACAGAATCTATCTCGATGCCCAGAAACAAGATACAAGACATGGGGTTCTCAGTCTTATACTCTGCTAACGGTACTCCCAGCGATTGTGCCAGCCTTTAGAAACCCAGCAGGGCCTTCCCACATGCTGGGGTGCCGATAGTCCCATGAACAAAAATTCATCCAAGTAATGCATCACATCATTGGAGGCCACTAGGTCCCTAACCGCCCATTCCAAGAACCTACTGAATGTCTTGAATAAAGAGCATGCAATGGAGCTCCCTATGGGCATGCATAGCTTGACAAAGAACTGCCCTGCAAAGGAGAAACCAAGTAAGCGGGTGTCCTCTGGATGTACTGGCAGGAGCCGGAACGCTCCTTCTGTGTCGCAGTTGCCCATCAACATCCCCCTCTCCAACTTCTACAGTTTGGAGAGCGCTTCATCAAAAGTAGTGCACCTCACAGTGCACAAACCCTGGTCTAGACCATCATTAATAAAAGACCCGGGTGGAAAGGATAAATTGTGAATCAGGTGGATTTTGCTCGGCTCTTTCTTTTGGAGCAGACCAAGAGGGGAGCAGACCAGGGATGGAGGTGAATCAAATTGACTCTGACAATCCCTGCACGTATCTCCTTCAGAATCTTCTCACCAGCAATCTCTGGTTGATGCAGAACGACAACTGACTCTTGGGCGGGACAGGAGTTGGGGCAGCATTGGAGGGAATGCAGAACCCATCCCTGAAACCATAAGACAGCAGATGAGCATCATATTTGTTTTTATTCTTGCTGAGGATGTGAGTAAGCACATGCAGAAAAATGGGCAAGGGGAGTTAAGAAGACTGAGGGGGGCTAATGACTTTTCGAGGCAGGCTGCTCTTTTGGTTTTCCATGCTTTTTGAGCACTTACTCTCTGGGTGACCTTGGGTTCCGCAAAAAGAGAAAAGTTGTTTGAACTTACAAGCCGCAACCCTTGTAAGTTTTTTTTGTTGTTCTGCCAGCAGGCCAGCTTTTTGTCTTCAGAACTTTTGTCAGACCGAAAGGACAGCAATAATTTTGCCAATGAAGGGTCCATGTTGAACTCAGAATGCCAAATGTTAGTTTCCCTTTGATATCAGGCAATTTCTGGCCTGACCACATTCATTTGGCTAAATTTGATGTTGTATTGGAGCTAGGCAGAACCTTGAAATTCCGAGGCCGCACTATGTATTAGGGACATGTAGCCAAACAATTGAGGGGCCAATGCAGGGTACTTCTCAGACAAGATTGCTGAGTGAATGGAAAATCCCATCACCTGAGTCTTAAGGGACCATTCCACCCCAACCTTCTCTGGCTTCTGCTTGCTCTGCTTCCCTGCCCTGGTCTTGCCCAGGACTATACCTGCATTAATCAAGTCAAATACACCAACGTATTATCTTTTATGGATCTTTTCTTTTGTCTCAGCTGGAAAATGCCACTCAATTGCCAAAGGAGGGGCCTGGGTAGGTGATGTAGAACCCAGAAGCATGGGACTGACCATGAGCAGCGACTGCACAGGGATGGTCACTGGAGAAGAAAATGGCACTGTCTGGGCCCGAACCTGCACCGTGTCACCATCCTGCCCTCCTGCTGGAAATACCTGACCAGTTGACGGTGCTGCCCCACCTACAATGTAGAGACCAAGGAGGCACTCATTGCTGTACCCGTTGATGTGGTCCCATCTTGGTCCGTTGATGTGGGGGAGGGACCCATGCTGTGGGTTGTGTCAGAGCAGGGGCCGATCCTGCCTGGGGCGAACCAGCACTCTATGGCGTGGGGAAGATGACCATGTTGCTCTGACCCACCACTCCCACACTTGTGCTGAACACAGATCCAATTGGGGCCTGACCCTCATGGCAGGATACAGGGGGCTGCCCTGGCAACTTACCCTCTCCTGCGAGTCCAGCTTGTAGCTTTGAACTGGCCTTATTCATTGGTTTAGGAAGGGCATCCCATTTGCACACTGGGACCTTCTTCTGACACTTTGGGAGAGGCGTGGATAGCTGCTGTTCCTTCTCCTGTCCTTCTGACAATTTCTGGAGGGTGCAGTCAATGCCATGGAGCTTTGCCACCTTCTAGAGCTCACTGAGGGAGCGGAATTCATCCTTTGTGGCAGGGGTGTCTGCAGAGGAGTGCACACATTTTGGGGCCATGCTAAGTGGAAGGAAGACAAAGTGAATGAAATGCAACCCAAGTATGAACAGACTCATCTATCCCTTGAAACTATGAGTACGCATTTCAGATGGGATACAAACCCATGATCCCTGGTTTAGCTGTGCCTAGAAGAAAAATGTGGGACCCTGCATGGTTGGCGTCCCCCACTTCCAAGAAGATACACCGAGGCGTATACTCACACCCCCCAATATTGAACCCCATGCCCATACCTGCAAATTCAACAATCAAGTACTGTGAGTAGTGCAGGAATCCATTGCAGCCCAAGGACACTACATAGGAAATATAACAGGGACATAAATGTTAGCATTGAACACGCAGCCGAAAGTGGAAGAGAAACAAACCCCAAAGGATGCCCCAAAAACTTAAGTAGCAGCACATGGGGCATTGGGCATTGAACCACTAGGAGGCCTGAGCATAATTGTCACTCGCCTCCCCTGAAGGCTGGACCGGACCAGACCAAGAAACCTATGGGATGACCTCTGCCAAAACTTCCACGCACAAAGGAACAAACCTTAGCCAGAACCAGGCTAAAAGAACACCTGCAATCCCGAGCAGGGTTTCGTCCACCTTGACCATCGTGCTCCATGGCATGGCTGGACCGGCTTGAGTGCAAAAATCGTGCATGGGTGCCAGGACAAATTTTTGCTAATAGCATAATAACATAATAGAACCCACCCATAATATGGTTTTGCCTCTCCCATTCACTGGGGCTTCACTCACCTCAATTCGAGTGAAACTCCTTCCCCTAACACATCCCAAATATGAAAGGATTCAACAAAAAATATGACCGCATGATACTTTTTCAACACTGAGAGACTGGAACCCTTGCATATGGGCCGAACATGACCTTGCCTCTGCGCCATAGCTCCTACTGCCTGTGGCATTTCTGCTGGTAATGGCAGAGGCCACCCCCCAAGGCCACCGGGGACCCCGAAATTACTGATTCAGGCATCCTCAGCGGCAAACCAACAAAAGGGGATCCTGCATTCACCACGGGGCGGGGGAGGGGGAAGCCCGCCAAGGCTGGCCCAGGGACATCAGGCCAATGAGGGCCCAGCAAGGACCGAGACATTTTTCACACACCCCTAAGGGGGACACCGTCATGCCCTCAGCTTGGAAGGTGGACTAAAAGAATTATGCTGCCCATGCAGAAATTACTTTGTAGGGCAGGAGGGACAGTGCGCAGGATTTTGAGCAGGAGGAACGGAGGATAATGTACCCGGTCGGCGCCATTCAAATTGTCCGGAGGCCTCGGTGGGAAACTACTTGCGCTGCATGATTTGGACCATACTGCCCTGCTTATCGGTCCCTCCTCAGGTTCCCGTGGCCACTCAGTGGCTTTGCCCGCTGTACGATTCGCCGCGCTGCCCCATCAGCATTCCCAGAATTGCCATTACCAATGCAGACCGACGAATGGAGCCCCGGGAGAGATGTGCAGAGCCCAGCAGCAACTGCGGACCAAGGGACCATCCGGCAACTGGAAACCCTTCAGGTAAGTAATTACTAGGGCGGTGCAGACTTTGAGCCAGGCTCACCCCCTCTTGGACAATAGCTTCAATGCTGACCAATGCGTACCTCATCGTAAACATGTAATTATTTCATGAAACTAGCTAGTATGGGGGTCCCGGTTCGAGTCTTGGTGCTGGCTCAACATCTTGTGACTCTCAGCAAACCACGGAATCTTCGTGTGCCTGCACAAAATGAAGCTGTTGTTGTGTAAAGTGCCCAAATACCTTCGGGTCGAGTATGTGCTAAATTTAAAAACTCAACATCCAGTGATGCTGGGGAAGTCACTTAAGGTCTCTGTGCCTACAAATAATGAACGGGTAAAGTAACTGGGGGTCATGTCGAGTTTGCACTATATTAAACTGCAAAAAAAAGGCAGGACAGTCACATCATTTCATCGATCACCTGCCAACTTTTAAAGGAATCTGGCCTCCCGACTCCATTTTTATAATTTGCAAGGTTGTTTAAAACCAGATATAGTGTCCCGAGCTATCGAAACTCCACAAGAACCTGTAAACACTTTAGCATCTGTGCCTAAATACAGTCACACGCTAACAGGCTAAGCGGGCATTTACCACCTCCTTTGACCACTATCACCGAATAACGACATATTTTATTTATACAGGGGTCTGTTGTGCACATTTCCATCTTGTGGTAATAAATTCAGAAATCACACGAGTGAGGAGAGGATGTGGCTTAAAGGCCAAAACTACCAACTACAAAACTGGAAATTTGGATTCGAGACTTGGCGTAGGCCCAATAATTTAAATACACTGCACATATTTTGTTTTACATTTCGCTACTGCTCATATCTGTATTTTATTTTTAACATTATTATTAACGTGGCAGCCCCTACTATCACAATATTCTAATGAACTGAGCCGGGGTTCCTGACATTTTGACAAAGTTGAGTCGCAGCATGCTGCATAGGCCTCGGGCAGACGCAGAGTGCAGGCATGCTGGCCTTAGGGAGAACAGCGCTTCTTCCGGTTGTCCATTTCCCTCAGGGCCAACTCATTCTACAGCAGTGTATTGCCTTTTGGGAGTAAAACTCGAGATGTGTAGAATTACTAAAAGGAACCATTTGTCCTGCAACAGCACGATTCCTTTAAGTAAGTTTCCCTTTAACATATTTGCAAGAGTGCCAGCTGTGACGGCATTAAGGATGTAGTTAATGAGCCGAGAGGTTTATTAATAGATCGTCAGAGATAGCCAGGTGAATGCTTCCAGGAGCAGATCCAAGTCCAGATAAGTGTGGGGCACATTAAATGGGAAGCGAACACAAGAATCTGAGACTCAAACAGCTGGAGACTCAAACAGCTGGGCGCTGTGCACTCATTAAAATAGTTATAACCACTCTCTGCACCTTCCACTCACTCTTGCAGCTTTCTGCTCTCTCCCATTGTGACCCCTTTACGTTTTCTTTTCCGCCTGCTTTCCCATGTGTACTTTGCCCGCAGTAAATGCTTGAGGCAGAAAAATAAGCACCAACCTCAAAAATAAGGGTCTCTGCTCGGCACCGGAAAAGACAGGCACAAATTAAGCACTGGGTGGCAGCGGCCGGGTGCTCAGCAGTGCCAGTCAATGAAACTGCTTAAAAATCTTTTTATATTTAAATATCGACAGCAGGCGGATACCTCTGGGCATTTCCAAAGAAGAAAGGTAAATGTCGCCTGACAAAAAGAAAAAAAAAACGCCATTCAAATTAACTGAGGACGATTTTGATTAGAGCATTTCTCTATGTGGTTTAATGCAAAGGCCCTTGGTCATGAAATCACATACAATTTAATATTTCTGATGTTTTGATGAAAGTTGTATTGCTAGAACAAAAAAACAAAAATATATTGCTTCTCTAATGCCCATGTAAAAATATTCAATAGAGTGTTTATTGTTTCCATTATAAACGTGTTATACGCTGACAAGTTCTGTGTGTACTTTATGTCAGTAGCAAAGAGGGATTACACGCAGAAGGGGTCTCTTGATATTTTTACAGTATTTATTTTTCATGCCATGAAACCATAACATCACCAAAAGGATAAAGGCAGCAGAAGTGATTTCACGTGCAATTTAACCCACAAATTTGTTACAAGAATTACTTCTTGCCACAGAGTTCGGTTTATTGTTCATGGGCTCCAGGAAAAGTTGACCTTCTGCACCCCGGTCCATGAAAGGGATAGCAAAGGGAACTAAAGGGGGGGCTTAGGGTTAACAGCTACCACTCTTTACTGACGCCAGTGCATGAAACAGAAACTGCTAGAACACCAGGTGGTGCTAAGCCACCTAGCATAGGTATTTGTTGCATCAATAAGGTTCCCATTGACCCTTCAGACATGCTAAGAGGTGCTGCTCACAGTGCTTGGGCAAGGTAGTTTGCATGCCAGCTGATTTCCAAGGTATCTTGTAGTCCAGCTTGTTTTCAAAGGTCTAATATTAGCTTTTAAGCAGTGATATGGAATCTGTTTGAAAGGCTGCCCCTGTTCAAAAAATAAAATAAATAACCAAAGCAGCAACCCAATCAAAAATAGCACGAGTCAAGTGAAATCTAACAGGGTGAAACTAGTTAATGGTGCACAGCTATGGAGTAACAAAATAGGCAGCAGGTTTATTATTTGACCTTGCACAATGTATACTCTGCCAGCATGAAGGGAGGAGCAGACAGCACGCCCCTCAGGCACTGTGAATCTGGCAATGTTTGTTAAAAAAACGGAGTTAAATAATCAAGCAGTTAAGTACCAAAACCTGGCAGGCACTGAGTTGCTGGTCAAGGTAAAGCGGTTTCCTCTGGGAGGGCAGGAACTCCCACATAGGCCTTGCCAAAAGAAATCCTTGGGTGTTTAGTACAGAGATGAGGGCATGCAGGCAAGAGCCAATGGGGCATCCACATGCTCAAGCAAGAGCAGTATCATTGGGTCTCTAGAGGGTGCCTCTTGGGGCTGGGGCATGCACCTGGATAGAGGGGCATGATGCTATGCATGCCTCACAGGGCTCCCGTGGGAGCGGCATTTAATAATGAGAAGTTAAGGGCGCACAAAGTAAAGGTACTTACCCAGGCGGGCCATTAGAGGACTTCATAAAACAGATGATTTGGTTTGACAACGGCGTGCTACATCCCACATAAATAATAAGTGCCTGTGTGTCGCCCTCCTTTTTCTTTTTATGTACTTCGAGGGGAGATGACAAACTGAAGGGCCGAAGAGGATCCGGCCGGGCCCGCAAAAGATTTGCATGGACGAAACAGAGCGCAGTGGGTGCAATGGGGGAAGAATCCAGAGGAAGCACACCATATGTCAACTTCCCACAGCCACAGCGTATTGCTAACCCAGCGCTCGCTTTATTGGAGGGCATTTCTGTGATAACTGGTAACTGCTGACAACTCGTTGGGGATCCAAATGGTCGATGCCTAGACATTACACAGATTATGGTAATCTTAGCAACACGGAAGAGCTGCGTGCAAACTGCAAGGTAGAGGTCAGAGAAATAGTTCCCAACCTGTGGTCCGAGGACGTCGGGGGGTCGGCATAGCCTTCTCAGGGGGTACACGAATGCTTAGAAATTTATATATATTGACAGTTTAGATTCCCAGCTGGTAGTAATGTCTCATTGGGGGCCCCCGATTTCTAATAAGGAGAAAGTGGCCACAATATGAAACACACACAAATGACTGGATGTAGGGATTGATCTTAACCACAGGGTTAAGCACTCCTAGCTCACCACAATCAGGACATTGAAGCTACAGAGGGGTAACAAGGATAGCCAGTAGGCAGTAGAATGATATCTTCATGTACTGCAATTATATCAAAGTCCTGGTGAGCCGCATGTTACGTTTAGGCTCGGTAGCATAACCAAGGCTAGTCAAGCCCACTAACAGTGGTAAGCCTGGGCAGCGGAGAATGGTCACAAATAAAACTCATAGCAACAGCCTCTAATGAGGCCAGGATAACGTTAAGTTAGCGATTGTGGGTTCCAGTACGAGAGGAGGCAGGGAATGTGTTTGTTAATGAGTAGTACGCAAGGTTCAGACCCTGCAGAAGGCGTCTGGAGATTCAAAGAAAGCACCTGCTTAGAGTAGGGTGAGGAGGGGCTCTGGATCATTGGGACAGCCCAAGCTTTTACCTTATTGATGTATAGCAGAGATGGTAGCCCAGCCCCAAGGATCCGGGAGGCATAAGTTAATCAGAGCTGAATAGTTGGTGTACAATATTACAGAAGAAGGCAAAGGTTAGGAGACCTCTGCCAGGGTGGGAAAGACAGTACATTCAGGCTGCTTCATTAAACATTAAAGGTGGCTGGTAGACTGTCGGAAAGGAAGTTGTTGCAAAATCAGTGATGCTTGGGAGGCCTTCCGGCCAGGACACTGAGGTGCTCTGGTGAGAATCTGAAAGGTAACCGAGGACAGCACCCCTGAGATGAGAAGGAGCAAACCCCAAAGAATGAAAGGGGGAGCCAACTGGGGACGTAAGCCCCTCAGGGGCCTGGCGGTAAAAGGGGCTCGTTGGTTGGTAAAGGAGGCACACCGGTGGGTGGTGTGCAAGAGAAAGGCTACTTACCTTGGGATGCCTTACTGCAGGGTAAGTAGGCCGATGGGGAAGTAAGAGGAGCACGGCACTCACAGACCAGACCCACCTGTTGGCAGGGCACAATATGGACAGATAAGGTAGCGAGTTGAACCTAACAGCACTAAGAGGCTACCCCCCTCACGATCAGAGAAAGAACCAAAAATAACTGGATGACCCCAAAAGCGGCATGGAGGATGGCCTCAACAACAATAGGTGTCAGAATTATGACAAGCAAATGACAAGGACTTGAGTGATTTATAGCAGAGATGATGTCATGCAGCAAATTTATGATCCTGGTAAAATGATTTATGTATGACCTATCAACGGTGATTTTTGACCTGTCTCTGAATTACGATTCACGAGCATGACAAAAGCAATGTGTGGCCCTCAGAATGATTTATGACATTATATTAATTTTTATGGCCTTGTCATCTCGATTTATGACTGAACACTGTGAGTTATGAGGTCAAAGGTTGCGTCGCAAGAGTCTATGCATGTAATAAAACTGTGGCCAAGTATTCCCACAGCGAAATGCAAACACACACGGCTGTTGTGAGTTTTTCAAAAAGTATATGGGGAATTACATTAATTGGAGTGGGCAAAGTGCGGGGATTAACTCCCACGCTCACAGGAGGTGCACCAACCTCCCGGACCCAGGCTGTTTTGTATCCCCAGGAAAGATTTTCAAATAATCATTCAATGCACAAGCCCAGGCCCCATGCGCAGTGGCTATACAACACTTAAATGCAGCACACAAAATTAGAGGGAGTGCTAAGCTCACAAAGAGAAACATACCATGGCTGCCCGGGAGACTCACCTGCTCCCTGCAGTGCACCAAAAACAAATACCGCAAAAGCAGACATACACATGAGCGTGGCATGATACATGCTAGGGGTACTCACCAATCTCAGCCGGGCACCCGCCTCTAACATTAGCCCACCATGTAACACAAATTACAATCCTACTGGCATGCATGCATGACAACTACAGAGTGGTGGTCTCATCTCCAGCACCCAATCCCACAATCATGGCTCAATTACCTGAAGCTTCCACTAAAAACGCTTGCAGTCAGCGAGATAGGCAACTCCTGAGAACAAGTGACAAAATGAGCAATGTCAGCTCCAAACAGTACCAGACACGATATAGGGGCAAAAGAAGGCCGCACCAGGGATGATGGCCCCCCCTCCAGACTCATGCAGGCCTGGTGCTGTGCTTAGGGGGCCCCCTGGAGCTTGCCCCCCCCTGCACCTTGGGGCAGCAGGGGCCTTTGTTACACCCCTGTAAAGAGGAATGAGGTGGGATCAAGACTGTGCAGCCTTGGTATTCAGCACCCCAACCTTCTACTGAGCCTACTGCAGCTTCTGGGCAAAGGTCTGAGTGCCTGAGAGCAAATGTTTGGGCCCAGGCATTTATTAATTTACAAATAAAGCACATGACCTGTAACATCACAGAAATAGCTATCAACAATGGTGAGGCTGCAAGTGGAACCAAAGAAGGAAAGAAAAAGTGTGGTTAAACTCTTCTGACACTAAACCAAGATTCCAACAATTGCCAGTTAAGTTCATCTACTCAGACATAAGTACTCTGTACTTTAGGTTGTGCAAAGTGAAGAGGAAACAAGCAAACAGGAAGTAAAATAAATTATCTAGACAAAGACTCATAAAACATAATCAGTGCCCCAGAACTTAACAATTACAATATACCAATCTTATACAACAGAGAGTGAGTCCATATTAGGTTAATATTTGATTTGCTCCTAAAAAATATAAAGAGTTTTAGAGAAGTATCGACAATTTTCCATTTAGCAACTGCCACATGCTTTACAGAATTTTAATATTATATTTGAGTTCTTAAAGATGGAAAATTCTGGCTAACTTACATTATCTCTAAATGATTTCCAACTAGTAAACAGCATGTTAAAAGTTATTGAAGAGTTTTTTGATGGGGTTCTTTCACCTTCAACTCAATTACATCCCCTCCCAAGTAACCTCAAGTCCTGGTGCTGCTGTCTTGGGGGTTTCTTTCTAAGAGAAGTTAAGTGCTAAGCTACCAATAACTGCTGAGGAGACACAGCAATTTTTGTTAATCCTGGGTCCCCCCCACTTCATCAAATTGTGTAATCCTGGGCAAAACACTTTGGGCTTGATTACAACTTCGGCAGAGGGGATTACTCCGTCCCACCCGTCGAATTACGAGTTCCATAGGATATAATGGACTCGTAATTCGGCGGGCAGGATATCCGTCACATTTGGGATGGAGTAATCCCCTCCGCCGAAGTCGTAATCAGGCTCTTTATGTTCTTATGCCTCAGTTCTCCCAGGCCAGGCGGTCATATTCAGACTGGTGTATTTAGTGTCACACCCTGTAAATATATATATACTCTGGTTGTTAATCAGGTTCAACGACTCCTCCTAAAAGGATGTGGCCGTGTATTTGTCAGGATTCAGCCAGAATCAGCAAAACTCACATAGGAGCATTGTCCTGTGAACCCGTGAAGTATTTATTTAGACCATTACTGCACTCACCACACCATTGTACACAGAGGAACTCAGGGAGTCATTATCATGGTCTGGGAATGGGGGGCCTTCAGAAGTAACCCTTCACGTTTAAAAACAATTTTCTGCCTTTTCTCACCGCAGACACTAAGGCCCTCATTACAATCCTGGAGGTAAATGCTGCCAACCGCCGTGCTGATGGCTGCCAACATACCGTGACTGTGGCGGTATACCATTACGGGTATTATGACCCACACAGAGAAATCCGCCACTATACAGACACCC
Organism: Pleurodeles waltl; assembly: GCF_031143425.1. Lineage (NCBI taxonomy): Eukaryota > Metazoa > Chordata > Amphibia > Caudata > Salamandridae > Pleurodeles > Pleurodeles waltl. The sequence continues at coordinate 213,944,623 of NC_090446.1, forward strand.
ACACAAGTCCGCCAGCCAAAAGGTCAGTGATAAAATGGCGGTACCAAAACCCACACCGTTACGCCAACAGAAATACACCCACAGCATCATGACCCACGAATCACCGCAGCGGACATTCTACAGCGGTAAACCATTGGCGGTACACACCGCCGCACTCAAAATACACACACACTAACAAAACTACACCACATTGGACAATTCAAACTATACACACCTGACACACATACACACACCACACCCAATCCAATATAAAACACACACCCACATTACCCACAACCCCTTTACAACGAAAAAAATATGTCGCCAACTGAGAAAGAGACAAGCCAGGAGCACCCACTGAATCAGAGCCGTTTCACACCATCACCTATACACCATCCACGCACCTCACAGCACACACCCCAACACATCACCACACACACCCTCACACAATCCATTCACACTACACCCATGTGACACCACAAAGACACCCCAGGTTCTCAGAGGAGGAGCTGAGGGTCATGGTTGAGGAAATCATCCGGGTAGAGCCACAGCTATTCAGATCACAGGTGCAGCAGATGTCCATTGCAAGGAAGATGGAGCTATGGAGGAGATTTGTGGACAGGGTTAATGCTGTGGGACAGCACCCCAGAACAAGGGATGACATCAGGAAGAGATGGAATGACCTACGGGGGAAGGTGCATTCCGTGGAAGCAAGACACCAGGTAGCCGTACAGAGAACTGGTGGGGGACCCCCACCTCCTCCCCCACAACTAACAACATGGGAGGAGCAAGTCTTGGCGATCATGCATCCTGAGGGTCTCGCAGGAGTAGCAAGAGGACTGGACTCTGGCAAGTCAAATCTTTACTACTATATCCCCCACCCTACCTGAATGACATCACAAACTCCTACCCTCACCCCCATCACTCCACCACCTCACATATACCCCACTATCACAACCCACCCATCCCAATACCATGCCCTGCATGAAACAACAATGCATGGACACCCATCGCAGACCTGCATGGGCACCCATCACCACAGCATGCACACTAGTGACAATCACTTAGCCAAACCAATAACATCTCACACAACCCAAACGTGCCTTGCTAATAACAACTATAGAGGGAAACATATCCATTCACAAGATGGCACACACAGATACAATAACACTGCATTTACATCCCCACAGGACCGTCACTCAACGTCACAGGAGAGGAGGTGCCAGCCACATCCAGTCCTCCCGCTGAAGAGGCCCACAGTTATGACAGCAGCTCTGCATGCCTGGATCACGATGACCAACCTGGCCCATCAGGGAACACTGGACAGTCGGTTACCCTGCCACAGTCCCAACCCTCCACAGAGCCTCGCCCCTCAGGAAACACCAGCACAGCACACACCCAGCGGGCCCATACCTCTGTCCCCAGGACATGTCAATCAGCAGTGTGTCCATCACTACAGGGACCCCAGGCAACCCCACAAACCCAAGACAATCAGGGACCTGGGGTCAGTGGCAGTGGGCACACATTTCAGGGGACCGAGGCACAGGACAACAGGGAAGCTGGGAGGACTGCTGTGCTGCAGGGGGAGGACAAGCCCAGGGAACCCACTCTCCACGAGGCACTTGCAGGGATCCTGGGAGCATACCACCATTCCCAGGAGACCATGGGCCAGATAATGTACAAGTTGCAGGAGACCCTGCTGCTGCAGGAGGGACAGTACCTGGGGATCAGGGAGGACCTCAAACACATCCACACCACTCTGGTCACCATTGCGGGGGTGCTGGCAGACATGGCCATAACAATGAGGGAGGCAGTGGCACACCAACGGGCCCCTGACACTAGCCAAACCAAAGAACAGCCCTCCACCTCCACTGGCGCTAGTGGACAGGAGGCCCCGCCACAGTTCCAACAGGCCACCAGCACCCCACCCCCTGCAGAAGGAGAACCACCACGCAAATGGTCCCTGCGATCCAGGCAGAAGCCAGAGAACATTGCCAAGACCCCCACCAGGAAATAGGACTCTCCAGATTATTACCCTTCTGTCCCACTTTGTCACCCTGTCTACCTTCAACTGACATTGCTCCACTTCCTATGCCCCTTTGGACAATGCACATGTGATACAAATAGACTGGACTCTACCCTGGACTTTCCTCTATCAGCAACCCAGCCCATTGCAATACCCCCTCCACTTGTAAGCACATAAATAAACACCCTTGGAACAAATACAAGTATGGAGTCTGTCAATTGATTGAAATATGTATTTGTTTAACAAGCTGTAAACATTGCAATTCAACTGTATAGTTATGTATACATAGGTATGACCTGTAGTGGGCAGCAGTAAACACTCCAGGAGCCAGAGTGGGGCACAGCTATCTGGAAATAGAGATGCCAAAGGGTACAGTAAGTGGCCATAGAATTTGGAAAATCAGGCTGCCATGTACAATGTCCAACACAAAACTGCAATGGAAAGTGAAGTTACAGTGTCTTACCTGTGTGTCACTGGAACTACTGTTGAATGAGTGAACTTCTGTTGTCCACATCTTCTTCCTCTGCCTCCTCTTCCTCACTGTCCACAGGCTCCACTGCTGCCACAAGACCATCTCCAGGCTCATCTTCCGGCAGAAAAGGCACCTGGCGTCTCAAGGCCAGGTAGTGCAACATACAACATGCAATGATGATCTGGCACACCTTCTTGGGTGAGTAGAATAAGGATCCACCTGTCAGATGGAGGCACCGGAATCTGGCCTTCAGGAGGCCAAAGCTTCTTTCAATTATCCTTCTTGTTCGCCCATGTGCCTCATTGTAACGTTCCTCTGCCCTTGTCCTGGCATTCCTCACTGGGGTCAGTAGCCGTGAGAGGTTGGGGTCACCAGAGTCACCTGCAAATATCGAGGGATACCTGTTAGACACTCACCCTTAGGGACAACCCCACACCCATACACCTACATCAACTGGGTGGCGACCATGGGCTCACCTATTAGCCACACCGGTGCCTCTGGAGTTGAGACATCACATATGGAATGCTGTTATTCCTCAAGATAAAGGCATCATGCACAGAGCCAGGATACTTGGCATTCACATGGGAGATGTACTAGTCCGCCAAACACACCATCTGCACATTCAGAGAGTGAAAGCTTTTTCTATTCCTGAACACTTGTTCATTTCTCCGGGGGGGGACAAATGCTATATGTGTACCATCAATGGCACCAATGATGTTAGGGATATGTCCCAGGGCATAAAAGTCAGCCTTCACTGTGGCCAAATCCTCCACCTGGGGGAATACGATGTAGCTGCGCATGTGTTTCAGCAGGGCAGACAACACTCTGGTCAACACATTGGAGAATACTGGCTGAGACATCCCTAATGCCATGACCACTGTTGCTTGGAATGAACCACTTGCCAGGAAATGGAGCACTGACAGGACCTGCACAAGATGGGGGTATACCTGTGAGCTGGCGGATAGCTGAAATCAGGTCTGGCTCCAATTGGGCACACAGTTCTTCGATTCTGGCCCTATCAAGTCTGTAGGTCAGGATAATGTGTCTGTCCTCCATAGTCGCCAGGTCCATCAGGGGTATGTACACGGGTGGATGTCTCCATCTCCTATTCATCTTCACCGGTTGAAATCTAGGGTGGAAAACGGTGAGCAGAGGGTCATATTCACATATATGTGAAAATAAAAATGCATTTTTCCCTTTACAGAAACAGTATGTGGTAACGAAAGTCAGTTGATGTACCAATGTCTGCTGTGACGCAGTTATATGCCAATGCCTGTGCCCCCCTGAAATGGTGGCTGCCTGACCTGTGAGGAGAGATAAGTGGAAATGAGGTAATTTTGCTGGCGTTGTGCGCCGTTGCGGTCGGCGGTTGACGACCGCTGTGCAACTTCTCATTGGTTAACATTGGGCCCAAGGGTTCCAGGAGCCAATGGCGATGTACGCCGGTGGTGGCGCTACGCACTGCTGCGGACGTGACCACCATTTTCTATTTGTTCACTCAAATGCTACCTGACCTTCAACAGGAGAGGACCTACACTGCAAGTGCTGGTGTGACCTGTCTGGAAACGACAATGGCTCAAGTGTCTGGGGAAAGGGCCCCTGCCTTCACTTCGGAGGAGTTGATGAGACTGGTGGATGGGGTCCTACCCCAGTACACTTTACTCTATGGTCCTCCAGACAAACAGGTGAGTACACTGTGAGCATGATGTGTGGGCCATGAATGTAGGGATTGATGTGTGTGTAAGCCTTGTGTAGGGTGGGGCTGAGGGGTCCTGGACAGAGTGCTGCATGTATGGTGGTCAATGTCTGTGCGTAAGGGGATGGGAGGGATATTGTGGGCCATGAGTGTAACAGTCCCGACAGCATGACTAATCCGTTTTTTTCGATGTTTTTTTCCTGCAGGTCAGCGCCCACCAGAAAAAGGGTATTTGGCGTGCCATCACCAAAGAGGTGCGGACCCTGGGGGTCTTTGACAGGCGGAGCACCCACTGTCGCAAATGGTGGGAGGACCTGTGCCGCTGGTCATGATTCTATTTTTTTTACCGCCAGCCTGTTGGCGGTGTTACCGTCTCTTTAACACCGACCACCAGGGCTGTATCAGGGCCTAAGTTGGTTTTTTTTTGGTCTTTGATGCTAAAAGGCTCACAGCCTCAAAATATATTTGCTGTGATAGGAAGGGAAGGGTGTGGTACTGCCAATATCCCCTCTATCCCTTTTCTGTGGTTCCTCTGTTTATAAGATGTGAAGAAGGAAAGTTCGAAAAATGACACTAAATGTTTGTGACGACATCCCGCCTTGCACTTGTATGTGCTGTAAAGACAAGTATGAGATGTGCTTGCTTAGAACCTTCAAGATTCCTGTTCGTACTTCTCGGGTTTCCTTCTTTAAGGCACTTTTATTTTTCCCAATTGCCTATCTGTATGATCCTTTTATTTTTAAATGTCCACAATGCCAAATTGGGAAGTCCCTTGATAGGTTTGGCTTCGATACTCAGCTGTCTACAAAAGCTGTTGTTACTAATTATTTCAAAATATACACAGAGTGGTCTTTGGCTCAACCTAGAACAGTATTACCCTCTCATGTCCTGCTATTGGTTGTTTGGTGTACTATTCCTTCTTCTATGGGATGCTTAAGTTGCAATGCATAAGGGACTATTGTGTATTTCAAAAGTAAACTGATTCACCACACATTAAATGATTTATCTCATACCTACATTCTATAAGGAAATTAATCGTTTTTTGTTATGGCTTTTTTTCGGTTCAGCAGGCTTCATTTAATGCTTCATTCACACATCAAAGTACAAGCCAGACCTACTGTCTTTATCAAAGCTTGTTTGTTTCTATTGATGGAAGTTAGAGCTGGTGAGGAGGACAACTGTGAATTCTACACAGTCTCCGTGCATCACCGTCCAAATGAACTAACAACTTTTATTATTACAATACAAAATGATATTAACTTTGGCACTGGATCCTGCAGGCATGGGTTCTAAATACTGTTGAGCACATCATGTAATTATGAGCAAATCACTGCATTTCCTAGGTTAATCATATATGTGTAACATTAGAAAATATGTAAGGTACAATGCACTGTCTAGTAATGGCCCACTAATTTGTTGTAATCTGGTTTCAGTCAAGCCTCACGCAGACAATATTGTTCTATATACAGCACTAAGTTTAAGATGGCCCTGCTGACATAAAATACTTACTGTAATACCCTCAGATTGTTTCAATGTACAAAGCGCCAAACATAGGAAAATAACCATGGGGTTACACATGGTGTGTGAAATTTACAAAAATGTTGCCCTGGGATTGCATCACAAAAGTGAAGCACAACTGGCGAAACGGGTTCTGTTGGGATTTACTTCCCAACGTAAATCATGATTTATGTTGGAAAGTTGCCTCAAGTAACACTAAGGGGCATATTTATACTCTGTTTGCACCAATTTGTGTTATTTTTTTAACTCTAATTCGTTGCAAAACTAACTCCATATTTATACTTTGGTGCTAGACCCATCTAACTCCAAATTTATGGAGTTAAAGTCATTTTTTGAATGTGGAAACCTACCTTGCCTTAATGAGATGCAAGGTAGGGGTTCCCATACAAAGAATGACTCTATGGCCTTAACGCCATATTTATACTCCCCTACCAAAATGGTACACGGGAGCGAGGAGGGGTCAAAAATGGTGCAAAGCTTGCTTTGCCCCATTTTTTAACACCTGGGTCAGGGTAGGCATTGGGGACCAGTGGGCCTATTTCCATAGTGGAACACCATGGAATAAGCCCACGGCTGCCCTCCCCAGGACCCAGGGACACCCTCACCCACACCAGAGGGACTGAGGAGGATGGGAGACCCAATCCCAGGTAAGTACAGGTAGGTATTTAATTTTATTTTTTAAAGTGCCACAGGGGGCCCTGAAATGGGCCTCCATACATGGCACAGGGTGAAATGGCCATGCCCAGGGGACACTTGTGGTCAGAAACTTGTCTGAAAGTGGCAGGCTGGCACAGACCGGTCAATGCTACACTAGCAGTTGGCTAACATACAGGGTGCATCTCTAAGATGCCCTCTGTGTGCATTTTTCAATAAACCCCACACTGGCATCAGTGTGTGTTTATTGTGCTTAGAAGTTTGATACCAAACTTCCCAGTATTTAGTGAAGCCATTATGGTGCTGTGGAGTTCGAAATGACAAACTCCCAGACCATTTACTCAATATAGCTACACTGTACTTACAATGTCTAAGAATGGACTCAGACACTGTAGGGGCATATTGCTCATGCAGCTATGCCCTCACCTGTGGTATAGTGCATCCTGGCTTAGGGCTGTAAGACCTGATAGAGGGGTGACATACCTATGCCACAGGCAGTGGTTTGTGGACATGGCATCCTGAGAGGGGTGCCATGTTGACTTGGTCATTTTCTCCCCACCAGCACACACACGCTGCAAGGCAGTGTAAATGGGCTGAGTGAGGGGTCCCCTAGGGTAGCATAACACATGCTGCAGCCCTTAGAGACCTTCCCTGACCACAGTGCCTTTGGTACCATGGGTACCTTTTACAAGGGGCTTAACAGTGTGCCAGGGCTGTGCTAATTGTGGAAACAAAAGTACAGTTTTAGGGAAAGAACACTGGTGCTGGGGCCTGGTTAGCAGGGTCCCAGCACAATTCAATCAAAGTTGGCATCAACACTAGGCAAAAAGTGTGGGGAGGTACCCATGCCAACAGTGACTCTTTCCTACACAACCTCCCCCCCCCCAAACGAAAGAGGGTGAGACTAACCTTTCCCAAGAGAGTCTTCATTGTCTAAGTGGAAGAACCTGGAAAGGCCATCTGCTTTGGCATGGGCAGTCCCAGGTCTGGGTTCCACCACAAAATCCATTCCTTGTTGGTATAATGACCACTTCAAAAGTTTAGGATTCTCACCTTTCATTTGCATTAGCCATCTGAGTGGTCTGGGGTCAGTTTGAACAACAAAGTGAGTGCCAAACAACTATGGTCTCAGCTTTTTCAGGGTCCAGACCACAGCAAAGGCATCCCTCTCAAAGGCTCTCCCACGCTGCTCCCTGGGGAATAACCTTATTCTAATGAAAGTAATAGGCTGGTCAAGGCCATCATCATTGGTTTAGGACAGCACTGCTCCTATCCCATGTTCAGAGGCATCTGTCTGCACAATGAACTGCCTAGCATAATCTGGAGCTTTAAGGACTGATGCTGAGTACATTGATTCTTTCAGGGTGTCAAAGGCCTTTTGACAGTCAAGGATCCAGTTTATCTTCTTTGGCATTTTCTTTGAGGTCAACTCAGTGAGGGGAGTCACGATGGACCCATATCCCTTCACAAACCTCCTGTAGTACCCAGTCAAGCTAAAGAATGCCCTGATTTGAGTCTGGGTTTTTGGAGCTTCCCAGTCCAGAATTATCTGGATCTTCAGTTGTAAAGGTTGCACTTGGCCTCCACTTACAAGGTGGCCTAAATATACAACTGTGCTCTGCCCTATCTGGCACGTAGGTGCTTTGAGAGAGAGGCCATCTGTTTGCAAGGCCTTCAAGACCTTGTTCAGGTGGATCAGGTGGTCCTGCCAGCTGAGCTGGTACTAAAGACTGCAATATCATCTAGATATGCTGCACTAAAGGACTCCAAATGATCGAGAACTTGATTTACCAACATTTGGAAGGTGACAGGGGCATTCTTTAAGCCAAAGGGCTTAACAGTGAACTTATAATGCACATCAGGTGTAGAGAATGCTGTATTTTCTTTAGCTCCAGGTGCCATTCTAATTGGCCAGTACCCTGCAGTTAAGTCAAAGGTACTTAGAAATTTGATTGCACCTAATTTATCAATCAATTAATCTGCTCGGGGTATGGGGTGCACATCTGTCTAAGTGACAGTATTGAGTCCTCTGTAGTCCACATAGAACCTAATTTCTCTCTTGCCAGGTATGAGGTTTGGGGACCAAGACCACTGGGCTAGCCCAGGGACTGTCAGAGTGCTCTATTACCCCTAACTCCATCATCATGTGGGCTTCCACTTTGATGTTCTCTTTGACTTGGTCAGACAGTCGATAGATTTTGGTTTTGACAGGTAAGCTGTCTCCTGTGTCAACATCATGGGTACACAGATCTGTCTGACCAGGGGTTAAAGAGAAGAGCTCAGCATACTGCTGTAGGACTTGCCTGCAGTCAGCTTGCTGTTGGGCAGAGAGGGTGTCTGAATAGACAACTCCATCTACTGATCCATCTTTAGGGTCAGTTGAGAGGAGGTCTGGGAGAGGTTCACTCTCTGCTTCCTGATCCTCACCAGTAACCATCAGCATAGTTATGTCTGCCCTATCATTGTAGAGTTTCAGGTGGTTAACATGGTTCACCCTCTTGGGTGTCCTGCTAGTGCCCAGGTTCACTAATGACTATTTTTCTCTAGGACTGGATAAGGGCCACTCCATTTGTCCTATAGTGCCCTGTGAGCCACAGGCCCCAGAACCCAGACTTTATGCCCTGGCTGGAATTCAACCACTGCAGCTTTCTGGTCATACCACAACTTCTGGAGCTGTTGACTGGCATCAAGGTTTTTGGATGCCTTTTCCATGTACTCAGCCATCCTGAAGCAGAGGCCAAGCACATAGTCCACCACATCGTGTTTAGGCTTCTGGAGAGGTCTCCCCCAGCCTTCTCTAACAAATGCCAGTGGTCCCCTTACAGGATGGGCAATCAGAAGTTCAAAGGGGGAAAACCCTACTTTCTTCTGAGGCACTCTCTGTACTGCAAAGCAAGCATGGCAAGAGGACATCCCATTTCCTTTTGAGTTTTTCAGGGAGCCCCAAGATCATGCCCTTCAATGTCTTGTTGAATCTCTCAATAAGTCCATTGGTTTGGGGATAGTAGGGTGTGGTAAATTTATAAGTCACCCCACACTCATTGCACATGGGTTTGAGGTAAGCTGACATGAAGTTTGGACCTCTGTCAGAAACCACCTCCTTAGGGAAACCCACTCTGGTGAAAACAGCAAATAGGGCTTTGGCTACTGCAGGGGCAGTAGTTGACCTAAGGGGAATTGCCTCAGGGTGCCGGGTAGCATGATCCACTACTACCAGGATGTACTAATTCCCTGAGGCTGTGGGTGGTTCAAGTGGACCCACAATGTCCACACCAACCCTCTCATATTTTACCCCCACCACTGGAAGTGGAATGAGGGGGGCATTTGGGTGGCCACCTGTCTTGCCACTGGCTTGGCAGGTGCCACAGGTGCTACAAAACTCTTTACGTTGTGGGACATGTTGGGCCAATAAAAATGGTTGACAATTCTGCTCCATGTTTTGGTTTGTCCCAAATGCCCTGCTAGGAGGATGCCATGGGCCAATGTGAGGATAAACTTTGTAAACTCCTGATGCACTGCCACTCTCCTAGTGGCACCAGGTTTAGGATCTCTGGCCTCAGTGGAAAGGAGTCCATCCTCCCAATAGACCCTGTGGGAGCCACAGACATCTCCCTTTTCCTGTTCAGCAGCTTGCTGTCTCAGGCCTTCAAGAGTGGGACAAGTCTTTTGTCCCTGGCACAGCTATTCCCTTGTGGGACCCCCTGGGCCCAAGAGCTCTACCTGATAAGGTTCCAGCTCCATGGACTCAGTTCCCTCAGGGGATCAGACATCTTCCTGAGAAGAGAGGTCATGATTATTTTGCTATTCAGAGGCTGGTCCCACAGCCCTCTTACCTTTTCTCTTTGAAGGTTGGGTCATTATTACAGGTGCCAACACTTCTTTTTCACCCTGTGCTCTGCTCTGTGCTCTGGTTTTCACACACACCAGTTCAGGGATACCCAACATGGCTACATGGGTTTTGAGTTCTTCCTCAGCCCATGCTGAGGACTCCAAATCATTCCCTAGCAAGCATTCCACTGGGATTGCAGAAGAGACCACTACCTGTTTAAGGCCAGTAACCTCTCCCCATTCTAAAGTCACCATAGCCAATGGATGGACTTTAGTCACATTGTCAGCATTGGTAGTTGGATACATTTGTCCAGCCAAATACTGTCCCAGGGAAACCAGTTTCTCTCTCACCATGGTGACATTGGCACCTGTATCTCTCAGGGCTTCTACCTTTATCCCATTCATCAAGAGCTGCTGCCTGTATTTTTGCATGTTAGGTGGCCAGGCAGCCAGTGTGGCTATATCCACCCCACCCTCAGAGACTAAAGTAGCTTCAGTCTGAACCCTGATTTGCCCAAGGCACACTGTTGATCCCACCTGGAGACTGGCTATTCCAGTACTAACTGGAGTAGTGTTAGCAGGACTTTTTTTATGAGACAGGCCATGTCTCCAGTTTGGTGTACATTCTGTCACCAGTTGTGACACCAGGCCTTCTTGGGATCAAAGTTTTTACCCTTGTGACCATTTGTGGACTGTGAAGAGGCTCAGGCCAACTGCCCTGAACAGGTTTTTGGGGCCCTTGAGAAGACTCTTTGTTTTTGTCCTTAGGTGTCTCACCACCCTTCCCCTGGGAGGCTTTGTGACCCTTTTCTTTTGGTCACCCCCTTGGAAGTCTTGGTCACCCTAGTCTTGACCCAATGGCCTGCCTTCTTTCCCAATTCTTAGGGAGACATTGGACCTAGGTCTTCCAGATGCTGATGCAACTTGTCATTAAAGCAGTTATGTAACAGGTGTCCCTTCATAAACAAATTATAAAGCCCATCATAGTCAGGCACTCCACTGCCGCCAGTTATCCAGCCATCTACTGTTTTCACTGAGTAGTCAACAAAATCAAGCCAAGTCTGGCTTGAGGTTTTGTGAGCCCCCTGAACCTAATTCTATACTCCTCAGTGGATAATCCAAAGCCCTCAATCAGGGTAGCCTTCATGAGGTCATAGGATTCTGCATCTTTACCAGAGAGTGTGAGGAGTCTATCCTTACACTTACCAGTGAACAGTTTCCAAAAGAGAGCTCCCAAGTGACATCTGTTTAACTTTCTGGTTGCACAAGCCCCCTCAAAAGCTGTGAACCACTTGGTGATGTCGTCACCTTCTTCATATTTTAAGACAATCCCTTTGGGGATTTTTAGGATATCAGTATTCTCTCTGACCCTATTTATGTTGCTGCCACCATTAATGGGCGCTACGCCCATTTCTGCTCTCTCCCTTTCTATAGCTAGGAGTTGTTGCTCCAAAGTTAACCTTTTGGCATTCCTTGCTAAAAGGGTGTCCTCTTCATTGAGGCTGCACTCAATGTTCCCAGAGGAGATGGACTCCCCTGTGGAATATCCAGATCCAGTGAGTTCTATCCTTGGAGATAGGGTTCTGGGGACCCTTGTCTCCCTAGTTACGTGAGGAGGAAGGAGGTCGGCCTCCTCATCTCCAACATCTTCCCTGTCTGAGAGGAGTTCTTCCTCCTCAGCAGGGTGGTCCCTGGTGGACTCTGCCAAGAGCTCCTGGAGCTTGACCTTGGTAGGGTTGGAACCAGTTCTAGTCTTTTTTAGCTTACAGAGAGACCTTAACTCTGCCATCACTAGATGAGGTAAGGAGCGAGGTTGAGTTTGAGCACTATTTCCTCTGAGCTGCTCATTATGTTATTAAAGTTGGGATTGCATTTTAGAAACTAAAAACGACTTCTATTAACTAAATCCTGACTTTAAAATAGCTTTTAAACTTAAAAAGAGATGCTAAGGAGACTTAACCAAGGCCCTAGCAGGACTTCTAAAAATTTAGAAAAAACTGTCAAATTCAAAAATCAATTTTCCTAAAGGCAATTTTGGAATTTAGTTGTGTGATCAGGTATTGGCTGAGTAGTCCAGCAAATGCAAAGTCGCTGATCCACCAATGTAGGAAACTGGCTCTTTATATACTATATCAAAGTGAGATATAGTGTGCACAAAGTCCAGGGGTTCCCCAGAGGCTTAACAGAGGCTAAAGTAGATAATACTAATGTTCTCTTTGTGGTAGTGTGGTCAAGCAGCTAGGCTTATCAGAGGGTAGTACAAAGCATTTGTTGTACACTCACAAACAATAGAAAAAGCACACACTTCATGACTTAACTCCAGACCAATGGTTTTTATATTGCAAAAATATATTTTCTTAATATATTTTTAGAACCAAAAGACTCAAGTTGCAGGTAAGTACCTTAAATGTTTTATATTACATGCAGGTATCAACAGTACTTTGATTGAAATAGGTAAGTAATACAGTTTTTGAATTATTGGCAAAAAGCTATTTTAAAAATGGACACTGCAATTTTTTAACAATTCCTGGGGGTAAGAAAAGTTAGATCTGTTTGCAGGTAAGTACACCACTTACAGTCTCAGTCTCTGGGTTTTAGGAAGTCCACCAGTTGGGGTTCAAGCTAACCCCAAACACCCACCACCAGCAACACAGGGTTGGTCAGGTGTGGAGGTCAAAGCTGAGCAAAATTAACGTGGGCTTCTATGGAGACAAGGGGGTACTCGGAATCCAGTCAGCCAGCAGTTACGTACCCACGACTCAGAGGGCAGGCCAGGGGGGATCAGAGGAGCACTGGAGGGGCCACAGGTAGGCACCAAACACACACCCTCAGTGGCACAGGGGCGGCCGGGTGCAGGGTGCAAACAGGATGTCGGGTTTCCAATGCTGGTCTATGAGGAGACCCTGAGGGTCACTCAGAGGCTTCAGGTGAGCTCCGGGGGGGGGGAGAGGGGGCTTGTCTTGGGCACACCACTGGTCGGACAGGGAGGAGGGCTGCCTGCTGAATGATGAGCCACCAGGGGTCGGTTTCTCCAAGGCCTGGGGGCTGCGGTGCAGTGTGTTCTTTAGGCAACGGATATCTGCGTCTAGAGCTCGCGGTCAGGGGTGTCCTTGGGATTCCCTCTGCAGGCGTCGTCATGGAGGGGTGGAGAGGTCAACCCAGGGTGGGCACTTGCTCGCAATCACCTGGGGCCCCTGTCTTGCTGGATGGACCCCTGGAACACGGGCTGTGGGCGTCGGGTGCACAGGGGTCTCTTTTTGGTAATGGAAAATCTTAGAGGCACTGGACAGGGATTTCAAGTTGGCCGAAGAACTCTGGGAAGGATGCTTGTGAGGAAGCAGCTACAAGAGGTTTGGCAAGTATTGATGTGCACTTTATTCTCTGTTGCCAAACCTGCTTCTCTAAGAGTTAATCATCTTTTTTCCATTTACAGAGCCTACCTATCACCGTACAAGATTTCGAAAATGAGGAAAGTAGGAGTTGCCAAATGTGCTAAATGTGGTTTAGAGAAAACAACAGATATCTATGTTTATGGAATGTCTAGAAATATGTTAATTTTGGGAAGAAGTGGGTAAGACCATCTCGAGTATGGTGGGGGTGGACTTCAAGGTAAGCCTTTCTTTAGTTATTTTTGGGATAGTGGAGGGGTCAGAAAATCTGAGTCGTAACATGAGAAAGTTGCCTTTTTATTCTATACTCCTGGCTAGGAGGGAAATATGCAAAAAATGGGTAGGGGAATTCCCCCCCCCCTTCATGCAGGAAGGCTTGACGCACTTCTTTACACTTCGAAGATCGATGTGACCAGTGGCGCCTCTAAGGGGAAAAGTTCTGGCAGCCATTGATGACGTGGGTTGTGGAACAAGAGGCCCTATAGGGGAGGAAGGCAAGGAGAATATATCTTGTCTAATGATTACGCCTTTCTTCTGCTCTCTAGGCTGTGAAGGTAACGTGGCTCCCATAATTGGGTGAGGTGAGAGAGATGCATCCTTCCTATTCAAAGGTCTGCTTTGAAAGCTAAGGGGCATGAATCGAAGCGGCTTAGCGAAGACCTGAAATTTGAGGTGAAGGAGGCAAAAAAAACACTGCAACATGGATTGCATCACATGTTAGTAACTCTGGCACTGGGTGTCTCACAAACACACACTCCTTTTCCCTGCATCATATCTACAAACTAATAAGCTGTCATACTACATTGGAACCTGCAGGTTACACATAGATCACTGCTGCAGACACTTCACCCACTGGACTGTCTCATTGGGTTTGGAGCTTCTACATTCCAGCTGTCTACGATAGTCTGTGTTTGCCAGCTTGCCTTTCTCTTTTCACACATATCTCAGTGCTTGTACATATTTGAAGGGCCTGCAATAATTTACTTTTCAGAATATATTCTGCTTACCGGTGGCACCTACACAGGTAGCCTTACTTCAGTCCCTCATCAACAACCGGTCAACCCTGCTCCTCAACACCTTTAAAGTTGATATTTATTAAATTGCAGGTGAGCGAGGCTGTACCCTGGAAGTGTTTGGGAGATGGAAGGTCTGGAATGTGTCTGAAGGAGCCTGAAAAAGGTCTTGTCACTCAAGCCAAGCAGGCCCAGTCTTTTGTTTGTGGTGCTGCACCTCCCAACAGCTCCTTGGAGCACACGCCTTGCTGATTGGCCCTGCACAAAATTGTTACCCATGCAGGTGCAATATCTTTTGGTCACCAGCCCTCATGGTGAAGTGGTGTAGGCTACAGCTGCCGACTTTGGAACTGGGGAACCAGTTAGCTCAAAATCCTGTAATTCTGGGCAAATCACTTAATTTCCTTGCAGCCCAAAAAAAAGAAAAAAAAACATGGCTTGTGTAATGTAACCTGCTGCACATGTATGAAGAGTGCTCCAAGTCACTTGGGCCAGGTTTATGTCACATAAAACTGCAAAAAAGGTGATCAACATCTACCAATTGTACCTGCAGTTGGGATTTGGTGGAGGTGGCATGCTGGATATGGGATGCTCCCCATACCCTTTTCTGGGGCATGGATCCCTTATACCTGCCAATAACCTCACCACTAGTAGACAGCACCATAGCCCTCAACAATTGTAATAAACAGCATATTAATGTCTCTGGATCTGCTTATATGGTTTACACAGTGCTATTCTTTCATGGATACTTATCATAGCAAGAGTATTTAATCTAACTCACAGGCAGAAAATGGATGCTCCGTCTGCACGCTGTACTTTGATAATAACATGGCAACTGACCATAGCAGTGTAGTGGTAAATGTTTGAATCTGCAATTATTAGTACGCCTGCTCCAAACAGTATTTAATTAGACCACTTGTATGTTTATAGGCATAGCCAAATATAATGTGTTATTTGAAACAAGCATACTATTTAATTAATGCATTCATTAATAAAATGCAAGGAAGTATAAAGTGTGACTAACTTATGCACGGCTGACATATCACTCATAAAAAGCCTATAAACCTGCAGTACATTAATCAGTCAACTCAAAATGTTGAAAAACACAAAATACACATGAGCCGCAGAACGCAGGGTTCACCCTCATTTCGTTCCTTGGTCTGTTTGGCGATTTTTTTTGTCCAGCTCTTTGTGTAGAAAAGGGGAAAATGTGCCTGTTCAATCTGTAGGTGTAAGCAATAGGTATATCAATTAGTTTGCATAAGATCATCTGGACAAGTAAAAAAAGCACGTCTTCTTAATGGCGGAGGTTTGCTAATGTTCTCAAACGGAACTGATTCCGATTTACTGAAATTTCTCTGCAGAGATTTCAGAGACATCCATCTTGCTCCACTTACATTTGATGGTGTACCATGAGAGGTACATAGATCAACGAAGGAAAAATAAATGAAATTGAACTTGGTTGTTTTCACCTTGTAGAAACATGCTACGTCATTCAAAATTGCAGATATGGTGTCGCACTTTTTGGGGCAAAGACCCTTCAAAAAAACCTCCTACTATTTGTGAACTTAAATACACAACAAAAAGAAGTAGCACCAGGCCTGTCCCAAAGTGTCAAAGTGTGTTGTGGGAAGCTTAAATATCCATCCAGCCTTGCTCAACGATGGAGGTGCAACATCTTAACTCTTTCCAGCCTTGCTGAACTTCCTGAAATCTTTCACCACCCCTTCCTTTCCCTGGCATTGCATAAGGATTCAAGAATGTAATTTGGCCCGCCCCTATTTTAAAGTCAGCATCTGCCTTTCCCAATGGCCTAATTCTCTTAGTGCATGCGTGTGGCTCTTCTTCCTTGCACACACTGACACAGTCCTGCAAAGGGCTAGGGAAGGTTCTAAAGCACCCTTTGATGCAGTCCTCTCCAGCCTTAACCAAAGACTGGGGATGGCGGTGACTGTCACAAACCTGCTCCACCAACATTCACCCATACATTGGCCCTAGCCTGGATAGGATGTCTTGCTGCGTCTCGCCTTGACCAAGGGCTAGAGAGTAAAACCTTCACATAGCACCAGCTGGGAATCTGCAGCTGCCCCAGTCTCACCATTGCATTAGTGATGGTGACACAGTGGCAGCTGTCAGATGCCTTAATCTCACTGGCTATGGAAGATGTTGTGCGGCTCGTCTTGACACACCCCAGACGATGGGCAAAGATTTTATCTGGTTGCTAGTAGATAATCCTTACTGTGTACACATAAAGACTTGTTTCCTTCTGTGCTTAGTGGGCCCTCTTTAAAAACTGGAACAAGTGGTACATTTCTATAAATTTGCCAGAACAGATGTTAAAAAACTGGAACTATCCCAAGTTAAAACAACAATGGGTTGAAACGCTAACCTGATAGTTTACCAGGGGGTTAGACTTTTACAAGCATCCTATCTTCACCTTTTGTGTGATTTGATGTACTGCCGTAAGTGGTCAAAGATATGCCCAGGCATGGGGCACTTGCTCACTGCCACTGGAACCACCCACCTGAAGAGCTCCTATCAGGGCAAAACTGATCTTGAATTGCTTGTGTTCAGGTTCAGAGAGGACCTGGCTTGGCAGTTCAAGCTGAACTGTTCCTATTGGAGCAGGGTTAAGACTCATTTGCATATGATTGGGTCTTATCTGAAGTGGAATGGTGGGCTAAAGAACAAAAGGTTGGAATGCTACCCAAGCAATTGCCAGTGGTTGGATTTTTTGGAAGCATCCTTCCATCACCTTTTCTGTGTTTGACTATCACAAATTATCTATAGCTTTTTCTTTATAACAGCTTGCTCATATGATGAGATTTTGGAATATATTAGCACAATCGTCATTAGGTTGACCAGATTTTGAAAACCAAGACAGGCTGAGATATATGAAAGGGGACAAAAGCCGGCAAGGATAATTGGCATTTATGAAAGTGTATGAGGGCTCGGACCATAGGCATAGTTGATAATCCAATCTATAAAATAATCATATCAATTGTACATTTATGTCCATGTAGGAGACTCCTCCTGCTACTTAGAAAACTGCTGTTTTAACAGCACAATGGCGTTCAGCATCTGTGAGTTAAATGCTCTAGTTTGAAGTCATTTTTTGCAAAACATCACAGGTCTGAGCACCAGCAGCTGTGGCTGTCACTTTTAGCTATAGTCAAACGGCAGGAGGTGAAGTACATGGAGAGAATGTATTCAGGGTTGACCTCATAGTTTATTGCATGAATGAGGATGATGCATCACAATTACTGTGTTTTCAAAGACAGTAATTACGGAAATGATTTTACGCTTTGAAGGTGCCAGTGAAAGTGAGTGTATGCAACACGTGAATGCTGCAATTCATGTTCACTCTGCCCTTTCCTGAAAGATCGGTCCATGTATTTAGAGTTGAAAAAAGTGTTTGAGACACAGGAACAGACCGCTAAACACAGGGATTGCATGCAATGCGCAAAATATGGGAACTCTGGCAACCCTATCACAAGATTACTTCATATCAGGACTAATTGGGAGCAAGCAGACAACCCCCTTCTTTGTCCATGCACCACACATGAGATCTAGTGGTAAGGTGCAGCTGGGCCTGCTGTGCTCTGATCCCTATGAATGTGGGATGGAGTAGTAATGGAGTGCATGCAGTCTTCCGCAGTACTGTGCCAGAGCCCTCAGACCTTCTCATCATTTCTTGGCTAGTCTGAAGGAATTTAGAAGCCATGGTGCCTGCCAAGATCTACAGGTCTAATGACATTTGGACCTCAAGGAGGGATGCATTCCTTGGATAACAATAAAAAAAAGAACTTCCCTTGTAGACCTACAACATTTTTTCATAGGAGGTTAACCTTTCAAATAACTCAAGAAGACAGTATTAGCTTCCGATTTGTCACCGGTTTTGAGCTGGACCAATAAAACCCATTTGTTAGGTAACAAGCATTGGCAAAGCCAATAGGTAGCACTCTTTAGTTGGATCTATTTGCTGATGCTGTGGAGCATTTGAAAAAAGTGCAGCAACAGGAGCGAAAAAAGAAGAAAAAAGGGGTGATGATGTGAGTGCTTTGTCTCCTCTGCAGGCATACATGCATGAGATGGAGGCACTATTTTCCTTTTTTAATTGGCTGTTCTATGATGGTGGATGCTACTTAGTGCGAAAAAAAAAAAAAAAAAGAAAGCACTTGTGACGTAGCAGAGCACACATCAGCAAATGGCAGCTGCCGGGCCCTTAAAAAAAAGTACACCAAAAATACTGAAATAACCACAAGGCATTGTGGAGTAATGGTTGGGCCATAAAATAAAAATAAGGCCTGGTCGGGCTAGGAGTGTCAAAGGACCATGGGCCACATGTATCAAAAAAGCCTTTTGTGATTCGGAGCCCATATTTGCAAATTTTTTGCATTTCCCAAATTGCGAATTCCTAACTCGAATTCGCAATTTTTGAAATGCAAACTCCAGAGTGCTGGGGGCCTAAGGCCCCCTCTGCTGCACCCCAAAACCATTTTTGAAGACATGTAAGGTGCACACATGCCAAAAGGGTATGTGTGTGTTACATGTCAATTTTAAAAATGCATTTTTAAAATTTGCACATGGTTACCACCAAGTTCAACTTGGTGGTAATAGCGATTCCTTAATGCCCAATTTGCATTAAGGAATTGCTTGCCGCATTTAGAGAATCGCAAATTGCGATTCTCTAAATGGGGTCGCAATTTTAAGGAATCACTATATTAGCGATTCCTTTAAATTGCACTGCGAATGCCTTTCTTACATTCAGAAAGGTGAATTTGCATTCGCAAACTGCTGAATTTTGCAATTCGCACCGTTTGCGAATGCAAAATTCTTTGATACATCTGGCCCCATATGAGGAAAAAACTAAACTGAGCACTGAGGTGTATGGGGAAAATCAGACAGGAGAAGCACACAAGGGAGAGAGCAAAGTGAAGTGCATGGGTGGGGAGAAGCTCACGAGAGGGAGAGCATCACACAAGGGAGATCGAAACGTGGATTTCTTTGTGGCACAGGTGAGACACAGCAACATGGATCTCTTGGAGGGGAGGGAAACGGCACACACAGTAGAAAGCTAGATAATAGATCTACTCTCATTGAGTGATGGAAGAAAAAAGTAGTTCCCTAAATGTGAGCAGTGGAAGGTTACAAGCCATCAAGTCAAAAGGACCAGAAAGAGGTTATGCTCCAGGGGTGACCCACATACAAGATTGGAATGGTAAGTCTCTGAATAAGAAACAAGCAAATAAGAGTGACAAACCAACCGATGGTAAGCAAAGGACACACTCTATGTCCATTGTAAGTTTTTGGTATGCCCACAACAGGTCTTTCGTGACCAGAGAGCTTGAACTGTGAAGTAGGCTGGGTGCATGAAAAAAGGGTAGTGCCAAAGTCAAGTCAAACATTTTACTCACATTATGCATAAATCTTCAATATCTCCCCCCTTTCTTTTAAAAATCAATGCTTTGCAAATTAAAACTTCAGGAATAGGATTAAGTACATTGTGGTGCCTGAAGCTGAGCTTCGAACACGAGCATCACTTGATGCGCTGTGTTTGAGAGACGTGATGTCTGACGCCCATGCTCTAACCTAAAGAGCTACCAAGTTAGTGCAAGTTGCAGATCACAGGATTTTTTAGAAAAAGCTTGCACTGCTCCATTCTCTGTCTGTGCGCAGACACAAAACAAGGTAATTATATGCCCTTTTGTTGCCAGGATACACCCTGGCATTGATTTTGCTATTTAGATAAAAGTAAGGAGAAGCAACACGGAATCAGCAGCTGCATCCTTGTGGCTCTTGCCTACGCTCAAGTCGAAACACACAAGGGGTCAGAGAAGACTGGGTTACTGGCCCTCCATATGCACCACAATATGCACTTCAGACTTAATACTTTCCAGTGCGTAGACTGGGAAACTATGCACAGAATACAGTTGGACTGCAGATTGTCTACTAAGAGTGTGCATTAGTACAAATCTCTCCTTGGTGTTATATCTCTATCCAGCTGTAGCATAGGGTGTTAATTGTGTCCATCAGTACACATATCGGAGAGCGTGTGTAAGGTCTTAGTAGTTCAAGGACGTACGCGTGAGAAGCTGTGATGTGGAGTGGATATGATGGACGGAGAGTCTTACCAGATTACAGTCTACGTAAATCTTCATGACTGTCCTGCTTGAGAAGCCCTACTTTAGTATAAGTAACATGCTCAAAAGCAATGTGATGGTGGCGTAAGACTACATGAGTGTGGAGCAGATGAACAGCGTGCAGTGGATCTGGGGTTATATTGTGAACAGACTGGGGAACCAAAGGAGCAAAACGGCTCAAAACAATCAAGTTTCCCTTCTCTTGTCAAGCAATCTCTGTCTTTCCATCTATCCATTTGCTCTCCTTCTCTCCTCTCTTAATTCTTCCTCCATGATCGCTTTGTTTTTAACTTCACCGTCCCTCCGTCCCTATCTATGTCTCTCTCTTAAAACCCCCCCATGGGCCATATGTATGAACACTTTTTCCCATAGACACGGAAAGGGTAAAAACCTTTGATACATCTGGCCCCATGACTGTTGCAAGTTGGTAACTAGGGAAAGTGACAGAGGCACCAGGAGCCAGGGGTGTAGCTTGGCTAGTAAATTTTGGGGGGAGATGGTGACCTTCAGATTTCATAAAAATCACTTTGGCATGTCATGTTAAAATAAATTATATGGGAAGCAGGGCATGAGGGGGGGTCTTAAAGGGTAGCAGAAAGGGATAGGAGAGGGGATTGTTGGGGTGCTTAAACTCAGTTTTTCAAAAAGAAACAACATATTTTAACATCTGCAAAACAGAGAGAAGAAAGAGTGTGTGTACTTTAATCTGTGTGTGTGTGGATGTAAAATTCCCAGGGGAAATCCGTAACACACCTCACCGCACCCAACTGAAAGCACAGTTACCCAACTATTTATTAGAGAATAGATTTATTAGGGGAGTGTAACACCGCAAGTCCTCCCCAACCTCCTTAAGCTATGCCCCTGCCAGGAGCGCCCCTGCCCTGGAAAGTACCCATTTTAGGCTTAGCGGACCGGGGTCATGTCTGGTGGAATAAAGGGCCTCATGGCAGCATGTGTTCCTAAAAGTGTCAGGACCTGGGATGCCAACTGCCATCCACAAGGTAATTACTGTTCGAAATTGGGTGGAAGTCTGGATACACTGTACCAGGGAATAGAAGCACACCGGTGACAGAGGAGATACAATCCCGAATTAAATACTTCCAGGATAGACATGTGAGTGCCGCACAAGTCTAGATATATAAATGTAAGGAAAGATTATATGCAAGAATAAGTAACTAACGGTGACGGATGAGTCTTCCAGAGATGGCTTTGAAAATTACAGGAAGCAATATGAAGATTTGTTTAACCCCTTCGCTGCCAGGCCTTTTCCCCCTCCTGTGCCGAGCCTTTTTTTGGCTATTTGGAGCAGTTCGCGCTTTGGCCCTCATAACTTTTTGTTCACATAAGCTACCCATGCCAAATTTGCGTCCTTTTTTTCCAACATCCTAGGGATTCTAGAGGTACCCAGACTTTGTGGGTTCCCCAGAAGGAGGCCAAGAAATTAGCCAAAAAACAGTGAAAATTTCATTTTTTTAAAAAAATTTGGAAAAATGGGCTGCAGAAGAAGGCTTGTGGTTTTTTCCCTGAAAAGGGCATCAACAAAGGGTTTGCGGTGATAAAATCACCAGCTTCCCAGCTTTCAGGAACAGGCAGACTTGAATCAGAAAACCCAATTTTTCAACCCAATTTTGGCATTTTACTGGGACATACCCCATTTTTACGATTTTTTGTGCTTTCAGCCTCCTTCCAGTCAGTGACAGAAATGGGCATGAAACCAACGCTGGATCCCATAAACCGCAACATTTCTGAAAAGTAGACAAAATTCTGAATTCAGCAAGGGGTAATTTGTGTAGATCCTACAAGGGTTTCCTACAGAAAATAGCAACTGAAAAAGAAAAATATTGAAATTGAGGTGAAAAAAACATCAATTTTTCTCTAAGTTTTACTCTGTAACTTTTTCCTGCAATGTCAGATTTTCGAAAGCAATATACCGTTACGTCTGCTGGACTCTTCTGGTTGCGGGGATATATAGGGCTTGTAGGTTCATCAAGAACTCTAGGTACCCAGAGCCAATAAATGACCTGCACCCTGCAGTGGGTTTTCATTCTATGCCGGGTATACAGCAATTCATTTGCTGAAATATAAAGAGTAAAAAATAGCTATCAAGAAAACCTTTGTATTTCCAAAATGGGCACAAGATAAGGTGTTGAGAAGCAGTGGTTATTTGCACATCTCTGAATTCCGGGCTGCCCATACTAGCATGTGAATTACCGGGCATTTCTCAAATAGACGTCTTTTTTACACACTGTCTTACATTTGGAAGGGAAAAATGTAGAGAAAGACAAGGGGCAATAACACTTGTTTTGCTATTCTATGTTCCCCCAAGTCTCCCGATAAAAATGATACCTCACTTGTGTGGGTAGGCCTAGCGCCCGCGACAGGAAACGCACCAAAGCGCAACGTGGACACATCACAGAAAACAGACCTGTTTTTAGCAAAGTGCCTACCTGTAGATTTTGGCCTCTAGCTCAGCCGCCACCTAGGGAAACCTACCAAACCTGTGCATTTCTGAAAACTAGAGACCTAGGGGAATCCAAGATGGGGTGATTTGTGTGGCTCGGACCAGGTTCTGTTACCCAGAATCCTTTGCAAACCTCAAAATTTGGCTAAAAAAACACATGTTCCTCACATTTCTGTGGCAGAAAGTTCTGGAATCTGAGAGGAGCCACAAATTTCCTTCCACCCAGCGTTCCCCCACGTCTCCCGATAAAAATGATACCTCACTTGTGTGGGTAGGCCTAGCGCCCGCGACAGGAAACACCCCAAAGCGCAATGTGGACACATCACAGAAAACAGACCTGTTTTTAGCAAAGTGCCTACCTGTAGATTTTGGCCTCTAGCTCAGCCGCCACCTAGGGAAACCTACCAAACCTGTGCATTTCTGAAAACTAGAGACCTAGGGGAATCCAAGATGGGGTGATTTGTGTGGCTCGGACCAGGTTCTGTTACCCAGAATCCTTTGCAAAGCTCAAAAATTGGCTAAAAAAACACATGTTCCTCACATTTCTGTGGCAGAAAGTGCTGGAATCTGAGAGGAGCCACAAATGTCCTTCCACCCAGCGTTCCCCCACGTCTCCCGATAAAAATGATACCTCACATGTGTGGGTAGGCCTAGCGCCCGCGACAGGAAACGCCCCAAAGCGCAACGTGGACACATCACAGAAAACAGACCTGTTTTTAGCAAAGTGCCTACCTGTAGATTTTGGCCTCTAGCTCAGCCGCCACCTAGGGAAACCTACCAAACCTGTGCATTTCTGAAAACTAGAGACCTAGGGGAATCCAAGATGGGGTGATTTGTGTGGCTCGGACCAGGTTCTGTTACCCAGAATCCTTTGCAAAGCTCAAAAATTGGCTAAAAAAACACATGTTCCTCACATTTCTGTGGCAGAAAGTTCTGGAATCTGAGAGGAGCCACAAATTTCCTTCCACCCAGCGTTCCCCCACGTCTCCCGATAAAAATGATACCTCACTTGTGTGGGTAGGCCTAGCGCCCGCGACAGGAAACGCCCCAAAGCGCAACGTGGACACATCACAGAAAACAGACCTGTTTTTAGCAAAGTGCCTACCTGTAGATTTTGGCCTCTAGCTCAGCCGCCACCTAGGGAAACCTACCAAACCTGTGCATTTCTGAAAACTAGAGACCTAGGGGAATCCAAGGAGGGGTGACTGGTGGGGCTCGGACCAGGTTCTGTTACCCAGAATCCTTTGCAAACCTCATATTTTGGCTAAAAAAACGCATTTTCCTCACATTTGAGTGACAGAAAGTTCTGGAATCTGAGAGGAGCCACAAATTTCCTTCCACCCAGCGTTCCCCCAAGTCTCCCGATAAAAATGATACCTCACTTGTGTGGGTAGGCCTAGCGCCCGCGACAGGAAACGCCCCAACGCGCAACGTGGACACATCACAGAAAACAGACCTGTTTTTAGCAAAGTGCCTACCTGTAGATTTTGGCCTCTAGCTCAGCCGCCACCTAGGGAAACCTACCAAACCTGTGCATTTCTGAAAACTAGAGACCTAGGGGAATCCAAGGAGGGGTGACTGGCGGGGCTCGGACCAGGTTCTGTTACCCAGAATCCTTTGCAAAGCTCAAAAATTGGCTAAAAAAACACATGTTCCTCACATTTCTGTGGCAGAAAGTTCTGGAATCTGGGAGGAGCCACAAATTTCCTTCCACCCAGCGTTCCCCCAAGTCTCCCGATAAAAATGATACCTCACTTGCGTGGGTAGGCCTAGCGCCCGCGACAGGAAACGCCCCAAAGCGCAACGTGAACACCACCAAAATTTTGGAAGAAAACAGACCTGTTTTTAGCGAAGTGCCTACCTGTAGATTTTGGCCTGTAGCTCAGCCGCCACCTAGGGAAACCTACCAAACCTGTGCATTTCTGAAAACTAGAGACCTAGGGGAATCCAAGGAGGGGTGACTGGCGGGGCTCGGACCAGGTTCTGTTACCCAGAATCCTTTGCAAAGCTCAAAAATTGGCTAAAAAAACACATGTTCCTCACATTTCTGTGGCAGAAAGTTCTGGAATCTGAGAGGAGCCACAAATTTCCTTCCACCCAGCGTTCCCCCACGTCTCCCGATAAAAATGATACCTCACTTGTGTGGGTAGGCCTAGCGCCCGCGACAGGAAACGCCCCAAAGCGCAACGTGGACACATCACAGAAAACAGACCTGTTTTTAGCAAAGTGCCTACCTGTAGATTTTGGCCTGTAGCTCAGCCGCCACCTAGGGAAACCTACCAAACCTGTGCATTTCTGAAAACTAGAGACCTAGGGGAATCCAAGGAGGGGTGACTGGCAGGGCTCGGACCAGGTTCTGTTACCCAGAATCCTTTGCAAAGCTCAAAAATTGGCTAAAAAAACACATGTTCCTCACATTTCTGTGGCAGAAAGTTCTGGAATCTGGGAGGAGCCACAAATTTCCTTCCACCCAGCGTTCCCCCAAGTCTCCCGATAAAAATGATACCTCACTTGCGTGGGTAGGCCTAGCGCCCGCGACAGGAAACGCCCCAAAGCGCAACGTGGACACCACCAAAATTTTGGAAGAAAACAGACCTGTTTTTAGCGAAGTGCCTACCTGTAGATTTTGGCCTGTAGCTCAGCCGCCACCTAGGGAAACCTACCAAACCTGTGCATTTCTGAAAACTAGAGACCTAGGGGAATCCAAGGAGGGGTGACTGGCGGGGCTCGGACCAGGTTCTGTTACCCAGAATCCTTTGCAAAGCTCAAAAATTGGCTAAAAAAACACATGTTCCTCACATTTCTGTGGCAGAAAGTTCTGGAATCTGAGAGGAGCCACAAATTTCCTTCCACCCAGCGTTCCCCCACGTCTCCCGATAAAAATGATACCTCACTTGTGTGGGTAGGCCTAGCGCCCGCGACAGGAAACGCCCCAAAGCGCAACGTGGACACATCACAGAAAACAGACCTGTTTTTAGCAAAGTGCCTACCTGTAGATTTTGGCCTGTAGCTCAGCCGCCACCTAGGGAAACCTACCAAACCTGTGCATTTCTGAAAACTAGAGACCTAGGGGAATCCAAGGAGGGGTGACTGGCGGGGCTCGGACCAGGTTCTGTTACCCAGAATCCTTTGCAAAGCTCAAAAATTGGCTAAAAAAACACATGTTCCTCACATTTCTGTGGCAGAAAGTTCTGGAATCTGGGAGGAGCCACAAATTTCCTTCCACCCAGCGTTCCCCCAAGTCTCCCGATAAAAATGATACCTCACTTGCGTGGGTAGGCCTAGCGCCCGCGACAGGAAACGCCCCAAAGCGCAACGTGGACACCACCAAAATTTTGGAAGAAAACAGACCTGTTTTTAGCGAAGTGCCTACCTGTAGATTTTGGCCTGTAGCTCAGCCGCCACCTAGGGAAACCTACCAAACCTGTGCATTTCTGAAAACTAGAGACCTAGGGGAATCCAAGGAGGGGTGACTGGCGGGGCTCGGACCAGGTTCTGTTACCCAGAATCCTTTGCAAAGCTCAAAAATTGGCTAAAAAAACACATGTTCCTCACATTTCTGTGGCAGAAAGTTCTGGAATCTGAGAGGAGCCACAAATTTGATTCCACCCAGCGTTCCCCCACGTCTCCCGATAAAAATGATACCTCACTTGTGTGGGTAGGCCTAGCGCCCGCGACAGGAAACGCCCCAAAGCGCAACGTGGACACATCACAGAAAACAGACCTGTTTTTAGCAAAGTGCCTACCTGTAGATTTTGGCCTGTAGCTCAGCCGCCACCTAGGGAAACCTACCAAACCTGTGCATTTCTGAAAACTAGAGACCTAGGGGAATCCAAGGAGGGGTGACTGGCGGGGCTCGGACCAGGTTCTGTTACCCAGAATCCTTTGCAAAGCTCAAAAATTGGCTAAAAAAACACATTTTCCTCACATTTCTGTGGCAGAAAGTTCTGGAATCTGGGAGGAGCCACAAATTTCCTTCCACCCAGCGTTCCCCCAAGTCTCCCGATAAAAATGATACCTCACTTGCGTGGGTAGGCCTAGCGCCCGCGACAGGAAACGCCCCAAAGCGCAACGTGGACACCTCCAAAATTTTGGAAGAAAACAGACCTGTTTTTAGCGAAGTGCCTACCTGTAGATTTTGGCCTGTAGCTCAGCCGCCACCTAGGGAAACCTACCAAACCTGTGCATTTCTGAAAACTAGAGACCTAGGGGAATCCAAGGAGGGGTGACTGGCGGGGCTCGGACCAGGTTCTGTTACCCAGAATCCTTTGCAAAGCTCAAAAATTGGCTAAAAAAACACATGTTCCTCACATTTCTGTGGCAGAAAGTTCTGGAATCTGAGAGGAGCCACAAATTTCCTTCCACCCAGCGTTCCCCCACGTCTCCCGATAAAAATGATACCTCACTTGTGTGGGTAGGCCTAGCGCCCGCGACAGGAAACGCCCCAAAGCGCAACGTGGACACATCACAGAAAACAGACCTGTTTTTAGCAAAGTGCCTACCTGTAGATTTTGGCCTGTAGCTCAGCCGCCACCTAGGGAAACCTACCAAACCTGTGCATTTCTGAAAACTAGAGACCTAGGGGAATCCAAGGAGGGGTGACTGGCGGGGCTCGGACCAGGTTCTGTTACCCAGAATCCTTTGCAAAGCTCAAAAATTGGCTAAAAAAACACATGTTCCTCACATTTCTGTGGCAGAAAGTTCTGGAATCTGGGAGGAGCCACAAATTTCCTTCCACCCAGCGTTCCCCCAAGTCTCCCGATAAAAATGATACCTCACTTGCGTGGGTAGGCCTAGCGCCCGCGACAGGAAACGCCCCAAAGCGCAACGTGGACACCACCAAAATTTTGGAAGAAAACAGACCTGTTTTTAGCGAAGTGCCTACCTGTAGATTTTGGCCTGTAGCTCAGCCGCCACCTAGGGAAACCTACCAAACCTGTGCATTTCTGAAAACTAGAGACCTAGGGGAATCCAAGGAGGGGTGACTGGCGGGGCTCGGACCAGGTTCTGTTACCCAGAATCCTTTGCAAAGCTCAAAAATTGGCTAAAAAAACACATGTTCCTCACATTTCTGTGGCAGAAAGTTCTGGAATCTGAGAGGAGCCACAAATTTCCTTCCACCCAGCGTTCCCCCACGTCTCCCGATAAAAATGATACCTCACTTGTGTGGGTAGGCCTAGCGCCCGCGACAGGAAACGCCCCAAAGCGCAACGTGGACACATCACAGAAAACAGACCTGTTTTTAGCAAAGTGCCTACCTGTAGATTTTGGCCTGTAGCTCAGCCGCCACCTAGGGAAACCTACCAAACCTGTGCATTTCTGAAAACTAGAGACCTAGGGGAATCCAAGAAGGGGTGACTGGCGGGGCTCGGACCAGGTTCTGTTACCCAGAATCCTTTGCAAAGCTCAAAAATTGGCTAAAAAAACACATGTTCCTCACATTTCTGTGGCAGAAAGTTCTGGAATCTGAGAGGAGCCACAAATTTCCTTCCACCCAGCGTTCCCCCACGTCTCCCGATAAAAATGATACCTCACTTGTGTGGGTAGGCCTAGCGCCCGCGACAGGAAACGCCCCAAAGCGCAACGTGGACACATCACAGAAAACAGACCTGTTTTTATCAAAGTGCCTACCTGTAGATTTTGGCCTGTAGCTCAGCCGCCACCTAGGGAAACCTACCAAACCTGTGCATTTCTGAAAACTAGAGACCTAGGGGAATCCAAGGAGGGGTGACTGGCGGGGCTCGGACCAGGTTCTGTTACCCAGAATCCTTTGCAAAGCTCAAAAATTGGCTAAAAAAACACATGTTCCTCACATTTCTGTGGCAGAAAGTTCTGGAATCTGGGAGGAGCCACAAATTTCCTTCCACCCAGCGTTCCCCCACGTCTCCCGATAAAAATGATACCTCACTTGTGTGGGTAGGCCTAGCGCCCGCGACAGGAAACGCCCCAAAGCGCAACGTGGACACATCACATTTTTTCATTGAAAACAGTGCCTACCTGTAGTTTTTGGCCTGTAGCTCAGCCAGCACCTAGGGAAACCTACCAAACCTGTGCATTTCTGAAAACTAGAGACCTAGGGGAATCCAAGATGGGGTGACTTGAGGGGCTCTGACCAGGTTCTGTTACCCAGAATCCTTTCCAAACCTCAAATATTGGCTAAAAAAACGCATTTTTCACACATTTCGGTGACAGAAAGTTCTGGAATCTGAGTGGAGCCACAAATTTCCTTCCACCCAGCGTTCCCCCAAGTCTCCCGATAAAAATGATACCTCAGTTGTGTGGGTGGGCCAGGTGCCTCCAACAGAATAAGGCCCAAAACTTGTAGAGATACAGGGGATAGTACTGCGAGTTTATAAGGACATATTCTTTTATACATCTTTAGACTGACTCTGCTTTGGGGACCCACATACGTGAGGTGTCATTTTATTTGGGAGACTGAGGGGAACACTGGGGAGTAGGAATTTTGTGCTGGAGTGGTGATCGTACGAAGAAAAGTCAGGAAAATATGCTTTTTTTAAGCACATTTTGAGGTTTACAGAGGAGTCTGGGTAAGAAAATGTTGGGGGATCCACGCAAGCCACTCCTCCCTAGACTCCTTGGGGTGTCTAGTTTTAAAAAATGTCTGGGTTTGGTAGGTTTCCCTAGATGAAGGCCGCACACAGGACCAAAAACATAGGTGCCCTCTCCCCCCCCAAACACAGGTAGTTTTGTAATATATCGTTTTGATGTGCCCACATACGTCCGTGATGTGCCAAACACTAAAATTTTGAAAAGAAACACACTTAGGTTATGTGAAAAAGACCCCTCACCCACCAACCAAGTTGGTGGCATGCTTCATCATCGGGGTCCCACCTGAGGCACCTAGCGTGTCATAGGTGTGCTGCGACGCCTGATTACAGCGGAGCAGGTTTGGTCATTTTTACCACACATACTGGTTGGATTTGGCACGAGGGTGAGTGATGGTTCAGTGGATCAAATTTTACTAACAAGAGCTTTCACAAAAATGAAAAGCACTGTTAGTAACTGAAAGGCAAAAAACTGAACCAATGACTCACAGCTCGTGAGCTGTAAAGCCGCGACAAGGCACCAACCACTTTACAGTCCATTCACACAACTTTCATACATGACACACACAAGGCCATTCACACCGCCAGCCACGGGCCCAGCACATTACAACACTCACATCGACAGACAGCGCCACTCAAGGGCCCATCACTTACATACGCCCACATGCCTGATACAACAATCACACCAGCTGATGGGAGTGTGTGGACTGGTGTTTGGCTTGCAGTGTGTTGCAGTAGCCAACATCAAGTCAATATGTACAGTCTCAGCCAAGCCCCACTCCACACACAATGGCATCATATTTTTTTTTTTTTTAACAGAGGAACCCCTAACTAAGTAGAAAGAATTACAAAACAACAAACACAAAAGCTCTAACTAACAACATGACAGAAATGCTAACCATGAAACTAAACACATGAAAATACAAAACAGACATGAGTTTACACTCATGGTTGTTCCCAGAAATTCTTCTGGGTGTGGTAATTCTTAAAACAAGCACCGACACACAGCCCAGGCTTTGAAGGACAATCTGGGCAGTACATTCGAGACTCCCTCCGGATACCTCTTCGAAAACACACTCTACATTTCTTAGCTGGAAAGTCTTTTTTGGGTGTGGGAGGAATGTGCTCAGCAAAGTGGCGATCTTTCAATCTAGCCACATCCTCCACCACTGCTTCTCTAGGAACTCTGGCCTGTTCCACCACAATAAGGCTCTCTATCACTGACTCCTGAAATTTCACAAATGTCATCTTTGAGTCTGGAGACCTATCCCTAAACACAATAAAAGCATTGAAGGTTGCTAAGTGGAAGAGGTGAAGTGCTAACTTCTTATACCAAACATAAGACTTACGAATAGCAGTATAAGGTTCCAACCTCTGGTCAACTCTATCTACACCTCCCATGTGCTTATTATAATCTAAAATGCACACAGGTTTGCGCACTTCAGCAACCTGGCCCCAAACAGTCACAGGGGAAGTACTCTCATCATGGATGGTACTTAGCATGTAGACATCCCTCTTGTCTGAAAATTTCAAAGCTAGCAGCTCCTCGTTCCGCAAGGCACAGCACTGTCCCCTCTCAAGTTTTTTACAGACAAGCTCCCTTGGATAGCCTTTCCGGTTAGAACGGATTGTGCCACAAGCAACTGTGTCCACTCTAAACAATTCCTTGAACAACTGCACACCAGTGTAGAAGTTATCTACATACAAATGGTGACCTTTGTTGAACAGTCGTCTACCAAGATCCCACACTATTTTCTCAGTAACTCCAAAAGTGGGAGGACAACCAGGGGGGTCAATATTGGAATCCCTACCAGTGTACACACGGAAACTATACACATATCCTGTCCTACTTTCAGACAGCATATACAATTTAATTCCATATCGTGCCCTTTTGCTAGGAATGTACTGCCTAAAAACCAAACGACCCTTGAAGAGGACCAAAGACTCGTCCACACTTATCTCTTTGCCTGGAACATAGACCTCCGAAAACCGATCTACAAAATGATCAAGGACAGGCCTAATCTTAAAAAGACGGTCAGAATCTGGGTGATCTCGTGGCAAGGCTAATGCATTGTCAACAAAATGCAGCATCCTAAGAAGAAGCAAATACCGATTACGACTCATGGTAGCTGGAAATATAGCTGTTGCCATCAAGGGACTAGTAGACCAATAAGAAGCCAGTGACGGCTTCCTTATCAACCCCATCAAAAAAGTCAAACCCAAAAACTTTTTTAGCTCCTCCAAATTTGTGGGAATCCACTGGGCAGCTCTAGAGTGTGGCCTAAGTCTAGCAGCGTTGTCCCTCAAATGCTGCTCCGCATACAAATTAGTCTGCTCAACAATCTCTTCCAAAAACACATCATCCATGAATAACTCAAAGAAATTGATAGGCATAAAGTTCTCTGTATTGGCGTTACACCCCGGGAGACCAGTAAAGGCAGGCAACTCTGGCTGCTCCATGTTTGGGGCAACCCAGACATCAGGTCTTCTAACGGGAAACCTTTCAGCCCCAGGTTGCTGCACTATTGGCACATCAATGTCCTCCTCTAAAACAGAACCTTCATCTGCACTGAGTGTGGCTTCATCATCAGAAGATTCCCCTCCAACAGAAACATCACTGCCAGAATCTCTGACTTCCTCCTCTGCCTCAGATGCAGAGTCCGTCTCATAGTCATGATCAGACTGTGACTCAAAAAGCATACCAACCACCTGCTGAGCGGTCATCCTGCGGCTAGCCATGATCTCTCCTGCTAAAATTAACTGGACAAATTCACCACCAACAACCAGCACTGTGTAAGACAAGTAACAAAGTGTAGCTTTGTTAGTAAGAGTTACAAACTCAAAAACTATACCGCTCACTTGCCTGAAAAAGCTTGATTCACCAGCAACTACACAGCAATCACCAATGATATCCCACTAAAAAGAAAGAAAGAAAGGCAAATTAGAAATAAGACACAACAAATATCATTGTGCACAAACCTAAGGACAATTTCACACACAATCCTGCATTTAGTACACCCCCTACAAACATGTCATTCATGCATGGCAACAATACTCCTTTGGAGTAAATTGTTTTTACTTACCTAAAACATGCAACTGTGCAAACTGCAGGTCAACCACCGCCAAAACCGCAAGGAGCCACAGCAAATAAAGCAAAAGCTTTGAACTAGAACAAAAAGGAGGAACATTTTTTTTATCACAAATGCAAAGACTTCTTCAGTTGACAAACACCCCACCATCAAACATTTTAGAAATTGGTGCCTAAGTGGATTCTGTCATAGGGGCAGATGGGCCTACTAAAAAAATAGGCCTGTCTGCCCCAAGGAAGCCAGAAAATACCTTTAGTACTGTGTCCCCATGGAGAGCGACCCTTGCCAAAGGGGACAGCCCTCAAACAAAAAAAAACAAAAAAAACACACACAACACTATCCCTGGTGCCTAAGTGGCTTCTGCCCCCTTGGGGGCAGGTGGGCCTAAGAAAATAGGCCCATCTGCCCCCAGGAGGTGTAGAAATGGCCAACAGGTCAATGCCCCCCTTGGGGGGGCGCCCCGTGACCAAGGGGACGCCCCCCCACAAAAATAAACACATAAAAAAAAATCCCTGGCGTTCTAGTGGTTTCTGCCCCCCTTGGGGGCAGATCAGCCTAAAAATAATAGGCTGATCTGTCTCCAAGGGGTGCAGAAATGGCCTGGGTACATGTGCCCCCAAAGTGGGGGGCGACCCTTGCCCAAGCCCCCCCCCCCATCCACTAACACACACACACACACACACTATCCCTGGTGTCTACGTGGCTTCTGCCCCCCTTGGGGGCAGGTGGGTCTAGAAAAATAGGCCCATCTGCCCCCAGGGGGGGCAGAAATGGCCAACAGGTCAATGCCCCCCTTGGGGGGGCGCCCCGTGCCCGAGGGGATGCCCCCCCACAAAAATAAACACATAAAAAAAAATCCCTGGCGTTCTAGTGGTTTCTGCCCCCCTTGGGGGCAGATCAGCCTAAAAATAATAGGCTGATCTGTCTCCAAGGGGTGCAGAAATGGCCTGGGTACATGTGCCCCCAAAGTGGGGGGCGACCCTTGCCCAAACCCCCCCCCATCCACTAACACACACACACACACACACTATCCCTGGTGTCTACGTGGCTTCTGCCCCCCTTGGGGGCAGGTGGGTCTAGAAAAATAGGCCCATCTGCCCCCAGGGGGGGCAGAAATGGCCAACAGGTCAATGCCCCCCTTGGGGGGGCGCCCCGTGCCCGAGGGGACGCCCCCCCACAAAAATAAACACATAAAAAAAAATCCCTGGCGTTCTAGTGGTTTCTGCCCCCCTTGGGGGCAGATCAGCCTAAAAATAATAGGCTGATCTGTCTCCAAGGGGTGCAGAAATGGCCTGGGTACATGTGCCCCCAAAGTGGGGGGCGACCCTTGCCCAAGCCCCCCCCCATCCACTAACACACACACACACACACACTATCCCTGGTGTCTACGTGGCTTCTGCCCCCCTTGGGGGCAGGTGGGTCTAGAAAAATAGGCCCATCTGCCCCCAGGGGGGGCAGAAATGGCCAACAGGTCAATGCCCCCCTTGGGGGGGCGCCCCGTGCCCAAGGGGACGCCCCCCCACAAAAATAAACACATAAAAAAAAAACCCTGGCGTTCTAGTGGTTTCTGCCCCCCTTGGGGGCAGATCAGCCTAAAAATAATAGGCTGATCTGTCTCCAAGGGGTGCAGAAATGGCCTGGGTACATGTGCCCCCAAAGTGGGGGGCGACCCTTGCCCAAGCCCCCCCCCCATCCACTAACACACACACACACACACACTATCCCTGGTGTCTACGTGGCTTCTGCCCCCCTTGGGGGCAGGTGGGTCTAGAAAAATAGGCCCATCTGCCCCCAGGGGGGGCAGAAATGGCCAACAGGTCAATGCCCCCCTTGGGGGGGCGCCCCGTGCCCGAGCGGACGCCCCCCCACAAAAATAAACACATAAAAAAAAATCCCTGGCGTTCTAGTGGTTTCTGCCCCCCTTGGGGGCAGATCAGCCTAAAAATAATAGGCTGATCTGTCTCCAAGGGGTGCAGAAATGGCCTGGGTACATGTGCCCCCAAAGTGGGGGGCGACCCTTGCCCAAGCCCCCCCCCATCCACTAACACACACACACACACACACTATCCCTGGTGTCTACGTGGCTTCTGCCCTCCTTGGGGGCAGGTGGGTCTAGAAAAATAGGCCCATCTGCCCCCAGGGGGGGCAGAAATGGCCAACAGGTCAATGCCCCCCTTGGGGGGGGCGCCCCGTGCCCAAGGGGACGCCCCCCCACAAAAATAAACACATAAAAAAAAAACCCTGGCGTTCTAGTGGTTTCTGCCCCCCTTGGGGGCAGATCAGCCTAAAAATAATAGGCTGATCTGTCTCCAAGGGGTGCAGAAATGGCCTGGGTACATGTGCCCCCAAAGTGGGGGGCGACCCTTGCCCAAGCCCCCCCCCCCATCCACTAACACACACACACACACACACTATCCCTGGTGTCTACGTGGCTTCTGCCCCCCTTGGGGGCAGGTGGGTCTAGAAAAATAGGCCCATCTGCCCCCAGGGGGGGCAGAAATGGCCAACAGGTCAATGCCCCCCTTGGGGGGGCGCCCCGTGCCCAAGGGGACACCCCCCACAAAAATAAACACATAAAAAAAAATCCCTGGCGTTCTAGTGGTTTCTGCCCCCCTTGGGGGCAGATCAGCCTAAAAATAATAGGCTGATCTGTCTCCAAGGGGTGCAGAAATGGCCTGGGTACATGTGCCCCCAAAGTGGGGGGCGACCCTTGCCCAAGCCCCCCCCCATCCACTAACACACACACACACACACACTATCCCTGGTGTCTACGTGGCTTCTGCCCCCCTTGGGGGCAGGTGGGTCTAGAAAAATAGGCCCATCTGCCCCCAGGGGGGGCAGAAATGGCCAACAGGTCAATGCCCCCCTTGGGGGGGCGCCCCGTGCCCATGGGGACGCCCCCCCACAAAAATAAACACATAAAAAAACATCCCTGGCGTTCTAGTGGTTTCTGCCCCCCTTGGGGCAGATCAACCTAAAAATAATAGGCTGATCTGCCCTCAAGGGGGGCAGAAATGGCCCTAAAAGACATGCCCCCCAAAGGGGAGCGACCCTTGCCCAAGGGGGCGCCCCCCCATCCACTACACACACAATCCCTGGTGCCTAAGTGGCTTCTGCCCCCCTTGGGGGCAGATGGACCTAAAAAAAATAGGCCGATCTGCCCCCAAGGGGGGCAGAAATGGCCAACAGTTCTCTGCCCCCTTGGGGGGGGCGCCCCTTGCCCAAGGGGGCACCCCCTCCCAACATACCTGCACAGAAAATATAATTCCCTGGTGATCCAGTGGTTTCTGCCCCCCTTGGGGGCAGATCCGCCTAAAAAGTAGGCCAATCTGCCCCCAAGGGGGGCAGAAATGGCCGTAACTAATTGCCCCCACAAGGGGAGCGACCCTTGCCCAAGGGGCCGCTCCCCGCCAGCAAGAAACACGAGCAAACAACAAAAAAAAAAATCCCTGGTGTCTAGTGGGCATTCCTGCTGCCCGATCGCAATGCGATCGGGCAGCAGGAATGCTCAAAGAGACACCGGGGGAAAGGAAAAGCCTTTCCTTTCCCCCGGTGCCTCTTTAGCCCAAACCCCCCACCCACCGGGAAGAGGAACTCACCTCTTTCCTCGTCGCCGCACAGGAAGCAAATGGCTTCCTGTGCGGCGAAATCCCCATAATGAAGTCAGCGCGCGATCGCGCGCTGACGTCATTATGGGGGGGTGGGGGGGTCGGGGGTGGAAGGGGAAGGGCTTCCCCTTCCATCCCTGACTTTGGGGGGGTGGGGGGAAGCACACAGAGGGAGCGAGAGCGCTCCCTCTGGGCTGTGTGCCGAGGACGTAGTGGTTACGTCCTCGGCACAGCAGCACTAAAAATAATAGGCTGATCTGTCTCCAAGGAGTGCAGAAATGGCCTGGGTACATGTGCCCCCAAAGTGGGGGGCGACCCTTGCCCAAGCCCCCCCCCATCCACTAACACACACACACACACACACTATCCCTGGTGTCTACGTGGCTTCTGCCCTCCTTGGGGGCAGGTGGGTCTAGAAAAATAGGCCCATCTGCCCCCAGGGGGGGCAGAAATGGCCAACAGGTCAATGCCCCCCTTGGGGGGGGCGCCCCATGCCCGAGGGGACGCCCCCCCACAAAAATAAACACATAAAAAAAAATCCCTGGCGTTCTAGTGGTTTCTGCCCCCCTTGGGGGCAGATCAGCCTAAAAATAATAGGCTGATCTGTCTCCAAGGGGTGCAGAAATGGCCTGGGTACATGTGCCCCCAAAGTGGGGGGCGACCCTTGCCCAAGCCCCCCCCCATCCACTAACACACACACACACACACACTATCCCTGGTGTCTACGTGGCTTCTGCCCCCCTTGGGGGCAGGTGGGTCTAGAAAAATAGGCCCATCTGCCCCCAGGGGGGGCAGAAATGGCCAACAGGTCAATGCCCCCCTTGGGGGGGCGCCCCGTGCCCAAGGGGACGCCCCCCCACAAAAATAAACACATAAAAAAAAAACCCTGGCGTTCTAGTGGTTTCTGCCCCCCTTGGGGGCAGATCAGCCTAAAAATAATAGGCTGATCTGTCTCCAAGGGGTGCAGAAATGGCCTGGGTACATGTGCCCCCAAAGTGGGGGGCGACCCTTGCCCAAGCCCCCCCCCCATCCACTAACACACACACACACACACACTATCCCTGGTGTCTACGTGGCTTCTGCCCCCCTTGGGGGCAGGTGGGTCTAGAAAAATAGGCCCATCTGCCCCCAGGGGGGGCAGAAATGGCCAACAGGTCAATGCCCCCCTTGGGGGGGCGCCCCGTGCCCGAGCGGACGCCCCCCCACAAAAATAAACACATAAAAAAAAATCCCTGGCGTTCTAGTGGTTTCTGCCCCCCTTGGGGGCAGATCAGCCTAAAAATAATAGGCTGATCTGTCTCCAAGGGGTGCAGAAATGGCCTGGGTACATGTGCCCCCAAAGTGGGGGGCGACCCTTGCCCAAGCCCCCCCCCATCCACTAACACACACACACACACACACTATCCCTGGTGTCTACGTGGCTTCTGCCCTCCTTGGGGGCAGGTGGGTCTAGAAAAATAGGCCCATCTGCCCCCAGGGGGGGCAGAAATGGCCAACAGGTCAATGCCCCCCTTGGGGGGGGCGCCCCGTGCCCAAGGGGACGCCCCCCCACAAAAATAAACACATAAAAAAAAAACCCTGGCGTTCTAGTGGTTTCTGCCCCCCTTGGGGGCAGATCAGCCTAAAAATAATAGGCTGATCTGTCTCCAAGGGGTGCAGAAATGGCCTGGGTACATGTGCCCCCAAAGTGGGGGGCGACCCTTGCCCAAGCCCCCCCCCCCCCATCCACTAACACACACACACACACACACTATCCCTGGTGTCTACGTGGCTTCTGCCCCCCTTGGGGGCAGGTGGGTCTAGAAAAATAGGCCCATCTGCCCCCAGGGGGGGCAGAAATGGCCAACAGGTCAATGCCCCCCTTGGGGGGGCGCCCCGTGCCCAAGGGGACACCCCCCACAAAAATAAACACATAAAAAAAAATCCCTGGCGTTCTAGTGGTTTCTGCCCCCCTTGGGGGCAGATCAGCCTAAAAATAATAGGCTGATCTGTCTCCAAGGGGTGCAGAAATGGCCTGGGTACATGTGCCCCCA
The DNA here is from genome assembly GCF_031143425.1 of Pleurodeles waltl. Taxonomy (NCBI): domain Eukaryota; kingdom Metazoa; phylum Chordata; class Amphibia; order Caudata; family Salamandridae; genus Pleurodeles; species Pleurodeles waltl. The sequence continues at coordinate 213,983,098 of NC_090446.1, forward strand.
AAGTGGGGGGCGACCCTTGCCCAAGCCCCCCCCCATCCACTAACACACACACACACACACACTATCCCTGGTGTCTACGTGGCTTCTGCCCCCCTTGGGGGCAGGTGGGTCTAGAAAAATAGGCCCATCTGCCCCCAGGGGGGGCAGAAATGGCCAACAGGTCAATGCCCCCCTTGGGGGGGCGCCCCGTGCCCATGGGGACGCCCCCCCACAAAAATAAACACATAAAAAAACATCCCTGGCGTTCTAGTGGTTTCTGCCCCCCTTGGGGCAGATCAACCTAAAAATAATAGGCTGATCTGCCCTCAAGGGGGGCAGAAATGGCCCTAAAAGACATGCCCCCCAAAGGGGAGCGACCCTTGCCCAAGGGGGCGCCCCCCCATCCACTACACACACAATCCCTGGTGCCTAAGTGGCTTCTGCCCCCCTTGGGGGCAGATGGACCTAAAAAAAATAGGCCGATCTGCCCCCAAGGGGGGCAGAAATGGCCAACAGTTCTCTGCCCCCTTGGGGGGGGCGCCCCTTGCCCAAGGGGGCACCCCCTCCCAACATACCTGCACAGAAAATATAATTCCCTGGTGATCCAGTGGTTTCTGCCCCCCTTGGGGGCAGATCCGCCTAAAAAGTAGGCCAATCTGCCCCCAAGGGGGGCAGAAATGGCCGTAACTAATTGCCCCCACAAGGGGAGCGACCCTTGCCCAAGGGGCCGCTCCCCGCCAGCAAGAAACACGAGCAAACAACAAAAAAAAAAATCCCTGGTGTCTAGTGGGCATTCCTGCTGCCCGATCGCAATGCGATCGGGCAGCAGGAATGCTCAAAGAGACACCGGGGGAAAGGAAAAGCCTTTCCTTTCCCCCGGTGCCTCTTTAGCCCAAACCCCCCACCCACCGGGAAGAGGAACTCACCTCTTTCCTCGTCGCCGCACAGGAAGCAAATGGCTTCCTGTGCGGCGAAATCCCCATAATGAAGTCAGCGCGCGATCGCGCGCTGACGTCATTATGGGGGGGTGGGGGGGTCGGGGGTGGAAGGGGAAGGGCTTCCCCTTCCATCCCTGACTTTGGGGGGGTGGGGGGAAGCACACAGAGGGAGCGAGAGCGCTCCCTCTGGGCTGTGTGCCGAGGACGTAGTGGTTACGTCCTCGGCACAGCAGCACTAAAAATAATAGGCTGATCTGTCTCCAAGGAGTGCAGAAATGGCCTGGGTACATGTGCCCCCAAAGTGGGGGGCGACCCTTGCCCAAGCCCCCCCCCATCCACTAACACACACACACACACACACACTATCCCTGGTGTCTACGTGGCTTCTGCCCTCCTTGGGGGCAGGTGGGTCTAGAAAAATAGGCCCATCTGCCCCCAGGGGGGGCAGAAATGGCCAACAGGTCAATGCCCCCCTTGGGGGGGGCGCCCCGTGCCCAAGGGGACGCCCCCCCACAAAAATAAACACATAAAAAAAAAACCCTGGCGTTCTAGTGGTTTCTGCCCCCCTTGGGGGCAGATCAGCCTAAAAATAATAGGCTGATCTGTCTCCAAGGGGTGCAGAAATGGCCTGGGTACATGTGCCCCCAAAGTGGGGGGCGACCCTTGCCCAAGCCCCCCCCCCATCCACTAACACACACACACACACACACTATCCCTGGTGTCTACGTGGCTTCTGCCCCCCTTGGGGGCAGGTGGGTCTAGAAAAATAGGCCCATCTGCCCCCAGGGGGGGCAGAAATGGCCAACAGGTCAATGCCCCCCTTGGGGGGGCGCCCCGTGCCCGAGCGGACGCCCCCCCACAAAAATAAACACATAAAAAAAAATCCCTGGCGTTCTAGTGGTTTCTGCCCCCCTTGGGGGCAGATCAGCCTAAAAATAATAGGCTGATCTGTCTCCAAGGGGTGCAGAAATGGCCTGGGTACATGTGCCCCCAAAGTGGGGGGCGACCCTTGCCCAAGCCCCCCCCCATCCACTAACACACACACACACACACACTATCCCTGGTGTCTACGTGGCTTCTGCCCTCCTTGGGGGCAGGTGGGTCTAGAAAAATAGGCCCATCTGCCCCCAGGGGGGGCAGAAATGGCCAACAGGTCAATGCCCCCCTTGGGGGGGGCGCCCCGTGCCCAAGGGGACGCCCCCCCACAAAAATAAACACATAAAAAAAAAACCCTGGCGTTCTAGTGGTTTCTGCCCCCCTTGGGGGCAGATCAGCCTAAAAATAATAGGCTGATCTGTCTCCAAGGGGTGCAGAAATGGCCTGGGTACATGTGCCCCCAAAGTGGGGGGCGACCCTTGCCCAAGCCCCCCCCCCCCATCCACTAACACACACACACACACACACTATCCCTGGTGTCTACGTGGCTTCTGCCCCCCTTGGGGGCAGGTGGGTCTAGAAAAATAGGCCCATCTGCCCCCAGGGGGGGCAGAAATGGCCAACAGGTCAATGCCCCCCTTGGGGGGGCGCCCCGTGCCCAAGGGGACACCCCCCACAAAAATAAACACATAAAAAAAAATCCCTGGCGTTCTAGTGGTTTCTGCCCCCCTTGGGGGCAGATCAGCCTAAAAATAATAGGCTGATCTGTCTCCAAGGGGTGCAGAAATGGCCTGGGTACATGTGCCCCCAAAGTGGGGGGCGACCCTTGCCCAAGCCCCCCCCCATCCACTAACACACACACACACACACACTATCCCTGGTGTCTACGTGGCTTCTGCCCCCCTTGGGGGCAGGTGGGTCTAGAAAAATAGGCCCATCTGCCCCCAGGGGGGGCAGAAATGGCCAACAGGTCAATGCCCCCCTTGGGGGGGCGCCCCGTGCCCATGGGGACGCCCCCCCACAAAAATAAACACATAAAAAAACATCCCTGGCGTTCTAGTGGTTTCTGCCCCCCTTGGGGCAGATCAACCTAAAAATAATAGGCTGATCTGCCCTCAAGGGGGGCAGAAATGGCCCTAAAAGACATGCCCCCCAAAGGGGAGCGACCCTTGCCCAAGGGGGCGCCCCCCCATCCACTACACACACAATCCCTGGTGCCTAAGTGGCTTCTGCCCCCCTTGGGGGCAGATGGACCTAAAAAAAATAGGCCGATCTGCCCCCAAGGGGGGCAGAAATGGCCAACAGTTCTCTGCCCCCTTGGGGGGGGCGCCCCTTGCCCAAGGGGGCACCCCCTCCCAACATACCTGCACAGAAAATATAATTCCCTGGTGATCCAGTGGTTTCTGCCCCCCTTGGGGGCAGATCCGCCTAAAAAGTAGGCCAATCTGCCCCCAAGGGGGGCAGAAATGGCCGTAACTAATTGCCCCCACAAGGGGAGCGACCCTTGCCCAAGGGGCCGCTCCCCGCCAGCAAGAAACACGAGCAAACAACAAAAAAAAAAAATCCCTGGTGTCTAGTGGGCATTCCTGCTGCCCGATCGCAATGCGATCGGGCAGCAGGAATGCTCAAAGAGACACCGGGGGAAAGGAAAAGCCTTTCCTTTCCCCCGGTGCCTCTTTAGCCCAAACCCCCCACCCACCGGGAAGAGGAACTCACCTCTTTCCTCGTCGCCGCACAGGAAGCAAATGGCTTCCTGTGCGGCGAAATCCCCATAATGAAGTCAGCGCGCGATCGCGCGCTGACGTCATTATGGGGGGGTGGGGGGGTCGGGGGTGGAAGGGGAAGGGCTTCCCCTTCCATCCCTGACTTTGGGGGGGTGGGGGGAAGCACACAGAGGGAGCGAGAGCGCTCCCTCTGGGCTGTGTGCCGAGGACGTAGTGGTTACGTCCTCGGCACAGCAGCACTGTGCCGCGGGACGTAACCACTACGTCCGCGGCACAGAAGGGGTTAAGGAACAAAGCAGCGATGGGTCAGAAATTTCCAATTCAGTTGAGTGTTGGTCCTGTGAGATTTTATTTAAAGTGTATTTGTTATGCTATTCTTGTCAGAACCAGAGCAATGACAGGATGTACACTATAAGAAAAGTAAATATAGTTGAGATGCTTGGGACATTTCAGTTTATAATTACTATTATTAAGAACACTACATCAAAGGATTGTAATTAAAGATGGTTCTGAGAAAAACATTTTTTGACGAGTGACTAATTGGTGAGTCTGAGACCTTCTTGTACAGTAGACAGCAAAAATAAAACTTTTGTTCATACAGTTACTGCAACGACACTCGTCAATTGTGTGAATATAATCAGCGCCACTGGAATTATTCGATACTGTGGCTACAATGTTTTCTGTACAATTATGAATTTGCCGCACTCACCACATAGTCCGTCATCTGCTGCACACTTTGCAGATTTTAACAAAAAAAAATTCCAGCTAAGACAGATCAAAGGTTACTACAAACATGTGAGATGTGTTTCTTGGCAATGGGAGGTCTTTCGCAAAAGTTGACTAATCATCTTTCAGCTGCTTATCGCTTCATTTAATTGCTAAACAGATACTAATGAGGTGAAATACAGACAAGACAGTGTGACCATTAGTGAAAATGACAAAATAATGAAGAAATACTATCACAAAATGTGCCATAGTATGTTGCATAATTTGTCTTTGCATTGCGCATAATTTAGCCAACCATGACACATAATTTGGTCCTCACCTGCTGCATACTTCCAGTTGCCCTGAATATAATCCACCATGGTAAAAATGCAATGAGTGGCAACAGGGAACGCATCAACGACCCTGCTGTTTACAAGTGGGAGCAGATATGGTGTGTAAATTCGACAGCTGGCCTGCGCTTCCTTTTGGGACCACAGGGATGCTTTTGACCTGTGCAGGTGCCACACTAACCTGCTTCCTCCCTGCAGTGGACCACTCACTCCTTAGAGAGATCTCTGGCTGGTATATGTGTGATGACAGAGCTCACGGCGGTGGAGCAGAGACACTTCCATGAAAGCTGGCTGCTGAGCAAGCATCCCTGTTAATCAGGTCTACTTGACTTATTCTTTTGCTTTTCAGTAACGACCCCATAAACTAGGTTTTGAAACTGCACAAGCAAAATGCCCCTGCTTCTAGAAGGGTAACACCCTGCAGTTCAGGGACATTTATTTTCATGCTTGACACACTACGTTTCTTTTTGCTGTACACGTCAGACATCATCACGAACATGAAATATATTTCCCATTTGCATATTTTATCAGGTTGTCGCGATTAGTGAATTGAGGGCCAGACCACTCTGTAGTTATGTTTGCCCCCTCTAAACAGGCAGGCTGAAAGGTCAATGCTATTAAATAAAATGTTCCAGTATTTCAAACATAATCAAAATCAAATGAAGGTTAGAGTTCAGGAGCTAATTTTCGCTAAAAAAACAAAACAAGAAAATTCCAAACCAGCAATAATTTTCTCGAAATATGAAATATTTTCTCGAGCACTCCGGCCAACTACTGAAAACATACGAGGGTCCATGTTTTCCTTATGGTTTCTGGACTACTTTTTCTCTTTATTTTGTAGGAAGCGTGATCTCACTGGGCAGTAGTCGAGCGCTTTGCATGGCATCGACCCTATTACATGGATATTTGCACTTTTGCCGGTTACATTGATAATTGAACTTTTGCTGGTTACATGGATAATTGCACTTTTGCCGAAACGATTCACTGCAAGTGAACTTCTGTTTCTTTTTGTGTGTCTGCTTCACACTCATGGCAGCCATCAGCTCGCTTATGTGAAACACTTTTACTTTTCGTTTTCAGTTCATAAGGCAAGAAAAGTCCGGTTAGTTATGTGAAATTGTTTTACTTTTCATTTTCAGTTTATGTGGCAAGAAAAGTCTGGTTAGGAGTTTACAACGCTAATAGCTTTAACTCGAGCAAACGCGAGACCCATTGCATTGCAAATACTTGTTTTCATTGTTCCCTGTTAGAAACCCTATCCAGGTAGGGACCATCACTCTAGCCAGGGAAAGGAAGATACCCAGCTCAGATAACCCCTGCTCACTCCCATAGTAGCTTGGCACAAGCAGTCAGGGTTATCTCAGAAGCAATGTGCAAACCAATTGCACATAATGCACTATAATACAGTGAAAATACTACAATAGAACACCACATCAGTTTTAGAAAAATAGCCAATATTTCTCTTTGTAAAACAAGACCAATAAAAATCCAACATACAGTAATAAAAGTTATGAATTATGAAAGAATTAGCTTAAAAATAAAGTTCCTTGAAGTCAATAGCTCTCTCTGGGGCTGTCACGGTGTCATGAACAACAAATCCAACAGTTCAGGCTGACCGCGGCGTCGCGGGCCATCTACAGTGTTGGGAAGACTCACAAACAGTACCTTGGAAATGTAGGGCGTTGTGATTCTAGCGATGATATCCGGAGTGCGGCATCACTGGCATCGAATCAGGAGATCGATGCAGGGTCGGCAGGCTGTCGAAGTCACAAGCTTTGCAGATCAAACTCCTGGCTGATGACAAAGTCTGGAGTGCTGGCGTTGATGGCGTCGGGCTGTGGTGCGAAGAGGGACAATGCAACGTGGAGTGTCCACAGGGCATGGTGCAGACAGTGGCTCGGTGATGGCATCCTGCAGCGTTGGTGAGACCAGGCTGCGGTGTGAAGCGGGGTGGTGTGACGTGGGGTGTCTCCAGGTCACGGTGCAGGTAGCAGCATCATCATTGCTGAAGCGTTGTCAACTGTAGTCCCAAGGCAGGCTTCGTGTGGCGCCCTTGGGCCGCAGTGCAGACAGGGGTATCTATTGATGAAGCTGGCGTCAGTGAGCCGGGGCTGCAGTGCGGGTTAGGATGGTGCTTCATGTACCTCCCGAGCGGTGTCCTCTGGCCACGTTGCCGACAGCAGCATCGGTGTCAGTGTAAAGCAGCAGCATCAGTGATACCAAGGCTGCGGTGTGAGCGAGGCGAAGCTGAGTGTGGGACCCACAGTTCACGGTGCAAGCAGCAGTACGCTGACGGCATCAGGTGGTGTAGTCGGTGAGACCAGAGCTGCGGTGCGAAGAGGGGCACTGCTCCATGCATCGCTGTCAGGTCATGGTTCAGGCAGCGGTGTTGTTGACGGCGTTGTGGTGTTTTTTTCTTCTGTTGCAGCACAAAACACAGAGTTCCCAGTGCTGGAGGAAGATGAATCTGAAGACTTTAATAATCTCTGAGACTTCCAACAGGAGACAAGCTCTACTTCAAGCCCTTGGAGAAACTTCACAAGCAGGATACACAGCAAAGCCCAGTCTCTGTCCTCTTTAAGGCAGAAGCAGCAACTGCAGGCCAACTCAGCAAAGCACACACAGCAAAGGGGCAGACCTCCTCCTCCACCTCTTCAGCTCTTCTCCTTGGCAGAGGTTCCTCTTGATCCAGAAGTGTTCTAAAAGTCTGTGGTTTTGGGTCCACTACTCATACCCATTTGTGCCTTTGAAGTAGGCAAACTTCAAAGGAAAGTCTCTGTTGTTCACAAGATCGTGCTTTGTCCAGGCCTGGCTTCAGATGCACTCCAGGGGATTGGAGGCTACATTGTGTGTGGACAGGCACAGCCCTTTCAGGTACAGGTGTCAGCTCCTCCCTCCCCACTCTAGCCCAGGTAGACTCATCAGTATATGCAGGACACACTCAGCTCCCTTTGTGTCACTGTCTGGAGGGAATTCACAAACAACCCAACTGCCAGTCTGGCCCAGACGTGGATTCCACAGGCAGGCAGAGGCACAGAATAGTTGAGCAAGAAAATGCTCACTTTCTAAATGTGGCATTTCCAAACAGACAATCTAAAAACCAACCCTACAGAAAGATGTATTTTTAAGTTATGAGTTCAGAGACCCCAAACTCCATATCTACATCTGCTCCCAATGGGAAATTACACTCAAGAGGAATTTAAATGCAATCCCCATGTTAACCTTTGGGAGACATAGGCATTACAATAGTGAAAACCGAATTTGTCAGTATTTCACTATCAGGACATGTAAAACACACCAGTACATGTTCTACCTTTTAAATACACTGCACCCTGCCCATGGGGCTACCTAGGACCTAACCTAGTGGTGACCTATATGTAGTAAAAGGGAAGGTTTGGGCCTGGCAAGTGGGTACACTTGTCAGGTTGAATTGTTAGTGCAAAACTGCACCGCAACTGCAGTGGCAGGTTTGAGAAATGTTTGTAGGGCTACTCGTGGGTGGCATCCACTAGTAGCATTTGATTTACAGGCCCTGGGCACCTCCGGTGCACTTTACCAGGGACTCATCAGTAAATTAAATATGTCAATCATGGATAAACCAATCACCAATCAAATTTAGATAGGGATCACTTGCACTTTAGCACTGATCATCACTGATCAGTGGTAAATTGCACAGAGACAATAAACCAGCAAAAACAGAGTCAACCATACCATAAAAAAGGAGGTCAGAACGCAAAACAGATAGGGGGGAAACACGGCAAAAGATGCCAAGTCTAACATTCCATTTTTCCTTTAAACAAAAGTGTTGCCTCCCAACATTTCTAAGGGTCCCTTCAATCGGTTGTAAGTCTTCTACCCCACTTCTGTTCACCAGTAGCACCATGAAGCTGCCTTTGGGTGGTGTAAGCAATGAACAAATAGAACACCATGAGAACACAAACAACCTGACTCCTTATGGGCACCCTAAGGTGAGAGCACTGATATTGTGATGGGAACACTTACACAGAGGAATGGATACTGACATGGGCACTGCCTTTGACAATGACACAGGGACACTGAATCACAACAACAATTAAGCATTCTGCAGTAGTGAAACAGACATGTTGATGCTACAGCAAAAATCTTTTTCTTTTAAATTTTTTTAAAAATCTACAAAATCTCACAAAATTATTGCCTGCATTCGTGCAGAAAATATCTTCCTGAGATATGTTTTCAGCTCAAGACAGACTACTGTTAGTATCTCGGACTGAAGAGAATTGTTTGGTTTCTCTGTTGTAACTCGGGGGCTGCCCTTGAGTCCCAGAGTGGATGGAGAAACACTGTTCCAATTAAAGATAACTTTTTGCTACCTCTTTTTCATGTTTTTAAATGTTGCAAGTTGCACACCTCTGCAAGTCTGGCAAACGTTTGAGAGAATATTTGAGAAGTTCTGAAACATATCTAAGCAACTCTATACACTGCGAAAATTGAGCAAATGTGTTGTAAAACACACTGATAGCGTTATAAAAGTTAAATACTTACATTGATTAAAACTATGAAATTAAGAATAAATAAAAATGACGTAACACCTTTGACAAAAGCATTCTCTTGCAATTCAAGGAACTATCCTTTTTCTACCCAAAAATATTGGAGAAGGTCAAGCGCCCTTTATAGATAAGCAGACCATTATATGGTTTTGGTAGTTTGGTGTTTGCTGACCAATGTTATGATAGTGCTTTCTATTTTCAGTGTAGGCTTATCTGAATAAAGTTTATAAAGTAGTGGTGCGTCGGTGTTTTAGGGAGACAATGATAGTCTTTTCCTCATGCCAGCTAAAGATTACTTATGTTGAATAGACTGTGAACCTTGAGCAGCAGAACTTGTTTTCCTGACGTCTGGAGCTGAGCAACCTTATGCACCAAAATTTTAACCACCATCATGATCTCCTTCTTCCACATTACATTATGATGTTGTACCAGCAGCCGCCTTTTCTTTTCTGCTCAGCTCACTTGACTGAATTGGTCCTACAGCCTAGATGTATGCCTGGCGTCTCATGATGCACTTCAGCAATGCGAATTATGACACATGAACTGTATTCCTGGTTCTTTCTTAGTGTGAAGAAACCCACAATCAAAGACGAGGATTGGTCGTGGCATCAAACCCAGGGCTTGTTCTGGAGCCAGTCTCAATGAGCTCAGAGCAGGCTGAAACAAATGTGGAAGTTCTACCCGCTGATTGTTTTGACTTCAAAAAGACACAACCAGGTTGTGCTCCTACAACAGTATGAATAGGAGTGATTTGCACTTCCTTAGTATAGCTCTCCACATGAAGAATGACAGGTTCATCTTCCTCACTGTGATCATTGCCAGATACTTTATGCATTGTCTCCCATGGCAATGCTTAGCGGTCCACTCCTTGTCACCTTCTTCTGAAGGGAGCTCGGAGATATTCGGGCACTTTCTCATCTTTTTCTTAAAAGAAGAGATGCTAATGAAGAAGACAATTTTTATGATGAAACAAACAACGCATCCTGTTCTGCTCCTTCCCCGCGTGTGCTGGGCACCTGTTCTTTTTCTGCTTTCTACATTTCTGCCTCACTATCAACCCTACCTGTGGTCACTGCAGCACTGTGATTAAGGGGGTTTTCTCTCTGACAGCACTATGATTTTGTTGGTGGTACATTGGCTTCGGGAGAGCTTACAATATACACAAGATACAAACACGTTAAGCACTTTTGCAGACTGATGCTAGACTATGCAGTGCTGGTGGTCATTCAGAGGTGTCAGATGTCTCACTGGCCATTTTATTGTTAGGAATCAGGTTCCTGAACCATCTTCACTACTTCTGAGAGGTCTGTAGTTAGGAAATTAATGGTGAGGGAATGATTGGACACTCTGAGAACTACCTCTTCAACCTGCAGGTATGAAGAAATAACTTTCATATTTGAGCTTCCTGGTAAATGCAGTGCATAACAAATAATACTACCATAAGTAGTAGTTAGAAACAAACCCTTCATGAAAGATTGACATTACAATAGATATTAATAATATTTCTTCTTTACTAAAAACTGCCTTGTTTGACATTACAGATTGACATTATAGAGGTATTAGTAATGTTTCTTCTTTACTAAAAATTGCCTTGTTTGTTTGCAACTAATGAGTCTGACCTACTTTGACAACACACACAGAGGCCACATATGAATAACTAAGGCAGCCTTTTAATAATCAATTATGAAAGTATTAAGTAAGTATCAGACAGAATAACACATTAACATACACACAGGCAGGGAGCCACAGGAAATAAATTCCTTATGAAAGAAAATAATAATATTCAGAGGTGTCAAGGAGAGTGTTATACAAAGTACCACTAGAGTGCAATGTACGTTTGCGCCTGCTTTGTGCGCCCCCATGGAACTTTAGTTCTGTAATACAGATAGAGCTGGTGCGCATATAACGCCAGTGCTATCATAAGAGGCCGTGACCTCATGCAAATGAGGGAATCTCTTTGCCTCTGCACCTGCACCATACTGTATTATTAATGCGGGCACAACGGGAAAGAAGCTCTCAAGAGGCGCAATGACAGTGTGCCACAAAAAGGTGGCACAATGTCAGTGCGCCCCCTGATGGCAGCCCTCTGCAGTCATCCCCTTGCAGGCAGGGCTGTCACTTACTGCACCCAAATGCAAGGTAATCTTTCACCCCTCTTAAAATTTCAGGAAGGTTGCCACCTGCACAGTGAAACATGGAGTGGCTGCTTCAAAGACGTTCCATATTTCATCTGCAAGTTCGCAGCTGCCCTCAGGGCAGCGCATTCATTCTATTATAGTGCATTCTCATTGTTGGTGCAAGGAGCACCTTTTGAAAAGTGCCCCCAGCGCAAACAAGGAAAATGCATCATATATGCAATATGCCCCCAGGACTCACCAGGAGAAGAAATATTATACATGGCATAAAAACAACACAAGGCCTTACATGTCAGGGCAGTATGCTGTACACTTTGAAAACATGGGAAAACAAGTGAAAAATCTGAGGGACAGACAGGGCTCTTCGGAACCCCAGGAGGGTAACAGGGGAACATAGAAAATCAATTGAAATTGTGCAGTACTAATTTATGTGGCTTACACATCACAATGCTCCACAAAAGCCTGGATAATATGCAATGAATTTGGAAAAATGGGGAAACCCAATAATAGCATTGGAGGGCCAGCTGGTCCTGAGGGCCCCAAGAGAGCAAAAGGGAGACTGGCAAAATTGGTTGAAACCCAGAAAGAATAATAACTATTGCCTATGCACAACATAGGGTTCTACACACACTGGGGCAATATATAGTAAATTCAGGACTAATGTGAAAAATGAGAGATAAGCACCAGCCAGAAACGTGACCCCGCCAGGATATCAACAGGATGACCTTGAAAATACAACAACATTCTGGAAAAATATGTTTTAAATGCATGAATTTGGGGCCATATTTATGAAAGGGTTTTGTCGCTCTTGCACACGCAATGGGGTGCAAAAGCAATGCAACCCTTAAAATGTGATTTATCAGGCAACACAAGGCCACCTTGTATAGCCTTGAGCGGCTTGATAAATTTGGCAACTCAACACAAAAGTCTGCCTTGCATTGCTATGCCCTAGGGAGATGTTCCATGGGTGGTGCGTAGGTGTTCCCACGCAACACCCATGGATTTTGACACGTTAGTAGATTTGCCATAAGTAGCAGACCTGGGAATGTGCTAAAACTACTATGCCTCCCTAGGTGAGCTGTAACCCGGAGAAATATCTTTATTATTCCTCATTTTTTCCTCTTTCTATGTAGGCTGCATTCTGCAGCACACATAGAGAAAGGAAAATGCCTCAGGGGATTGTTTTTGTGCAGGAAGGTGCTCCTGAACAAAAGCAATTCTGCTTACAATGGAGGCACCCGTAAGATCATGGTGCAAGAGCGTCCGCATTGACACTAAGCAGCACATAGTGCACCAGTGCTCAGAAAAGGCAGGAATGTACTGTATTATTTTAAATGTGGCACATTCCTGCCATTTCCCATTCATGCAGCACAGCAAAGTGAAGTTGCACTGCATGATTATTTCATAAATAAAGCACTAGGGGGCATATTTATACTCCGTTTGCGCCGAATTTGCATCGTTTTTTTCGACGCAAATTCGACGCAAAACTAACTCCATATTTATACTTTGGCGTTAGACGCGTCTAGCGCCAAAGTTCATGGAGTTAGCGTCATTTTTTTGCGTGAACACCTTCCTTGCGTTAATGATATGCAAGGTAGGCGTTCCCGTCTTAAAAAATGACTGCGATGCATATGCGTCGTATTTATACTCCTGGGCAAAAATGACGCCCGGGAGTGGGCGGGACTAAAACACCCGCATTTGCGCCGGATTTTAGCGCCTGGGTCAGGGCAGGCGTTAAGGGACCTGTGGGCTCAGAATGAGCCCAGAGGTGCCCTCCCCTGCCCCCAGGGACACCCCCTGCCACCCTTGCCCACCCCAGGAGGACACCCAAGGATGGAGGGACCCACCCCAGGGACATTAAGGTAAGTTCAGGTAAGTATATATATATATTTTTTTTTGTGGCATAGGGGGGCCTGATTTGTGCCCCCCTACATGCCACTATGCCCAATGACCATGCCCAGGGGACAGAAGTCCCCTGGGCATGGCCATTGGGCAAGGGGGCATGACTCCTGTCTTTGCTAAAACAGGAGTCATTTCAATGGGGGATGGGCGTCGTAAAAAAATGGCGCAAATCGGGTTGAGGCGATTTTTTTGCCTCAGCCTGACTTGCACCATTTCTGGGCGCCCATACGCCATTTTCCCCCTACGCCGGCGCTGCCTGGTGTACGTCGTTTTTTTTAAAGCACACCAGACAGCGCCGGCGGCTAACGCCGGCTAACGTCATTCAATAAATACGGCGCCTGCATGGCGCTTCAGAATGGCGTTAGCCGGCGCTAATTTTTTTGACGCAAAACTGCATTGGCGCAGTTTTGCGTCAAAAAGTATAAATATGGGCCTAGGTGTTCAACAAAATGATGGACTAAAACATGGCAAAAAAGAAGACATGAAAAACATAGAGAAAGCCTTCACTACACCCCTCCAACTCCTTTTCAAACATATGTAGGACAAGTATTGAAATTGAGAAGAACGACTTTCACCTAAAACGGTGGAGCTGACCTGGCCCACACTATAAAGCGCTGCTAGAAAAAATGATCAGTGTTGGCAAGCTGCCAGCCAGAGGAGCTAATCCGCCAATGATCCTGCCTACCTTGGAGGAATCAGGGCCTGCCGGGGGGGTGCCCACCTGTTTGGAGCATTGCCGCAAAAAATACACAAATTATGCCTGATAGTACGATGCTGGGTGCTTGCTCGGAATCCACTGGGCCAGTGTCTCTGTGCAGGCGAGCAGCCCGACTCCAGAGGATCTGGCACGGGTGAGGCCATGGCCACTTTGCCTGCCATCTGCAAGATGCAGTGGTGTGGCTGGGGCCAGGCTGTGAGAAGAGCGAGGGGCTGCCCTACAAATGTTCCCACTGACGCTGCTGTGCGAGAAGTCCTACTTGGGCCGAGTGGTAGGCAGAAGTGCCGGGAACTGCTCCTGGGCTTAATTGCAGGTGCGGGTAGGCTTCGTGGTTCGCTGTGACCCACGCAGATCACTGGGCAGGCATTTGCTGCCTATGTGAACATGCTGCATTGAGGAGGCCTGGTCTCGGTGCGGCAGTCCGCCTTACTATGTCCATGTGGTGCCAGCTATTTTGGTGTACAAATGCTTCATAAGGACATGACCGTAGCAAGACTCACTCGTTCAGAGTGACTGTCGAATTGAGGCTTTAATTAGACCCTGGAGCCTGGTCAATGAACAAGTAGCCTTGGCTGTGGCCAATCCTGCTCTTTTTGGCTGACTTAGTGTGTAGCTAGGGAGCACTTGCAGGATCCTCTTGCTGATCCGTTGACAGACTCTGGCCTGTTCATGCCCCCCCCGAGACTGGAGAACCAGGGTGTGGTGGGCCCTGGACAGGTTGTTGAGGAGGCTCATCCTCGCATAGGCAGATGCGAGCAATGGATTTGCCTCCTGATTACCCCTAGCAAAGAGCAATGGAGAAGCCTCCACTCCGGAGCTGGACAAATGTACTATGTTTCTAGTCCTTATGGCACAGTCTTGCTACTACTGTTACTAAAACTGATCTGTTCATGGGCCGGTTTGATTGGCTCTAAGAAAAAGTTCACCAGCACTATGAACCCATAGATCAACTGGAGCACTGTACATAAGATGTGGAATATGGGCACACCACGGCTAGAGAAAAGCTGCTTTGGATGGAAAGGGTTCTAGCGGTCATCTGTAACAAGAGCAAAGATCTGGAAGCATGCTCGAGGAGGAATACTCTACACATCCTGGGTATACCAGAGTCAACGGCAATGGCTTGCATGGAGGACTGTGTCAAGGTGATACTCCAAGCACTGTTCAGAGATGCTCTTTCACCATGATCACTGTCGAAAGGGCCCACAGATCATTCAGTCAGCGTTCACCCCCGGGTGAGCCGTCCTGCCTACAGATAGCCTGGCTGTTGAGCTTTGTGACTGGCAAGAGATCAGCTGCCACTTTATTATCAAGGTAATGAGATCTCCATCTTTCCGAATATCACGGCTGCTATGCAGGCTGCAAGGAGGGATTTTCTCCCAATCAAACCCTTGTTACAATGAAAGGAAGCCAAATACTGTTTGATATACCTGGCTAAGCTACGCATACACCACTTAGGGCAAACTCACCACTTCACGAATCCGAAGGCTGCAGTCAAATTCATCAAAAATATCCCAGTGACTGAGACGGGGTCGCTGTTGGACGCAATGGGATTCTGAGCTGAGACAAATGAGCAAAAATGACTGTGACGGGGCACCTCCTGCGAGTGCCACTTGTGAAAGTGCTGCTGGGCGGTGGATGACAGGTCCTTCACGGATCACTCACCACATCATAGACCATGGACTTGGCCCTAAGTTGCACTGTTGGTGCCAGTAGCTTGATCAGGTGACACGATTCCTTCAAGTGAAAGCTGCTGAATCACTGCTTGGCCAGCAGATTGTGGTCCTCTTTTTGCAGAACCTTTGAGGGGCATTAGCCATGAAATAGTACTCATGCAGCAGGCTTGGTGGCAGTGCTGAACATGAAGGCTGGGCCTAAGGGCACACCTGGTGGGCCCCAGGTACCCCAACTTTGTTCTCCTCTGTCCACCCAGCTCTTTTCTGGCTGGGAGAATGCTGGGTCTCTGGTTCGCCCACTAAATGATTCCCTGGCTGTTTACTCTGGTTGCACATTCAGTGTCAAACAGAGGGTGGGTTGGTGATATTTGGCCCAAATGGGTGGGTAAAAGTGGGAGGTCGTTGGATGTTGGGGTTTTGTTGATGCTGGCAGCCTCTTGGTTGCAGAATGCTCTTTTCTTCTTCTCCCCTCTTGCCACTTAGCGTAATGATATAGGCTTTCATGCTCAGTGTTTTAGGCATGTGTAACAGGAGCTCTCACACAACGTGTTCTTGTATCCAGAGCCACAAGGTAGATATTTGCATATTGTCAAGAAAGGGGGTGGGTAGTGGTGGTAGAAAGGGGTGCACTTCCCACATGTTGAGCAACTATGGTCCATAGTAGTTCATGTCGAAAATTGTGCAAACATGGGGTGGGTTATGGTGCTATGCGGTAAGATGCTCCACTACCCAAGATCATACGGTAGTACTTCAAAGAAACAATAAACATGAAACTTAGCACAGAAGCCGCAGCACTCAAAACAATGTTCATAATAAAGATGTCCTCCAGTTGAGTTGGTTGTAGTGGATTCCGTTAATTAGTAGCCAAGGGCATCAAAAGAGATTGGTTGAGCATTGATCCATAAATACAGCCAAGTAGTCAGTTGAGCATAGTTCCATATACACACTGGGAGGCTGTCCATTGCTAAAATGTTCATCCTTCCTAAATTTCTTTATCTGTTCATTAACCTGCTACTGCCGCTGTGTTTCGGCCATCAGACAGAAATCCCTCACTTGGGCAGGTGGACAGCCTCAAATCACATGGGAGATTCTGATGCTCCATTTTGAACAAAGTTGGCTGGGGGCTCCAGGTAGAGATTTGTATTACTACAGCACTCAGGCACAATATGTATACTGTTGGATTTACCCTACGAGGTTTCAGGCGTACACAGCACTGGAACATGACCATGCTATACCTTGCCGCCTCCAGATGGCACTGTAGTTGTCTTCCAAATGTCCGAGGGCACAGATAGGCTCCGTGGCTTGTACAGTGTGGGTGTTGAACAAATTCCGACTGCGCTTGGCAGCCTATTTGCCCCTTCAGTACCTCTTATTGAACAACCCTCCTTTCCTATTACTCTTGATGTTCGGACCCACAATCGGCTGCGCAATCTGAAGCTGACTTCCATGGATGAGGTGTACCTGGAAGGCACCTTTATCACACCACAACATGCCCTGCAGGGACCTGATGTGACTCTACTAGACACATTCACTTATTACCAGCTGCGTGTTGCCGCCTGGACGATTCACAAATCTTTCCCAGCAGCCCGCCTACATTTCAGGTACCTGAGGCAACCCTTATGAACCCCACTCCGCATGGACTTTTCACAAGACTTTATGCAAGCATGTAGGAGACTGCGCTGGTACGTGTGCCCAACAGCTGGTGGGCGTGGGACACCAATCTGGGGACCTCCCCTCAATGATGACCAGTGGAAGTACTGTTGCGCTCAACCCTGTGCACTGTCCCCCAATTACAGATTACAAGTAGTACATTTCAAATCCTACACAGATTATGCCGCACCCTGGAAAACATGAACAGAATGGGCTTGATTGAAGATGCGCACAGCGTACCCTGCACTGTGCCTTACCCTGACTTCATACACCTTGCATGGAACTGCCCTGGAGTACAGCACTTCTGGCACACAATGTTTGATGCTATTAAGGAAATCACTGGGTATACACCTGAGCACTCACAGCGCATTGCGCTATTACGTTATGTAAAGGGTGTTGCCCTGGACATATGCAAATTGACTGCATTCCTCCGAAACGCCAGGCGGTGATGCACTGTGGTCTGCGGCGGATGTCTCAGAGAGCTGGATGGCTTTGAGATGCAGCTTACTGTCATTTTTTAAAAAAAATGTGTTTATTGACATTTTTCCAGTAAATGAAATCTTTATATGACTAATAAGTCATGTTGCAGAGCATCTAGTTCACGATACAATCATATCAATATTCGTAACATTGAATATGTAAAACAGGCATTCGATTATTATGTTAACAGTCATAATTTACACATCGTGGCAGTGCCCCTGTCCTCTGATAGTGTAGCCCTCATCTCCTTCCCGATCTATAAAGTGTCGCGCTCTGCAACAAATCATCATCATGTCCTATAAACCATGATAACTAGTAAATCTATTTTTTTCGCTGGTGAGACAGTCCCGATACTGGTGTGAGGGTCAGGGTAAACAGGGCCACCAGCCCACCACTCCCGGGGTAGGCGCCGGCCCATCACTGTCCCTCCCCACAACACCTTCGCTGGGGTTCTATCACAATGTGTAAAAGCTGGTTTCTCAGTACATCTTGTAGTGGGTTCAAGGTGCTCCTGAAATCCGTATTGCAGTGCCCTAATTTATGATCATACCTAGCAGGGTCCATCGTTCCTTTCCATACACTCCAGTTCAACCCTATTCATCATCTGTGCCGTGGCCTGCGTGAGTCGTGTCAGCTTCTTTCTCCCCATTCTCTGAGCTATTTCCCACCACTAATACCTGCTCCTCCCAGGCTTCCAGTAATTCAGCCCAGAGTGAGGCAACTGGACGTTGACGGATAACCCGGGCCTCCTCACACGGCAATGAATGCAGCTCAACTTGCACCCAGGTCGATACATCACGTCTTTAGGCCACCACTAAGGGGCTTCCAGGGGCTTCCAGTTCATGGCAATTCAGCGTTTAAGTAGCGCCAGCGCCAGGTCCAATAACCTGCCACCAACAATCCGGGGGGGCGATCCGGGGCTTAAACTTAACAAGGAAATAGAGGGTTCCATCTTCACACTCACTCCTAGCACTCCCTCCATGTCACTCAGTACATTCCGCCAGCATTGCTGTATCTCAGGGCAAGGCTACAGCATGTGGTCCAAGTCCGTGTCCTCAGCGCCACATCTGGGACGTGCCCGAGGGTTGCCCCGGTAATCACCTGTATTCTGTGCAGTGTAAGGTACGTTCTATGTACATAATTGTACTGGATGTATCGAAGACGGGTGTTCTGTGATATCCCATGAGGGTACGCCAGCGCTCTCCACCACTCCGCGTCAGTCATGTCTCTGCTCAACGTCTCCTCCCACTTTGCCCTAAGGCCCTGAAGAGATTCCATGGTACCCTCATTGTGGGCTCTATAAAGCCTAGTGATGAGATGAGTATCCCCCCCCATGGTCAGCAAGAGGTGGAAGATTGTATGAACCTCTGGTTCTGCATTCACTATGTGCCAATGCTCCAGTATGGAGTGTGTCAGTGTTTGGTAAAGAAGAAATTGCCCTCTCGGAACTCCACTCTACTCCATCATATTAGTGAAGGATCGCATCACCCCATCACGGAAGAAATCTCCCAGAGACTCCTCTCCCGCTGGGTCAAGGCCCCGACTTGAGATCTCAGTAGTACCCAACATGGGGCGCGCCGAGGTAACGCCGCCAATGGATACGCCGACAAGTAGGCTGCCTTTATTCCCATGCGTCTCAGGTACCTCCTCCAACAGAAGGCCACTGTCAGCAGGCTGTTCCCCGCCGGTAACGGTATCCGGTAATTCAGATTCGCACCAGTATCAAGTCTCCCCCAAACACTCCCCCGGGAGTGACCCGGTCCAGCCGCCCCGCAAACCATCTGGCCATCCATTGTAGCTGGCTCGACAAGTAGTAAAGTTGAAAGTCCAGGACTCCCAGTCCGCCCTCATCCACAGGGCGACGTAAGACAGACAGGGCAGTCCACCTGCGGCCCCCATCTCATATGAGCTCTCAGAGCAGTCTATTCAATTCCCTGAACCAGCTCGCCGGGACTGTCACCGGAAGATTGGAGAAATAATAGAGAAGGCGAGGCAACATAATCATTTTAGAGAGGGATGTCCATGCCATTGTGGATAATTTGAGAGAACATCACAGAAGACCTCAAAGACCGGAGTGCCCTCCCTAAGTTGCAGTCACAGAGGTCCCCTAAGTCCCCTAAGTCATGAAACACTTGTACTCCCAGATATTTAAAAGTGCGGGTGCCCATCCAATCTCCCCAGGGCAGGATGGCGGCTGCGACTCACCCGCCCCCCACGGGAAGACGTACGCCCGAGTGGCCACCAAACTCCTCCAGCAATGTAAGCGCCCATGGGACCCCAGGAGTCGCTCTCCCTCAGATAGATTAATATGTCATCCGCGTAAAGTGATATGTTATGTTCCGTGCAGCCCCACGTCACCCCTCTGCCTCGGCCCTCTGCCCAGAACTGAGCCGCCAGGTGCTCGACAGCAAGTGAAAACAGCAGCGGGGACAACGGGCAGCCCTGTCTAGTACCTCTGAATATGGGGTATGCTGCCAATACCGTCCGGCCCGTCCTCACCTGCGCCATCGGTCCACTATACAGCAGGTCAACCCACTGCACCCATCCCTCGCCCAGGCCCATCCGAAGCATCACTGCCCTTAAGTAGTCCCATCGCACCAAATCAAATGCCTTCTGTAAGTCCACGGGGATGAAACACTGCCCCCTGTGGTCTCTCAGCTCTTGGCATATGCAAGAGAGCAAACAAACACCTGAGATTGAGGGATGTGTTACGTGCCGGTATGAAACCATTTTGGTCCTCATGAATTAGGGAAAGGATCTGTTGAACCAGTCTATTGGCCAGGGTATTGCTAAGTATCTTAAAGTCGCAATTCAGCATCAAATGTGGCCTGAAATCGGACACCGGCGCCTCTCACGATGTCTCGGGGAGTGTACCCTGCTGGAGTGACTCTGCATAGAGTTCAACCAACATGGGCGACAGAATATCCGAGTACGTCTTATAGAACTCCATAGGTAGTCCATCCGTGCCTGCCGTCTTACCCGCCGCTAGTTGTGAGATGGCGTCTTAACTTCCTCTCGTGCCACCGGGCCCCCCAGTGGCTCCTTGTCCTCCAACGCCAAGGTGCGTAAGGGTAGTGAGAGCAAGTGGGTCCCTAACGCTTCTGGTAGATCTGCCTCTGGTTGTCTATAAAGGATCTTATTGTAATACACAAATTCGTCATTAATTTCAGCCGGCCCATGCACAAGAACCCCTACCGTGCCACGTACGCTCATTATTGCACCTGGTGTAAACCAGAGTAGTAGGAGTAATCCCTCTCCCCTGGATGCTGATTCCACCACACGTCCTCTAGGCCCCAGTGTGTCATCCAGTCCCATAGCCCTTTAGCTAGCTTTTGTGATGGTGCCCCTGGCAGAGAAGGGAGAGATTGATCCAGCTCACTGTCTATAATACAATTCAAACCACCCGACCACTAATTATCCCCCCGCCTGCCTAGTGAGCCGGCCCTAGGGGCGCTGAAAAAAAGGTACCTGGTCCTGATTAGGGGAATATTTACAATTTAGCACCACCTATCTTCCGTGCAGCCTACCCTCAACTATCACAAGTCTACCATCTTGGTCTATGTCAACAATTGTAGATTCAAATGGGACCCCTGCTCTTATCCATACCAACGCACCACGTGCAAAGGCTGAGTATGTGGTGGCAAATACCTGTCCCCTCCATCTACATCGTAGTTTGTCTACCTCACGGGAGTTAAGATGGGTCTCCTGTAACAGTGCTACATGCACTCCCCTCCTCTTCAAATATGTCAGGACTCTGTGCCATCTGGTCAGCATCTCCATCCCCCCGATGTTCCATGTTAACAGGTTGAAGTACGCCAGTCTACTTGGATTATACCAGGTAAGGCCAGCCCCCCCAGTCACCAGCATCTGCAGCAGAACGAAATGGTTCAGTCTCCTGCGCACAACACAAAACATGTGACTGTAAACCCCAACTCCCTGTCCCCAGGTCACCTCTCCAACGGTAGGCTGCCCAGTAAACAGTGCAGGTGCACAACCAAAACAATAAGTAATTCTGTGTTCTCGCTGTTCACTCCTCCGCGGCTGAGAATCCGGGGGGGGGGGGGGGTTCCGCGGCCAACAGGGCCCCAAATTCAATCCAAAGTCCCCATCACAGATCTGGGGCAGCTTAGTCAATGTGAACCCAGATTGTCGGCAGTTTGAGGGGTCAACTTGGTGGCCCCATCGAGCTGCAAGAACCCATCCCGATGTGTCTGAGGCTCGGTCCGATACCCTCTCACTGGCCTCCACTGAAGAATCTGTACTCCGCAAGGATGCCACCACCTCCAGTGCCGCTTTCCTGGCAGATTCCTTTTGAGCTTGGGTCGGTCCCACTCTCGATAGGGGGCTTGCTTCGTTGCCTCCTTGGCCCTCTACAGCCCCGGTGCCCTGCGCACCCCGCTCTGTCACCGGGGCTCCTCTCAGTCTTATGCATCTCCAGCCATTGCCACGCCTCATCTGGAGTCTGAAAAAAGTTGGTGCGACCCTCAGTGATCACCCTCAATCTAGCCAAAAACGGGAGGGATTATTGAATACCTTCGTCCTGAGTGCTCTCTTCACTACTATGTAGGAAGCTTGTTTGTTCTGTACCTCCGCTGTGAAATCCGGGAATAATGTACCCGTTCCATTTGCAACACGGAAGGGTCCGAACTCTCTCACTCGCTGCAGCAGCACATCTCTGTCCCGGTAGTGCAACAACTTGGCCACGATCACCCGAGGGGGGCGTCCTGGGACTAGTGCCCTCGATGGCACCCAGTGCGCACGCTCCAATGCAAAGAAGGGGGTAAGTAGCTCCGGGCCACATCCGACCATAGCCACTTCTCCAAGAAAGTCACCATGTCCGTGCCCTCAGTGCCCTCTGGGAGGCCTATAATTCTCACTTTGTTTCTGCGATTGCGACCTTCTGCATCCTCTGCCCTGCGTTCCAGCCGTTGCACACGTTCCATCAGCTGGAGTACTGTGGCCTTGAGCTCCTGCTGCACCGGTGAGAGCTCCGCCTGTACTGTCTCAGCTTCCTGGACTCTGTCTGCCAGTTTCTGGTGATCTGCCCTGAGTAAGCTCACCTCCACTGACACCTGACCGATGTCCCGCTGAAGCGTCGTCTTTGTGTCCTCTATGGCCCCCAGGATCTTGTCCAGTGTGGCCTGCAGGGGTGGTGTCACAGGGTCTGCCATAGCTCCACGGTCGAGTCACCCATGCGCTTGCAGGCCTAGCTTTGCTTCTATTCCGGCCCCTGGAGGTCATCTGTTATGTTGGGGTGTTAGCTAACGACCCCCGCGCTGTCACAATGATGATGCGGACCCACAGCTTAACCAGGGATTTTCCCGGCCAATGTAGGTGGTCACCAGGTCAGGCCACTGTCCCCTAACGCTCACCTGAGCTCCTAAAACCAGTCCACTTCGCTCCATGCCGCTCGTGGGGGCGTTGCAGGATTCCCTAGAGCCGGGCTCCCTGTCATTCCCTTGTTGTTGTTTGCCACCTCCAGCTACCAGTGAGTCGGGAATGAAAAGGATAAATAATGGGCCCTGACGGAGTCGCGAGTTCACGTGTCTGCCATCTTGGCCATCCAGACCACGCCCCCCAGATGCGGCTTACTGTCATGAAAAATGTACTGCCTGAGAGTTGATGCTGGCGAAATCATGCCCCAAAGATATATGATCCCCCTTAGACATGTATTTCAGAGACCTGGCTAGGGAGGAAGAACCTGAAACTGCTAGAGCGCCAGGGTGAATTAACCAGCCAGAACTCCCTGCCACTGCGATTCACGGCTCCTTATGTCATCAAGTTTGATTGTACTGCAAGGCAACTGTTGACATGTATCTGAGCGGGCACTATGAAGATCCAGCTGCAGACTCTTGTACTTGTTTCCGTTTGCTGGGTGGGCCTCCCTTCCGCCACCCCTTTTCTTTTTCTCCCAGTCTTCTCCCCTAGTTGCACTTCCGGACAGCACAGTAAATTCAGAAGCCATTTACTGAAAACATTGTACTGAGAATTTTGAGTACGCACTGGATTGTACCCTGTTTGCTTATGACTGGTCTGAAAAAAAATTGTAAATTGCCTAAACAATTCAAGGGATGATGCAAGGAAGGTATGAGTGATACTTTGTCTCCAGTATCCATAGACTCCATGACCCAGATGTCCATAAGCACTAGGAGAAAGGCTAAAGAGAGGCACGGGTAGGCTGAAGGGTATATGTGGTGTCTGTCACCTTGTGTCTCATCACTGCACCTGCTTGCACTTTTCAAGAATGTCTGATATCGCATAGCATTGCAGCGTGGCCATGGGGTGTTTTCAGTACCTGCACCCCACTATCAATCTTTTTAGTTATTTGTGATACGAAACTCCCATGGAGATCCACATAAAACACAATATAAATGCAAGAAAAAAAACATAAAATATATGACCTATAAACCAACCAAACAGTATACCGACCCCAATTCTAACAAGTTAATTTAAATAAATAAATTAATACAATTAAAAAAAACTTTACAAAGTTAAAGATTCTGTAGCAAAACAATTCATTTGGAGTGATATAAAAGGTCTGCAATACTTCTGATACAGAGCTGGGCAAATAAAAAGAGCATGGTTGATACAATTCTGCCAAAAATTACAAATCGCTGAGGACCCATACCATCATGCCCATAATATATTGAGCGGTAGCAGCCCCTGCCGTAACAGGAGCCAGACTCGTCTAATCCTGTGCGGCAGGTTCCAAATAAGATAGGGTTGCATTTCCTTCAGTGACACAGAATCTAATGCAGGTTGGAAACCCCATCTGTGTGACCCGGCCTTTCTATGCAAGCAAAAGCTTAAAGACCAAGCTGTTTGCCTAAGATTGGTTTTCAACTGCGAAGGAGAAAGTGTAAAAACAAGATGGAAATCCAAATGTAACAAATCTAGGGTATTAATAAAATTCCTACCAAAGGTATACTTTGCCCTACTGCCAGCCAAAATGTATTTCTTTATCAGTGACCTTAAAGAATCCTCATTACTCTTCTTCAAACTAACCACCCAACATACCACCCCAGCCAGACCTTGCATAAATGTGTTTGTTAGATCCATCTCCTGCCTCAAAACTGCTGCTGAGGAAGCTGAACTAACCGAAGATAATTTTCTAAGGACCCGGTGCTCTAGCTTGTCTAAAAAACCCAGATTTAAAGACTCCGACTTGCTCCAAACCATAGAGCAAAGAAGGTGGAATCTTTGCTCAGAATACCTCTAGAAGGTATTTAAAGTGTCTCCTGCCAGTCGCCTTGTAAAGGGCATCCAGGCCATTAGCTTGAGGTTGCGCCTCGCTTGAATTATGTTCTATGTGCACCCTACAGACGATTTTTCCTAATAAAAGGTACAATTTTACCATTTCTAACTTCTGTGTTCTCAGGGTCCAATAGAATTTATCATATTTAAGTTTCTTCTTACTGTGGTAGCACCGTGGAAGCACAAAATCTTACTTTTAGAGCAATTTATCTTTAAAAAGTGGGCCTCCGTAACCTGCTATAAAGCCTGCAGGCGATTACTTAATCATTTCGGGGTGAGGTCCAAAATGATTATATTATCTGCGTAAAGTAAGCAGACAATCAGCCTCCCCTGCAACAGGGGGCGAAGCCCTCACTCTGGGCTAAATAGCAGGGTAAGTCTGAGATATGCAGGGAAAACAGTGAAGGGGCTAACATACACCCTTGTTTTAGTCCATTCAAGGTTAGAATTTCATGAAACAAACCTCTATCATCACCTAACAGCACCTTACATCAGGTGGAGGAATGAAAGGCGATGAGTAGATCTAACAGGAAACTTGGCATACCCAATCTTGCAAGCTTTTTCCATAGCGTAGCTCGTTCTACTTTATCAAATGCCATAAAAAAATCTATAAAAGCTGCAAAAGTCACCCCCTCTCACAGAGACATATTTTTCATTAATTACCTGAAGGGCCGAGATGTTATCAGTTGTTCCGTGCTTCTTTCTGAACCCAGATTGCTCGAGAGGGATAGTTTTGTTTCTTTCTGCCCATTCACTAATCTGAGACAGCAAGCATTTAGCAAATACTTTGACAACCGCGTCTAGCAGAGCAATCTGGCGATAGTTCCCAGAACAACTGCGATCTCCCTTCTTAAATAATGGAACAATAATACTGCCCTTCCAAGATAGAGGAATTTTCCTATTTTCATAACAACACTGAAAGATCTGAAACAAAATTTGACTCCAATTAAGGGCATCATGTTTTAAAAACAAAATAGGAATTTCATCTCGCCCCATTACTGCCGAGCTACGCATACCTCTAATGACTTCCTCAATTTCTTTCGCAGAGGGGAAAGTATATAAAGAAGAATCGCCACCAGCATAAGACCGCTCCCCTAGTATCCCATTCATAGCGTTAAGTCCTGAGATAAAAGTGGATAAGCTTGATTCATTGATGACCATTGAGAGCGATATGGTTCTCGAGCCACATCCTTCAGCCACTAATGACCAAAAATGAATAGACTGACCTTTAACTGCTGCTTCCCTTATATTGACCCAAAATCTGTCACTTGCATCACTTTTTAGACGTGCCCTCAAACGCCTTCCCACTTGCACCCCACTAGCATTAGATTAGTTAGCTACCCACCATCAACCTTCCATGAGTTAATAAGATGCAAATGCCAGAAAGAAACACATTAATAGAAATAAGACTACCCTTTAGAAAAATACCACAAACCCATTGTATTTACCCTGTAAAACCAGTTTTAAAAAGGTAGTTATCAATTTCCACACATCTATTTCAGACATATTGCTGCTTTCGGCCACTTTAAAGCTCAGGTACACACAAATATATTTAGACGTCATACATTTGACTTTTACAAAAATTGTCTTCAAAAATCATATTTTCGCATATTTGTCTGTCTCCAATGCGCAGTCCATGTGCCACATTACGACTGTTGCGGTTGTGCCACAGTCAGACCGCCAGCACTGCCAGGATTAGTTGTCCCACAGTCTGGCAGCCATGGCGGTCCAAATCCCCCAGGACAGCACTGCAAGCAGCGCTGCCCTGGGGATTACGACTTCATTCTTCACCAGCGATTTCATGGCGGTAGCACTGCCATGAAAAGACTGGCAGAGAACATGTACAGGGGGCCTCAAGAGGGGGCCAATGCACATGGTATAGGCAGTGCAAGGGCCCCCCTGACCAGTACCGTCACAATGTTGCAATGGGTGGTGGTGCACAATACACACTATAGCATTGTCGCCTCTTCTATTACGAGCCGGAGGCAATGCTGGAGGCCGTTTCCCTCTAGGCCAGCAGGTGGACACTGAGGTTCTGCCCGCTGACCCAGTGGGAAACTCATAATGGGCCCGGCGGGGAAGCCGCTACTTTGGTGGCAACCTACCCATTGGGATTTCAGCAGCTGGGCTTTTCTGTTTGCCAAAATCAAAATAAGGCCAATAGTGTATAATTCACATTGTCTGGCATCATGCTGGCTTGAACTGGCATAAATTAGGCTGTAAAATTGAATGTTGTTTCAAACAGGGTGCTCCAAAATATATCTCGCCTAGGAGCACGAAAATCCTTAAAATAACACTGAGAGTATCTAAAAGAAGGGAGAGATATTTCGTTTTTCAGAAAATGCAGAGCCTGTTAGAACATACAGCAAATCTACAGCCACCAGTCCTCGGTGTTCTATTGAGAAAATACTTATTAACGCAGTTCCCGATAAAAGAGGGCGCCTCGACAAAGGGTGCTCTGTACATAATACACAGAGACCCTGAACATAAATGTTTAAATGGTTGCAGTGAAGATGAGAGACTAAGGGTTTAGCATGAGAGGAATGAGGTGCCCCAAGAAGTAAGCTGTCCGCAGGATTCTGAAAAATTTGCAGTTTATGCAGCAGATATTGTGGAAGGCCCTTATGGCGTAAGTTAGCATTATCTAAATGTAAGCCGATGAGAACACAGAAGAAGGATCTTTCCCTATAAAATCCGCTAGAAAGTGCATGCTGAGATGACAAATGAAACCAGGCCTGCCATCAAGAGGTTATTGTCAAATTTTATGTGCCTAACGTTTTAAAGAAACAGATGGAGAAGGTGAAGGGCCCATTTCAACAGGCCAGCAGGCATCGATTCATAAGTCACATATGCCATTGATGATCAAAATTTCAGTTTTCTCTGCATTGATCTTAAGTTTATTGCTCCTCATCCTTTGCCAAGTCCCAGTAGGCATGGATGATGACATATTTTTTTAATACATGTCAAATAATCAGCTTGTAAACGTGACAAAGTAGGAGCATGTAGCTTGTTATTCTGCATATGTATTCATCACTTTTAGATGTATTTGTTTTTCACGTATATACTTATTTGTCTATTATTTCAAACTATGCAAATGATTAAAAGGTTATAAATGCACGGATTAGGCCTAAAGTGTTAACTCGCTGCCTAAAGCCTTCACTGATTTGTATTCACATGCAAGAATTCGCTATATGTGTAGATTTAGTTTAGGTAGGAATACATACATTGTTAAATTCTTCTACACAGCAAAGACTGTAGCTCTGCCATGGCGATAGTAAATAGACCCATTCCTTTTTACATAAGGCAGGGTGTAACATCACTTCTTGTGATGTGACTACATGAAAGGTCACTGCAAACGCTGATTGGTCCACGCACACGAAAAATCAAAGTAAGAAATGCAGGCACAAATACGGTGCTTCTGAGTTATAGGCAGACTTCAACTAGGCAAGTGGGTGCACAGGAAATTCAGCAAATTCCGTAACCATAAGCAGGTCAGTAATAGGGACCTTCATGGGACTACTAGTGATAAAACCTTCGTAAAGCCCTACAAAGGACCCACTTACAATACGGGAGGGCTCGTTCAACCATTGCTTTTGTCACCCACGGGTCTTAGCTGCAGATGGCCAAAATATTTCCTCTACTGCACCAGAGTGAGGCTTCAGAGTAAGAAGATACCACATGACTTGAATAGCAGTGATTTTTATTCACAACTCCCGGGCACACGCGCACTGTACTGTAAGCAAAGTACAATCAAGAAAAGGAGCAGATGGTGAAGGCTGACAAGGCCACTAAAATTATAAATGCCGTACTGCTGGTTTTAAGGAGACCGTGCTACCAATAATTAGTAGGTGGGGAAACAAAGGGCTGGATTCCTAAAGATATTTGCTTGAGTACATTTGATTTACAGACATAATAGCTTCTATGAGTGCAAAACAATATTTTTATTTGATACATAAATGGTTTCCTCGGCCTTATAAAAAGTGCTGCTCGGACAGATTTCTATGTAAGGGCCAGATGGAGGAAGCATTTTGCACGTCACAAACAGTGAAAAACGCTGTTTGCAACGTGCAAAATGCGCTTTGCAATGCACAAAACCCGTTTTGCGATTCGGTAACCTGGTTACCAAATCGCAAAACGGGTTTGCGAGTCGCAATTAGAAAGGGGTGTCCCCTTCCTAATTGCAAGTCGCAGTGCAATGCAGGATTGCTTTGTGACCGCGAACGCGGTCTCAAAGCAATCACAGTTTGCACCCATTTGAAATGGGTGGTAACCAATTCGCAAAAACTCCCCGTTGTGAATGTAACTGCAAACATTTTTTCAGAGCAGGCAGTGGTCCTATGGAATGTTCTAGCAGTGTTCGAAAAACACTAATGCAAATGTTTGTGGGTATTCCTCCCTGAACCCTCCAAGCAATGGAAATGGTCAGAGGTTTACTACTGTCAAAGGCAGAGGTAAATCACTCTCCTGGGCAAAAGAATGGAACCCCCCCAAAAATTTGTGGGGATATAGACAACTTGGTATAGCCACTCGCAAAAATATGTTTCCCTTATGTCTACAGGGAGGAAAGATGCAGGCCAGAAAAAATGAGGTTAGCAAGTATATTTAAGTGAAAATGTATTATATATTTGGTTTGAGAAAATGAAATGCATACTGGAAAGTTTCTCTAGAGCATCTTTTTAGATGTACTATGGAAAGGTTTGACAATTAAAAGAAAACAACAAATCTGTACCTATGCAAAGTAGTAGTCCGAACGGTACATATTTACAGCATTTTCTGAGAATGCGGCCTGAAGAGTTTTAAATCTGATTTGGCCTTCTTGGAACACAGAGAAGAAAAGGGTAACCTTTATAAAAGAGTACATTAGAGGATTGAAATAAACTATTATTGCAGCTTAGGTTAATATTTTCACATTTCAAATCAGCTTTCTCATCCTGAAGTCAGAGCCGACCCCGAAGACCTAAAACACTATCGACCTATCTCCCTGCTCCCCTTCACTGCGAAGGTCATAGAGAAGATAGTCAACAACCAACTTTCCCGCTTCCTGCCGGACAACAGCCTACTCGACGACTCCCAGTCTGGATTCCACAAAAACCACAGCACCGAGACCGCCCTCATCGCCTGCACCGACGACATCAGGACCAGGCTTGACAAAGGTGAAACCGTTGCTCTCATCCTCTTCGACCTTTCCGCAGCCTTCTACACCGTGTGTCACCACACCCTTCGCATACGCCTCTTCGATGCCGGAATTCGCAACAGAGCCCTGGACTGGCTCACCTCCTTCACAAAAAGTTTGCATCCCCCTGTTCTGGTCAAAGGCCACCAAGACCATCTGCGGAGTCCCCCAGGGATCTTCTCTCAGCCCCACCCTATTCAATATCTACATGGCTCCGCTCGCCAACACCCTTCGATCCCACGGTCTCAACATTATCTCCTACGCAGACGACACTCAGCTCATCCTCTCCCTCATGAAGAACCCTGCAACCGCCAAGAACAACCTCCACACCGGACTCCATGCTATCGCCAACTGGATGAAAGCAAGCCACCTCAAGCTGAATTCAGAAAAGACTGAGATCATCATCTTCGGTCCCAACAAGTCAGCATGGGACGACTCCTGGTGGCCGGCCACCATGAGGTCGCCCCCCAACGCCCACCACCCACGCACGCACGCAACCTTTGGCTTCATACTAGACTCTTCACTGTCCATGACCCAGCAAGTCAAAGCCACCTCGTCCTCATGCTTTGACACCCTTCGAATGCTCTGCAAGACCTTCAGGTGGATTCCCGTGGAAACCAGAAGAACGTCACCCACGCCCTCGTTAGCAGCAGACTGGACTACGGCAACACCCTCAACGCAGGAACAACGGCTAAGCTCCAGAATAACCTCCAGCGCATCCAGAACACCTCAGCACATCTCATCCTCAACCTCCCTCACCACAAAAACATCTCTGCCCACCTCAGGGACCTCCACTGGCTACCCGTCAACAAAAGGATGGTCTTCAAAATCCTAATCCACGCTCACAAAATTCTCCACGACACCGGACCGGGCTACCTCAACGACCGACTCAACTTCCACAACCAGACACGCCAGCTCCGCTCCGCCTACCTCGCCCTCCGAACAGTCCCCCGCATTCACCGTACCACGACCGGTGGCAGATCCTTCTCCCACCTCACCGCCAAAACCTGGAACTCCCTCCCTGCCAACCTACATATGACCCAGGACCTCCTGACCTTCAGGAAGCGCCTCAAGACCTGGCTCTTCGAGCAGTAGAACCCCCCCCCAGTGCCTTGAGACCCTTTCAGGTGAGTAGCGCGCTCAACAAATTTACTGATTGATTGATTGATATATAGCTTTCCATATGTGTAATAACCATATACGTCGAACCATGTATAGAATCAGGACAGATGGAAAGGCATACATGTAAAATATTCTTGGAAGGCCATGTATTTGGCTTGAAGGGAGTATGTGAACACATGGAAATGCCATGGGACACTGTTAAGAGAATGTGGACACTGTAGGTTTAGTTCAGTTCTCTTTATTACATCCACCTTACAAAGCACAGCCACCAGTTGACAGCACCTTCCAGGTTGCCCACTTCTCCTCTGCGTGCTCAACTGTCCCGCAGCCACGTTGCATAACATTCTACATGATGTACATAAGGATCTATCAACTACATCATTAGTTAAAGAAACATGAACTACTTTTAGACCACAACACTCTCCATAATAAAAACAAGTTATGTAATCAATTAATAGACATAATTGAGGTTACAAATAATATTAACAAAATATAAAGTGAATGTACACTGAAACTTGTGGCCTCATTGAGCAAGGTCATAGCTACAGAAAACTAAAAGCAATTACAATGCAATTGCAATTGCTAAGTTTCTTTTCATGCAACAAAAAGAAGTCATCAATTACTATCTATGTGAAAGAAAAGAAGTAGTGAGGATGATGTCTGTATAGTACTATCACAGTTGAAACATTTTCTTCATAGAATGCTTATAGGAAACAAACTTGGGAGGTTACACATAGTCCTTGAGGCAGGAGGGCCTCTGGTGCGGACTTCCTTAAATGGTAAACTTCCTCCAACCTCAAAATCAGATCCACATTCATGCTTTTGATCAGCGTCTTGTTTTTTCTTATCACTCATAGGATCACTCTGTCCATTTCTTGAACTCCAGGTATTCTTAGGCAAACGCGACATGCTTCACACATCCCCATTTTCTAACACCTAGATCATTCTTTCTGATTTCTTTTATACGGAAAGGTCCCATGAACCTGGATTCTCATTTGACTAACCACTTTGGTCTTTTCACACGTACATGTTCTCCCACCTTTCAATTTCTGCAAATGGCACCCTGTTTGATATCAAAACATTATTTGTACTCCCTCTGATGAACAGCCACTCTATTCTTGTTGAAAACCCCTCCCTCTCTTTTCCACCCTAACCACCTGAGGTTAAGTTTGGAACCTACCACACATCCCTCAGAATGTGGAATGGAGACATGTTAGTTATCATGTTAGGATCTCTGTTATAATTTCTCTGAGTGACCTTCTATTTGCTATAGCAGCTTGGGCACAGTCTTTCACTAAAGTGTTCATTTTTTCAACTAGACCGTTAGCTTGAGGGGAATAGAATGCTGTGTATGGATGTTCAATTGACAACACCCCCAGGAACCCTTTCATTTCATCCGATACAAACTGGACCCCATTATCTGTAATGATTGTTTTAGAGGTTCCTTCACATATGAATACATCCCTTAAAAACTCCATCATACTTTTTGTGGTCATTAAGCTTGTGCAAGAAGCAGTCTCCTATTTAGGCATATAGGGGGTGATTCTGACCCCGGCGGTTCCTTACCGCCGGGGCCAGGGTCGGCGGGAGCACCGCCAACAGGCTGGCGGTGCCCCGCAGGGCATCCTGACTGCGGCGGTTCAGCCGCAGTCAGAAGAGGAAAACCGGCGGTCTCTCGCCGGTTTTCCGCTGCCCTGGGAATCCCCCATGGCGGCGCAGCTTGCTGCGCCGCCATGGGGGATTCTGACAGCCCATACCGCCATTCTGTTCCTGGCGGTTCTCCCGCCGGGAACAGGATGGCGGTATGGGTTGTCGTGGGGCCCCCGTAAGAGGGCCCCACTTTGTATTTAAGTGTCTGCATTGCAGACACTGAAATACGCGATGGGTGCCACTGCACCCGTCGCACCTTCCCACTCCGCCGGCTCAATTCTGAGCCGGCGTCCTAGTGGGAAGGGTTTTTGCACTGGGCTGGCGGGCGGCCTTTTGGCGGTCGCCCGCCAGCCCAGTGCAAAAGCCAAAATACCCTCAGCGGTCTTGCGACCGCGGAGCGGTATTTTGGAGGGGGGAAGTCTGGCGGGCGGCCTCCGCCGCCCGCCAGACTTAGAATGACCCCCATAGTCTACTGGTACAAATACATCTCTCTGATTGGGGGCCAGCAAATTAAAGGATTCAACTATATCTAACCCTAATTTAAACCACGTTCTTCTGGTAATTTAACCAGGGGCCAAGGTGCCGCTCTCACTTTCTTGGTTTTATCGATACTCGCACACATCCAGCAGTCTCTCACCAAACCTTCAGTTTGCCTATCAAGACTAGACCACCAAAAACTTTCCCTTATCTTTGCCTTAGTAAGAAAATTCTGCCCTTCATGGACAGGGTTCATTATTTTGTCCCTTAATCCATTCCTGCTGCCATTTTCTCAGTGATATGATGGGTAGGTAGTTCAGTGTAAAAATAATTAACCAAAATGATAATCTGAAATAATTAACTGTAAAAATAAGTTACCACAACAAACTCATAAAATACATCAAATAATAATATTAACTCCACAAGGCTCTTCCTGTGATTATGTCTTTAACCCCTTAGCTGCTGGGCCGTTTCCCCCCCCCCAGTGCTGAGCCCTTTTTTGGCTATTTGGGGTAGTTCGCGCTTAGGCCTTCATAACTTTTTGTGCACATAAGCTATCCACGCCAAATTTGCGTCCTTTTTTTCCAACATCCTAGGGATTCTAATGGTACCCAGAGTTTGTGGTTTCCCCTGGAGGAGACCAGGAAATTAGCCAAAATACAGTGAAAATTTCGTTTTTTCCCCAAAAATGGGAAGAAAGGGCTGCCGAAGAAGGCTTGTGGTTTTTTCCCTGAAAATGCCACCAACAAAGGGATTCTGGTGCTGAAATCACCATCTTCCCACCTTTCAGGAACGGGCAGACTTGAATCAGAATACCACATTTTTCAACACAAATTTGGCATTTTACTGGAACATACCCCATTTTTACTATTTTTGGTGATTTCAGCCTCCTTCCAGTTAGTGACAGGAATGGGTATGAAACCAATGCTGGATCCCGGAAAGCTAAACATTTCCGAAAACTAGACAAAAATGTGAATTCAGCAAGGGGTCATTTGTGTAGATCCTACAAGGTTTTCCTACAAAAAATAACAGCTGAAATAAAAAAAATATTGAAATTGAGCTGAAAACAACAGCCATTTTTCTTTATGTTTTACTCTGTAATTTTGCCCTGCGATGTCAGATTTTTTAAAGCAATATACCGTTATGTCTGCTGGACTCTTCTGGTTGCGGGGATATAAAGGGCTTGTAGGTTCATCAAGAACCCTAGGTACCCAGAGCCAATAAATGAGCTGCACCCTGCAGTTGGTTTTCATTCTATACTGGGTATACAGCAATTCATTTGCTGAAATATGAAGAGTGAAAAATAGTTATCAAGAAAACCTTTGCATTTCCAAAATGGGCTCAAGATAAGGTTTTGAGGAGCAGTGGTTTTTTTCACATCTCTGAATTCCGGGGTGCCCTTACTAGCATGTGAATTGCAGGGCATTTCTCAAATAGACCTTTTTTTTACACACTCTCTTATATTTGGAAGGAAAAAATGCAGAAAAAGATAAGGGGCAATAACAATTGTTTTGCTATTCTATGTTCCGCCAGGTCTCCCGATAAAAATGATACCTCACTTCTGTGGGTAGGCCTAGCGCCCGCGACAGGAAATGCCCCAAAACACAACGTGGACAAATCCAATTTTTTGACAGAAAACACAGCTGTTTTTTCCAAAGTGCCTGCCTGTACATTTTGGCCTCTAGCTCAGCCGGCACCTAGGGAAACCTACCAAACCTGTGCATTTTTGAAAACTAGAGACCTAGGGGAATCCAAGATGGGGTGACTTGTGGGGCTCTGACCAGGTTCTGTTACCCAGAATCCTTTGCAAACCTCAAAAAGTGGCTAAAAAAACAATTTTTCCTTACATTTTGGTGACAGAAAGTTATGGAATCTGAGAGGAGCCACAAATTTCCTTCCACCCAGCGTTCCCCCAAGTCTCCCGATAAAAATGATACCTCACATGTGTGGGTAGGCCTAGCGCCCACGACAGGAAATGCCCCAAAACACAACGTGGTCACATCCCATTTTTTGACAGAAAACACAGCTGTGTTTTCCAAAGTGCCTGCCTGTACATTTTGGCCTCTAGCTCAGCCGGCACCTAGGGAAACCTACCAAACCTGTGCATTTTTTAAAACTAGAGACCTAGGGGAATCCAAGATGGGGTGACTTGTGGGGCTCTGACCAGGTTCTGTTACCCAGAATCCTTTGCAAACCTCAAAAAGTGGCTAAAAAAACAAGTTTTCCTCACATTTCGGTGACAGAAAGTTCTGGAATCTGAGAAGAGCCACAAATTTCCTTCCACCCAGCGTTCCCCCAAGCCTCCCTATAAAAATGATACCTCACTTGTGTGGGTAGGCCTAGCGCCCGTGACAGGAAATGCCCCAAAACACAACGTGGACACCAAA
The DNA here is from genome assembly GCF_031143425.1 of Pleurodeles waltl. Lineage (NCBI taxonomy): Eukaryota > Metazoa > Chordata > Amphibia > Caudata > Salamandridae > Pleurodeles > Pleurodeles waltl. Next base: position 214,018,817 of record NC_090446.1, read on the forward strand.
CATTTTTGGACAGAAAAAACAGCTGTTTTTTCCAAAGTGCCTGCCTGTACATTTTGGCCTCTAGCTCAGCCGGCACCTAAGGAAACCTACCAAACCTGTGCATTTTTTAAAACTAGAGACCTAGGGGAATCCAAGATGGGGTGACTTGTGGGGCTCTGACCAGGTTCTGTTACCCAGAATCCTTTGCAAACCTCAAAACGTGGCTAAAAAAACAAATTTTCCTCACATTTCGGTGACAGAAAGTTCTGGAATCTGAGAGGAGCCACAAATTTCCTTCCACCCAGCGTTCCCCCAAGTCTCCTGATAAAAATGATACTTCACTTGTTTTTTCCAAAGTGCCTGCCTGTACATTTTGGCCTCTAGCTCAGCCGGCACCTAGGGAAACCTACCAAACCTGTGCATTTTTGAAAACTAGAGACCTAGGGGAATCCAAGATGGGGTGACTTGTGGGGCTCTGACCAGGTTCTGTTTCCCAGAATCCTTTGCAAACCTCAAAAAGTGGCTAAAAAAACAATTTTTCCTTACATTTTGGTGACAGAAAGTTATGGAATCTGAGAGGAGCCACAAATTTCCTTCCACCCAGCGTTCCCCCAAGTCTCCCGATAAAAATGATACCTCACTTGTGTGGGTAGGCCTAGCGCCCACGACAGGAAATGCCCCAAAACACAACGTGGTCACATCCCATTTTTTGACAGAAAACACAGCTGTTTTTTCCAAAGTGCCTGCCTGTACATTTTGGCCTCTAGCTCAGCCGGCACCTAGGGAAACCTACCAAACCTGTGCATTTTTTAAAACTAGAGACCTAGGGGAATCCAAGATGGGGTGACTTGTGGGGCTCTGACCAGGTTCTGTTACCCAGAATCCTTTGCAAACCTCAAAAAGTGGCTAAAAAAACAAGTTTTCCTCACATTGCGGTGACAGAAAGTTCTGGAATCTGAGATGAGCCACAAATTTCCTTCCACCCAGCGTTCCCCCAAGCCTCCCGATAAAAATGATACCTCACTTGTGTGGGTAGGCCTAGCGCCCGCGACAGGAAATGCCCCAAAACACAACGTGGTCACATCCCATTTTTTGACAGAAAACAAAGCTGTTTTTTCCAAAATGCCTGCCTGTACATTTTGGCCTCTAGCTCAGCCGGCACCTAGGGAAACCTACCAAACCTGTGCATTTTCGAAAACTAGAGACCTAGGGGAATCCAAGATGGGGTGACTTGTGGGGCTCTGACCAGGTTCTGTTACCCAGAATCCTTTGCAAACCTCAAAAAGTGGCTAAAAAACAAGTTTTCCTCACATTTCGGTGACAGAAAGTTCTGGAATCTGAGAAGAGCCACAAATTTCCTTCCACCCAGCGTTCCTCCAAGTCTCCCTATAAAAATGATACCTCACTTGTGTGGGTAGGCCTAGCGCCCGTGACAGGAAATGCCCCAAAACACAACGTGGACACCAAACATTTTTGGACAGAAAAAACAGCTGTTTTTTCCAAAGTGCCTGCCTCTACATTTTGGCCTCTAGCTCAGCCGGCACCTAAGGAAACCTACCAAACCTGTGCATTTTTTAAAACTAGAGACCTAGGGGAATCCAAGATGGGGTGACTTGTGGGGCTCTGACCAGGTTCTGTTACCCAGAATCCTTTACAAACCTCAAAACGTGGCTAAAAAAACAAATTTTCCTCACATTTCGGTGACAGAAAGTTCTGGAATCTGAGAGGAGCCACAAATTTCCTTCCACCCAGCGTTCCCCCAAGTCTCCTGATAAAAATGATACCTCACTTGTTTGAGTGGGCCTAGCGCCCGCAACAGGAATGGATCACACAAGGGTCAATGGTAGTCCTTGCTTGAGGTCTACTGTTAACCCTGGAGTGATTCATTCCTGAAGCAGGCACTAGGCGCAGGCACACAAGTGGGGTTGTGTTTTTATCAGGACAAGTGGGGAAACACTGGGTGGTAGGAATTTTGAGGATCCCTGCAGATCCCTGGACTTCTGCTCATTGGAATGCAAGGAAAATGTGTTTTTTAAGCACATTTTGTGATTTCAAGGGATTTCTGGGTGAAGGAAAACTGGTGAGAGCCACGCAAGTCCTGCACCCTTGGACTCCCCTGGTACTAGTTTGTTAAAATTAACCCACCACTCACACTGGTTGGTTTTAGCACCTCCAGAAATTATGGTTTCAAAGCATGATTATTTATCAAAGTATCTGAATATTGAAACCAAGCCTTCTGAAGGTGGGCCATAAAGCCGCGTCCAGGCACCAACCTCTTTATGGTCCATTCACACGCCATTCACGCACAACAAACAACCCTTTCATATCGCCAGCCACCGGCCCAATCCAACCAATCACTGCACTCATATTAACTTACCGCTGCCAGACAAGGGCCCATCACATTCACACGCAACAGAACGGAATAAGTTTGACTACATTTTACCACCTGTCAAGTAACTGCCTCCTTCTTCCTTAACATTACCAAATGCATGCGTAACGAACCTTTACTAATGACTCCTGTGACAGCCACCTGAGGCTCAGGAAGACATGTTTTTCATGCGCCTTTAACGCACTCACTGTGCTAAATCCAACTCCTTCCAGTTTGTGGATGCAAGTTGGAGGTGTCCGAGTATGCCGTACAAAGCGATTCCTCGAACTGAGTGAGCATATCTAGCTTTGAAACTAAGGGAGACATGCTGGGGATTTCTCATGATGTTACCTAAAGGGAAGGTCATAGGCTAACTGCCTCCTTCTTCCTTAACATTACCAAATGCATGCGTAACAAACCTTTACTAATGACTCCTGTGACAGCCACCTGAGGCTCAGGAAGACATGTTTTTCATGCGCCTTTAATGCACTCTCTGTGCTAAAGCCAACTCCTTCCAGTTTGTGGATGCAAGTTGGGGGTGTCCGAGTATGCCGTACAAAGCAATTCCTCGAACTGAGTGAGCATATCTATCTTTGAAATTAAGGGAGACATGATGGGGATTTCTCATGATGTTCCCTAAAGAGAAGGTCATAGGCTATGAAAAAGGGTAGTGTTTGGTACATAGGGGAGTCCATGAGAACGTAGCATATGTCCCAGTCAACATTATGTGCAGTGATGTGACTATAATGCACTTATACAGCAAACTGAACATCTACTAAGTTCTGATGGAGGATGAACATGAAAAGCAGGTCAAACACTGACCTATACAAGTCATTCTCCTTCAGTGCTGGGATGGCACCAATGGGTTTGAATCCACAGGTGTAGATGATGTACATCTGTACTACCTTTACTATCTGCCTTCTACCTGTGCAATAACCCTGTGAAGGCACTCCTACCATAAGCTTTCCTTACCCATCCATGTCTCTGTTCTCATCAGAGTCCTGGCTAATCCTGTATAATAGCCAAGTGAACCTATACTAGTTTGTGGAAGCAAGTTGGGGGTTTCCAAGTATGCCCTACAAAGTGATTCCTCAAACTGAGAGAGCATATCTACAGTTGAAAGTAAGGTAGACATGCAGGCGAAGAAAGGGTACTCCGTGGCAATGTGGCATATGTTCTGTCCACTAGTATATGAAGTAGGGGGAATATAATGCATGTTAATTGAACAGAACACCGACCACGCCAAAAGGAAGTCCATGATGAAGTAAAATTCTGTGGCTCCTTGCCTAACGAAGCAGTGGCCCATGGACGTTCGGTATCCATGCACTGCCATTGAAAGGATTACCCTACGGCAGCTCAACCTCAGTCGATTTCCCAGAACTTTGCTTTAGTATGATACAACGTAAAGCAAGTAGGGATACAGAGGCCTGGTTGTGATGGACACTGGGGACAGTAATACCGACTCTCCTGCCGCTTTCCATGCTTCGAGCACACTTTACAGCGAAGACATGGACGATCCTTTTTGGGTGTTTTAGGAATGCGATCAGCAAAGTGTCGCTCCTGCAGCCTTGCCACATCCTCCAGAACATATGAGGGGGAGGCTGCTGCTTCTTCTGTAACAGCAGTGAGGCTTTCTATTACAGACAACTGGAAGTCAAGGAAAGTCATGAGTCTTCCTGTGGTTGTCTGATGGTAAACAACATACGCATTATATGTTGCCATCTGAATCAGGTGGGTAAACAGCTTCTTGTACCAAGTGCGAGTTTTACGACACGCATTGTATGGTTGAAGAACCTGGTCGTTCTTGTCCACTCCGCCCATGTACTTATTGTAATCAAGTATACAGATGGGCTTGTGGACTTCGGCCATCTGACCCCAAACCGTGATGGGAGAAGTGCTCTCATCATGAATTGTAGTGAGCACGTATACATCACGCCTATCTAGGAACTTGACTGCGAGCAGTTCGTTAGAACGCAATGCAGTACTCTGGGATTTCTGGAGCTTCTTGCAAACAAGCTCCCGCGGGAATCCTTTGCGGTTACAACGAACTGTACCGCAGGCCACTGCCAGCTTTGTAGAGCTCACTGAACAGCTCTACTCCTGTATAGAAATTGTCCACATAAAGGTTATAACCTTTGTGAAGAAGTGGCTGGACAAGTTCCCATACAATCTTACCTGTGACCCCTAACGCGGGAGGGCAACTGTAGGAGGCTGGACTGGCTTGTAGTGAGTACCAAGGGGTACTTGCACCTTGCACCAGGCCCAGTTATCCCTTATTAGTGTATAGGGTGTCTAGCAGCTTAGGCTGATAGATAATGGTAGCTTAGCAGAGCAGCTTAGGCTGAACTAGGAGACGTGTGAAGCTACTACAGTACCACTTAGTGTCATATGCACAATATCATAAGAAAACACAATACACAGTTATACTAAAAATAAAGGTACTTTATTTTTATGACAATATGCCAAAGTATCTTAGAGTGTACCCTCAGTGAGAGGATAGGAAATATACACAAGATATATATACACAATAGCAAAAATATGCAGTATAGTCTTAGAAAACAGTGCAAACAATGTATAGTTACAATAGGATGCAATGGGGAAACATAGGGATAGGGGCAACACAAACCATATACTCCAAAAGTGGAATGCGAACCACGAATGGACCCCTAACCTATGTGACCTTGTAGAGGGTCGCTGGGACTAGTAGAAAATAGTGAGAGTTAGAAAAATAACCCTCCCCAAGACCCTGAAAAGTGAGTGCAAAGTGCACTAAAGTTCCCCTAAGGACAAAGTAGTCGTGTTAGAGGAATAATGCAGGAAAGACACAAACCAGCAATGCAACAACTGTGGATTTCCAATCTAGGGTACCTGTGGAACAAGGGGACCAAGTCCAAAAGTCACAAGCAAGTCGGAGATGGGCAGATGCCCAGGAAATGCCAGCTGCGGGTGCAAAGAAGCTTCTACTGGACAGAAGAAGCTGAGGTTTCTGCAGGAACGAAAAGGGCTAGAGACTTCCCCTTTGGTGGACGGATCCCTCTCACCTTGGAAAGTCGTGCAGAAGTTTTTTCCCGCCGAAAGGACGCCAACAAGCCTTGCTAGTCGCAAATCGTGTATTTGGCGTTTTTGGACGCAGCTGGGGCCCAGGAGGGAGCAGGAGGTCGCAAATTGGACCTGAAGAGAGAGGGGACGTCGAGCAAGACAAAGAGCCCTCACTAAAGCAGGTAGCACCCGGAGAAGTGCCAGAAACAGGCACTACGAGGATGCGTGAAACGGTGCTCGCCGAAGTTGCACAAAGGAGTCCCACGTCGCCGGAGACCAACTTAGAAAGTCGTGCAATGCAGGTTAGAGTGCCGTGGACCCAGGCTTGGCTGTGCACAAAGGATTTCCGCCGGAAGTGCACAGGGGCCGGAGTAGCTGCAAAGTTGCGGTTCCCAGCAATGCAGCCCAGCGAGGTGAGGCAAGGACTTACCTCCACCAAACTTGGGCTGAAGAGTCACTGGACTGTGGGGGTCACTTGGACAGAGTCGCTGGATTCGAGGGACCTCGCTCGTCGTGCTGAGAGGAGACCCAAGGGACCGGTAATGCAGCTTTTTGGTGCCTGCGGTTGCAGGGGGAAGATTCCGTCGACCCACGGGAGATTTCTTCTGAGCTTCTGGTGCAGAGAGGAGGCAGGCTACCCCCACAGCATGCACAAGCAGGAAAACAGTCGAGAAGGCGGCAGGATCAGCGTTACAGAGTTGCAGTAGTCGTCTTTGCTACTATGTTGCAGGTTTGCAGGCTTCCAGCGCGGTCAGCAGTCGTTTCCTTATCAGAAGGTGAAGAGAGAGATGCAGAGGAACTCGGCTGAGCTCATGCATTCGTTATCTAAAGTTTCCCCAGAGACAGAGACCCTAAATAGCCAGAAAAGAGGGTTTGGCTACCTAGGAGAGAGGATAGGCTACTAACACCTGAAGGAGCCTATCAGCAGGAGTCTCTGACGTCACCTGGTGGCACTGGCCCCTCAGAGCAGTCCAGTGTGCCAGCAGCACCTCTGTTTCCAAGATGGCAGAGGTCTGGAGCACACTGGAGGAGCTCTGGACACCTCCCAGGGGAGGTGCAGGTCAGGGGAGTGGTCACTCCCCTTTCCTTTGTCCAGTTTCGCGCCAGAGCAGGGGCTAAGGGGTCCCTGAACCGGTGTAGACTGGCTTATGCAGAATTGGGCACATCTGTGCCCAAGAAAGCATTTCCAGAGGCTGGGGGAGGCTACTCCTCCCCTGCCTTCACACCATTTTCCAAAGGGAGAGGGTGTCACACCCTCTCTCAGAGAAAGTTCTTTGTTCTGCCATCCTGGGCCAGGCCTGGCTGGACCCCAGGAGGGCAGATGCCTGTCTGAGGGGTTGGCAGCAGCAGCAGCTGCAGTGAAACCCCAGGAAGGGCAGTTTGGCAGTACCAGGGTCTGTGCTACAGACCACTGGGATCATGGGATTGTGCCAACTATGCCAGGATGGCATAGAGGGGGCAATTCCATGATCATAGACATGTTACATGGCCATATTCGGAGTTACCATTGTGAAGCTACATATAGGTAGTGACCTATATGTAGTGCACGCGTGTAATGGTGTCCCCGCACTCACAAAGTTCAGGGAATTGGCTCTGAACAATGTGGGGGCACCTTGGCTAGTGCCAGGGTGCCCTCACACTAAGTAACTTTGCACCTAACCTTTACCAGGTAAAGGTTAGACATATAGGTGACTTATAAGTTACTTAAGTGCAGTGTAAAATGGCTGTGAAATAACGTGGACGTTATTTCACTCAGGCTGCAGTGGCAGGCCTGTGTAAGACTTGTCAGAGCTCCCTATGGGTGGCAAAAGAATTGCTGCAGCCCATAGGGATCTCCTGGAACCCCAATACCCTGGGTACCTCAGTACCATATACTAGGGAATTATAAGGGTGTTCCAGTAAGCCAATGTAAATTGGTAAAAATGGTCACTAGCCTGTCAGTGACAATTTGGAAAGAAATGAGAGAGCATAACCACTGAGGTTCTGGTTAGCAGAGCCTCAGTGAGACAGTTAGTCACTACACAGGTAACACATTCAGGCACACTTATGAGCACTGGGGCCCTGGGTTACCAGGGTCCCAGTGACACATACAACTAAAACAACATATATACAGTGAAAAATGGGGGTAACATGCCAGGCAAGATGGTACTTTCCTACACAACCCCCCCCCCCCCCAAACGAAGGACAATAAGACTAGCCATGACCTGATGAGTCTTCATTGTCTAAGTGGAAATATCTGGAGAGTCCATCTGCATTGGAGTGGCTACTCCCAGGTCTATGTTCCACTGTATAGTCCATTCCCTGTAGGGATATGGACCACCTCAACAATTTAGGATTTTCACCTTTCATTTGTTTTAGCCAAAGTAGAGGTTTGTGGTCTGTCTGAACAATGAAGTGAGTGCCAAACAGGTATGGCCTCAACTTCTTCAGAGCCCAGACCACAGCAAAGGCCTCCCTCTCAATGGCAGACCAACGCTTTTCTCTAGGGGTCAACCTTCTACTAATAAAAGCAACAGGTTGATCCTGGCCCTCAGAATTAAGTTGTGATAGGACTGCCCCTACTCCTAATTCAGATGCATCAGTTTGGACATAGAATTTTTTAGAGTAACAAGGGCTTTTCAGGACAGGTGCAGAGCACATGGCCTGCTTCAGCTCCTCAAAAGCTTTCTGACAGTTTGCTGTCCATAATACCTTTTTAGGCATTTTCTTGGATGTGAGGTCATTAAGAGGGGCTGCAATGGAGCCATAGTTCTTAATGAACCTCCTGTAATACCCAGTGAGGCCTAGGAAGGCTCTCACCTGAGTCTGAGTGGTAGGGGGAACCCAATCAATAATTGTTTGGATTTTCCCCTGAAGTGGTGCAATCTGTTCCCCACCAACAAGGTGTCCCAGATAAACCACCTTACCCTGCCCTATCTGGCACTTTGAAGCCTTGATAGTGAGGCCTGCCTTTTGCAGAGCCTCCAAAACTTTCCATAGGTGGACCAGGTGATCATCCCAGCTGGAGCTAAAGACAGCTATATCGTCCAAATATGCTGCACTGAAAGCTTCCAGCCCTTGCAGGACTGTGTTCACCAACCTCTGAAAAGTGGCAGGTGCATTTTTCAAACCAAAAGGCATTACAGTAAACTGGTAATGTCCTCCAATGGTAGAAAATGCAGTCTTAGGTTTAGCATCTTCTGACAATTTGATCTGCCAATACCCTGCAGTCAAATCAAAAGTGCTTAGATACTTGGCAGATGCCAGTGTATCTATGAGCTCATCTGCCCTGGGTATAGGGTGAGCATCAGTTTTGGTTACCAAGTTGAGACCTCTATAGACTACACAAAACCGCATTTCCTTCTTTCCATCTTTGGAATGGGGTTTTGGTACCAGTACCACAGGAGAAGCCCATGGACTGTCAGAGTGCTCAACCACTCCTAGTTCTAACATTTTCTGGACCTCTTGCTTTATGCAGTCCCTGACATGGTCAGGCTGCCTATAGATCTTACTTTTGACAGGTAAACTGTCTCCAGTATCTATAGTGTGCTCACACCAAGAAGTGGTACCTGGCACAGTAGAGAAGAGTTCAGAGAATTGATCTAGGAGATTTATGCAATTATCTTTCTGCTCAGCAGTAAGACAATCAGCCAAAACTACACCTTCCACAAGAGCATCTTGTTCTGTGGAAGAGAAGAGATCAGGTAGAGGATCACTGTCTTCTTCCTGTCCCTCATCAGTTGCCATGAGCAGGGTGAGATCAGCCCTGTCATAGTAGGGTTTCAGGCGGTTGACATGGAGCACCCTAAGGGGACTCCTGGCAGTGCCTAAGTCAACTAAATAGGTGACTTCTCCCTTCTTTTCAACAATTGTGTGGGGACCACTCCATTTATCTTGGAGTGCTCTTGGGGCCACAGGCTCCAAGACCCACACTTTCTGCCCTGGTTGGTACTTAACCAAAACAGCCTTCTGATCATGCCATTGCTTCTGGAGCTCTTGGCTGGCCTGAAGGTTTTTACTGGCCTTTTTCATGTACTCAGCCATCCTTGATCTGAGGCCAAGTACATAATCCACAATATCCTGCTTAGGAGCTTTTAAAGGTTGTTCCCAACCCTCCTTTACAAGTGTGAGTGGACCCCTAACAGGGTGTCCAAAAAGAAGTTCAAAGGGGCTTAAGCCCACTCCTTTCTGGGGTACCTCCCTGTAGGCAAAAAGGAGGCATGGTAGAAGGATATCCCATCTCCTGCGGAGTTTTTCAGGGAGACCCATAATCATGCCTTTGAGAGTTTTATTAAATCTCTCCACCAGTCCATTTGTTTGTGGATGATAGGGTGTTGTGAACTTTTACGTTACACCACACTCCTTCCACATGGCCTTTAAGTATGCAGACATGAAATTGCTTCCCCTGTCTGATACTACTTCCTTTGGGAAGCCCACCCTGGAAAATATTCCCAGGAGGGCCTTTGCCACTGCAGGTGCTGTAGTGGTCCTTAAAGGAATAGCTTCAGGATATCTTGTGGCATGGTCCACTACCACCAAGATAAATCTATTGCCTGAAGCAGTAGGAGGGTCAAGGGGGCCAACTATGTCAACCCCTACCCTTTCAAAGGGAACCCCAACCACAGGCAGTGGAATAAGGGGTGCCTTTGGGGTGCCACCTGTCTTGCCACTGGCTTGACAGGTTTCACAGGACTTACAAAATTCCTTTGTGTCCTCAGACATCCTAGGCCAATGAAACAATGGAACCAATCTGTCCCAAGTTTTCATTTGACCCAGGTGTCCAGCTAGGGGAATGTCATGTGCCAGGGTTAGGAGGAACTTTCTGTACTCCTGAGGAATCACTAATCTCCTGGCAGCTCCAGGTTTAGGATCCCTATGCTCAGTGTACAAGAGGTTGTCCTCCCAGTAAACTCTGTGAGAGTCACTGACATCCCCATTAGCCTGTTTGACAGCTTGCTGTCTGAGACCCTCTAATGTGGGACAGGTTTGCTGTGCCACACTCAGCTCCTCTCTGGCAGGCCCCCCTTCACCCAAAAGCTCAGCAGTGTCTGCTTCCAGCTCCTCTGGTGTAGGTTCTGCACAGGGAGGGAATTCTTCTTCCTCAGAAGTAGAATCCACTGTAGAGGGAGGGATAGTAGGAAGTGGTTTGCTTCTACTAGCCCTAGCTTCAGGGAGCACTTGGTCCATTGTTCCAGGATCCAAGCTTCCCTGTCCTTTTTGCTTTTTGGCCTGAGCCCTTGTCAAAGCAAAAATATGCCCTGGGATGCCCAGCATTGCTGCATGGGCCTCCAACTCCACATCTGACCAAGCTGATGTCTCCAAATCATTCCCTAATAGACAGTCTACAGGTAAATCTGAAGCTACCACAACTTTCTTTGGACCAGTAACCCCCCCCCAGTTGAGATTAACAACAGCCATGGGGTGGCTAAGTGTGTTGTTGTGAGCATCGGTTACTTGGTACTGGTGACCAAGTAGGTGTTGTTCAGGGTGGACCAGTTTCTCTATGACCATAGTCACACTGGCACCAGTGTCCCTGTAGGCCTGAACCTCAACACCATTTATTAGGGGTAGCTGCTTGTACTTATCCATATTAAGGGGACAAGAAACTAAGGTGGCTAAATCAATAGCCCCCTCAGAGACTAACACAGCCTCTGTGGCCTCCCTAACAAGGCCAACCCCAACTAAATTACCAAAAGTGAGCCCAGCTACTCCCTTGGATTGGCTATTAGTAGGTTTGCTCCCACCACCACTGCTATTAGTAGGGACACAAGGTGTAGCAGTAGGGGTTGTAGTGGTAGGAGCTGTGGTGCCTTTCTTTGGACAACTGGGATCTGTTGTCCAATGGCCTTTTATTTTACATAAATAGCACCATGGTTTCTTTTCCTTGTTCTGATTAAAGGAGGATTTGGACCCACCACCCCCACCAGAGTGTTTTTGTGGGCCTGATGAAGACTCATTTTTAGATTTGTCCCCACCCTTGTCAGAAGACTTACCATCCTTCTTTTTGTTGCCATCTTTGTCACCCCCTGTATGAACTTTTCTGTTCACTCTTGTTCTGACCCATTTGTCTGCCTTCTTTCCCAATTCTTGGGGAGAGATGAGATCAGAGTCCACCAAGTACTGGTGCAACAAATCAGACACACAATTATTAAGAATATGCTCTCTCAGGATCAAGTTATACAGGCTGTCATAATCAGTAACTTTACTGCCATGTAACCACCCCTCCAAGGCCTTCACTGAATGGTCAATAAAATCAACCCAGTCTTGTGAAGACTCCCTTTTTGGTCTCTCTGAACTTTATCCTGTACTGTTCAGTGGTTAAGCCATAACCATCCAGGAGTGCATTCTTAAGAACTTGGAAATTATTAGCATCATTTTCTTTCACAGTAAGGAGCCTATCCCTACCTTTTCCACTAAATGATAGCCATAGGATAGCAGCCCACTGCCTTTGAGGGACATCCTGTACAACACAGGCCCTCTCAAGTGCAGCAAACCACTTGTTAATGTCATCCCCCTCCTTATAAGGGGGAACTATCTTGTGCAGATTCCTGGAATCATGCTCTTTTGCAGGATGACTATGGGGAATACTGCTGCTGCCACCATGGGTATCTAAACCCAACTTCTGTCTTTCCTTCTCTAATTCAAAAGACTGTCTATCCAAATCCAGCTGTTGCTTTTTAAGCTTCAGTCTGGTTTGTTCCACCCTCAACTTATTGAGTTCCCTCTCTAACATTCTGTCATCAGGGTTGGTGGGAGGGACATTTCTAGAAACAGAGCTATGATGGGAATGAACAGAAGGAGACCTGTCCCTTACAGAAGCCACCCAAACAGCTTGGTTTACAGAAACATTACTACCAGTATGGTGAGAATAAATGCTTTTGCTATGATGTGAGACAACACTATTTATTTGGTGTGGCTCATCATCATTACCATCTATGCTAGATTGTCTAGTAATGGGCAGGCTAGGAAGTTTCTTTCCTGAATCTTTTCCTGGGGGAGTCCCTGAATCAGATTGGGAACTATTAGGTACTTTTTCAACAGATGGGGCACCTATGGCCTTATCCTGTTCTCTAAGCATGTTAAGTAACAGTTCCAAGGAAGGATTCTTCCCTACACTCAAACCTCTCTCTATACAGAGACTCCTTGCTCTTTTCCAGCTAAGGTTGTCATATGCAAGTTTGGACAGATCAACACTTTGGCCTGTGCCAGACATTTTTAGAGAGAGTTAAAGTGATAGAAAAAGAGAAAAAAGTTTTCAGAACTTTTTGGAAAGACAGAAAAAAACTTTTTAAACTTTTAAGAACTTTTTGAAAGTTTAGAGGTACTTTTCAGCACTTAGAAAAGAGTGAAAAGAGGAAATGCAAAACTTTTTGGCTATGTGTATATACACTGACCTTGTTTTGTATATTTTTCTCTTATGAAAAGTACAATGACAAGAGTGGTAAGTAGTCTCAAGCACTTATCCCACCACTGCACAACCAATGTAGGAGGCTGGACTGGCTTGTAGTGAGTACCAAGGGGTACTTGCACCTTGCACCAGGCCCAGTTATCCCTTATTAGTGTATAGGGTGTCTAGCAGCTTAGGCTGATAGATAATGGTAGCTTAGCAGAGCAGCTTAGGCTGAACTAGGAGACGTGTGAAGCTACTACAGTACCCCTTAGTGTCATATGCACAATATCATAAGAAAACACAATACACAGTTATACTAAAAATAAAGGTACTTTATTTTTATGACAATATGCCAAAGTATCTTAGAGTGTACCCTCAGTGAGAGGATAGGAAATATACACAAGATATATATACACAATAGCAAAAATATGCAGTATAGTCTTAGAAAACAGTGCAAACAATGTATAGTTACAATAGGATGCAATGGGGAAACATAGGGATAGGGGCAACACAAACCATATACTCCAAAAGTGGAATGCGAACCACGAATGGACCCCAAATCTATGTGATCTTGTAGAGGGTCGCTGGGACTAGTAGAAAATAGTGAGAGTTAGAAAAATAACCCTCCCCAAGACCCTGAAAAGTGAGTGCAAAGTGCACTAAAGTTCCCCTAAGGACAAAGTAGTTGTGTTAGAGGAATAATGCAGGAAAGACACAAACCAGCAATGCAACAACTGTGGATTTCCAATCTAGGGTACCTGTGGAACAAGGGGACCAAGTCCAAAAGTCACAAGCAAGTCGGAGATGGGCAGATGCCCAGGAAATGCCAGCTGCGGGTGCAAAGAAGCTTCTACTGGACAGAAGAAGCTGAGGTTTCTGCAGGAACGAAAAGGGCTAGAGACTTCCCCTTTGGTGGACGGATCCCTCTTGCCTTGGAAAGTCGTGCAGAAGTGTTTTCCCGCCGAAAGGACGCCAACAAGCCTTGCTAGTCGCAAATCGTGCATTTGGCGTTTTTGGACGCTGCTGGGGCCCAGGAGGGACCAGGAGGTCGCAAATTGGACCTGAAGAGAGAGGGGACGTCGAGCAAGACAAAGAGCCCTCATTGAAGCAGGTAGCTCCCGGAGAAGTGCCAGAAACAGGCACTACAAGGATGCGTGAAACGGTGCTCGCCGAAGTTGCACAAAGGAGTTCCACGTCGCCGGAGACCAACTTAGAAAGTCGTGCAATGCAGGTTAGAGTGCCGTGGACCCAGGCTTGGCTGTGCACAAAGGATTTCCGCCGGAAGTGCACAGGGGCCGGAGTAGCTGCAAAGTCGCGGTTCCCAGCAATGCAGCCCAGCGAGGTGAGGCAAGGACTTACCTCCACCAAACTTGGGCTGAAGAGTCACTGGACTGTGGGGGTCACTTGGACAGAGTCGCTGGATTCGAGGGACCTCGCTCGTCGTGCTGAGAGGAGACCCAAGGGACCGGTAATGCAGCTTTTTGGTGCCTGCGGTTGCAGGGGGAAGATTCCGTCGACCCACTGGAGATTTCTTCTGAGCTTCTGGTGCAGAGAGGAGGCAGGCTACCCCCACAGCATGCACAAGCAGGAAAACAGTCGAGAAGGCGGCAGGATCAGCGTTACAGAGTTGCAGTAGTCGTCTTTGCTACTATGTTGCAGGTTTGCAGGCTTCCAGCGCGGTCAGCAGTCGTTTCCTTATCAGAAGGTGAAGAGAGAGATGCAGAGGAACTCGGCTGAGCTCATGCATTCGTTATCTAAAGTTTCCCCAGAGACAGAGACCCTAAATAGCCAGAAAAGAGGGTTTGGCTACCTAGGAGAGATGATAGGCTACTAACACCTGAAGGAGCCTATCAGCAGGAGTCTCTGACGTCACCTGGTGGCACTGGCCACTCAGAGCAGTCCAGTGTGCCAGCAGCACCTCTGTTTCCAAGATGGCAGAGGTCTGGAGCACACTGGAGGAGCTCTGGACACCTCCCAGGGGAGGTGCAGGTCAGGGGAGTGGTCACTCCCCTTTCCTTTGTCCAGTTTCGCGCCAGAGCAGGGGCTAAGGGGTCCCTGAACCGGTGTAGACTGGCTTATGCAGAATTGGGCACATCTGTGCCCAAGAAAGCATTTCCAGAGGCTGGGGGAGGCTACTCCTCCCCTGCCTTCACATCATTTTCCAAAGGGAGAGGGTGTCACACCCTCTCTCAGAGGAAGTTCTTTGTTCTGCCATCCTGGGCCAGGCCTGGCTGGACCCCAGGAGGGCAGATGCCTGTCTGAGGGGTTGGCAGCAGCAGCAGCTGCAGTGAAACCCCAGGAAGGGCAGTTTGGCAGTACCAGGGTCTGTGCTACAGACCACTGGGATCATGGGATTGTGCCAACTATGCCAGGATGGCATAGAGGGGGCAATTCCATGATCATAGACATGTTACATGGCCATATTCGGAGTTACCATTGTGAAGCTACATATAGGTAGTGACCTATATGTAGTGCACGCGTGTAATGGTGTCCCCGCACTCACAAAGTTCATGGAATTGGCTCTGAACAATGTGGGGGCACCTTGGCTAGTGCCAGGGTGCCCTCACACTAAGTAACTTTGCACCTAACCTTTACCAGGTAAAGGTTAGACATATAGGTGACTTATAAGTTACTTAAGTGCAGTGTAAAATGGCTGTGAAATAACGTGGACGTTATTTCACTCAGGCTGCAGTGGCAGGCCTGTGTAAGACTTGTCAGAGCTCCCTATGGGTGGCAAAAGAATTTCTGCAGCCCATAGGGATCTCCTGGAACCCCAATACCCTGGGTACCTCAGTACCATATACTAGGGAATTATAAGGGTGTTCCAGTAAGCCAATGTAAATTGGTAAAAATGGTCACTAGCCTGTCAGTGACAATTTGGAAAGAAATGAGAGAGCATAACCACTGAGGTTCTGGTTAGCAGAGCCTCAGTGAGACAGTTAGTCACTACACAGGTAACACATTCAGGCACACTTATGAGCACTGGGGCCCTGGGTTACCAGGGTCCCAGTGACACATACAACTAAAACAACATATATACAGTGAAAAATGGGGGTAACATGCCAGGCAAGATGGTACTTTCCTACAGCAACCTACAGGGTTTAGGGTAGAATCCTTCCCTGTATACACTCTCAAGCTGTACACATAGCCAGTAGAGCTCTCACACAGCATGTACAGCTTTATACTATAGCGAGCTCTTTTGCTCGTAATGTACTGTCTGAAAAGCAGCCGTCCTTTGTACAGGATCAAGGACTCATCGACTGCTATATTCTTTCCAGGAGTATAGATCTCTGGAAACCTTACAGAGAAATGTTCCACGACAGGCCGAATTTTGAACAACCTGTCATGATCTGGATGGTCCCGGGGCAATGCAGCAGAACTGTCATTGAAATGCAGCATGCGCTGCAGTAGCAAAAAACTATCTCTGCTCATGTATGGTGTGAAGATGGGAGTTACCCAAACCGTGCGAGTCGTCCAGTAGGACTGCAAGGTGGGTTTCTGCACTAACCCCATTTTGAGCGTAAGGCCCAAAAATATCTTCAACTCCGCCAGCGAAGTGGGAGTCCACTGGCGTGCTCTAGAACGGGGCCCTAGGGTGCCTCCGCGCTCCCTCAGAAATTGGTCTGCACGCAAATTTGTTTGCTGCACAACTTTCTGAAGGAAGTCAACATCCAAAAATAGATAGGTGTAGTCGACTGGCAAAAAGTTAGCTGTATCGACTTTACATCCAGCGTCACCAGTAAAAGGTGGAATTTGGGGCTGAACCAAACAGCGGGGCTGCCAAGAGAGCACTCTCTCTGTGCTTGCGGCAGCAAGCAGGTGCTCTCTGGGTTCGGCTAACCCAATGTGGTCCCGCTGCCCAGAATGTGCTTGCGAAGGGACAGCACGGATGTCGTCATTGTCTCCTTCAGACTCACTGGAAGAGGTGTCGTCGGATGGGACTCCGCCGACTGAAAAATCACTCCCAGAATCTGCCCCATTGTCCTCTCCCTCAGATGCTGTCTCAGTGTCTGCTGTCTCAGTCTCTGAGCCTACATCAGAACTGTCCTCCAGAACCCGAGTTAGGGCTTGATCAGCAGTCATCCAACGAGACGCCATCTCTGCAACTGGCTAAACTGTCCCTCTAAATTACTAGCCTACGTAGAAGGCAGATAGTCACAAAATTGCTTGTGGGTATGTTTGTTGTGTACAATAGGAAATGTCGTCACCTTACCTTCGCTTCTTCTCCAATTCTGCAGATGCTCTGAAAACACTGAAAAAAACAAAAAAAGAATGTATTACTTCACCTTACCACACACCCTGTGCAACAGTAATTTTTGGTGCTCTGCCTCCCATTACCTCCTCTTCTAATTCCCTCAGTACTACCCAGCAAAAGTGCCACTCATATCTCCATAGTCCCCCTGGCATTACATTTGTTTTAAAGCGCAGGTAACGCTTGCCTTTACTAATCCACTCAGCTAAATACATATAAATGTATCTCCTTTGCAGCAGGACAATAAACCATCTGCGCTACTTTATGGCAACTGCCACTACAGAAAAGACATGCATGCATGCATGTATATATATAAATATATATATATATATATATATATAATAATACATATATATATATATATGTTTAGAAACAAAGTGGTTGAAGGGTTGCTGGGCGGCACACTCCACTGCCGGTGCCCAGTGACAGAGAAGACCAATCTAGAAATTATATAATGCCGAAAAATTTCACCGCACTCCACGAGGTACAAATAAACGTGTATTTTATTGCAGTCAATAACCACCAACGTGTTTCAACTCACCAAGGAGTCTTGATCACGGTCCTCGTGGAGTGCGGTGAAATTGTTCACCATTATAAAACAACACACAAAAGAAAAACAAGCATTTACAATGCAATGGGTCTCGCATCTGCTTGAGTTAGAGCTATTAGCGTTATAAACTCCTAACCCAACTTTTCTTGCCACATAAATTGATAATTGAAAGTAATACTCTTTCACATAAGAGAGCCGATTCACAGCGCCACGGCCACCATGAGCATCAGGTGAAGAGATACACAAAAGGAAAAGAAGTTCGCTCGCAGTTAAACGTAACAGCAAAAGTGCAATTAGCCATGTACCAGGGGCGATGGCCAAGGCGGTAACAAAACCTCATCAAGGAGGGAGAAAGGTAAACCATTTTCCAATGTAATCAAAGGATTTTTGAAAGGCAAGCCCACGAACGAGTGGTAGTGATGGGCGGGAGGTGGGCATTGCTAGAAGCCAACAAGTCAGAAAAGCAGCGCATGGGCGCTGCAATGCTTGACCTGAAAAAATATATATATATATATATATATATATACATATATATATATATATATATATATACACACACATATATATGAGAGAGAGAGAGAGAGAGAAAACAGGACACTTATGTCACAAACTTTTTTTTTTTCATACATGTTTGTGCTTGCCCTTGGCAAAGCACACATGTATAAAAAAAAAAATGGCCCCATTGATGGTCACCCTAAGGGCTGACCACCAACAATTTGGTTTTTTTTCCCTGTTTTTACCCTGGGGGGGCGATCGGCCTGTGTTCTAAGGGCCGACCCCGCCATTTTGTTTTCATTTTTTTCATTTTTTTTAAAAACTTTTTTTAAATTGTGGGGGGCGCGATCGTCCCCCAAAACAGTGGGAATAAATAAATAATGCCCCGGGGGGTTGGGGGGTGGCCCTTTTACAAGGAGCCGACCCCCCCAAAGAAGATCCCTGGTGCCTAGGGGCGTTTCCTGGCCATGGATCGCAGCCGCGCTGCGATCCATGGCCAGGAAACGGTGCCAGGGAGGCATCGATGGAAAGGGAAGAGCCTCCCCTTTCCATCGATGCCTCCCTGGCATCTGGGGAGGCCGTTTTGGCCCTTTTTTCCCCACCGGAGAAAAAGAGAACGCTTACCTGCTTCTCTTCTTCTCCGGTGGGGAAAAACTGACACGTCAGCGCACCTCACGGCACGCTGACGTCACAAGGGGGCGGGATGGAGACGCAGAAGTTCTTCCGCGTCTCCGACGGGGGTAAAAAAAAATCCTCCGGTGCATTGCACCGGAGGATTTTTAACCCACTCCCTGGTGTCGGCCACTGGTCGTGACCCGCACCAGGGAGGGAGTGTGGGCGTCGGCCACTGGCCGACACCCGCAGTAAAAAGGTTAAATGCAGGTGGCTATGCTTATTTTCAATACGCAATGTTTATGATTGCCATCCTGGCAATTTCTTAATTCTCTGCTTTGTTTGGTATCCTTGTTTGAGATAATGAGGGTCCACCTTCAAAATGCTGAATAGCATATATATGCTTGTGACGGGCTAGATGTGGATCGCCCGCACATCGGACTGACTGGTGCTGGCGCTGCCTGTGTTGCTCCGGCCCTCCCCGGCTTCCCTTCCCGTGATTGGCTGAAGGGACCGTCGGCGCGGGAAGCCGGAAGGACAAATACCCCAGTATCAGCACAAGCAGGCGTCAGAGGAGTCGGAAGGAAAGGCGGAGACAGAGACGGAATCGGTGAAGAAGAAGAAGACGGCGAAGACAACGAGGAAGAGGACAAAGAGAGCTGGAGACGCGAGAGGAGCCGGGAGACGGAAGAGCGGTGCTGATCCCAGCGACGCAACCGGACAGCACAGACGGACCCCTAACAGCAGGAATCCGGGGAGACGTAACGCCACATCCCGCCACGCTTCTGGAGAAGCGTCGCAGTTCCAGGTGTGTGAGGGCCCTGCCCTGAGGGAGTGGGAGGGGGGGAAAAGTAGGGAAGGGAAGAAAGAAGGGGAAGGGAGGGGAGAAAGGAAAGGGGCAACAGAAGGGGAAAAGGGTGGGAGAGCGCTATTGCACGAAATCACTGAATATCAAGCACAAGCCTAGAGGCAACACCAAGGCACCGCACACAGGGAATCACCAGCCAAGTAGGCTAATAGGAGACTAATAGATTGATATCAGTCTTAAAAGAAAAGGAAGAAAAGGGAGAAGAATAGACCTAGGAAGAATCCCAGTTAAAGGAGATAGAACAGAGAACGAGTACAAGGAAGAAAAGATACTAAAGTGGAGAGGAAACAAAAGAAGGAAAAACAAGAAAGGAGACAGAAAAGAGAATAACAAAATCCCAGAGTATCGTAAAATAAATCACTTCCCTCTGTTCCTCTTTTTCTCTCCACATACGCTTCCTGGGGAACCTGTGAGACGAGGAGACAAAGGAGAAGAGTGAAGAACATACTCCGATATCTACAACATCCATAACCAAGCCAGCAGAAAGAAAACACCAACAGAGGAAAGACCCAAAACTACCCGAACTCTAACCCACAATATCTAATAATAAACACCTTGTACAGAGAACAGCCGGTTCATGTGTGGTTCCTACGCACTGATACGCTTACAATGCTTTATTCACATTATAAGTGAACTGATTTGTAGCAGGTTAGCATTCTAGCTTTTTTCCTCTTTTATTTTCTATGTGCATGCGCATCCAATGATGATTTCCTGTCTGGGGCTCCACTTTACACTGCCAGGAATTTTGAAAATACACTGTGGTCCCCTGTGGTTCACACATGCGACTGGGAAAGTTCAGCATGGCCGATTTCGCTCACAAGGTATCTCATGCTGGGATACAATCAGTAAGTGCAGAACTATGGGAAGCCGTTCATGTAAAAATTACAGCTCCCCATATTGGGCACCTCCTGAAATGCATAGCATGCTGCAAAATGAATAGGACACACACCAGAATGAATGTACAATGTGTCAAAATTAGTATGATACCTGGAAGAGTAAATCTGAAATGAACCAAAACAAATATGAAACCTGGCAGAAGGAATATGCTACTTAGTGATTAATATGAATAACACACACACCAAATTGAATAAGAAATATATTGAAATATATATAAATCATTCTGAAATTAAAATGGCAAAGCAATCACTGAAATGAATACAATATTCACCAAAAAGAATGGGGCATTTCTTGAAATGATTGACTTATGCCAAGAGAAATATGACATACAGTACATTGAAATTAATACGGAAGATTGAAAATAATATAAAGTATTGAAATTAATATATTATATTCTGAAAAGAAAACAATGCACATTGAAACTAATACAATGTACATTGAAATGAACATTAAACATGTTGCAATGAATTTGAATTGTGTTGAAATCAATATTACCAAGATGGCAATGAATATGAGACACACAGGAATGAATAGGAGATGATTGAAAATAAATATGGCTTGTGTTGAAATTAATGCAATCCCATTGAATTGAAGTTGACATGCCTTCAAATGAGTATGACCACAGCTGAAATTCACATGAGATTTGTTAAAATGAATATGACACGCCTTAAAATTAATATGACACATATTCAAATTAATGATACATATTCAAATTACTATGATATATGTTAAAATTGATAAGTTGCATTTTGAAATTAATATGACAAGTCTTAATATGAATATGACATCCATTGAAATAAACTTAACATTGATTGAAAAGAATCTAACACATGTTAAAATGAATATGACATGAGTTGAAATAAATATGACCTTCATTGAAATTAATTTGACATGATTTAAAATTAATACGAGTAACGTTAAAATGATCATGACACTTATCACAATGAATATGGCTTGCATTGAAAGTGATATGATATACAT
Source organism: Pleurodeles waltl (assembly GCF_031143425.1). NCBI lineage: Eukaryota > Metazoa > Chordata > Amphibia > Caudata > Salamandridae > Pleurodeles > Pleurodeles waltl. The sequence goes on from NC_090446.1 coordinate 214,040,227, forward strand.
TGACATGATTATGATATATGTTGCAATGGATATGATTCATGTTAAAATTAAGATGTGTTAATATGAATGAAGCATCCATTGAAAGAAATATGACACATGCTAAGATGAATATGACAACAAATATGAGCTCCACCGAAATGAATTCAACATGTCTTAAACTGAATATGACCAATGCTGAAATTAAAAAGAAACATGTTAAAATTAATATGTTGTGCTTTGAAATTGAGATGATACACAGCAAAATAAATACTGCATATATTGAAATTAATATGACCTGTGTTGAAATGGATATGACCCATGTTAAAATTGTTATGACAGGTGTTAAGGTGAATATGACATCCATTGAAATGAAGGACATTCATAGAAAGGAATATGACACATGTTAAGATGAATATGAGCCACTTTGAAATGAATATGACACCTTGTGAAATTAATATGGCCCACATCAAAAGTAATATGACATTCTGTAACATGAATATCACACTTTTTGAAATGAAAATGAAACTGTGAGATAAATGTAGCATGCTTTGAAATTAATTAGGCAAATATTGAAATGAACATAAGCCATGTTTAAATGAATGTGACTGTTGTTTAAATGAATATGGCTTGCTCTGAACTTATGTTGATTTGCTTTAAAATAAATATTACATATTGAAATCAATGTTACATATTCTCAAAGGGTCGCATTACGAGTTTGGCGGTTTGTGCACCATCATGGCGGCAGTGTGACCGCCATCTGCTTGGCAGTCAGAGCACAGTATTACGAGGCTGGCAGTCCCATAGGAAAAGACTGCCGCAGTCCCGCCAGCACCACCAGGCAGCGCAGACCACAGCGGCGGCGAGGCAGGACAAAAGGGCTGTCAAAGCCAGTGTTTCGGATGGAAACATTATGATGTTGCCTACCGCCAGCATGACCGTGGCAGTCCAACCACCACACCCCAGCAGGTGGAAACAGAAAGCATAAAGGAAGCAACTCACCTGCAGGCAGTGCTACATGGCCTGTGCCACCATGGAGCACATCACACACACGTCCTGCCGCAGGTGCTGCTCATCGATGGACCCACACAGCACCCACACTGCAACACAATGGAAAGTCAATGGGATGCACAATAGATTGCGAAAAAAATATCCAAAGCTCACAATGCAAACAATACCTGCATAACAGTGATGGCGACATCAGGAGCATTCATTGACATATTTCACTTTGCACATGCCCCTAAAACAACATTTGCATAGGAACTGACCCTTCATGTATCTCAGGGACAAACAATATTTGAGCCAAGTGATATGCCTAGCTGCCAAATGTTTAAGCGCAAGTCAAGAAAGCACATACAACGGCAACAGCATGGTCCAGACATCTGGATGATGTAGCTGTAAGGTACACACATCAAAGTGGACACATGGTCAGTCAAATCCAAAGGAAGCTACCACAATTTAACACCCTCCATGTGTGGACAAACAAAACTCTAGCTCCCGCACATAAGACGTAAGTACAATCTAAATCAGGGGACAAATCTACACCATACATGCTGACATTAGCCAACACAAGATTAAATACTTACCCTAGCAAGCATAACACAATGCAATGACACCCCAATTGGATCAACATCCACATATCCATACAGTGAACATCTACCCTTGTCTTGGGTGACCAACACTTCCCACAAACTCAGATATTGAATAACAACAGCAAATGTGATGAATGTGTCTGTGGGTGTTATGGTGGTGTCTGGGGGTATGGTGTGTGGGGCTGTGTATTGTGAGCTGTTGTAGGAGGCTGGCCTGGCTTGTAGTGGGTATCTTAGGTACTTACACCTTATACCAGGACCAGTTATCCCTTATTAGTGAAATGTAGTAGTGTTCTAGCAGCTTAGGCTGGTAGAGGTAGCTGTAGCAGAGCAACTTAGGCTGAACTAAGAGACATGCAAAGCTCCTGCAATACCACTTATAGTTACACAGTACTTATACACAATAAAAGACAATACTCAGTGTTACCAAAAATAAAGGTACTTTATTTTAGTGACACAAGGCCAAAATTATCTTAGCGGCAATACTCCTTCTGGAGGTAAGTATTATACACAATATATGCACTAGACACCAAAATCAGGTAAGTAATTAGTCCTAGGATCGTGCAAACAATACAAAATACCATAGCATGCATGCAATAGGAAGAAATAGGCCTTGGGGCAACACAAACCATATACTAAGAAAGTGGAATGCGAATCACGAATTCCCCCCTCGGCAAGTGAAGTGTGTAGAGGGGCACTGGGAGTGTAAGAAAACCACTAAGGTTGTTAAAAAACCCCACCCCAGAGCCCAGGAAAGTAGGAGTAAAGTAATGCAAGTTTCCTCAGGACACACTAAAAGTCGTGAATAGAGTTATTGCAAGAACCAAGCAAGACTGCAAGCAACAAATGGTGGATTCCTGGACCTGAAGACCTGTAAAGAGAGGAGACCAAGTCCAGAAGTCACAGAAGATTCCAGGAAGGACAGGAGCCCCTGCCAACCTAGAAGATGGTGCAAAAGAGGATTCTCCGGTTTGAAGAAGTCTGCAGAAGCGCACCAAAGAAGATGGCTGTGGGTTCCTGCATGATGCAAAGGATGTCCCACGTGTAGATGTTGGATGCAGACGAGTTGTTGTGCTGGATTAGTCCAACAACCCTTGATTCAAGCAATGGCGCGGATTGTGTCAAAAAGGTGCTGCCTGGACCCAGGAGGGACCTGGGGGCATCAACTCGGACTGAGGAGGCAGAGGGGGCTCCCAACACTGGAGGGAACCCACAGATGATCAGGCAGCACCCACAATGGTCCCAAGACACGGGGACAAAGAAGGTGCAAATTACGGTTGCTGCAGCACTACAAAAGAAGGTCCCACGCCGCCGGAGAACAACTCAGCGAGTTGAGCATCGCAGGATAGAGTGCTGGGGACCTGGGCCAGGCTGTGCATGAAGGATTCTTGCAGATAGTGCACAGAGGCCACAGGAGGTGAAGATGACATAGTGCACAGGGGTACTGTCGCAAACTGGGAAGGCAAGCTCTTACCTCCTCCAAATTTGGACAGCTGGATCTTAGGGCAGTCTGTGTTGAAGGGGTCCACCACCTGTGTTCCAAGGAGCATGCTCGTTACCAGGAGAGGAGTCCCAGAGAACCGGTCGTCGTCTTAGAAGGTGCCTGCTGGAGCAGGGAAGTGACTCTGTCACCCCACGGGAGATTTCTTCGGTCCTTCTGGTGCAGGGTGAAGACAGAGAGTCCCCAGAGTGTGCACACCATGGAAACTGTTGCAGTTGCTGGCTGGAGCTGAAGTTGCAGAGTCGCAGCAGCCTTTCTGGATACTTTGTTGCAGTTACAGCGGTTCCTGGAGCAGTCTGCGGTTGATCTGAGGTCAGAGGATGAAGCAGGAGTTGCAGAGGATTCCTGGTGGAAACTTGCAAGCCACATCTAAAGAGGAACCCACAGGAGAGACCCTAAATAGCCCTGAGAGGAGGATTGGCTACCTACCCAGGTATGCACCTATCAGGAGGGGTCTCTGATATCATTTGTTGGCACTGGCCACTCAGAGATCTCCAGAGTGTCCCCACACCTTGGAAAACAAGATGGCTAACACCAGGGACACAATGCAGGAGCTCTGGGCACCAACCCTGGTGTAGTGATGGACAGGGGAGTGGTCACTTCCCTTCCCTTTGTCCAGTTTCGTGCCAGAGCAGGGACAGGGGGTCCCTGAACCGGTGTCGACTGGCTTATGCAAAGAGGGCACCATCTGTGCCCTGTAAAGCATTTCCAGAGGCTCTGGGAGGCTACTCCTCCAAAGCCTGTAACACCTATTTCCAAAGGGAGAGAGCGTAACACCCTCCTCCCAAAGGAAATGCTTTGTTCTGCCTTCCTGGGACTGGGCTTCTCAGACCCCAGGAGGGCAGAATCCTGTCTGTGAGGTGACAGCAGGTGTAGCTGCAGTGCAAGCCTCAGAGAGCTAGTTTGGCAGTACTGGGGGTCCATGGTGGAGCCCACAGGATGCATGGGATTGGACCCCCAATACCAGATTTGGAATGGGGGGACAATTCCATGATCCTAGACACCTTACATGGCCATACTCGGAGTTACCATTGTGAAGCTACATATAGGTATTGACCTATATGTAGTGCATGCGTGTAATGGTGTCCCTGCACTCACGAAGTCCAGAAATTTGGCCCTGGACTGGGTGGGGGCACCTTTGCTAGTGCAAGGGTGCCGTCACACTTAGTAACTTTGCCCCTAGCCTTCAGTAAATGAAGGTTAGACATAGAGGTGACTTATAAGTTACTTAAGTGCAGTGAAAATGGCTGTGAAATAGAGTGCGCACTATTTCACTCAGGCTGCAGTGGCAGTCCTGTTAAAGGGTTTGTCTGAGCTCCTTATGGGTGGCAGAAGAAATGCTGCTGCCCATAAGGATCTCCTGGAACCTCAATGCCCTGGGTACCTAGGTACCATATACTAGGGACTTATAAGGGGGGTCCAGTGTGCCAATTGGAATTGGCATATGAATTCACTAAACTAAAGTGACCAGTTTGGAAGCAGAGTGAGCATAAGCACTGAAGTTCTGGTTAGCAGAACTTCAGTGACACTGTTAAGCACTACTGACAACACACACAATAGGCCACAAACTATGAGAACTGGGGTCCTGGCTAGCAGGATGCCAGTAGACAGTAAAAATACACTGACATACACTCACAAACAAGCCAAACGTGGGTGTAACCATGCTAGAAAGAGGCTACTTTCTCACAGGTGTTGTCTGGGTGTATGGTGGTGTGATGAATGTGTCACTGGGTGTTGTGGTGGTGTCTGTGGGAATGGTGGATGTGGGTCAGTGGGAGTGTCTGTTGAAATGGTGGCTGATGTGGTGTCTGTGGGTGAATGTTGAGTGCCTGCATGCCGGTGTGCCTGGTAGAGTTTGTGTTGCTGTGTGCTGCTTGTGTGTGTTGAGGTTGGTGCATGCGGATGTGTCTGTGTGCGTAGAACAAGTAGGGGAATAGGGAATTTAGATAGGGAAGAGAGAGGTGGTGGGAGGGAGGATTGGGGATGGATTGCTGTCATCATTTGCGAGGCCAGAGCCTGAAAAGATCTCTGTAGGCCAGACACCATCGAAATCATGAACACCATCCAGTCTGGCTCTCCATCTGACAACTGCACTTACCACATCCTCAACAAAGCAAGCTCCGTCATCGCACCCCAACTACGGAAGATCATCAACAGCTCCTTCGAGTCTGCCACCTTCCCGGAGAGCTGGAAACACGCTGAGATTAACGCTCTCCTCAAAAAATCCAAGGCGGACTGAAAGGACCTCAAGAACGTCCGGCCTATCTCCCTGCTCCCCTTCCCGGCAAAATTAATTGAGAAAGCTGTCAACAGACAACTAACCCGCTTCCTCGAGGATAACTGCACCCTGGACCCTTCCCAATCCGGATTCCGCAGCAACCAGAGTACCAAAATCGCCCTCATCGCCGCCACCGACGACATCAGTACCATACTGGACAATGGCAAAACAGCGGCCCTCATCCTCCTGGACCACTCGGCCATGTTCGGCACCGTCTGCCACCACACCCCACACCTCAGCAATGTGACAGAGCCCTGGACTGGGTCACCTCCATTCTCACCGGCAGAACCCAGACAGTCTGCCTCCCCCCATTCCGCTCAGAGGCCACCAAAATACCCCAGGGTTCGTCCCTCAGCCCGACCCTCTTCAACGTCTACATGGCCCTGTTTGCTAACTTCACCCGATCCCACAACCTCAACATCATCTCATATGCCTACGACACCCAGCTGATCCTATCTCTCATCAAGGACTCCGCCAAGACAAACCTCCACGAAGGAATGAAGGCCATCGCTGAATGGATGAAGAGCAGCTGCCTCAATCTCAATTCCGACAAGACGGAAGTCCTCATCTTCGGCTCCACCCCCTCTGCATGGGATGACTCCTGGTGGCCTGCCACTCTTGGAGCCACTCCGACTCTCACCAACCACACATGCAACCTAGGATTCATCTTGGACTCCCCATTATCCATGACCCTGCAAGTCAACACCATCTGCTCCTCCTGCTTCAACACTCTCCGCATGCTCCGAAAGATCTACAAATGAATACCCACCGAAACCAGAAGAACAGCCACCCAAGCCCTCGTAAGCAGCAAACTGGACTACGGTAATGCCCTCTACGCAGGAACCACGGCCGAACTCCAGAAGAGGCTGCAACGCATCCAGAACGCCTCTGCACGCCTCATCTTGGACATCCCCCGCCACTGCCATATCACAGACCACCTGAGAAGCCTGCACTGGCTCCCAGTCAACAAAAGAATCACCTTCTCACTCCTCACCCATGCTCACAAAGCACTGCACAACACGGGACCAGAATACCTCAACAGACGGCTCTCCTTCTACACCCCAACCCGGCATCTCCGCTCCGCTGACCTCACCCTCACAACCATCCCACGCATTCGCAGAACTACAACTAGCGGTAGATCATTCTCCCACCTCGCCACCAAAATGTGGAACACTCTTCCCACCCACCTGCGCCAGACCAAAGACCTCTTTACCTTCAGAAAACTTCCTAAGACCTGGCTGTTTGAGCTGTAGGAACACACCCCCTTTCTCCCCCCCCCCCCCCCCTCCTCAGCACCTTGAGACCCTCACGGGTGAGTAGTGCACTTTACAAATTCCTGATTGATTGATTGACATGTCACTATGAATGCCTTCAGGAAAGCATTTGTCTGAAGTTGGCTTACCAACCCCTGGATGGCATTCACAATGGCAGTCTGCCCCACAGAAGGCTATTGACCTCCTGATACTCCTCTCACTCAGGAGGTCAATAGCCTTCTCACTCAGGACAGCAGGAGTAACAAGGGCTGGCACTGAGGTACCTAGGGCAAAGGAGACGCTCACCCTCTTAGGTGAGTGGGCATGGCCAACTGTGTGGGGAGCAAAGAGGAAGGGTGGTGCTAGTACTGGGGGGTGGACAAGGATGGTACAGGAGCAGTTCCTGATGGGTCCCCCACCACAAAGGAGTGGCCACTGGAGGTAGAATCTAAAGATGACGAGGTTGATCCTGTATCCTCGGTGTCACTCCCCTCACCTTCCGGGCCACTGGGTCCCTCGTGTCGGTGGTGTCATGACTGGAGGTACCGTGGCCAGATGCTTCTCCACTTGGTTTCGCCCTGTCTCCTTCACTTGAATGGGATGATGCTCCAAATACAAAGGGTAAAAGGGTCTCCACATGTTCCTGATCACACCTGAACAAAAGCTGTGATTTACAAACAGTACCATGATGTCAAGTAGGCCCCAGCAACAAACTACTTCAAGGTGGCTCCTACGTGAATCATACATATACATGTATGTCATGTGAACTGTCAACAGTTGCCCACAGGAAAATCAGGTCTCAGATCTCCAATTGCATGGCTGAAGTTGTGCAATCATAATAACCATTGAACAAGTAGAACACCATATCACCTTCAATGATTTGCTTAATGGAGCATACCTATTACCTGTTGTCATACAATAGTAGGCCAGTGCCAAGTTCATTCCAACAGATCCCACGCAAGGTCATGCAGACATCTATTTGTCACATACGCAATAACACAACAATAAGAAATGATGCTCCAAATCCTGCCATGTTGCTCACAGCAGTACAGTATCCTGAAGAAGGTGACATGGAAATGCTCACGTCACACTGGAAACATGTCAACAATGCACACTTCACCATGTGTAAATTGAGTCATGGCGGTAGTAATAATGTTGCTCATATATACTACATATTTGGCATGGAAATGTACACTGTAGTCAAAATGTGCAAATTGACAGGGAGATATGTTGCTAAAATACATAACACAATGAAACAGCTACCCCCCGGAAAATCACCAATACTATATGGCACCACTTACAATGACAAACTCTGATTGCACCAGTAGAAGCCATTAGTTCTATGTATATTGGAGAGGCCCAGGGATTTACCAGCATTTGTAGAAGGCCCTGGACATGTTGCCCAATGGGAAGCTACATCACTGTCTCCATTTTGGTCCTGCAAACCCAGATGTCTGTGGATGAATGGTTCTACCCAACCACATGATTCCAACAAAAGTTCAAGTCACTCCATGATGTGTGCCAACAGTCAGGCAACAAATCTTTCCCATTTCACATGTGCAGTGCACTTTGCCACTTGATGCCACATCAACGGCATGAAAATGGACATTGTGTGTTAAAACTCTAGTCCTACATGTCATATCTCTCATTGCTATTGAAGTTGTACATGCCAAATGATGTGCAATGGCGGGTGAGAGTATGTGTGAGACAACAATCAATGGTGACACACTCCTGTCTGTGGCACCACATAAAATGTAGCCTCATTGCATATGTCCAATTCCAAAGACAGGTTGGCATGCAACTATATGTGAGGGAACACAGAAATCTTCCTGTGAACACAGGTAGACGAAGCATGAAACAGCAGTGTACACATTCTGTTAAAAGAGAATGGGACACATGCTAACATGTCAGCACAAGGAATTTTGGCAACAGTGATGGGCCATAAATCATGTCAATGGACATTCCCCACTTACCAAGGGAAAGTTTTGATCTGTAGCTGCACCCAAATAACAATGTATGCTCTGTCCCATGTGTGATGCCACCTTCACATGTCAGACAGTAGTGAGGCACCAGCACTCATCACACACTGAAAACAAGTGGCCTCTTGGGAGCAGATGTCAATTTACTCACTTGACCAGACACATGGCTGAGGACAGTGATCCTCATTTCTTTTTCTTTGGACTGTAACACTGAGGAGTAGTGGTCTGTTGCGTAGAATTTAGACCCACTACAACAACAAACCTTCCTTGATTTATCACTGTACAAAGCAATGTGTTGTCCCTGGAGAGCAATTGTTTTGTGGATTGTACTCAGTTGTGTCCTAGGTCCCTGGGCTACTAGGCAAGGCACATCAATATGCACCAAATTACTTATCTACACAAACAGTTACTCATCTTGTGTGTCTACATGGTCCATCCCCAGTCACCAGGAGTAGATGTCAGAACCTAACACATTAACTTGGCTGTGTGACAGGCAGTAATATGTCCTATACTCATTGTGGCTGCTGTGCTCCCTGCAAATGCCCATCAAGGTCCGGGTATGCTAATGCCAGAATGCGGGCCCCTAGGGGGGTCATGCTTTGAGGGGTGCCCGCCCACGTTGGGAGGACAGCCCTATCTTTATCTCTGAGATCTTCTGGCCCAGCCCCTCAGGTCCTTCTGCCTCTTGCAACAGTGGGCACTTTGCCGGCTTTGGACCCCCATGGTCTGCACCTCCTGGGCGATGGCTCTCCAGATCTCCTTCTTTTGATGGGTGTTTACCTATATGGATGCAAGAGACAAATTAAGCGATTACAAACACAAGTTTTTGCTCAAATGGTTGTGTCACACACGTCAGAAACACCAAGCATAAAATGGGCAATTTGTCAACACACCACAAGTGTGAAGCACATGCTAATAAGTACAGGGACATGAGTACACACTTTTGGATTCATCTGCAGACTAACCCACTACCCTGCACAAGGCCTACAATGACTAAGCAAGCCTAATGACATCAGGTATTTGATGCTCCAGCAACATGTACTGTGATGTGAGCCACAATGAAACACCACACAGCAATGTGGTTTATGAAGGGTAAACTCGTTAGGCCTGACTGGACAAACACATTTACACTCTGCGACACTGACTCAATGCATACAATCCCTACAGGCAACTATCATAGTACAGACTTCACCCTCACACTTGAGTGATAATGAAAGGGCTGGCATGGTGGGCACGGAAAGTATCTTTCCTGTGCATGTGTGGACATGTGGCTTACCAAATGCAGACTCATGTCACTTCAGAGTAGGTTTTGGTGGTATGTACCTGTACCACAAAACACTCCTTTAAACATATGTTTCTAATCTACAAAGAGAACAACTCAGCGAGTGCTGGGGACCTGGGCCATGCTGTGGACGAAGGAATTTTGCAAATAGTGCACAGAGGCCTCAGGAGGTGAAGAAGATGCAGTACACAGGGGTACCGTCGCTCTCAGGGAAGGTAAAGTCCTACCTCCTCCAAATTGCATCAGCAGGACCTCAGGACAGCCTATGTCGATGGGGTCCACCCTATGTGTCCTTAGGAGCACGCTCGTCGCTGTGAGAGGAGTCCAAGGGTACCGGTCGTCGTCTTGGAAGGTGCCTGCGTGAGCAAGGGAGTGACTCCATCACCCTACGGGAGATTTCTTTGGTCCTTCTGGTACAGGATGAAGACAGGGAGTCCCCAGAGTGTGCACAGTATGGAAACTGTTGCAGTTGCTGGCTGGAGCTGAAGTTGCAGAAGAAAAGTATCACTTGTGGATACTTTGTTGCTGATACAGCGGTTCCTGGAGCAGACTGTGGTTGATCCGAGGTCAGAGGATGAAGTAATAGTTGCAGAGGATTGCTGAAGAAAACTTGCAAGCAGAATCTGAAGAGAACCCATAGGAGAGACACTAAATAGCCCTGAGAGGGGGATTGGCTACCTTATCAGGTAAGGACCTCTCAGGTGGGGTCTCTGACGTCACTTGCTGGCACTGGGAAATGGCCCTGAACTATGTGGGGCACCTTTGATAGTGCAAGGGTTCCCTCACACTTAGTAACTTTGCACCTAACCTTCAGCAAGTGAAAGTTAGACATATAGGTGACTTATAAGTTACTTAAGTGCAGTGAAAATGGCTGTGAAATAGTGTGTGCACTATTTCATGCAGGCTGCAGTGGCAGGCCTCTGCAAGAGTTTGTCTGAGCTCCCTATGGGAGGCAAAATAAATGCTTCAGCCCATATGGATCTCCTGGAACCCCAATGCCCTGGGTACCTAGGTACCATATACTAGGGGCTTATTAGGGGGTTCCAGTGTGCCAATTGAAATTGGTAAATGAAGTCACTAGCCTACAGTGACACATTTAAAAGCAGAGAGAGCATAAGCACTGAGGTTCTGATTAGCAGAGCCTCAGTGACACAGTCAAGCACTATACAGACACACACGTTAGGCCATAAACTAGGAGCACTGGGGTCCTGACCAGCAGGATCCCAGTGAGACAGGCAGACACATTCTGACATACAGGTAAAAATAGGTGTAACATGCCACGGACGATGGCACTTTCCTACAGCAGCATTTCATTATGAGGACAGGTAAAATACCCCAGTACATGTCCTACCTTTTAAATACACTGCACCCTGCTATGGGGCTGCCTTGGGCCTACCTTAGGGGTACCTTATATGTAGTAAAAGGGAAGGTGTGGGCCTGGCAAGTGGGTGCACTTGCAGGTTGAAATGGCAGTTTAAAACTGCACACAGACACTGCAGTAGCAGGTCTGAAACATGTTTACAGGGCTATTCATGTGGGTGGCACAATCAGTGCTGCAGGCCCAATAGTAGCATTTGATTTACAGGTCTCGGGACCACATGCTGCACTATACTAGGGACTTACTGGTAAAACAAATATGCCAATCATGGATAAACCAAACATCAGGACAATTTAGACAGAGAGCACTTGTACTCAGGGTCCGAAAGCCGGCAAAAACTAAATGTAGCACATAGTCAAAAGCATATATTTATTTTAGTTAATTAATTTGTGTTCATATCATATCCTTTCAGAATATGTAATATTAATTTCAATATGTAGTGTTAATTTTAAAGCAAATCAACATCGATTCAAGGCAAGCCATATTTAAACAGTGAGCATTTTAATTTTCACATGGCTTCTGTTCATTTCGATATGTGCTTTATTCATTTCAAAGCATGCTATATTTATCTCATATAGTTTCATATCCATTTTAATAAGTGTCATATTAATTTTAATGAATGTCATATTAATTTTGATATGGGCCATGTCAACTTCATCATATTCATTTGAAAATGGTTTATATAAATCTTAACATGTGTCATATTGCTTTAAATGAATGGTATATTCCTGTCCGTGGATGTCACATTCATCTTAACACCTGACATTATAATTTTAACATGGGTCATATCCATTTCAACAAAGGTCAAATTCAGTTCAATATATGCAATATTCATGTCGATGTGTATCATATTGATTTCAAAGCATAACATTCATTTTGACAAGTTTCATTTTAATGTCAGCATTGGCCATATTCAGTTTAAGGCATTTTGAATTAATTTCAAAAGGGCTCATATTAATTTCATGTCATATTCATCTTAGCATGTGTCATATTCCTTTCAATAGATGTCTCATTCATATTAACGCATGATATGGATTTTAACATGACTCATACCAATTGCAACAACGGTATCATAATCATGTCAATGTGTGTAATATTACTTTCAATGCAAACCATATTCATTTTTTTTATAAATGTAATGTTCATTGCACATTATATTCCTTTCAGATTAATGCATTTTCATTTCAGTACCTTATATTCATTTCAAGCTATCATATTCATTCCAATGTGTGTCATATTCCTCTTGGCATATGTCAGTCATTTCGAGAAATGTCGCATTATTTTTGACAAACATTGTATGTGTTTCAGTCATTGCTTTATTATTTACAGTGAGTGCCATATTTATTTCAGTATGATTGATATATATTTCAGTATATCTCTTATTCAATTCTGAGTGTGAGTTATTCATAATAATCACTAAGTAGCATATTCACTTTGCCTGGTTTCATATTTGTTTTGGTTCAAGTCGGATTCACTCTGCCAGGTATCATATTTATTTTGACACATAGTACATTCATTCTGGTGTATGTCATATTCATTTTGCAACACACTATGCATTCCAGGAGGTGTCCTATATAGGGAGCTGTAATTTTGACATGAACGGCTTTCCATACAGAACGGTCTCATGAATAAGAATTGGCAAGCGCAGTGATTGATATGTTCGACACGCGGGGGAATCTCTTTGTTCCACATGAGGCAGCATTGTTACATTCTGATGAGGTTCTATGGCCCAAACCCTTGTTTACTTAACAAGTCGTCATTTAAATTGAACCAATGGCGATGCCACGGAAGTCAGTGTTAGCATCTGAGTTTATATACAATTTTAGCAGGAGTATTTTCAGCATATTCTCAGCTTGCAGTCAGCTTCACGTGCAATCAAACTAATTCATTTGTTGAAAACCCGCAGTTGCTCGCTTACCGCTATAGCTTTGTCTTTGCCTTCTTCAGTTAGTGAGGGAGCTAAGCCAGCTTTAGCACACATGGTCTATAAGTGATTGCTCTAGCTCGTTGCTAGTGTTATGAGAAGGTGGACACTGTAGGTTTAGTTCAGTTCACTTTATTACATCCACCATACAAAGCACAACCACCAGTTGACAGCACCTTCCAGTTTGGCCACTTCTTCTTTTCTCCTTCTCTCCTTGCTCAACTCTCCCGTTGCCAGGTTGCATAACATTCTGCATGATGTACATAAGGATCTATTAACTACTTCATAGTTAAAGAGATATGAACTACTTTTAGAACACAACAGGTACCAAAGTCCTTGGTTCGATACACTTTGCTGGATGGAGATAGGGACAACTGTGTTATTCCATGAGGGAGTTTAATATTCCGTTAAACTACACTAAAAAACAGACATCAGTGACTTGAAACAGCTACCCGGGCAAGGCTAAGTGGTAATCCCTCAGACATGGGTCAAACACAAGTATGGTAATTACAACTGGTTAAGCGCTGGAGAACCAAATTCTTTATGAAAAAGTATTTGTAACTGTATTGTGTTTCCACACAGGGGTGCACATTGGCATAGATCAGTGGTTCTTAACCTGCAGTCCGGTGGGGGGTGGGGTTTGTGACTGCTTACAAAATTAAACAATATTAACAGAATAATACAGTGCATATAAATAAGGAAGCACAATGTACTCATAAACATTTTGAAATGTTCGGTAAATATGAAGTATTTAAGAATTGTTAGTATCCTCAGATTAATTCATGGGAGCACTACAAGTGCAAACAGAATATAGTACGGACAATGAGTGTCCTCAATTGAATTTAGAAAAGCTGCAATCTTCCATTTAAGATTACAATTTTGATTTTTATATATGTTTTTGAATGAAATAAAATATTTAATAATTTGTGTATTTGTTGGATGAATGCTTGATACTGTGTTTTATGTGTAATCATTTGAGGGTGAAATCATAGTAAATACTTAAGCCAGGGTCCCCAGGTTCCAGTAATGACTCAGATAGGGTCCCTCAATTCCAATAATGATCATCTGGGGGTTACCAGTTTCAAGTAATGATTAAGTATTGGTCTACAGAAGTGAAAAGGTTAACCACTGGGATAGATCAAACATGCACACGTAAAGAGCAACACACATACACCCACTGGCGTAACACTATTCCCCACAGTCCCCACTGTGGGAGGCCTTCGAGGTCCGGAAGGGGGGGCCTCAGTACAGTACACTGTGCACAGGCGGCGAGCCCATAGCCTAACAGCACCCGACTGGGTGGGAGAGGGGGCCCTCAAGTTTTATTACAAAACTGCATACACCCTTTCAAAAACACATATATCATACATACACAGGCATACATGCTTACAAAACTAACACTCTATTAGACACAGATGCACACAGTGCCCCAGATCTACAGGCCCATATGCACACAGTCATACAAATAATTGTGTACACAACCCAACACACACAGGCTCAATGTCCACAATGCACAGCCACATAAACTGCAATGCAACACACACATAATAGATATGTTTCAGAAAGACAGACAGATGAACTAACAGACTCAATTATACTATCTCAAACAGTGCCTGTGTAGGTACTAATGGGGTCAACAGTGCCTGTGTAAAGACTTATCAGATTAAGAATACTGAGAATACAAATGTAAAACTGAAAAAAAGTTGGGCTGGGTATCATGAACAGGCTGGAAATATTAATCAAAGTAGATGGTACCAGAATGTCTGTATTTGCTCCTTCAGTCGATGTTTTAAGGGCAACCCCTCACTCCTGCAAGCCATTGTTAGCGCAGCCTTTTCGTCTAGAATCAAACATTGCATGCCTAGAATTTAAGGAACAGCAGTACAGATTAAGAGAAATCTGCCTATTCGCTGCTTGGGAGGTTCAGGCTTCACCCACTTATAATTGTTAACCCCTTTGCAGAGGAAAGCTCATTCGAATTGAAGAAAGTTGCGGTGAATCAGTGAGATCAGCCAATCCTTGGCCTTTGCTTGGAAAAGTCACTTACACTGGATGAGGAAAGACTTTAGTCTCTATACCCATCGTCCCCTTTCTACAATAAACACTCCAAGTACCACTGAATTATAGATAGGTAGCATGCACATACATTACAGGTAGCCGGGAAGAGCTGCTGCAAACCCTGGCTTGCCCTTTGGACATCGGGCCTGCTTACCCTACACCTGATCCTTGGGGTCATGAAAGCATTGGCAGGAACAGGAAGTAAACAGGGCTCCAACATCATCATATACCATCTTTACTTTCCACTAATTGTTCTTCCATGAATCTCTTCAGCAGTTAATGGGACGTTCTTGAGAGACTACAGAAGGCATCTAGCGTCACGTCCGCTACCCAGGGCATTGTGATGAAACGACTTCCACAATGGGTAGTTGTCAATAATAAGGTTGTGTTCCTTTGAGAGATTCCAAGTGATGTCATTTACAATGAGAGTCAAGCTAAAGCTGTCTATTATGTACTTGGAATGCTGAGGTGTAAAACTGTTGAATGTTGACATTTATCCATTTCCAAATTGATGTTTTGTATAAACGCTCCCAGCCTATAAAAATCCGCACTGTAAGCTGATCCACGGACTGACCCTGCAGAGCAAGCATGAGAAGCAATGCATAACATGGTTTTAATTATTCCCCTCCATCTGTTTCACACTCATCTTCCATACCTTTACAACCAGCATTGGCAAAGCCAATAGGTCTCGTCTATGAGAAAGCAGTTGGATGTGTCAATTTCTTTTAGCCATGTTGTACAGCAGGTAAAGGGAGGTGCGGGTAACTTGAGGGTAAAATTAAGAAAGGCAAGGGTGACTTGAGGGCTTTGGCAGGTAGAGGTAAAGTGAGGTGGCAGTGACTTGAGGGCTCAGGGTGGATAGAGGTAAATGCAGGCGAGGGTGACTTGAGCGCTCGGGTGACTTGAGGGCTCGGGTGGGTAGCGATAAAGAGAGGTGGGAGTGACTTGAGGGCTCAGGGTAGTTAGAGGCAAAGTGAGGCTGGGTTGATTTGAGGGTTCAGAGGTAACTAGCGGTAAACGGATGTGAGGGTAATTTGAGGGTTCCGGGGTGGGTAGAGGTAAAGAGAGGTGAGGGTGACTTAAGGATTATGGAGTGGGTAGCAGTAAAGCGAAGTGTGGGGACCTGAGCGTTATGGAAAGAGCTAAAGGTAGGTGAGGGTGCCCTGAGGACTTAGGGGTGGGTGGAGGTGAACGGAGGTGAGGGTAACTTTAGGGTGTGGGGTGAGTAGAAGTAAAGTGAGGCAAGGGTGACTTGAGAGCTTAGGGTAGGGAGAGGCAAAGGGAGCTGAGGGTGACTTGAGGACTCGGATGGTTAGAGATGAAGGAAGTGAGGGTGTTCTGAGGGCTGGGTAAATGTAAATGGAGGTGAGGGTTACTTGAAAGCTCAGGTCTGGGTTGCTGTAAAGGGGGGTGAGGTTGACTTTGGGGCTTGGGTGGGTAGAGGTAAAGGGAGGTAAAGGTGATGTTAGGGGTAGGTAGAGGTAAAGCTGAAACATAAACCTTTTGAACTCACTGCATGTTTCATAATTAGTAAAACATCCTATATATTATAAAAGAGGTAATCAACAAATAAGTTAACGTGACACAGCAACACAGTTAATACATAAAACTACATGCTGTATGGCAACAGTATTAAATGAAGGGAGTATGTGTATAGCTTAATCATCAATTAAAGGGACAGAAGGCACAAATGTATGTTTTGGAAATTGGTCAGATGCCACAAAGTTTTGTCATTGCTAATTGTTTGCGTATTTCTTGGAAATGCCAGGAAGCCGGCGCTTTAAATCTGATGGTTATAGTTGTCTTGCAAGCAGAATAAAACAAGCATTTGCAATGCAATCGGTCTCACATTTGCTCCCGTTAGAGCTATTGGCGTTATAAATTTCTAACTGGACTTTTCTTGTCACAAAAATTGAAAATGAAAAGTAAAACATTATTTGACAAAAGCGAGCCTATTTGAAGCACCATTGCCGGAATGAGCATGAAGGAGAGACACAAAATGAAAAAGAAGTTCGCTCGCAGTCAAACATATGAGCAATCGTGCAGTTATCCATGTAAGAGGGTCAGTCTGCAAGGCGGTAACAAAACCTCCCCGAGGAGTAACAAACTTAAAGCATTTACCAATAACTTAAAGCTCTGCCAAGAGTGCGAACTGCACAACAGCAGCCTGTGTACAGTTACAGCCTTGCCAAGTGTGTGCCGCATAACTACTGCCCGTGTACATTTAGAGCCATGCCAAGAGTCTGTGCCGCATAACTACTGTCTGTGTACGGTTAGAGCCCTGCGAAGAATACGCACTGGATTGACTACTGCCTGTGTACAGTTACAGCCCTGCCAGAAGAGCGCACTGCGCAACTGCCACTGTGCTGAGACGGATCTACGTATGCAAAGCCAGCTAAGATAAATGTGCGCAAATAAAACAGACCATTTGAAAGACGAGTCAGAGCTATTAGCATTGTAATTTGCTAACTGGACTTTTCTCGCCACACAAACTAAAAATAAAAAGTAAAACAGTTCACATAAGCAAGCGGATTCAAAGCGCTGCCGTGAGTGGGATGGCAAGACACAAAAGGAAAAAAGTTTGCTCGCAGTCAAAGTTATTGGCAAAAGTGCAATTACCCATGAAACAGGGTCGACGGCCAAGGCGGGAACAAAAACGCCCTAGGGTGGGACAAACGTGAAGCATTTACCAACTAAAATAAAGGATTTTTGAAAGGCAAGCCCACAAATGAGTGTTAGTGAGGGGCGTGAGGTGAGCGTTGTTAAAAGCCCAGATACATACCAACATGTCTGAAAAGCAACGACCTAAAAATCACACCATAAGAGGGCATAATGAACCCTCTCCCCCCCTACCTGTTGGTGCTGAGCCCTGGTGTTTTGGGATCCCAGTCCCCCTACCTCATGAATTGTTTTCCGTCTTTCTGAGCCTACCCACTGCCACGAGTCTTTGTCCTGCAGTTTTGGCAGAGCCCCTGCACACACCCTTCTGGGGAAAGCAGCGTCCTCCTTTCCTGGCCCTGCTTGGGAACCAGCTGCTGCTTCCAGTGACGGTGGAGCGAGTGCAGTTCCACGGCTCTCACTCCCAAAAATAACAAGAACAAATATGTCTCTTTAGATGTCCACGCCTCAACCACCTAATCGTACGATACACAAACAGAGCTCCCGCTGCTCTCTATTCACAAAGTGCCTCCTCCCATTGCGGCTGTCAGTGGGCCCTCCCCTGCACTCACCTGGAGTTGGTGTCCAGGCCTGGATCCAGCATGTCCATGGGGGTGCGGATGGGGAGGTGGAAATTTCTGGAAGGGGGAGCGTGGGAGGGCGCTGGGCCCGCCGCGGTCGGGCGCCTCTTATTTCCTGGTTGCTGTCGGGCTGCAGTAGTCACGCGGGCAGCAGGTGGGCCTCCCTCTCCCTTCTCGGGCCGCAGAGACACGGGGTATCAGCGCTTGTGATCACGGGGACAAACACTCGGGTCATGTGAGGGAGAGGATTGCCTTCCCCCCACCTCCGGCCAAGGAGAAAGGGAGAACACGTGAGGAGGGAGCATGAGACGGGAGAGAAAGAGCACGCGAGCTGGCGGAGGTAGCTGGGTCCAGCCTGCGGAAGGGAAGAACGATAACGGCACAAAGCAGTGCGAGGGTGCTGGCGATTGCAAAGGAGGGGGAGCAAGACGCCTGCAAGAGAGAAGGGAGGGGAAATAAAAACAAGCACACACAGTGTAAGACCAACAGGCAAATTGTAAAGAAAAAAAGTCCCTTACAGAAGCGATAAACAGGACATTGCGTAATAAGACAGTAATTTGTGCTGCTCCCAAAGAGAAAAAGGGAGGACAAAGAGGCAAAACTGACCACTAGCAAGCAAGGATTTTTGAATGACAGTGGAACCAACAAATGAAATCACTGGAACTCACAGTATAAGTATACTTAAGTATACAACACGTTGAACGCTATGCTCAACCTAAAAGAGTACCACAATACAGCACAAACAGGACGGTAGAACTCTAATCAACAAATCAATCAGTACTTGGTCCAAGCTCCAGGAAAGAACAGAAACACTTGGAGTCAAAGTGAAGCCAACCCATGCTGGAAGGTGCTCAGCAATGAAAAGGAAGAATATTAAATTGACAATGAAGCCTAACAAAGGTAAGCAATGGGTGGGCTAAAAGCCCATTTTTAGAGGTGTTTAGAAACAATAGATCATCACAAGCAAAAGTGAATTAGTTGTCTCAGTTGAGACCTAAAAATATGCCTAGTTTACTCCCACCCAATGAGAACACGCGAGAGACAGTGCACTGTCAGGCATCATTCCACCTCCTCGTTTTGGTCTCTGGAGACCCCCTCAGGAAGTGGCAGATTGACATCCACCTGGGGACTGGCTTCAGAACTTAGTTTCTCACTGCCCATCAGTGATGTAGAAGTACTGAAAAATGTAACTCGTTTTTTCTTACATGAGAGCAGTTTATAACCAGGATTATATATCATTCATAATGGCTTATGGTGGGAGCCACAACGACAGAGTGCACTCCATATGCCCATTCCATACTGCACCTCTTTAAATACAGTGCATTCTGTGTGTCCATTTCATGCTTGTCGTCTTTGCTAAAATCATAAATATACAGAAATACAATTGAGTAACCTTGTCTCTATAGGAATAACATACTCATAGTTAAAGTTGCCAAATAATACTGTGTAAACCAAACACTTTCTACCGGTCCTTGGTTTTTCTTTTACAAATGGCTTTCTTCATCTCAGAAAATACTTCTTTGTTAAATTAGCCAAGGACTAGGAGCACATTGTATAGCATACTCAGATAGACCTACCAAGCCTATGCGTGCATTAAGTGCACCACGCTGTAATTTGATTGCTAAACCTACATCAAAAGTTTTTTTTTTCAAATTTCAATTCGTTTTTCCTGTTTTGATGCTTTCAAGGTAATACTAGGGTTTTGGCATTTCGCAATAAAGCTGATGAAACATATTTTTCCCTTTTAATAGCAATCAAACATTTTCATAAGCCCATGAATTGAGAGCAGAGAACGAGCTGCTGCAGTAAGTGGGACATGAAAGATGTAAAACACCCTTGAAATGCACAACCTTTCACTGTGGTCAGACAAGTGAACTGATATGCTATCTGTACATGAGGGGTTTGGGCGCAGCTGACCACAGGGAGGTCTACTCCTCCACTTACCCTGGGCAGATTGGGAGGGTGGCGAAGTTCAGAGCTACCAGTGGAGTGTTGGGCTACACGTACAGCCCACTGTAGCACACTAGTTAAGTAGGATTATTTGGGCTTCCTGCCACCATTTTAGGTCCAGGTGACCTGGTGACTGGTGGCAGGGAAATCTTTGTTGGTGATTTTCTCAATTATTGGCACGTTTGGTAAATTTTGTGGCATATCTTACAGTGGGGTGGCATGTTTGTTATAGGTGATATCTTACCTGTGAATATGTTGGATGCCAAGAGCAAGGTAGTAGAGGTAATGAGGCTGCTCATGGAGGTCGGGCGCCTTGATCTCATGGTCGGTGGTAAGGAGCATGTGAGCGCCACCCACTCTAATCGTAGGGCTTCTGCCCGCATGGCTGCTGTGGTGGCGGTGTGCTCGCCACCGCGTAAGAAGATGGCAGCAGCAGAGCTGGAACCAGAGGTAAGTGTGATGGGTCGCCCTGTGGCTTGATGAGTGGCCCCATGCAGTGTTGGGAGGAAGGGGCCGGCATTAGTGGGGGCAGGCAAGGCCAGCTTGCCCAAACAGCACCTGCAGTCATGGTGCTGTGGTCGGAAGTGGGTGCGGCAGGCGGAGGCAATGAGGCATGAGCAAAGGGTCAGAGGAAGCAGCCCAGGTCTTAGGAGGTGTGACCCTTCCGTCCGCTTGGCACATGTGTGGGGCCGCGGTGACCAAAACTGCAAGCAAGAGGGCACCGGCGGCTGAGCAGCCTGTTAGGAATGAGGGCATGCATCCAGCAAGGCAAGCTGGGGAGCGGGCAACATCTGCAGAGCTGCCTGCTGCTCGCACGCTGGACAAGCAGCAAACAGAGTAGGGGGCCTATGGGTGATGAGCATGGTATGGATCCGTCTGGGAAAATCAAGTGGCATCACAACAGGTGGTGTATGGACAACTTCCCACTCCCAGGAACATGTTTCAGGACTGTCTGAGAGGTCCTGCGGGAGCTGAGGAAGGGGGCACTGGGCCCAATTTAGGCCTTGATGGTGAAAAGAAAGGAGTGATTAGATAACTAAGGGCACCAGGGTTAGCTGGATCCATGGGAGGAGGGCCTGGGGTTGCAGAGGTTGGGGCAGAGCCTTTTTAGTAGATCGGGCTTCCCTCCCGGAGAAGTGGGATTGCCTGCAGAAGGCCCATCAAGGGGTCCAGACCAGTTGGGCAGAAGGGGAGTTTTGGAGTGCGGAGGAAAGCATTAGGGGTGCCAGACAAGTAACAGATTTAAAGCCCCCTTGGAGTAGAGGTGCTGGGGAGAGGGGAGCAGTCTGGGCAACTTAGGGGCCCTGCAACCGCCCTTATAACAGCCATGTTAGAATGGAGTGGAGATGAGGAATAGGTAGAGGCCCAGGTGGAAGTGGGACATGTGACAAGGCGTCTGGCGGATCAGTAGTGGGACGGGATATGGGAGTTTGGGGGAAAGGTGGGAGGGGACAGAAGGCACGCACGGGGGCTCGTGGCAGGGTGGGGTCATGGGATGCAGAGTGTTGGGCCGCCACCTGTGTGACGTCCCGGTTTAGCTGGGGGGGTGAAGCACATAGCCTTTAAGGTGCGTGTTCCCAGTACTTATCTCTCCCTTGGTGTCTTCCTTCTTGCTCCTCCGCGGTCCAGAGAGCTCAGCATTTCTCCATCCCTTGGTGTAAGATGGATGCACCTTTTGGCGGCAGGATTTTCTGACTCCTTTCCTCAGCACCGCACGTGTTCTCCCTCTCGCACTTCTTGTTCAGCACCTCAACGACCTGCAAAACAAAAGAACAACAGAATTCAAGCTGCAATCTCTTCAATGTGGTAACATTATTACCATTTGGAATAAGCAAATAGAAACTTATCTGATCATTTGTTTTTCTATAGATGAAAATGATGGAGTAAACCATATTCTCTGTATTCTTTTGAGCTGAGTAAAGAAATAAACTTTATTTTTTGATGAACTGATGAACAGTGACACTTTTACTACAAGTTACATGCATATAATTAATATGATGAACTAATGAACAGTGATATTTAATATGAAAGACATGTATACAAATGAATTATGTAACAAACAGATGAACAGTAATATACCAGCGGAAATGTTACAAAACATTACATGGTATTTACATTGACGGACTCTTGTATATTCCCAGTGAAGTTCTGTTAGTGAAATACTGCCAAATTCGGTTTTCACTATTGCATGGCCTACCCCTCCATAGGTTAACATGGGTACTGTCTTTAAATATCTTTGGAGTTCAGTTTCCCATTGGGAGCAGATAGAGATTAGGAGTTTGGTGTCTCTGAACTCACAATTTAAAAACACATATTTTACTCTGGTTTTTAGACTGTCTGATTGAAAATGCCACTTTTAGAAAGTGGGCATTTTCTTGCTTAACCATTCTGTGCCTCTGCCTGCCTGTAGAATCCACGCCTGGGTGAGACCAACAGTTGGGCTGTTCGTGAATTCCCTCTAGACAGTGACACAAAGGAAGCTGAGGAGTGTCCTGCATATCCCGATGAGTCTCCTGGGCTAGAGGGGGAGGGAGGAGCTGACACCTACACTTGAAAGGGCTGTACTTGTTCTTACACAGTGTAGTCTATAACCCCCTGGTGTTTGTCTGGGGCCAGGCCTGAGCAAAGCAGTATCTTGTGAGCAACAGAGACTTTCCTTTGAAGTTTGCCTACTTCAAGGGCAAAAATGGTATGGACCCTAAAACCCCAGACTTTTAGAATACTTCTGGATCAAGAGGAACCTCTGCCAAGGAGAAGAGCTGAAGAGCAGGACGAGGAGTACTGCCCCTTTGCTCTGAGCGCTTTGCTGGGTTGCCCTGCAATTGCTGCTTCTGCCTTAAAGAGGACAAAGACTGGACTTTGCTGTGTATCCTGTTTGTGAAGTTTCTCCAAGGGTTTGGACTGAGCTTGCCACCTGTTCTGAAGTCTCAGGGCCATCAAAGACTTCATCTGCCAGTACCTGGACTCTTTTGCTGGGACCCCTACCCTGTCAGGTGGTGCCACATCTAGTCCCTGGGCCCTTGAAAGGAGATGTTGGTGAACCCAGGGATAAGATCCACGTACCAGAGCCGAGTGGCAAAACAAAGCGATGCAACGGCCACACCGTGGCTGAAAAATAATCTGGATTTATCAAACATTGTCACTGGGTGTCAAAACCAGCAACATCATTGCGCAGACCTGAGGCTGGTTATCCGGAAATCAACGCATCTCTTCCCTGCAAGGAAAGAATTGACACATCACTTCCCCTGTGGAGAAAGAATCGACGCACAGCCTCACTTGCGAGTAAGGAATCGATGCATTGCTTGCTTTTCTGGCACACGCTTGCTTGTGAGGATTTATTTTTGATGCATACCAGGTACTTTGTGTTAAAAGAACGCATCCATTGATTTCTATGAATTACGACTCTGTTTACTTTAAAATGTATATCTTTGCTCGCGTATGTTGGATTTTTGTCTTGTTTAATATAGATAAATAATGGCTATTTTTCTAGACTGGTGTGGAGTCCTTCTGTGGTGTTTTCACTGTGTTACTGTATGTGTTGGTACAAATACTTTACACATTACTTCTGAGATGCGCCTGACTGCTTGTTCCAAGCTACCAAGGGGTGAGTAGGGGTTATCTGAGCTGTGTCTCCCCTACACTGACTAGAATAAGGGTCCCTGCTTGGACAAAGTGCAAACTCACTGCCAACCAGAGACCCCGATTTCTAACAGTCTGGAATGGCCCCCTTGGTCCTACCTGCTAGCAGGTCATTGACGACATGTAGTCATCACCGAGCGATGGATACGCAGGAGGCGTCAGCAGAGTGGCTTGGAAGGCTTCACTCAGCCCCCATCGATGCTGTGCGCTGATCCACAGTCCCAGAATACAGATCAGTAAATACATGCGATGTTAGTGCAAGCACAAGTTAGGCAGGTATTGAGGACACATTGGCGGTCACAAGAGTGGACTATGATTAGGAAATCCTGCAGAAAGTTGAGGTTTAAGAGGACGGGGTGCAGGGGTTGGCACAAGGTTAGAGAGTGGTGGGTGCTACTAATGTCATGTCAAGTGCATTTCTGGAAGGTAAAGATCAGCGGAGGTGACGGTCACTGTCTTTCGAACTAGGTGAGGGCCACGATGCAGGGAGAGGTCTGGTGATGGTGCTTACAGGTGTGAATGCGGGGGGAATTAGAGGGGTAAGTGGAGTGGCTGCGAAATAGGAAGTCTGTGATGAACGTGTGCATGGGCACAGAGGTTATGGTAGACACCGCACCGCACTGCCCTACAAGGGGGTCACAAAACTACTGGGGGCACATTTGATGTTGGCCACTAAAGAGAATATTTGGAAAGGGGAGTATGTGGAGATGCTCACGCTCCTACACTGAAATGTGTGCTCCAAGGAGGGGTTAAAGGAAGAGGAGTACGAGCTTGCGAAACGGCCGAAAGTACCACTGACAACCAACTATCGGATGGCGTCATTTTCAAGTATCTGGAGCGCAGTGTGGCAATGTTTAAATAAATGGATGCATTCCAGAAGGCCCAAATCACAGTAGGAGAATACGCATGAGCACAGTATGACGAGGAGTTTTGAGCACGGTTGACATGGAACCAAAAGGCCAAGAGGGGGAGATGGATACGGATCTTTGGCAGCACAGCATGGGGGGTGCAAATTTGGTGAAAATTATTTTTACAGCTAGCGGCTTGTCAATAGTATACTGCCCCTTTCAAAGGCTGCTGAATTTTGGTTAGGGCTGCTTGTGTCATGACATTTCTTTCAGAGTGCAGCATGTACTAGGGGTGGACAATGACACTGTGGATGATTTGTCTCGTTCACACTAGGGGGGATACTGTAGGTTGGCCAAAGACACCAGCAGATTCCCGATGCCCATGCTGAGAAGGATGTTACATCTGCTTGTAGGGTCTCTTGCGGCTTCAACTCAGGCAGCTTACGGTCGAGCCTGGGTTGAATTTTTAGCATCAGGTGGGTTGGTTGAGAGCTGAGGATGTGATTCATTTCATACTAGATTTAATTGAAAAGGGTTTCCATTTCTGGGAAACTGGCTGGAGTTGCGTTCATGGGGAAACTCTTGTGGGGGTAAGCTCCCTTGGCAGGTGAAGTGGAGCACAAGATGCTGGAGGGTTGAGCGAGGGAGCAGGGGAGGACCAGAAATCCATCAACATGGTCTTTGATCTGCAAAGTATTGAGACAGCTGCAGAGTTGTCTAGAGATTCGAGTGAAACTCATTTGTTTTCCACTCTCAGGTCTTGGATGTTTTTGTGTGTCGGAATTGTTGGGTGGTGGGGGACGGGGGACGGGTGGGGTACTATGGGAGGAAGTATCTAGGATGGGGGTAGGTTAGAAATATGGCTTAATAGTTCTAAAACAGATCTGAGAGCGAAGGGGAAGAGTGTGGTTCAGCACGCCATGAGGTCAGGATGATACTGCCTAGTAAAGTGGTGCAACAGATGGGCTGCTTGCTGTAGAAGGGACATCAGGATGGTATTTAGACACTTGTCGGGGTGAAGGTTTTGACGTTTCAGCTGTTGTCAGTTCTCCCTAAAGCACTGGTTGCATTAGGGGTGCCGCCAGCAGATTTTGGTACTTATTCATTCCGCATCGGTGCAGCAATGGAAGCAGGTTGTAGGTGCTAGGCGTGTGAAAACATTATGCGTCTAGGGTACTGGACTTCGGATTCTTACAGGCGCTAAGTGCAAGCTGGGGGGGATGTGGGAAGCTCTTCTTTTGAATGTCTAAATGATGTTTTGTATATTTGTACGTTCGGTGGTGGGCGCGTTGGTAGAGGACATGACCGTTTGGGTTGTGGGCCACTCTTTCATCAAGAGGGCAGAGAGTCAAGCTAATCAGAGGTGTTTTGGGGCCAATGCAGGTTTTAACAAAGTGTTGTTTCCTGTTATATGAAAAGGAAAAAGGGGTATGTGTTGGCGGGAATCAGTGCAGTATCAGAACGGAATGTTAGAAGGTAGTAGATGCCCGGACATCTTGGTCATACATGTAGGTGAAAACGATTTGATGAAAGAAAAGGGGTAGTGCTAATGAGGTCCATGAAGAGGGATCCGTTGCAGACAAAGGAGCGTTGGGCGTTTTGCTTTGTATTGTGGATGGAGATGATGCTGAGGAGGGTCTGAAGAGGAGCAAGCAAGCCTGCAGCTATCAACAGGGCTCACATGAAAGTGAATTGAGAAATGTCTTGTTTTTGTAAGGACATTGTTTTAGGTCATATTTGAGAACAGAGAGTTTTTTCAGATTGGTGTCCAACTGTCTCGCATCTGGATGGAACTGTGTCTGTTAGAATTGACAGAACCTTGGCGAGGACTCTGAATGAGGACAGATAAAGCAGCCATTGTAGTGGTCAGAGGGAATGGGGGGCAGAAAACGTTAGCGGGCTCCCTTTTACTGGGTGGCGGTGTCCTGGAAAGATTTGCAGGAGTTCATAGATGTTTGGTTGACGCTGTCAGTTGGTGAACTATGTGGAAAGGGAGGGTAGGCAGGAAGTTCAAGGTTCATGTTACGAGTATGGTTGTTTAGAGGTTTATAAATGCAGTCATAGGTTTATGGGAAACAGAAAATTGGAAAAAGTTGAAATGCACTAGAATAAAAGGAGATAGTTGTGGGGTGGGCCATGTGGGTGGGACTGTAGGGGATGGGGTGGGACATTGGTTAGTTGACTTGATGTTTAGTGATGTTCTAGTTTTGTAAGGTGGTTAGCCAAGTAAAGTATTTGATGTTCACCTTTCTCAATAAAGCAGCCTTTTCCCCCACAATAAAGTGGTCAGTGGTTTGTGCTGCACCCTCTCTCACAAAACATGCTTTATACAAATGCCAGACAAATGAAAAAGGCATATGCTTATTTAGAAAATGATGCAGAGCAACACTCCCATCTCGAAGCATGAGATTTGTGGATATAATTTGTTTAATCAACTGCAAAGGCAGCAATTGCACATACCTTAACAGGGTCCCCGTTTCTTTTCATATCCACAACGTAAAAAAAAGTATTACAAAAAGGAAATGACGCAGTACAACTGAGTACTACCATAATTATCTAAATAAATGTGTATTAAAATCATATATTATTGTACAACCTGCTGGGGCTTATATGGAGTGTAAACAGTAGCAGTGAAGAAGGGGTGGGTAAAATGTTCTGTACTGTACCAATTACATGTCATTGAGTTAGTATGACATTAACAATAACGGAGAACTGGCCCTTGACGCATTAATAAAAAAGTAGTAATCTCATCTACAGTAAATTAAAAAGAAAACGAAATCAACTAATATGCGCAATGGCCTGTACATACTACAGTGAAAGTATATGAACACCATCAATGGTGGCTACTGGCGGCACAAGCCGTCCCAAGATATGTCTTATATATATTACCCATGCTACGTTACCAGTCAAAGGTCGGAAAATAACCGCTAGGGCGCTAGATCAAATATTTTGTTTGTAAAAACTAGTAATGTTTATGTAAAACACAAAACGTGTGCTGAGCTCCAAGGACCCATTACTAAAAGTGCAAGCAATGGGTTTCTACCCATGTACTACAAATGGTAGATAGGTAAGTACGCACACTTGCACATACAGGCACTCACGTACACATGCTCGAAGGCACAGGAGCACACACATCAACACACGTGTCGATCTGCAAACACACCAAGCACACAAACCAAAAATACACAGACATGCACACACACACACACACACACACACACACACACACACAGACTCACATGCGCACTAGGGTGACCACCTGGCATTGAAGCAAATTCTGGACAGGACTGTAAAAAATTCAGGACAAAGGGTCAAAATTCAGGACAAAGGGTCAAAATTCAGGACAAAAATTCAAGAACAAACGTCAGTTTTACAGACACACACAAGAGAGGCCATGCCTCACTATGTTGTCAGTGCATTTATTTACTGTTTTTTAACATAGCACTATTTATTCACTGTGGTCTTTTTGTGATTGCCTCCTGGTATGCTAAATTCAGGTGTGACATTACGTCCTTGTTCAGTAGCGTAGGCCAATCACCAAGGCCATCACCCCTACCCAAATCTACTGATTCTTTCTTGAAAAGAAAGTAACAGCAACATTTTGATTATGTTTCTGAACATTTTAAAACCCCTGGCAAACAGTTTGGGAAACATTAAGGTAATAAACCTTATGCTAGTTTAAACAAATTTAACAAAAACATCTGGCTTACCCCAACCGCCTATGGACTTTCAACCTATTTTTTTTTTAAAGAGGCAGGGTAGATGGTGTGTGCGGCTGTCTCACATCTAATGTCAGGATGTGAGGTACCCACAACTTGTCTGTAGTCTCACAGCACTAGAGTGTATATCTGGGACTACATTTATCTCAGAAATGGGAGCCCAGACTACCAATCAAAGATAATAAAAGAGGAGGATGAAATTGAGATCAAATGGGAGATCCACGGCAAGTGATTCAAAGGGTTGTTGCTCAGAACTGGATAAATAAGGAAGAGAAGAACAAGGTGGGACAATTCCTAAAATCAGACAAGATGGGTCCACCAAGACTATCGGAAGGTATTGGGTACCTAGGGAGTTGTCTCTGCACACAGGTGAGAAACAGAAGAGACACTGTCAAGTGGCTGAAGAAGCAACACCCATCCACCTTGGCAAACTCTTCTGGTGCAATGGTCCGCTGTTCGTGCTTGTGAAGTGTGAGCAGGGGCCAGACCCCTTGCAAGGTTGTGCAAGGCAATTGGCCGCTTTGTTCATGTCTTTAAATGGTTTTGAAATTGAGCAAAGGCCAAACTAGTGATCTGGGTTATCCCTAAGTGTCAAGTACACATAGAATCTTCAAAATATTTGGGACGTAAATTGCACAAACAAACTGTAAAAAAATTAAAATATAATTAGTGTTTCTTTACCATATGGCACTGTTTTCCCCTTTATATACAATTAGATTTCAGATTGAACTGGGAACCAGTTACCTTTCGATACCTAGTGATTAATATTTACCATTCTCCCACTGATTTCCAGGATGAAAATCTCAGCAGAGCGTCACGGTTCCTCCAAGCCCAGTTTGCTTTTAGGTCTTCTCTTCTGCTTTCAGTAGTGAGCCAAGTGGCACTAGTGAAGATGGTGTGCTACCCCAATGATAGTATTATTTTACAAACCTTCCGCTGCTCGTCCTTCATTCCTTCTTCAGATATGCCACACATCTGATTTGGTTGCTGCGGCGCCATCGGGTAGCTCTTTCCACTATAAAACTACCTGTCACTGCGGGTGGATTAGGTCTTCTGGACTTAGATTGCTATTATTAAGCTGCACAGGTCCAATGGGTGGCACGCTGGCTTTCTGCCCACCTCCCTGCATGAGATGGGGTTTATCAGTAAAGACTTTTAAGGAAGACTTAATGCACTGCTCACTGTTTCCTACTGACCATTCTACAGATCACCATCCGGGGTTCTCATGCACAGCTTTCTCTTGCCTTGCTAGAATCTGTAAACTCACTGACACGAAGAAACCCTGTGCTCCTGCACTACCTTTGCTAAGCCTTCCCACTCTCACAAGACAGCTGTGCTCAGAGCAACTCCATCAGTAGCATGCTGTAGGTGCATTAAAATTGGGGGATTTGTTTCTGGATGGCGAGCTACTAAATTTCCAAATCCTTCTGGCAGACTACCATCTTCACCCAGGTCAACTTCTTACTTACAGCCACCTTAAATAATCATTAAATGCCCTATTTCATGTCTGCCACCTAGCACTAACCCTACAAGGTGTGTGCCAGAAGCTCTACACCATAGGAACTGGTGGCAAACTGATAGAATGGATGTACAGACTTTTCCTGCAACATGGAAACCATTCCAGGCCTTCTCATCATACTACCTGGGTGATTGATTTGGCCAAACCTCTGCAAGGTACGGACTGGACTAAAATACTGGACTTTCCCCACAATGTATCCCAAGGCTGTCACTTTAAGCACATTCATAGTGCTTCCTTGGGAATGCACTTTGCCCGTTGCTTGCCATTGGCCTTGTAGTTTGTAACTCACATTTTGTTGCTTTCAATTTGCTGGCTTTATTTGTTTTAGGCTATGCAGCTTGAGTTTATTCCTTCCCTTGCCCAAACCTTATTTACAGTACCCTTCCAACTTCTACCTTTCTGTAAACAGGCCTGTAAATCTTGTTATCTCATCACATTTGCTGTGCATTCAAAGAACAAAGTCAAATGTCAGGCTCTGATTTCGGTGGGAACTTAGGGCCAGATGTAGAAAGGGTTTTACGCGTCGCAAACATCAAAAATAGCTGTTTGTGACGCGCAAAACCCACATCGCGATGCCCATTCCCATTTTGCGAGTCGGTAACATGGTTACCGACTCCCAAAACGGGACTGCGAGTCACAAATAGGAAGGGGTGTTCCCCTTCCTATTTGCGAGTCGCAGCATGATGCAGGATTGCTTTGTGACCGCGAACGCAGTCGCAAAGCAATCGCAGTTACCACCAGTGTCACACTGGTGGTAACCCATGGGGACCCCTTCCCCTTTGTGAATGGCCTTGAAAACATTTTTTCAGAGCAGGCAGTGGTCCTATGGACCACTGCCTGCTCTGAAAAAATTAAACTGACATGTTTCATTTTTTCATTTTGTAATGCATCTCGTTTTCCTTTAAGGAAAACGGGCTGCATTACAAAAAAAAAAAAACCTGCTTTATTTAAAAGCAGTCACAGACATGGTGGTCTGCGGTCTCCAGCAGGCCACCATCCCTGTGAGTGCTGCGAGTCGCAAGGGGGTCGCAAATTGCGACCCACCTCATTAATATTAATGATGTGGGCCTTTGCGACCCTCTTGCGACTCGCAGATGGTATCAGGGACACCATCCTGCATTGTGACTCGCAATTTGCGAGTCGCAATGCGGGATTTACCTACATCTGGCCCTTAGTGTTTACTTTTCTTTCTCTGACTTCAAGGTGAGAAGATTTATGCGACAATCTTGCTGGATACTGGGGTTAGGAAAGAGTTTTTTCCATCACATGACAACATTTAAATAAACTTCAGAATATATCAGAATTAGGAGTACAAATGAAGCACATTTTTGTTAATCCTGAACTGTGATGGAAACAAATACCGGTACCTTTATATGATTAAAACAAATCATTGTATTAGGTGATGCAATTTCCACACATCATCGTCTGTGCACAGTATAGTTTTATTTGAAAAACTGTACGTCTGTGCAAATGGAATGATCATTTCAATCAAAAATGTGTTGTCTGTAATGGCAGTGTGTTACCACACCATGCATACTCCACTCCACGCTGCTCTGCACCACTCCACACCACTGCACACTATTCTGTATCACTCCACTTTACACCACTCCATGCCAATGCACTGCACTCTTCTCCATTCTGAACCACTCCACAATCTGCCACTGCACTCTGCTACTTCGCACTATGCCTCTCTACTCTATTCTGTACCACTCTACTCTATGCCAATGCACTTTACGCCTCTCTACACCACTGTGCTTTTCTCCTCTGTACGCTATACCACTCCAGTCTAGGCAACACCAATCTAGTTCGCACAACTCCAATCAATGCCATTCTGCAACACTGCACTATATGCCACTGCACTCTAAGCTAATACATGCTATGGTAGTGCACTTTACTCTGTAACACTCAACTCCATGCCCCTGCACTCTAACTCAATACACTGTACGTCACTTTAATCTACTCTGCATCTCTGCACTCTATGCCATGGCACTCTACATCACTTTACTCTATGCCATCACACTCTATGCCACTCTGTGCAACTCCATTCTACCCTGCACCTCTCCACTCTAAGCCACTTCACTCTACTGTGAAACAATCTACTTTACACCACTGCACTCTGTGCCACTGCATTGTATGCCACTGCACTCTACCCTGACCCTCTCCACTCTATGCAACTGCACTCTACTCTGAAACAATCTATTCTACGCCACTGCACTCTATGCCACTCTGACCACTGCACTCTACACCACTGCACGCTGACACTTTACTCTGCAACACTGCACTGGCCGGTACTATACTCTACACCACTCTACTCTGCACTACTACACTCTGCACCAATACACTCTATTCCACTGCACTCTATGAGACCCTAACCTGCCCCATGCCACTCTATGCCACTGCACTCTATGTCGGTGCACCCTAAACAGCTCCACTGTATGTCACTGCCCTCTACTCTGCACCACTGTACTCTGCCACGGCTCTCTGTGCCACTCTACTCCACTCTGCATCACTGCACTGACACTCTACTCTGCAACATTGCACTCTCCGCCACTGTACTGTACACCAATCTACTCTGTACTACTGAATTCTACGCCACTGCAATCTATGCCACTCTACATCACTCCACTCTACGCAACTGCACTCTACAACACTATACTCTACTCTGCAGCACTCTACACCACACCACGCCACTGCACTCTCTGCCACGCGAGTCTACTCTGTACTCTATGCCACTGCACCACTCTACACTACTGCACTCTCTGCCACTCTACTCCACTGCACTCTATGCCACTCTACTGTGTCCCACGCCACTCCATGCTACTGCACTCTAAACCACTGCACTGTACACCAATGCACTCTAAACAATTGCACTGTACCCCACTGCACTGTACTCTACTCCACTCCACTCCACACCACTATGCCACTAACTTTTAGCCATGCTGAACAGCAGCCACTCTGGTGCATAACATGGCTAAAACACATTGGCAAAGCCAAAAACTCTTACGTAAACAAGACCTATTGGCTTTGCCAATGTCTGTTAGTACAATGAGGTACAGAGGGTCCTGAAAGGACTGTGAATGTGTAGGTCCTTATTTTAAATATGCATTCGATGCCTCATCAGGGGTAGTAAGCGCTATATAAATACAATTACATCATAATATAGGCTATTACAAAATGCGCAAATACAGTTCTGTTAAATAAAAAAAAGTGCTTCTCAAATTTGAATAATATAAAAAAAAATAGTATTAGGTATAAAATGTATAACAGTCTATTAAAACCACACACTCTACAGCTCACCATTACAGTACCTCTCTAAAAGAAAATATCTTTGCCATCAGAAAGCTTCAAGTGACTCCTTTGATTAAAGTCAATGCAAGTTTCCAAGCCCCTTTGCATTTGCAGATTTACCAGTTACCCACATTTGCATTTCTTTAGGGAAGGCAACACCTTGGCAAGAAGGCCTTTTCTTATCTGTCTGCCCCTCCCTCCCTCAGAGCACAGGAGACTCCCTGCCCTTCATTCCAGCTGGGGAAACTGATCTGCCAGTAATTTCGTCCTGCCTCCCTTGTCCTTTAGGTGAAAGGCTGAAGTTACAGACAAATGCTGTCCGTTAAGACTTTCATCACGGACAACGGACAGCAGGGCAAAATTACGGACAGTCCGTGAAATTTACGGACGGGTGGTCACCCTTAATGCGCACACAAGTGCGCACACGGAGACCACCGTCATCCTGAAACGTGCACAGACACACGCAAGCACACACGTATGCACCCATGCACGAACACACATGCACACACACGGTCGAGCGTTGCATACTAAAAACTTGATTTGTTTCTCAATTCAAGAGATTCAGATGCCAACATACAGCGAACCTACTAAAATATAGTAACTATGCAGGAAGGAGACACATGGCGCGGAGGTTCACTTCCAACAAAGACAGAGGTTGATTTTGATAGACTCTCGAAGGTCACATCCTGCCGCTGAAGCGGTACTGTCAAACCCTGCCCATGGATCCAGGGCAGTTACTAGGCACTAGATGATGCAATAAGCTCTGAACGTGTATTTTCATACGTTAGATAATGGTGGCCAGGTACAGATCTCCCTTGCTCTCCTAACATGTAAACATGGCTTGTAAGCCCGCTTCCTTCCTCCTTCTGTGCGCCTATCCCCTTTGGGTGAAGCATGCCTATTAACGAAAGCTCATCTAACTTACGTGCATGTTTGATACAGCTGGTATGATTTAACTCAATGACCAACTCATAATTCCATGAACAAATATGAAAACACGTCAGTGATTTTCTCGATGGAAGCCGCTTTGGTGCTCAGACAGATTTTCCTTTGGCTTGGCATCTAAACAGACTAGTGTCAAAACACAGCATGCGTCTTATTCCAAGGAAATAGCTGGCCGGCACTGCCTCGTGTTCAGATGACAAACCCCCGGGTGCCTTAGTGCAGATGGCACCGCCTTTCCGTCCACACCTTGGGACCCTACACTTGGCTCGCACGGCCATGTCATCGCCCTTTCCGACAGGCCAGGGGATGACTAAACAGACGCTCACAGCGTTCATCAAGTCACAGCATAATTTTTTCCAAAAGAGTATACATTTTTCTAACATCATGATGACAAGGCAGCCTAGCAGGATGTCCCAAAACCACGCCATGGAAAAGAAATGCAAGGGAAACAGTCCCTGCCCTTAGTCTCAGCCCAAGTCATGGTGTTCGGAACTTTCATATGGCTCTGGTAGCACAGGAGGGAAACCAAAAGACACAAGATTTGGAAAAAAAGTGAATTTTTGGGCAGCCATTTGTAAAGGACCTACGATAACGGTGCCCACGATTGCCCTTTGCAAGGTTTCTAGCAGAACATCAGAGATATGATCACTGATCTGAATTTGTGGATGAAAGTCAAACCGTACCAGTGTACCGCAACTTGGACAAGTAGGTCTCAATCGAAGTAGCACCAACGACAACTAGAGCAAGGCTTCTGTTGTTTGTTGCGTCACTTGATACCCTGATATGGAGAAAGACCCTTTAATTGTAGCTGCCCATATTCAGTTGTAAGTTGTGAATGCCCCTACATGGGCACATCTTGTAAGTTGGTCCCATGAACCAGCTGTGCGACGAGAGGTAGTATGATGAAGATATACATGGAATTACGGGATGCTGCCTAAGTGCTGGAACTGTTGACTGTTGAACTCCGATGACCAGGTTCAAATTCTGACCTCAGCTCAGCATCCTGTGACTTTGGGCAAAGCACTTTATCTCCCCGTGCATAAAAAAAATTATGAAACAACTGGTTCTCGTAAACTGCTCTAATGATCTCAGGCCAAGGTTTCATGATATAAAACTGCAAATATGTATGTATGTGTGTGTGTATATATATATATATATATATATATATTGCTTCCCTTACTATTTCCCACCTACCTTAAGCTTTACCTCTGTTCCCATATATTGAAAGAGCACTTCTGATTTTTGCCGCTTTGCAACTTTCCCCTCACCTATCCCCACCTTTCTTCTTTAAACACCTTAACAAAATGTGATATTAGACATGGTGTGGTACCAGAATATCACTGTCATAATATTAGTCCTACATATTGCTTACGAAAATATCTCTCCATTAGAGTTAATAATGGAAAATCTGCACCTAGTGAGACCATGTTTTTGTAAACTATATTTTGGACACAATATTTATGTAGACAATATTTCTGCATACCACATTCTGACATGCAACCATTTGTCACCCCTCTGCTGGATCTATAGCTTTTCCTCCATACTTTCTGGTGTTATCTAGTGGTCCACTACAAGCCTCCAGCTTTTTTATAGACTTCTGCCCATCTTATGGTGCTCTGTAAGGGAAGCGAGAGCAGCCTTGTACTGGCAGCGTGCTGAGGAAGGCCAGGCTTGGAAGGTTAAGACCAGAAAGCAGCAGATTCTCTTCACTACTTCACAGCACTGAGTAATTGGGATGCACATCCCTGGGTCTTGCCATTGTCTTTGTATTATTAAGGATGTCCGGTTCTTGCATTTATTTTTGTGCCAGAGCAATTCCCTTTTGCCCTCCCTCTGCCACTTTTACAAGGGACTTACTTCAAGTTTTAGGGAAGTTGGGAAAGTTCTGAGAGGGTGAAATATATTTTATCACACCATTGAAATTTCTGTCTTTTGTGATAGGTGAATTTCAATTCCATTGGTGAATTTTTTTGGGCCGTTGCTCATGGCCGGATTCCAGACTAAGAGCCCAAAGTGGAGCAGGGGAGGATTTGCTGCAAACAGCTGATGTGACAATCATGTCATATTCATAAACCCAATATATTGTGTGTTTAACATTTGAATAATGTCAAGTGGTGCACTCAATATCAATAAAAGTGCATTCACTGTAGCGTTAGGAAACATGTATTCAGTATGCCTTAATTTTATTAATTGAAGTATATTTATTGAGTATAATTTTATAACCATCCTCATGTTATTTGATTGTTTTTGCATTAGAAACTATAACAATTTATGTAATGTGTGCACTACAATAACAATAACTTTTTATTCAGTATGAGAAAAATTCATCCATTGCAATAAATAATCTCCAATACATTTGTTAAAATTAGCAATAAAACCATAAATAATAAGAACACCCATCAGAAATAAAAACATATATAACCACATGCATAGAAACAATAAAATAGAAAGATTCATTCTAAAAACTCTACATTGTTACGCCAAGTAATAGCTCCCTTCAGGAATGATCCCAGCCCCTTCCACACCAATACATCTGAGGCCATCTGCAGCCACATAAAAGCAGGACGATATTGCACAAAACCCTTGGGCCTTAGGAGAGGTAATAAAAAACGAGTTCTGAATGGTGCATAAAAAACACAAAACAAAGTAAAATGGGCAAGGTCTGTTGGGACACCCCATCACAGGGGCAGGGTCTAATACATTTGTCCCCATGCTGACCTAACGGGAAACACAAATTACTTCTAATGATCCCCAAACGGAAACGGGTTATGAGAGACCTTTCCCTCACATCCTTTATCTCTAAGAGACAGCGTTCAGGACCTACCCACATCTTTAACATAATGAAATCCCTGATCGATTTTTTCCCTAAGGCCTCCCCCTCCCTCCTGTTCCTCTGGATTCTTAAAAAATTCTCCTTAACCCATTTCTTATCACACCTGGTCAGGCCTTCAGGATAATCAACCAAATCAGGCTGCCCCAAATCACGAGCCATCTTCCTTATGTGCATCACCCAGGGAATATTCTTTACATTGTCACAAGCCAGACAATCCTTTAAGATATCCCTATTCAGAGTGGCATGTTCGTTAGTCCAAATTGAGATCCATAGCAGAAGGGGAGCCAACTGAATAGTGTCCTGGACAAACTCAAGCTCCAGCTCCAAATGAAGGCTAAAACCAGGTATATTTTGTCCAACTCTCAATAGCCTTCTACAGAACCGATTTTCTTCTACCGTAAGTCCCCATACCCCCAAAGTGCAGCACCATACAGCAGGACGGGGAGGCATTTCCGCCTATAAATTTCAAGCAAAGGCTTGATGGGTTTACTACCTACCCTTACAGTAAAATCAAAAGTTGCGCCAACTGCTGCATGAAAAAGCGCACCCCTTCTGGCAATACAAGGTTTCCAAGATCCTTTCTCATCAAAAATAATCCCTAGGTATGGAAACTCATGGACCCTACTAATAATTTGATCCTCCACCCTTAGCTCCCCCACCCTACTCAGGGGTCTTCCACACACCATAAAATGAGATTTCTTAAAATTGACCTCTTAACCCAAAGCTGACATAAAGGAGGCATAAGCTCTAACTATTTCCCGGAGACCATTCATAGTACGGGCCATGAGGACTGCGTCATCCACGTACGTTAGCACAGGGATATCAGTACCATTCACCTTTGGAACATCCCTACAGTGTTTCATCAGAAAATCAGACAATCCATTTGTATATAGAAGGAACAAAGTGGGAGCCAGAACACACCCCTGGCGCACACCCCTTGAAAGCTTAAAGGCCTCTGAGCATTCCCCATTCGACCCCACCCTCACATTAGCAACCGTCCTAGAATGTAGATATCGGAGCAACTCTACAATATTAGGATCCAGCCCTAGCTGATTTAATCTTTCCCATAATATAGATCGGTTCACCTTATCAAAGGCACAGCTAAGATCCATAAAAGCAAGATAGAGCGTACCTTTCCTAGCCTGCGTGTATTTGCCAATAAGCATCAGTAGGTTGAGACACTGATCTCGCGTGCCAAGGCCTTTCCTAAAACCATACTGGTCCTGGCTTAAGATATCATTCCCTATCATCCAGGACTCCAGATGCCTTAAAATAATCCGTCCCAGAATCTTCACCGAAGAGTCCAGTAGAGAAATAGGGCGGTAAGACTTAGGATCATTTCGGTCGCCCTTTTTAAACACTGGGACAATACATGCCAGTCTCCAAGAGGCAGGGGTACCCACAGTAACTGCTGCATTAAGGACATTTAGGAGAACAGGTGCCCATAACTGGGGGTTCGCTTTATACAAGTCCTTAGGGATCGAATCCGGGCCCAGAGCTTTATTGCTCGCACTACTCTGTATCGCATCCGTGACCTCCTGGAGCGAAAACCTAATTGCTAGGTTGGGAGCCATCTCATACTCGTTCCCCCGGTTATTTCTTAGGGGAGAACCCTCAAAAATACTACAAAAGTGAATTACCCATGCTTCCGGGGCGATGTTACAGCCAAGGCCCTCAGATGTATCTGTTCCAAAGGAACCTCTATTTACCACTCTCCAAAACAGGCCAGGATCCTACAGAGCTATGACACGTTCTAACTCTTCCCAGGCTTTATCTTTATGTTTTATCTTGCTATCCCTCAGGGCCCTCTTATATTTCATTCTAGCTTCTTTTACGAGGACCCAATCTCTAGGATGTTTCTTAGTGGCCATCTTCAGGTTTGCCCTTGCAACATAGCAGGTCTTATCATACCAACCACAATTACGTTTACTAGGTTGGCTGCTTACTGAAAAAAGGCAGTCTCTCACTGCTGCATTTACCATTGTTATTGCATTCATAACAGTTTTAGGATTAGGAGCCTCTGTCAAGAGTGTGTCCATAAATAAATGTAAATTTTCCCCCACCACCCTTTTTCACAACTTTTAGGGAATCCACTTGCTTCCACCCAAGCCGCCTAACCTGGTCCTTTATCTCCACTACTACCGGCCTACCTTGTCCTAAATTACGTAGGGCCCCAGGGAGTTTAAAGGATACTATAAGGGGATTATGATCACTGAAACTCTCCCCCAGCACCTCCCGCCCAGTCACCAGGTCTTTCATAGGTGGAGACATAATGATATAGTCAATAATGGATTCAGAACCTCTTCCCACATAGGTTGGGAGTTGATGAGTGCCTACGGCTTCTATATCACACACATTCAGAAGGCCCATCTTCCTGAGTTCCTTGATTAGAACCCTGCCCCTGGAGTCCTGCAGAACATCCACTAAATAATCCTCGCAGTCAAAAATAAAGGGATTGACCACAGTACTGAGCCTCCCCAGTTTAGCATTAAAGTCTCCAGAGACAATAGCACAGAATTCTAACCCCAACTCCTCCATTCTGTATTTCAAAACCTGAAGAACGGAAAACAGGGCCCCAATTTGGCATCCCATATCCCACACAGCGTTATAAAAGTTAACCAGTAAAATATTAAAATTATTAGAGAAAATTACCCATACCAGCAATATACCTTGGTGATTGCAGTTAATTTGAAAAGCACCCACTATCTTAGAGAGGCGGATTAGGGTAACCAAGCCACCTTTTGAGCGACCACCAAGAGACTTCATAGCTGGAATTGCAAATCTGTTATACCCATCCCACACAGACAACCCCTCTGACCAGGTTTCCTGAAGCATAATCACATCAAAATTAGTCACACACCTAATCCACGCCTGATCAGATAACTTAGCATCATAGCCCGCAGTATTCCATGAGATAAGTTTACACTGTGGGGGCACCTCTTCCCGTATAGCCAGGGTCTTGGCGCATTGTCAGTCCACCCCTTCCAAGGATAAATTACTGTTAGTGACAGTTCTTCTGCTGGTTGCCTGGTGACTATTCTGACCCAGGGGGGGAAACCTACCAGAACCTGGAAACACCCCGGCACCCAATTGCATGTGGTCATAAAAATAACCCAAAGGGACCATACCAATTGTACCAGGTCTAAAAACCGCACGGCGGTAGGTAGAAAGGAGCCTTTGACTCAGGGCTGGGTATCTAACATTTATAATAATACGATCTTCATCCCCCACCTTATTTTTGGGCCCAACCCATCCAATTCTTCTGGCAAACAGAATATCATTGAAATCCTTACATGAGAAATCACAGTTCTTACTCAGCCAATATCCAGCCTTGTTTGTGAGTTGGGCCGTGGACTCAGTTACCCCAGGGGCAAGAGCAGGTACATTCGTCAATACCACCACATAGTGGGCACAAGCTGGGGGGAGATCCAAACAGGTCAATGCAGGCCTGGCCGTCGGGAGATTCAGATTATTATTCCCAACCAGCTGTTGGTCAGCCCCCCCGCTACCACAAATTCAGGATCAGGCTGCCTACTACAGCTAGGCCTATTGACAGTCCTATCCGCCCTTAATATAGAAGTCGGTGCAGCCGGTGCAATCTCAGCATGAGCGCCCTGACCCCCAAAATTTCCAGAATAAACCAATAGCTGAGATGATTTTCCCAGAGGCCCCAATGGCCCTGCAGCGTCCTCCGGCAGGAGCAACTCCTCACAAGGATGGGATCGCCTGGTCGGGGCCACACATCCACCTACACAATGCCTCCCCTGACTTCCTTGCACAGATAACAGAGAAACTGCCTTTTCTATGGCCGATAGTTTCGCCACAACGGGGGATAAAATCTCCTGGATCATTTCACAAAAGTTTGACAATAAAATAGTAACATCACAACCCAGCTGCTGGCAAGGTGCAGGGTCATTACTCGTGTCCTTAGGAAGTTCACAGGGGAATGTTTTCGACTTGGGAATCGATTTCTTTAAGACCTTTTTTTTCCTCGGGGGGGCTACATTTATTAAGGGGGCAGGCCGGGGGAGAAGATAATAAAAGTCTTTTGCTTTTTCTGGAAGGGCCTTGGCCACCAGAACCCTCTGTAGTCTCTATTAGCTCAATTTGAGCAGGTTCAACAGCAACCATAACAGTACCTTGGTCTCCCCCCGGATAAGTCACCTCCACATCCACAACCTCACGAGGACCACTATCTATTGGGGCCAGATGCCAGTCCTCCAGTTCCATGGATAACCTCCTTTCTGCCAGATCAATCTCCTTCGTTACGACCCTGACAGCTCTTGCAAGGAAGGACTCCAATGTGCTGGTGCCACTTCCCTGTCTACTGCCGCCACCACCCCCTCACATGGGGCCAGTTAACGGACCTCTTTTCCTGCCCATTTTAACAAAATGTTTCAATAACGAAATAACAAACAAAACAAACTAAAAAATTAAAGATATTAAAAACCCACTAAACCCACTACGAAGGCTCCAAAATGATCCCCAATATATAGTAAATGTATAGTCACCCTTCACTGCAGATGAAAGAGGGGTGGCCCAGCCCAGCCTCTAACGGGCGATGACGGGCGCAAGATGGGCCCGCCCTTGGCCCGGGCTTTGCCCGCGCGCGTCCCGCGGTTGCGGGAGCGCGTAGCAGTTTTTAAAGGGCTCCTGCCCCGTGTGTTGGTGCCGCTGCCGCCTACACTAATGACGCGCTTCCCGCGGTTGCGGGAGCGTGTAGCAGTTTTTAAAGTGATCCTGCCCCGTGTGTTGGTGCCGCTGCCGCCTCCACTAATGACGCGCTTCCCGCGGTTGCAGGATCGCTTAGCAGTTTTTAAAGGGCTCCTGCCCCGTGTGTTGGTGCCGCTGCCGCCTCCACTAATGACGCGCACTAATATTTCATAGATTGATGTTGGAGATGTATTTTTCGATCACATTTGGTCTCATTTATTAATGCTTGCTGCAGTTAATTTAACTGTAAAACGAAATTCTGATTGAGAGAATGTAATCGACATTTATACAAATTTAGAAATCAGTCTGTGCACAACATAATGTGGAACTGAATGTGCATTGTTGAATAATGTTTAAAGTTGATTAACTAGGCCTGAATTTCTCTAACATGAGACACTGTTTATTTTTTGCTAACTTGTCATTTGATTGCAGGTGCATTCACATGAAATGTTAATTTGGAAATAGATGTGCTGTTGTTTTTTTAATAGAGAGTCTGCAGAACACAGAAAAACCAAAAGCGAGATGACTG
Source organism: Pleurodeles waltl (assembly GCF_031143425.1). Lineage (NCBI taxonomy): Eukaryota > Metazoa > Chordata > Amphibia > Caudata > Salamandridae > Pleurodeles > Pleurodeles waltl. The sequence goes on from NC_090446.1 coordinate 214,082,670, forward strand.
TCCCTTATTCATACATGTTGCAAACAATGTGTAGAGGACCGAGGACAACAACGTTGTCAGGACTGGTATGAGAAAAGGAGCTAATGCTGCAAGTTACACAGAGGGACAGGAGAATACAATGGAGCTTGTAATGGTGTGATCAGGAGGGTGTTACCTAAGTGGATTTTGTGTCATTAACTAGGGCTTTCACTGATTGATTGTAGGCAGCCTTTCCCCCGGACTTTGAGAGGTACATAGCTCTGACTTTCCCTTTGTCTCCCATGCTTCGCTGAGTGTGGTCTAGGCTTACACTTAACTCTCTAAGAAGACTCCTGACCAAGCTTCTGAAATGCTGACACCTTCCTCTCTAATATTTTTCCTTTTATTTTTGCCTTATTTCTGATCTTCACCTTTTGTCTTCATACTTTTATAGTTAGATTTTTCTTTTTGCAATTGTTTAGGCTTCTAGGAGATTTCCCCCAATTGCCCATACTTCAACTTAGTTTGATGATTTTAACTTGCACTAATGTGTAAGAGGGTTGATCAACAATTGTTTCCCTAGCCCTAGATCCTGCTTGTGATATTTTTTATTGATGTAACTGAATTTTTGGCTTGTTTTATACAAATATGTCTAGATGACTTCAGAGGATTTGTTTACCCAGTTGCTATTCTGTTTCTTTTTGTGAGATTTCTTTACATTAACCTGAGTGTTAATTTGTAAGAAACACCTTTAACATTATCTCTTATTTGGGTTTTCAATGTGTGGCCACATTGGTTACACTGTAAATCAATGTTGACATATTGTAACCTAACTTCCTAGTTAATCCTCTTGCAGGGAGAAAGATTGTTGACCTCACAAAAACAGCATACAAATGCTCCATCAAAAGCAACCAGTGCAAAAATGTTCAAACCAGCCCTGTTACCTTCCTACTTGATTTCTTATCTTCTCTTCTAGTCTCAGTCACCTTAGTCTCCACACCTTGATCCTGCTGCAATTAAATGAGGAAACTGGAGAAAATGACAGCGGCATTAGCAGCAGCAGCCCCCTACCCTAAAATCCAGTCTCCTGAAAGTTCCAGCTCAGAGGGAAAATGCCTGGTGGAAAAATGGGCAGTCTGGGCTTAATGTTGCTCAAACCACAGCAGCTATTAAAAAAAACTATACAAAATCTCACCTGTAGCAGAGGCTAGCTGGCCTGTCAGGAAACACTGCTGCCTGTGAAGGGTAGGTAGGGCTGTGGTAGTCAGGCATCCATGAAAATAATACAAACTGCTGTAACCATATCAGCCTTTCCGATGTGCCAACCTGTTGGGAAAGCTTGAAAATGTCATACAATCTTTTACTCCCTGGCCTTTTCTTGTTTCTAAGAATTGTCCGTAAACCTACCTATATTCAACTTTACTTTAAAAGGGAGCCACTATGATCTTCTTCTAATATCTGTTTGGTTCTGCAATCAAGTTTTTTTGTTTTTTTTAATATGCACAAAAATGAAAACAAATCTCACATTTCCAATGAAAATTCCCCAAATCACATATAGGTGTGTATGAATAAAATATATCCTTTTTTTCATATATTACTGTCTTTCAAGTATAGTTTAACATTATCACAGTGAAAAAAAAACTAGTTTGTTTAAAGATGATTTTGCATTTGAAGGCTAGAAAAAAAGCAACTTTAAAATGATCTTAACATGCAAGGTTTTCTATTAAGAGGTGACGATGAATCCCTATCACACACTTTGAGAATAAATTGCAAGGTTTTTTTCTTGACTCAGCAAACATGTAACATTATTTCAATATCAATCTTCCAAAAACAGACAAATCCGATTCTCAAATGGTGTATCTAACAGAGCCGCTAACCCAGATTTGACCAAACATAGCAAAGAGCCACTGCATAATACAAAGTCTAAAAGTGAATATACTTCGCAGTACTCACAGAATGAACATGCAAAACACTGGTCTGAGGTTTCCATTATAGCAACTGTCCTCAAGGTCATAAAGTCCATCAGAGGTTCACTGTATAAAGTAGATACAGATTTTTGGGCTGACCTGCTTATCTCTGCTACGCAGACTACTTTCAATCTGATGAGACATCACTGTCTTGGAAGGGGAAAATCCTACAGCCAAAATAGAAAAAAGAGGGTACAACCATTCTGGGCAATTATCATCTAATTGCATTATGAGAGGTCGAGGTACAAGCCTATGCAAAAATGTTGCTACAGGAACTTGAGGCATGGAGTAAACATAATCCTATTTTCTCAAACGAGATTCAGAAAACATTCGTCCACTATTCATTACATCGTTGCGTTGTCATATCTGGCGTATTATGCTTTCTTTCCCTCTCGGCTGCTCCTCTTTGCATGTATTGTGGAATATACAGCAGCCTCGATGGAGCAGATCGACACAAACTTTGGGGCAAACTGGCAGAGTGGGGAATCCCTTCCACTTTATTTAGAACTATCATTTCTCTTTACTTGGACACAAGGGTTTGCATCAAAATAGATAGAGTACTCTGCCACAAACCAGGTGAGGACAAGCCTGTGTTTAAAACACAAGTGTGATTTAGCTCCTTTGTTGTTTAACGTTTACACTGCCGACATAGGCTGCACACTTGCAAAGACAACACACAATTCCCCCGAAGATTGGAACCCATAGATTCCCAGTTTTTCAATATGCTGACGATATGCTCTTACTTGACCACACACAAATTGACATGCACTGTGCCATTATCGATCTAAACAACTATAAAAAAGAGAATAAGCTGGTGGCCAATGCAGACAAAATAAAAGTCATGGCATTTGGAAGACACAAAGCCAAATCAAAACTAAGCAGGAGGGTAGGTCACTTCACAATTTAGCAAACATCAAAATGCAATTATTTAGGCATTTAGTTTATAGAAACTGGCAGGTCCAGGTTACACTTAAAAATTGTCAACCATAAGTCTTTGGCAGTCACATTTGCCTTATAAAATCAAATTCCCAACTATACTCTCAATAGGGTGACATTATTATTCGAGTCATGTGAGCCAAGATACTCCCAAATCTCTTGTATGGCCAACATGCCTACCAATGGAAATTTCTTGAGCGTGTCCCATCAACAATAGGTTCTGTACTGAAGGGGAACCTTTTCAGTAAAAATCACCCTGCTTTCACTTAGTTTAACTGTTTTATAACTTTGTACATGTGTTATATAATACATAAAAAATGCAAAATTAGAAACATTTTGAGATAAGAACATTTTTATCATGATACACCCACCAGGTGGAGGCTTGAGTTTTTGCCAGATCCCAGTCTACAAATGTTAGCAGACAAAGATTTGTGTCAGAATCCATGGTTGGTTGTATGTACCAAATTTGGCAGAGCTCTTTGATGCAAAGTCACGCAAAGCAGTATTTTACCTTACTTTGAGGCTACTTCCGAGTGGGAAATATATTCTGAGTTGGAAAGTAAATCCCAAAATCAATGCTTTGCACCAGTTTGCAACACATTATGGGTGTAAACACAGTGTTAGGTGTTAATAAATTTGGTCCAAAGTATTTAATGGGATATTTTTACTTGTTAAGAATCAAGTTTGGAAAACCTGCTATATAGGCTCTTTTTAATTATTAGAGGAGTGATTTTGTTTTTAATTTGAGTAAACATCCATGCTGCTCCCAGGTATGACACCAGTGACAAAGAGGAAGTTGGAAGCAAAACTAACGAGAGATAAATCAGTTCACCAAGAGTCCATAGACTTTTTCATGAGCAGCAGTCTTATAGGATAATGTAGGGACCACTTTGGATTTGTAAACTGTGGTCAATCAATCAATGAACAAAAAAGCAGCCCTTTTTATGTTTATCAAGCTGGAAACTCTTATGGCCTGAATAAAAACATTCACAAAAATGTTAGATATTCTCTCTCTGTTTTGAGACACCTTCTCTTACACTCACATCTTATTTTGAGAGTGTTCCCTTCCCATCACTATACTAAAGCACATTTACTACTAGCTTGAGTAGCTGGTTTACTAACACAAACAAATGCCATCACTCAGTTTGATATTAACTAAGATCAGATGATCAGATACCACGAGGGTAAAGTTCCCCCATTAGTGAATCCGCGAACAAGAAATTGGATTTAGCTCTCACACATATTTTAATTGTATCTGTAAAATTAAACTGGATTAAAAAGTGATGTCTCAGTACTTTTTTGGGTTATCTTCATAAGAGCATGAGAATAGGGCAGATTGTGCTGAAACTCTTCGGATTAGGGCGTGCTAATTGCCAAACCGATGGCTTTCAGAAAAAGATAAATAATCTATCCCAGTAAAAAAAATGCTTCTTCAGTTTTATACTAGTGTTTTTGACTTTCAACTGAGTATGTTGTTAGTGGGGGTTGGGAGGGGTGATAGTTAAAAAGCTGAAAAGAAAACGTAGGAACTAATGTAAAGTTTGGTGTTTACTTGCTTATTATAATTAGCAATATCACTATTGGCAAGCTTCACACACAAAATCCATTATACATTTGTATTGTCATATTATGATGCTGGCGATATTAATCTGGGATGCTCATCAGCTCATATTTGTCACGTCATCTTATGACAATACATAACTCATCATCGTCCACACAATCACACGCGTCCAAACCAAGAAAATGACTCCTCACCGCTCCAGAGAAAGATCATGTACCAAACCCAATGGGACTCTGATACTTAGCATGCTGCTAAAGTTTCCATGCCACAAATGCTCATTTGACTGAACCCACCCTGCTACCTACTTACTTCATCAAAGCGGGTCCTCCACTGTTCACACCTGTTTTTGGCCCCTTCATAGTGCTGTCCCTGCTGTCTTCAGTGACTCGAGGCGGTGATTTAAATCCCCACCCCTTTGCTGTCATACTACCAATGTGGTGTCTGTCTCCCTCTGTGACGTCATCCATATGCATCACAGAGGGGCTCCTGGGAGATGTATTGCACTCCCATTGCAGGCCCAGCATTTTAAGTGTTCCCCACCATAGTGTGGCGGAATATTGGCTGAGTTGAGTGCAATATTTTCAGATTCTGCAACCCTTCTTACTAGAAGTGGGGGAACTAACCCCCGCTCCTTCACTGCCGTGCTCCCAACACTGCATTCATCGCCCTCTGTGATGTCATCTGTATGCGCAACAGAGGGATTAAAGGGAGATGTAGTATCATCCCAATGTCTGTCGGACATCTCAAGTGTTCTCCACCATTGCGTCATGACATTAATGCTGAGCTAAGTAATTTCTTTGGCTCTACACCAAGGGTTTTTTAGAAATTCTACATAATAGGTATACTCTTATCCCAATTACATTTTTGTTACCATGCACTAAAGATCCAGTTGTTTCTTGACCGGTCCATTGACAGGATCATTGCCAGAAGAATACCTTACATTGTCAAATGGACCTCTCTACTTTACATGCCGGTGCTCACACCTGGAATACTGTAGATACATTACGTACAGGCCTAGTATACCTACAGACTTGACAACTGGGCCTTGCACAGTTCTAGATTTAAGGCCAGTGACTGGAGTTGTATGTCTCTACTGCGGAATGGTTCTGGAGGACGCATCTCTTCTTTTGTAATATCATGCATATGGTATGTGGATAGGCCACAGATGACTCTTTCTTACCCCTCAGCTGATTCCAAGGAATTTTATCTTAAGTCCATGCATCTCTGTTCAGATTTTCGTGCTACGTTTTTATCTGTCCCCCTTACGTGTTTTATTACCAACCATTTGCAATCATCAACTCTATGTCTTGCCTCTATTAAGTGGCACATCATCTTAGTTGTTGTTTTTTTACACCTAAATGTGCTCCTATAAGATAGGGTGCATTCCTGTCCTTTTCCCCTGCGCTCGTGCACAATGGGCTGCCATTTGCCAACCCACCTTGCACCTTCACAACCTTACACCCAGGATGATTGTTTATTGTGCAGAAAGAACACTTTCCTGCTCAAAAACAATAATGAGAGGCGTTTCCTCTTTCTATGTGAGCTGCAGTATGCAGCACACATAGAAAAACAAAAAACGAGGAGAAATAAAAGTATTTATCCCCTTTACTCCTACCTTACGCTGCACCTGCGGAGGCATAAGCTTTTAATATATTCCCAAGTTACAAGATCTTGTAAATCAGGGAATGTGTCAAATACTATGAATGTTGCATAAGAACGCCCACTGTAATACCCATGGCATACCCCCCTGTTGTAGGGTGAATCAACGCAGCAACTTGCGCTGTGTTGACTCAGTCCACATTTACAAGGCCATGGTGGCTTCACGTGGCCTCATCATTATGACCCTGCCGTGTGCGCTGCCAGACCATCACCATAAGTGACGTCCGGAGGCACAAAGGGGCTTGTAAATACTCCCCTCAGTTTTTTCTGTTAGTTGACACATCTGAGAAGCAACCAATTTAGATGTACGTAGGTGAACAAAGCCCAATAAGCAAACAAAGCATTAGTCACAGAAACATTGAAATGATACAAAGTGTGTTCATGAATGCAATGAATTCAAAGGGTGTGCACCAAAGATCACGGTGTGTAATCTGGAAAATCGAAAGCGAACACTAATGTTAGCTAACAGGAACAAAGTCAAACAAATATAAAGAAAACAAAGAAAAGCAAAAGCAAAGTGCAGTCTCCAAAACTTGGAACTAATTTAGGAGTATCGACCTCTGTGTGATAAAATGGTTTGTATAGCTTGTCAGGTGCAGGAAGAATTGCTCCACCCCAGTCAATGGTGTCCATATGAAGGGTATGAAGAGTAAGTTTACTTTGTGTCCTTGGAGTTTTATGGTAAACATCAGGACCGCTGCCTTCTGGGACTACAACAGATGGTGAAGAGTTTTTAATATATTGCTTACCTCTACCCCTCTAATAGAATGATGCTTGTTGGAGAATCATTTGAAGTGTAATGAACAGTGCTTATTCAGAATATTATTCATATTGCTGGATGTTTCCTATTAACTAAAAGCCTTCGTTGGGCTGTATATTACAAATTCCCAAAGCCCTATAGTTTCTAGATTTAATTGAATATATTTCTCGAATCTTCGATTGTATGCTCATCTTTTTAATTTAGCAAGTTACCTTCAACTCTTGTATACTTCTATGTTAATCAAACTGTTTTCTATCTTTCATAAGAGAAAAGATCAACTTTGTTCTTGGAATGAATGTGATTCAGTATTAAACCACTGGACTGATTTATAAAAGTAATTGTCTTTCACACTATTAAAAATAAAAATAAAAAATAAGGTTCTCAGTTTTTATGGCATTTATTTTTCAAAATTTTTATCTGTATGTATATCCATTCCTACTTTGTCTCATCAAACTAATATTTGTCCATGTTTATTTTGCAATCAGTGAAAAAAAAAATTGCAGCTAGTGCATTTGTACATCAAGTTAACCCACAAGTGTGCACTCACATTTTTATGGTTTTAGCACTATAAGAAGCCATATATAAAACATCAATGAACTCTTATGAAAGCACTATTATAGAAACACAAGTGCACATCTGAAATTGGAACACGCATCTCCATCCAGTTCTAACAAACTGGAGAAATATTAGCTTGAGTAACAAGTAAAACCACTCAAAATGAAATTAATTTTCAGTATTTTCCATTTTTAATGGTAAAGGTTTAAAATGTGATGTCTGTCTTATAATTCCAAATGTAGATATATTATTATATATGCATTCAGCAAATGTGGCAAAGGAAAAAGGCACATAGAGTCTTCTGCCAGGTATTGAGTTTATTCATAAACAATTTATTTAAGATCCATTGTGATTTTATAAGATTTTTTGGAATTATAATTTAATGTTCTCAGATATTTATACATTGCTGAACAGTAAAATAGTAGCCAGTTTGGGAAGGGAAATTATCACTTTAAATTGTCTTAAAAGAAAAGAAAATGTTGAGACATGTTGCCCTAAGATATTGTTTTTATAAATTCAAGAGTTGGTCAATGCCACTAGTGGTACAGGTAATTTTAGTCGGTCTATCTCCCTCAAAACTCCTACAACACATATTAGGAAACCCAGGTGGACATTTAATGATACTTTGTGACATAAACCCGGCACAAATAGTTGTGTTGAGATTTCTTTTCCACAGCAAATTATGATTTGCAATTGGAAAGTGCATAAAAAAAACACCAAGTAGTGCTATGCCCTAGTTTGTGCTATTTTGCGTCAAAGGGGCATCCCGTGGGTGGTACTTGGGAGGTCCAATGCAACCATGCATGGGTTTAATGCCTAATCCCTATCTATTAGCATTTGTTGATGGGTATTTGCGCCATAGAAGTACACCCTCCTTGAGGCTGGCGTAACAGTGGAGCAAGTATCCACACTTTTCGAACTTTGCATGTGTCTTTCACAATACATCACACATGGAAAGGTGAAATAATACTACTGTGTGTCAAAGCATAGTTTTTACACTCGAACTTTAAGCTTCATAGAATACATATACCATTGTACTCCAGTGCAAGGTTGTGTGTGTTGCCTTCTTTGGTTGCTGCATCGTGTTATGACACAATATGGAAAATTTGGCTCCAAATCCCTATATGCTCAAGACAGGAAATAATCACTTCCTGGCTCTGCAACGTTTAGATGAGGCATGTTGTCCGATTCCGTCGATGGCTATTTAGTTTGCTGTGGTGCGCAGATTTTAGCGAGGAAGTAATCTTATAGTAGGGTGGGCATGAAATGTGAAACTGCGCCTTCCTGGTGATTTGTGGTGTAGTTCAGAACTCTGGAAACAGTATTGTTTTGAAAGCAGAAACGTCAAGCTGGACTGACCGAATAGACAAAAGACTGCCCCTGGGTGGGCTGCTGACAGTGGGCAGCTTTCAAGAATTAATTAGCCGAGCAATTCTCAGTTCACCAACCCTGAAATCAAAGCAGAAGCTCCCTGAGCATAATTTTCTTAAGGGCGCATGCATTATTTTTTAAAGTATTGCTTCTTAACCCTCCTGTACGCAGACGTGCTAGAATATTGAATTAGTTTCTATTCAGATCTGCCTATAGATGATATGGCATTATGTCAAGTCATGTCAATAAATCTTTATTTTGAAGGTAAGACACAGCCATAAAAGCACAATAAAAGTAATCAAAACATCCTAAAAAAATAAAAATCACAGGAGCTCATTGAAAAAAGATAAATACACAAAAAATATTCAGAATAAAAGAATAAGCAAGATACCAATCAGACACAATGATGCTGGCTTTATGTCAAAATGTTCGGAAAATGGTCCTGTCAAAAAATAATGTGGCTCTTTTGAAAACAATAATGAAATCTTTGGAATGAATAGGCCCTCCTCTGCCCACCACCCTCCGAACCAGCTGAAGAGTGTATGACATGCTCTTTTCACTCGCTTGGCTGCCCCTAAAATCTGTGGTGGGTCTGCCATTAGCTGTGACCCTTTTTCCAAAGACTCAATGGAAAAGTGGACTGCTCAAAGGAACCAGTAAATTTGTGGTCATGGTTGTGGTTGGCTTCCTAGGGAGTCTGATAGTGTTACCAATGGCATACCAAGTGAGTCTGCAGGCGTAGTCCTATAGGGAATTCATGAATGAGACTGAAGGTCTTAGGGCCTGATATACATCTTGACGGTGTTACCGCCAATCCACATCTGTGGCTGACCCGAAAATACCAACAAGTCAATGGTGTTCCACCCACCATATTTAAATGTTACAGCTCTGCAAGCGGTTGACTTGCAACAGATTGCTGACAGAGGGAGGCGGCAGTGGGACCCAATGGACTTTTTACAATGGCAGGGGCTATGGAATAGAGGTAAGAAACCCGCACACACTGTCACTTTGCCATATGTGTCCCCCTGCACTACACACTACACAACCCACTACTTACACACTATCATCCATTACAATTCCAACACAACACTACCTGTACCTGCTGTAAACATACATTGCCATGCATCCATGACACAACATACACTGCATACATGCATATACAACATACATGCATCCTTTGACACTGCACCCACACGACACAAGCATAACAACCAACATAACTACACTCCCATCTACACAAACTTACACACAAGCACAACTGCACACATCACAACAATATCCACCTCACAACAATAACACTTACCTGAATGTGTCACATGGCAATAACATACACAACAACATCGATCTCACATGCAAGTGACACACACACACAGACAAAACCACACCACCCACTCTGGCTCCCTCCACCTCAACCAGCCAATCCATATGCCCACATTCCTATACTGACTCACATACACAACAGATAGGACAAACCTACCAGTATAGGTCCCTTTGCAATGAGCACACATGGACACCATTGACAAGTGTGCATGTACCGTCACTGTGGTGCCACCATTCGCCAATGAATAATTACACCACAATGACATGTGTGTATGTGTGCAATATGAGTGTTGTGCCAGTGTGTTCCCATGCATGTGTGACACAAACTAGTTCCCGACATATGCAAATCACAGTGACTTCCAAAAAATTACTGAGACATGAATATGCCTGCAGTGGTCCTGACCTCCCGTGCAGTGATCACCCACCATATCCTGGTAATGTGGCATCCCTACCTGGGGGTCCGTCGTGCTCTCTTGGTGGGTTGGTGGCAGCACTGGCAGCAGGTGTTGTCCAGTTTGTCTATTCGAAGATGGAGGTGGAATGAGAATAGAGGTAAGTTTTCACCCCTTGTCCCTCTAAATTGGCCAACTCAGAAGTGGAGATTGGACCACCACTTCTCCTTGGTGGTAAGGCACATCCAAATCTGCATGGCAGGAAGGGTGCTCAGGTCCAACTGGCACCCACTTTTCCATCTCTGTCGACGACGCTGGCGGTGTTTCTTGGGAGAAGGGGGGGGGGGTAGAATGCAGGCTTGTGCCTATGTGACCGCCACCATCTAATTACGGCGGGCAGACCTTCACAGGGGCGGACGGGTTTTCAGACGAAAACTCGACGCTGGGACCATTACCACCAACATCTAAATCAAGCCCTTATTTGGAGTTTGTTGGTGGGCTACTCCCTCTCAAATGTAATAGATGTCCTGTCAGCTGTATTGCAAGTGAATTATTAAAAACTCTCAGTAAGGCCCAAAGTTAACTACAAGTGAAAGATCAATGAAGTGCACCACTAATTCTCTAAACAGTAAATGTCTCCCACGTGCCACTCGTGACGGAGTCAAACAAAAATTGTGAGCCTTTTTTTGCTGACAAAGGTATGTATAAAAAATAAATTCCCTGAAATTCACTCACAGAGGTAGGAAAATTGAACTTGTTTCTGATTCACTCAAGTTTTCTGTACATTGTATATGTGAAGTAGGAATCGGATATTGGCTGCATCAACAGGAACACTTAGATTTTCTGGTGTGCACAGATCTTTAAAAAACTGAAAACTTGCCAGTCAAGTTTATGACTTAAACCAGTGTTTCCGAAACTGTGACCCCTGACCCACTAGACGATTTTTGGTGGGTCAAGAAAGGCTCAGCAATAAATAAAGATGCCTTTAAATTCTGTGAATATCCTGTCAGATTTCCCATGTTTCAAGGACAGAGGTCACATTTCAGGCTATGTCCTCTGACAAATTCCTGCTTATTCTTTTATCATGGGGATTGGTGTTTACATCTGCTTCTCAGACTGCAAAGTGAGATGAGTTTTTGAAGTGAATTATGTAACAAACGTGTTGGAATACAGGTGGTGTGAAAGGAAAGGCTGTAGGTTGTCATGTTTTTGCAGCACACACAAAAAATTTAAATACCTGTAAACGAACTGTATGCAATCAGCAGTTAGGAAAGCAAAATTAACCACATTTTTGTCATAATTTTGAAGTGTGATGGAAACTGAGATTTACGTAGGATAAAAACAATTCAAAATATTTCAGTTGGTGATGCAAATGATAACTATTCACAGAAACTATGGGCCTCATTCTGACCCTGGCGGTTGAAAACCGCCAGGGCAGAGTGCCACGGAAGCACCGCCAACAGGCTGGCGGTGCTTCATGGGCAATTCTCAGAAAAGGGCAACCGGCGGTTTCCCGCCGGTTTACCCCTGCCCCAAAGAATCCTCCATGGCGGCGCTGCTCGCAGCACCGCCATGGGGATTCCGACCCCCTTCCCGCCATCCTGGTCCTGGCGGTAAAAACCGCCAGGAACAGGATGGCGGGAACGGGTGTCGTGGGGACCCTGGCCTAACAGGGCCCCATAATGATTTTCAGTGTCTGCCTAGCAGACACTGAAAATCGCGACGGGTGCCACTGCACCCGTCGCACCCCTTCAACTCCGCCGGCTCCATTCGGAGCCGGCTTCATTGTTGAAGGGGCTTTCCCGCTGGGCCGGCGGGCGGCCTTCTGGCGGTCGCCCGCCGGCCCAGCGGGAAAGTCAGAATGACCGCTGCGGTCATTTGACCGCGGTACGGTCTTCTGGCGGTTCCTGCCAGGCGGAGGCCCTATATTTCCACACATTATCATTTATTTATCAATAAAACTGGATGTCTGTTCAGATTTTGTGGTCATTTCAATGGAAAATGAGCTGTCTGTAAAAGACAATGCTCTACCACACAATCAAACATCACCGCTTCATTTCCATTAAAGGTAGTTGGCTTGTGGTTCTAAAAGGTTTGGGAAATACTGACTTACACTGTTAAGCAACATCTTGTTCCTTATCTCTAAGCTTCGGTGCTGGTCCAACTGGATGTACTGCATGAAGCATTCTCCCAATATACTCATATGTACATATCAACACGTTTTAAGTCAACAGAAGTAACAAACTGGGGTACCACTTCCTTTTACTGATGCATAAAGCTCATAGGCACCCAACTGTTATTGCAGACAATAAAATAGGTTGTGATGAGTCATTGATAGATGCAGACTGGGGAGTGGTAAATGATAGAAGGGAGAGGATAATCTCAAGAAATCCCACATAAAGAAATTTTAGCAGAGGACCATTGGTGTAATAATACAACAAAATGTCTACAACTGGTACCCCCACTTTACTTGATCCTCCTCTATCTTGCTTTCTCCTTTTACTGGTAGATGTGCCAATCCCACACACACCGGGTAAAACAATATTATGAGAGGTTTTAAGAAATGGTATTGTGTCCATTGGACGTGCCTGGGTGGGTGGTCTCATGGTTGCATCAATGACTGAAGTACTAGATCCTAGCCTCAGCCTCCTTCTGTGTGCCTCAGTTCAATTGCCTGCCAAAGCAGGTAGCCCATACAGGCAGGTTAGGGTCCCTTTTAAGCGCTGTGTCTAGAAAGCCAATTTGACTCCAGGGAACCTTGTGCTCCATTGTGAATGAACATCCTCTTGCTGCCAGAATGATGCCAGTTCGGGATCTCCATCAAGAGGCAGAGCCAGAGTCCAAGGATGATGCAAGCGCCAGACATGTGTGATTAATGTTTGAGAACATCCATCTTCCTAATTTGGCTTAATTACAGAATGACAGCACTGCACCGCCCGGCCAGGCGCACATCTGAGGACCATTTCATGCGGGCTAGGGACATTCTCCGCTGTCAGCCATTGCACGAAGCAGGTGCTGGGGAAGCTGTGATTAATACACATAAACACTGGAGCAGAAATACAAACTATTTGCAGAAGGAAATGTTTCGTTCTGGTATTTTATAATTGCAACCTCCTGCAGAGGGCCGAGGAGGATGCTGATGCGAGGACTGAAGCTGTCAGTTTACCGCGTTCAACAGATTTCTCACCGAATCCTTTCTGGATGCCTTCACATTTTTCGCCTTAATTTAAATGATGTAAAGTTAAAAACTTCCTTGTGCTCCGGTAATATTAACATCACACTTATTGACGTTTATCTCTAGCGCTTAAGAATGGACACATCTGTACAGAGAGATAAAGAAGTATTTTCCTTTCACCAGGCCATCCCTCCTTCCATTCACTCACAACCATCCATATATCTGTCCTTCTATCCATCCAAAGTCCATCTATCGGCTTATCCACCTCCTCATCCATCCATCTGTCAAACTGTCAATGCATCTATGCATCTCGACTAACACAGCCATCCATCCATTTCATCCAACAATCCATCCAAACAATCCATTCATTCATCCGTCTAGGTATCTATCTATCTATCTATCTATCTATCTATCTATCTATCTATCTATCTATCTATCTATCTATCTATCTGTCTGTCTGTCTGTCTGTCTATCTGTCTGTCTATCTGTCTGTCTATCTGTCTGTCTATCTGTCTGTCTGTGTGTCTGTCTATCTTTTAACTTGTAGGCACCATATTATTACGTGTACTTCTGCCAACCAAAGGATGCGGTGCTTGCAGAAATCTCTGGACAAAGGTTAAAATCATGGTAATGTTACTGACATATATTTAGGTTTTGGTTTGCTAAAGGACCCTCCCCAGAAAGTAATAAATTGAATTAACAACAAACATGCAGTTTAGATGATTAAGGGATGGCAGGGCATAGAACTAAAAGGGGGCTGGTAGCTCTGTCTTCCCTGAAGGCAGTCACTCAAAGAGTAGAGTGAGAGAAAAGCAGGAAAATTTTAACTTTTCTCCCTCGGAGCTAACAACTTGGCGGAACGTAGTTAACTGGAGGTGTTTTGGCACTAAAAAATGATGTGGGCTAAAGGTTGAGTTAGAAATGGAGAAAACCCCACTATGGCTTATCGCAGGCCCTGTATGTGGTTAAATCATAACTGTTCTTTTGAGGATTTGTAAAAAATGGAGAGGGCTCAAAATATCACATTCCTCATGTGGGAGACTAAAGTGGAATGAAACCATCAGCCGAACAAGGCCAAAAGTTATGGAGTTAAAAGTATTTGCCAGTTTCGGTTAACAACTGAACAAACCAGTGTGCTTTAAAATAACCAGGTCCCATCAAGATCGATCAAGATCGATAATTCCATTAAACTTTGCACTCCTCCATTGCACCATTAGAAGTCCAGGGGGAATGGGGTACTTAAAGTCAAGGGTAACAGGTGTTATCTTAAATTCCTATTTACACAACCCTCCCACCCCCGGCACCCACTCCTTCCCCCAAGGAGGTGATGTTACTCCAAGCTTAACACATCTCCTTTCTGGATCCCCACATGACTCCAACTGGAACCATCTCTTATAGCACCTTACTGTGTTGTGTATTTCACATGGTTCTGCAAGGGTAAAAAAAAACATCACAGGTCTAGAGCGATGACCTCAAGACAACTCCTCTATCTTTTCAAACAAAAGAACCAAATGGGCAGACTATCAGTAGAATCAAAGACATAACATGACAAACATTACTAAAAACACCACACATTATTTAAAAAGAAACACCACACACTTCAAAACCAACAGTATGCCTATACCACAGACCCACTGTCGTACTGACCTATAAGGCAGTCTGGTAGTGCCAACAGGGCTGTCTCACAGGTCAGTGTGTGGGCTCGGTTCCTGGGTGTCTTCTGTTCTTCTGGCTGTCTGCAGACCTTTTTCAGTGGTTTGGTGTGTCGGTGATTTCCCTGCCTTCAGTAACCACACATGTATGCAGTCTGCCATACCTTGCAAAATACTTCTTAAAAAGTTGAAAATTGCCACTATTTCCAGAATAAGGCCACGTTTTAGCTATCTATTTTTCTAATGGAGACCACTTCTTATTTTGTTGCATGGGAATATTTTCTGTCCCAGTCCGACCCTGCAAACACCCAAATAAACCAGAAACACCACCACTCAAGGAAATCAAGTGTCAATCAACTAAAGTGTGAATCATACCAACCACAACGAAAAAGGAGAAATGCTACTCAGGAAAATCCCAAACCATTAAACGTAGTACGGAGAATGTCAGCCTCAAACACTGGTGCACTTTTTGTGGTCGCAGCCAACCCGATTTACCTGTAAATAGAAAATGATGGTCCGACCACCCTATGCGGTGTGAGAACACTGGCTGTAGTACAAAATCCATGGAAAACAGGCTAATCCTTGGTACTGTTTGCAACCTATTAACAACTGATCAAAACCGTGCATACCATCGAATTAAAGAAGAACTGGCCATGACCCAATCCACCTTTCAACCTAGTAAATACCAGCCATACACCTGCTCAGACTTCAACTATGGAAAGAAAGCCACGGCACAAACACTCTTCAATCTAAGGAAAATCTACCCTAAATATCCTAAACACACACAAGCAACACAAGCAATCATAAGACAGGCACCCAGGGTACATAGCCATACCCATACCCATGGAACCAAGTTACCACCCGCAGCAAATGGAGACCAGTACAATAAAATAGCAAACGGCAAAAGATACAGCAAGTAAATAAATGTATCTTATACTGTGCAGTTCTTTACAGTAAATGCAAACCGCAATACAGCAATCACAAGAGAAGTTTGCAGAAACAAATACATTTTACCATGCAACTACTTCGCCATGGACACTAGTACAATGAGACATCAATCATTAGACCAACAACAAGTAAACGCATGCATCAGATACCAGCGCAACACATGCAGCACGAGCTGAGTGACAAAACAAATCGCAAAGAGGCAGCCAGAACACAAATGTGTCCTATGTGCACCACATACACGTAGTCACGATCACATGATTGAAGCAGTACTCATGCTACCACATCGTAACGACCAGTGAGAATCGGTGGTATTCTCAAAGATCGCAAAACATACTTTAAATACAGGATTAGCACTAAACATACGAGCTAATCTAATGTTAAATCTGGAATGTAATTAAACGTTCAGAACGACGTATTTTTAGAAACACCTGACATTACAGTTTGTACATTTTGTACAATACTAATGCTAACATATGAGAAAAGAAACCGCTATATAGGATGTTCAAAAACAACCCAAGTGACAGATAGTAGTAACACAGAAAACTTGACGATTCGCTAGCAAATGAAAATATGTACAACATGACGGAATACACAACTAAATACTCCAAGCAAAATTTTGCTTGAAAAAGGCCTATAGACACTGCAAAGGAAAAATGTCAATCTCTACAGCCAAAATGGCTGAAGCACACATAGCAGAATAGAGCTTGTCAGTTCACAGGTTGGCCAGTGCACCAAGAGGAAGGCTGTGGTGTCGCTTGTGGCCCTGACCCCAGCAGGGGGATGCACACAGAACATAGCACCTGTTGTGCGGCTTTGGAAAGGGCCCGCACCAGTGGAGCATGCGTGGCGCTCCAGCTTCAGCTTCATCTCCGGATTACCTTTTCCTTTTGCCAGCAAGGGATCAGGGGAGTCTCTTGTGGCCTTTGCCTGCAACCCCAGGTTGCCGTCAGCCTAGGCCATTTGTTGAACTTCAACCTCCTCAGCACAGGAGAGTCGCCAAAGAGGTCGATGTGAGGGTGTCCCTTAGCACTGTTGATTGTGAGTGACAGCTGGGTTTAGGTTGTGCATACCGGCCTTAGCGCTCTGCACCCTGCTGCGCCCAGCCAGGCAAGCCTCATGGACCTTAAATCTAGGGCAAGACATTTTACTGCCCAGGATCTCAACCTCCATAATCTCCTGGGAGAAGGCAGGGCTGTGAGAAAAGCGTTACAAAGTGTGCAGCAGTTCCCCTCACATGGGAAGACATTTTGCTCTCCAGGATTGCCCAGAACTTCATCCTCCATATTCCCCGGCCTCTGGGAGAAAGCAGAACTGCGAGAGAAGCGCTACAAAGTAAGCAGCAGTTCCCTGCACGAGGGAAAAGAGTGGGCCGGACCCATTCTCTTCGTCTGATTTCCTGAGTTGTGCTTTGATTGAGACGTTTCATCTCTCCTGATGTATGTGTATGAGGGGGTAAGATCTGGGTTTTGTGATTTTCATTGTAGAGGTTTATGTTAGGGCAGCCAGAGTCGCCCAACTTTAGGCCTCCTTCTTGATTATCCTAGGACAGCCGGCCTTTCAAGTCTCATCATGTGCAAGGGCAAACTGGGAAGTCCCAACCCTGCTACAACCAGAAACCCAACAAGAAATTCTGTGTCAGGACCGGAGGCTCGGATTATGCTTTCTCTTTCTTTTACTAAACTTTCACAGCAGCCAATAAAAACACAGTAAAGGGAAAAACTACATTTCCCATAACCAATATACACAAGTCACATGTTCCAATCACATATCGTGACCTATTCCAATAAGATCTCTGGCCCCCAACGTCATATCCTCTTTCTTTGCTGCTTCGCAGCAGATAAGTACCATTTTGTCTTTTCTCTGTGTATATTTGAATGCTTTAACCTTTATTTAGGTGTTATTTGTTAAATACGAGCGTCGCGATTTCGCGCGCTTCATTGATTTGACTGCGCTTTGTTTTGCCCGTATGTTTACTTCATTGTGGAGCAGGAGAGGGAACACTGCACGTGCTGCTCACAGTCTGTTTTCAACTTCAACTGTCTTTTTCCGACGCGCGCACTTTTTACGAGCCGATCCATTCTTCAGAGGTTTCCCCTCCGGATCGGCTCGTAGATTTAACGCGCTAAGGCAATTGTGCTTGAAGTCTGTTACAGACTGAAAAGGTGTATCCCTGACACCCAGGCACGAATTTAACTGGGTTGTAAAATATATGTAGGCTCTGCCTAGAGTGAGTTTACAGGCAGCTCCCTCCACTATTTATTTAAGGGCCTGAATTTTTCCACTTGTTGCCTGTGAGGGGTTATTTCACTCCCCCTATATATCTTTAATTCTACTATTATTGCAATGGCGCAATGGAGTGATCAGGATGCAGGGTTCTACCCTGATGATAATGACAATCAACTGGAAGTTAATCTAGTTGAGGCGCTCGACACTAGAGTGCAATAATCAGTTAATGATGCCTTGGTGAGAGCGTTAGGCCCCTTTTCTGGCCAATTACTGGAGTACGCTCACTCTCAAGGCTGGTTGCCAGATCCAACCCCTTCAACCACCGAAGGGACTATTCCTCAGGTTGCCTCCAAATCAAAATCTAAAATTAAGAATATTGCAAGTGAAGATCCCTCTGAGGATACACATGCGGAGGTTTTTGCGAAACTGCAAGAAGCGTATTGCTGAGCACAATTACAGCAGCTTGAATAATTCTTCCTCTTCAGGAGATTCCTCCGATCAGGATTCGGATGACCGCACCACTCCCTACTAAGAAAGCGGAAAAGCATTCTACTGCTCTTCTGTTAGATTTTGACCCTTCAGATATTGTTCACCCTAGATCCTCTAGCAGGCTTCCATCCACAGAAGTGGCTCAATACGTTCACGATAACCTTAGAAAAAGTTATGACAAGGAAGTTCGTACTCGTCTCAAGACCGAATGCCCCAGACCTGACCTAGAGAATAACGTAGCTGATACCCCAGAGATAGATCCGACCATGGTTACCTTTTTGAAAAAGTTTTCTAAAAACCCTAACAAAGGATTGGACAGGTCATGGCGTTCATGCCAGGATAAGCTACTAGTTATGTCTGGCCCTTTGACTAAAATTCTTGATTTAGCGGCGGAGTCTAAAGAATCAGGAATACCAGTTGATACAGATGTCTTACTTGGTTGGGCCCAGCGGGCAATCTGTCAATTAGGTAATACTAACTGTGCTATTTCAGCGGAGCGCAGAAAATCTATTCTCATGCGCATGGATCCAAAACTGGTGGATCTGGCAACATCTGAGGCAGGCCCAGCTGCTGAGGGGCTCCTTTTGGATCGTCTTTTATTAAGGAACTGGCAACATTTTGTTCCACCTTCTCCACCCTCGACAAAGCACAGTTGTCCCTTAAAAAGGTTTTTAGACGAGGCCTTTTTCTCAGGGCCGGACGTTATGGTGGACGAATGTCCGGCCGGGGCTCCTTTTCAAGTCCCCAAAATTATTATCCGAGAGGACGAGGTAGCTGGTCAAGTGATCAATCGGATGCCACCTTCTACCCCACTCGGACCAGAGGTGGTAGACCTAGATTCCGCAGAGGACATCATAGAGGACAACAAGGAGCGATCCAGGACGCCTCCTACGCTGGTAAGACTCATTCTTCCGTCTCAGGTTATTCTTGGGGGAAGAGTGGGACGGTGTGCACACAATTGGAAAAAAGTTTCTGGGGATCCTTGGGTACTGCAGACAGTATTAGGTTTTCATCTGGAGTTTATCAGCACTCCTCACCAATTGTCCCCTCCTCTTCAAATGTATTTTTCCCTAGAAAGTCAGAAATTTATAGATACAGAGGTGCAAGCGCTGCTAGACAAAGGTGCAGTAATTTTTTCAACTCCTCACCCATCGGGTTTTTGCAACCCCATTTTTGTGGTAGACAAAAAAGGAGGAGGTCACCGGCTAGTTTTGAACTTGAAAGACTTCAATTCTTGGATTGTGTACAGACACTTCAAGATGGAAGGGATTCACATGCTAAGAGATATCTTAATAGAAGAAGACTGGATGGTAAGATTAGATCTGAAGGACGCTTACCTGTCAATTCCAATTTTTCCTCCACACAGGAGATTCCTTCAATTTCAATGGAAAGCTCACTGTTTGGAGTTCACAGCTCTCCCTTTCGGCCTCTCCTCAGCACCATGGTGCTTCACGAAGTTGTTGAAACCGGTTGTGGAATATTTGAGAACCAAAGGGGTTCGCTTGATTATTTATCTGGACGACATCTTATTGATGGCCCAGGATCCAGCGACTCTACAGACCCATTTGAATTGGACAATCACTCTGTTGCAGGACTTGGGTTTCCTTATCAATGTGCAGAAGTCATTGTTGAATCCAACTCAAGTGATAGAGTTCTTAGGCTTCAAGATCGATTCGATCCAAGCTCTGTTGATTCTTCCCTCATTAAAGATTCGCAATATAAAGTGGGAATTGAGGTCAGCCCTAGCCAGTCTATTTCTTTACGAAGCATTGCTCGACTAGTGGGACTGTTGGCTTCATCCATTTAGGCAATCTTCCCAGCCCCACTTCACTATCGGGCTCTACAAAGATTGAAGATCAAATACAAGACAAGGTTGGAGTTACTCGACCTTGATTCCTTTATCCAGGGAGGTCAGTGAAGAAATTCAGTGGTGGCTTCACCACATGGAAGCCTGGAATGGCAGGGCCATATTTGGGTCCCATCCGGAGGTGGTGATAGAATCAGACGCCAGTCAATGGGGTTGGGGAGCCCGTTGCGGGTCTTTAGTGACCGGAGGCCGTTGGTCTGTGACAGAACAATCTCTACACATCAATTGTTTGGAGCTTCTTGCAGGGTCGTTTGCGATAAAGAGCTTATCCCCACTCAAGACAGATTGCTGCATCCTATTGAGGATGGACAATATATCAGCAGTGAGGTATGTCAACAAGTTAGGGGGAACGAGATCCAGGGTCCTAGCAGAGATAGCCAAGGAGTTCTGGCATTACTGTTTGAGTCACAGGTTAGTAATTGTAGCGGAGTATTTACCGGAAGCTCAGAACGCAGTTGCGGACTGGAGCTCCAGGTATCTGACGGATACCAGCGATTGGAGGTTAGATCCGATTATCTTTCAACACATAATGAGGGAATGGGGTCCTTGCGAGGTGGATCTCTTTGCATCTCGCCTCAATACCCAGGTTCCGAGGTTCTTCAGCTGGAGACCGGACCCTCTCGCATCAGCGACGGATGCGTTTCTTCAGGACTGGTCCCCGTTTCGGGGATACGCCTTTCCTCCGTTTCTATTGATTCCCAGGGTTCTATCTCAGATTCGGAGACAAAAAGCAGACTTAATCCTGGTGACTCCTGTTTGGAGAGCTCAGCCCTGGTTCCCTATTGCACTCCAATTAGCGTGTGCTCCACTGTTGCTCATTCCTCCTCGTCAGGACCTATTGTTGAGTCCCCAGGGCCTTCAGCATCCTCTGATCTCATCAAGGACCCTTGTGTTGATGGCAGGGATGGTTTCAGGTCAAATTTGAAAACCCCAGGTATTTCGCAACAGGCTAAAACCTTTATCAAGCAAGCCTGGGCTTCTAGCACCCAAAAAAGATATGCTTCTGCTTGGCGCAGATGGACTGGTTGGTGTAATGGAAGGAATATCAATCCCTTGGAATCAAGAATTGATTTGATCATTAATTTTTTAGCTGAGATGGCCTCCTCAGGTTTGGCCTATAGGACGGTTAATAATTTCAGGTCCGCCATTTCGGCCGGGCATAAACTGGTTGACGGTAAACCAGTGGGTGAACATCCACTGGTGTGTAAGTTATTGAGAGGTATACGTTTTTCTAATCCACCTCAAGCCAAATATAAGACTTTATGGGATGTAAATGTGATATTAAAATTTATTGACTCCTGGCCTAGTAATAAGTTTCTCTCACGCAAACAACTCTCAGCGAAACTGACTATGTTACTTTGTTTAGTTTCTTGTAAATGAGTTTCGGATGTCAAGGCTTTAGATTTATCGGGTAGAGTATATTCTCCTGAAGGTGTTACCTTTTCCATTTAAAAAAGGACCAAATCTAATTGCAGGTCGGTATCCTACCCTTGGTATCCAGATAATTCAAAATTATGTGTGGTACAATGTTTGAAAGATTATGAGTCGGTAACGGAGGAGTTCAGACAGAATATGAATGGACAAATATTAATTTCTTTACAGAAACCCTTTAAACCAGTTGCTTCGGCAACTCTGGTGCGATGGGTTAAATGGCTTATGAGTGAAGCAGGGATTAATACAAATCATTTTGGTGCTCATTCTGTGAGAGGAGCAATGGCTTCCAAATCCTTTGGATTAGGTTCTAGTTTGCAAGATATTATGAAAACGGCCGATTGGTCTTCGGAAGGTACTTTTCGTAAGTTTTATTTTAAACCTGTGATTGATGTTGCATCTATTGTTATTAATCAGCTTTAAACTAGATTAATCCGAGCCTCCGATCCTGACATAGAATGAAAAAATTTCTAGCTTACGCATCAAGAATTTTCAATTCTATTAAGGACACGGAGGCGAGGATTATCCCACCCGTTATTGTTATTGGAGGTTATATTCAAATGTATATTTTTATAAAAGAATTATGCCCTCCCTATAATTTAATCAAAGAAAAAGTTAAAGAATTTATTCTGGAAAGATTTGTTAAGGGGAAATATTATTATTATTTATTAATATTTTCTAGGATCGGATCAGAAGAATTCTTGAGATCCTGTCAAAAGTCGGTGAGAAAATCCTTTTGATTCCTTCTTCGTCGTTAGAAGATTGGTTGGCTTGTTGCCGGAGTGGATTGAGTTTCAGTTTCTGGAGCAAGAGAGAAGCTTCAGATTCTTCATATTCGAAAGAAGTTTGTTGCAAAATGGTTGCAGTTTTATCTGTTGGACAAAGAAAGAGGATATGACGTTGGGGGTCAGAGATCTTATTGGAATAGGTCACGATATGTGATTGGAACATGTGACTTGTGTATATTGGTTATGGGAAATGTAGTTTTTTCCTTTACTGTGTTTTTATTGGCTGCTGTGAAAGTTTAGTAAAAGAAAGAGAAAGCATAATCCTTGCCTCCGTGTCCTTAATAGAATTGAAAATTCTTGACGCGTAAGCTACAAAAATCTTCATTCAACTCTGGATGGCTTAATCGAAAGGGGAGTGGATATCATTGACAAATAACTCCAACTTGCGAGAGGAGATTATCTCTGGTTTCCAACATCCCTGAACTGACTTTGTTTCACTTTATGATTCTGTCATCCTACTGGAGACTTGAACCACAAGGTACTTATTTTGTGATGGCTTTATTTGCTATTCTGCCTGTGCTATTTCTTCTGGCATTGGAAGGGTCAGTGCTGGGCTTTCCGACTGGTTCACAACCTCCCTTGACTACACTATTATACCAATTTCCATCAACAGCAGGTTGATTCAAGGTTAATCCTAATTTTGTTCTTCTTTTAGAATTTATTTGTAATCTGGAACTCTGTCATTTTCATCGCAATTATGTCCTTAACATTGTACTTGAAGGGGATTTTAATGCTAAATTGGGTTTAGAGGAGGGTGGCTTTGGTGGTCTAGAACCCCATGTTTTTAAACCTTCTTTTATGACTGTCCTAGATCGTACCAGAGATTTCGGATGCCCAATGCTATCCCCCTATTTGTTTAGGCATGATCTATTCAATGTGTTTGAACGAGTCACCTCTCATTGTCTTTTAACACCTAGTTTTGTTGGAGGGGAGGCTTGTCAACCATTGACGATATATTTGTCAGCAAGAACATTTGGATTTTTGGGGTATGATGCAGTTATTCCTAGCATCTTTACGAGCCATAATCCTCTTTTGGTTACCCTGTCTTGCCTGAGACCCTATACACAGGTCACAGCAGTGGGAGGAGTGTATCTTTTTCCAAGTAATGATGGGCTTAGTTTAGCATGGAAGTCATCCAACCTGAACGATGTAAAGCGCAGGCTTTGTGCAGAACATTTTAATATGCTTATTGTATGACTGAGTTTGACCTTTGATTCCCCAAGCAGTATGGACGTCTTCACCACCTTGGGGCATACCATAAAAAATACCCTAGGAGACGACTTCTTCCTTTAAGCCAATTGCCCACTCTTGGTTTGATAAGGCCTGCAGGGAGGCCAACCGTTTGCAGAGTGCCCTTAGAGCAATCCCACATGATTCAGCGGAGGTCACCTCCTTTAGAAGAACATTTAAGCTAGCTAGTAGCAGAAGGAAGGCATATCTCAGGAAAGATGTTTGCTGTACACTAGTCACCTTCTTCAGAACCAGAAATACTAGGCTGTTCTAGCATATTATTAACAATAACAATTTTTTAAATCCGAATCCAATCATATTTGTGACAATATCAGTGATGATTCTTGGGTGGGCTTCTTGATGCAAGTCTTACATATGTTTGACTGTAACAGTGGGGTAACTGATCTTTGTATACTCTCCTACCCACTGGGCATTGAATTTTCAGTGGAATAACTGGCTGAAGCTATTCGTCATAGCCCTATGCACAAAGCTCCGGGACCTGAATGGGTACCCATGGACTTATATAATTTAGAGGTGGATCTATGGGCACTCATTTTAAGAAATCACACAAACGTAGCCTGAAAGACTGCCCTGCTTAAGTCGTGACATTTGACCATTATTGTACCTGTATTCAGAAAAGGGAGCAGGACTTCCCCCTGCTGCTATAGGCCCATATCTCTTCTGGACTTTGTGAAAATCATTGGCAGGGTTATTCTAAACAGAATCATGTTGTGGGTTACCAATAACCATATAATTTCACATGTCCAATAGGGTTTCGTAAATGGTTCAGGCACTCAAGGGCAGTGTTAAAATGTATACCTTTTAACTAGCAAATATTCTTCAGCCAAAGGGTATAGGAAGGTAGCCTCTTTCTAGCCTTGTTACCCCCACTTTTTGCCTGTTTGTGAGTATATGTCAGGGTGTTTTTACTGTCTCACTGGGATCCTGCTAGCCAGGGCCCAGTGCTCATAGTGAAAACCCTATGTTGTCAGTATGTTTGATATGTGTCACTGGGATCCTGCTAGCCAGGACCCCAATGCTCATACGTTTGTGGCCTATATGTGTTCCCGTGTGTGGTGCCTAACTGTATCACTGAGGCTCTGCTAACCAGACCCTCAGTGTTTATGCTCTCTCTGCTTTTAAAATTGTCACTGCAGGCTAGTGACCAATTTTACCAATTCTCATTGGCACACTGGAACACCCTTATAATTCCCTTGTATATGGTACCTAGGTAAGCAGGGTATTGGGGTTCCAGGAGATGCCAGTGCCAGCAGGTGACGTCAGTGACCCCTCCTGATAGGTGCCTACCTTTCTCAGTAGCCAATTCTCCTCTGTGGGCTATTTAGGGTCTCCCCCATGGGCATCTCACCAGATAACGAATGCAAGAGCTCACCAGAGTTCCTCTGCACTTCCCTCTTCGACTTCTGCCAAGGATCGACTGCTGACTGTCCAGGACGCCTGCATAACCACAACAAAGTAGCAAGAAGACTACCAGCAACATTGTAGCGCCTCATCCTGCTGGCTTTCCCGACTGTTTTCTGGTGGTGCATGCTCTGAGGGCTGTCTGCCTTCACCCTGCACTGGAATCCAAGAAGAATTCTCCTGTGGGTCGACTGAACCTTCCCCCTGCCAACGCAGGCACCAAACTTCTGCATCACCGGTCCTCTGGGTCCCCTCTCATCCTGACGAGCATGGTCCCTGGAACACAGGAGCTGGGTCCAAGTATCTTCGACAGTCCAGTGTCCCTTCTGTCCAAATTTGTTGGAGGTAAGTCCTTGCCTCCCCACGCCAGACAGTAATCCTGTGTACTGCATGAACTGCAGCTGCTCGGGCTTCTGTGCACTTTTGCAAGACTTCCTTCTTGCACAGCCTAGCCCAGCTCCCCAGCACTCCGTCCTGCATTGCCCAACTCGCTGAGATGGACTCCGACGTCGTAGGACCCTCCTTTGTGACTCTGAGTCAACCGCTATCCTCAGTCCTTCCAAGTGCCTGTTTAGGTGTTTCTGTGAGTGATGCCTACTTCTGCATGGGCTCTTCGTGTTGCTGAGTGGCCCCTCTGTCTCCTCCTCTAAGGGGGGACCTCCTGGTCCTTCCTGGGCCCTAGCAGCACCCAAAATCCTCAATCGCAACTCTTGCAGCTAGCAAGGCTTGTTTGCAGTCTTTCTGCGTGAAAACAACTCTGCATCCTTCAGCACGCCATGGGACATCTTCTGACCAAAGGAGAAGTTCCTGGCATCTTCCTTGTTGCAGAATCTTTGGCTTCTTCCACCCAGAGGCAGACCTTTTGCACCTTCATCCGGGGTTTAGTGGGCTCCTGCCCGCCCTGGACACTTGCGTGACTCTTGGACTTGGTCCCCTTCCTTTACAGGTCCTCAGGTTCAGGAATCCATCTTCAGTGTTTTGCAGTCAGTTGCTGTCCTTGCAGAATCCCCTATCTCAACTTTACTGTCTTTCTGGGGTAGTAGGGTAACTTTACTCCTACTTTTCAGGGTCTTGGGGTATCTTGGACACCCTTAGTGGCTTCTTACACTCCCAGCGATCCTCTACACACTACACTAGGCCTGGGGTCCATTCATGGTTCGCATTCCACTTTTGGAGTATATGGTTTGTGTTGCCCCTAGGCCTATTTCTCCCTATTGCATTCTATTGTGTTCTACATTGTTTGCACTACTTTTCTAACTGTTACTTACCTGATTTTGGTTTGTGTGCATATATGTTGTGTATATTACTTACCTCCTAAGGGAGTATATACTCTGAGATACTTTTGGCATTTTGTCACTAAAATAAAGTACCTTTATTTTTAGTAACTCTGAGTATTGTGTATTCTTATGATATAGTACTAAGTGATATAAGTGGCATAGTAGGCGCTTTGCATGTCTTCTGGTTCAGCGTAAGCTGCTCTGCTATAGCTACCTCTATCAGCCTTAGCTGCTAGAACACCTCTAATCTGCTAATAAGGGATTACTGGACCTGCACAAGGTGTAAGTACCACAAGGTACCCACTATAAGCCAGGCCAGCCTCCTACAAAGGGGGCTCTTTTTATCTTGCATTTATGGATCTGGTTTGTGCTTTTGATAGTGTGGTCAGATCCAAAATATGGGAAGTCCTTGTGTCGTTTGGGCTTCACTCTGGTTTGGTATCCTTTTTACATGCTCTTTATTTTGATTTTGGTGCTTTGGTCAGGTATGGGCTGAATGGCGAGTATACTGAGAGTTTTGGCCTGGATTGAGGCATTCGGCAATGCTCCGTCCTCGGTCCAATTTTATTTCTCTTAAACATCAATGGCCTGGACAGGGCTCTGGCCGACAGGGGCAGGGACATGCCGACTGTGACGGCTGGAGTGTCCCTGTTCCTTTATATGCAGATGATGCTGTTTTAATGTACCAAACACCGAATGGCCTTAAGTTCTTGTTGCATTCTTTGTTGGTTTTATGGATGGTCTGGGTTTAAAACAGATCTTGTCAAAACATTTGTTATGCCCTGCGGTTCGAGGAATCTGAAATTGTGCTCTTTTGCTCTACAGGGAATGTTTATAAGAAGAACTCATGAATTCCCATATTTGGGGGTCACTTTTGACTCACAAGAGTCTTGGGCTCCATGCCTGCAACCAAGATTTTTCCAGGTTTGTAAGTCAGTAGATGTTCTGTTTAGTCTGACTTAAAAAATAGGCAACAAACTCATAGTGGCTCTTGTTGTTATATATAAAAACAAGTGTCTGCCCACCCTTACCCTCAGTTCTGGTTTGTGGGGGTCCATGCCTGTTAAACAATTGCAGGAAGAGGAAAACAGAATGTGTAGGCATATCCTCGAGGTGTTGCCAGCGTCAATAAGAAACGCTGTCCATGAGGAACTCTGTCTACCACATGTTGCTGAAGCTATATTTCTGGCCCCTTCGATTTTATGGGGTTCCATCTGGCACAACCCGGCGAACTCCCTGATTAGGTAAATAATTATGATTTGTCTTGCATGTGATAAGGGCCTTCATATTCCTTGGCTTAGTCGTATCAAGAATATGAGTAATAAACTAGGTCGACTCAACATTATTTCTTTGCCTGGCAAAATTACTGCAAGGGATACCAACCTTCATCGACCTCAAGAGAAGGGAAAGAGTCGTCTGAGCTAAGGAAGCCTGCTAACAGAGACTATCTGCTGGTTCAAACCACTTCTGGGCTGGAGCCGTACATGGCTATGGTCCCTAAAGGCAGGGACAGTTTCTTTTAAACACATTTAGGTTGGGCCAGATTAAATGCCAGCTTTCCTTTCCTTTAGGTAGTTTGACCTGAAAGGAATTCTGATTTACCCCTGTAATGGGCTTTCATTGCAAACTCTGGCACACTTTGTGTTCTTCTGCAAGTTTTATGCCAGCTACACTAGAAAGTTTGTAATTCCTCTCACCACATCCCTGCACTATTATATTTGTTAGTGCTTCCTACACCTGAGATTTGACGAGGTGCGGCGAACTTTCTTAAGTATGCTCTACAGCACAGGCCCTCTTTATTGTTTTAACTGGCTGAACAGTCCTGCCAACTTTGGGTGTGTCTCGGATCAGTTTATTGATTTTTAACTGCTGATAGTATTGTTGGGTTGCTGCTGTATTGATTTTTATTCTTAATGTATCATACATTTGTTCTGCTGGCTTTTTTGTGTGCAATTTTTGCTATTCTTATCTGGGGCAGGATGGCATTGTTTATGATCTTGGTTACATGTTGTGTGGCTTGGCCTTCTACCGCTTTCATGGATGGTCTATATGCGATTGCATTGTTCTTATAATCGATTTCTCTTACAATCTACCTTTTAGTTGTCATCCTTTATGTGTTGTATACTTTTATGTGTTTTGTTTCTATGGTTTGTTTTGATGAACCGAAGAAGGTTAATGAACGAATGAATGCAATAGCAAAATATGCTTTGCAACAGTTCCAAACAATATTCTATAGAAAAAATCTCTGTAGCTGAAAAAAGTTCACCATACGACTGATATCCCGTTTATGCCGCAATAACTCCACATGCATAAACGAATAGACACATATATGTGTCAAGAATCCAGTAGCATAATTTCATGGCAAGGAGTTCTTGAAGAAATAAAACTGCATTTATAACTTTCACCATATGTTAAACTTACTTTTGCCAGCCTCCCTCATAATAAGACCTAGACAGTATGCAGAACTCCAAAAAAAATCCCAAAAGTCCTTCTTTGCTCTTCAGTGCGCCACCCCCCGACAAATATGGTGAAAATCAAATTACTCTTTAACGTATGAGACAACTAACCCACCTACTAGTAGCCCCCACCACAAAAACACATGAAAGGGCAGTTTCCATCCTACGAAGGACGATTCACATAACAAAGGCAGTCACTGTGGAAGTCGCAGGAAGTGACAACTTGTCACAAGCAAACAGCTGCCTTGTGCACAGAACTCCGTCCTAGTGTGCACGGCTTGTACCCACTCTTGACACAGCGTACTGTGGAAGTGCACCCGACTCACACAGATGCATTTTCACAAAGGCATTCTGGAGTACGTAAAGAAGTACAGCGGTAGTACTCTTACGTCTCTTAGATGCTTTTGTGAAGCGTACCAAAACCATCTAGCATGGGAATAAAATGGGAATATTCAGGGAACATTTATTTATATATAATTATTACGAATATAAAGGCAAATGCCGAATTTGCTCTTTTACTAAGAGGGAGTTGGACCTTTCGAGACCAATTCGCAAAAGAATATAAAAGTATTAAACGAATACTACAGAAGGACTAATCATAAATGCTTTTGTAACTCGGCCGCTATGGTGTTCTCCCGCTACCAAAACACACGCCGTATCCAAAGGTACGTAAAGGGATGTATCAGAACAAATAAGCAGTGGAAGTGATAATTTAAGACCGGTCTCTGCTACAGTTCTGGACTGACTAATGTCTTAAATGAGCTAGACAGTGATGACATAATCCCTTTGAAAGCTAAACGCTTTGTTGCGTCATCTTTAAATTAAAGCGCTGGTTTTGGCTGGAAATATAGTAGCATTTACAGGCATCTTTAAAGTAATTAGAGAGCACAACACAAATATGACAGGGCTGCCAAAAAAAGGCAGAACAGAATGCAACACAAGTACAATACAACGCAACAACAAAATGTACTTCACACCTCAAGCATAGCAGTGCAAAAATGTCATCATCAAAACTAAATGCAACAAATATGCACAAATATTCTTGTCACAAATTACCACAAATATGGTAATCTACAAATGATACAGTGGTGAAAGGTGTTGGCACCAAACATTACCTTCCTTACAACCAAGTGCATGCAACATCGCCAGCCAAAAATGTTTTGTGACCAAGTCTTAGATTCCTGAATCAGTTTCAAGGCCATGCCACCTCAGAAGAGTTATAAATAATTAGGTGTCAAACTCAGAAACCCCTTAAAATTTAAAAGGTACCAAGGAAACCAAACAGATTGAAAAAGGAAAATGAATATTTTGTTTTCTTCAATAAAGGACTAAGCACACATTTGAAGACTCAATCTGTGATGGGCAGTACTGTCAAAGACATTCAGCGGTCAGAGGGTGCAGGTTTGATTGATTTACCTGTTCTAGGTCTGAATCAATTTACTTCACGAATTTTTGCAGGAGTACTATTGATTGGCTGCCCCTCCTGCTTTTGTCCTCCCAAATGGTCTAGACAGCAGAGAGGAAAATGAAACGCTTACCCATTGCTTGTTTTCCTGCCAGTGATCACAATGGTTCTTGTTCCCAGAGCAGCCCAAGGCAACTGAGGGTGTGCAGGCTGTTTGTGGTCAGGCCACCGCCAGTGAGGCAGCCTTCCAGTGGGCCCTATTAAGAGTTCCCCACTGGATCAGTGGGCGGAAACTGTGTTTCTGCCTGCTGGCCCAGGGGGGAAACATCCCACAGTATTGACGCTGGCTCATAATTGAGCCGGTGGCAATGTTGAGGTGCGTAGGGGGCAACAGCGATTGTCGCACTTTAAGCGCAACAGGGCTGTCCATGGTGGACCCTGCACTGCCCATGCCAATTGCAGGGTGCTCATGGGGCCCCCTGCACCCAGTTTCTGCCAATAAAAGCTGGCGGAGAAAGGGGTCGTAATCCCATGGGGCATTGCATGCAGCTGTGCCCTGGCGGATCAGGTCCACCAGCACCGTCAGTCCTGCCAGTGTAGGGAAACTCGTGTTGCTGATGGTCCGGCCACGGTCATAATGTGGTTGTCAGACCATTACCATAATGGTGGGATCACTGCTTTGGCGGTGGTCAGACCGCCACCGCCACCGCAACCCTGGCGGTCTGAAGACTGCAGGGTCGTAATGAGGCCCTATCACCTCAAGCCTCCAAAAGCTGATGAACAGCGAATGGTACTGATGCACTACTTTACCACAGATATCCACCCTTAGGTACTCAAAATACCACTATCATTTCATAGGATGCTCCAGTAGTGCGACAAGGCACATCTTTAAAATAACTCCTAGCTGTACGCGAATGCCAAACACATTGACACTGAACAAACGTTATATGGCAAAATCTGAGTAAAAATTACTAAATCAGTGAAGTGATACAATATCTCACTAGCTAAATACGCCAGTAATTGTAATGAAATGTAGTAGTGGTAATGTTAACCACCTGGAGCACATGGAGGGATGGTAAACTACTGCTGCCACAGCTATGCCTCCAACGGCTACAGTAACATCTGTGGTGCAGGCCTGGAGATGCGTTCAGTGAGCCTGGGACCCCTTCTCTTGCTGCCCATGCTCCAAAATTTTGTTATCTCTTTTGTAGTCTGAATGTGACAAGCAGATGAGAGCTGGATCTTGCTGCTGGAATTCACTATCGCTCATCACTCAATCAAAGACAAGAGAAGATTCTCTGGTTTTCCAATTGGGTATCTGGCCCATGGTACCAACCCCACCCTACTATTACGCAGGAAATTCAAGACAGCCATGTGATTGGACTCCTTCACCCTTAAACAGAAACCAACAAAAGCAGTTTCCCCTTTGTAGCCCAAGTAATCACCAGTGGTAATATTGATTCATGCATCTCACCCATCACTCTTTTCACCCATCTCAGTGCAATGCTTAAGTGTGACAGGTAAGCACATTCGAGGAATATGGGCTCACTTTGCCACTGGAGACACGTTGCAGCAGACTGAAGAGCTCTAATTAGGGCTGAAATGGTCTTGAGTTGCTTGTGTTCCAGTTCATGGAGGACTAGGCCTAGCAGTTTGGGCTGGACTGTTTCTATTGGAGCACGATGAAGAGCTAATCTGCATATGGCTGGGCCTAATCTTAGATGGCACGGTGGGCAAAAGAACAATGGTTTGGAATCCTACCCTGAGTAATTGCTAGTAATTCTATTGTATTGTTTTAGAGGGAAAGATTCTTTACAATGACAGCCACACCACACATGGTCTTCACAACGCATGCCTTTACCGTGCAAGATTTTACAACAAATATGCCTTTACCAGGCATGCCTTTAAAAATGAATTTCATTGTAAAGGCATGAATGGAAAAGACATATTTGTTGTAGAAATTGTAAGAGTTTTACAGGTAAGTATTATATATATGAGGGAAAGGTTGTTTTTAGGTTTTAGAGTGGGTAGGGTATTTTGATGGCAAAGGTATTTTAGGGTTTAGGGTGGGTATGTGTTTTGGGGATTTTAGAGTTTAGGCTGGATAAGGATATGGGTTTTTGGATAGCCAGATGAATTTTAGGTTGGGTTTTGGGTGATAAAGGGTTTTAGAGTTTATGGTGGATAAGGGTATTTGGGTGGAAAGGGTGTATATATATATATATATATATATATACATATATATATATATATATATATATATATATATATATATATATATATCACAGTGGTGGTTAGTTAGTTAGTTAGGAGCTAGTTGCAACAGAAAATACATTTTTGGTTTTGCTAATAACTTTGGCACCTTTCGATTAATCTTCACAAAAAAGGCGACACTCAGTTCAGCATTTGTCTGCTAGGTTTTGGGGTGATCCGTCAAGCGGGAGCTGAGAAAAAGAGGGGGTCCCAAAACGCCTCTTCCCCATGCATCTTTCCATAGGGATTTTGAACAGGAATAGCGACAGAACCACTGGACAAAATTACACCATATTTGGCAGAAAGGTAGCTCTTGTTCCAAAAAGCAACCTTTTGTTATTTGGTGTAAATCCGTTCAGTAGCTTTGGAGAAAATAAAGAAAATCCAAGTGTAGTGCGTATATATAGGGACTCAAAGGCTCCGCAAACCCTCCCAGTCTCATGCAGAGATCTGATTGGCTGCCAACACTTCAACAAGGAAGTGTTGGCAGCCATGATGGGACTCGGCTTCAGCAGAGTCCTGGAAAAAAAGATTAAAATAAAGAAAAGGGGCCAGGGTACTGACACCCTGACCTCTTAGCTCTGGTGCTGGGATCCCAGAGAGAACTCCCCCCCCCAAGAGCAAAAAAGTATTTTGTTTAAACTTTAGTACAGGAGTCACAGGTTCCATGGATCTGTGTAACATTTTTTTTTAAAAACAGGTGCGGCCAGCCACTGCCACACAAGGTCAGAGGTGTGTGTGCAGCAGGGGTAGGATCACATTTTAAGCATACAAAACCATAGAAATTCACCTGTTATAGTTAGAGCTATCTCAAGTAACTATAACTCATGCCCTAAGGTAACCATAACTCGCACCCTCACCATGCACTGCTAAATACCCCACATTACGGCACTCATGAAATCTTTAATAACATCACTGGTAATATCAATGTAATATTTGCAGTAACATTTTTGACGAAAAAAATGTGCATGGCAGGGGCACGAATTACAGGCATGAGTTATAGTTGCTTGAGATAACTGTAACTATAACAGGTGAACTTCTATAGTTTTGTGTATGCCCAACTATATAGTCCTTGTAAAGTTTGTTTTTTAAGTAAAAATATATATATATAAAACCTAGTGGCAGTTGCCACTATATAGTTATAGTTAGGACCTAGTTTCTATAGAAAAGGCGTTATTTGTTTGCTAATAACGTTGGTGCAGCTTGACGAATCTTCACAAAATTTTCCAAAACACTTTCATGCCCATATCAGCTGTTGTCTGGAAAGTTCCAGGGTGATCTTCCTGGGGGTGGGGGTGAGAAAAAGGGGGAGTCTCAAACACATTTTCCCCATTCATTTTTCAATAGGGATTTTGAACAGCAATAGCCCCAAAACTACTAGATGGAATTACACCAAATTTGCCTGAAACGTAGCTCTTGGTCCAGAAAGAGCCCTTTTTGTTATTTGGTGTAAATCTGTTCAGTAGTTTTTGAGAAATTAAGGGAAATAAAAATGTGTACGTATATATATATATATATATATATATATATATATATATATATATATATATATATATATATATATATATAGGGACGCGGATCCGTTGCGAACCCAACGCGAAGAGTCGCAGCTCCGCGTGACAGAAGGAAGCAACGTCATTGGCTGGGCGTAACCTGTGGAGAAAGTTGCGGCGGCATCATATCAATTGGTGCTCGGCCCTGGGGATTGGAAATAGGGGATGTAAGTAATAAAAGGGGTCGGGGTCACGAGTTTGAAATGGTTCAAACCCTTTTTTCCACAATCATGGAGTCGCGACTCCGTCGCAACCAACTGCATGGAACCCCCATGTAATGTTGCGACAGAGTCGCGAGTCCTGCAGGGAGGTTATAGTTAGGAATTAGAATTAAAAAACATAGAAAATTACTGTAAAAAAACAAAGGTGACAGGGACATGATAGCTAGGCTCACATTTTAAATGTACAAAACCAAGGAAATTCACCTGTTAGCGTTATCTAAAGTAACAATAACTCCTGCCCTAAGGTAATTATAACTCGTGCCCTCACCATGCACTGCTAGTCCCCCCATGATAACATAACATAACATCATTGATATTATCAATGTAATATTTGCATTTAAATTCTTGCCGAAAAAACTGTGCATGGTGTGGGTGCAAAATATACTTACCTTAGGGCACAGGATATGGTTACTTTAGATAACTCTAACAGGTGAATTTCTATGGTTTTGTGCTTTTAAAAGGTGACCCTAACTATAACGTCCCTGTATCCTTTGGTTTTTCCAATGAATATTATATATAATATATATATATATATATATATATATATATATATATATATATATATACATACATACATATTCCCTTTTAAATGTTTACCATTCATTTATCTTTACCGTACATGCCTTTACCATAAAAAACTTTGTTGTAAGGCATGTGTGGAAAAGGCATATTCGTGGTAAAGATTTACAGGGTAAAGGCATGTGAGGTAAAGATGCATTTGTTGTAATGACAGTGGGGTAAAAGCACGCGTAGTAACGACATGTGGGGTTTAGAGCCACCTACTATGATGTGGGGCCCCATGTAGGGTGTGTGGTTGGAAGGATGATGTCTTTGATCTGAGTCTATGTGGGAATGTTGTGCGTGATGACCACTGAGGTGTGGTTATCATGTTACGGGACACAGCGGCAAGCATTGTGTTGGATGATGAAGTGTAAGAGACAGATACATGGTTTAAAGGTTTTCAGTAGGCTGGTAGCTTTGTCCAGCTCTGCTGTTCCCTTTAAGTATTTCATATGATATGATCTGTTTAGCTGGATATGGCATTGGGTTATCCAATCTGCCATTTTGTGTAGATTTGTGGTCCTTAGATGGTATGGTTTGAGGGAGAGAGAAGGGCTGGGATGGGCAGTTTTATCATCATTCCATTCTGTAGGGCCTGATTACGAGTTTGGCGGTCGACTTTGCCAACCGCCAGACCCGTGGTGAGAAGACCGCCGTTAAGGTGTTGGTCTCCCCACCGGCCCTATTAGGACTTTCCCACTGGGCTAACTGGCCCCCGCCCGACGGCCCAGTGGGAAAGGTGTGGAAGCATTGTTCCTGGCTCATAATAGAACCAGCATCAATCTGTCACCCAAAGGAAGCAGCAGCACCCACGGAATGGGTGCTGGGCAAGGGGGTCGTGCACTGCCCATGCCATGGCCATTGGCAGTGCAAGGGCCCCCTTGTGGCACCCTGCACTTGTTCTCAAACAGCCTTTTCATGACATTCATACCGCCATCAAAAGGCTGGCAAAGAACAAGGCTGTAATCATCAGAGCGGCGTTGAGTTCAGCGCCTCCCTAGCTAAATACTACCTGCACCTCTGTCATCCCATTGGGATCAGAGACCACAGCATGGACGGCGGTAGGTTGTCGGGTCTGCCCACCAACCTCATAATGTGGCAGGCCAACCGCCACCGTGAGTCAGGTGGTCTTTTGACAGCCAGATTCATAATTGGGCCCGCAGTGTCTTTGTGACATGCAAAGAAGTGGTCAGATTGTATATATATATTTGGGATCTGCAGTGGTGGACTATATTATAGTCCTCCAAATTGTCCAGCAATGTGTGACAGATCTATTCCATGCCTGGTCGTTTAGGGATGTTTGGTTTATTGGCTGTACAGTGCAGGTGAAAGACAACCTTCAAAGCAGATATATCTGATGTGAATTTAAGAGGTAAAAGTTTTAATCTGTTTCTGACTGTTGCCTATTTTGGTTTTAGTGTTACCATGGGCAATAACTGTTTTAAATGCAAGTACATAACTGTATAATGCCATTGTGTACCATAGGTCAGCCGTTATTAGCTTACCTGCATATCAAAAGCAGTTTGCCAGTTGAGATGTTTCCAATTCGTGGGTTGTAAGCTGAGGCTTGCACGTGAGGTTGTAACTGTTTTCTTGGCTCTGTTGCCCGATGTGAGTGATACAGATATCTAAGAAATAGTCATGTTTACAACTGCCTTCCGAAGTGCATATGTTCCTGGGTGCTTCTAATGTTGACTGGTAGTGAGTTCAAGAGCTTGGCAACTTGTACTGAGAAAGCAGTGCCTCCTAATAATGTTTTATGGCAAACTGGTTGCTAAGTGGTGCAAGCCTGGAGTGCAGTGTTCTGTTTGATTTGTATTGCTTGAATTTATTATAAAGCTTAATAACATTTTTGAAATCCTCCTATACTTTACCATGATGATATCTTCACCTCGATGGTGGAGTCTCCCTATGGTAAAGTGTAAGGTAAAGTAAACAAGTTTGTTGAACTAGAAATATTAGTACATTACATTTCATATATTAATTTTAGATGTAGAACAAAATATGAAAATGCACAGCTCTATTAATTTGGATTTGAAACTTTAATTAATTTAAATATATTACATTAAAATTATTTTTCTGAAATTTGAAAAACAATCCACCTAAAGTTAATATGTTTTATCAATCATTAATAATTATTTAAAGTAATGCACAGAATTGATTAAAAGTAATTTAATTATATTTAATAAAAAGTAGTGTTACATTAATTATACATAAAAAGTTGCTAAATATCTCATTAGGATTAAATACTTTAATATTTACATATATATATATATATATAATATCTAAATTAATTAGACATGTTTTAACATTCAACTATATTTATTTATATTTAACTATTTTAAATAATTTCATTTAAAATTCGTAGGAGGTTTTTATTTTAAATCCCTACCTCCATTATTTTATATGAGAGGTTGTTGCTATATCAGTGAATGCCAACGCATGGTGCTGGACTTTCTCCAGCTACAAGTTGGAGCAATTTACTACTGTTTTGGGCCCCGTTTTGGCCACACTAATTTTAGATGTGCAGTTTGTGAGTAAATTGGGCATACTCTTGTGGGTGGTTCACATGCGTCCCTAAACCCTTTCCTAAGTAAGTATGCCCCTTTTTCTAGCCACTACCCCAGTCCCTCACACATTTACTAGTAAGGTGTAAACTTACATGTGTGAGAATCTCTCAATAGAAACTATAATAGAGAAGGAGAAGGAGATTTATACCAATAGGTTTGTGAATAGCATTTTGCAGGGGATTAGTAGTACTATATCAGTACTACTAAATGTACTACAAAATGAGGTTTGGGAATAGGCCCATTTATTAATCATTTAAGAAAGCTTCCAAGAAGAGGGCCCGGTAGAAATCTGCACCAAGTCTCCTTCAAATTCGCTGACAATTGTTCCTTTGCCCTAGACGCAAAGGTCTTAGGTTGAAAGTGGATTCACCCATTGAAAATGTATCAGACATATTGCAATGCTTTTTCATTATCAGCACCATTTGTGTGTCTGCTGTACTGCCTAAGTGGCAAGGGTGCCTCGGGAGGGTCCTGTGCTCACTGGTCCACCGGAACTAAGCTACACTCGACAGATGAGCCCCATTCAGGGAGAAAACGGTTTTGGGTTGCATCTGTTCCGGTACAGGGAGGACCTGGTCTGGCAGTCGAGCAGGACTGTTACTACTGGAGCATGCTCAAGACGGATTTGCATATGGCTAGGTCCAAACTGAGGTGGCATGGTGGCCAAATGAAGGATGGCTTGGATTGCTACTCTGAGCGATTGCCCAGTGGTTAGACTTACTGCAAGCACTTCTCTTATCACTTTTTGTGTCTTTTACCTGCTGGGCAGGTAATATAGATATCTCGATGTTAGAAACGGTCCTGCTTGCTGGTGAATTTCAGAAAGAAATCTATTTCCTGAAACTCAATTGAAAGAAAACTAGTGTACCTCAGCCTCAAGGATAATAATTATTTTCCATAATCAGCAATTATTGATATGTAATTATTGCATCAGATAGTACCAGC
Source organism: Pleurodeles waltl (assembly GCF_031143425.1). Taxonomy (NCBI): domain Eukaryota; kingdom Metazoa; phylum Chordata; class Amphibia; order Caudata; family Salamandridae; genus Pleurodeles; species Pleurodeles waltl. The sequence goes on from NC_090446.1 coordinate 214,121,618, forward strand.
TATCCTATTGAATTGAAGTAATTTGTCATGGGAAATGGGTGAGCAACACTGACCTGGAATCCCGCTCATTTAGTCTTTTGCAATAACCTACCTGCCCATAACCTATGAAAGTGCTTCAGGGTCTGTGGTTTGTGATATAAAGGAAGTACTGCAATGTGTGAGGGTGAGTATATTAATTATTCCAGGATGATGGCTCTTCTGAGAGTGGTAGATTGCTCTCATTCGACAACGCAGTTAATGAAACTGTAACAGAAGGAGGTATCGGGACGGAATCGTAATTAGACGCGTCAAGCAAAATGGTGTGATAGGTACAAGCTCTTAAATTAGAGCTGAATGCAAAATGTAAACCATAATAAAAATAAAATAAGGTGTCGCTCATCAAGGTGTTAAGTGGTTACCCAGGTTTATTGTGTGGTTAATTGCTTAATCTGGCCCCATGAGTCATGCTGAGTGCTTTTTTCCTAGACTTACTGTTTACTTGCATGCCAATGGCATTGAATGCCACGAGGCCGTGCAAAGCACACATTTGCTACAAAACATTAAAAAATCTAAAACATGCTCCCATATCACCCTTCCACACCATCTTAAGGTGTTCTATTAATTTTGTTGATGTGGGAGAGAGAGGACATTTAGAAGCTGGGGATCAATGCCTGCCCGTTAGCTTCTCAGGACCTTTTCAGCATCATTTCACCAGGTCCTTGGAGCACACAGATGCCAGTATGATGAGATGGTGGTGGATAGCAAAGGGCCTGTCGTTTTCAGTGAGTGCATGTCAAAGGATTATTAACAAAGATTTTGCCTAACAAATATCCTGAGATTAGGAACCAGGACTCATTATTGAGGACCGGTACATATTGTTCATCATCAGACATTGACCCAGAGCAAGAGAAAGAAAGTCAGGAAAGGGAAAAAAAGGAGAAAGTGTAAGAGAGGAGATGGGCCAGGAATGTTGCTTGCGTGGTATATGGGCATGCACCACTTCCATGATTGCCAGACTGCCTGTGAAACTGCTACCCCACTGTTTGTTGGCCCTGCAACAACAATTATCTTATGTGTGTGCAAAGGCTTATGGCTGTCCTTGGAAACACAAGGTCCAGAACCTCTTCTGTAACCTGGAAGGGCACAACAAATATGCCTTGAAAACAAACAGGACAATACCATGCCCTGGGTTGAGCAAATTATATGGTGGTGGCAGTGTTCTGTGTTTTGTAAATTTTTAGTCTTGAGCAGACCTTTGTCTCTGTGTTAATGAAGTGTGTGGTCTGCTCTCCTCACTTGTGTAAACTTTTGCTTTAGTGTCACTCCTTAGACCCTTGTGCTGACATTCTGTATGCGTTTCGAATATGTGCGTGTGCGGTACATGTGCAGCATATGCGTAATAGTAAGACTCCAAGTGTACTGAGATTCAGACTGCTGGGACTAGTAGCATTTGTTTTTTCGGCTCATGGTTTGGTATGGTGCAAGATGGAGGGCGGATACAGCTTCCACTGAGAGTGGAAGTATATTGATCCCATTTTAGTGGCTGACAGACCCAAACACTGGAGTGAGGAAGAATGAAAAAATGGCTACCCTTAAACTGTAATCAGGTCCTTGATAGCAAAGTGCTGCTGATTAGGTCATCCTGCGCATTGGCATTTAGTAGATGGTAGGGGTCAAGGGTAGGTGAGCTATTCGTTTATGTTAGAGGAGAGGAAGTTTCTAGGCATGGTGTTCTATTTTTTAGGTCCCCGATTACTGCTTCAAGAAGGCAGATGAAGTTGAGGTGCTGAAAGCTCACACTTCATTGTGTTTTTGTTTTGGGTTCTCCTTCTTGGAGCCAGCACCATTGCTACCTCCTGTGAAAGCCATCACCTTGTACAAAAGCTGTGTCTGAGCTACAGCCAGAAAATGACATTTGAATGAGAACCAGGGAACAGGTACAGTGCTAAATTCACGTATCAACTACCCTTGTCAGATTTCAAGCTTCAGTAAAATTATGATTCGTAAGCATAATTTGTGGACCTAGCAATTAAAATGTTCATAATGCAAGCTTAAACATCAGGCACCACAAAGGACCAGGGTTGTGTTTTCATTGTTGATTAACTTGTAAGCAATGCATGTGGTTCGATCTATGTATGTTCTCAAGCATCCTGGACTCTGCACAAAAATGGTCACATATTAGGTACTTCCCAATAGAGCAAAAGATGGTGTTTAGAAAGTCTAGAACTAGGGCGATGTGTTTAGTGAAAAATAAATCTTGTGAGTGATTGGTGTTTCCATTACAATTTTTTCGTCTTTTTTTTCCTGAAGTTTTAACAGCCGAAATATGACAAATAAAAATGCTTCCAATTGGTTTGGCAACACCTGTTGCTAGGCCCATCGCGTTGATTTTCTTACAATTATAAAAGCGAGCTACTGAAATGCAAAATTGTGCAGCTCTGGACAAGCAGCTATGCAACTCATGGCAGCTAAAGTATTTAGGCTGAGGCAAATTTGATCATCTAGAGGGGGGTGAGGACACCACTCTCCACTGTTCACTCCCCACCATCAATCTCAGTTGATCATTGAAGAGTAGCATGTAAGATGCAAGGGTAGTTGAAAACTAGATTCCTGGAGAAACTGCAGCCCAAAGATAATAAGGGTTGGCACAATATGAGCAAGAAATCTAAACTGAACCAGAGCGATTTCTAACAACTTTACTGCAACGGTTTGTAAGTATGAGAAATTAAGGATTGTTTTTCCTGCCATTTAAAGCTTGTAGTCGCATGATCATTATTGTGGGAATAAATGCAGTATAATAATAAACTTTTTGTAAATACAAGAAAATAGAATAAGGGCTTCCTTTCAAATTTAGACTCATCTTTCCTCTGCCTTTCACAATTAATATGCTTTCGGTCTTCCTTGAGGAGCATAGGCTACTTAATCTTAGCCAGTCTGCCATTTTTCTGTGTCACAGGACTGAGACAAAATGTCACAGGATCGTGGCCGAAACACCGTCCTTATACTATTAGACTTTTCAGCTTCATTTGATACCGTCTCCCATCCCATTTTCTTACGATTCCTTCCCGATATTGGGATTGTTGACTGGCTTTAGACTGAATTAAATCTTTTCTGGAAAACAGAGTGAGAAGTCTGAATGGCCCTCCTTTCTCGGACACCAAGGGCCATATGTACGAACACTTTTTCCCATAGACACAGAATGGGTAAAAACCTTTGCTACATCTGGCCCCAAGTCACTTAACATTGGGGTGCCGTTGGGGTCCTTGTTGAGTCCCACTCTTTTTAACATCTATCTGACACTTTCAGCCCCACTGGTTGAATCTTTTGGATTCAAGGAGGTCACCTGTCCTGATAATGTGCAACTGGTTCTCTAATTGAGAATAAATTGGTTACTGTACAAGAATCCATCAAAATGTGCCTGATATCGATTTTGGATTGGACACACACCAGTAAACACCAAAGTAAGACTGAAATTATTGTTCAGGTCTTTTCAACGGAGTTGGTGAGAGAACTGCTGTCTGTAAACCCTGCTTCCTTGAACATCATCTTCTCTGGATGCCAAGAAAGTTGGTGTTAAATTCCACAACAATGTTACTTTCCAGCCTCAGGTATCCTCTGCTGTAGGCTCATGTTTCACCTTCCTTCATGCCATGAAAAAAATCTCTATCTTCTTCCGAAGTCCTCCTGGCAGATTGTGGTTCATGCATTAGTGACTTCTAGATTGGACTGTGCTAATGTCTTGTTCTTTTGTCTTCCAGGTAGCCTGTTTAACCAGCTACAAGGGGTTCAGAATGCAGAAGCATGTGTGTATTGTAAAATCCCTCACCATGTGGACATCACCCATCATCTCGCCGATCAAGAAAAAGATAATTTTAAGGCCTTTGTTTTGGGCACTTTATGGGTACAGTCCTAGGTATCTTTCTGAGAGATTAATTCATTATCATCCAACCAGAACATTACGTTTATCTCAGGCTCTTTTGGTTTAGATTCCAAATTTCAGGTGAGCCAGGAATGGTGCAGCTCCTTTTGATTTTTGGCTGTGCCCACTTGGAATGAGCTGTGGGTCCATCTTGGAAGCATAAATGCAATTTCATAAGCTGTTAAATGTTGGCTGCTTGCTTCGCCTTGCATGGGTCATGGCTAGGTGTGCTGTTTTTTGGTAGCTCCGGGACACTCCTAGGAGTAGCTGTGCAATCTTTAAGAAAAAAAACAAATAAAAAAATAAGCATCAACATGTGCTAATCGAGCAAATGAAAAATAGAATGGGTTCAAGGCTTAATTAGAAAATAGAGTGGCATCTGAATAGCAGATCCCCGAGGCCAAGCAGCCAATTAGATGACCAAAGAGATAGCTCTGCGGTTAAAACTCTTACTGAGGAGAAAGGGAATTGTTACAAGAATTCAAAGTCAGAAACAGAAAGCAACAAGTCTGCAAGGTGGCAGTCCAGCAATCAAAATGAAGAAGCTGTATCAATGAGATACTGAATGTTAAGGCTGTACAGCTCCGCCCTCAGGCAGGGGATGGTCAACTCTTATTTCTATCATGAGCACCACCAAGCATGCAAGGCGGGAGGAGGGCTCTAGGAGACAGAAGGAAAGTCAGAGAGAAAGGAAGGAACGAGGGAGGAGGAGTGTAAGTCAGAGGTTGTGCTTTGGGAAACAGGAATACGTTCGCCAGGTAAGGTCAAAATTTGAAGAATGGACAGTACCCCGTGAGTGGCCCACTGCCGCAACAGGCGAAGGTACTGCGTGTCGGCCTGCATGAGTCATTCATCCTATTTCTCCTTCCGTCAAACCAGATGGCCTCGCAGGGTGCTGTGGGAAATCCAGTATCCACCCGAAAGTAACTACAACAAATAGAAGTTCTAGTTCTACTAAAGAAAACAGGCATTGGCAATGCACATAGATCTGACTAATATATGAAATCGCTAATGGTTTTGGGCATGCAGTAATTCATTATACATGCAATCAGCTAAATATACCTGCACTCAAGCAACCATTCATCCACGCACTCATTCTTGCATTTATCCACTTGCACAATCACAAAAAACACACACAAAAACCGAACAACATCTTTAAGATAAATAAGAAGAATAAAATGTAAAAAAACAGCGTGCTGTCATAACATGGTAGGCATATACTTGCAATTACAAATGCAAATAAACAAAGAAGCTGCTGGCCATCTTGCAATGATATTGCACATGGAATATTGTTCCAGTATGGCCGCCAAATTTAGAACCTTCATATTGGCCTTCTTTCAATGGTAAAACGATGATACACATGATGAATACGTGGGCTAATCAGAATCTGTGCTGTGATAAAATGAGCGTGCACCTGCTAGGTTTACCAGTGGACGATTTCAGCCCGGCATGGGCCCAACCGCGGAAGGAAAGACCATGTAGGCTATGCAATTTTATGCACCAATCCTGGTTGCACCTTTTGTGGTGCTATCCCCCACTCGATGTCATCAGGAGGTCCTTGTTGAAACCAATCTATTTGACTCAGACGGTTCGCATTTGCTTGGAGGACTCATCGCTATGCTTCACCCAAGCCGGTGTAAGAATTCTATTGAGATGTGGGAAATATGTCAAGGAAGTCAGAGCACAACTTCTACTCCGAACTGCAGAGTCCACGGTTATCACTTCTACCCAGAAATTGATCATGAACTACTACATCCAGAAACCCTAAAATGAGACTCGGGGTAAGGGGTTTACAGAATAAATAAGCCAGGACTACTGCATTTGTCATAACAATTTCATAAGAACTATGGCACTGAACATAACTTTTTCAAGTGGCTCAAGAAGGCCTGTATCCTTTACCAGTGGGTTGTCATCTTAATTGTCCTACTCTACTATCCTCACAGTTACCAAGAAGCTGCAAAAGCACTTCAAAATCCTTATCCACTATTAAAATTCATGAGATTCCAGGTAACAAAATACATCTCTCTGGGCTTTAGTAATGAGAGCCCACCCTTTAACGCATGTTGATCTTAACATATTTTTAAGTAAATTAGGTTGTTTTCGATATTAAATAATTTTACTTTTTAAATACAGATATTAACATTGCATTGGTAGACAATTTACCTCTACATTGTACATTCACCCATTTTTCATTTATATAAAAAAACACCACACACTGGATTTGTATTTGGTGATTAAAATTAAATAATGAATGATATTTACCAGTAGGGCGGATGAAAAGCTTAGTTGGCATTTCTGGGATTTAAAATTATGATGTGTAAATTACACACAAAGAGATCCATAAGATTATGAGGGGTTCATCGATCAAAATGTGTGCCTATCCATGCACTGGACCGCACAGCATTGGAGCTGTGTATATATATATATATATATATATATATATATATATATATATATATATATATATATATATATATATATATATATATATATATATATATATATATATATTTATATTCAAAGAAAAAACAAAGAATAAACTGATGTTATAATTAGGAAAACTTTACTTATATTAACTTATTCTTTCTATACAAATAAAACTTAAAATACACAAACATTACAAATTCGAAGGTTGTAGGTTCAATTTCTACATTACGGACCACCTTCAAATTGAAATAACTTTGCTTTTTAACTACGAACCAAACGTAAACTACATACAATTTTAAAATTTAAAACTTATAAAATACCTTTAATTTCTATTTTACGCAACTTCAAATTATTATAACTTGCACATCTCCATACACATTGTATTCAACTTGATAGCCACACTACATTAACTATAACTCGCGGTTTATCTCCGCACTGCTCATACCATTTTATATTACATCACTTATACCATTTAAGATAATAGTATTTACAATAATAGGTATGACATTGCATTTAACATCTTTTGTGAGTATACAATGCAAGGGAGAGTGGAGTACAGTGTTGTTAAGCAGAGTACAGTGGAGTTGCATGGAATGTAGTTGATTACAGTGGAGTGGCGTAGAAGGGAGTAGCGCACAGTGGAGTGGCGCAGAATGAGGTGGTGTACAGTGCAATAGCGAACAGTGGAGTGTCATACAGTGAATGGTGCATAATGAAATGGCATAGAGTAGAATAGCTTAGGGTGGAGTGAAGGAGAGTGGAGTTATATATAGTGTAAAGCCATAGAGTACAGTGTTGTAAAGTGGAGTGGAGATGCCTGCAGTGGCGTACAGTGAAGTGGGGTGGCATAGAAAAACATTGCTAAACAGAGGAGTAGGGTACAATGGAGAGGTGTAGAGTGGATTAGCACACAGTGGAGTGGCATGAAGGTGAGTGGCATACAGTGCAATAGCATAACGTGGAGTGGTATACAGGGGAGTGGCATAGAGTGGAGTAGAGTGCAGTGGAGCACAGTAGGATAGGATACAGAGGAGTGGAGAACAGGGAAGTATGCCACTCATCTGTCTCAAATGATAATTTACGCACCACCTTCAAATACCTATAAGGAATACACCTCCAAACACAGTCTTGTCACCTCACTCGCCACACTACATTAACAATAACTCAGGCATTTTCTATGCACCGTTTATACACTTGCCTACTACATCACTTTTAGCATGTGAAATCATAGCATTCATAACAACACTTGAATGATGTAACAACACAGTGTGTCACAACGAAGTGCATGTAGAGTGGTGAGTTATAGCTAATGTTGTCTGATTAGCAAGCTGAAAAGAATGTGTAATGAGGTCAGTTACTTATAATAATTTGCAAGTGGTGGATAAATTGTAAATGAAAGTTATAACCATACCTTTAGAATTTTTAAAGTTTATGTAGTTTAAAAATTATTAGTATAGTTTTCCTAGCTATAACTTAGCTTTAACCATTATTTTTATAAATTGAATTAAATTTTGTTTTTCATTTTTAATAAAAATGTTTTGAAGCGTAGAGTCCAGTGTTGCAAATGGAGAGTTGTTATGTGGAGTGTTATACGGTACAGTGGAGGAGAGTGTTGTAAAGTCTATTGTGAAAGACTGGAGTATTGTATTTTGGAACCGAATGGAGTAGAGAAGAGTGTAGTAGCGTACCGTACAATGTAGTAAAGTGTTATGTAGTGTAGTGGCATGGTGCCTCATATAATGGAGTCAAGTATTGTAAAACGGAGCAGCGGGTTTCACAGTGGAAAGACGTATTGAACTATAGAGTAGGGTGTCATAGGCTATCATAGAGTGGAGTAGTGTTTTTAGAGTAGAGTATGGTGAATTAGAGAGTCACAGAGCGGAATATCGTCAAGTGGACTGTCATAGAGTACAGTGGAGGAGAGTGTTGTAAGTCACATAGTGGAGTTGCACATCATAGAGAGAAGCTGAGTGGCATGTCATTGAGGGTCATACAGTGTAGTACAATAGCATAAAGTGGATGGGTACAGAGTGGAGTAGAGCAGTGGTTCCCAACCTTTTGACTTCTGTGTACCCCCACTTTATCCTAATTAGAACTCAGGAACCCCCACTGAATCATTACTGAAAGCTGGGGACCTAACCTGTTAATATTATTTTAATTTTCTAAGCAGTGGCAGACCCCCTGAGGAGGCTTTGCAGACCCCCAGGGGTCCCCGGACCACAGGTTGGGAACCACTGGAGTAGAGTATCATAGTGTAACAGAGTGTAGTATATTGTTGTAGAGTGGAGTTGCATACAGTGGACTAGAGTGTCGGGCAGTGGAGCGGCATAAAGCGGAGTATAACAATGGCACAGAGCGGGATAAAATATAGTAAAGTAGAGTATAACAGAGAGAAGTACACTGAAGTGGGACAGTGTAGAGTAGAGTGAAATGTCAGAGTGGAGTGGCATGTCGTAGACTACAGTGGCATGGAGTGCAGTAGAATGAAGCGGCGCTGCATACAGTTGAGTAAAGTGTCATATATTGGTGTACCATGTTGTAAAATAGAGGGTAGTGGGGTGTTGTACATTACTGGAAAATGATGTAGACTACAGTAGAGTAGAGCGGCACACAGTCTAATTGATTTTTGTAGAGTAGTGTACAGTACAGTGTAGTAGAGTGTGGTACAGTGGATTTGCATATGGTATTACAGAGTACAACGGCATAGAATGGAGTCACGTACAGTGGAGTAGAGTAGAGTACTGTGTCAGAATAGAGTGGAGTAAAGTGCGGTGCAGTGGCACACAAAGAGTTGCATACCGTGTTGTATAGTGGACTAGAGTATTATAGAGTACAGCAGAGTGGGGTAGGGTGTTGTACAGTGGAATATAGTATAGTACAGTCTTGTACAGTTGAGTGAAGGGTATCAACAGGAATAAAGTGTCAGAGAGTAGCATACCATGTAGTACAGTGTTGAGGAGTGAAGATGCATAGAGTACAGTAGTTTGTGAAAGATGGAGGTGCGTAGAGTGGATTGTTGTATAATAGCGAGAAGTGAGGTAACGTCTCGTACAGTGGAGTAGAGTTAAGTGAAATGGTGTAACGTAGAGTGGACTGGCATAGAGAGGAGTTGTTTACAATATAATAGCGTAGAGTGTAGTGGTGTAGAACAGAGTGTTGTACCGTGGAGTGGCTTAGAATGGAGTAGCGTACAGTTGAGCAGTGTATAATGAAGTGGTGTGGACTGGAGTGGAGTACACTGGCCTGGGGTAGAGTGTAATAGCGTACAGTGGAGTGCCATACACTGGAGTGGGTCCAATCGAATATCGCAGAAGAAAGTCTCGTAGAGTGGAGTGCCATACACTCAATTAATCAATCAAACATTTATAGAGTGTGGCAAATCACCCAAGAGGTTCTTGAGGCGCTGGAGCTGTATGCTGCTGAGTGGAGGAATGAGCTTTCGAACCTCCCAGTCTTTTGTTCTCTTGTGAATCACTGGAGTGACAGTGCAGGGGGAGGTTATACCTAGCCTTGGATGCCAAGTGCGAGAAGGAGCATCCTCCGCTGTTGGCTTGATGGATCTGTGGGGTGTCTGTGAGGGAGAGGGAAGCTGTTCAAAGGTGTCTGGTCGGTTGGTGGAAGGTCAGGCGTTTGTTGATGTATGTTGGTCCTTCATTGTGCAGGGCCCTGTAGGCATGTGTCTGCATCTTAAACTGGCATCTCTTCTGAATTGGGAGGCGGTTAAGTTTTTTTAGATGAGATGTGATGTAGGTCTTTTTGGTAAGACTGAGTTTAAGTCTTGCTGCTGACTTCTATATTGTTTGGAGTCTCTTCAGGAGGCGTGCTGTGATTCCTACATAGAGCGTGTTTCTGTAGTCCAGTCTGCTGGTGATAAGGGCCTGCATTACGGTCCTTCTGGTGTCTGTTGGGAGTAATCTGAAGATCTTGCAGAGCATGTGAATGGTGTGGAAGCAGGCTCATGAGATTGGGTCAACTTGTTTCTTCGTAGATAGCTTGCTATCCAAGATGATGCTGAGGGTGCGGGTGTGGTTTGTTGGTGTGGGGGGTGCTGAGCTCTGTGGGCCACCATGTTTCAATCCATGGTGAGGTGTTGTTCCAAAAGATGAGGACTTCTGTTTTTCCTGTGTTGAGTTTGAGACAGTTGTCCTTCATTCAGTCTGCTACGGCCATCAGACATCTATGAAAGTTAGCTTTTGTGGTGGAGGGGTCTTTGGACAGTGATAGGATAATTTGTGTGTCATCGGCATAGGAGATGATGTTGATGTAGGTGTTGAAGACGGTTGGGCTGAGGGACGATCCTTGGGGGTCTCCACAGATGATCTTCTTGGGCTCTGAGGTGAATGATGGGAAACTGGTCCTTTGAGTTCTGCCGGTGAGGTACAAGACGATCCATTTCGGGCCGTTTCCTTGAATCCCGATGTGGTGGAGTCTGTTGATCGGGATGTGGTGGGAGGCGGTGCCAAATGCGGCAGAGAGGTCCAGGAGGAATAGGGCTGCTGTTTCTCCATGGTCCAGGAGGGCTGAGTTGCTGGTTGATCACATTCTCGAGAACGTTTTTGGATACGGGAGCAAAGAGATGGGGGGCAGTAGTTCTTCAATTCGGCTGGGTCGGCGGATGATTTTTATCGGAGGAGCATCACTTCATCATCTTTCTAGACCTCCGGGAAGGAGGCCGCAGTGATGAGGTCACCTGAGCTTGTCATGATTGTCTTGCTTTTGAGGTTGAAGACATGGTGGGGGCATGGGTCAGTGGGTGCTCCTGGGTTCACAGAGTTTATGATGGAGATCGTGTCTTGTGTGGTGAGTAGTTCCCAGTGGGTGAGAAGGTTTTCAGGGTTTGTGTTTGTGCATGTGTGCTGGTTGATGCTGTCAGCATCAGACAATTGGCATATGACGTTTTTGTAAATAGCCTAGATTTTGTTTTGGAAGAAGTCCTTAGGTTGTTGCACAGTTCCTGGGAGGGAGTGATGTTCCGGTGGCTGCGGGATGAGTGAACTCCTTCACAACGGCAAAGAGTTCTTTGCTGTGGTTTGTGCTGTCTTTGATGTGGTCTGCCAGGGTGTTCTTCTTGGTTTCTTTCAAGAGGCGGTGGTACTGGTTGAGGGTTGTCCTGAAGGTGATGTGCTCATCTGTTTTTTTGCTGATGCGCCACTTCCTTTCAAGTTGTAGCCAATTGCATTTGGAGGAGCGCAGTTTCTCAGTGAACCAGCTTGTTCTTTTGCTTTATTCTTTAACCTTGGCTGTTGGTGGGGTGATGGCATAGGGACATTATGTGATCCACTGGGAGAAGCTCTTTGCTGCTTGTTCAGGGAGTCGTGTGTGGAGTCCGGGAGATGAGAACGGAGAGTGTCTTGTGATACCTCTTTCCAGTTTTTTAGCGTGGATTTGGTGGGCACAGTGCTGGGGTATGTGGGTCCAGAGATGGTGAAGTGTACGCAGTGATGGTTGGACCAGATGAGTGGTGTGGATGTATTTGGCTCTGTCGTTGGAGGTGAAGATGAGTTCAAGGGTGTGTCCTGCAATGTGGGTAGGGTAGGTGATAAGCTACCTGAGGGCGATGTTGCTCAAGCTTTCCACGAGGTCAGTGGAGTCGTTGTCGTCAAGGTGGAAGTTGCGGTCCCTTCAACTTCAGGGTCGATTGCTTGAAGGACAATGAGTTCCAGGATGGCGCTGCAGAAGCTGGGGTGTGGTCCTGGGGGTCTGAAGGCAAAGGTGCCTCCGATGGTGCTTTTGCGGTCTGTGTGGAGTAGGAAGTTCAGGTGTTCCATTACTGTGGCGGGTCATGGTGAGGGCAATGTCTGGTGCAGAGGCGGGGTTGAACCAGGTTTCTGTAAGGAAGATGTCATCCGGGGTGAGGGAGGCGATCGTGTCCCAGACTTTAGTGCACTTTTTTAACTAGTAAACTTGCATTGTGTTGGATGCACTGGAGTTTTTTGTCGTGGTGGTCTTGGTCGATGTGTCGGGTGTGTTGGTTGCTTTGGTGCTGAAGGAGAGGCGGCAGTGTTGGTAAGAGGTCGGCCCTCTGGTGGTACGCAGGGATGAGCGGCAACAATGGTTGTTGGAGCATCCAGTGCTCGGAGGTCAAAGACAGTGTGTCTTTCAGGGGTGGAAGAGCCAAGGCTCCTGGCAGTGGGCGTGGTCCAGGCATGGACAGGGGCAAAGGGGCTTGCCGTTGGCGCGCCAGCATCATGCCCTCTGCGCTATCGCCTCAATTAAGTAGGTCCTGGGAGGGGCATTGGGAGGTGGTGGGTGGTGCTAGGCAGGAGGTGGGAAAATGGGTGGCAGACGGGAGCGGGATGGTGAAAAAGGTGAATGAATAGAGAAAGAAAAGAGGCAAAAAGCAGGAGAAAGTACTAGGGAAAAATGGGGGAAAGGAAGAAGAAAGCAGTTAAAACGAGACAGAAAGCAGGAGAAATTACTCAAAAAAATGGAGGGAAAGGAGGGAGAAAGCATTTAAAATGAGGCAGAAAGTAGGAGAAAGCACTCAGAAAAACAGGGGGAAAGGAGGAAGAAAGCTATGAAAATGAGGCAAAAAAAGGAGAAAGCACTCAGAAAAACAGAGGGAAATGAGGAAGAAAGCAGTGACAATGTGGCAGAAGGAAGGAGAAAGCACTCAGAAAAATGGAAGGAAAAGAGGGAGAAAGCAGTGAAAACAAGGCAGAAAGCAGGAGAAAGCACTACAAAAAACAGGGGGCGAGTAGGAGAAGGTAGTGAGAATGAGACAGCAACAGGAGAGAGATGCAGCAGCATGGGAGGAGGGATGGGTGCTAGGAGACAGTAGGGAGGGCTAGGCGGGAGTTGGGAAAATAGACAGCAGGTGGGTTTGGGGAAAAAAGGAATGAACAGCGAAAATAAGGAGGCAAAAAGCAGGAGAAAGTACTCAGAAAAACAAGGAAAAGCAGGGCGAATGCCGTGAAAACTAAGCTGAAAGCAGAAGAAAACTCTCAGAAAAAGCGGGGTAAGGAGTGGTGTACATTGGAGTAATGTACAGTGGAGTGGCATATAGTGGAACAGCATACAGCAGAGTGTTGTAGACGGGAGTGGTATAGAGTGGAATAGAGTAGAGCGGAGGTTCATACAGTAGAAAGGCATAGAGTGGACTATTGCAAAGTGAAGTAGCGTCAGGTGGAGTGGTAAACAGTGGAGTGGCATAGTCTGGAGGGGCATACAGTGGCATTGTGTACAGTGCAATAGAGTACAGTGGAGTAGTGCAGAATGGAGACTCGTACAGTGGAGAAGTGTAGAGTAGAGTGGCATAGAGTTGAATAGCGTAGAGTGGAGTAGCAAAAGTGGTGTGGCATATGGATGTATGTGAAATTCAGCAGCAATGTAAATTATAGTGTGCAGAGTAATGCAAAATGGATAATTGCGCTGCCTTATGTTTCTCCAGATTTACCAATCAATGCAGGGCCACACATGGTCGCCTTCCATCCCATTGTAAATCCTACTTAAGTATTGCCTTGCCCATGCAACACCATGAGTGGCGCATGGCTACCACAATCTACCACAATCCAATAATACAGTAAGGCCTTAGTTAGATTTTGGGCCACAGTATATTGTGATAACTTTGCATTATTCTGTGGTACCTGGTGATGGCAAGCCAGTATATAATTGGGTAATGGCTGTTTTTGGAGACTGAAAGGTAGCCATATTGTTTTCACCACACATTGGCTGTGTTCAGTATTAGGGTCTTAGATAAAGGCAAGTAGTAGGCCCCCACCTATCACCACTTTATTAAAGTAGTAATAGGAAGCGAAATTTATTTTGGTATATATATTTTTAAATACATTTACAGCAATGTATTGTGGTAGTTTCACAAAACATATTGAAATTCTGCAAAAGTATCACAGTGACAGATGTGGCTAAGTTTAAATGTCTTAGAAATTAAGGTGGTCATTCTGACCTCGGCGGTAAAAGGCGCTTACCGCCGGTCAGAAGACCGCCACAACACCGCCGCGGTCGCAGTAAACCGCCACGGTCATTCTGACCCTCAAGAGGCAAACCGCCAAAAACCGACATCCACAAAAGTCCGCCACACCAACGGCCAGCGATAAACTGGCGAAGACCAAACCTCCACCGTCACGCCAACAGAAATACGCCCATGCCATTACGACCCACGAATCGACGCGGCGGTCTTTCAACCGCGGTATTCCATTGGCGGTAAACACCGCAGCGCTCAAAATACACACACAGCTCCAAAACACAGCCACATTGGACAATTTGAAATACACACACCTGACACACATACACACAATACTCCCACACACCCAATTAACTATAAAACACACACCCACATCACCCACAAACCCCTACGACCACAAATCAGAGACGAAGCCCAGAGAGAGACAGCACAGAATAGAGAACACCATCACACAGAGGCACACTACACCATCACCCACACAACATCCACGCACAAAACACCACACTCACCACACTCATCACCGCAAACACCACCCCACACCTCATCCACACCACTCCATGGCACCCCCAAGACACCCCAGGTTTTCAGACGCAGAACTCAGGGTCATGGTGGAGGAAATAGTTCGGGTAGAGCCCCAGCTCTTCGGGACACAGGTGCAGCACACCACCATTGCCAGGAAGATGGAGCTATGGCAAAGAATAGTGGACAGGGTCAACGCTGTGGGACAGCATCCACAAAATCGGGACGACATCAGGAAGCGGTGGAACGACCTACGGGGGAAGGTGCGTTCCATGGTATCCAGGCACAACATTGCGGTGCAGAAGACTGGCGCCGGACCCCCACCTCAACCCCCAGAATTTACAACATGGGAGGAACAGGTCTTGAACATCCTGCATCCTGAGGGCCTCGCAGGAGTATCTGGAGGAATGGACTCTGGTAAGTCTAATATCAAATACTTCATCCCCCCCACCCTCCAGCATGCCAATTCATACCCCCACCCCCCCAGCCCATCACACATCCTCCTTGCTAATGTCTCACCATCACAACCCACCCATCCCAACACCAAACCCTGCACCCACCACAAACCATCGACACCCATCACCTAAGCATGCCCACTGCACATACCCATCTCCCCCACAAACCGCCGTCACAACAGCCCCCACAAGGGAATGCCAGCACTGAGGTACACGGGCACCCACCCATTGCACGCTATGGCACACACAGAAGCAATAGACATACTCTTATACCCCTGCAGGACCCGAACGCCACCAGACCGCCCAGGGGGGTCCAGAAATGTCCATCCCACCCCCAGAAGAGGCCCCCAGTGATGACAGCAGCTCTGTCTCCTTGGACCCAGATGACCAGCCCGGCCCATCGGGGACCTCGGGACAGTCGGTTCCCCTCACACAGCCACAGGCCACAGCAGACCTACCCCCCTCTGGGAACACCAGCACAGCACCCACCCACCCAGCGGGCCCATGCCTCTGTCTCCAGGACACGTCAGTCAGCGGTGTGTCCACCACTACAGGGAACCCAGGTTAACCCACCACCCCAACATCAACAGGGACCTGGGGGCAGTGGTAGTGGGCACACGGTCCAGGGGACAGAGGCCCAGGGAAACAGGGGAACTGGGAGGGCTGCTGTGTGACAGGGGGGGGGGACAGGCCTAGGGAACCCACTCTCCACGAGGTCCTCTCCTCCATCATGGGAGCATACCACCACTCCCAGGAGACGATGGCCACGGTCCTGGCCAGGTTCCAGGAGATCCAGGTACTACAGGAGGAACAGTTTATGGGGTTCAGGGAAGAACTGAGAAACATTAGTTCCGCAATGGGCACCATTGTTGTGGCTCTCAACCAGATTGTCACCACATTGCAGGACCATGTGGCACCACAAAGGGCCCCTGTCACTAGCATCGACCAGGAACAGGCTACCACCTCCGCCAGCGCTAGTGGACAGGAGGCCCCGACACAAGAACAACCGGCCACCAGAACCCCACCCCCTGCAGAAGAAGAACCACCCCGCAAGCGGGGCCTGAGATCTAGGAAGAAGACAGAGTAGGATGCCAAGACCCCCGCCAGGAAAGGATACCCCCTGATGTCATCCCACAGTCCCACATTGTCACCCTGTCCAACCTTAAACTGCCCCTGCTCCACCTTCCACAGGCATATGGACAATGCACCTGTGAGACTGAGAATCTGGACTCTGCCATGGACATTCCTCCACCATCACCCATCACCGATTTTCAACCATGTCCCAAAATTGAGCACATTAATAAACACACTTATTGCACACAAATAATCTGGAGTCTGCCTGCATTTTTGAAAATATGTATTAGACATAAATGTGCCAAAATGACCAGTTACATTGTGATGACAACATACCACTGTCACACAGCTGTAGTCCATGTGCAAACAAAGCAGAGGTCACGCAGTGGGGCCCACATCTCTGAAATTGGAAGGGAAAGTCACAACTCTGTTAGCATACACTGGGTGAAAAGGACAGACAGTAGAGAGGCAGGAGACTGTAAGTAAATGTAAAATGCCGGTGTTGATTCTTACCTGTGTGTTATTGAAAATACTGCTGTATTACTGTGTTCCTGTTGTCTGTGTCGTCCTCTTCGTCTTCCTCCTCTTCACTCTCCGCAGGCTCCACAGCTGCCACAACACCACCATCTGGAGCATCCCCCTGCAGGAAAGGCACCTGGCGTCGCAAAGCCAGGTTGTGAAGCATACAGCAGGCCACGATGATATGACACACCTTCTTTGGTGAGTACATTAGGGATCCACCTGTCATATGCAGGCACCTAAACCTGGCCTTCAGGAGGCCGAAGGTCCGCTCGATCACCCTCCTAGTACGCCCATGTGCCTCATTGTACCGTTCCTCTGCCCTTGTCCTGGGATTCCTCACTGGGGTCAGTAACCACGACAGGTTGGGGTAACCTGAGTCACCAATTAGCCACACACGGTGTCTCTGTAGTTGTTCCATCACATAAGGGATGCTGCTATTCCGCATGATGTACGCGTCATGCACTGACCCAGGGAACTTGGCATTTACATGGGAGATGTACTGGTCAGCCAAACAGACCACCTGGACATTCATGGAATGATAACTTTTTCTGTTCCTGTACACCTGTTCACTCCTGCTGGGGGGGACCAAAGCCACATGTGTCCCATCAATGGCACCAATG
Source organism: Pleurodeles waltl (assembly GCF_031143425.1). Lineage (NCBI taxonomy): Eukaryota > Metazoa > Chordata > Amphibia > Caudata > Salamandridae > Pleurodeles > Pleurodeles waltl. The sequence continues at coordinate 214,139,054 of NC_090446.1, forward strand.
ATGTTGGGAATATGTCCAAGGGCATAGAAATCACCCTTCACTGTAGGGAAAACGATGTAGCTCCGCATGTGTTTGAGCAGGGCAGACAACACTCTGGACAACACCTTTGAAAACATAGGCTGAGACATCCCTAATGAAATGGCCACTGTTGTTTGAAATGAGCCACTTGCCAAAAAATGGAGTACTGACAGAACCTGCACTAGAGGGGGGATCCCTGTGGGTTGGCGGATGGGTGACATCAGGTGTGGCTCCAGCTGGGCACACAGTTCCTGTATAGTGGCTCGGTCAAGCCTGTATGTCAGTATGACATGTCTTTCTTCCATTGTCGACAGGTCCACCAGCGGTCTGTACACAGGAACATTCCTCCATCTCCTCGTGCCCCCGCCCCCCACCTCTGTAGGTTGCCTAGTACAGCTAATCATGGCCCTGTGTCACCTATGTGTGGATTTGTCGTCCATAGGCTTGTAGGCCATGACCCACGGATTGAGTAGTGTACCCCAAGTGCACGGCGTAGTGCAGGGGGCTTCTGTGTCTGTCCTCTCCGCCAACGGTGTCGCCAATGCATGCACTCAAAATGTCTTTATTCCCCCCCCCCCTTTTTTGTTGGTCTTCCTGTTCATGTGTGCATTAGCATCATCAGGCAGAGGAGAAGTGGCATCGGAGCACGAGGGAGCTGCATCTCACATGGCCCTGGAGGGCCATGCAACCGACTCGGAGTTCGCCAGTGAGACGGAGGGCGAGGGGAGCTCCACAGCGGGGACACGTGGTGACACCAGCGACACAGATACGTCCTCGGAAGGGAGCTCCCTTGAGGTGGCGGCAACATCCGTGCCCACCGCAACAACAGGTACAGCCGCCACCCAGCGCACCAGCTCCGCCCTCCCAGCAGCCCCTCAGCGTTCGCCCCGTGCCCACTCACCCAGGAAGGTGGGCATCTCCTTCGCCCCAGGCACCTCAGGCCCTGCCCCAGTTACCCCTGCTGCCCTCAGTGAGGAGGTCATTGACCTCCTCAGGACGCTCATTGTTGGGCAGTCTACCCTTTTGAATGCCATCCAGGGTGTAGAAAGGGAGGTGCACCGGAGTAATGCATACCTGGAGGGCATTCATTCGGGTCATGCTGCCCATCAGCGATCGTTCAACGCTCTGGCCTCAGCACGGACGGCAGCCATTGTCCCTGTCTCCTGCCTCCCTCCTCCAACTTCCTCAACCCAGTCCCACTCCCCTGTTCCTCTGCCAATCCCAGACACACCTACAGCCCAGCCTGCACACACCTCAACACCCAAGGCAAGCTCATCCAGACATAAGCACCACACATCACACAAGCATTCACCCAAGCAACATCCACATGCAGACATGCCAACAGCCACTGCCTCCTCTGTGTCCCCCTCCTCCTCGTCTCCCTCCTCCCTCCCTGTGACGTCTCCACTCACACTTGCATGCACAACATCATCAGCCACTACGTCCATCACCAGCACACCCACCAGGACACTCCGCACACGTGCAGTCACCACCCCCACTGCCATTTACACGTCCCCTGTGTCCTCTCCCAGTGTGTCTGTCACCCCCTCTTCCACACCACACAAACGCAGGCAGCCACCCACCCAACACCCATCCACCTCACGACAGCCTCCAGCACAAGCTCCTGCACCCAAAGACACCAGACCTGACTCACCTAAAACCACATCCTCTTCCTCCACTCCCATACCCACTGCACCTACCCTTCCCACTGCTCCTAAAAAGTTTTTCCTGTCCAAAATTAACCTCTTTCCATCACCTGACCCACCCCCTCCATCTCATAAGAGTCGAATCAGCACCTCAGCCACCACATCCCCTGGACCTACAAGGACAATAGTCCAGGGATTTTGGAGTCCACCACCTTCAAGGGCAGCTACTTCGGCTAGCAGTAAAGGGACAGCCAACCCACCCCCTGGTAAAAAATCAAAGAAAGGCAAGGCCCGGCGCGAGAGGCCAGAGACAGCAGGCTCCAAAGGCACTACCCTGGCACCGTCAGAAAGTGGGGTGCCACCTGGCACACCGACAAAGGGAGGAAAGGGACACAGAGGAGCAGGGAAGGGTGGCAAGGGCAGCACGCCCGACAAGTCCGGCAGCAGGCGAGCTGCCCAGGAGGGCCCCACCAGCCCCATTCCAGGTGTGAAGGAGGACACCCACGGGCCTGGGACGCCAGCGCAGGAGGGCCCCGCAAGCGAGAAGACAGATGTGCACGATGGGCCCGGCAGCCACATGTCGGGTGGCGAGTGAACTCCAGCCACATGTCGGGTGGCGAGTGAACTCCATCTCATGGCTCGGATCTGGTGCCCTGGAGACACATGCCAAGCACCGCTGAACAGGGCCCTTCAAGTCAAGCACCGCTGAACAGGGCCCTTCAAGTCAACCACCGCTGAACAGGGCACCGCCGTCTCAAGAACCGCTGAACAGGGCCCTTCAAGTCAAGCACCGCTGAACAGGGCACCGCCGTCTCAAGAACGCTGAACAGGGCCCTTCAAGTCAAGCACCGCTGAACAGGGCACCGCCGTCTCAAGAACCGCTGAACAGGGCCCTTCAAGTCAAGCACCGCTGAACAGGGCCCTTCAAGTCAAGCACAGCTGAACAGGGCACTGCCGTCTCAAGAACCGCTGAACAGGGCCCTTCAAGTCAAGCACCGCTGAACAGGGCACCGCCGTCTCATGAACCGCTGAACAGAGCCCTTCAAGTCAAGCACCGCTGAACAGGGCACCGCCGTCTCAAGAACCGCTGAACAGGGCCCTTCAAGTCAAGCACCGCTGAACAGGGCCCTTCAAGTCAAGCACCGCTGAACAGGGCACTGCCGTCTCAAGAACCGCTGAACAGGGCCCTTCAAGTCAAGCCCCGTTGAACAGGGCACCGCCGTCTCATGAACTGCTGAACAGGGCCCTTCAAGTCAAGCACCGCTGAACAGGGCACCGCCGTCTCAAGAACCGCTGAACAGGGCCCTTCAAGTCAAGCACCGCTGACCAGGGCCCTTCAAGTCAAGCACCGCTCCGCTGGGCCCTTCATCTCAAGCACCGCTCCGCTGGGCACCGCCGTCTCAAACACCGGTCCGCTGGGCCCTTCATCTCTAGCACCGCTCCGCTGGGCCCTTCATCTCAAGCACCGCTCCGCTGGGCCCTTCATCTCAAGCACCGCTCCGCTGGGCCCTTCATCTCAAGCACCGCTCCGCTGGGCACCGCCGTCTCAAGCACCGCTCCGCTGGGCACCGCCGTCTCAAGCACCGCTCCGCTGGGCACCGCCGTCTCAAGCACCGCTCAACTGGGCCCTTCATCTCAAGCACCGCTCCGCTGGGCCCTCCATCTCAAGCACCGCTCCGCTGGGCCCTTCATCTCAAGCACCGCTCCGCTGGGCCCTCCATCTCAAGCACCGCTCCGCTGGGCCCTTCATCTCAAGCACCGCTCCGCTGGGCCCTCCATCTCAAGCACCGCTCCGCTGGGCCCTTCATCTCAAGCACCGCTCCGCTGGGCCCTCCATCTCAAGCACCGCTCCGCTGGGCCCTCCATCTCAAGCACCGCTCCGCTGTTCCCTTCATCTCAAGCACCGCTCCGCTGGGCCCTTCATCTCAAGCACCGCTCCGCTGGGCACCGCCGTCTCAAGCACCGCTCCGCTGGGCCCTTCAAGTCAAGCACCGCTCCGCTGGGCACCGCCGTCTCAAGCACCACTCCGCTGGGCCCTTCAAGTCAAGCACCGCTGAACAGGGCACCGCCGTCTCAAGCACCGCTGGCCCATTGGCAGAAGGGGCAGGGCCGGATCTGTGTCGGGCAGGACTGCACGAAGCACTCTGGCACCATGCCTCCTCCAGAACCAGTGGAGTCTGTAATCCACTTGATAGACTGTGGCTTTGCACTCCCCAGGATGGTACAGTGGGCAATCCACCCACTGTAGAGACTTGTGAGACTGTGGCTTTGCACTCCCCAGGATTGAACAGTGGGCAAACCACCCACTGTAGAGACTTGTGAGACTGTGGCTTTGCACTCCCCAGGATTGAACAGTGGGCAAACCACCCACTGTAGAGACTTGTGAGACTGTGGCTTTGCACTCCCCAGGATTGAACAGTGGGCAAACCACCCACTGTAGAGACTTGTGAGACTGTGGCTTTGCACTCCCCAGGATGGAACAGTGGCCATGGAGGCCCCTCGTGGATCTGGCGTTGTGGACTCATCTGGCTGAGGTGCCCCCCCTTCCCCTCCCCCTGAGGTGCCTGTAGTTTTGATATCTGATGACCCTGCAGTGTTCTCTCCAATGGATTCGGGTCTCCTGTGTGGGCTTTGCCCATGTGTTTCGGCCCATTGACCCACGTACAATGGCTGATACCCTATTTGGACAAGACAATTTATATATGTATATATAGTTATAGTTGTTTGATATATTTTTTTACTTAGCCGTACAATATACTTCAATTTTCATGATCATTTTATTTTGTCTTTGCATTCTTCCGGGGGGTTTGGGGGTTGTCACTCTGAGTTGTTGCTCTGCATTGATGTGTATGTAGTTGTGGGTGAGGGTGGGTGTGTCGCGTATGTGTGTGCCCGTAATCTTTTCTCCTCCCCCCTCCCCTGTGTCGTAGGTGCAGTACTCACCGTTGTCTCCTGCGGCGGCTTTCGTGCTCCTGGTAGAGGAGCAGGTAGACAATAGCTGGTAGGATGTGTAATTCGGGTTCCATGCTGTCCAGATTCCTCATGGAGTGTGTAGAGGTGAGCGTTTTCCATTCGTACTGTCTGTTTCCGCCGTGTTTTTATCGGCGGGGCTCCCGCCCCGGAAAAGGTGGCGGATTGGTGGGTTGTGATAGGGTGGGCGGTACATTGTCTCCCGCCTGTCTGTTGGCGGTGACCGCCGCGCAGTTTGTTTGTCCCGCCGTGGCGGTCGGAGTGTTAAAGTGGCGGTCTCTGGTGGCGGTTCCCGCCAGGGTCAGAATTCCATTTTTTTTATCCGCCGCCGCTTTAACACCGACCGCCAGGGTTGGAATGACCCCCATAAACTTAACTGTGATAACCAAAAAGTATAATCTCTGCACCATAATGTATAATCCTGCCAAATTTAATGTATATCTGTACAGCTGTTTTCGCTCTATGTCAAATACAATAGTCTATAGGCAATGCATTGGTGGAAAAATGAGCTGTGGGACCCCTTTTAACATTGCACACTCCTAATGATTCATCACAAAAAATTACATCATCTCAAAATGATCCTATCTTTGAGGATACTACCTATAACTACATAGTGGCTATAAGGTTTAACATGCTTTCTACCTTTTTATCTATTGTATTTGTTATATATTTTCTTATTGGTTTGCATAATCATGTGACTATAAATGTGCCTTTTAGTTGCTCATGTAAGGATTCTGAAATTTTACATATGCAGTCTAGTTAATTTTTTGGGCTTCCTTGCTACTTTTAGTAGGATTGTGCAACATATGAAGGCCAAATTGAGTGAAAGGCAATTATTGTTATTGTTATAAAAATTGAGATAATTATCCTAGTGGCCAATTACCATGTCTTCAGAATAGTAGTTCGCGTGGCTCACTGCTAGGGCAATTTTTAAGTTTGTTGCACAGGGGTGCATAAGAAAGATGTTTTTAGTTTGGCTTGTTCGGCCACTTTTTATTTTTTAGCCAGAGAGCATGCAAATAAAACTTAAGTAGATTAGGATGTATTATATTTGTTATGTATTTGTTTATAGGTACCCATTAGCATGTGACCATAAATTGGTATTTCAGTTGTTCATGTAATAAATCTTAACCTACATATGCAGTCTAGTTTACTTTTTGGGCTACCTTGTTACTTTTAGTAGCATTGTACTACAAGATATAACTAAGTTAAAAAATGTTCTAACTCAACATTTACTTACTCTACTCACCCACAGTACCCCAAAGAATCATCTGCTCCCCTAATATGTAATAGTGCCAAATTTCATACAAACCCAGATAACAGTTTTTGAGCTACACGAAATACGAAGGTCTATGGAAAATGCATAGCATTTGAATCCCGTTTTGGGACCCTCCTTTTTTCTTTGCTTCCCTTTGACCAAACGCTGCAAAACTTTAAGTCGTACCAAAATAAAACTGGGAGACCAGGTCTTCAAAGTTTCACACACATTAGTCAAACGGCTGCAAACTTATAAAGGGATGAAAAATAAGAAAAATCCCTATCTCTGGTTACCCTAACTATAACTACTATTCTGTAATATCTATACATATATCTATTATATATATATATATGTATATATATATATATATTTACTGAGAAAAATAGTTACAGCAATGTTATAGTTAGGCTCACATTTTACACGTACAAAACCATAGAAATTCAGCAGTTATAGTTACCTGAGCTAACTATAACATGCACCCCACATGCACAGATGTGTTTTACATGTCCTAACAGTGAAATACTGCTAAACTCAGTCTTCACTGTTGCAAGGCTTAACTCTCTCATAGGTTAACCTGGGGTCTGCCTTTAAATAACTTTAAAGTGCAGGTTCCATTTGAGAGCAAAAAATTGAAAGAACTATGGAGTTTGGGGTCTCTGATCTCACAATTTAAAAATACATGTTTTAGTGAAGTTGTTTTTTAGATTGTTGTTTTGGAAATGCCACTTTTAGAAAGTAGGCATTTTCTTGCTTAAATCACTCTGTGACTCTGTCTGTTTGTAGATTGCCTGTCTGGGTCAGTTTGACAGTTGGGCTGTTTGTGAATCCCCTCCAGACAGTGAGACAAAGGGAGCTGGGGTGTAGCCTGCGTATCATGATGGGCCATCTGTGCTAGAGTAGAGGGAGGAGTAGTCACTTACACCTGAATGGGCTGTGTCTGCCTTCTCACAATGCAGTCTCCAACCTCCTGGTGTGTGTCTGGGGCCTGGCCTGGGCAAGGTAGGATCTTATGACCAACAGAGACTTTCCTTTGAAGTATGCCTACTTCAAAGGCAGAAAGGGGTATAAGTGGTGGACCCAAAACCCCTGAAAATTAGATTACCTCAAAATCACTTCTGGAACCAAGAGGAACCTCTGCCAATGAGAAGAGCTGAAGATCTGAGGAGAAGTACTGCCACTGCCTGTGACTGTGCTTTGTTGGGCTCTCCCTCAGTTGCTGCTTTTGCTTGTGAAAGGGGACAAAGACTGGACTTTGTGGTATATTCCTGCTTGTGAAGAATCTCCAAGGGCTTGAACTGAGCTTGCCTCCTGTTTTGAAGTCTCAGGGCCATCAAAGACTTCCTCTGCCAGCACCTGGACTCTCTGCTGAGACTCCTGCCCTGCCAAGTGGTGCTCTATCCAGTCCCTGGGCCCTAGAAAGGTGAAGTTGGCAGAACAAGAGTTGGAAATCCACGCAAAGAACACCGTGTGGGGAGATTTTTGACGCACCATCTGCAACACGGCTGATACCACCAGGAAGGATATATATTTCATGCAAAGTCAACCATGTAAATGCTTAACTCCAGTCTTCAGAAATTAAGGTACTTTTAGTAACTCACACCAAACACCAACGCATTTGGACTCTTACAGGTCTTGGTCACGGTCAGCGAATCCTTCTTTTGTTGCAATATTTATACACATAAATGCCAAACCTGCCCGTTAGGAGGCATTCTGGGACATGTAGTTATGTACAATTACACACAATTAATAACAACATTTTTTAATATGTGGATGCATACTTATGTTCCTCATAAGAGGCACAAAGGCGTTTATATAGTCTAAATGATTGTGCAATATACTACTGTACCATCTTCACATAAGGGAACCCTCTGTGTGCCGTTCCAGAGAATTATTTTATGTACGTGTCACATTGTCCCCAAATTCTACCTGTATCGTTCATTGCTGGGCTAAGCGCCCATAATTTTATGTGTCATTTCTGGGCTAGATGTTTCTTTACTGCAACCAGCAATAACATACATAGGCCCTCAGTACATCCCTGGTGGTAAATTTCGCTTACCGCCGTGCTGACGGCCGCCAACATACCGTGGCCGCAGTGGAAATCCGCTACAGGTACTATGACCCACATCTAGAAATCCACCACAATACAGACACCCACACAAGTCCGCCACACCAAAGGTCAGTGATAAATTGGCGATAGCAAAACCCACACCATCACGCCAACAGGAATACGCCTACACTATCATGACCCACGAATCAACGCAGCGGTCATTCACCCGCGGTAATCCATTGGCGGTACACACCGCTGCACCCAAAATACACACACATTTACAAAACACAACCACATTGGAAAATTCAAAATACACACACCTGACACACATACACACACCACACCCACACCACTATAAAACACACACCTACATTCCCTACAACCCCTTATAATGAAAATTTTGGAAGAAGCAGAGAGAGAGAGAATAGCAAAGACAACACCTGCATCCAGAGGCACACAACACCATCACTCATACAACATCCACGCACCTCAAAGAACACACCCCAACACATCACCTCACACATCACCCACACCACCTCATGGCACCTCAAAGACAGCCCAGGTTTTCTGAGGAGGAGCTCAGGGTCATGGTGGAGGAAATCATCCGGGTAGAGCCACAGCTATTTGGATCACAGGTGCAGCAGACATCCATTGCAAAGAAGATGGAGCTATGGCGGAGAATTGTCGACAGGGTCAACGCAGTGGGACAGCACTCAAGAACACAGGATGACATCAGGAAGAGGTGGAACGACCTACAGGGGAAGGTGCGTTCCGTGGTATCCAGACACCAGGTAGCCGCACAGAGGACTAGCGGTGGACCCCCACCTCCTCCCTCACACCTAACAACATGGGAGAAACAAGTTTTGGCAATCATGCATCCTGAGGGCCTCGCAGGAGTAGCTGGAGGACTGGACTCTGGTAAGTCAAATCTTTACTATTATATCCCCCACCATACCCTAATACCATCACAAACACCTACCCCTACCCTCACACCCATCACCTCAACACCTCACAGATACCCCACTATCACAACCCACACATCCCAATACCAAGCCCTGCATGTGACAACAATGCATGGACACCCATTACAGACCTGCATGGACACCCATTAACAAAGCATGTCCAGTAGAAAGACTCAGCCAGGGCACACAAACAACACTCACACAAGAGCCAAGACAATAATGCAAGCGCAGGAGTAGAGGGAAACTCATCCATTGCACAAGATGGCACACACAGATACAATAACTATGCATTTACACCCCAACAGGACCCCTACCCAACGTCACCGGAAAGGAGGTGCCAGCCATATCCAGTCCCCCCACAGAAGAGGCCCACAGTGATGACAGCAGCTCTGCACGCCTGGATCAAGATGACCAGCCCGGCCCATCACGGACCTCTGGACAGTCACAAACCACCACTGAATCTCCCCCCTCAGGAAACACCACCACACCACCCACCCAGCTGGCCCATGCCGCTGTCCCCAGGACACGTAATCAGCAGTGTGTCCACCACTACAGGGACCCCAGGCAACCCCACAAACACAGGAAGATCAGGGACCTTGGGTCAGTGGCAGTGGGCACACGGTTCAGGGGACAGAGGCACAGGACAACAGGGAAGCTGGGAGGACTGCTGTGGGACAGAGGGAGGACAGGCCCAGGGAACCCACTCTTCACGAGGCACTCTCCAACATCATCGGATCATACCACCATTCCCAGGAGACCATGGGCACGGTACTTGCCAAGTTTCAGGAGACCCAGCGGCTGCAGGAGGAACAGTACCTGGGGATCAGGGAGGACTTAAAGTCCATTAACACCACCCTGGTCACCATTGCAGGGGTGCTGGCAGACATGGCCAACACCATGAGGGAGACAGTGGCACACCAATGGGCCCCTGGCACTAGCCCAAACGATGAACAGCCCTCCACGTCCCCCGGCGCTAGTGGACAGGAGGTCCCGCTACAGGACCAACAGGCCACCAGCACCCCACCCCCTGCAGAAGGAGAACCACCCACAAACAGTCCCTACGATCCAGGCACAAGACAGAGAACATTGGCAAGACCCAAGCTAGGAAATAAGACTCTCCTGATTGTCACCCTTCTGTCCCACTATATCACCCTGACCACCTTGAACTGCCATTGCTCCGCTTCCTATGCCCCCTTAGGCAATGCGCCTGTGATACAAAGAGACTGGACTCTACCATGGATATTCCTCCACCATCACCCCAGCCCACTGCACATCCCCATCCACTCTTTAGCACTGAAATAAACACCCCTGAATATCAAAACAATCTGGAGTCAGTCCGTACTTTCTCAAATGTGTTAATACAACCTCTCTCACAAATATCAATGTCAATGTTCATTTGCACAAACCAAAGTATGACAGTTGTTGGGCAGCAGTGAAAATAGCAGAAGGCAGAATGTGGTACCCAGATCTGTGAAAAGGAAAGTCAAAGTGAACTGTCAGGGTCCATACACAGAGATAAAAAGGCAGACTCATACAATGTCCTACAGTAGTCTGATATGAGAGGAGCAGTGCCAGTCTCTTACCTGTGTTTCACTGGAAGTATTGCATGATGATGTTGTTTCGGTTTTCAATATCTTCTTCTTCTGCCTCCTCTTCTTCACTGTCCACAGGCTCCACAGCTGCCACAAGACCAACATCAGGCCCATCCTCCTGCAGAAAAGGCAACTGGCGTGGCAAAGCCAGGTTGTGCAACACACAGCATGCGACGATTATCTGGCACACCTTCTTCGGTGAGTAGTATAGGGAGCCACCTGTTAGATGGAGGCACCGGAATCTGGCCTTCAGGAGGCCGAAAGTCAGCTCTATAATCCTCCTAGTTCGCCCATGTGCCTCATTGTCGCGTTCCTCTGCCCTTGTCCTGGGATTCCTCACTGGGGTCAGTAGCCATGACTGGTTGGGGTAACCAGAGTCACCTGCAAATATCGAGGGGTATCTGTTAGACATACACAAACCCTTAGGGACTCTCCCATACCCAGGCACCTATTTAAACTGTGTGGGGACCTTGGGCTCACCGATTAGCCACACACGGTGCCTCTGGAGTTGCCCCATCACATAAGGGATGCTGCTATTCCTCAAAATGTAAGCGTCATGCAGAGAGCCCGGATACTTGGCATTCACATGGGAGATGCACTGGTCTGCCAAACACACCATCTGCACATTCATTGAATGGTAGCTTTTACGATTTCTGTTCATTCCTGTGGGGTGGGACAAATGCCACATGTGTACCATCAATGGCACCAATGATGTTGGGGATATGTCCCAGGGCACAGAAGTCACCTTTCACTGTGGGCAAATCCTCCACCTGGGGGAAAACGATGTAGCTGCGTATGTGTTTCAGCAGGGCAGACAACACTGTGGTCAACATGTTAGAGAACATTGGCTGTGACATCCCTGATGCCATGGCCACTGTTGTTTGAAAGGAACCACTGGCCAGGAAATGGAGCACTGACAGGACCTGCACTAGAGGGGGGATTCCTGTGAGATGGCGGATAGCTGACATCAGGTCAGGCTCCAACTGGGCACACAGTTCATGGATTGTGGCACGATCAGGTCTGTAGGTGATAATGATGTGTCTCTCTTCCATTGTCGACAGGTTCACCAGGGGTCTGTACACCGGAGGATGACGCCATCTCATCATCTGCCCCAGCAGATGTGCCCTATGGAGCAGAATGGTGAGCAGAGGGTCATATACCACATAGGTTGCACAACGGTGTATTGCACTATTTTGATTTAATCGGTGTGTGGCGCTGTCTGTCCGTGTTCCTGCTCAAATGTGCTGTGACGCAGTTAGGTGCCTTGACATGTGCCCCCCTGAAATGGCGGCTGCCTGACCTGTAAGGAAGGACAAGGGGAAAGGAGGTAACTGCGCTGGCAATTTGCAGTGTCGCTGTAGGCGGTCGAAGCCCGCCGCGCAATTCAGCATTGGTTATCATTGGGCCCTATGGGTTCCAGGAGCCAATGACGATGTACGCCAGCGGTGGCGGTACACACCGCCGTGGACGTGACTGCCATTTTCTATCTGTGCACTCACTTGATACCTGACCTTCAATAGGAGAGGACATACACTGCAAGTGCTGCTGTGACCTGAGTCTGGAAGCGACAATGGCTACAGTGTCTGGGGAAAAGGCCCCTACCTTCACCGCAGAGGAGTTGGACAAACTGGTGGATGGGGTCCTCTCCCAGTACACGCTACTCTACAGTCCTCCAGACAAACAGGTGAGTACACTGTGAGCATGATGGATGGGACATGAATGTATTGAGTGGCCTGGATGGAAGATACATGTGGGGGGGGCTGTGGCTGCATGTGATGATGGGCAGTGTATGTGTTTCAGGGCATGGGTGGGAAGTTGTGGCCAATGAGTAAGAAGAACCGGACGGGGGAGAAAGTTCCATTCTTACTTTACCTTTCCTGTAGGTCAGCGCCCACCAGAAGAAGGGTATTTGGAGTGCCATCACCAAGGAAGTGTGGACCCTGGGGGTCTATCATAGACGGAGCACCCACTGCCGCAAGAGATGGGAGGACCTGCGCCGCTGGAGCAAGAAGACGGTGGAGGCCCAGCTGGGGATGGCCTCCCAACGTGGAAGGGGTGCCTGTCGCACCATGACCCCCCTGATGTTCCGGATCCTGGCGGTGACATATCCGGAGTTGGATGGGCGCTTGAGGGCATCACAGCAGCCAGAAGGGGGTGAGTACAGTCTCATTCAGCTGACTCTGCGCGCTTTACGAGGGGTCTTGGTGGGGGATGTGGGCTGTGGGTTCCCGTAGGCCAGGGCGAACTTGGTAGGGTAGGTCTCTTGGTAGGCAGGCTCTGTGGCACTCCAACCCCAATAGTGGTAGTGGCCATCTACAACTAGTCAGGCTCCTGTGGGTTCCAGGTGTGCAGCAAATGGGATTAGGCATAGTCCCCCATGGGCAGGTGATTTTTCTAAGAACTGTTAGTGCATGGCCTAGTGCATAGGGCTGCTCCCTGTGTGTTGTGTACGCCGACGGTAGTGGTGTTGCTGGCATTGACCATGTGTGTCCTCTGTCTTTCCCCCACTTTTTGTATTGTTAACCTGTCCTTGTGTGCATTAGCATCATCTGGCGGAGGAGCAGTGGCACAGGAGCAGGAGGGAGCTGCAACCCGCATGGCCCAGGAGGGTGAATGTACAGAGTCTGAAGGCACCAGTGGGATGGAGGGCAAGGGGAGCTCCACGAATGGGACAGGAGGGGACACCAGCAACAGCGACTCCTCCTCTGATGGGAACTCCCTTGTGGTGGCAGGAACATCTATGCCCACTGCAACAACAGGTACAGCCGCCACCCCCCCTACCAGCTCTGCCCTCCCAGCAGCCCCTCAGTGTGTTTCCCGTGCCTGCTCACCCAGGAGGGTGGGCATCTCCTTCGCCCCAGGCACCTCAGGCCCTGCCCCAGTCAGCTCTGCTGCCCTTGGTGAGGCGGCTATAGACCTCCTGAGATCCCTCACTGTTGGGCAGTCAACCATTTTGAATGCCATCCAGGGTGTCGAAAGGCATTTGCAGGAAACAAATGCATACCTGGAGGGCATTCATTCTGGCGTGGCAGCCCAAAAGAGAGCATTTCAGGCTCAGCACTGATGGCAGCCATTGTCCCTATGTCCAGCCTCCCCCCTCGAACATCCACTACCCCTACCCTATCCCCTCTACCTCAGCCTATCCCAAGCACACCATCAGACCAGCATGCACACACATCAACACACAAAAGTGGCTCAGGCAAACAAGTACCACACATCCCACAGGCGCTCACACAAGCACCATACCCATGCAGACACAACAACATCCACTGCCTCCACTGTGTCCCCCTCCTCGACCTTCCTCCGAGTCTCGTCTCCACTAACACCTGCATGCACTGCAACCTCAGCCATCACCTCCATCACCAGCACGCCCATCACCACACACCGCTCACTTGCAATCACCACCCCACTACCATGCACACGTCCCCTGTGTCCTCTCCCAGTGTGTTGGTGAGTCCTCCTCCCAAAGGACACAAACGCCGGCACACACCCACTCAACAGCCATACACCTCACAACAGCCTCCAGCCCATGCACCTTCACCCAAACTCAGCCAACGTACACCTCCTACAACCACTACCTCTTCCTCCACTCCCAAACCCCCTCCATCTCCCCGTCCCAGTGTGTCTAAAAAACTTTTCCTAGCTAACTTTGACCTCTTCCCTACACCTCCCCCCTGTCCTCCCCCTAGGGCCGCGATGCCTAGATCCCAGCCTAGCTCCTCAGCCACCATATCCTCGTCCAGTGTGGTCCCTGCAAGTCCGGGAACATCGAAGGGGGCAACCATCAGGGCTGACAGTGTGCCACCTAGTGCGGCCAAGGAACACCCTATTCCGCCACCTGCCAAAGTAAAGAAGGGGCCAGCATGCCGAAGAAAAAAACTGCACCAACCACCCAGCAAGGCCTCTTCCAGAACCAAAGAGGACAGTGCCAAGGTCCCAGCAGTGACTTTCAAGGTGGGGAAGGGATACAAGAGCAAAGGGAAGTCAGCTCAGGGCACGGAGCCTCCGGGTGAGGGACTGGTGTCACCCCTTTTGCAAGACAGCTCAGCAGCCTGTACGGCGGTGGGCACCGCCGCAACGCCCGCCACCTGCACATCTGCTGCCTCTACTACAGTCACCAGCATCATCCTTAGTGGGCACCCTTACGAGGCTGCAGGAGATGGCCAGGTGTCTCCCTCCACAAGTGCAGACACCTGCACCATCAGCAGCATCTCCGCCGCAAACACCGCCACCTGCCCCGCAACGTGCCCAGACAGTGCCACTACAGCGGACATCAGCAGCATCCCCAGTGGGTAGGCTTCAGAGGCTGCAGGAGACATCCTGGACCCTGCACACACTAGATGAGGCACCAGCACTGGCACTACCAGCAGTTTGCAGCCTTAGTCGAAGCAAGGAGGAGTGTGGCTCTGCCTCCATGGAGTATCATGCTACCTGTTACCAGTAAATCTCATGGCTTAGATTCCCATTTGAGGGAATGGGAACTGCCACACCGCTGGTGCAGCATCACTGGGCACCATGCCCCCTCCAGAACCAGTGGAGAACAGCATCCACTACCCCAGTCCTTGGCAGGATGAAGCACTCTGGGCACCTTGCCCCCTCCAGAACCAGTGGAGAACAGCATCTACTACCTCAGTCCTTGGCAGGATGAAGCACTCTGGGCACCAAGCCCCCTCCAGAACCAGTGGAGAACAGCGTCCGCTAGAGAGACTGTGGCTTTGCACTCCCCAGGACCAAGCACTGGGCAAACCACCAACTTGAGAGACTGTGGCTTTGTACTCCCCAGGACCAAGCAGTGGGCAAACCACCCACTTGAGAGACTGTGGCTTTGCACTCACCAGGACCGAGCAGTGGGCAAACCACCCACTTGAGAGACTGAGGCTTGGTACTCCCCAGGACCAAGCAGTGGGCAAACCACCCAGTTGAGAGACTGTGGCTTTACAATCCCCAGGACCAAGCAGTGGGCAAACCACCCACTTGAGAGACTGTGGCTTTGCACTCACCAGGACCGAGCAGTGGGCAAACCACCCACTTGAGAGACTGAGGCTTGGTACTCCCCAGGACCAAGCAGTGGGCAAACCACCCAGTTGAGAGACTGTGGCTTTACAATCCCCAGGACCAAGCAGTGGGCATGGAGCCCCCTCGAGGAGCAGTGGCGTCGTCCCATCATCCGGCTAGTGCCCCCCCTCCTCTTCCCTCTGAGGTGCCTGTGTTTTTTTAAACCTGATGATGCCCCTGCAGTGTTCTCTCCGTTTTGAGGCAGGTGTCATGTGTGGGCTTCGACCATGCTTTTTGGGACCACTGGTCCACCGACATTTAATGGGACAGTATACAGACTTGTGTACTTGCTGTAGATAAGTGTATATACTGATGATTTTAAGTTATCTTGGCCTATCTGAATGTTCAATTATTACACTTGTTAAACTCATTCATTTGGTCCTTGCGTTCTTCCAGGGGGTGACGGGCGTATCTGTGATGTTATTGGATGTGTGTGTGTGTATGTTGTTGTGGGTGGGGGTTGGAGGTGTTGCGTGTGTGTGTGTCACTCTCTTTTTCCTCCCCCCTCCCCTGTGTGCTAGGTGCAGTAGTCACCGTTGTCGTCGCCGCCGTCTTTGATGTTCCTGGTAGATGAGGAGGTAAACCAACATGGGCAGGACCTGTAACTCGGGCTACATGGCGTTCTGGTTCATCGTTGGGTGTTGTGAGGTGAGTGGTTTCCGTTCCAAAGACTGTTTCCGCTGTGCTTTTGATGATGTTGGTACTGCCCCAGAAAAGCTGGTGGATTGGTGCCTTGTAATAGTGTGGCCGGTATATTGTGTTCATTCCTACAAATGTATGTGATGCAATAACCCGCACCCTTGCCATGCACTGCTAACAACCCCACAAATTACAGCACTCATTACATCTTTGAAAATATCATTGATAATGTCACTGTAACAGATGCAGTAAAATTATTGATCGGATAACTCTGCATCGCGGGGGTGCAAGTTCTAGTTACCTTGGGGCACAAGTTATAGTTACTTGCAATAACTCTAACAGGTGAATATCTACTGTTTTGTACATTTAAAATGTGAGCCTAACTATAATTTCCCTATATCTTTTTTTTTTTTTTTTTTAATTTATATGTTTTTTAATTCTATTTCCAAACTACAACGCTATAACGTCCCTATAACCTTTGCTTTCTTCAGTGAATATGTATATATATATATATATATATATATATATATGTAGACAGTTATAGTTAGGACCATTTTTTCCATAGACAGAGCATTTTTTTTTATTTTGCCAATAACTTTGGCGCCTTTTGACAAATTGTCATGACATTTTTAAAACGTATACTTTGGTCAGTGCAGCTGTTGTTTTGAAAGGGGCCAAGAAAATGGGGTGTCCCCAAAAACTTTTTGGCCATTCTACATCAATGAAATTTTTCAAATTGGCAAACAAAATTACAGCCTGAACCGCTGAACAGAATTGCACCAAATTTGGAAGAAGGCTAGCTCTTGGTCAAGAAAGTCTATTTTTGTGATTTGATATAAATTCTTTCAGTAGTTTTGGAGATATTAGAGTTAAAAAATATATAGATATCTATCTAGGTATGAGGATCCTCCATGGATCCAACTGACCCCATGCTGATATCTGATTGGCTACCAACCGTTCAACAAGGAAGCATTAGCAGCCATCTTAGGACTGGGCTTCAGCTGAGTCCCACAAAAAAGTGTGAAAAAAAGGGGGGCAGGGTATGCTCACTCTGAGCCACTAGCCTTGGTCTAGAGGACCCTCAAGGCAAGACAAAAAAGACCGTCCTTTTTTCTTTTATTTTGCCCCCGGGTGGGCCAGGTCCAGGGAGCAATGGGGCTTTAAAAAGTAGGGGGTACATGTGTCCCCCTCCAAGGGCTTGTATTAGCCCAAGGGACCACCTCCTCCCCAGGGCAACACAATAATTTGATATGGGGGGAGGCCCATATGGCCTCTCCCTGAGCGCCGGGGACTGGCACCTCCTCGGGGCCATCACTGAGAAATATGTGGGGGCTGCATGGCCCTCCCTACACCTTGGGGACCACCTCCCCGGGGCAACACACTATTTTGATATGGGGGAGGCCCATATTGCCTCCCTCAGAGCTCAGCAGATCGCTGCTTCCCCAGGGCTAAATGAAATATGCATGCAGGGGCTGCATGGCCCCATCACAGCCCCAAGGACCGCCACTTCCCCAGGGCAAATATTGAATTACAAGCAGGGGGCTGCTCGGCACCACGCAGTCCCATGGACAGCCACCCCCCCAGGGTTAAAATTAAGGGGGTCTGTTGTGGACCCCTGGACCCAGGAACCACCACCTCGCCGAGGCTATTCCTGTAATTTAAAGGTGGGGGGGTCTTAAGGCTTCCCCTGCAGTCCTCAGTTGACAGCATGCATCTTGATTGACTGCCACTTTGAAGTTATTCCATGGAGAGACCATTGCAATAACAATAGTCTCACCATAGAATACCTTCAAAGCAGCATACAAGCAAGATGTTTGGTTGCAAATGTTATAGTTATGTTTTGAGGCACGCAGAAGAGAGTCACTTGTGATTTACTGCTAATGCTCTTGGATTGTCACTCAGTACTTTGAAGGTTCAAGTCCTGGTATCTCATGCAGTGTGTCTGTTTATTTACTAGTGTTCTGTCTGTTAAACATTCCTAGGGCGGAAATGTTTATGTCTTTTTGCCATCAAAATAACATCTTACCTGTGGCCTTGAGGTTAAGGTCTCAGGCTCTCACCCTGAAGGTTGAGTGTTCCAGTCTAGATGCGTCAGCAGTCACATTTCTGTCTTAATTACTTTTCAAATGCAAATATTTCAGATGTATACTGAAATGTAATTGCACTATTTTTACTTGACAGATAAATTTTTCTTTTCAATTTGTCCAAAAAATATCATTCAAAGTATATCATTCATCAAAGTCTAGAAAAACTCTCTGGGTGGTGACAGGGAGTTGGCTGCAAGGCCTGACCACAGGCCAGGTCTTGCAACCAACCCCTGCTGCACACTGCCAAAGGCTATGGATGACGTGGGGTTGGGTGGTTATAGTAGCTTGTCTGCAGGGACTGGCTGCTGCCCAGGCCCTGCGGCCTACCCCCGCCGCACATGGCCAAAGGCCGCACACAGCATTTTATTGGATTAAAGTATTGTAATTGAAAATACTTTATGTTAAGAAAAATCATCAACATTTACTGAAAAAGCCAAAGGTTACAGTGACGTTATAGTTAGGTTCTGAATTTACTTGCACAAAACCTTAGAAATTCAGCAGTTATAGTTAGATTTATTACAAGTAACAATAAGTAGCAGCCTAAGGTAACTATAACTTGTGCCCTCGCCTTGCATTGCTAATTACCCCAGATATTACTCATGACAACTTTTATAACATCAATAAAAATATCAATGAAACATTAGAAGTAAAATTATTGAATTGTGCATGGCGAGTTATAGTTACTTGAAATAACTCTCTGCTGGATTTCCTAACTATAACGTTGCTGTAGCCTTTGTTTTTTTTAAGTGAATTTCTTATAGTATATATGGGATTCGGATGTCTCCTTAGTGAATATGTCTAAAAGTATCCTGTCTTTGTGCACTGTGAGACACATCAAGGATTAAAGTCTTCCAAGTCTAGCAGGTGTACATGATTTGGAAATAGTAGGGGACAACAAACGATGTCGAAAAAAACATTTCCATACCTCCATGCTTTGGTTTCAGCCTCTCCTACATGCTTTGCTCATTCTAAACAGTCATGCTTGTGCAAAAACATAGTGAATTAACCCTTGACCGTACACCGCACCTAGAATAGATGGTATATAGTTAATAGCAACGTCGCAAAATCTAAATAAAATTGGACTTCTGAAGCCCAGCGTGAGACAGGTCACTCCGAAATTAGTGACCAGAGTACATTCCCCTCGAAAAATGTTTTCTCTTTCGACAGATGTCAGTTTCCAAAACTTAAGATGCTGTGGAAGAGGCCTGGCGCATGGCCAAATGCGGATCCATCAGTTGTATAGAGGTAGCATACTACCAGAATATTGCGTTCTAAATATTGTTACACAATATTATAGCCAGAATATGTCAGGTATGTATAGGTAAATAAAGTTTTACAACACTTAACTCCAAATATAGGTGTGTTGATGATATATGTCTCACAGCATGGCATGTCAGTTGCCAGATCGAAGTGGGTGGTTGTGGGGGCAAACCTCGTTCAAGAAAAAGTATGTTACATTGCAGGAATTGGTAGATGGCAAGTCAGTTTGGCAATGCAATCCTTTTTTTCCTGCTAGTTACTCGGTGACCACAGTTCAAAGCAAACAATGTCTTGTATAGCATTTTACGTGTCTACTACACTTGTGCTTATCTAACTTTCCGCCCCAGGAGGCTTCACGTCTGTTAAACTGTTCTGCACACCTCAGTGTCCCTCCTTCTAAGGCCCACCCTGAGCTCAGCAGTCAGCCTTGCATCTCAGCCTTCATCTCATGGAGAGGAATCTGTGTATCTGTGACACTTCGAGAGGACCTTGTAGCTCCAGGGACAGAGATAAGTATAACTGGCAAGTGAAGATGTCCGCTGTCATGCGTGCCTTAGTGTACTGATTTGAATTGGTGCCGTGCAAACCTTTGTTAGAATGTAGACACTCCTCTGAAAGAAAGGATGCTTTACAGCGGGAATGCTTTACATAGTGGGGCAGAGTCACGAAAGCGTTTATGAGAATAGGAAGTAGAATTGCAGGAGTAGTATCTTACATATTCTTACATGCTTTTGCAATTCTGTCCCAAACCCTCCCAAATGAGAAGAGGGAACAATCCTTTCTCTTTGTACTAACTATATCTAAATATTCCTGTCATATTGCCATTTTCGTTTTATTTCCATTGTAGATGTTTTGTGGACAGTTTTCAAAGGCACGTAAAAGAATACTATGACTACAGCTGCATGACGTTATGTATTTCAAATGCCTTCGTGAGTAGGTCTCCAAATTTATCCTTCCAGTCACACTGAGACACCATGCAGATTATTTAACCACATCCTTGCATGTGATGTTTCTAAAACATATATATATATATATATATATATATATATATACATATACGTATAAAACCCACTGGCAGTTGTCAGTAGGTATTTATAGTTAGGACCATGTTTCCATAGAAAAAGCATTTTTTGACTTGTCTATACCTTTGACACCGTTTGGCGAATCTTCACGAAATTTTCCCAAAAAAGTGCATCCCCTGTGATTCTTGTTGCACATTGAAAGTTTAAGGGTGACCCGTCAAGTGGGGGCCAGGAAAAAGGGGGATGTCACAACAGTTCTGTTTCCTATGTTAATTCCCATAGGACCTTGAACAAGGCTACAGCCTGAAACACTGGAAAGAATTACACCAAATTTGGTAGAAAGATAGCTTTCGGTACATATATTGTGCTTTTGCTTATTTGGTGTAAATATGTTCAGTAGTTTTTGAGATATTAAAGGGAAAACAAATTTGTATATCTGAGGTCACGAGGACTTCGCTAAGATTACGAGTTTGTGCACGGCAAATGCACAGCTTGGACTGGCTGCCAAAACTTCAAATCAGGAAGAGTTGGCAGTCATCTTGAGAATCGGCTCGAGCCAAGTCCCACTAAAAAAGTGTGAAGAAAAAAGACAAGGGGCCAGTGTAGCATCATCCTGACCGATTAGCTCTAGTGCTTGGGTCCCAGACGGACCCCGCCAAAGCAAAAAAGCAATAAAAAAAAAAAAAAGTGTTTTCCATGAATTAGTGGCATCATCGCAAATCTACGGGAACATTTTTTTTTTAAAAAACAAGCGCCGGCTCCTAGGCTTGTTTTGTTTCACACAGGCTGCAATGGCAGGCCTGCAGAACTCTTTGCATGGGCAACTTATGGGTGACACAATAACTGCTGCAGCAAATAGGGGTCCCCTGGGACCCCAATGACCTGGGTACCTAGGTATCATATACTAGAGACTTACACAGGGGGACCAGTATGCCAATTGCGGGAAGAAAAAGGTACAATTTGGAGGAGAGAGCAAAACTACTGGGGTCCTGGTTATGTTTTGGGGGCATTTTTTTTAAATGGGGTGTCTCCTGGGCCCCCTCAGCCCTGGAGGCCACCACCTTCGCAGGGCTATTGTTAAATCTATGCAGGAGGGGCGCGTCCCCCCCAAGCCCCTGGGAACACCACCTCCCCTGGGCTTTCATTTAAATCTATGTGGGGGCTGCGCAGCCCCGGGGAAACCACCTCCCCGGGGATATATTGTAAACCTATGAGGGGGGCCACGTTACCCCCCCAGAGCCCGAGAGACCACCACCTCCCAGGGGTGTTCCTTTTATAATAAGTGTGGCCACGCGGCACCCCGCAGCCCTGGGGATCACCACCTCCCCAGGGCAAAGTGTAAAAAATAAAAAGGGGGGCAGTTCTGACCCCCTACAGCCCCAGGGCCCACCACCCTCCAGGGGCTATGCACGCTGGAGGTGGGCCAATGGCCCTGGACGCCGCCATCCTACTATGCTATTTTTTTTCACTAAAAAATTTAAGGTTACAGGACGTTATAGTTAGGTTCATATTTTACATGAACAAAACCATATAAATTCAGCTGTTAGAGTTATTTCAAGTAACTATAACTTGTGCCCTAAGGTAACTATAACTCGCACCCTTGCCATGCACCGTTTTCTCGTCAATAGTTTTACTGCAAATGTTGCATTGATATTATCAATGATGTCATAGAAGATGTCATGAGTGATGTCATATCTGGGGTAATTAGTAGTGCGTGGTGTGGCCCCCGCCATGCAAGTTTTCTCATCAATAATTTAGGTGCAATTTTTGAGGTAATATTATCAATGTTGTCATAAACAATGTCTTGACTCATGTTATATGTGGTGTAGTAGTGCATCTTGAGGGCGCAAGTTAGAGTTACCTTAGTGCACGAGTTATAGTTACTTGAGATAACTATAACTATAACTGCTGAATTTCTTGGCTTTGTGTGAGTAAATACAGAACTTAACTATAACATCCCTGTAACCTTTGTTTTTAATGTGAATTTCTATGTATTTTTAACTTCTATTTCCTAACTATAGCATCCCTGTAACCTTTGTTTTTTCAGTGAATTTCTATGGTTTTGAATGTACAGTCATTTTAATTACTTTACACTAATCCAACCACTGACGCACACAGTCTTTGACTGTGCACGGCAGGGGTTGTCCACAGTAGTCAATCCCCTATGACCACCCAACCCCACGCTCGGTCCCAGCCGGTTCCCTGCCTCCTACGGGAGCCGGCATTGCTCCCACACACAGGGAGCTGCTGAAAATGCAGCTCCAAGAGTGCAGGAGCAATACTTTCATCTCTTTCCCTGCTCGTATGACAGCGTTCAGGGGAAGAGATGAAAACTCAGTTTCCAGCAAGCAGGAGCTCTTTGACAGCTCCCACATGCTGGAAGCGAAGCAGAGTGTTTGCTTTTGCTTGGCGGGAGCTGTCACAGCTCCCACCAAGCAAAAGCAAATAGTTATCTCCTAAGGGTGGGCACCTTGGGAGATAGCAGGTTCTGGCTCTGGGGACTGGCAGTCCCAAGAGCCATAAATGGCTCAAGGAGGGGGCCACATGGTACCCCTTCTTTCTTTAGCACATGCTGGCCCCAGGGAAGTGAGGCTGATGATTACTGAACTAACCAGCAACATTCTAGTGCAAAACAAAGAATCCCCAGCCCAGCTTTCTGATCGCCTCATCTTGCAGCTTCAGCTTGCAACAGCAACTGTATACAACACCAGTTCCTGGTCCAAGGATTTTATCCAATCCACCTTCATGTAGTATTAGAGTTATAGCTTTATTTATTTCACATCCACTCTCGCAGAACCAGCATGTACAAACAAGTAAAGAACAAGGATTGGCAACGCCAATAGGTGTTGCCTGCCAGCTTTGTCAGTGTTTTGTTTTTATATTATGGTTTTTGTAGAACTTTATACCTGGTGAAACTTCTGGGCCACACCAATCTGAAAAACATTGGAGAAATGCAATGCAAAAATCATTTGGGTTAAACAACACACTGTAAAAACAGAATCTGGCATTTAAGTGAACTACTTTATGTGTGGATGTGCTCCTCATAAAAAGGCAGAGTGCCATCACTCATGGTGAAGTTTAGCTAATGGCTGAAATGGGTTGGCCCCTTGCCCCAAGATTTAGGATCAAGTGGGCAGAGGAAAAATGTGAACAACATAATAATAAACCAATGTATCAAGAGGATTGACTAAAGGCCTCATAAGAATATCATGCATATAATTTTAGTACAATCAAAAGGACTTGTCAACACCAGACCAATAAATTGATACAATCATAAAAAAACAAACAGGGAATTTAAAGGATATGGATGAGGTTTTGGGAAAAAGAGGAAGTGAAGCAGAAAAGTTGCAGACGGATGAATACAAAAGGACAGAATATTAGAAGATGGATTTTGAAGGGAAAAGTTGATCAGAAAGGTTGGACTCAACAAGTAAAAAAAGGGACAAGAGGAGGTGAGATGTGAGACAAGTGACTGCAGGAGATTTATGACCTCCATTGAAGGTTACCACTCTCCTGTGAACAATACCTCAGGTAAGAAACTTTCAATCTTGTTTCCGTGCATTTATAATGGGAGCCCTGCAGGGATTCTCATTACTATCTGTATTATTCAATTTATATGCCTGCCTTCTACAAAAATATAACATTATTCCATATTCACATGCAGGCATTTGTCCAATTATTTCAGTATTTCAACACAGTAAACGAAAAATGATCCAGGACTATTACCGAAGTTCCACAGGAAATCCAAACAGGATGTATACCACCTTTTTATAATTAAATCCGATTTGACAAAGACTGACATCTTGGTGGTAAAACAGTCAGAATGCCTGGAGCAAATTTTATGGCCAACTTCCAGGGAACCAGTCACCAATTTACCTCCTGATGTTCAAACTTTTGGGTTGCATTAGATCCAGATCTTTCTCTGAATATTCATGTGTTCAGAGATGCCAAGGCATGCTTCTTTTACCTGAGAACTCTGCACTGAATTTCCCTTTTTTTTAATTCATATGTAAATTCCTCACAATAAATGCCTTTATCCAGTTTGGGTTGAACTGTGGAAATGCAGTTTTCGTAGGCCTTCTACAATTTTGGCTGACATAATTCATTAAAAAGAGTGGACATAATTGACCACGTTTCAGAGAACTTGCAAAAAACGCTGCCACCCTTGGGGAAAGGAGCACAGTTCAAGACAGTGTGAATATTATACCAAGTCTATGAAGGCAGTGGCCTATTTTTCACCAACAGTAATTTGTTAATAATGTACAGAGAAGCCCTCTTTGCTCACCATCTGCTATGATGTCAACTATCAGAAGATTCTAGTAGGGAATATGGAAACCAAAATGTCGACGTGACTATAAAATTGAGGGACAGAATATTGAACAGGTAAGAGCACAGAGGGAGGTGAGGGTTTACTATTCTTAAACTCACATTTACGGTCATTGAATATATATATATATATATATATATATATATATATATATATATATATATATATATATATATATATGATGTCCTAGTTCGGCGTAACCTGGCTACTTCCACCAACAGGCTTGGTGCGAGTCGAGGGTGCCAGCCCCGCTATAAATGTCCCAGAAAGTGTTAAATGAATCGTCCACGATCCATGTCACATTTTGTAGGAGATATATATATATATACTCACATACATATATGTGGAGTCCAGTATCGAAAATGTATAGAAACTTACCTTTTGATATTCTGTCCCGCATGACTCGTCCATATTTTGGAGTCACTATTTCCAGCCAAACGCTGTCAGAAGATTTGAATCACAGAAACAGAGTGGAATTGTTTTTAGAGTAGCAGCAGCCAAACTCTGGGATGTGATCCACCTGGAGATCCCTTCTTAATTTCCAGACTAAAAGACTAAAGACTTGACTCTACAGTAGAAAATGTGCAAAACAACTTGCACAGGTCCCCGTGCAAGGTTACAACTGGTTGTCTATAGTGCCAAAAGACTCCTAGAGAATGTATAGAAGAAGAATAAAAGAGAAGGAAAAAGAAGCAAGAAGAAGAAAAAGAAGAAGAAACGAAGGAAGAAAAAGAAGATCACAACCGAGGCAGGCTTAAGCAGAGGAGTTGGTTAGAGATGGAGGAATACATTCTTCAGTTAAGGGGGATATTGAAGAAAGGAAAGTTCCCAAGATGGGGCCGATACATCTATTCTGTTACGTTATGCTGGCAATTGTATAGCGCAGTCAGACATAAATGTCCTCTAAGCACTGTCCAGTGTCTGGGTGGTGCTTCAGCCTGCTATTCCAGGGTTTGCATCACTGACCATGTCCTGTGATGATCTGTTGTAGGTAGTGTATTTTGCTTAGTCTCCTATTGGATGGTTGTGTCTTGTTCAATGAGCGGTTGATGTGTAGCTTTGGTACCAGAGAGGTTTGCTGGAAGGCCTTTAGCAGTTGTTTATGGTAACATGCCCTATGCTTGATAATTAGAGATAGTCTAGGTCTGGTGTTGTAGGCAATGTGGCGTCTTAGTGCTGCGCTGGTGTGCGTCAGATGCGCTGTCTGGCGCACTATGATGTGTGTGAATGATGTTTTTTCATAACCAGTGCTGTTGTTTGGATTTGATTTCAGGTCATCACACCTGTAGGCATGGTTAAGTTTAGTGTTTATTTCTCTGTACATAAATCCTTCACTTGTAGTTGTAGATTGCTTATCAATGCATAACTACTGCATTTCATGGTGGTTCCCCTAGAAACTTTGGTTAAGTACGAAATTAAAAAGAGGCAGGGGCGAAGAAGCAGCCCTTCATTTGTGTACTCGCACATCTAGCCCAAAGGGGACATAAGATCTTGTATTATAGTGAGAGAACGCGTTAGCTGAATAGGCTTTATTCTGCGGTGAGAACATAAAAATTGTGTTACGAGGCCCTGAGTGATGGAGTGGGTTTCTCTTGAAGCAGAAAATACCGCAACAGCAAATTGCTGCGCATGTTAAAAACCCCAAGGTGAAGCTTTCAGTGTTGGTCGCGCGCCAGTTGTCTCGTGGTGAAAGCGGTGCCAGTAAAAAATAGGTTACAGATGTTCACTTGTTTTCTTAGTGAAATAATTCACACGTGCAACAATGTGATGCTTCGAAAAGACAACTGTTGCCTCTTTTGTAAATAAGAGGAACTGTTTTTTTTCCTCTGAGGTGAAGATTGATATCGAATTTAAACCGTCTTAGTTGGAGGGCGGGGATATTGCAAGAATGTTTCCTTACTGCTACTCAAAGGCGCAGAAGCAATGTGCATGCAAACACACACGCTGCATGCAACAATTCAGGGCGCAGAAACTCTTTAACGACATCATTACTTCTCCTCACAATCCCTATCTCATGCTCTTCAATCCTCCTCACTTCCTCTCATTTGTTCACTAGGGTTGTCTGATGTAGACAAATGGTGATGTCCTAAAATGTCTTCTGCAAGAGCAGTGATCTTCCTCGACCCTCCACTGAGGACTGACGAGGACGAACCATATTGCACTAAAAAGGTTGATGTAGGAGAATTGAGGATGTTTTAAAATAATGCTGGAGGGGTTGCGATGTTCTAATCTAGATGGTGTACTGCTGGGCTGTTGTCCTAAAATGAATGCTAAAGAAGTTAGGGTGGCTTAAAACGAATGTCTTATGATTGGTCGTGCTTCAAACTAGATGCTGTACTGGAGAGTTGATGCCTTAAAATGAGTGATGAGGCAGGGGAGGGGGCAGGACGGACTAAAATGGCTGATGTACAAGAAGTGAGGATGTCCTTAAATGGATGCTTTAGGAGAGGCCATGTATCAAACTAAATAGACAATAATATGGCAGGGTTTTCTACGCCTCCTGGGACCTTTGTTTACTGAGCCTGCAGCTCACAGCACAGATTTGTCCCATCCTGCCCAGAGAATGCTAAATAGTGACTAGCTACCAACTCTATGTGGCAGCATATTTCAGGCCGTATTCTTACATTCAAAGGTGACCGCAGCTAACTTAACATCTGGCAATTAGACAGATTTATGCAGCATTGTTTTAAGGCACTGGCAAAGCGGACAATTACTGATGGCCATCGCATTTCTAGGGTCCTCCTTATAAATGAAACAGGACAGTCAGAAGACAGTCTCTCTCTCTCTCTTCTTTTTCTTCTCTATCTTAACCTCTTTCCACCTCTCTTCCACCTCAGCTACTGCATCTGTCTTTCTCATAACTTCTCTTTATCTTTATATCTGCCTCACTTTTGTGGCCAACCTATCTCTTGCACTGTCATCCTTCTCTCTCGCTCAGCCTATTTAATCCCTCTGTCTGCCTCCCTCTAAGCTACACTTACCTCCTTCTCTCTACCTCCCTCTCTACCTTTCTGCTTAATGTACCATTTCTCTCCTTCTACCTCACCAATCATTAAATTCCCACCCTTGTCTAAACTTCACTCCTTGCATCTTCCTCTCTTTGTTACTAGTGCTGTCAACGTCTTCCTCTACCCTTTAACTCTCTTTAATTGCCTCATCTATAATTGACTCTTATCTCTCTGCCTATTTTTCCTCACCTATTGCACCTCCCCCCTGTTTTTACATGTCTTTCTACCTATCTCTACATCCTGACAAATATCTACTTCATCTGTCTCTCCTCTCTCTACGTCACCTTTACTATACATCTCTTTCAGTGCCTCCCTCTACCCACCCCTCTCTCTATCAAGATCTCCACTCTCTATCACTCTCTATGCATACCTCTACTTATTTCTCACCACTCCCTATTTAAGCCTCTGTGCACCCAACTGCCTGTTTCCATCTCACCCACTGCATCCGTCCCCATCGTCTTTGCCTTTCTCTCAACCTCATCTTACCAAACCTGTCTCTGTTTATCTCTCTATACATCTTCCTATGTCTCTTTCTCTACTGCACGATTCTCTGTCTCATGTCTCTCTTGACCTCATGCCTCTATTTGCCTGATCTCTCTTAACCTCACCTCTCTCTCACTGCCTAAGCTCTCAGTTTACCTTACCATTCATTCACTACCCCAACTCTTCACCACTCATCTTTCTTTTTCTGTTCTACCTACCTCATCTTTCTCTCATTACCTTATTCCTTTCTTGCAACTTCTCTGTCTCTGCCAATACCTGTATCATATCCTTCTCTATATTTCCTTTTCTCTTCCTTCTCTATGTGCCCACACAATCTGTGTTTCTTTCTTCATACATTCCTCAGCCTCACCTCCTCTATACTTCTCCATAGCTCACTGTTCTACACCTTTACCAACCTCAGCGCTCTTTATCTACCTCATCCCTGTCTACTTCCCCTCTTGTCTCTGTACACCTCAACTGTCTATCTACTCTTCACCCGTCTCTCTTGACCTTCCTTGCTCTTATCCTTACTGCATTACTTATGTAACCAGTCTTTCCATAGCTCACTTTTTATGCTGTCCCTCTTTCTGCCTCACTACTCCCTACCTCTCTCTGCCTCACCCCACAAACTCTCCTTTATTTTTCCCATAAATACTTTATAATAATCCTCAGCTCCTTCTCCTTCTCTCTACATTTCTTTATACTTACCTCGATTTCACAATACCTCGTTACCGCACTCTCAAACTTTCTTTACCTCTCTTTCTCAACCAACATCTTTCTCCAGTATGTTTCTGTTGGAAATGGCCTTTCTGCAGGGTCACTCCCAAACATTTTGCCTTCCTCCTCCACTTTTTCTGACCTAATTTTTGCTGGTTTAGGACCCTGTGCACTTTACCACTGCTAACCAGTGCTAAAGTGCATATGCTCTCTCCCTTAAAACATGGTGACATTGGTTTATACCAAATTGGCATATTTAATCTACTTGTAAGTCCCCGGTAAAGTGAACTACAGGTGCCTAGGGCCTATAGATTAAATGCTACTTGTGGGCCTGCGGCACTGATTATGTCACCCACCTCAGTAGCCCTCCAAACATGCCTCAGGCCTGCAATTGCAAGGCCTGTGTGTGCAATTTTATTTCCACTCCGAATTAACATTTAAAAGTACTTGCCAAGACTTAAACTCCCCTTTTTCTACATATGTCACCCCTAACGTAGGCCCTAGGTAACTCCTAGGGCAGGGTGCTATGTAGGTAAAAGGCAGGACATATACCTGAGTAGTTTACATGTCCTGGTAGTGTAAAACTCCTAAATTCGTTTTTACACTGCTATGAGGCCTGCTCCTTTCATAGGCTAACATTAAGGCTACCCTCATAGAATGTTTGAGTGGTAGCTCCTGATCTGAAAGGAGTAACAAGGTCATATTTAGTATGGCCAGAATGGTAATACAAACTCCTGCTGACTGGTGAAGTTGGATTTAATATTACTGTTTAAGAAATGCCACTTTTGGAAAGTGAGCATTTCTCTGCACTTAAATCCTTCTGTGCTTTACAATCCACACCTGGCTGGGTTAGTTGACAGCCCCCTTGTGCATTCACTCAGACAAACAGGATGCTCAGTCACAGCTGCATACATCTGCATACTGAATGGGTCTTCCTGGGCTAGGGGGGTGGAGAGCCTGACACTTACATGTCAAAGAACAGTAGCCTGCCCTCACACAAAGGACTGCCACAACCCAAACTGGGACCCTGGCAGACAGGATAGAACTGAAAGGGGACCTTGTGCACTTCTAAGCTACTCTTTGAAGTCCCCCCCACTTCAAAGGTGCATTTGGGTATTTAAGCAGGGTCTCTGACCCTACCAACTAAGACACTTCTGGACAAGGTACCACTGGAGAAGAATCCCTGTACCAAAACCTGCAACCTGTCAAGAACAACTGCCTGGCTGCCCAAAGGACTCACCTGGACTGCTTTTCTGAGAAGGACTGCTGCCTTGCTGTTGCCCTGCTGCCTTGCTGCTCTCTGGCTGTGCTGAGAAGTGCTCTCCAAGGGCTTGGATAGAGCTTGCTTCCTGTTCCCTGAAGTCTCAGGACCAAAAAGACTTAATTCCTGCAAAAGAACACCTTGTGCGGCGAAAATCGACGCACAACCTGCAAGAAACAATGCACAAAGCTGCACTGCGTGAAATATTCACTGCATGCCGAACCAGAATGACGCAGCCAGACTTCGCGAGGAGAAGATCAACGCAGCGTCAGCATAGCAACTGGAAATTTGACACACGGCCCACTGGATTCACGCAAAGCCGAGCCGGAACGACGCAGCCTGACTTCCTGAGAGGAATCAATGCAGCATCTGCTGTGCAGCAGAAATTCCACGCATCGCCCAACGGATCGACGCAGCCCCTGTGACTTCGTCCTGCAAGCGCCGGATTTCAATGCATTGTCCCAGGGGCGTCCGAAAACCCCGCAACCCAAAGAGGATCCAAGTCCGCGCCAGAAATCGACGCAAGGTCTTCCCTGCGTGGAAAATAAACAACGCATTGTCTGTGTGCGGCCTGAGAAATCGACGCACACCTCCCCGTTTTCCACGCATCCCCTCCTCTGCGGTCCCTTGTGGAGAATTTGAATGCAAACCAGGTACTTTGTGGTTGCAAGAGACACTTGTTGCTTTTTAAGAGACTAAAGAAACTTTATATCATTTTTACAGTGATATTTCAACATATACTTATTGCATCTTAATCGTTTTGACCTGCATCTTATCAGATAAATATAATATATTTTTCTAAACACTGGGTGGTGTATTTTTGTGGTGCTATACTGTGTTATTGCATGATTTATTGCAGAAATACTTTACACATTGCGTTCTAAGTTAAGCCTGACTGTTCAGTGACAAGCTACCAGAGAGTGGGCACAGGATAATTTGGACTGTGTGAGACTTACCCTGACTAAAGTGAGGGTCCTTGCTTAGACCGGGGTAACCTGACTGACAAACAAAGACCACATTTCTAACAGTTTCCTTCTGATGGGTCTCACATGTCTCTTTTTTCCTTATATCTTCCCCTACCTATCTTTACTGGCTCCCTAACAGGAAGCAAAACATGTGTGAACGGAGTGTGAAAAATGAAACACATACCATAAACAGCTTGATGATCGTTATTGTCTTCTAATACCCTATGCCGTAAGTGGAAGGCTTAGAATGATTTACCAGAAGCTGCTAAAAGTGCCCTAATGAAGGAAGTTGACCAAAAAGATGATACATGATGCAGTCATTTTGAGGACCACCTTTTCTAGTGATATCGAGAAAGAAAGCAATAATCTAATTTCCGTAGGGATATTTCTTCCAATACCTGCAGAGCCTTCTAATCTTCTTAATATCTTCAAATGAGGGCATAGATTGGCATATCCTGTCCTTGGACGTGGCTACATTGATCTTATATAGCTGGGTATAGGTGAGGAGTTCTTTATTCTTTGGTTCCCTGACTAGTACACACAGTATATGTTTGCTGGAGTATGACCAGAGAGGTGACTTTAACAGTTGCTTCTATTTATCTCCAGCATTCCATATATTGCATGAAATACAGGTCTGGACACATAGGCTTTCATGGCGCTGCAGTAGGGGACTCCAAGAGCTAGCATGTGAGAAGAGGGTGAACTGAATGTGTGAAGCTTTTCTCTTTGAGGCCTATCTATCAGCATTCTGGCCTCCTGCACTGACTGGAGCACATGAATGGTTGGAGCATTTGTTTCAATCATATTTCCTTACTCTTTTTACATTTTGTTAATAGTTTGCTTTATGAAATGTATTTGAAAAATGTACTTTGCCATTTATAAAGATTGAACATACTAAATTTAGTGTTCAGTTTTGAAAGAATTTAAGATATGTGTTGGCTTTTCCTTGAGTATTCTGAAATGACTTTTCTTTTACTTGTTTACACAATTTTTAAAACAGACATTGGCAAAGCCAATGGATTGGCAATGGCATTATAGAGGTGAGACTGACTGGCTTTATCAATATTTGCTTTATTCTGATACCCAAGAACAGATCCTATTGACAACATTCCTATCTTCTGTTTCTTCACCATTGTATGAGTCATGAGACTCGTTGTATCCTTTGCAGTTCTGTCCAAACCCTCAACTCTCTGATATTTTTACATTCTCAGCATCCCCACTAAGGCTTCCTTAAGTCTATTTGTGTTTTTTCCATCTAACATATTCTGGCAGGCCCTAGAAGTTATAAGGAGGAACTGCTGCGCTGCTGGGGACAACCTTAAGCATGGCAATCTTTCTTCAGCACTTTTGATCTATTTTCCTTTCCACCAAAGTCCCTTCAATCTTCCAGCACAACCCTTTTCTTTATCCTTGATATGTCAAATTACACTATCCAGCCCTTTGCCTTGCCAACAGATGTTAAATACTGAGCACCACACACCGCTACAAGTTGTGCTGTTTCTCCACCATGACTTAAGACTCAAGAATAGCCAAGCTGTTATTGTTGT
This sequence comes from Pleurodeles waltl, assembly GCF_031143425.1. Classification (NCBI taxonomy): domain Eukaryota; kingdom Metazoa; phylum Chordata; class Amphibia; order Caudata; family Salamandridae; genus Pleurodeles; species Pleurodeles waltl. The sequence continues at coordinate 214,171,918 of NC_090446.1, forward strand.
TGTTTTTGTTGTTGTTGCTGCTGTTATTATTATTATAATACTGGCATTATGATTAGAAAGTGATTATGAAGTAAATCAGCCCTAAAAAAGCTGTCGAGCCAAAATTGCACGGCTCGAAAGCATTCACATAGGATCCAAAATGGGGCGGTGTTGCACGAAAGGTGGAGAACTTCCCCTTTAACCCACCTTAACTTGCCTTGCTCTCATGCTGGCTCATCACTTATAATTAACTTGCTGCACTTGTTTCTCAACCCATCACATGCTGCTCTCCCTAAAATTGTTGTAACTACTAGCTAAAGACAGATGTCTCTACAGCTACCAGATTTTTGGGTCAGCTGCTTTGGAAGCTGTGATGATCCAAAAAGAATGTGTATTGAACCCCTTGTTTCATATCCCTCAACCCCTTGAAAACGCAGCATTTATTATGCTCCTGAACGAATCGCTGAGTACCCATCATTATGTTCAAGACATTCAAGTGTTCTCTTGCCTCGCACCTCCAAATTTTCCTTGGAAGAGCTTACTTCTGGCTGCTTTCTCATCATGCATTCCAAGACAGGGCTAGAATCCCCCTCTCTTCTATGAGGGGCCACCTAACTGATTCTCCTCCAGCTCACTAGTATCTTTGAGCAGCCTCCATGCAGCTGGATTTTCCTTCCTTAAGTGTTCACTTAGTGAAGGCAGCAACCACCTCCTCCAAAAGCTAGCCCGGCCACCATAGCTCTTTGTACAAAGCTCTATATCTTTCTAATACAAGCTCATACCTACAAATTGTTGCCTTGAAGGGGTCTGGGAGTCAAACTCTTCAATCAAGGCACTCGAAATTCAACAGGAATTGCAAACAATTGCCATTTCTTCTTTATCTTCTGATGACATCGCTAAGATTTCTTCTGAAAGCAAAAGCAAGAAACACTGATTTAATCCCTGCAGCCATCCTAGTAGTAAAGTTAATGTTCAATTAAGATAAGTGAAAAGTATTGCCCTTTACAACCTCAAAATGTGTTGAACATGATATGTGGATTGTTCAGCACATTTACAATACACCAAATTTCACACCACAAAATTATGGCCTGATTTTTCAGAATATGAGCCCACATTCTCACATTGAGTGTGCAACAAGGTTCAGTAACATCTAGCACGCCTCCCAGGTCCACTCAGTATGTTTCATTGAGCTATACTTCCTGTACAAATTTTAACAACGCAGATGCTCTCAGTGCCTCTACATACCTCCATCTCAATATTACTCATCATTTAGCCTCTTCACAACAGCAACACCCTTTTAAATAATTTAGAAATTGATCCCACACTGATAACTCCTGCCTCACCCATAGACAGGTGTGTCAAATGGTCACCTTGCTTAAGGCCCACTATGACAGCATGACAATGTCCAAACCACGTGAATTGAGCCTTCTCAGAGTTCTCAAACAATTTGGTGGTGAAGATAAGCTGACAAAGAAAAACGTCAATTGTTTCAATGGCAAGGACTGATCTACAGTTCAAGGAGGTCCTCTGGGTGGTTTTGAGTTGGAGTTCACCAAAGTATTTCCAACCAGTGAGTTGCTTTTCTTCCACTCCCACCCACAGTTAATAGTGAAAACATTGAGATTTACTAAAGCCCGAGTAATTCCTCACCCATCTTCTGTGAAACATGTTTAGCTTGTTCACATCATTCTCATTATGTTCTAACCATGGTCGTTTTCATGACTGCTTGTGTGGCAAATTAAATTCTCACAATAGTTTCTTTTGCAAATGGCCTGACTTAATTAGCCTCTTTTTTTCACTCTTTTACTGTCCTTGATTCCCATCCTCTTACTTCCTTGCATCCTCCAGCAAACCTTCCAACGGCTGCCTCACCTTCTCTATTATTACCTCTTTCTTGTTGCCTCTTCCATTTTCTCCAATATCCCATTGCGCTGCTCAAACTGTAACTGCCTTCTACCTTCCCTGGTCTTTATTTCTTTCAATTTCGTATTGAGGGCTGTTCTGCATTTGTGCCCATTGCCTACAGCTCCATCATCTCTCTGATGCACTACTCTGACATCCTCTTCCTCTCAACCTTCCTCTTTAGTGCCCAAGCTTTCTTTCTTGTCTGGTGTTCCAAGATCATGTTATCAGTCGAGGTTCCATTCTTACTGTTCTTATGAACCATACCTCCATTCTAGCTTCAATGCTCTTCATATCCCTCCTCTCTTCCTTTCTCATTACTCTGTGCTGGTGTGTACTTCCTCTCTGCTTCCTTACCCTTCTCAAGCACCTTACTCTTTCAAGCATCACCTTAACCCCCTTCTTCCTGTGTTACGATACCATCTTCTAATTCTCAGTCATTGTTCCTGCCTTGATTGATGCTCTGTTTTGATCTCCCCTCACTGTCCTTGTCCTGCTTACATAACCCATCATTCCACAAAATTTCCTTTACTGTCCCCTTCCCACCCTTTTCCATTTCTTTGTAAACTCCCTATAGTCAGAATCACTTGTGATGTAGCCCTGTATCTCAGATGCCGCTGATGGCATCCCTGGTACTCCGTTGTCGCCACCTCACTAGTCTCCTCTCCCCCTGTAGTCACCCAGGCTAGGGTATGACCAGATATGGGCCCCTTGCTCTCTGCACCACTGGTTTCAAACTAGCTTGGCTGAGGAATGGTGATACTCCGAAACCGGTAACAGGATGCTAGTTTCCGTTCCAGGTAGGACCTGGCTTGGTAGTTTGGGTTGGACTGTTCTCATGGGGAGCAGGGTCAAGACTGATTTGCATATGGCTGGGTCCAAACTTGGTTGACGTGGTGATCAAAATAGCAATGGATTAAACACAGACCACTAACTGGGGTGTGTGTTTGAAAAGTTTCAACACTTTTCTGCCATCAAACAGAACTGCATACACAACAAAAACCATGTGTTCAACCATAGAATATGAATACATACTGAGAAATAGTGAATTGAGTATTAGCCTTGCTCACACAGTATGAAAGCTAGGCACAACACCACCAATCAAACCACCTGCAAGGCTGCACTCAAACGCTATTACCAGTAAATAGGAGACACCAAGAAAAGAGCACTTGTCGACTGCACTGAAGGGAGCTCAAACAGCTGCAAGGAGATTTTCTCGATTGTCAAGGATTTCACTTCACACTCAGCCACTGTCACCAACATTGCTGCCTCCCAGCAACTCTGAGACAACCTATCCAACTTCTTCCACAGCAGAATCTCAAACATGTCCAGCAACTTTACACACAAAACCAACCCCAGAGAACTTGTTGCTAACCTACACACCACCAACCAAGATGGCCACCTGACGAAATGGAAAATACTCACCAGAAATAACACAGCAGCAATCATGCAGACTGTCCACCTAGCGGCCCCAGCAGATCCATGCCTCCGCCACATCTACAATCTGGGAACATCACCAATCAACACCACCCTGACCACCATCATCAACACCTCTATCATGTCCACCACTTTCCCAGGTGAATGGAAACTTGCAGAAATCAAGGTCCTCCTCAGGAAGCCCACAGCGCACATGAATCAGCCGAGCAAATTCAAATTCATCTCCCTGCTTCCCTATCCAGCCAAATTGATTGAGAAGGCCATCAACAAGCAGTTCACAACCCACCTCAAACTTCACCATGTTCTAGACAACACTCATTCAGAATTCAGAAAGAACTACAGCACTGAAACACCACTCATCTGGGTTACTGATGATATTGGAATCATCCTAGACCAAGGAGAAAAAGCGGCCCCATCCTTCTTGACCTCTCAGCGGCCTGCAACACTGTCTCCCATAACACCCTCATCAGAAGTGTCCACGAGATTGGCATGCAAGGATCCGCTCTCAAATCTGTTCCTTCCTCACAGAAAGAATCCAAAGGGTAAGGCTGCCACTCTTCACAAGAAACTGATTTGCAGAGTCCCACAGGGATCATCCCTCAGCCTCACCCTTTTCAAAATATAAATGATATTGCTCGCAAACATCATCCACATTATCTCCTACACCAATGACACCCAACACATCGTCTCTGTGACGGACAAAACAACCACTGCCAGAACCAACTTCATCAACTGCATGACCATAGTAGCAGCCTGGATGCAAGTCATCTGCCTGCAACCCAACTCTCATAAGACAGAAGTACTGGTCTCTGGCAATAAGATCTCCTTAGGGGCCTCCACCTGGTGGCCATCGGAGCTAAGACCAAAACCCACACAAAGAGACCATGGAAGGAATCACAAGATCATCCTGGATGACAAACTCAACAAGACGGCTCATGTCAACACAGTGTGCACCTCCCGCTTCCACATCCTATGCATGCTGTGAAATATCTTCAAATAGTTGCCTCAGAACTCCAGACGGGCCATCATGCAAGCACTTATCACCAGCAGACTGGACTATGTAAACACACTCTACGACGGAATCGCCAAACAACTCTTCATAAGACTCCAGACCATCCAAAGCACCGCTGCAAGGCTCATACTCAACCACCCACGCCGCACCCACATCACACCACACCCAGGAAACTTTACTGGCTTCTCATTCACAAGTGCAGCAAATTCAAACTTCTCTCACACACATGCAAAGCTCTGCACAACACAGGACAAGAATACCAAGATCTGAGTGGTTTTAAATCCACTTCAGGCTTATTGAATTCACTAACAGACTATTCCTGAGTGTTTATCTCACTCTTGCAGGTTCCTGCTTTATTCCTGTGCGCCGGTTATTTTGTTCTTCTTTCACTCCGTCTTTCCAATCCCTGTGTTTTCCCTACCCTGCGCTTGGAAAACAACTGTTGCTAAAAAATAGGTGCCGACCCCCCAAAATAAGTTCCGGTGTCCCCCACCAGCAACCACTGGCTCCAATTAAGCAATGAGTGTGCAATATAAATCAATATAACATACCAATATGTATCTACAAGCATGTATGCATATTCACAAGTAGGTAGAGTTGGATGTCCAATGACATAGCAACAAATTAACATTTTGATTCAGCAAATCTGTGATCACATAATTCAGAACAGTGACCACATCACTTCATACTCCTTATATGCATGGGTGGGAACAACTCCAGTATTTCCGTGCAGCGTAATCACTTGGAATCAACAATGAATTCCTTCAGATTCCGAGCAAGAAATTATATGTGAAGAGTAATTCTGCATTTACCGATATTTCGTAGCCCAAAAATGTCCCTTTGTGTCCAAAATGGTATGCATGGATGCATATTGTGCTAAGAAATAGCACAAAATACTGCAGAACACAAGCTTGATAAATGTGTTCTTGGGGTAGGGTTCTACCCCAATTCACTCCTGATATTTAGCACTATTTTCTTAGCATAAAATGAGCTCTTGAATCCAAAATAGATGCAAGGATGCAGTTTGCGCTAAGAAATAGTGCTAAATGCAGAAGAAGATGAAAAGGGAGCACAAGTGCCAGCTCACAGTCGCTAAATATACTGTTGAGGTAGGATTTGTTTCCCCCAAATTACTCTTAATAACGCAAGCAGGAATAATCATGTAATTATCTGTAATTCCACCTCAAACAGTAAAAATAAATTACCTAAATTACTCTGATTACTTCAGCATAACTGAAATTTTGCCCAGGCCTACCTGTATGCCCATAGGTTCATCCTTCTCTTACCTATAATCTGTGTGTCTCCCTGTAGGAGGCTGGCCTGGCTTATAGTGGGTACCAAGGGGTACTTACACTCTGTACCAGGTCCAGTTATCCCTTATTAGTGTAGAAGAGGTGTTTCTAGCAGCTTGGGGTGATAGAAGGTAGCTATAGCAGAGCAGCTTAGGCTGAACTAGGAGACATGCAAAGCTCCTACTATACCACTGGTGTCATATGCACAATATCATAAGAAACCATAATACACAGATATACTAAAAAATAAAGGTACTTTATTTTTATGACAATATGCCAAAAGTACCTCAGTGAGTACCCTCAGTATGAGGATGCCAAATATACACAAGATATATGTACACAATACCAAAAATATGCAGTAATAGCAAAAGGAAGTAATGCAAGCAATGTAAAGTTACAGTAGATCGCAATAGGAGCACATAGGTATAGGGACAACACAAACCATATACTCCAAAAGTGGAATGCGAACCACGAATGGACCCCAAACCTATGTGAGCTTGTAGAGGGTCGCTGGGACTGTAAGAAAACAGTGAGGGTTAGAAAAATAGCCCACAAAGAGCCTGAAAAGTAGGTGTAAAGTGCACCTATAACCCCCAGAGAGCACAGAGGTCGTGATAGGGGGTTTCTGCAAGGGAGACCAACACCAGCAAAGCAACAACAGTGGATTTCCGGACCTGATTACCTGTGAAACAAGGGGACCCAGTCCAAGAGTCGCGACAATGTCGAGAGTGGGCAGATGCCCAGGAAATGCCAGCTGAGGGTGCAAAGAAGCTGCCACCGGATGGAAGAAGCTTTGGTTTCTGCAAGAACGAAGAGGACTAGGAACTTCCCCTTTGGTGGATGGATGTCCCACGTCGTGAAGAAGCTTGCAGAGGTGTTCCCACACAGAAAGACCGCAAACAAGCCTTGCTAGCTGCAAGGGTCGCGGTTAGGGTTTTTGGATGCTGCTGTGGCCCAGGAGAGACCAGGATGTCGCCACTGGATGAGGAGACAGAGGGGGCGTCCAGCAAGTCTGGGAGCCCTCAAAGAAGCAGGCAGCACCCGCAGAAGTACCGGAACAGGCACTTGGAAGAGGAGTGAACCGGAGTCCACCCAAAGTCAGAAAAGGGAGTCCCACGACGCCGGAGGACAACTCAGAAGGTTGTGCACTGCAGGTTAGAGTGTTGGGGACCAAGGCTTGGCTGTGCACGAAGGAAATCCTGGAAGAGTGCACAGGAGCTGGAGCAGCTGCAAATCACCCGGTACCCAGCAATGCAGTCTAGCGTGGGGAGGCAAGGACTTACCTCCACCAAACTTGGACTGAGGAGTCACAGTACTGTGGGAGTCACTTGGACAGAGTTGCTGAGTTCCAGGGACCATGCTCGTCGTGCTGAGAGGGGACCCAGAGGTCCAGTGATGCAGTCTTTTGTTGCCTGCGGTTGCAGGGGGAAGATTCCGTCGACCCACTGGAGATTTCTTCAGAGCTCCTGGTGCAAGAAGGAGGCAGGCTACCCCCAGAGCATGCACCACCAGGAAACAGTCGAGGAAGCCGGCAGGATGAAGCGATACAAGGTTGCAGTAGTCGTCTTTGCTACTTTATTGCGGTTTTGCAGGCGTCCTGAGCAGTCAGCGGTCGATCCTTTGGCAGAAGGTGAAGAGCGAGATGCAGAGGAACTCTGATGAGCTCTTGCATTCGGTATCTGAAGAACTCCCCAAAGCAGAGACCCTAAATAGCCAGAAAAGGAGGTTTGGCTACCTAGGAAGGAGGATAGGCTAGTAAGAAAGGTAAGAGCCTATCAGAAGGAGTCTCTGACGTCACCTGCTGGCCACTCAGAGCAGTCCAGTGTGCCAGCAACACCTCTGTTTCCAAGATGGCAGAGGTCTGGAGTACACTGGAGGAGCTCTGGGCACCTCCCCTGGGAGGTGCAGGTCAGGGGAGTGGTCACTCCCCTTTCCTTTGTCCAGTTGCGTGCCAGAGCAGCGCTGGGGGATCCCTGAACCGGTGTATACTGGCTTATGCAGAGATGGGCACCATCTGTGCCCATCAAAGCATTCCCAGAGGCTGGGGGAAGCTACTCCTCCCCAGCCCTGACACCTTTTTCCAAAGGGAGAGGGTGTAACACCCTCTCTCTGAGGAAGTCCTTTGTTCTGCCTTCCTGGGCCAGGCCTGGCTGGACCCCAGGAGGGCAGAAACCTGTCTGAGGAGTTGGCAGCAGGAGCAGCTGCAGTGAAACCCCGGGAAAGGCAGTTTGGCAGTACCCGGGTCTGTGCTAGAGACTCAGGGGATCATGGAATTGTCTCCCCAATGCCAGAATGGCATTGGGGTGACAATTCCATGATCTTAGACATGTTACATGGCCATGTTCGGAGTTACCATTGTGACGCTATACATAGGTAGTGACCTATGTATAGTGCACTCGTGTAATGGTGTCCCCGCACTCACAACGTCCGGGGAATTTGCCCTGAACGATGTGGGGGCACCTTGGCTAGTGCCAGGGTGCCCACACACTAAGTAACTTTGCACCCAACCTTCACCAGGTGAAGGTTAGACATATAGGTGACTTATAAGTTACTTAAGTGCAGTGGTAAATGGCTGTGAAATAACGTGGACGTTATTTCACTCAGGCTGCAGTGGCAGGCCTGTGTAAGAATTGTCAGAGCTCCCTATGGGTGGCAAAAGAAATGCTGCAGCCCATAAGGATCTCCTGGAACCCCAGTACCCTGGGTACCTCAGTACCATATACTAGGGAATCATAAGGGTGTTCCAGTATGCCAATGTGAATTGGTGAAATTGGTCACTAGCCTGTTAGTGACAATTTAGAAAGCAGAGAGAGCATAACCACTGAGGTTCTGGTTAGCAGAGCCTCAGTGAGACAGTTAGTCATCACACAGGGAACACATACAGGGCACACTTATGAGCACTGGGGCCCTGGCTGGCAGGGTCCCAGTGACACATACACTAAAACAACATATATACAGTGAAATATGGGGGTAACATGCCAGGCAAGATGGTACTTTCCTACACAACCCCCCCCAAACAAAGGACAATAAGACTAGCCATGACCTGATGAGTCTTCATTGTCTAAGTGGAAATATCTGGAGAGTCCATCTGCATTGGAGTGGGGACTCCCAGGTCTATGTTCCACTGTATAGTCCATTCCCTGTAGAGATATGGACCACCTCAACAATTTAGGGTTTTCACCTTTCATTTGTTTTAGCCAAAGTAGATGTTTGTGGTCTGTCTGAACAATGAAGTGAGTGCCAAACAGGTATGGCCTCAACTTCTTCAGTGCCCAGACCACAGCAAAGGCCTCCCTCTCTATGGCAGACCAACACTTTTCTCTAGGGGTCAACCTCCTGCTGATAAAAGCAACAGGTTGATCCTGGCCCTCAGAATTGAGTTGTGATAAGACTGCCCCTACCCCTAATTCAGATGCATCAGTTTGAACAATGAATTTATTGGAGTAACATGGGCTTTTTGGGACAGGTGCAGTGCACATGGCCTGTTTCAGCTCCTCAAAAGCTTTCTGACAGCTAGCTGTCCACAATGCCTTTTTAGGCATCTTTTTACTGGTGAGATCATTAAGAGGGGCTGCTATGGAGCCATAGTTTTTAATGAATCTCCTGTAATACCCAGTGAGGACTAGGAAGGCTCTCACCTGGGTCTGTGTTGTAGGGGGAACCCAATCCATGATTGTCTGGATTTTCCCCTGCAGTGGTGCAATCTGTTCTCCACCTACCAGGTGTCCCAGATAAACCACCTTTCCCTGCCCTATCTGGCACTTTGAAGCCTTGATAGTGAGGCCTGCCTTTTGCAGGGCCTCCAAAACTTTCCACAGGTGGACCAGGTGATCATCCCAGGTGGAGCTAAAGACAGCTATATCGTCCAGATATGCTGCACTAAAAGCCTCCAACCCTTGCAGGACTGTATTCACCAACCTCTGAAAAGTGGCAGGTGCATTTTTCAAACCAAAGGGCATTACTGTGAATTGGTAGTGCCCTCCAATAGTCGAAAATGCAGTTTTTGCTTTAGCATCCTCTGATAACTTGATCTGCCAGTACCCTGCAGTCAAATCAAAGGTGCTTAGATACTTGGCAGATGCCAATGTATCTATGAGCTCATCTGCCCTGGGTATACGGTGAGCATCAGTTTTTGTTACCTGGTTGAGACCTCTGTAATCCACACACAACCTCATCTCTCTTTTCCCATCTTTTGAGTGAGGCTTTGGTACAAGCACCACAGGAGTGGCCCATGGGCTTTCAGAATGCTCAAGCACTCCTAGTTCAAGCATTTTCTGAACTTCTTGTTTTATGCAGTCCCTGACATGGTCAGGCTGCCTATAGATCTTACTTTTGACAGGCATGCTGTCTCCAGTATCTATAGTGTGCTCACACCAAGAAGTGGTGCCTGGCACAGTAGAAAAGAGTTCAGAAAACTGACCTAGGAGATTTATGCAGTTGTCTTTCTGCTCAGCAGTAAGACAGTCTGCCAAAACTACACCTTCCACTAGAGCATCTTGTTCTGTGGAAGAGAAGAGATCTCTTCTTCCTGTCCTTCATCAGTTGCCATGAGCAGGGTGAGATCAGCCCTGTCATAGTAGGGTTTTAGGCGATTGACATCGAGCACCCTAAGGGGACTCCTGGCAGTGCCCAGGTCAACCAAGTAGGTGACCTCGCCCTTCTTTTCAACAATGAGATGGGGTCCACTCCATTTGTCTTGGAGTGCTCTTGGGGCCACAGGCTCCAATACCCACACCTTCTGTCCTGGTTGGTACTGAATCAGAACAGCCTTCTGGTCATGCCATTGCTTTTGGAGTTCTTGGCTGGCCTGAAGGTTTTTACTAGCCTTTTTCATGTACTCAGCCATTCAGGATCTTAGGCCGAGTACATAGTCCACTATGTCTTGCTTAGGAGCTTTTAGAGGTTGTTCCCAACCCTCCTTCACAAGTGTTAGGTGTCCTCTTACAGGATGTCCAAATAGGAGTTCAAAGGGGCTGAAGCCCACTCCTTTCTGGGGTACCTACCTGTAAGCAAAAAGGAGGCAAGGTAACAGGACATCCCATCTCCTCCTGAGTTTTTCAGGGAGTCCCATTATCATTCCTTTGAGAGTTTTATTAAACCTCTCTACCAGTCCATTTGTTTGTGGATGATAAGGTACCCCAACCACAGGTAGTGGAATAAGGGGAGCCTTTGGGGTGCCACCAGTCATGCCACTGGCTTGGCAGGTCACACAGGACTTACAAAAGTCTTTTGTGTCCTCTGACATCCTAGGCCAGTGAAACAGGGGGACAAGCCTTTCCCATGTTTTAATCTGACCCAAATGTCCAGCCAAGAGAATGTTGTGTGCCAGAGTTAGGAGGAACTCTCTGTACTGCGGGGGAATGACCAATCTCCTGGCTGCTCCAGGTTTTGGGTCCCTTGCCTCTGTGTACAAGAGGTTGTCCCCCCAGTAAACTCTATGTGAGTCACTGACATCCCCATTTTGCTGTTTGACAGCTTGCTGTCTTAGACCCTCTAATGTGGGACAGGATTGCTGTGCCACACTCAGCTCCTCCCTGGCAGGCCCCCCTCCACCCAAAAGCTCAGCAGTGTCTGCTGCCAGCTCCTCTAGTGAAGGTTCTGCACAGGGGGAAATTCTTCTTCCTCAGAAGTAGAATCATCTGTAGAGGGAGGGAAAGTGGGTAGGGAGTAACCCTTACTAACCCTAGCTTTAGGGAGCACTTGGTCCATTGTTCCAGGATCCAAGTCACCCTGTCCTTTTTGCTTTTTGGCCTGAGCCCTTGTCAAAGCAAAAATATGCCCAGGAAAGCCCAGCATTGCTGCATGAGCCTCCAACTCCACTTCTGCCCAAGCTGATGTCTCTAAATCATTTCCTAGTAGACAGTCTACAGGTAAATCTGAAGCAACCACAACTTTCTTTGGACCAGTAACCCCCCCCAGTTGAGATTCACAACAGCCATGGGGTGGCTAAGAGTGTTGTTATGAGCGTCTGTCACTTGGTACTGGTGACCAAGTAGGTGTTGTTCATGGTGTACCAGTTTCTCTATTACCATGGTAACACTGGCACCTGTGTCCCTGTAGGCCTGAACCTCAACACCATTGATTAGGGAAAGTTGCTTGTACTTATCCATATTAAGGGGACAAGCAACCAAGGTGGCCAAATCAATGGCACCTTCAGAGACTAGCACAGCCTCTGTGGTCTCCCTAACAAGACCAACCCCAACTAAATTACCAAAAGTGAGCCCAGCTACTCCCTTGGATTGGCTATTAGTAGGTTTGTTCCCACCACCACCGCTATTACTAGGGGCACTAGAGGTTGCAGTAGGGGTTGTGGTAGTGGGAGGCTTGGTGCTTTTCTTTGGACAACTGGCATCAGTTGTCCAATGGCCTTTTACTTTACATAAATAGCACCATGGTTTCTTTACTTGATTAGAAGAGGATTTGGACCCACCACCCCCACCAGAGTGTTTTTGTGGGCCAGATGAAGACTCATTTTTAGATTTGTCCCCACCCTTGTCTGAAGACTTACCATCCTTCTTCTTGCCATCCTTGTCACCCCCTGTATGAACTTCTCTGTTCACTCTTGTCTGACCCATTTGTCTGCCTTCTTTCCCAATTCTTGGGGAGAGGTCAGATCGGAGTCCACTAGATATTGGTGTAACAAATCAGACACACAGTTATTCAGAATATGCTCTCTCAGGATTAGATTGTACAGGCTTTCATAGAAACTTTGCTGCCATGTAACCACCCCTCCAAGGCCTTCACTGAATAGTCAACAAAGTCTACCCAGTCTTGTGAGGACTCTTTTCTGGTTTCTCTGAACTTAATCCTGTATTGTTCAGTGGTTAAGCCAAATCCATCCAAGAGTGCATTCTTCAAAACTGTAAAATTATTGGCATCACTTCCCTTAACAGTAAGGAGCCTATCCCTACCACTGAAAGATAGCCATAGGATAACAGCCCACTGCCTTTGAGGGACCCCCTGTACCATACAGGCCCTCTCAAGTACAGCAAACCACTTGTTAATGTCATCCCCCTCCTTGTAAGGGGGAACTATCATGTGCAGATTCCTGGAATCATGCTCTTTAACAGGATTGCTATCAGGAATACTGCTGCTGCCACCATGGGGTCCAAACCCCAACCTCTGTCTCTCTTTTTCCTAGTCTAGGGATTCCCTGTCTAGAGCCAGCTGTTGCTGTTTAAGCTTCAGCCTGGTCTCTTCCACTCTCAACTTATTGAGTTCCCTTTCTAACATTTTGTCATCAGGGTGGGTGGGTTGGGAATGTTTTGACACAGAAGAAAGATTGGAATGAGCAGAGGGAGACCTGTCCCTAACAGTTGGCACTCTAACAACCTGGTCTCCAGGAACAAAAACATCCCTACTATGATGGGAGCTTCTATTACTACCAGCATTGCTAGGTGGTCTGCTAAGGGGCAGATTAGGAAGGGAACCATGTAACACTCCCTCAAGGGGCTCCCCTGAGTCAGAGTGTGAGCCATCTATCAACTTTTCAGATGAGGTGCCACCCAGGGCCTTATCATTCTCAATAAGCATATTAGACAGAAATTCTCTAGTAGGGTTCTTTCCTACCACTAAACCTCTATCAATGCAGAGACTCCTTAGGCTCTTAAAGTTAAGGTGGTCATAAGTTGTATTGACCAATTTAAGAGGAGTTCCTACACCAGACATGATAGAAAAGGTTTAGAGACAGATAAAAGATAGAAAAAGTTTCAGGACTTTTTAAAGAACAGAAAAAAAAGTTTTCACTTTTGTGAAACTTTTTAGAAAGTTTAGGAGTACTTTTCAGCACTTAGCAGATAGTGTAAGAGAAGAAAAGCAAAACTTTTTGGTTAGGTGTACATACACTGAACTTGTTTTGTATATTATTCTCTTATGAAAAGTACACAATGACAAAGTGGTAAGTAGTTGCAAGTACTTATCCCACCGCTGCACAACCAATGTAGGAGGCTGGCCTGGCTTGTAGTGGGTACCAAGGGGTACTTACGCTCTGTATCAGGTCCAGTTATCCCTCATTAGTATAGAAGAGGTGTTTCTAGCAGCTTAGGCTGATAGAAGGTAGCTATAGCAGAGCAGGTTAGGCTTAACTAGGAGACATGCAAAGCTCCTACTATACCACTGGTGTCATTTGCACAATATCATAAGAAACCACAATACACAGATATACTAAAAATAAAGGTACTTTATTTTTATGACAATATGCCAAAAGTATCTCAGTGAGTACCCTCAGTATGAGGATGCCAAATATACACAAGATATATGTACACAATACCAAAAATATGCAGTAATAGCAAAAGGAATTAATGCAAGCAATGGAAAGTTACAGTAGATTGCAATAGGAGCACATAGGTATAGGGGCAACACAAACCATATACTCCAAAAGTGGAATGCAAACCACGAATGGACCCCAAACCTATGTGAGCTTGTAGAGGGTCGCTGGGACTGTAAGAAAACAGTGAGGGTTAGAAAAATAGCCCACCCCAAGACCCTGAAAAGTAGGTGTAAAGTGCACCTATAACCCCCAGAGAGCACAGAAGTCATGATAGGGGGTTTCTGCAAGGGAGACCAACACCAGCAAAGCAACAACAGTGGATTTCCGGACCTGAGTACCTGTGAAACAAGGGGACAAAGTCCAAGAGTCGCGACAATGTCGAGAGTGGGCAGATGCCCAGGAAATGCCAGCTGAGGGTGCAAAAAAGCTGCCACCGGATGGAAGAAGCTTTGGTTTCTGCAAGAACGAAGAGGACTAGGAACTTCCCCTTTGGAGGATGGATGTCCCATGTCGTGAAGAAGATTGCAGAGGTGTTCCCACACAGAAAGACCACAAACAAGCCTTGCTAGCTGCAAGGGTCGCGGTTAGGGTTTTTGGATGCTGCTGTGGCCCAGGAGGGACAAGGATGTTGCCACTTGGATGAGGAGACAGAGGGGGCGTCCAGCAAGTCAGGGAGCCCTCACAGAAGCAGGCAGCACCCGCAGAAGTACCGGAACAGGCACTTGGAAGAGGAGTGAACCGGAGTCCACCAGAAGTCAGAAAAGGGAGTCCCACGACACCGGAGGACAACTCAGAAGGTTGTGCACTGCAGGTTAGAGTGTCGGGGACCCAGGCTTGGCTGTGCATGAGGGAAATCCTGGAAGAGTGCACAGGAGTCGGAGCAGCTGCAAATCACCCGGTAACCAACAATGCAGTCTAGCGTGGGGAGGCAAGGACTTACCTCCACCAAACTTGGACTGAGGAGTCACTGGACTGTGGGAGTCACTTGGGCAGAGTTGCTGAGTTCCAGGGACCACGCTCGTCGTGCTGAGAGGGGACCCAGAGGACCGGTGATGCAGTCTTTTGTTGCCTGCGGTTGCAGGGGGGAAGATTCCGTCGACCCACGGGAGATTTCTTCAGAGCTCCTGGTGCAAGAAGGAGGCAGGCTACCCCCAGAGCATGCACCACCAGGAAACAGTCGAGAAAGCCGACAGGATGAAGCGATACAAGATTGCAGTAGTCGTCTTTGCTACTTTGTTGCGGTTTTGCAGGCGTCCTGAGCAGTCAGCGGTCGATCCTTTGGCAGAAGGTGAAGAGGGAGATGCAGAGGAACTCTGATGAGCTCTTGCATTCGGTATCTGAAGAATTCCCCAAAGCAGAGACCCTAAATAGCCAGAAAAGGAGGTTTGGCTACCTAGGAAGGAGGATAGGCTAGTAAGAAAGGTAAGAGCCTATCAGAAGGAGTCTCTGACGTCACCTGCTGGCACTGGCCACTCAGAGCAGTCCAGTGTGCCAGCAACACCTCTGTTTCCAAGATGGCAGAGGTCTGGAGCACACTGGAGGAGCTCTGGGCACCTCCCCTGGGAGGTGCAGGTCAGGGGAGTGGTCACTCCCCTTTCCTTTGTCCATTTTCGCGCCAGAGCAGGGCTGGGGGATCCCTGAACCGGTGTAGAATGGCTTATGCAGAGATGGGCACCATCTGTGCCCATCAAAGCATTCCCAGAGGCTGGGGGAAGCTACTCCTCCCCAGCCCTGACACCTTTTTCCAAAGGGAGAGGGTGTAACACCCTCTCTCTGAGGAAGTCCTTTGTTCTGCCTTCCTGGGCCAGGCCTGGCTGGACCCCAGGAGGGCAGAAACCTGTCTGAGGGGTTGGCAGCAGGAGCAGCTGCAGTGAAACCCCGGGAAAGGCAGTTTGGCAGTACCCGGGTCTGTGCTAGAGACTCAGGGGATCATGGAATTGTCTCCCCAATGCCAGAATGGCATTGGGGTGACAATTCCATGATCTTAGACATGTTACATGGCCATGTTCGGAGTTACCATTGTGACGCTATACATAGGTAGTGACCTATGTATAGTGCACTCGTGTAATGGTGTCCCCGCACTCACAACGTCCGGGGAATTTGCCCTGAACGATGTGGGGGCACCTTGGCTAGTGCCAGGGTGCCCACACACTAAGTAACTTTGCACCCAACCTTCACCAGGTGAAGGTTAGACATATAGGTGACTTATAAGTTACTTAAGTGCAGTGGTAAATGGCTGTGAAATAACGTGGACGTTATTTCACTCAGGCTGCAGTGGCAGGCCTGTGTAAGAATTGTCAGAGCTCCCTATGGGTGGCAAAAGAAATGCTGCAGCCCATAAGGATCTCCTGGAACCCCAGTACCCTGGGTACCTCAGTACCATATACTAGGGAATCATAAGGGTGTTCCAGTATGCCAATGTGAATTGGTGAAATTGGTCACTAGCCTGTTAGTGACAATTTAGAAAGCAGAGAGAGCATAACCACTGAGGTTCTGGTTAGCAGAGCCTTAGTGAGACAGTTAGTTCTGGCTGGCAGGGTCCCAGTGACACATACACTAAAACAACATATATACAGTGAAATATGGGGGGTAACATGCCAGGCAAGATGGTACTTTCCTACACTCCCCTCACTACGCACATGATACCAACTGAGAAAATACAAAAACAAATGTAAGGCACAGGGACTTTTCAGTCATATTTTAACATAGAGCTGCACTGCTTATTTAATTTATGAACATTCTATTGGTGCTAAAATGTCTCCCCCTGGGCATTTCAAAGTGCTAGGATGCAAATAACATAACCACTCTTTTACTATGTGTTAGTTGGGATGTTTACATGGAAAGTGTACCTTGAGAGCACAAATCCATCCTGTTTCTTGATCAAGCATCAGCCAGTAACACGTGATACCTGTATATTGATTAGGAAGGATATGCCTAAGGATGGTAAGGACAGTTTCCGGTGGATGAGTGTACCAGTAGGTGAGATATAAAGCGATCAGGTGTAGTCCAGCTCACAGTTGCGATAATAACTCATTTTGGCCTTTTTAGGACTGCCGTTAGCCAAGATCTTCTGCTTTATTAAAATTCTATGTATAATATCATTACTTAAGGGGCCTTCAGCCAGCTCTCTTCATCCATTGGCATGTTGTAGTGTCATTCACATTTTGCTTCTGCCCACTACACCATACAGAAATGGGCAATGGGTCAGCCTACTCGATCACGTTAATTTCACTTTGCGTGACCACATCTTTCAAAATGAGCACTTACACAAACAAGGTAGTTCCTTTCAGTGACAATGTTTTTAGTTTATAATTACTTAAGTGTTGTCCTTTGTTATGACAGCCTAATGTTATAGCAGGACGCTTTTGTGATAAAGAAGGCACATTCCATCCTTATCAGTTCCTGTCTCCTGTGAATGGTAGCAGAAATTGCTTTTGGCATACCTTTTGTTAATCTGACTACTGCAATTTCACAGTATAACCGATTATGTCCATTTGAAATGGTTCTGTATTGTTATGCATTCTTTCCTTTTTTCTTTCTTTCTTAAAGGCAAGAGGCTTAGAAGCCAAGGCCAGACCACTTGACTTTTTTCAAGTCTGTGTCAGGGAAGACCTTTTCTTTTTACTAAAATTTAGTATGTGACATAGAGACCTATAAGGATTTTCAGGCAGACATCATACATTCTTCCGTGGGTGTGTCACTCCCATTTGCCAAGGGACAATGTGTAAGCCCACCTCAGCCACTTTTTAGGTTTGTGTCAGGCAAGACTTTTTTTTTTTTTTACTAAAAGTACGTACGTAACATAGTTACCTATAAGGATTTTCAGGCAGACATCATGCATTGGTCCGTGGGTGTGTCACTCCCATTTACCAAGGGATAATGCGTAAGCCCACTTCAGCCATTGGCTGACTTCACTTCAAGTTGCAGCACAGTTCCCTTTCACAAGGAGTGCATCCACACACAAAACAGTTCCCTTCAATGCCATGGAGTACTATGCTAATGTATAATTTTTTAAGACCAAAAAACATTTTTAGTTTCAGTCAATGTTTTATTTTACATTGATAAGGGCCCAGCAGCTTCCCAAACAATACAACTTTTCAAAAACCATGACAAACCAAACAAAACATTTCTGAAAGGCTGGTGGAATATGCCATACTCATTGGCTTGCGAATGCTTTTTTGATCTCTTCATCTTCCCCTAGCTTGTGTTAACGCAAAATGACCTAATTTAAAATTATTAACAAGTGTTTATGTGATCAAATAATGAATTTGTTAGAAAATGGTTAAAGTAGAAAACGAATGTGCACGTTTGAAATTGTGACCTCGGAGACTGTCCACCAAGATTCACGAATGTACTAATAAAATGACTAGCATACATGAAATATAGAAAAATGTATAAAATAATGTAGTAATGTGTCATATTGAGAGATAAAACCTATGTTTTGCAATGATGGTAGGCATTAACTTAGCTAATGTATTGGCCTAGTTTTGCCAGGCCACATGCAGAAGCTGTATTTCCTTGCGTTTAATGGAAAATGCTGACAAGCTGAACTGCTCATTGTTTAATAAAATTTGTTTAGCTGAAACCTCTACCTGAACTGACAGACAGGAGATGATAAAACTAGAATTGTAGCGATTAAGAGTGTAAAGCGCACTCAGTGTACTTTCCCAGGACTTGAACAATAAATGCACTGACTGGAGAAGAAAATGCAACATTTTCAATACCTGACAAGCCGGATGATGAGGACATCGTAAAGTGAACTAATCAACGACGTGAGAACTGTGGAATATTAGAATTCATAGATTTGGAATAAAACAATTATGGGGGAGAGTCATAACTGGTGATTAATTGACCAATTGGAAATTGGGGGATAGTCTGGGTAACTTTGATATAACAACCTGACAGAGGGGAGAAGAGAGGAGACAGACCGAAGGAGAGAGATGTCAGATGCCAGGCACAGATGCTAGATGTTGCAAAGGCAATTCGAGATTCTGTCATTGGGCTAATGCTTTTGTGAGACTTAAATATGATGCTGACCGACTGATGAACTGAAGACGAAAACTGACTTTGTTGCTGATCCATACTGAGGATAGGTAGATATGAGAGTGTGACTGAATATAACTTTATGCCTTTTCTTTCTAGGTACTAACTGCGCTGTCTAAATTGTTTTTCTTCGTTAGATGTTTTTTTTTTTTTCCAAGTTCTTGTTCTAAATTGTTTTTGTATGTGGTCCCACATGCTGATGCTAATCTGGACTAGATGAGGTTTCCCTTATATGACAATCTGACTGACTTAAGAGACAAATGATTGACGGACTTTTTTGCTGAACTCTATGAATAGGGAAAACTTGTTACCCTTGATCTTTCTATTGAATCTTACTAATGCATTAGAATATGTTTTGATGCAAGTTTTGGTTAGATTATGTTTTTGGCGCCTTATAGTAAACTAATATGAAATTATTTTGATTTGATTTGAATTGCGTTGAATTAATCTTATGACTTAGTTTTGTAAGAAATAGGGAAATAAAAGCACTAAAACGTTTAACAAGTTGTGGTTATTCATGACTGGAGGGTCATGGGATGTTGTGTTCTTTTGATTAATTGCTGATGATGACTAATGTTTATTGAGTTGTGTATTGATCATTAGAGTACCAGCCATAGCCTAGCTAGGATACTCCATGTGAATCAAAAGGTTCATCGACCTATGCGCGTCCCATTGTAAGTTTACTTATTAAGGACCAGGCGTATATTGCATTGTGCCGCCAAATGACCAGAATAAAGTGGACATCTCCTATTCGTCTTCTAATAGTTCATATGTATTCTTGCCTGAGGTACTGGGTACAAAAAACATGTTTGGCGATTTCTACTATCTTTCTTCTACTTTTACTTTTTCCACATTGTATCCTTAAAATATATGTAGGATTGTTAATTGTTTCTTCGTGGTTGCTGATGGCAACTTTTGTTTGTTCTTCTCATGCACTAAATAATGGGCTCATTCTCGGTTTGCGTTCCATGTACAAATAAATATTAACATACATAAATTGAGTTCAGGAGGCATTTGACAAGTGCCTCAGGATGCAGACCTCACATGGTGCTACTGTGAGTCACACGTGATTGGCTGATGTCACTTAAGTATCTCGGTAAAGAGATTTCACATAATAACACTGGTGAATGTCCATTATGGGTTTTACAAACAACCCAGGATGTCCATGGAAGCCTTGGCAAGCTTTAGTTTGTTTGAGGTGGGAAAGAAGTTGCACGGGGCAGAAGTGACTCTTAGAAAGTTCTCTGGCTTGAAGTCCACCTATTTCGAAGGCTCGACCCCGTTTCATACAGTGCAAATGTTTTTGAAGTTGGCAGTTCTGGGGATGTCCTTGCATTCTCAAGCTAAATATTATACATTGGAAAGCTTAGAGTGTAAGTGAAATCACAATACATTTGCAATTTACAGCATTGTATTTGTAGATCAAACATGTAATCTGTGGTTCCGAAATTTCGATTGAGGGTCAACATTTTCTCTAAAGTCACAGATTCACTCCAAGTTAAGGAACTTTGAATGGGGTTAAAGAGTCATTCTAAGGGTTTGAAAGTTTCTGAGAATCCGTTTTTTTTGCTATTTACCTTAAGGATATACTTAGAGTGGACACATCCATGTGTTGCCCTTCCTGATACACCATCTTTAGCCACCTCCAACTGGGTAGACACATGCACCTTTTCTCAGCACTGAAACCTCAATGACAGAAGGCACCAGCAGGAGGCCAGAAATCTAAATCTGTCAAGGCTCCTAGACTTCATTACTTATGCTTCTATTTTAGAGTTACAGGACCCGATTCAGGAAGGTTTATATACATGATTCAGGAAGGTAAATATACACATGTAGATATCCTACTACACCTAGGTGTAGGCAACCAATCTTCTGCTAGTCACCATTCCTAAGTGTATATTGACATCTGGGTACAGAATTGCATGTCTTCACTCCCTTCGGTTCAGTGGGGGAGACATCTAAGACTACATTTTTCACATGTTGGCAGTGAGCTTCACCACTGGGACACACACACCCACACATATAGTATATATATATATATATATATATATATATATATATATATATATATATATATATATATATATATATATATATATATATATATATATATATACATACATACATACATATATATATATTTGACACCGCCAGCATTCTGGATGTGCCACTGAAGTAGGACGATATATTTACATAAATAACCTACTGGTGACAGTCCGTACGGTAGGTAGTTATAGTTAGGACCGCATTCCCATAAACAAAGCATTTTTTGTTTTGCCATTTGACAAATCTTCATGAAATTTTCAAAAGTAGTGGCCTGGTCACTTCGGTGTGATTAGTCAAGCAGGCGCTGAGAAAAATAGGCATCCCAAAACGGTAATGTCATATGAGATATCATCAGTGATGTCACTGATCATGTCATAAGTGATGTAATATGTGAGGTCATAAGCAGTGCATTACGGGAGCGCCAGTTATAGTTAGCTCAGGTAACTATAACTGCTGAATTTCTACGGTTTTGTACAAATACATTTTAGAACCTAACTATAACGTCCATGTAACCTCTGTTTTTTTCAGTGAATTTCTAAGGTTTTATAAATTCTATTTCCTAACTAAAACGTCCCTGTTACTTTTGTTTTTTTCAGTGAATTTCTATGTTTTTTTAATGTATAGTAATTTTAATTACTATACGTTAATCCAACCTCCACAGCGCACAGCCTCATGCCCTGCGGCAGTTGGCCACAGACCCTGAGGCCAACCCCCTTTAAGCACCCAACCATGCATTTCCTTCACCCATGCTCAGAGGAGGTTGCCCGCAAGTCTTGGCCTGCAGCCAGACCCTGCGGCCAACACTCCCCAACCACCCAAACCCATGCTGTGCACAGCCCTTTCGCCGTGCGTGGCAGGAGTTAGCCGCAGCTTCTCTGGGTATGAGAATAGGGGTGTATCTGGGGGTGAGAGTGGCTGTCAGATTGTCTAAGTGTGAGAGTGTTTATATCAGTGTTTTAAGAGTGCGTCAGTCTTTGTGCGGGTCTCTGAGTGGCTGCATGAGGGTGTCAGTGGGTGTGTAAGTGAGTGTGTGAGTGTCTGTGTGGGTCTGTGAGTGGGTGCGTAAGTGTCTAAGTGGGTGCGTGAGTGGGAGAAATTGATTGAAAGAGAGAAAGAAAGTGAGAGCCCTTATGGGCTATGTGGGACCACGAGGAAGCCCTCAAGGGCTCCTCCACGGTCCCTACTTTAAAAAACAAAAAACATATGTATTTTAAGCAATGCCCTTACGGGCTACCTGGCACTGCAGGGGAAGCCTTAAGGCTTCCCTCGCCATGCCAATGCGCACGGAGCTGCTTTGACAGCAGCTCCCTGCTAGCTGAACCATTTCATCTCTGTCCCCTGCACTCGTGCAGAGATGAAACTTTGGATTTTGACAGAGGGACCTGCTTTAAAGGTCCCGCTGTCAAAACCCGAAGTGCTTGCTGTGGCTTGACTGCAGCTGCAGCAGCCAAGCCACAGCAAACAGCTATGTCCCGAGGGTGGGCACCCCGGGACATAGCAGGAGCCAGCCCTGGGAGGTGGTGGTCCCCAGGGCAATCTGAGGCTCCTCAAGGGGGGTTGTGTGGCCTCCCCTCCAATGAGATCCTCACACCAGGGGAGGTGGTTGGAGCAGCATGGGGTCCACAGGGCCCACAGCGTTAAGTACAAGATCACCCCGGGGAGGTGGTGGTCCCCAGGTGGACACAGGGCCCCCCCGCTTTAATTGCAAGATTGCCCCAGGGAGGTGGTGGTCCCTGGGGCAGCGGGGCACCACAGGGCCTCTCGCTTTAATTACAAGATTGCCCCGGGGAGGTGGTGGTCCCCGGGACAGCAGGAGGGGGCCAGGATGCCCCCTCCCTCATATTATAATAATGCCCAGGGGAGGTGACGGTCTCCAGAGCAGTGGTGGGGGCCAGGAGCCCCCTCACTTTTTTTTTTTTTAAAAAGCCCCCAGAACTTGGCCCACCTTCTTGGATCCACTGTGTCTCCGCTTGTAAAATCAACAAAAAAAATGCTTTTTAGCCCTGGTGCGGGTCCCTTTGGGACCCCACCACCAGAGCTAAGGGGTCAGGGTGCCCATACCCTGGATCCTTTTATTTGTATTTACTTTTTTGGGGGACTTGGTTGAACCCGAGTCCCAAGATGGCTGACAACACTTCAACAGCTTCTGTTGTTGTAGTGTTATCCGCCAATCAGATCTCAGCACAAGATCGTTAGGGGGTAGCAAATCTTTTGCGTCCCTATACAAATTTGTTTTCCCCTTAATTTCTCAAAAACAACTGAACGGAATTACACCAAAACAAACAAAAAAAAACACTTTTTCTGGACCTGGACCTACCTTCCTGTCGAATTTGGTGTAATTCAGTCCAGTCGTTTTTGCGCTATCACTGTTCAAAATCCTTATGGAAAAATAAATGGAGAAAACGTGCTTTTGGACCCCCCTTATTTTCTTGTCCTCCCCCCGTCTCCAGACGGATGACCCGGAAACTTTCCAGGCAGCAGCTGACGAAACTGACAAATTGTTGGGGAAAGTTTTGTGAGGATTCGTCAAGAGGTGCCAAAGATAGAGGCAAGTAAAAAAACACTTTGTATACAAACATGATCCTACCTATAACTACCTAATGATGGCGACCGCCACTAGGTAATATATTAGAGGAATATTTGGGTTTCCTAACACCTTTGCCACAGTTTGACGAATCTCCACAAAACTTTTTTTTTTTAAAGTTCATCCTTTTAAGCATCTACTTTGAACATTTTGTGGTGATCTGTCAAGAATGAAGGGGGTCCCAAAATGCAGTTTCCTTATCCAATTTCTATAGATGATTTTGAAAAATGCTATCCACAATGGCAGAACAGAATTACACCAAATTTGGAAGAAAGCTAGACCTTTACAAAGAAAGCGTGATTTTGTGATTTGATGTAAATCCATTCAGTCGTTATGGTGAAAGGTAGCAGCACCCTGACCCCCCCGGACCTTGAAAGGGGTACCCAGAGGGAAATGGGCAATTTGTTATTTGGGTTGCCGCGATCATGCGAGACAGTCTCATGGAAGCTCAATGGATGTTCTCGCGCCACAAGAGTACGGGATCGGAAAAGCATTTGCTGCAGGGCCTGGCCACATGCTCACGCCACTCATGGTGATGAACAACTTAATTTACATTAAAAAAATAGAAATTCACTTTTAAAATGTTAAAGTGATGCTATGTTTACAAATTGTAAGAGTATCCTACTTTACTTAAGAAAAAAATCACAAATTTACTGAAAAAACACAGATTGAAGGGACATTATTTAGGTGAAAATATAAGTTAAAACATGGCTTTTTAAACTAACAACACCGCCGAAATTCCCTCAGTTATAGATATGTCAAGTAGTTGTAACTCATGGCCTAAAGTAATTACAACTCGTACCCCTGCCATGCATAGTGTTGTCATCAATGATATTATTTCAGATGTCATTAGGGACCTCCAGTCATTGACCATGTCATTTAATATGTGAGATTATATTTATATATATATATAATTCTTTATATATATATATATATATATATATATATATATATATATATATATATATATATAGAGAGAGAGAGAGAGAGAGAGAGAGAGAGAGAGAGAGAGAGAGAGAGAGAGACACACAAACACACACCAAATACTAACACCTGGTTAGCGGGACAAAATAAATAATTGCAAGACATAAACAAAACAATGAAGCATGACTGGAGAGACTAGAAGCAGATATTAAAATGAAAAAACAAAGGAACTTTGCCAAAAGATATACAAGACTATGAAACAGGAAGGATCTTTAAGTTTAACAAAAGATTTGATAGCGTGTATGAGGACCAACGAAGGATGATTCTGGATACCCCAGAAGTCTTAATTGGAGAATCAGTGGGTAAAGAAGCAACATCAGGAACAGAAAAACCGAGAATTGAAGGACCCAGTGCCTGAGGAAGTGACAGTAACATTTTGGCCACTACAACGTTTTTACAGCAATTATGCCTTTTGAGGAAGGGGCATATAAAAAACCAACTGTCCTCCACAGGAAGGGGACAAACCTCAAGGGATGGCGGAGGCAGAGGCAGAAAAAGAGGCACCAGGGGCAAAGGAGAAGGAAACACCTCCATGGGAACACAAAGAAGAGATACAGCTGCAAAATAATGACAGAACTGAACAATATGGTAATAAAAATCTAACAGAATATTAGCTCCTGCAGAACTGAATGCAATGGGCCTAGATCTCTCCTTTTGCCCCTCAAAGCATTTCAATTTTGTGAAACTCAGGACTGATATTTTTTAACTAGTTAGGAAGCTCAAACTGAAAAAAGCCTTCAAGATAGACCTCAAATCTAAAGAATAAAATATCAGAAATAATGTACCAGAAACTGATTTGTTGGTGGGTGATGTTGATATTGTCATAATTTTGTATGAATTACAGTAGGGAGAAGAGGGCAAAAGTATTGAAGAGATGCTACATGAATTGAATATTGTTTATGACTCAAATGTTGAAAATTATTTCAAACCTAAGTCCTAAGTCTGAGTTTACCCCAGTGATTTCTTATGATTCAGTTGATGCATTTAATGACACTGCGGTTACAGACCTTAGAAGACTCAGGACACGCACCACTAGCTCCATACAAAATATCAGTTGGTCACAAAGAAAGGGTAGTGAATCATTGGCAAATGATAAAGGCATTGGCTTACACCCAGCTGACAAAGGCTGCAATGTGGTGGTTATGATAATTGAAATGTACATCAATAAAGCATCCAGACAACAGAACGAACCAGGGTGCTACATTAGTATTATTCAGACAGAATACAAAACGACAATAGTACAATTGTGGGATCTATTCAATACATGGAAAGACAAATGGCTTATGAGGTGGAAGAGTATCAGTACCTGAATAATAACCATCCTAAATTGCCTTTCTTATATTTACTACCTGAAAATCACAAGTCAGCTCACAATCCACCTAGGAGGCCTGTAGTGTCCTTTAAGGGGAGCCTTTTGGAAAATACTTCATGTTACATTTCTTTTTTGCTCAGGCCTTTTGTGAATGCCCTCCCATTGCACATTGAGGATATGAAAGATTTCCTTAAGCTCATTGCTGCTATTCACTGGGAGGATAACTGTCTCCTAATGACCATGGATGTTAAATCTTTACACATGTTTAACACTCATGAAGATGGAATCACAGTAAAAGAAAATGTCTTGAGGGCTAGACCTATATCGCTGTATGCTCACACACAGATGCTTTTGCAGATGATGCAATTTTGTCTATATAATAATATTTTCATGTTCAATGGTTAACTGTATAGACAAACTTGGGGGACTACAATGGGCATCTGTTTCATCCCCAGCTACACTAATCTTTTCATGGGCTGGTGGGAGGAACAGGTACCCACCTCCCCTGAATATGAAGAGGACATGAAACAAGATCTTGTTATGAATATGGTTCACAGACGACCTATTCCTGATTTGGCAGAGTTCTAAGTAAGAGGCTATGGACTTTGTGGACAGATTAAATAACAATACCTATAATCTTGAAATTACATGCCATATCAGTGACTCTAAAATTGTATTTTAGGATGTGGAGGTTGAGGCGGTTGCAGAGAAACGGACTTCTAAACGATTTAGAAAACCTACAGTAGGCAACACTTTAATCCATGCCCTAAGTAACCTACCTGACCAACTCAAACGGCGTATCCCATATGTGGAATCTGTAAGAGACAGACATAATTGCAGCAGTGATAGGGATATCCAGAAAGAACTGATGACTGTGCAGGACAGATTCAGATAAAGTGGATTTCCCAAATGGGTCCTTTAGAAAGCAATAAGTAGGATCAAAACTAAGACTAGGGAGGAGATTTTGTTTGCCTTTACCAAACCTACTCTGGAAAATGAAAATATCACACAACTGATCACAACTTACAACAGTGACAGTGGATTAGCCAATAAGGTTCTTACTAGAACTTGAAAATACTAAAGTGTGACACTGTCATAGGGACTCTTATTAATGGCAACCCCTCCATCAATACAGAAAAAGTAAATCACTTTGAGATCTTGGGATGCAAGGGGATATTACCACTGTTACAGACTCAATAAAACAAGATCCCAATAGATTGAGGGGCTTCTTTTCCTGTGGCAAATGTAAGGCATGCACTAATTCATGTAACTGTGAAGAATATACCACAGGGACTAACCAGGTGAAATAAATAATGCAGTTCATCACTTATGTGGGTTACATTCTGGAATGTCCCTATGGTTTCAAATATGTGGGAAGTGCCATCCACCCGTCATACAAATGTATATTAGAACACAGGTGTGCCATCACCAACAAAGATCCCCACTACCCAGTTACCAGACATTTTGAACAGCTACACTTTAGTGATTGGAGAGCTCTGAAATACTACATTATTGAAAGAATAGAAGAACACCATAAGGAAGGGAACAGAGTACTGCAATTAAGCAGGAGAGAGTCATGTTATATCATTGTACTAGATACTAAAGCCTCAAATAGTTTGAATTTGGATGAAGCATTATATGTGCATCCTGAATAGACTAGTATCCCCAGAATGAATTGTTGTTTATGGAAGTTGTATGGTGCCATTTGTTTCGAATGGGCATTTGTTTTTGACAGGTGAATGTAAAAATGTTTTAAACTCACCTCTCTTTTTTGTATATTTTTTCTTTCAGAAGGAGAGGAAGGGACTCGCTAGACCATGGCTGGTAAAGAGAGGGTGTCTTGGCTGAGGCACCCTATCAATCACTTCCACAACTACAAAGCAAGTTTTGGTTTTGAAATTTTCTTATCTGTTAACAGTTTGTCTTTTGGTATATACTAAGTTGGGTGTAGAACTGAGAAGCAACCCGGGCTCTGAGGATATGGTGTGACATTTCTTTTCATTATTATTTGACTTAATGTAGATTTGCAGTAATGCTCCCATAGACCCCTCTGCCCAATGGGGCTCGGTTGGTGGAAAATGAACCTTTTTTAAGTATGAACACTCATCATCGATTATTCTCCTTCACAGACTCCCTATATTACCAATATGGAGAAAACACTTCTTGTGAGTTCAGAGTTACAGTCACAAGCTGTTCGATATGCATTATTACTTGATCATTATCAACTGTTATTATACTGGTCTGCTTTCAATATTGGGTTTATGACTTTGGCCACTTGGGGTGGATTGAATGAGGCCTGAATAATCTATGGTATATATTAATATGACATAATTGTAAGTGACTTCATTGCTTTTGTTTTTCCTGTTTACAAGGAAGTGTCCTTATTCAGATTACGTACAACACAAAAGTGATTTTATAGGAATCTTGAGTAAAAACAAAAACATGCTTATGTGATGACATAATTTCTGTAATACTTCATTTGCCTTTTTAAATGGGGCCAAAGTTAAGGTGGGCTCCATGCCGAGCATACCTAGTCCTTTGTCTGTCGGTTTGATTTCAACATACTAGTGTGACCAAGGCCATTTGGCAGAAACGCGTTGAATGTGTCAGTGTAATAAAAATAAAACCTCGGAAGTTCCTGCATATATATATATAAAAATTAAAGGTTAAAGTGATGATATAGTTAAGTTAAAATGTAAAATGTAAGTTAAAATGTAACATTTTAAGCTAAAAAGAAACACTGAAATCAGTCATAGTTAAATCAAGTAACAATAACTTGTGCACTTGTCATGCACAGAAATGTCATTAATGTTATCATTTCAGATGTCAAGAAGTCATCAGTGATGTTATTAATAATATCATAGAACATGTCATGAGTAATGTAATTTATAAGGTCAAATTTGAATTCATAAGCAGGGCATGCCAAGTCAGCAAGTTATAGTTACTTGATGCAACTATAGCCGGTGAATTTCAATGCGTTTTTTAGTTTAAAACATTACTTTTTAACCTAACTATAATGTCACTTTACCCTTTGTTCTTTTCAGTGAATTTCTGAGGGTGTTTTAGTGTAAAGTAAGGTATTTTTACTATACCCAGCTATAATGTCAATTTAACCATTGTTTTCTTTCAGTGAATCTCTAGGGTTAAATTAAAATATTATTACTATTCCCATCCACGGCAAGCAGCCAACACCTTGCCATACACGGCCTTCGGCAGGGTGTAGACTGTGCAGAGAAGTGTTTGTGAGGGACTGAGAGTCAACCTTTGATGCTGCTTCTTCTCTAGCAGCGGCATCAAACTGAACATTGAGCTTCTTTATAAAGACAGTGGCACATGGAACAACAATTGTCGAATCACTTAAAAGCAGCTTCTTTGCTCAGTCATAATCAGGCTAACCTCCTTCCTTCGGCCATAAACTCATGATGGACTTAATAAGGAGAACCATATGAGCAACAAACTCTCTGCCACTGGGCAGCCAAGCTCCAAATGCTCCCTTCAGCGCATCTCTACCTATTTTTACAGTTAACTTCCAAGTCTAAGAAAAAGGCAGATTTAAGATTCTAAAGGGAAGGATCTCAAGAACTGACTGACTGCTATCACCTTTTGATAATTACATATCATTTTAATTAAATAAAATCTTGAAGAGGTTCTAACAGGACGTTTCTGTCATAAATGACTCTCTTCCGTTGTCATTTGGGAAATAAATGAGATATTACTCACCTTAGAGTCTTTAGAACAACTGAAACTTTTATTTATGTGATTTTGAAAAAAATGCTGTTAATTTGTGGACATACTGCGAGCACTGGGATTGTCCAAAGCGTATTAACAGCATATAGTTTGTAGAAAGTCAATTTCTTGGAGACCAAATCAACATTCCAATATGCCGCTTTCAAAATATCCACTAGTCTAGCCCTGGTCAATCTCACATTCTAGGAAATGTACTCCAACATGCTGAAAAATCCTCCTAGTGTATACAGAAAATGTTGGCAAAGAGACAGTTTATGAGGTTTTATAACAGAAATCAGAAGTTCAAAATCTATCCTCAGCACACACCTTTAGTCTTCATAATCTATCAGAAAAACAGCCACAAACAATTTAGTATTATTTTGAAAGTGCAGCTAAAACATAGACCTATAATTTCTCTGTAAGTCTTGAAATTATAAAAAAGAAACCTTCCAGTGCAAAAGACCAAGCCAACCAATCAAATGTTTAGACACTAAACTCTATAGGAGTGGAGACAAAGCAGCATTCTCAATTTATCGGAAAATTCACTAAAAGAAAGGACATCCTAGTCAGACCACTTTGAATAGCTGAAAAACATAATTCACATCCCAAATCACACACTGACTGAGGCTAGGAGGAACTGGCTGCATGTTCACTCCCAAGAAACAGTAGACCAGATAAATGTAGTCATACTATAACAAAATAGCTGACCTGCTTGTACTAATACCTCTATTCAGTCACTTCTTTATTCTCATTAGTAGCCTTACTCGTCTACAATTGCTGATATCAACCACACATCACGAAAGGGTTGTCAACTCCATCCAACGCCCAATGCCACCAGTTCCTACATGATGTTCAATAACTCCTGGAGAGGCCCAGCATCCACAAGAGATTAATAAGGTTCTAAGTCCCAATCCATAGACCCAGGGAAACCGCAGTAAGACCACAAACCTTCTGAGGCACTCTGATGAGAAGACCTCCCAGTATCAAAGGGCACTGGATCTCAGTTAATTAGTCTGAAGACTAGCATGCAGAAGAAAAACTGATTAGGAAATCCATAGAAATAATCATCATAACCTGCAACCACGTCTGTATGCTCTAGGAGGTACAGTCATGGCTGGCTATGCCTTCTGATTGCAAACTTGTGTTGGCACTCTTAGAAGCGTATGAAACGGAGGAGAAACACCTAATTCCGATCTTGACTCCACTACCCAAGGACAGCATCTGACCCAGCAGATTGCAGGCCTCATCTAAACTGCGAATTCAAACATATACAAATATGGCTCTTTGGCAGTCACGCCATCACCTCAAAAACTGCAGAGTCCATCCCAAGAAAGTATTGTAAGATGTTGCGATTTGCAGTTCTCCCCTGTCTCACTGAGACAATATGAACTGTGCAAGGTCATGTGTACACGTATCCGATTCTGGAGGATCATGCATGTCACAGCAGGAACAGTCAAGAGAATTCAAGATGCCTTGTGCATCTGTAACTCCGTCCCAGTGTCGCCTTGGCAGTAAAATCACCCCGTTACATAAGTGTCCCTGTTTCCTTGGGTACCTCTCCCTGCTTCTGGTGGCTGGGTGGACTTCTGGTTCTTACAAACGCAAAAGGACAGATGGGAGGGAGGCTACGAGAAACTTGCCCTAGACATGTGTGTAAAGTAACTGCTTTTTGAATTTATTGTTGCTGGGAAAAGATTAATAAAGCTAGACAGGCATAATACTCACCCATCTGTCTTTGCATAGAATCATGTCACATCTATGATGTGAGAAAAGCAATAAATGATTACCAGGGTGGACGAGGAAAATACACATTAATAGACAAGAGTTTGAGCAACAGTTAATAAAGTTGAACACATAATTTATCTATACGCAAGCAAAATGTTGGATTAGAATAAGGTTTAAATATTTGGGTGATGTTGCCTGTGGTCTTTTCTTAACATTGAAGAGAGATGAAGCTTTAATCTTCAGTGTGCACCCCTGTTAAAAGTAATGGCCATAATGTATTTGCTCTCAGCAGAAAGAAGTGATAAAGAGACACCCAAATACACTGGAACAGTGAAGGTGCAATAAGGACTCGATGTGAATCAAGTGGAGGATTTTGAGATGTCACAAAAGGATGTTCCTACACTAATAGGTAGGAGACATTTGCAGTCCTTTTGGGTCTGGGTTTTAACAGCCTGGCTGTGAAACAGACATCTTGCTAAAAATATACACAGAGTGGTCTTTAGCTCAGTCCCTTTCAACCGCTGGCTTTCTTCTGCCACTCCCTTTAGACCATTGGCTTCAGACTATGTCAATCACCTCTTGGCTCAGCACAATTGACTATTCATATCTCACATAATGCTACCAACTGGTTCACTGTATCCTTCTGCCTCCACTCAAGTGTGCGCATTGAACTGCATGTGGGACTAGTTTATGGTTACTGCCTTCTCTGCCATGATCTACGGATTTTGCCAGTGCTTGTTATTTCTAAGTGGGCCACAAGCTAAATTTGTGAAAAGTACTGAAGAAAACATCAAAAGTGAAACAGACATTGAGAAACACATCAGACGTCTCTGTGGGAAAAAAAGACATACAGATTGCCCAGATGTCGAAATAGAGGAGAAGTATTATTATTGGTTCTTAATTTCCAACATCAATTTTTTTATGATGGATTAAAAAGCAAACAGAGCAAAAAACAGTAAATTACTATAAATTTTAAGATCTTGCATGTCAAGAGGCAAGTGTGTTTTTATCAGAAAGTCAGCAACAACGAGGTCAAAATAAGGGCTTGGGCTTTTCAATTTATCTAAGCATCAGACTTGAATGGAGAGTTAATTAGGAGCAAAGTAACAAAAATAATAAGTAACTTTTGACAGCTCCAAAGAGTGTAACATTAGTAGACGCCAAGCCAGGTGGATTAAATTATTCGTTAGTTGATCAAATTGCCAATGGAATTATGAAGATCCAACTGTATAATTCTGAAGCAGAAATGTTGTTTTTGCTACCAATGAGCAGTGGTGCATTTCAAAATGCACCTGAAAGGGACTCAGTATATTCTATCCAATCATCATAGACAGGGAAGGCAGTCTGTTAACTGAGATTCAATTTGGGTAAAAAATCATATCTCTGAAGCAGGCGACCAATGCGAACGATCTGAAAGCGAGATACCGTTGTTCATATCACGTGATCTTGCACTACTTTTTAGTGCGGAAGGCGCCCAGACGTCCAAAATAGTTGCGAGGGCGCATTTGGAACTAAAAAAACATTAGTGCAAAATACTGGATCAGCATTTTGCTTAATAACAGGTAATTTTGCATACTTTTTTGTGCATTCCGAATAATTTCAACAAATGAAATTATGTGTATTTCACCCAGATTTAGTTGCCATAGATATTGTAAATCCGAAAGTTTATCCTGCCTCATTACCATTATTTGAGCAAAAACCTGATAGGATTAAGTTCAGGCAAATCACTTCCTCATTACCAAAAGAACACTAAGGGAGAATGTTTAATGACCTTATTCAGACCAGGCAGTTTATGCGCCATTAGCCTCCAGTATTTTTTATGAAGCTACCATGGGTGTCATCAACCACCAGTTTTAGCAGCTACAGCGGGGGTGGGGGTTTGATGGGCTTCTTCCCTCTGCAACTCGGCAGACAAAGGGTCATAGTTAATGTAAAGTTAATGAAAGGTGAGTGGATGGATGGATGGATACGTGAAAGGATGGATGATGAGTGAAAGAAATGGATAGGGGATGGATGGATGGATGAGTGAAAGGCTGAGTAGATGGACAGGTGAGTGAAAAAAGGATGTATGGACAGATGAGTGAAAGAATGGATGAATGAGTGAAAGGCAGGATAAATGGATGGCTGCAAGGGTAACCGAACGGATGAGTGAAAAGGTGAACGGATGGATCGATGAATGAGTGAAAGGATGGATGGATAAATTGAAGGGTAAAAGGACAGATGAATGGATGGGTGGGTGGGTGGATGGCTGGATAGGTGAGTGAAATGGTGGATAGATGGGTGAGTGAAAAGATGGGTGAATGAGTGAAAGGATGAATGTAAGGACAGATGAGTTAAAAGGTGGATGAGTGAGAGGGTGATGGGTGGGTGTAAAAGTGAAAGGGTGGATAGATGGATGGATGAGAGAAAATGGATGAGTGAAAAGATGGATCAATGAGTGAAAGGGCAAATGGACAGATCAATGAGTGGATGGATGGACTGAGTGAAAAGCTAGATGGATGAATAAATGAAAGAAAGGATAGATGAGTGAAAGGAGGAGTGGATGAATGGCTGGATAAAAGGGTGGACAGATGGATGAGTGAAAGGGTAAATGAATGAATGAGTGAACGGATGGATGGATGAGTGAAAGGGTGGATGACGGGATGAGTGGAAGGGAGAACAGACAGTGGTATGGAGGGAAAATATGGATAGATGAGTGAAAGGATGGATGAGTGAATGGACGGATGGGTAACTGAAAAATGGAATGATGTATGAAGAGGATGCATAAGTGAAAGGATGGATGACTGACTGAAAGGATAGATATGTTTCATGGACAGATTTGAAAAAAAGATGGATAGGTTTGGATATGGATGAGTGGATGGAATGGTGACAGACTGAATGTTGGATGGAGGACTAAATGATTGACTGAATGTAAAGGTGAAATGGTGATTATCAGCTGGTGGATCGAAGAATGAAAAGTTGGATAGATCAATGCTTGGATGGAAGAGACAGGCAAGCTCATCAGGGGAGGGTCGCAATAACTTGCTTCCCTTGCTTGGCACCATAAAAGCTTTGGTTCAAAGTAGGGGGTATTTTAATTTTCTGGCTATTCCCTTGAAAGCTACTGGTAAGAGGCTGAGAAGAGGTTCAGTGCGGCCTTCCCACTGTGGCACATTCAAAGGCACAGTGGATGAAACTAGCAATGGAATAAAGGTAATATTTCATGGCTTGATCACCAGACATAAAGGGCCTCAGTTTCTGGCTAATGGGTTTGTCACAAGGGAGGTTTCCCAGGTGGAATCAGGCACAGATAATGGATTTCAATTAGTATTTCTATAGATGTTATTTTTGATGATGAAGTCAAAAGGTTTGGAAGAGGTAGCTCACAACTGGCAGCTTTACATCACAAACTTTTTCATGTTGCAAGGGCAGATCCCTGTGGGCCAGTGCAGCATTCTTTGCCATCTCCAATGCCTGCAGAGGATGGCAGGCAAACATAGGCCAGTGATGCATTTTTTATAGAGTTTAGCAACTTCATTACTAAACCAGGTTATCAAGGCAGGGCTCTTCCCTTTAGTGTGGAAAAAAGCAAGCATTTTGCCATTACTTAAAAAAACACATTAGATCCTAAAAGGAGAAGAATTATCGTCCTATTTCTCACATTCCCTTCCCCTGCCAAAATGCTAGAAAAATACCTGAACAGTGTGGTTTCAGAATAACTTGAAATAAGGGATATCGTGTACAATGGAGGGAAGGCTGTAGTAGTCCTATTGGACTTATCCGCAGCGTTTAACACTGTAAGCCACACGGTCCTGATGCAAAGAATTGCAGAGATAGGAATAGTTTGATCAGCCTACAACCTTCTCTGCTCCTTCCTGACAGAAAGAGAGCAACTGGTTACATTAGGGACTTTGTCTCCAATCCTTTCTTCTTACCGTGTAGTGTTCCTTAGGGGTCTTCACTTAGTCCCAACCTTCTACAACATTTATGTTGCTCCTCACGCAAAACGTATAAGATCCTTTGGCTTCCCCACCATCTGTTATCTGGAAGATACACAAATTATATCTGTCAACAGTACCTTCAAGGAGGCAGCACTGAGGTTCAACAACTGTATTTGAGCAGTGGTTACCTGGATGGGAAATCACTGTTTCAAGTTGAAGTCAGACAAAACTGAGGTACTCCTCTTCGGGAGTAACACTACCTTTTGGTGTGCTACCTGGTGGCCTTAGAACCTTGGTTGTCCTCCCACCACGGTTCCAAAAGTAAGGAATCTTGGAGTTATATTTGATTCCAAATATACCTTTTCAGATCAAATAGATAACATTATTTTCATCTGCTTTTTCCAGATAAAAATTCTAAAAAAGATTCTGCCTTTTTTCCTGCAGACCTCCAGAAAGCTGTTGTGATCTGTCTGGTCATTTCAAGGTTGGACTACTGCAATGCACTTTGTATGGGTTTACAGCAGGCTTACCTTAAGAAATTACAGAGAGTACAATAGGCAGCAGCACGACTGATTAAACATATTAGAACATGCGCTTCAATATCAAAAGCCCTTGCGGATCTCTGCAGGCTTCCAGTAAAAACAAATACGTTCTCCTGGTATGTCCCAGGTAGAAGCCTTCGACCCGCAACATTAAAATCTGTCAAGGTGCCAAGAATTCAAACTGTCTTATGGGGCAGCAGACGTTTTATCTTTTCGGTGAGCAAACTTGAGAATCAACGGCCACTTTACCTCAGAATCAGTCAAATTAATTGACTTTTCCAGGAACTGCTCAAGACTTGGTTATTCCAATTCCCTGTGTAACCAGGATATCTTTTCTTTACTCACAGAACTTCTTCTCACGCAGATGCTAGTGCCAAGATGCCCATGGGCATATGTGGTGCTCTACAAAATACCTATCATATCATATATCATGTTATTAGCGCCCGTGCCAGAATGATATATTTTAATATATGTATGTTTTTATTTGTTTATGTACTGCAATGGCTAATGGTGCATCACTGCCCATTATCACAGAACTATTTCCAGATTACTGTAAGTTGCCCATATAAGTTTGTGAGATTTCTGGAACAATATTTAGCAAGTTGGTCTAGGGTTCACAAGTGGATATGGATAAAGGAGAACAATTTGTACTATTCCCAGACACACATTTTATAAGTAAGGTTCAATCAAGTGCTTGACACTAGCTTGTGAAAAGATATATGTTGACGCCTTTGTTAAAGTGAAGCAATCCAGACGACATTGCAGCAATCTGAATCCACAACCTACCTCATTCGTTGTTCCATCCTTCCATTCATTCACTCTATCACATATTGAAATTCCCATTCTTCCAACCATCATTTTAATGACCCCTTCTATTCTTCCTTTCACCCTTCAATCTAGCCATCTTTTCACCTTTCCATACACTCATCCTACTCACTTCCTTCCTACCTTTCACCGTTTCATCCTATCCGTTCATTCCCCTATCCACACATCTTTTTTTCCATCTATACTCTTTCTCATGGTCACTTTATTTTCTCTCTCTCTCTCTCTCTTTTCCACTGTTTTCATAATTTCTCTATCTCTCCCTCTCTCTGTTTCCTTCAGTGAACATGCCAGCCCTACACCCATTTTCAGACTATTCCCAAACAGTGTTATTTACAAGCATTTTGCCTGCAAACAAGCTGACAGAAGAGACCCTTAAACAACTGATTGACATTTTAGTCAAACTCATGACATGAGTGCATTCCACTCCCATTTCCTGAAATTAATGTTTTGGCATCTTAGATTCATAGATCTTTGACAAGCCCTGTACATCAGGAAAGAGTGATTTGAGAACAGAGACTGTACGATCCAGGAATGGTACATTAGGAAGATGTTTCCCTGCATGAGATGCTCAGTGCATGGTTTGTGTCTTTTCTAAAAGGTTCTTTTAATTCTATGTCAGGACCGGAAGCGAGGATTAGGCTTTTCTTTCTTCACTTTATTCAGAACAGCAGCGTTAACCAAGTATTTACGTCATCATTAAAACTACATTTCCCAGCCAACACTGGGAAAGAACAACAGCGACAAATGACTTCCATCTGCATCCAATCAACAGTCATCCAGCGTCTAAAAAGCCCGATTCCACAGATTCCCCTCCTCTTTCTTCACTACTCACGCAGCGAGATAAGTACTGTTTATCCTTTTTCCTGTGTAGCGATGTATGTGGTATGTTTTATTTGCTCTCTTACAGTGTTTGACTTGCACTTGTTGCTACGAGTTAGGGAATATTCCCTACAGCTGCGGGAACGATCCCGTCTCCTTCGTGGCACTTGCAGCAGGGCTCTGAGCGCATTGCAGTCTTCCGACTGCCAGAGGGGCCGCGCATTCCTGGCATTTCACACATTCTGCGCTTTGCACGTCTTACCCAGGGGACGGACGTGCATCAGTTTAGTTAGTTCTGACCAGCGATAGCTGACCGACGTCCACAGCTTGTTGCCTCCAGGAGGTTTTAATCCCCACGCTTGGTGGAAGCTGTCCAGTTTCGATTACGGAGCCGGCCTGGAGCCTGACACCCGCAGGGTAAGGCTCAATTCCATATCAGAGACGCTGCCCAGGCCTTTAACAACGGGGCTAACACATCGCCCCTCCCCCCACGTATTACTACAGGGGAGAATTTGCATCCCGACTTGCCCCAAGGGCAGATTTAAACATATTGCACGGCAATATTAAACTTGCCAGGAACTATATTGCCCTCAGAGCAGCGAGTGCTGCACAGAGTGTCGGTCACAGGCCACAGTGTGATAATATGGCCAAAAAACACCACACGGAAGATACCTCTGGGGATTATATGGAGGAGGGGCAGATTTCCTACCACCCCAATGCCCCCTATCCCTTCCAAAGGATGATCAAGCCAGACCCTCAGGACTATCAACTCTGGGTCAGGCGAAAATGCCAGACCTTACACGGAAACGCGCAGGGGAACACAATGTCCTAGAGGCCTTTACGTGCCTTAAAAAAGCCTTTATGGGACACCTTTGGATTCTGACACCCTGCCTGACAAACCCAATGAGTCCCCATGCTCTTCGTACGCGGACATAGACCCACAAGGGTCTGTGCCCAACTCACTTGATGCCCAAGGAACAGGAGACGTCCCTCCGGACGATATGCTCGATCCTTACAACCTTGTTCATCCTCGGTCAACGACATAGCTGCCAGTTCCCAAAGTAGGCAAGTACGTGGCAGGGTGCCTTCGCAAACCACTGGATAAGAAGGTCCGGAACTTCCTCAAAGCGGAATGCCCTCGTCCCTCCCTCCAGGGCAAAGTGGCCTTCACCCCCGAGATTGACACCAATAGGGCGACATTCCTAGGTAAATTCATCAAAATCCCCAAGAAGGGGATTAACCGGTCCTGGCGGGCCTGCCAGGACAATCTCCTGGAAGTTGCTGGCCCGCTCACCAAGATCCTAGACATGGCAGAAGACGCAAAGTCCTCTGGAAGAAGACGCAAAGTCCTCTGGATTCGTCATATCCCCAGACGTGTTGTCAGGATGGGTGCAAAAGGCAATTATCTTTCTGGGCAACACCAATTGTGCACTTTCTACGGAAAGGCGAAGGTCTCTTCTGATCAAGGTAGACCCCAAACAGGGGGAGTGGGCAACGTTGGAAGCAGGTCCGTTTGCCCAGGGCGGCCTCTTTGGGGAGCCGTTCATCCGTGAGCTTGGCAAGTTCGCTTCCACTTTCATGTCATTAGATAAGACCCAGACATCCATCAAAAAGGTCTTCTCCTCCTGGGTTTTTGCCTTGGCCAATCGAGGAAGGGAGCTCTCGACTGGCCGTCCACCTCAAGGCACCTCCAGGGGAAGAGGACAATGGCAGGACCCCTCCCGCTTTGGATCCTTTCATCCGACCTGTCGATTCTCCAGACACCGGGGATCTAGAGGGATCAGCAGAGGCACCTTCAACACCTCCAGTACCCAACAAGGCGAGTGTTTCTCACAATATGGGGTGTGCTCTGGAGGGCAGGTTGGCACAGTTTTCTCACAGTGGGGGAGATATCACCGCAGATGCTGGGTTCTGTAGACGGTCGAATGGTTTCATATAGAGTTTTACAGCTCCCCTATACAGGTAAGGAGACCCTACCTCTGCGTTTCTCACCTTCCCAGAGGGTTCTAATAGACACCAAAATCTCCGACCTATTGGAGCAACAGACTATCACTCCAAACTTTCCCCATCCCTAGGGTTTCATCAGCAACTTCTTTCTGGTGGAGAAAAGAGATGGGGCTCACCGCCCAGTGATCAAACTGAGAGTTCAACAAATGGGTTGTATTCCAACACTTGAACATGGAGGGCATCCACCTCTTACGAGACCTTCTCCAGGCAAATGACTGGCTAGTACGTCTTGACCAGAAGGATGCTTATCTAACAGTACCCATCTTTTCACCTCATCGTTGTTTCCTCCAGTTTCAATGGAGGGGACAGACGTTCAAGTTTACCTCTCTACCTTTCGCCATTTCCTCCGTTCCTTGGTGCTTCACCAAGCTCTTGCGTCCCATGGTAGAGTTCCTCAGGTCCAGAGGCATCAAGCTCATTATTTATCTGGACGATCTTCTGGTGGATCAATGGCCCCATTGTCTCTCTCTCCATCTGCAATTTTCCATTGATCTTCTGGAATCTCTAGGCTTCGTCATCAATGACACAATATCAATCCTAATTCCAACCCAGTCCCTCCAATTCTTGGGTTTCATGGTGGACTCTGTCAAAGCCACTCTCAGCCACCCATCCTGCAAATTATCCATAATTTGCCACAAACTCAGACGTACCCTGGTCAAAGGTATGATTTCCCTTTGCCATCTTGTTCGTATTGTGGGCCTCCTCTCATCTTCCATTCAAGCGATCTTTCCAGGTCCCCTCCACTATCAAGCCCTCCAATGGCTGAAAATCTCCCATCTGCAAAGGGGCCTCACTTACTCCCAGATGGTTCCCCTCTCGGACGAGGCCAAGGAGGAAATCCAATGGTGGATCGCTCACATGGAAGCATGGAACGGCTGTGTTATCTTCGGTTCACAACTGGATCTGGTCATCGAATCCGATGCCAGCGATACCGGCAGGGGAGCGTGATGTGGGGAATTTACCACAGGGGGAGTGTGGTCTTCTGAAGAACTCTCCCTCCATATCAATCGTCTGGAGCTCCTGGCGGGCTCTTTTGCAGTGCGTTGCTGGACGAGGGCCAGACCTCAATGCGGCGTCCTGTTGAAAATGGACAATGTGGTGGCGGTGCGTTACATCAGCCACCTAGGGGGCACCCTTTTGAAGTCTCTTTCAGATTTAGCGAAATCCTTCTAGGAATACTGTCTCAACAATCAGATATCGGTGGTGGCAGAACATCTGCCAGGCTCCTCCAATCAAGTGGCAGATTGGCACTCTCGTCATTGGCACGAAGCAAGATTATTGAAGCTCCACACAACAGTCTTCCAAATGAGCAAAGCCAGATGGTGTCCCTTTTCCATAGACCTTTTTGCCTCCCGCCTCGATCACCAACTCGACAGGTACTGCAGTTGGAGACCGGATCCCGGAGCGATCAGCACGGATGCTTTCCTCCAGGACTGGTCCCGGGAACAGGGATATGCTGTTCCCCCATTTGCAATGATAATGAGAACGTCAACCTATCTCAGAAGGCAGATCTGGTGCTGATCACGCCAATCTGGAAATCTCAAGCCTGGTTTCCGGTTCTGATGGAACTTTCTTGGGATTTTCCAATCCGTTTACCCCCTCTCCCAGATCTTCTGCTCGATCCTTCGGGTCTCCCTCACCCCCTCATAGTGAAGAGAGGTCTCAATCTGATGGCATGGAGGATTACCGAGAACATTCGAAGATCACAGGAATTTCACAGGAGGCAGCTGCCCTCTTCGCCAGAGCCTGGTCAGAGTACTAATAGAAGGTACAATTCTGCACGGAAACGCTGGATGGGTTGGTGCCTTCAACGGCATCCGGACCCCATGGGAGCAGGCGCTGTCCATATAATTAATTTTTTGCCGTCTCTCGCTTCAAAAGGGATGCCATACAGATTGGTTAATACATTCCGATCCATTTTGCCGGGTCATTATCCGATTGAAGGTTCTCCCGCAGGACAACATCCTATGGTGTGCAAACTTTTAAGAGGCATTAGACGGTGTCTGCCTCACCAAACCTGCTATTCTTCCCTTTGGGACATCAATAAGGTTCTGACTCTCTTCCAGAAATGGCTGTCTAATAAATATTTCTCTAGGAAACAGATGTCAGCCAAGTTGGCAACCCTTCTATGCTTTCTATCCTGTTGCAGGGTCTCAGATGTCAGAGCCTTAGCATTAACAGGAAGAGTGTTTGCTCTGGAAGGTGTCCTATTCCGTATTCACAGGCGTACAAAATCTAACTCTCATACAATTTCTTTTCCACAACTCCCACAGATTCCTAAACTGTGCATAGTCAGGGCAATTAAGGTCTACGAAGCCATGGCTAGTGGCCTCCGACCGCATGGGGAAGATCAACTCCTCATCGCTCTAACAAAACCCGATAAAGCGGTTTCGGATCCTACAACTGCCAGATGGGTTAAATGGGCCTTGAGTGAGGCGGGTATAGACATCTCTATTTTTGGAGCCCATTCCACGAGAGGCACGATGGCATCTAAGGCTTTCGCCTTGGGGGCTCGTTAGGAGGAGATTCTTAATGCAGCCGACTGGTACTCCGAGTCCACGTTCAAAACCTTCTATTGTAAACCCATCCAAACCATGGCCTCGCTAGTGGCCGAACACCTTTAAACTAACCTAATCCTCGCCTACGGTCCTGACATAGAATGAAAAATGTCCTAGCTGTCGTAATGGAAAGTTTCAATTCTATTAAGGACACGGAGGCGAGGATTAGCCCCCCCTCATTTATTTAGATCAAGGATCCCACCCTATCAGGTGGGTAATCTGAAATAAATTTCCGATTTCCAGATCTGACAGGAATCTTGAAAAGATTTCTAGTCTGCTATAACGGCATGGTTCTTCTGTATGAATTCATCAATCTTAAAATTCTGGTAAAATCTTGTTTGACATGTTTGGGACATATTTATTAAGATGCTTGGCTTTAATCATTCTATACCCTTGTAGGAACGGATATCTCGAAGCAAGAATAACCAGACTCATTCTAAATGGAGGTCTCAGGAAGAAAGAGGAGGGGAAGCTGTGGAATCGGGCTCTTCAGATGCTGGATGACTGTTGATTGGACACAGATGGAAGTCCTTCACCGCTGTTGTTCTTTCCCGATGATGGCTGGGAAATGTAGTTTTAATGATGATGTAAATTCTTGGTGAACGGTGCTGTTCTGAATAAAGTGAAGAAAGAAAAGCCTAATTAATCCTAGCCTCTATGTCATTAATAGAATTGAATCTTTCCGTTACGACAGCCAGGACATTTTTCATTATTGGGGTGCATTTAGGAACCTCACCACACTGTAGCACCACCATCTTGCAGAAGCTGTCAAGTGACTGCTGTTTCACTTCCCGGTCCACTTTTATCCTGGGATTCTTGACCCTTGCTGCAGCAAGGACAGTAAAGGAAGTCCAGGTGTAAATATCCACGTATAGAAACAACCCTGGAATGTGGATCAGCTAACAACAGTGTGACATCTCATTAACCCCCGTTTCAGAATTCTCTTCAACACCTAATTGTGATGTTCACACAGGTCGCACATTGTGTAAAAAAGCCTGTTTGCCAATACCACAGATACACACAAACAGGTAACTCGAGGACGACATAGTGGTTGACAGTCAGTTATGTGTGCTGTGTGAGTTCTAAAACATACCTAGCACATTTTAGTGGGTTTGTACTATATTTGTGAATATCGTTCTGACATCTATATAAACTTCAGCTGTGCATGGATTATGGCTGTGTACCTTGAAGGTGTTGTGAGTGATGTGATAGGTGAGAGGCCTTGTGTATTCGATAAGTGGTTTGATCCAGTTTAGGCCAATGGGTTAGGGATCAAATTAAAGTGAAACACAGAAACAGTCCATAACTGAACATACACTTTCACGTATGACACGAAGACATTATTCATTGCGTTTTAAATTTCATTATTTGTTTTAGTTTTTGTCATATTCCTAGCACACACATAACTACGTATATATCCCAATTACAAACTGAAGACAATTAGCACAAAAAGTTGAAATTGATTCAAGTTTATACATACAGTATCCAACAGTTACTGTCAAGACTATCACCAAGCTGAGCACTTTATAAACAGTTTGTGTAGTCTCATTGACGGCTGGACTCACTCAAATATTCCTTAAGCTTATGAGCACATACATCCATATATTTTTTTTTTTTTAAAAAGAAATATTCAAT
This sequence comes from Pleurodeles waltl, assembly GCF_031143425.1. Lineage (NCBI taxonomy): Eukaryota > Metazoa > Chordata > Amphibia > Caudata > Salamandridae > Pleurodeles > Pleurodeles waltl. Next base: position 214,215,535 of record NC_090446.1, read on the forward strand.
AATAGTATCACACATCTCAAAACGATATTACATGCCAATGTGTTTCGAAGTCTCTGATGTGTGGCATAACTTTTAGCTGAGGCCTTCAGAAGGGCCATACCCTATTTTCACAGTGCAAAACTTAAATTATCTTCCATAATTCCTAGGCGAACTCTCGTCGAAAGGTTCAACACTTCCATTTCGTATTTCCACATAATGCATACAATTTGGGCCACTGGCTACTGTGGATTGCGGCAGCTCACAATGAATGAAATAATCCAGGACTTGAGCTGGAATACTAAATAAACCTCCTGGAATACTTGAGTAATGTTGGTCTTTCCCCAAATATTCTAGGACTGGAGTTAGAATATTCACCTTCCAGTGTCCGCCATGCTCACTGCTGCTTTAAGGGTACAGCTCAGGGCAAGAAACATTAACAAAAGTGTTTTCAGGTAACAATCTGTTTTTTTATCATATTCAATATATTCCATTTCAAGGCTTGGCCTGAAGCCAGTCCCCTCCACCCAAACCCGCTACATATAAGCTTTAGCTGTGTGAAAAAGGGGTAGACCGCAGGGCCAATGCCCACCACTTTCGGGGCAGCCAATTTCTGCTGCACATTGCCAAAGGTCAAGACCTGTGCACAGTAGAGTTGGCTGGAGGATCCGATCTTTAGCCAAGCCAGGTGCCCAACCCTCTGTGGGCGGCCAACCCACTCTGTGCCCAGGTAAAGGCCAAACACAGCATGGGTTGGGCAAGCGGCTGTTGTGCACCAAATTATCTTTCCTTAAATTGCTTTGCTGAATTTGCAAATCCTGTGCCAGATTTGTGAAGGATAAAAACGTAAGATCATCAGAATGACCCTGGGAGTAACTAGGATTTCTAAATACAGCACAGGAATTACAAATTCTGTGATGAAAATTTTTTTGTAACGAGGTTTAATACTACAGGGGTCCGTCTTGGTTCCCCACATGGGGCTGGGGGTAATGGTAAGCTCACCATTCTCCCTAAGCCCTTTTTATGCTTATTGTTTACAGCATATTTCTCTGGGTAATGATGACATCCATAGATTTTTTTTCTGTGGCAGCCGGCCAATAAGATCTCAGCAGACTCCTATCTACAATGACCAATAGGGAAACAGCTCCTTGTCGAATTATGTGCGTTTGGGTTTTTTAATTGGGTTTGTGAATTCACTGAGTATTTGCGGCTCCATGAAGGTTCCACAAATGAATGGCTCAGATACCTATAAAATGTGATCATTTCATGAGCAATTGGAACACATTTTGTAGGCCAATTTGCTTAAAGAAATACTGAACAGATTTATATTAAACTAAGGACACTCCCTTGAATAAAGTTCTATTTACCTGCCCAATTTGGTGTGTTTCTGTTCAGCCATTTTTTTCTGAATCGAAGAGCAAAAAAATCCTATGCAAGTTGAAATAGGAAATGTCACTTTAGATACTTACCCTTTTCATGCGTGACAGATCTGCATGAAGCATACCATGAAGAACCTAAAGTGGGTATCTATTTTTAAGTTTTGTACAGATTAGTCCAATTGTGGCAACTTTATTCAGAAAAAAATGCCTTTTCAGTGAAAACTTTTACCTAAGCATAACTCCACAGGAACTTTTGCCGGCAGTGTAACAACATATAGGTATTCTGATTTGCTTATAACCTTGGTGTAATGTTCTTAATTTGCACGATCTTAGCAGACCTTTACAATGTTCAGCTCACTCTTAGGATTTTCAAATTTGTGCTGACTGATCACAGGGCACCAGAAGTAAAAGCAGGATCAAAAAGTGTTCATATATTTATAACTGTGAGACTGTTTCACAAATCTTCATCCTTTCATAGCATTGGTTAGCCATAGGATCTGCAGAGGTATTTTATACATATTTTTAAGGGGTTCACAGCCCCAATTTTGGTACTGCTGACCCAAAATGAATGACTGGTTAAAGCTTCCTTGTGCATTGACAAGCTTTAATTTTTTTTTTTTTTTTTAATGTAGGTCCACATACTGTCACAATCCTGGGGTTGAGAACTGTCCGCAGGCGAGCATTCCATACAGCTCGACTTTTAGCCCTTTCAGCCCACCAACACTACTCGTCATGATAATTTCTCACAAGCTACTGAAGCGACTTACAACAAACCACACAGAGCACTTCCCAAAGAAAAGTTCTAATTGCAGGCCACACTGTAATTCTATTCAGCATTTTTTCCATAGTAAAGAGAAGAGAGACTAATTGCTGTTAAAATGGCAAATGTCACTATTTTGACATTTCATTTATTCTTCTACTGTTGATGGATATGCACGAAACCTACCATGTCAAACCAAAGTCGCATTAACTTTTTGGAAAGTTTTGTGTAGATTCACTGAATTGCTCCATTTTCAGGAGAAAGATGGCTTCTTTGGAATGATAAAAGTCTTCCAAGTCTTCGTTCATTAAAAGCAGACATGACTGATTTTTTTTGTGGGAAATCGTCTACATCCTGGTAGTCCCTCAGATCCCACTATTTCAGGAGAGTGCAGTAACCCACATGTTTTGAATTTTTATCCTGTTAAATATTATGGCGGACCAATAAAGGCCCAACTAGGCACATTTTAAGAGGAGTAAGACTTGTTACATTAGGAAAGGTGTTTTAAACAACTCTCATAAACACCGCTTTCATTATCTTCATCCTCAACATATTCTTAAAGATTTTGACATTTGCCTGGGTTTGTTGAAAGAAAACCACTTATGACTCTCGAAGAAGATTGCAGTTGTACCCATATGAAGTGACCACCTCTTTTTTTGGAGATGTCATTTTAGGGATCTGTATTTGCCTCTTCGCAAATGTGTTTAAGATTGGGGGGAAGGGGGTAAATGAAGTCACTCAATTGTCAGATTGGAAAAGGGGTCTGACAATGGTTAGCTGGTAATAGGGGTGACGTGACATTAATTCACGGAGAGAATGACAGGGACCAAAAGTAGTTATGGGTAAGACCTTTTACTTCTAAGTCCTCACAATGAACTAAATCATAGGCCTACATGGCCCTATGAACGGAAGCGCGCATGTCAACACTTACATCTTCAAAGCATAGATATAGGTTTACTAAGTCCTCCCAGACACTTTTTCCCCAAGACATTCTTAAAGAAATAGGTGATGGCTGGGCCACCTCATGACAACCAAGCTTGGCTGTCTGAGCGTGGAGAGCATAGCCACTGATCACCGCCCCCACCCCTCCCTAAGTAGAAAAAAAGTGAACCATTCTTACTCTCCATGGGGCGCACACTAGTCTACCCCGACACAACAAACCAATCTTGTGAACTGAAATATGTGGAACCTATAACAAAAAAGGGCTCTTTATAAGCCCTGGTGGAATGGACGCTTTTCAAAACACCCATCATGCTTCACCATCATGGCTTACCAGGACCTGTGTTGTGTGATAGGGATGAAACCAATAAAAATAACCTTGGGGAAACCTTGATACTTTTTTCTCAGACATTTTGTATCTCTGTTCAGCTGGAGGACCTCATTTAGCTTGGTAGCTTTTTTTTTAAAACTCCTGCTCCTTCAGGAAACATGTAAACAAAAACAGAGTAACGCAATGTCCAGGCAGACAAGGGTACTGCATGTATTAAATGTATGAACCTCAGCAAGTGGTGTTTCATACTGTGACTGGTGTAGTGCTAACTGCGTATCTTCAGTGAATATCTAATCACAGGTGCAGGGGCAACATGAAAGGAGAGCACAAATGTGTGCCTGATCATCAGTGGTCCCTGGGCCTCAGGACAGTGGAGGGCATACTGGGTCCTGGGTCACATGGGGGTACTGGGTCCAAGGTTCTTTGGCGGTATGGGGACTTTGGTGCTAAAGAGGTACCATGTATTAGATAATCTAGAGCACAGGGCCTCGAGTCTTCCGGGGATAATGGGTCCTTGGTGCTCCATTGGCACGTTTTCAGTCCTCCAGGTCTGGATGTATCATATCTTCTGTCAGTGGGAGTACCAGGAACAGGTGCTGTGGGTCATATAGGGATACTGGACCCTAGGTCCACCGACAAGCTGGATCTCCCATGGTGGTACTTCATCTTAGGTGACCCAGGAATATTGGCTCCTCAATACCTTTGGAGTAATGCTCTTAGCTCCTGGATACCCTCGAAGGTGATTAGCCACGCTATATAAATCTGCTCTGATTTGATATTTTTTCAGGACTTTTTTTTTACCGGATGGATTTTTTTGATGACTCTGCTTGTGCTTTTACTTTGAGGGCCAAGCCAGGCTCCTGAGTCTGTCCGTGTGCCCCTCCCCTCAGAAATGTAGGGTCTTCTACACCAGGGGCTTGACGCAGGCCCCTGCAGTGTAGCAGGGCTCCTTATCACTTAAGGGGCTAACAGTCCTTCAAGGGGGGCCCTAGTTAGCAGAAGGACAATGACTATCTCTACGATATAGGTGACTCGGGGGCCCCTCATCACTTTCTGTAGGGGGGTGCTCATTTTGTGTTACGCCACTGTCCTACACCCTTGAGAAGAGGGCAAAAACAAAGGAGGGGCGATCTTGTCACGCAACTGTGGGGTAGGCGCTTACTTTGCTTGATTGAACTAGGGTGCATAGCACCCTATCTGCTGAGTTCATGTATTTTGGAGAGAATGAGAACGTGCGAGTCAAGCCGGAAGGAAACGTTTGCAGGAAGCCACTAACTTAACACACAGGCGGGGCCGTACCACAAGGACTCGCTGTTTGACAAAGATTTTAGCCAGCAGCCTGATGCGACTCCCGCCGATTCCCCTTCCGCGTCGCTCCCTGTGCTTTAGCGGTCTCCACATTGAAGTGGAACTGGCTTCACAGTCGGTGGCTAGACACATTCATCATCTGCCGCACGAACGGAATGAGTGAAAGTAGCAATCCAGTGCCTACCGGCTAAGGGATTTGTCAGGCGTGCTTACTCACCTTTCCGTGCAGCAACCCTCTCTGTCAAGGGGAAGGATTTTTTTGCTGTCCTTCTCCCCGGAGGTTGTGCGTACTGCAGATCACTGCGCAGTGTCACCGTGCTGGGACGGTGAGAACATCCCGCCTCGTGACGGATGGCTTACTTTAGAGAAGCAGTCAAAACTTCTAGAAACTGACCTCTCCTGTGGGGCATCGTCTGGACAACAGACCTCGAAAATTCTGCAGAGGAAACGTGGTAGACCAGATGAAGAGTGGCCTAGAAGAGGGTATCAGCGAGCCAGGGCATCTGAAAGGCGGGGAGGGCTGGATGAGTTTTACTCTTTTTTCTTTTTTTAACGGAAGGGTTTTTGATGCGGCCGAATCCGTCCTTTTTTTTTTTTTTTACTTAAACCTGATCAAGTCTGTCATGATTATGTGACAAAGCAACTACACCAGCGAAATAAAATATACTTCTGCACAGAGGTCAAACTATACCAAGTCTATTAGGGACACAATATCAAGTTTTTTTTTTTTTTTAACTTTACCACAAAGGTTGCCATATTTCTTTTGGCAAAAAATAAACAAATGCTCCTAAATGGTTAATAACGACTGCGAGGGCCATCAGCCTGAAAAGGAGAGGGTGTGTCTCCTGTACTGTGAAGGCAAGAGGGGGCAGGCAGGCAGACATTTAACGAAGAAACACAGCTTCGGTCCATGGAGCCTTATACTGAAAGAAATGGAAAGCTGTGCTACTATTTTTTAATTAGCAATACCAGTTTGCTTGGGAACCTTTGATGACTTTGATGGCGTTATTTGAAGCTACAGGGGTCCCAAAGTTATTTGGGAGGGGGCCAATAGAAGTGTTAAACGTTCTGGAATAGGTCATATTAATAGAAACCTACCAAAGAAAGGTTTGCACTAGATAAAGTCTGATTATAGGTGTTAAAATAACCTTCCATATTTATTTGAAATCTACAATTATAAATATATGTTTAATCAACTACAACGTTAAAGAGCATTCATATAAATGTGTATTAAATCATTTTTAATATATTTATTTAAACTCAAAATAATATCCTGCAGCTAGAAGCAATTTTACACTTTTTTGCCATTAACTATTTCTGAGTTCAAAGTTACTCTTGGGTGTAGGTTTACATGTCGTAACCCCTGGTGAAGCCTCCTTCAACGGGATTTACCAGCATGAAGTTACTACTATTTTAGGAATGCAGGAACTAAAGGGAAAATTACTAAAGTTCAGTAATATATATAAAATTATATTAGTGTAAAATAACTTTGTATATTTATTTTAACTCTACAATTATAAAAAAAATGGTATGCACATTAACATAAACATGTATTAATTATTTAAATATATTTAATAAAAAAATAATATCTCAATGTTAAAACAAAATCCCCCAAACTACAAAATACAGTTGAAGAATGCACCCGATCGTTTCTAAATAGCTAAAGGCTTACTCTTTTGGGGTTTTGGTGTTAGCAACAAATGTCCCACCCAAAAACCCTACCTACTTTCTATAAACCCCTCCCATTTTGAGGTAGGTATTCCGGAATTCCACCCACCGCCTTTTTCGCTCCCTCATTTGTTACTAAAACATTGGCTTATGAGTGTGGAGGTCTCTGGCCACCTAAATAAATAAGGGAGGCGGTCTCCATCCATTGGTTAGTGAATAGCATTTTGTAGAGCAGGAGCAGTACTACTCATATACTAGTCGTGTACTACAATATGCAGTTTGTGAATAAGCCCCTTAATCCTTTTGCACATTTTGTGCCAGTATATATTAAAATGTGTGCAGCCTATCATAGTGTGCGTAGTAAATATTTAGGCTGTGGCAGTCTATCTTGCACTGTTTGAAATATATTTTTTAAACTGCTGACATTTATGCAAAGATTAGGACCACTTTAAATACACAGAACAAAGATATGGAAAGTAATGTGTTTGGGGTGCCTTTATTTCAGGAGCTTCTATCAAAATAGTTGAGACCCACTTACATGCACATATTGGCCCCTCTCCCATTGAAGTGGATGATTTTAAAGCTGTGTTCTCTAGCAGGAGGTCTACCACTGCAGGCACAGTCTGTGAACTAGGTAACATTCTAGTTCTTTATTAAAACTCTTTGGTCTTCACAGACAGCGGTATGGTGTAAAATGTTTAATACGTGACTTGCTAACGTAAAAAGGTTTGTCTCAGGATGTAGTTGGGAATCACTTGGCTAGATGGCGATTGACTAGGAGCAATCAAAGTGCAGCATTTTGGTAATGAACAGGTGTCTAATTTATATTACATAAACGCACGCACAACTAAACTTGTCTAATAGCATTAAAAGAGGATATAACTATTAGTTGTGCTAATTTATGTGTGGTGTAGATCTAAGGGCCAGATGTATTAAAGACCCAGTTTGCAGTTCTTAAATAGCAAATTTTAATAAATCACTATTTGAGAAATGCAAAATGGGATGTAAGAAAATAGAGAATCCCTAATAGCGATTTGTTTAAATTTGCAATCGCTATTACGGAATGGGACTCCATTCATCCCTATGGACATGAAGGCCCATAGGTGCGAATGGTTTGGCATTTCCCAAATTTCGAAATCCTGTTAGGAATTCGCAAATTTGGTAATGCAAATCCAAGGGTGCTGGGGGCCTAAGGCCTCCTTAGATGCACACCCCACCCCAAAGAAATTGTGCACATGAAAAGCGCACATATGCCCTAGGGGCATGGGTGCACTACATGGCACTTTTAAAAATGCATTTTCAATGCATTTTTAAAATTGCACATGGTTACCGCCAAATTTGAATTTGTGGTAATTTCATTTCCTAAATGCCCAGTTTGCATTTAGGAAATCATGATACATGTGCTTTGGAAAAGGCAAATAGGAATTCCTTATTTGCGATTTCCTATTTAAGGAATCGCAGTTTGAGATACCTATTCAAAGTCACAATTATAGGGAATCGCTTAAAATTTCGATTCCCAAAAATTGAACTGCACTGCCTTTCATACATCATGAAAGGTGATTTTGCATTCACAAATGGTGGAATTTACCAATTCGCACCATTTGCAAATGCAAAATCCTTTGATACAGCTGGCCCTAAATCTTCTGCCAGGACGCGAGCGTGAGAGAATTGTGTGTCCTGCATACATCTGAAGTAATTAGACATGGCCTAAAATGTTTCGGAGTCATTATAAAATTAGAAAAGGGAAACACAATACATTACCAATTTCCCCAATAAATTTCATAGTTTTCCATTTCTTAACAAGGTCAAAGTTAGTTCACAAATATTTCGTACAGAAACTACAAACCAATTCAATTGAAAGCAGCTCTGATGTGCTTTGCTTATTCCTCCTTAATTTAACTTTCCCCTAAGTTCTCCTTAAGTTCTTCACTCATCCTATGCCGGTTACTTGCCTGGGAGAGCAACCTACCAGTCCCCTTTGATAACCCATACATACTAGAGAACATCAAGGACACAGAAAAGTAATTTATCTCAGTAGACACGAATAGCTAAGTAGACAATATCCCATCTTGGTGAAAGCCCCTCTCTAACATCAGGACTCTGACATGCATGTTCTTAGGTTTGACGTAGTATGGCGTGTGATCCATTAATGGTGAACATACTGTATTCTATGCATACTCAAAGGGATTTTGATTCAGCCATTAGTTTCTTTGGCTCAGGAACCTTCAGTCTGTAGCTTCAGATATTTGTTACCACATACTGAGTAAGCCCACTGGTGTATAGTCTCACCTTCTTCCAACTGGATGTTTAGATGTATCCTTCAACTCCCATTGGAATGCATAGGGGCTGTATCACAGGCTCTCTCACCACACACTATGTTGTCTATCTCATTCAAACACTGAATAAACAAAGGAATCAGTTTTCATTTGTTTTGTAATGTAGAGGGAATTTTACTGCTTTTGTCAGTGCTCAAATGTGAGCGTCATACCTGCCAGCTTTGACAATTTTTGTTTAAGGGGGTGTTACTTACACACTTAGAACAGAATGCTATGCAGAGGGATTTGCAGCTCTAGTCTGTGCCGAGGCCTCAAGAGACATTCATGAAGCAGTGAATAGGAACGCAAAGTTCTTTTGCAAGTGGAGTACAGGCTGACTTGGTCTTTAATAAAAAACCCATGAGAAGTGACACACATTAAGTTTCGTACAATCACGAGTTACTTGAATTTAGTTCAGTTTCTATCTGGCAGTCAGTGTAATTGGTCTAGAGCTGTGAACATGTTGTTGGTTTTCTTAAGTTTCAATAGACATCTTGCCCTATTTCTTGAGTCAGAAAACAACATCATTAAGGACATTTACATAACATAGCTCAGCCATGAGGACATGTCAATGTATGCAACTGTGACAATAGGTAAGTAAGAGACATAGCAGTAGAATAGGGCATAGCTGTCCAAATAAAGAAAATGTTTTTGAAAAAGGGTAGAATATGTTTTTGTTTTTTTGTTTGTTTTTTAACAGAGATTTCAGAATCCTTTAAGATACCAACATATTTCACACCCTTTAAAGGCTAGGGACAAGTATCAAGAAAGCCGTGGCCAAAACAGAGGATACATATAGGTAAATCAGGTTTAACCTATTGGTCGCAAAACATTTAATACTACCAACTGGGGATGACTGAACTCGCTTCAGGACTGCAAAAGCAGCTTACCAAAAGAAGAAAATATGCTTCATGCTTGGGAAGACAGAATTTTTTTAGGGTAAAATATTACAGCCCTCCCCCCTTTCTTTAGGGGGGCTCGTCATACCTAGAAGTATTCTTAAAGTACTCTAATAGACTGTTTTATTACAGCTTTTGCAAATATAAATTAGGTTTCCCTTAAAGATTTAAATAATGTGCTGAAGCCCTGGACAACACATATTTGTACAGCAGTGAATGACTGCATAGAAATATTAAGAGAAGAATGGGAGAGCAGCCTGCCAGTCCCCTATGACAGAGTTCTATCAGTCCCCTATGACAGAGTTCTTCACTCATCCTATACCGGTTACTTGCCGGGAGAGCAACCTACCAGTCCCCTATGACAGAGTTCTACCAGTCCCCTATGACAGAGTTCTACCAGTCCCCTATGACAGTGTTCTTCACTCATCCTATGCCGGTTACTTGCCTGGGAGAGCAACCTACCAGTCCCCTATGACAGAGTTCTATCAGTCCCCTATGACAGAGTTCTATCAGTCCCCTATGACAGAGTTCTATCAGTCCCCTATGACAGAGTTCTATCAGTCCCCTATGACAGAGTTCTATCAGTCCCCTATGACAGTGTTCTATCAGTCCCCTATGACAGTGTTCTTCACTCATCCTATGCCGGTTACTTGCCTGGGAGAGCAACCTACCAGTCCCCCATGACAGAGTTCTACCAGTCCCCTATGACAGAGTTCTTCACACATCCTATGCCGGTTACTTGCCTGGGAGAGCAGCCTACCAGTCTGCCAGTGCCCTATGACAGAGTTCTTCACACACCCTTTCAGTATATGGATGTTGAGTGTGCATGCACTACAGGTGTGTAGATGCTACATATGCATACATTTGTAAATTGAGCAAATCGCTACAGCTACCACAGGATCCATTCTGCACCAGACATACTTTGGTGGGACTAAGAAAGAGGCTTGAAGGGAGAGCTGGACAACAGATGTATAGTTCAGAGCTCCAAATCCCACAAAGTACATTCCAGAAATCTCTTTCACTAGATCAAACAGAAAAGAGTAGCTGAAATTAGAAAATTAGAGCGAGCCCCTACGAAGCTATAGAGAGTTCCACTTGCCCCTTACTGGCTACTGCCTAAGGGCTGCAACCTCACCTTTCACCTTTTTTCAGTTGTTCCTTAGAAGGGACTCCCGGCTCTCCCCCACTGTCCTGCACACACTCGTTAGAAATACTGTGAGTGGACCAGGCTGCATGAAAATTTCAAAAGCACAGAACTGCTCAGAACCGTCAAAGACCTGAACTGCTGGAATACACAAGAAATATCTGCAACTTGAGTATAAATAGAGGTAGAAACTTCCAGTCAGTGTCAAGAGTTCCTAAACAGAATCCTGGGGGTCCAATACCAGTGTTGACTTAGAGATTCCTTTGAACTCCAGGGTTGGGGTGGGTTGGGGTGCTGACTCACAAATCCCCATTCCAGGCTTGGGGCTCCCAACCTGTGGAAAGGGTAAACTAGCCTGCAAGGACGGGCTGACTGCAACTAAATTCGAATGAGAGAGTTCATCAACAGTGCAGAAGGGATCTTAAGAGGTGCACGTGCTTGAAGAGGATGTGTTCAGAAGACACCAAAGCTGTGAAGGAGCTCAGTGAGGTAAAACGGCATCAGTTTAGCGACACTGGGCATCACACAGCGAGAACCTACAAAAAGATCCAGAGGCTGGATGTGTCTCTGCAGTACTGTCCAAATTGACAACTTTCCTGAGGATGTCTAAACGCCCAACAGGAAAACCTCTTTTTGTGATGTAGCACCAAAACTCAACCATCTGATATGGTCAGCCCTCCATGAAAGACTTCAAATGCCGAGAGAGATCATCAGGAGGAGTGTCCCTGATGTGACCTGGGGTGGGCAGCTGCCTGTTTGCTTGGGGGGGCGAAGGAAGTCAAGATTGTACCAGAAAAGACCCATGCGACAAGATATTACGAACGGCAATGTCTGCAACCACCAGTACACCTCCAAATGACTCCTGCTGGTGCTGCTGCGAAATACCCATGGTTCGACCTCCAGTCGGCTGGGTCAGAGGTGGAGGTGCACTGTCTTCACATGGTGGATCGCTCACAATACACCAACAGGAAACTGCCCCCTTAGCAGACAGTGACTCACACGTCACCTGCACAGAAGACCTGATGGACTATTCATAACGTGTTGAGAAGTAAAGTAGAACTGCACGCGAGAACAGTGTACTTAAAAGGCTTGAAAACCAAGATTGTGACTAAGGGGGACAGCAAATCCCACAAGAATCATGCCAGTAAGCATTAGTGTGATTTGTCACCACCGGGCCAATGGCTGACACCATTGCCTAAAGAGACTGTCACCACAGGTACTGTTTTCCATGGGTACTCCATAATTAGGGATCTTCGTGTCTCATGTACAGTACGTCTTTCCAGCATATATTGTATTAAAGGACTTCTTACTTTCTTAACTGAAAGCACTGACTAGATAGTTGTATACAGATTTTTACATTGTGTGCAGAATCTCTAGCTCACCACAACATCCCTAGGAAAATCTTGGACTGCTCGAGTTCACTTTTGTGACAGCTACGTTCTAAAGCAGTGGCACTAGTGATCAGTTTTATGTCCAATAATAGGGTTAAGCCTCTAGGCACCAGTTGGAAAGGGCTCAGGTTGATACACTCTGAGCGCAGTAAACTCTATCTGCCCGAAGACTTCTGAAAAAGTTCTTTCAGTCCGTGTAATACGTCTTTACATCATACATGCCGAAAGACCCAATTCGGCAGGGGCAGCCCCTCCACGAGAGCGGAGGCGCATCGTCCACTAATAAAATGATGCCCCATGAACTGAAAAATAAAATGCTAATAAACATTATTACCATTTCATTCTTTAGCACCACGTCCTGAACAGAGTGTCAGGATGGGGTGGGGCAATTGGTGCTGAGTGGCAGGAGGGGGCTGCATGTTCTTCTGGCTGGGCGTCTTGCGATGGCCAGCCTGACATGCACACTCTAAACTCCTCTATCCCAACTGTCTTAATACAGCTGGGTTAGAGAAAGCGCAGGCCACCAGTGCTCTTGTGAGCACTGAGTGAGGTCGCTCCCTCCACTCCTGACGCCGCTTTCATGCAGGTTACCAGCATAAAAGTAGCACCAGGGTTGGTTAGTGGTTTCCTGGGTCCCACATTGGAGCTTCCAGGAGAGAAGGCGAGAGGAAGACGTCGTAAGGTAAGTGCCATTTTAAAAATATTATTATTGTACACGCCCCATTTGTAAATACAAAATCAGCCGCCACTGCAATCCAGATGGGAGACTGCTGATTTCTGAAGTCAAAATGAGTTTATTTTAGCTATCTTGTGTCTAAAATTACCTCTGTTTCAGTATGTCAGTAGGGAAAATACATTATCCGGATTTCTTTTTCTATAATCTATCACTATCCTGTTCTAAAAAGTTGGCATGCATGAATGCTACATGGAAACATTTGGCTCACCACCCCCCATGAATCTTGTGTATAACAGCCCAGGTCAAGTAGAACCTTTTCTAACAAACTCCTTATCTCCAACCCTAAAACGTGCATAACTTTTAGGAAGCCAAGTCATCATTTTTTACGTTTTTTTCCTTGTAATAAAAAATGCCTCAGTCACACGGCCTGCAGAACCCGGAGGAAGCACACCTGTAGTTGCAGCTGAATTAAAAGCCATCTGCAAAAGCAGCAGGCCTCATTAGCAGAGGACACTGCCAACGGAACCGTGTCATTTCCCGGGGCTTTGCTTTCGTTTAAGGCTTTAATGCTGCTCCTGAATGCATCTTGTGAAAGCAAGAGATCTCATATGCCCCGAGTTTCTTGCGCTTTACATTCATTACATTTGACAGGTTCACAACAATGCCCCCGAATGCGTTTTTTCTTTTTCTTTTCAGAGCTTTGTAGAGAGAACTTGTGTTACAGGAAGAGCAGCTCAAGCAAGAGGGGTTGTGCATAAAACACTATAGTGTGTGGTTTACTCTTGAGCAAAGATGACAGAAATCAGGATGTGACGAGAAGGAGAGATAGTGACATGTAATCTGAAGCAAAAGTAGACTGTAGATAGACATGGATGTTTAGCTTAAACGCACTTACAGTTTCAAGCATAAGGAGGTGAAGTTACTTGCCAAGAACCCTAAAATTATTTAGCGACGTGCTAAAGCCTCGAATAGAATCAAGAGTTCCAGGTCAGTTCACTACAGTGGCGGCCCGTCCTTTAGGGCGGAGGGGCCACCCCCCCCACCTTTTGCTCCTCATGAAGAGTGTCTGTCAGGCTGAACAAAGGTCAGCAGTCCCAACCCTCCTGGGACCTGGAGTCTGGAGTGGGGGTGTGGGATGGGGGGGGTGGGTGTGTCTGTGTGTGTGTGTGTGTGTGTGTGTGTTAATGGATGTGTATTTGTGCGTGCGTGGAAGCTGCCGCCCGTCACTGGTTCACTATTCATGTCAAGGGCAGCAGAGCCGTTTCCATACAATCTAGCACGGGTGGAAAGCAGTTGCCAGATGTCCTTTCATCTGTTGGCAGTAAGGTGATGTTGCTTGAACTGTATCCAGCAGTAAACGGATATGTGCAACACTTATTATGCAACCATTTTTGGAATTCTCTGTGAAAGTGATCAAATGGTGACTGGGAATACAACACTCTGGCACGTCTGTGTGCGGGATCATCCCAGTTAGTGGTTGTGGAAAAATAGGAAAGGGGTGTCCGCTATCTACCAGTCTAAAGCTTATCAGAAGAAATTAGCAGGATTGGCTCTACAATTTGCAGCTTCCAATGAGGAAGAATTTACAAAGTTTTGGTTCTACCACTCCGTAGGTACCAATAGGAAATAATTATAAGGTTTGTGTTCTGCCACTCTACCACATACAATAGGAAAGAGTTAAAAGGTGTGGGTTTCTACCAGTCCACAACCACAAACTGGAAGGAATTAAAATGTTAGGGTTCTCCCAGTCTACAACTGCCAATGGTAACCAGTGAAAGTGTTAGGGGTCGATCAGTGTACAACTTCCTAAATCAATTTATTATTTTCGGTTGGTTCTACCACTGGGAAAGAACCAGATTTCAGGATTCTAGAACTTCCAATGGGGACGAATAAAAAGGTTTAGGTTCTTGGCACCTATATCTCAGAATGGAGAAGAATTACAGGGTTTGGTGACAAAGTCTACAATTTCCATCAAAGAAAAAATAAAAGTGTTTGGGGTCCACTGCTGCGTATGTAAAAGAATTACATCGTTTTGGTTCTACCAGTCAACATCCACACGTTTACAACAACCAACAGGGAAAAATAAGGTTTAGGTTTTTCCAGTTTCAAAGGGGACCTATAAGGAACGGGTCTACTCATACATAGCTTCCAATGGCAAGAAAAGGTTGATTCAACAGGTCCTCAACTACCAATGTGGAAGGGTTCCAAGGTCTGGTTTCCACAGTCAATAGTTTTCAACTGGAATACGAGTTCTACAGTCAAGATCGTCCACTTTGGAATTATTACAACAGTTGGATTTTACCAGTCCACAGATTACCATGAAAAAGAATTACAAGGTTTGGGTTCTTGGAGTCTACAGGCTCCAGTAAAGAAGAATTACTTTGTTTAATTTTACCAGGTTAGTGCTTTTAATTGTACCAGCGTGGTGCTTCCCAACAGGAAGAACGCTAGGTGAACTTCAAAATGTTTTGCATTCAATTTACAAAACTACAAGTCACAACACTGACAGTCAATAACTAGCCACAGATGAATTCCTAGATCTCACATTTAACGGTATGCAGCCCATCATGCAAAGATACTCATGGATTGACACAAAAGAATGGCAGCCAGAATGAGCCCCCTTGGTCAATTACAGTGGAAGAAAAGTAAACCAGAAGGCAGAAACAAAATTAAGAGGGGATTCCAATGGAGTGAATAGTGAATTACCCTAATGTGAATACTCAATGCAATATTTAACAGGATTCCCCAGGTGCGTTCTTTGTGTTTACAAGTATGGATGTGTGAAAGAGGGTGACAATGCACGTAAGCTCAACAAAAGACGCCAAGCTCAAATGGGCAGCAAATGAGACATGGGCCCTAATAAAAGAAAGTTAAAAAAAGAACCCATAACACTGGTTGATTAGTGAAAAAATTTAATAAATGGGGTGCAGCAGGCCACTCATGCCCCTGCCAGGGCACGTCCTGAAGTATTGGTAACTATACTCTTAACATAGTTACCCTTTCTTTCAAAGTTCACTTGCCTGTTTTTGTTGAAGCATCTACTACTGTGACCACTGAAGGGAAATCACTAGAGTTGGGTGCCACACATGTTTCTCTCATGAAATATATCAACATAATAAAAATCTGTGGCCACAAAATCCCTCCTGAAAACTGCTATGAACATATAAATGGTGTAAAAAGGACTATACGCTATATAGTTCCCCAAATTTGTAGAAGTTATTTTGGGGGAAGGACACCTAATATGCTCAAAGATAGCTTACTAATAGAAAAAACATTGTTCTTCCAAACCAGTCATCAAATAGGTAGAGGAAAGGGAGACCTGGTGGAGTAATAGTTAATGAATTGCTCTGAATCACAGGGCAGATAGGAGGGTGAGGGTGTGACTGGAAGAGAAGAGAGGTGATGTTGTCCTGGCTAGAGAAGTGAAGGTCAGTCGTGCACACAGTAGTTCATCAGAGTAGGACAATTGCTGGGAGTACAGCTAAGATGACCTCTGCTCACCCCCTTGGTAGCCTGGCACGAGCAGTCAGGCTTATAGACCAAAATGACAAAAATCCAACAAACACAAGTAAAGATACGACTTTTCAAAGATTAAATCTTAGTATAGTGCTTAGAAACACAATAGCTCCAACTGGGGCTATCACGGCATCTTGACGGAGTCACTACCAACAGTCCGAAGCCACTTGCAAGGGATTGAGGGCCAGTCAGAGAGTCACATGGACCCCAGGTACAGTGCCTTGGAAAATGATGAGGAAGCAAAGACTTTGCACTGAGCTGGGGGGGGGGGGGGGAAGTGCCAGTGGAGCCGGTGTGGCTTAGGTTCCTCTCTGCTACTGGGGAGGGGAGGAGTCAGTACCTTAATGCCAGGCAGGGGAGGTGTGTTGTTGGTTCCTTACGGTTGCAGGGGAGGTGATGCAGCGTTGGTTCTTTAAAACAAGGGGGGAGTTGATGAATCAAGCAGGAAAAGATGTGAGGCATCAACTTTGCAGTGTTGTGAGAACACCATGCGGCCACAGGCACTGCAGCGGAGTTGGGTGTCATGGACTTCGGTGACACGGCACTCAGGACTCACACTGTGGCGGGACTTCGGTGGTGCTGCAGCGTCGAGCCTGTGTTGCAAGTTGCAGTCGTTGCACTCGGCGGGGACCAGGGCTCTGGAGTTGAAATGCTTAATTTCTTCGTGGTTGCACCAGAGCTCACTTCCAAGGGCCCATGAACTGGATTTGACACCACTTGGCAAACAGAACTCTCAGGAAGAAAGCCCAGGTGCTGGCAGGTGAAGTCTTCGATGGCTCCAAGAATTCATAACAGGAGGCAAGCTCAGTTCAAGCCCTTGGAGAACCTTGGAAAGCAGAATGTAGAAAGCAATGTCCAGTTCATTCACTCCCAGGACAGAAGCAGCAGGCCAGCACAACAAAGCAACAGGCAGAGTGGATGTCCCTCCTACAGCATCCAGCTCTTCTTCCCGGCAGAATGTCCTCAGTCCAGAAGTATTCTAAATATGTGGTGTCAGAAGTTCAGTACTTATATCTATTTCTGTCTTTGAAGTAGGCAAACTTCAAAGAGAAGTCTTTGTAGTGCCCAAGACCCTGCTTTTCCTGCCCTGGCCCCAGACACACTCCAGGGTGTTTTAGACTGCTTTGTGTAAGGACAGGTGCAGCCCTATTCAAAAGCAAGTGTCAGCTCCTCCCACCTCTCTAGTTCAGGTAGACCCATCAAGAAATGCAGGGCACACCTCAGCTCCCTTTGTGCAAATGTCTGGAGCAAATTCACAAACAGCCTGTCATCCTGACCCTGAACCTGACGTATATTTCACAGACAGGTAGAGGCACAAAATGAGTAGGCAAGATAATGCCCAGTTTCTAAAAGTGGCATTTTCAAACTTACAATTCAAAAACCAACTTCACCAAAAGCTGTATTTTTAAATTGTGAGTTCAGAGACCCCAAATGCCACATATTTATCTGCTACCAATAGGAAATTACACTCAAAATATATCTCAAGGCAATTCCCATGCTACCATATGGGAGGCAGACCTTGCACTAGTGAAAAAACAAATGTAGCACTATCAGGATATGTAAAACCTACCAATACATGCTCTACCTTTTAAATACACTGCACACTGCACATGGGGCTGCCTTGGGCATACCTTAGGGGTGACTTACATGTAGTCAAATAGAAGGTTTGGGCCTGGCAAGTGGGTGCAAGTCGACATGGCAGTTTACAACTGCACACACAGACACTGCAACGGCAGGCCTGAGTTATGTTTACAGGGCTACTCATGTGGGTGGCACAATCAGTGCTGCAGGCTCACTAGCAGCATTTGATTTACAGGCCCTGTGCATTTGTGGTGCATGATACTAGGGACTTATTAATAAATCAAATACGCCAAACATGGAGAAACCAATCACCAATACATTTTAGACCGAGAGCATCTGCACTTTAGCACTGGTCAGCAGTGGAAAAGTGCCCAGAGTCCTAAAGCCAAAAAAAAAAACAGGTCGGAAAAAAAAATAGGAGGAGGAAGGCAAAACGTCTGGTGATTACCCTGCAAAAAGGGCCAGGACCAACAAGAAGATATTGCCATGTGTGTTAAAAGGAAATTAAACTACTTGGAAATCCTTTCAAAGGCCCTGGAAAAGTTAATGCTCTCATTAATGCTGACGAGATTTGCTAAAACAAAATAAGTACAAGTGCAAAAAGGGAAATCCAGGGTACAAAATCTTAAGTGTTTTAGGGTTGAGGACCACAGTCACCTAGCAAACAATCTTAAACCCCATGCTCATTGGGCGATCCGTAGAAAATGCAATAGAAGTGGACACTTTTCCAAAGTTTGCAGAGAGCCTGAAAAATAATATTCATGTCAAGTTAACTCCCCTGAAAATAAGTGCAAAGTCAAATATATCCCACTTGTGACACCTCTCTGGACGGACGAACATATACACACATTCCTGCTTCCCTTAAACATTAATTGACAGTAAAACCTATGAGAGCAAATTTGCAAGTAAAGGTTATACCCTAGAAATGCCTGACCTCAATCAAGGATTATAATAAGGATCCTATCCCATTAGGAGCTAGGATTAAAATGCATATATGTTATAAAGACTGACATACTGTAGAATGATTTTTGTAACAAAACAGGGACCCATCCCATTAGGGTGGAAACACCAAACAGATTTAGGCATCAACCTCTATACCAACAACGATGGACAAGTGCTGTTAGTAGATCGAATAGTAGTGAGGATGAGCATCTGTGATATATTTTCTAAGGTATTCATTGAAAAGTCTGGATTACTAAGAAATTATGAACATAGAATGAAATTGACATCTAATACTATTCTGGTTGTACATAAAACTAGACCCAATCCTTTGATCATGAAAGAACATTTGAAAAGAGAATTAGATACACAGGAAGTAATAGAGAAGGTTGAGAGCTCTGAATGGGTGACCACACAGCTCTATCTTCTACAGGTGTCTATGGGGGAATAGGGGAGGGAGCCTACACCATAGCTCGGCCTGGAATATTCCTATGGGAGCTGGATCAAGACTGGTATGAATATGGCTGGGTCCACACTGTGGTGAATTAGTGAGTTAGGTAGTCATCAGAATGATGAGTTGGAATTCTACCCCAAGCAACTGCCAGTAGTTAGACAACTGCAAGCATTCCTCCCATTGCCCTTTGTATGAATCAAGGGGGTGCATACCTGTATGTGCAGTAGCTTCTGTTCACACATTCTCTGCAACACCAATGTGTATGTGCAGTGATACTGTGCGCTGTGTACCCACCATGTTGATAAACATCAACACCCTATCCATATGCCCCTACAAGCCACACCACTAATAACGATACACTTGTTTTTAAGACTTGATGCAACCTGCAGCATCTCATGTTCTACTGTGAAAGGATACAAAGGTTTATTTCTACAATCTTCTCACAGGAAAATGGAAGAGAGGTGGAACCTACTACTCTAGAAATAAACAATAAAGAACAGACGACTAAGTATCAGAGGATGGCCAATTCAGTTGTCCTAAATAATAACATGAGTTTATAACAATTCAAAGATGATTATGAGGAAGATGCATGGTTGATATGGGAGGCAGGACAGTGGGTCACGGATATCAGTAAGGGATTTAGTTGCAGCTTTTCAGGCTTCCCCATACAAATCTGAGAAAAACACTGACAATATAGATGAAGGCTCCAATTCTAACCTTAGGTTGCCCAGAATGAAAGTGGAAGTTAAAGAAGCCAGGAAATCACTCACAGGCATGTATTTTAAAGTGGGTCTAAAGGAGGGCGTCCTTTATGTGCATTTTATGCCATTTAACAGAAACATCATGATCCATCTGTGCCAAACAATATTTTGGAATTTAGAAAAAGGGTGTAACTAATTTATCTTCAACCAAAACTATCATACATCCAATTGCCAAATCAATAGCACAGATCAGTTCATGCCACAATTTTATAAAATGTTATAGCCGCAGCAAATTAATGATTCCTAGGTTCAGTCTGGGAGATTGGGTGGCAGAACATATGAGCTCGTGTGCAAATAATAATATGGAAAAACAATGCATTGCTTGCATAAATCCTTCCCTCTTGATCCGGTGGATAGTTTTAATTAGATATGACAAACCTAATTAAAGTAATATCTAGTTGGTCTGTGCACAAATATGCTTGATGTGGTACAACTCCTCTACCAAGCCTTCTCCAACACGTGTTAAGTAAGCAGAGGCTCTACGAAGGAAGAGCGTCTTCGTACAAACAACCGTTCCCTTTGTCCCTGGAATTAAAACCACTTTCAGTTACATCTACTAATGCTATGTAAGGCATCCCAGCACTGCAGGAGACGTAAACGGCATTGTGTAAACAACTATTAGCATCAAGAGAACTGACATAATCCACGTTCAAAACTGGAATACACAAGAAGAAAGCGTAGTGATTGACACAATGACCAAATATACACTTTACTCAGACCTCTTTCCCATTACATATGTGTTGAAAGGCATTACTTATTCGGGGCTGAGCAAAAGTCTAGAAATCCTAAAGGATATCCTCCAAGTGCGAAGGCGCCTCCGAACCCGACATGGTCCAGGAAACTGTAGCCGGTGCTATCGAGAACACAAATACATATTTGAAGGGCTCCCGTGCCAGGGAGCCATTATGCTGGCAACTGAAGATGACGGCAAATAAAAGAGTAAAGGTTCACCAGAAATGTCACCTCTCGCTGACTTAACATATGTACGCTTTTTATCGGCGCAACAGAAGAGGGCAGTCAAGCTATCCTCCCACAGCAACTTGCATTATCTAGTGTTCAAAGTATCCTAGCTGGCAACCCTCTTCCCTAAGTAAGTACGAGAAACTGGTGGGGTGGAAAATGCGACATCACCGTGACTGCCTGTGTTTAATAGATATCGTAGGTCGTATTTATTCCACACGCTTAGCAATAAAGTGCCACGTTTGAAACTTACAGCTTTGACTCACTAAAATTATGCAATGAGCTAAAGGGAATATTTTAACTCACCAACAGAATTTCAGTAGTTTCAAGTTTATGGTTTTGTCCCAGTGACTAAGGAAGGCAGGAATGGTGGGCAGAGCCTTAGATTGGCCCTGCTCCTATCTGACAAGCAGCAAGCAGTCTTTCTATAGCCTTTCACCTCCCAGTTAAGAGCCATAAGTTGTGGTGTCCCCAGGGCTCAGCATTTAGCCATACTCTCTAACATCCCCATGGCCCCACTATCCTGGACAGCGAAAAGTTGGGGGTCTGGATATCGCCTCATATGCAGACGACACACACCTTTTGTTGGCTTTTGAACAGCTCAAGGACACGGTGGTTGGCGATTTTCAGGGCTGTCTTACTGCTGTTACCAACGGGATGTAAAACAACCGCCTACAAATCCATTCTGATAAATCAGAAATCTTGCTGCTTGGTACTCCTTCCCCAGTCGATGCTATGAGACTCCGACGACCTGAGTTGGGACAGGCACCCGCCCCGTCTACTGCGGCAAGGAATCTGGGGTGTAAGTAGATATAGCTTTCTCTCTCAAACCCCAGGTACAGGCCATCACTGCCACCTGTTTTAGGCTTTTCAAATCTTTAGGAAAGTTCTAAAATACATTTTTCCCCGTGTTGCTATGGTTCTTCATTATTCAGTTTGGCGAGATGCAGAAAGCCTGTCCTAACTGCACGTTCCATTGACTGTATCACTATTATTATTAGAATCTGTCTCTCCATACGAATGCAGCATCCTGCTCTCAAAAAGTATCTCCCTCCTAGGGCACTCGCTCGAACAATCATAATCTGCTGTGCATGCCTAAAGTTTGGAAAGCGAAATCACATGGAAGATCTTTTTATCTCCCAGTCGCTGAAATGCTTAACCATTGTACCTTCGACATATCCCTAGTAAAAGTCTGTTTAAGGCCAAGCTGAAAACCTTCCTGTTTTGTGAGGTGTAATTCTGTTCCTAAGTCCATTACAGTTCAAGTGCCAGGACGCCTCTAATGAAGCAGCAGTTGTGCTTTATACATTTGTCTTCATTTATTTATTTGTCCCAGTGTTTAGTCTCAATGTAGGTACACCTATTCCAAGAACTATCAAAATATATTCTAGTGGGACGTCAATATAAACCCATATTGTCCTAACGCAAAAAGGCTATCCTCTCTAGTTGTGGTCGCAAAGCAGTGTCATTTACATAAAAGTGTAAGAGCAACCGGCGCCCCATTAGAAAAATGTACCTAAGAAATTGTTGAGTCATTTTAGGATGAAAGGATGTCGCGTAAACTACACGACTAGAAGAGGATAAACAAAAAAAGCCACTTTGTTGCCTTTTTTTTACCTCCAGATGACGGGATAAATGCTAGCGGATAGGCTGCAAAAACATACCACTCCCTCCTGTATGCGGAGTCGGGGTGGGGACTATTGTGTTTCGTTGGGTAGTAAAACTCTGTGAGACTCAATAGTTAGTTTCTTCTCTGAAACAATCATGCTTGTTTTACTTTGGTCAGCCAGTCCCTAGTAACTAAACACAGACAATGAGCAAGATGTTAATTGCATGCAATTAGTGTCAGTGCAATTCACCAGATAAACATTCATCTATTTTTGTAGACAACAGAAACAATGCTTGTGTTTTCCTTAAAGCATTGTATGTTATATGCAACTGCCATTCTTTTCAATGGGTCAATAACAATAAATATATATATATATATATATATAATTATTTATTTATTCAAAAAAGAGCTCATAGACCTTAAGGTGGACGCTCATGCAGGAGCATAGGTTCACAAGCAGCGCATGTGGGAAGTACAGAACCAGGACAAAAACCTGTACTTAGCCTTGGGGAGCATCAAAACCTATCCACCATCAACCACAACTCCCTATTATTCTGTATTTCCTTCTACTGTAATGGTGCTCATCAGTACAAACATGCATACGAGTCTGGCACAGTGCCTAAAATTTAATACACATCAACACTGGTCAAGCATCTTTCAAGATGAATTCACCAGATCCTTCGAAACCAGCTTAGTAACCCAGACTCAAGGAAGACGACCATGGTACAACCAGGATACAGTCTGAAGGTCATGACATTTGAGGTAAGTGAAGGCCCTCTGCACTGCCTTTTGCTTCTCTTGTTTCCATCTCATCTCTACGACCAGCCTTAAGCACATACAAAAAAAGATCTTAAATGGCCCCTACTGTAGCCACCCTTCTCCTGATAGCCCCATAAGCTGTTCTCGCATACCCCCCTATAAGATACACTAAGAACCAATGCATAATGCACCAGGTCAACTCAATGCAACCAATGTCACAGAAATGTATAGGTACCAGGGCCACTTCAATAACACACCATCATAGAAGGCTATTCTCAGTAACTAACATGAACTGCAGAGGGTTTGAACCAATATGCGAAAGTGCAAGACACAATCCAAGTAACTATCAGTTAACTTACTCCTTTGTCCACATGAGATACCTTTTCTTCTTTAGTGGCAAGAAACATATGATTTACAGTGCGTAATAAATGAACAAACATTTAAAGATCTATTCATTTCAACAAGTCACCGTTGGAATAAAACCTCTGAAGTTCCATGCCCCTCACCCCGCATCTGCTCTAAACCCCACCGTTACACCAGGTCTTCCCACCGTCTGCTCAAATCTCTCAAGTCTTGAAACACCAACCACTTTGCAAAAAATTACTTGTGATCCCTCCCACATCTGTTAAACAAGCTGAATAAAATGGCACAAAGAAAAGAACAAAAAAACATTCAAGGTTAGACTTCTAATTGTTTTAACATTAGGATTCCTTATGGCTGCTGCAGGGCACACGGTTTCCTTGGAAACATCGCCTATTCATTAGCAGAACAAAATAAAACACTCTGAAAAGTAAGCCTTGGGACTTAACAGATACAACTCTTTTCATTAGGAAAATACATCAATTAATTGTGTTGCCCTTTGTCGCTGTGTTTTTGCATTTTCTCCTTTTTTATTAATTACATTTAAGTACGTTTGTTCAGTTTAAAGCTCTTACTAGTTCTTTACTTAAAACACAGTCGGGAGGCTAGGCAGGCATTGTCGCTGGCTTCAGCAAAACCGCCATACCTTTTCCAGGAGTTGGAAGTTCAGATCTAGCACCGTGCTAGAACGTAAAGAACGTTAAAGCCCAGGTAGCACCGCAACCTATCCTACACCTAACATGTGGTGCAGAGTGTATGAATGTCTCGGGTTCTCAGGGCAATCCCTTGGGAAGTGGGGAGGACAGGGGAAGTGATTCTGCCCTGGTGTCTTCATAGCTTCAAATAAGGTAGTCTGATGTCCGGATGATACCGATAGAATGAGAAATGGCAGTGTACTACCAAATAGTAAAGGTTGATATCAGGCACTCCACAATCGCCCTAAGAATAACGAAGAGTAAGCATTTACCACTTGATTCTGGGGCGACAGCCTGCCCATATTAGGCGTAAGAGGTTACATATTGTAGAAAAGAAGAAGACATTCAAGGGGATTGGATTATTAGGGAAGAGATAAAGAAAGCAGGAAAGCACTGTCATTTTAATAATTGTAATGCGACCAGCCATGAGGAGTGGGAGACAAATCCATCCGTCAATTTGTGAGGAGAGATGATCAATGGCGGGGCCATAGTTACAGCGGATTACCTCATCTTTCTGTCAATGAAGTTGGATTACCAGATATTCAGGGGAGTCATTGGGGATTTATGCCAGTTTATGCCTGAGAAGGCGCCAAAGCGGATTTCCTGAATAATTGGGGCAGGGGGATGTGTGGCGCAGTCTCTAATGAACAGTAATATGTTATCAGCCCATACACTGTGGCTAGGAAAGGGCCTCCCTGAAAACATAGACCCAAGTCTAGAAGGCACGCCTGAACATATCGAATCAGTCGGTCAAGCGCGATAATAAAGAGAATGGCGGAAAGGGAGCATCCATGTCGCGTAAGATGGAGTATGGGAAAGGCATCAGTATGGTGGCCATTAACTCCTAATCGGGCCACAGGCTTTGTGTATAGAAGAAAGATCAGGTCACAGAAACCTCAACAGGTGCCTAACATTGCAAGTGTGGTTCGCACAACATAGTTGAATGCCTTCTCTGTGTCCAGTAGTGCAACAGCTGCAGAGATAAGGTGGGGTTGAGCTAGTTAATTATTGCAAATATGGTAGGCAAGTTGATGGTGGTGGAGCGGTGCGGTATGAATCCCGTCTGATGCTTTCCATCAAAAGCGCCAGTCATGAGGCGATAACCTTCGCTAACATCCTGTTATCAAAGTTTAGGAGGGGTAGAGGCCTATACCAGGTGCAAAGGTGTGGTGGCTTGCCAGGTTTGAGAAGTTTTACTACGGCTTCCCATGGTGGGCGGACATATACCATTCTCAAAGGCCTCTGCTACACCTCAGAGGTGCGGGACCAAGGCTGATTTGAAGGCTTTGTAGAAATGACCAACGAAGTCATCAAGTCTAGGGGCCTTAGACCCACTTATGGAGGCAATGGCCAGTGAGCTTTCTTCCCGCATGAGGGGGGCTGCTAGGAATTGTTTCTGGCCACTTGAGAGCCAGCCCATGGAAATTTCAAATAGGTAAGACGCCATTTCCCATTAGTGACTGTATGGCGCAAGATGTATAAAGTATGATAGTAGTCCAGAAGGTTAAGGGAAGTGTTATGTAATCTCAATGCCATCAGCAATATTTAAAGGCCTAATATACATTGCTTGATAGTTGGGACGCAATATATGGACCAGGGTACGAGTGGGACCGTCACCCTCGCCGTATCGCCGGGCACGGGCATACTTACCAAGAAACTTCACCTCACGGTTGGCCAGGTTGCAAAACTCCTGAAGGAGCAGCGTCTGCTTGTGTGCCACCTGACCTGGAGCCTCTGCTGTAGCAGCAGGGTCATCAGAGTTTAGATCCCTCTCCACCAGGGCCAGATCCCCTTGTGTGCTCTTTAGTACACCAGAATGCATAGAAATACAGGCCCCCACCAGCTAATGTAACCCTTAAAGGCTTCCCACACCACTGCCTATTTAGAGACAGAGTCCAAGTTCACAGAAAAATATTCATTAATGGCCATGAGAAGGTATGAACGAAAAGCAGCATCAAAGAGCGCAAGCTCTGGGAACCGACACTGCCTTGGAGTAAAGCGTGAGTGTGGTAGTGCAAAGTGTGAATTAAGAGGAGCATGGCCCGAGAGCATGAGGCATATGTTCTATGCCCTGCATCCACATTAAAAGACTCCGCGGGATGAACAAATAATCGCACAACCAAAGGTTATGAGGGGCAGAGTTAAATGTGCAGCCCATGGCAAGACCACCACACATCAGAAAGGTAGAGTGTATTAATTAGTTCCTAAAGTGTGAGAAGCAATCGTGATTTAGCTCTTAAGGGTGGTCCAGTACAAACTAACAGAGCTTGATGTGTGATACTGAGGTTCCCACCAGGAAGAAAAAGGTCTGCAGGAATACGTGAGATCAAGGTAGTAAGATAATAAAACTCAGGAGCATCTATTTTCGGGGCATAGAGAATCATCAGGACGGTTCTGCCTGCCAAAGAGTCGGTGACGAGAAGAAATCTGCCATCCTCGTCAGCGACATGTGATGTGTAAGTGAAAGGGAGTGTTCTGTGTATAAGTATACAGACCTCATGAGAGTAGGAACTATAAAAACAGAAAAAAAACTGTTATGGCCTCAGGAACTAGCAAACTGGCAAGTGTCTCGGGGGATAGGTGGGATTTCTGAAGTAAGGCAAGTATTATTCCTATGTCTGGCGAGGTATGTTTGAACAGGCTTTCACTTCCAGGGATTGTTTAAACCATGAATAATTCAGGTTAGGCACTGTAGCTTTATAGTTCTAGAGCACTTACATTGTAGTTTGTCGTCTGCCACAGAGGTGCAATATGGTGTGAATGCATGGATAAGGCTGAGCTGCAACAGAAGTACAAAAACCAAAATACAAACAACAAAACCCATCTCCCACCCATCCCTCCCAGACCGGATTAAAGACATCCAGTAAATCACAATTCTAACTCAGTGAGCAGGGTTTCTACAAATGTGTCTGGCCTCCCCATGTTAGTGGTCTCAGCAATTCCCAAAATCCGAATATTGTTCCTGTGGGACTGTGCTTCTATGTCTTCGTTCTTGATCGTCATGGTCTTCAGGGCAGGTCCATCTTTTCGAGTCACTTCATAATGGTTCCTGTTCCATCAAGACCAGAGATGTGCCCCTCCACTCTATCAATTGTAGTCTTCTGGTGGTCCAGGCATTCTCCCCTATGATCAATGCGCCCCGCAAGAGTATCAGGGCAGGCATCAATGGAACGGAAGCCTTATCTGAGTTCAGCAAGTATGGCCGCTGTGGCGCTGGAAGCATCAGGACCCTCCACCTTGTCCATAGATTCATTTGTATCGGGTGCCATGGTCGCACAGTGGTCAAAGAGAAGCTTACGCTGCTTTGGATCGTTCCGACCCATCATGGAGTATAAAGCCAGGGGGGACCCGGATGGCAGGTAGGCCATGGGGGAAAGAAGGCTATCAAGAGCACTGTTCTGATAGATCAGGGATGGCACAGAGGTCCAAAACGGCAGCCTCTGGGCTTCCAATAATGGAGGCGAGAAGAAGGGGTTGGAGAACCAGCTGCAAGCAATGAAGGAGTGACAGTCTCTCCCATGTCTTTAATGGTGTTGAAATTTCACCACACAGTTCTCCTCTGTTTATAGGACTGCAGCGGTATCTTGCAGAGGCGTAATTCAGTGCATCCACATAGGGAGCTTCCAAGGAGCAGCGCCAGAGAGGGCTGGTGGATCATGCAGTGTGCCTTGCAGTCACAAAACACCGCACCTGCAAGGTGAGGATGAATGAGTGCCAGTGGGCCCATAATCCAGCATAGTCATCCTAGAGTCCAGTAGTCAGCTACTTGTGAGGGCACACAAACCTCCCACTTACATCGCACCCAGGAGAGTAGACTTTCAAGCAGCAGTATCAGGGCAGGCCATATAGCAATACCCCGCCTCCACTTCCGGGGCCAGCAATGTTCCCCCCCCCCCCCCCCAAGCAGACAGCGCAGCCTAGAGGTGGGGTGAAAATCCTCCTGTAGACTTCTCCCCCACACAGTAGACGGGCACTCATCCAGTCACAGTACCCAGCCACGGAGACCTTGTGTGATGGTGGCCCGACCACAACAACTTCAAGGAAGAGACAGGGTTCAGGATCGAGGATGGTCAGGCAGAGGGGTTGCATCTCGGAACCATGCATTCGTTGCAATGCATGTCGTTACCACGTGTGTCTAAACCGAGAATGCCATTACAACGCATTTCCCTTACCATGCATGCCTTTACAACAAATTATGTTGTAAAAGCATGTGTTTTAAAGGCATATGTGTGGTAAAGGTCCTAGCGTGACTCCCAACACCATCCATAAAAAAATTCCCCTCCCTCCCCCGAACCCTAAATTTGTCCAACCTATCCCCTGCCCTGAGCCCTAAAATAGTCTTCTCACCCTAATCTCGAAAACCGCCCACCCAAAACCTACCCCCTCCCTAAAACAGTACCTCCCCACCCCCAAGTCCAATGCTCCCCGCCCTAAGCCGAAAAAAGTCTCCCCCACCCTAAATCCTAACCCACCCCCCCCCCCAAAGCAGTAGCCCCCTCCCCAGGCCTAATACCTCCCAAGCCTGAAACCCCTCTCCCTTTCTTGAACAGTACCCCCGGACCCATCTCTCCCACCCTAATCCCAAAAACAGAGCCCCCGCCCTAAAACCTAACCCCCTACCTCCTCCCTAAAACAGTTCCCCCCCACCAAGCCCAATTCTTCCCAGCCGTAAGCTGAAAAAATGTCTCACCCACCCTAAATCATAACCTCTTTCCCGTCCCTAAAACAGTACCCCTCCCCCCAGCCCAATTGCCCCCCCAAGCCTGAAAAACCACCCTGCTCTAAGACCTAACCCCATCTCCTACCCATCACTAAAAACAGTACCCCCCACCATCAGACCCAATCCCTAAGCCCTAAGTCCAAAAACCGTCCCCTGCCCTGAAACCTATCTCCCCACCCTCAAACCCCCATGCCCAACCCTCCGCACTTAACCTGAAAACCGCTCCCCTGCCATAAAATATTAAACCCCCAGCTCTCCCTAAAACTGTACCCCCAGGCCAAATAGCATCCCAAGCTGAAAACCACCCTGTACCCTAAAACCTAACCCCCACCTCTGTCCCCCACCCCTCACTAAAACAGTAGCCCAGACCCAATCCCCCCGCGCTAAGCCCAAAAACCAACTCCGACCTAAAACCTAACCCCTCACCCTCCACTCCTCCCTAAAATAGACCCCTCCACCTCCAAGCCTAACCCTCCCTCCGTACTTAACCTGGAAACTGCCCCCACCCTAAAACATAACCCCCACCACCCCCTCCTTGAAACAGTCCTCCCCATCCACAGACCTAATCCCACTTACCTTACTCCTAAGGCACATCTCCGCTCGTTCTGAGGAAACGGAATGATCCTTCTGTACCATCTAACGATGCCGATAGCCTTCTTCATCATTACCAAGCATAGCCCTTACCATGAATACTACTACAATTGTTGTAATGGTATGCGTGGTAAAGGTTATTTGTTGTAATGACGCATGCATTGTAACGCATGCATGGTTAGGGCTAGTAGGGGAAACAGACACATTGTAATGGCTGTTTCCCGGCAGAGGATCGGAGATAAGGAGCACCTCGTCCGCAGCCAAAACATCAGTAACAGTGTGAGAAAAGCAGGAGGGGAGGCCCACCGCTATGACGAGACCCAATGGTCTCTGCCTTACCCACAGCCCCATCGCTGCAGGCCCCTGAGATGATATCGGGCTATACAGACCTCCCCTCAGGCAGGTCGGGTGCCTTTGAACCTGTATTCTGTGCCCTGGGATGATTAAATCTGCATGTCCGTGGCATAGATAATGTTAGTAGTTCAAGGTGATTCATCCGGTTAGTGGGCTCCCAGCACCAGAGCCTCACAGGCAAGTGACCACCTTCTTGGCTGCCGTGGCCATACCCAAGCACCATTGTGTTTTGTGGGTAAACTAGTCTTGAATTGCTATTGTCACCTATATATTTGGCCACAATGGAAATCTAGCATTTACAGATCCAGGAAACATAGATTGCAAATACTCTGCTTGTTTATTCTGCCGCAATAACAGCGAACATCTCAGAAACCCCCAGCCCACAATCTAACTAAACAGACTTTACAATCAACCACTCAAAAAACAATATTAGACTCTCATTTTAACTGAATTCGGATACCTAAAGTCAACATCAACCTTCATTTAAGAGGGCTTCCTACGAAGACCGGGCATTGTTAGTGCTTGGCACATGGTTCCATATTTTCACTGGGATTTAAAGGGAAGTGGAAGATGATCGGGGTACAGTAACTTTTCCAGCATCTTAGCATGTACATTCTCGACAAAACTGTTTTTTTGTGGCGTGAACAGAAAATAGAATTTTTTAAGTGACATTTTTTAAGCTCCCACTTTCATGCCCATTCAATCTTGTATATCATTGTGTCTTGCAGTCAGGCCCTTGTTTTGCCGTCTCAGAACACAGCTCAGCACTAGGCCATCTCCTATGGCTTTGTGAAGACTGTCCAGCGACAAGTGTAGGCCTTATTTCAGCTCCTAGTTCACATTTCCACCCAAGTATAACTCACAAAGCTCTCCTGATGAAGGTCTAGTGAGCTACTCATTACGTGACTCAGTGAAACATACTTTATGCAGCTATCCACACACCAAACTGAGGCTGAAGTCAAGTAGGATAGAAGCATAATACATGAAGTCACAACAACGTTGTTCCATGTGGTACGTGGAGAGCTGCTATATCAATGTGATAGTTTAAAAGTATGCTTTTCACTTCGATTAGGGTTATCTTTCGAAACTTATGTATAGAGTTTGACTGTAGTTACAGCAATGACGGCTCCTCCGTTTGGGCGGAGGAGCATAGCCACCCCACCACCACCACCACCAGCGGCAACTGCAAAACCTTTTAAAGAAAATGATAATAAAATATGCTTATTATTGTTTTCTTTTAAAGGGGCGGGCCATGGGTGACGTGCACCGAGGGGGAGTGCTCAGCCCTCCCGCTTCACAGCACATGTGTGATTGGCCGGCTGTCTCTGGCCTGCCACACACACATGCGCTGTAGGCTCTCTCAAGCCTAGCAACTGTGTTGCTGGGCCGGAGCCAGCCTCCACAGACTCCCAGTCTGTATGGGAGCGCCCCGGTTTGGCACTCCCAGCCAATCCTGACGCTGCTCTGAGCAGCGTCAGGATTGGCGCAGGGCAGGCTGGGAGCCTGTGCCTGCAGCGAGGAGCATCGAGGGACAGAGGAGCGGCGGAGGAGGCAGGTGATTTTTTTTTTTTTGTTAAAATAAATGTTTATTCCCACCATAACCCCCCTCACCCCACCACTTCCATGGCCCATGAGCCGATACCTTTACATTACCTGGACTACAGAACACAGTGAGCAGGAGGGCACTTAAAAATAATGTTTCAGATAAACTAACGTGTATATAACATGAGGTGTTTAATTCAGGGTCAACAAAATATAGGTTTTACCTGTTCGTATTTCCTTACATTTCAGCTGTGCTGAGTACTACAGCACGTCACAAATCTGTCCTATGTAAAGACAGCTGACACAGTGTGCAAGTTAACAATGGATTGGGGTGTGGCCCTGAGTAATTACCAGTGGCCAAGATTAATTTAAGCATTCCATCCATCACTGTTTTGTATACTTCAGTTTGTTTCTCTGAGGTAGTGATGAAGACTTGAAGGTCATTCGATCACCACTAAAGCCATGACACACCTACTCCTATGAGCAACACAGATAAGATGGCAAGTCTTTGTGAGGTCTTCCTAGCTTCTGATCATTCTATTCAGGAAACATCTCACAGTACTTTAACAATAAAGGCCTGCTTTGCAAAGCTCTTATCTGTGACGTAATACTGACCCTCAACCAATCAAAACGGGACTCTTAGCTTTTTCTCTGATGCGTAGCTCTACTTAAATAACTCATCATAATGTTCCAAATACATATCACACAAGCAAAGCATTACAGTTTGAAAAAAGAAAACCTTCCAAGTGCAAATACTGGCGTTGTCATTTCCCCACTCTGATGCTGAAATTACTTGTGCTTCATACAATCCTGAGAACAAAGCCAGGACTTTATTACACACCTTCTCCCGCACACGCTAGATGCCATCTCAAAGAACAGTATCCCCAGAGCCACACTGGGTACGTCATTGTGAATACTACATCAGAGAACGTGTCCCATACGGCGAAGAAGGTCGCCCATGTGTACAAAAGACAGCCTCTGGATAAATTGGTCTAAGCCCTGCCTGTTCCCCCTCTACCCAGTTCCTTAACACAATAGAGGGCCCTTGCCGCAGTCTAGGCTGGAATGGCACCGTGATGTTCAAATATCTGGCTATGCAGATTTATCATTTGGACAAGCGTGTCATGGAAGGAAATGTATTCAAGGCTTCATACGCAGGTCCCTTTCCTTTTGGTAGTCCCTACCTCTATCCCCTGTGAGCCGAGTGACCATCTCCAAGATGCTTATCCTCCCACGCCTACTTTATTTCTTTGCAGCATTACTGCTTACACCACCAAACGCTTCCTCAGAGATCTACACTGCCTCCAACTGGTGTGGGGTATGGGCAAGTGTGGCACTCAAGTGACCGCTTACTGAGGGGGGGGGGGGCCTTTGCACCCACCCAACTATGAGCTGTGCTACCCAACTGAGATACATTAGCCAGTGCACTGGACCTGCTGCCCAGAATGAACACACATCCAATGATAGGACACACATACACAAATAGCTATTGGTTCTTTGGGAACCCCCTTCCTCCCAAACTAGATGAGAATAGCACATCAGTCCCCACCCCCCACACTTGCCACTGATCTCTATCTGGCAATTGGTGACACTCCTGGAGGAGACCCTACACTGTGATATAGCATCGGGGAGAGATGCAGAAATTGAACGGATAGGGGACCTCTCCGTGGAGGACGCAAAACAGTACTTCTCTGGAGGTCATGGACCGCTATAGCATCATGACAGGATACTTCCTGACATAACGCACCATGAAAAATCTGATTATCGCATTACGGGGACAGGGCTGAACCGAACCACCATTAAACAGAGTTGAAAGGTGTTCGTTTTGAAATACTTGATGTACGTAGTGGTGAAAAGTGGGTGGGCAAGTTTTAGAACATGGAAGGGTTAGCTGATGCAGATGTAATATGGTGAAGTGGGGTGTAGATGACATACACAGGATGGGGTGTTTACAGCGTAGGAACACTGAAATCTCCCATGTGACAGCCTACACACTGCTGGATTTTGACCCCAGGTGTAGCACAAGACATTTGGTACAGCTTGCGAAGCCTCTTTCATTAGAAATTATAAAAGTTTGATTATGCTGGGTTATCTTTAATCTATCACATACACACCTCTGTGGTGATGCACATGACTCGGAAAATACTAATACAGGAAGGTAATCAGTTCTTTCAGTGTGAATATCAGTCTATTCACCTGTCTATTCTCCCCACCCAAACCTAGCTTTACTGGCCTGAAGACATTTTATTTTTAATAGCATCAAACAAAAGAACTGTGAAACATCTAACCAACCCCTCCTACCTACTGTCTGAACAATTCTGCTGTAGATTTGCAAATGCCACTAAGAGGCAGTTGCAAGGACAAAATATAAAGTCTAGGACAATGTGATGTAATATTTAAGATAAAACTGGAGGAAAATTAGGCAAAGCAGTTGTGAGTTTTACCTTAAGAATGGAAATAAGAAGAACAATTTAGCACAGTGACCATTACATTCATTAAATTACAGAATTCACATTATGGAACAATCTAAAATGTATTAGCATCTTGTATGTCAAGTTTATTGACATTTAGAATATTCACAAAGCAGAAGGTAACATTGCTGCCTTTGTTTTACATTCAGTGAAAGTGAGAAACAAGCATCTAATAGCCTGGGGCAGTGGGTGTCTGCCCACCAAAAGTGAGATTAGGGTGACAGGTTGGACTATACAGAATGACAAATGGGAAAATATGAATAATGGGCTCTTTTTTGCCAAGGGGCTTTGAATGACTTTGCTTCTGTTATCCATTTGATGTCATTCAGGACCCCCAAAGTCAAAAACATCCCTTAAATCAGTGACTCTATGTCATTTTAGGTTATGAATGGACTCTTCCACTGACTAGTCAGCAAACAGTGCAGGGTTAGAGAACAATATGGACTCATCTACCTCAGCCACAATACCTCATGATAAAAACTGCACCTGTGTCCTGCAACCCACCCCAACCATCCTAATGACATATCTCCCTTCCACTACTCTATTTTTTTTTTTTTTAAACTGATGTCCTGCCAACTTCTGCATTAGCTTCCTCACATTTGCTCAAATAGCAAAATAATACCTGGTGTCCTGCTGACCAACCTTTCCTACCCTGGATGTTAACTGGCCCTCTCCCAATCAAATAGAAAACAATCTAATATTTGATGTAGTGCAGCCTCCCAACATCCCAAAGAGCACTTCCCTTGGTGATGTAACAGTAGTACAAGAACAACTTTGTTTTGTACCGTTGCATCACAGCAATGAATAACTGGATCCCGAATCCTGCATTCAGTGTGTGGACCGGAGGCTTCGGATTATGCTTTCTCTTTCTTTACTGGAAATTTACAGCAGCCAATCAACGTTAGTTAAACAGAAAAACTACATCTCACAACACTCCTAGTAGGCCATAACATGCCCAATCCCAGGCCTGGTCTCCTATAAATGTCTCTGCCTCCTTTGTCCTTCCTCTTTCTTTGCTGCTTGCAGCCAGAGATGAGTTCTCCCTTCCTATATTGCTATTGTTACAACTGTTAAGTTTACTTATGTTATTGGTATCTACGGCCATGGAGTGGGAGCGGGGGTATGAACGGCGCTTTGCTAGTGAACTGTTTGTTCCCCATGCAGGCCGTCGCGCTCACTCGATGACCGAGTTTATTGGTTACCTAGGTGGGGATTCGATCAATCGACACGAGCACTGGCATGCTTCTATTTTGTTTATTCTATTTTAAGTGACTTGGGGCACCCCTTTAATGGGAGCGCTCCGTTAGCCTGACGAATTTGCGAGGTTAACCAGCCCCAGTGAAGCCGGGTGAGTGCCAGACGCAAAAGACATAGTCCTCTTTCTATGTTTATGCACGCGCAATCAGTTCTCTGGCTGCGATTCTAGGCAGAGATTGGCTTGTGTGCTGCCCGTCATTACACACCTTCAGATTTTCACACCCTGAACGCCTGATGGGGCGCAAAAATGTTTTCAAGCTTTTGCCTAGGGAAAATTGTGCATGTGCTCCCTCCACCTTTGAATCATGCTGTTTTGAGAGTTATCGGCTCTCTCTGGATTAGGAGATTTCTCCTCTAACATGCTGGGGCTCTTCTTCCACCTCTGTTGAACTCCTCCACTCCACTGGCTCCTCCAAGCATGGCATATTACGCAGAAGAGGATGAATTTTACCACGATGAGACGGAAATGCCTTATGAGCATCAGAGGGGGGGGGGGGGGGGGGGGAAGAAGACTAGTACAGGCCTGGGGTCACCATGTACAGGACTCTGTTAACCAGGCCCTGATAAAAGCTTTAAAGTCTTTTACTCATCCTCTAGTGAGGTTTGGTCAAAGTGAACTGATGGGGCAAACCCCCTCTGGGTCGCTGATTAGAGAAAATCAGTTGCCTGATATGGGCTTTGCCCAGCGAGCCACAGTGGGACCTACTTCCTCAGAGGAAATGTTCACGCAAATGGCTACTTCTGTCCTAAAGACTGGATAGTGTACCGCCATTTCAAAGTGGAGGGTATCCATCTCTTAAGAGACCTTTGGAAGACAAAGATTGGCTGGTTCGATTAGATCTCAAAGACGCTTAATTAACAGTACAAGTGTCTGCCCCACATCGGCGTTTTCTTCAATTTCGCTGGAGAAACTAGTGGTTTGAGTTCTCTGTTCTTCCCTTCGGGCTGTCGTCTACCCGCTGGTGTTTCACCAAATTGCTAAGCCCAGTGGTGCAGTTCCTACGAGAGCGAGGCATTCGTCTCATTATGTATCTAGACGACATCTTGATCATGGCCCATACCAGGGAGTTAGTGCAAGTGCGCCTGTCTTGGACTATTCAGGTCCTTCAAGGGCTGGGTTTTCTAATAAACTCAGACAAATCAGTTACAGTCCCCAAGAAATGTATCAAATTTCAAGGTTTCCAAGTAGACTCCATCAAAGCGCAGTTGAAATTGCCTCTACTGAAACATGCTTCAATCAAAAGAGTTACAGAGAGCCCTCGTCTCTCCGGCTATATCACTGAGGACCTTGGCTCGCCTGGTTGGTCTTCTAGCCTCGTCCTTCCAAGCAATTTTTCGGGGGCCTCTGCATTTTCAGGCCCTTCAACGCCTAAAGATCTTACATCTTTGCAAGGGGCTGACCTATTCAGAGCAAATTTTGTTGACGGACGAAGCCAAGATGGAGATAATTTGGTGGTTCGATCACATGAATGTGAGGAACGGCAAGGCCATTTATGAAACCTCACCGGAGATAACAGAATCGGATGCCAGACAATGGGGTTGGGGAGCTTGGTGCGTAACAGTGGAAACAGGGGGGGCGCTTGTCCCGAGAGGAGTTGACTCGCCATATCAATTGTTTGGAGCTCCTTGCAAGAGCGTTTGTGATTCGTTCTCTCCATCCCCACAAGGCCAGTTGTTGCATATTCCTTTGTATGGACAACATCTCGGCATTGTGATTTATCAAATCGCTGAGGAGGAACCAGATTGTGGATACTGGTGGAAAGTGCCATGGAGTTTTGAGACTTGTCTCCAATTTCAAATCTCGGTGACATCGAAGTACATTCCAGGATGTTCCAATTGGTGGCAGAGTGGAACTCTCATTTTTTGAGGGACTGCCGCGAATGGAAACTCCATCAGTCTGTCTTTTACAGTCAGACAAGTCTATGGGGCAAATGCTCGACAGACCTCTTTGCGTCTCGACTCAATACCCAGCTTCCACAGTTTTACAGTTGGAGACCGGATCCATTAGCCCTGGGATCGGATGCGTTTCTCCAGGATTGCCTCCCCTGAGTCTTCTTTATGCTTTTTCTCCATTCACTAGGATTCAGAGAACACTCTCTCATGTGATGAGGCAGAGGGCAGAAATCATTTTAATGACCCCTCTCTAGAAAGCTCAATCATGGTTTCCGATAGCATTTTTGTGTGCTCCTTCAGAGGTTCTTCCTGCCTTCCCATCCCTGCTTCCTGATCCGTCGGGTCTCCTTCATCCTCTAATCTTACAAGAACAATTGATCCTCCTGGCTTGGAGACTTTCATGAGACGCTGGCAAGTGCCAGGTATTTCGGAAGATGCTATGTTCTTCTTATCCCAATATTGGGCACCTTCCACCCATAATTCTTATGAATCCACTTGGAAAGGATGGGTGGATTGGTGCAATGAGCAAGGTATTGATCCCATGGGGGTCCCCGTTAACATGATGGTCAATTTTCTTTCGGATTTAGCAACTCAAGGCCTAGCGTATAGGACCATTAATAATTTTAGAAGAGCTATTTCTGCAGGACATTCTCATATCGACGGTAATCCAGTGGGCAAACATCCTTTAATTTGTAAGCTTTGGCGAGGCATTCGAATGCTCAGACCCCCTCAGCCCAAGTATACAACTTTATGGGACGTGGATATTGTTTTGCGTTTTCTGAGAAACTGGCCATGTGACGAGGATCTCTCACATAAACAGTTGTCAGCTATACTCACTGGTCTTTTGTGTCTAATTTCCTGTCGGAGGGTGTCTGATGTTCGAGCCCTGAATTTGGCAGGTAGAGTATTTACCCCTTCTAGAGTTTCTTTCACTATATCTAAACGCACAAAGACGGCATTCAAGTCCATTTCACATCCCGCTTTTCTTCATAATCAAAAGTTCTCTGTTGTGAAATGTTTAAAAGCTTATGCGGATTGTACTAGAGAGACTCGCAGAGATACGTGAGGCCAATTATTGATATCTCTTCAGAGTCCTTTTGCTCCGGTATCATCAGCTACTTTGGCCAGATCGGTCAAATGGTTATTGCGGGAAGCGGTTATAGACTTTACCACATTTGGAGCACACTCTGTGCGCGGTGCCATGGCTTCTAAGTCTTTTGCAGGCGGTTATCGTTTAGAGGATATTATGGCGGCCACAGTTTGATCATCCTGCAATACATTTAAGGTTTTCTATCACAAACCTATTGATGATGTGGCATCTGCAGTGGTGGATCAGCTTTGAACTAGCATAATCCGAAGCCTCAGATCCTGACATAGAATAAAACAATTTCTAGTTATTGGGTCAAGAATTCTCAATTCTTTTAAGAACACAGAGGCGAGGTCAAGAGATTAATTTTCATATTCTTGCAATTTATGTGATTACATGATAAGTTTTATGGTCTATGCATAGTCTACTGTTTTCATGTATTTTACTTTGTACCCACCAATGTAATGAATGGTCATTATCGTTTTTTTTTAGCAAATGTTCTTTCATTTATAGGCTTGGATAATAAGCTTGTGTGAAAGCTCTAGATGTGCATTTGAAAATGGATGGTCGTTCGTGGATGTCAGGTTGTCTTCGGTTTATGGTTGCAAAGAAAGAGGAAGGAGTAAGGAGGCAGAGACATTTATAGGAGACCAGCCTGGGATTAGGAATGTTATGGACTGCAAGGAGTGTTGGGAGATGTTTTTCTGTTTAACGGACGTTGTTTGGCTGCTGTAATTTTCAGTAAAGAAAGAGAAAGCCTAATCCTCGCCTACGTGTCCTTAATAGAATTCTTGATGCGATAGCTAGAAAAAAAGTTATTCACACTAATGGCCAAGATCGCCAAGTACAGTACATAGAATTGTAGATGGGTAATAGGAAATAATGGAGCTGTTTATCAAGGAGGGGCTCGGAGTAACATCAAATAAACAATGAAGGGAATGGTCCAGTTGATAATGTCACTCAGAAACCTGAGGTGGAAACACATCTCAGTTCTTCACTTTTAACCCATCA
Source organism: Pleurodeles waltl (assembly GCF_031143425.1). Classification (NCBI taxonomy): domain Eukaryota; kingdom Metazoa; phylum Chordata; class Amphibia; order Caudata; family Salamandridae; genus Pleurodeles; species Pleurodeles waltl. The sequence continues at coordinate 214,254,881 of NC_090446.1, forward strand.
GCGATTTCATATTACATGGTCCCCAATAGTCACTATTTTCAACTGCTAACCAGGAAAAGGGGAGCAACAAGGAAGCCATGAATAACAAGGCCTGTTAATGGAAAAAAAAAAAAAAAAAAGATATCTAGCTTCCTGACATCCCCTGCACCAACCTCTCTGCCTTCTTTCCCTCTCCTTGCTCAAGGTTGTGCGCTCTACTGAAGCAGAGCGCCAGCGCGACGGAGATCCTCTTTGAGAGCCCTGCCATCGCAGCCTGAAATTCCTTTAAGGCTCACCAACAGTTGGAAATAACGTTTTCTTCCTAGTTTCGATGAAATAACGGTGAATAATCGTATTGAGAACTTGGTCTTCATGCAAGTGACGCTCAGTGTTTTCTTCAGCCACTTACTAGCACTCCGTGAATGCAGCGCACAATCCACCGAGCTGTCACAGGACTAAGATCAGGGCCAGTACTGTTTCTTGCACAGTGAGCAGTACAAAAAGTATGAGCTATAACTTGGGCTCACGGTTATATCTCTTGTGCGGTCAATTGCACAGTTATTGGAGTCGCAGACATAATTGATAACATGGACAAACTGAAAACAATGAGAAAATGCATTTTTCCATACTTACTGCTTACTTTTAAGCTGGTGGAAAAAAAAAAAAAAAAGTAAAATCTGAAAAGTACAAGCAGTCATTATAATTCTGTAGCAGAGTCTTGGTCCTGGGACTCTCAAGAGACCTTTACAGAAATTAGATTTTAATTTTTTTCCTCAACAGAGATTGGCATGGGAAGATGGTTGGAGAGCTCTAAGAAATGTTAAACCAGGCAATGGCCATAGTATGTTCTTACAGGGAACAAGCCCATGCACATTAGGCAAGCCACCTCCCAAGGAACTCCCTCGGCTACTGAAAGCAAAAATGTTCATGTCCACACTTTTAGGTTTGGCTTGACAATACAGTTGTAGAATGTGATCAAAATAAAAAGATCCATGAGAAGCACTACTTAGAGAAGTATGTTGGCTCTGCCCACATGTTAATTGAGCTGCCCAGCCTCCTCCAACCTGGACTTGATTGGGCAGATGCTGCACACTCTTTGAAAAACAGTGCTGACATGCTCAACGTTGTAGTCCTAAGCTGGCTATGGTGACAACCAGCGACCAAAGTTGGAGGCTTGACTAGTTCGCCGGGAGAAGTGGAGTCAGATGCCTTAGGTCTGATCTGTTTATCTCGAAATATTATGAAGGAAGCAAGCATCTAGTTATTGTAAACAGCATTTGTTTAAACTGTTACACCTTTTGGGCTGATTGTTATTACATTTTGTTAAGGCTTGCAGAGAAACAGTTTCTAGATAGACTCCAGGTCAAATACAGTAGTAAGGGGCTCTGGATGGTGTAGACACGACCAATACAGTTTCAAGGAGTTTCACACAGCACTGCTTGTTAAAGTTATACAAAGTGGCCTAACACCGGGACATTCCTAACAAACACAATAAAATTGTATTTTCTATTGTGAACCGACTGTCATATACAATGGATGATGTTTTGTACTCTGAACTCTTGAAGCAAATATAACTGAAAGGGCTTTTACGATGTGAACTCCTAGTCGAACACCATAGGCAGGGTCTTTACATTGTGAATTCCATGAAAAACACCACAGTAAGCAGCTTTATATTTCGATCTGTTTGAAAAATGTGACAGAAATGGGCAAGAAATTGTGATCTCTGACAAAATCAGAGACATGCGATTTTACAATTCAAGTCCTCTATCAACCATAGTGGAAAGGAGTTTAACACTGAATGTTATCAAACTGAACTATGAGGGAAATACAAAAGGAATGAGTCAGTGCTTAATTTGTAAATATAAAGGTGCCGGTGCCCAAAGCCCTCTTCTTAACACACGGCTGCTGCAATTAAATGCACGAACACAGAATACTAAGGCCGTGTAATCCCGAAGCCATCTCGGACCTCTTCAACCTATTTAAAGCCACTCCCTGCCCCTTCAGCTCACACCTGCAGCTTTCTGCTTTCTCTCATTGTGACGCTTTTTCGTTTTTCTCTTCCTCCGTCTTTCCTAAACGTGTCTTTTGCTATCAGCAAATGCTTGAGGCTGAAGACTAAGCGCCAGCCCTCAAAAGTAAGTGCCGGTGCTCAGCACCAGAAACAACAAGCACAAATTAAGCATTGGAATGAGTTATACATTATGTGCTCCCTGCCAAACACCAGAGGAGGAACTTTTACCAAGCACCTTCTTGAAAAGTAACGGCAATGGGGTTTACATTGTTAACCCTCTGAATTAAAATAGACAGGTTGTAACCACTGTGAAAAGGCTTTACATTATGAACTACGTTATAATACAATGGGAAGGTCTCTCCCTTGTGAACTCTTGCTTAAGTAAAGACCCTTTCTAGGTCTGGCTGCAGTTAACGTTTATTGGTTTCTTAAGGATCCTTTATGTTCATAAACACATACATCGTGCCTGACTAAAATGTCTAGAGTCCACATGGTGATTTTTATTGTACTTATGAAGTCAGTAGATCAACTTTATTGATTTTAAATGATCCTCAGTAGGCTTCTAATTTTACATTGTGGTGGACTTGCCAAAGCCTGTAGCCCTAATCTTGCTGACAGTGAAAAGCATACATGTTGCAATCAGTACATATAGGGACATAGCCGTTTTGTAGGGCTGGAGCTTATTGAACATATTGTCACCTAATCCCAGACAGGTAATGAAGCAGACCAGATGCACAAGGTGAGTTGCCCTTATATTTCATCTGCAGTACTTGATGTCCCTGTTGCTATTCTAAGTGGTCTCTTTAGGAGGAGTTTCAAATTGCAATTCCACTTAAAATCGTAAAAATATTTGACATTTTGTTTGCAATGTCTGGTGGCACGTTCACCACAGTACTTTTTCTTTTTAAAGAAGCATTGGCTGGACATTGATTGTTTTTTTGTATAGTCAACGCTTGATATTCTAGTCCACATCGATTTCCTGACTCAGCCCTGACCCACATCACCTCATTATCCTGAGATTTAAGTTCTAAAAGAGTTACTTGATCCATCCCCTCTCTAACACAGAAACAGAATGATTCGAATGACAGTTGTTGGTGAGTTAATTAGCAATTATACTCAGACATCACAATCCAGAGTAGCCAGCTGCAATAGGAAGGTGTCTTCCATTGTGGACTCCTAGTAAAACACCATAGGAAACTCTTACATTGCGAACTTGGCAAAAATGCCACTGGAAGGGTTTTCACATTGCATACTCCGACAGACTCAATAAAACGGGGTTGTCAACCCTGACAAATACAACGTGAAGTTGTTTTACCAAGTGAACCTTCTGACAACTTCAAAAGGAAGGAATTTCAGATTGTGAACTCACAACAAGAAGGGCCGTTACTTTGTGATCTCTATGACAACAATTATACACTCTTTGCTGGCCTGTTTTTATTTATTAAATCTGCCAAAATCAATGTATCGTTTAGCAAGACCAAAAGCAAAAGATAGCCTTGCACCCTTTTAAGGTCCCCTGGCCACAGACAAAACCCTTAACCTTGATCTTTATCCTGACAATCAATAGTTGTTTATTTTATTAATGTATTCAAGGCTCTCTGTGGTCTGAGTCAAGTGGAGAAACATAGGGTGTTATCGGCTTGAAAAGAGTGGGTAAATGGTCTTTGCATGATTTAGCCAGAAAGTATTTTTCTCCGGCACCTTTGACAATACAGAACTTGTTGCACTGCAACCAGTATTACGGTTTGCTTTAGATTTTTCACACAGGCTAAAACAAATTGCTATTTATGTCCACATAGAGAAACACAAATGACAGCACAGGTACCTTGCTTTCCCTCTTAAAGGCCGGCGAGCTGCTGGATAAAGTCCACACACACCACGTTGCAGTGAAAATAAAATAATGGACTGTAACTGGTTTTGCAAATCGGGACCAGTTTAATTAAAAGTGACAGAAATAATTTGCAGAAAAATAGTTAACAAATGTTCGGAACAGACAAAAAGTTCTGGCTTTTCAGAAAATATTAATTAGGGCCCTCTGTTTGTTGGTGTATAATGTCTTCTGTTTTTCGAGTCTTGCAACAGATATTAAACAATGGCTTCTTCAAGAAGAACTAAACACAGCTTTGTTAAAATGGCTTCAAAACCGCATACCCAACAAAAACTCAAATTTATGGCTAACCAAAGCTCTGCTGTTGCCTCTGGTGCTCTATGGGACACACCTACAGCAGTTGCTAATTGAGGAGCAAAGACGACTGGTTCTTAATGGTAATTAATAAACAGTAGGGGGTTATTCAATAAATTCTCAATTTGGGGAACAGTAGGTGTGCCAGTCTTCTTAAGCAGAACGGGCTTTCTTCTTTAGTGGCTGAAAGAAATGCTCTCAAGCTTTCCTAATGGTGAAGCAAGTACTATTTTATAAATTACTTAACGCCCATAAAGGCTGACTGCCCCATGGCATCAATGCATGCAATTCACACCATTGTGTGGAGCAGATCAAGAATGCAAGAACTCTGAAGACTGCTAGTGCCTTCTCGGAGATGGCCAAATGCAAAAACAAGGTAATGGATGGAATGCTTGAGTTAATCTCAGCCACTGGCAATCGCTTGGGCAGCATTCCAATCCACAGTTTTTTTGCCCACCATGCCATCCCAGTTTGGACTCAGTTGTATGCAAATCAGTCTTGTCCCTGCTCCTTATGGGAACAGTCCAGCTCAAACTGCCAAGCCAGATCCTCGAAGTGGAACACAAGCAAGCTAGGACCAGTTTTGCCATAGTTATGGCTCTATATACAAATACAGCTTGATTCCAGTGGCAAAGTGAGCCTGGGACCCACGTCTTGCCACACGGCACACTTGGGGCATTGAATACAATAACAACCAGTTAATGGATGGAATGCTTGAATTAACACTTGAGCCACATCCCAATCCATTGTTTGTTGCCCACCATGTCATCTCAGATTGGACTAAGTCATATGCATAATCTTGTCCCTGCTCCTTATGGGAAGCTGAGGTGACATGGTGTGCAAGAGAACAATGGACTGGGGTGTGGCCCAAGTAATTACCAGTAGTTGAGATTAATCCGAGCATTCCATCTATCACTATTTTGTATACTTCAGTTAGTTTCTCTGCGGTGGTGGTACTCCAAAAACACCTGGTGATAAAGTCTTGAAGGTCATTTGACCCACCACTAAAGCTTTGACACACCTACTCCTATGAGCAGCACAGAGAAGATGGCAAGTCTTTGTGAACTCTTCCTAGCTGCTGCTGCTTTCTATTCATGAAATATCTCACTGCACTATAAGCAAACCAACCAATATCCTGCATATATGGAGGATCCATGGGACACTCCAACAACCCACCCATTCAGCCTTAAAGCAAGAAAGTCTAGACTACCATGGACTGCAAACTGGCATGCAAGAAAGTAGTCCACAGACTACCTGCCCTTGAGGCTTCTTTCAAATCGCACAAGTGGATAAGGAAGTAAATGGATGAGAAGTGGGTATTCATAGGTGCAGGCTACTGGCGAGTGATGTGCGGGTGAGGAAGCCCAGCAACTATTTGCAATTCAAAAACCAGCCATACCTCTGTTACTCAACGCTGTTGCCATACAATGCCATTTGGTCAAGAAGCGCAGCATTAGCCTCCACAAGAAAATGGCGTAGACTGACATGCCCATTGTAACATTCATCACTTTGCAACTGAGGGGCCGTGCCTCGGACAGCCAATAATGATACATTATAGACTCTTAATATAGGACCAGTAACACTGATGTATTATACTGCATCATAACCAAACCAATTTAATACCAGAGAACAACAAGAGCTTTCATTATCTAATACAGAATGAACCCTGGCCTGCAACTCTGCATGCACAGCTTGGGTGGTGAGAAAGGACCTCACCATCATTACCTACTGAAATTACGTCAGTTATATTAGAAAAAGCAAGTGAATACTGAAGCAGTGATAGCCAAAGAGCTTGCTCTTAAAGAGTGCACCAACTGACAAAAAAGGCCTGCTTTGCGCATTTCTCGTCTGTCGAATAACCACCCTCAGCCAATCGGAACATGACTCTCAGCTTTCTCCGATGCATAGTTGTACTTAAATAACACATCAACGTCCCAAGTACACTATCACACCTGCAAAGTGTCATGCTAAAAGGAAGAAAAAAAAAAAAAAAAAAACTTACAAGTACAAATACCGACGTTGTAATTTCCCCCACTCTGATGCTGCAATTACTTGTCACCCTAACAATGCTGAAAACATAGCCAGAACTTTACAACACACCTGCTCCCGCAGACACTAGACGCCTTCTCCCAGAACAGCGACCCCAGCGCCGCACTGGCCGCAATACGTCATCGTAAATCCCACATCTGAGGTGTCCCGTTCCCCTACGGCGTAGAGTCTATAGAGGGTCGTCCATGTGTGTACACGAGACGGGCAGCACGCCATCCTTCAATTTGTGTTTCTGTGTAAGATAGTCGGGGGGGTATTTCCAAATGACAAACTAGAAACTGTTTTCCGTTCTGCTGGTTACTTCGCATGCGATGTTCGCGGGTTGAAGGAAAAATTGTTTACACAATTATCGATTTACTCAAATAAACATACCTGAGCTGGCAGACCAACCAGTACAAGGTGACGTAGGCGAGGTAAGAGTCAGAGACCACGTTATCCGGAGTGCTCGCCCTGGAGGTTAGGCTCCAAGAAGTGTATTTATCTATAAACTACGCAATAAAAAAATGAAGCGTATTAGTACGACTAATTCTGCCGCCTCGGCGCATTACAATGCGCGTTCTTTAACCCGCAGGTTTAAACTTGTGATGCATAATCACAACAGTAATTACACTAATCGACTCCAGGAAATCATGTAAATAATACAAACGCACGTCGACCTTTAAAGTATTGCACGTCCTGCTTCCCCAATGGCAATTAAAATGGAGAGGGAATTTTGTTGTTTTACAGACTTGTGCGATCAATCAGCATACTATGTATACAATAACGTCGCCGGTGTCGTGTTTTTACCACTTTAGAAGACAGACACATCCTACTAAAATTGTGCAAAATATACGTTCGTCCTATTTCTTTCTCTTATACTATTTTTTAACAGATGTGTAAATGTTCGAGCATTTTTAGGCGTCCGAAAATGTCTAAGACAACTACAAAACATCCATTGTAGCAATGTGTGGACCCTGTAGGTCACAGACTCGAATCCCGATGATTTCACTTAGCTGTACATCCTTCCGAGGTCGCATCAGTCAGTTGGTTTTACGGTTAACACATTTTACCGCATACAGGTGAAACAAAGTGTGTAAAGTGTGAGTCATGTATATTGATCATTATTAGTAGCTTATGTGGTAATACGCGATCCCGTGCAGAAGGCGTCAGTGTGATCATTATGCTGGAAAAAAAGGAGGTCGAAGATTTTGTAAAAGGAAAAAAAAAAAAAAATAATAACAGTCTTCTGGCCGCATTGAGCTAAACCCACAAACAAAATCCCCGTTCGATGCACTACCCTACACTACACACACTGATTCCATTGCTCGGTAAATTGTACTATTGGCGTCTCCGCTGGCCGATCCAGACATTCATTTTACATTTGTCAACTTTAAAAAACACTGAATTTAGCGAGGTCCTCGTTACAACTGTGATGCAGCCCATGACCTGCACATGGGTGATTTGAAGGCTGCAAGTACGTGAACCCTACTTTGTTTTCCAGTGCATTTACAGTACTCAATGGCGTTGTAGGGTCTGTAGCAGTGCCGACACTATTGTGCTCTCTGGTTATACCCTCGGATACCTCCAATATTTCCAACCCCAGATCCTTACCCAAGGCCACTGTGAATGACAATACGACGTACTTTGTTGACAGCCGCATAAACCACCAACAAAAAGTGTTACTAACTTCCACGGAACGCTCAGTATGGACACAAAGGGGTAGCGCTGACCTCCCCCCGCGTGAGTGTCTCCCCCCCCCCCCCCCCCGACCGTGACACTGCCCCGGGGACACTACTGATGAATGTTAGGACACTCCGCTGCCATCACTACCGCACTGCGCGAGGCCGCCCGCGCGGAATCATTCTCTACACCGTGGGCCCCATTACCACTTCTGACCCCATTACCCACAAGCAGCCCAATGTAAACGGGGCGGCCCCCGACGCCAGGTATTTGGCCAGTAAGAATACGGTAGGTGCAGGTGCACCAGAACCCCTCGGTGCCCCAGGCACTCCGCCAGCTGCACGGCGCGGGGCTCCCGGACAGCCCCGCTGCGCGCGGCCGCTCACGGGTGAACCTTGCCTCAACGGCGCGGACCGGCCTGCGGTCGCCGGCGTGCCTCCACTCCTTTGTGACGACGCCGGGTCGGCCCGAGGTCACCTAGCGCCCGGAGGCGGGGCTGTCGCGGGGAGCGGCCCTCAATTGCCCGGCTAAATAAATTGTGCTCTGTGCGCTGCCCGTCGCAGACAATCACGTGGTAAGTCTCAGTTTCCCCCCCCCCCCCCCTTCAGTCCCACGTGGGCCCTCCTGTCACAGACCAATCAGAACTTCGCCGAAACGTGGATGGCAACTTTTTATTTGCCGCGGACTTTGTCACTCCCTCCTCCATTTAGGACGCAAGGGAGAAAGGCGGTCCCAGACAGGGCGTCACGCGTGTGTGACGTTGTGTCTGGCACCGCCCTCTGAGAAAACCAGCGGGGCGTGCTGCGATTTAAAGGAGCCGCACCGTGGCAGGAAGACAGACTGCATGTGTACAGTTCTCCTAGGTAACGGTATGAGTAAATCAATTTAAAGCTGCAGCAACGAATAAACCTACCGCAAGCCCTTGGCTTCTGTCGGGATCAGTCGTGTTGCCGGCGAGTAACGTTCCTAACTTGTTTGAGTCTTTTCACAAAATGTAGCTTCCAAAATAGCTATTTTTCCCCGATATGAAAGGTGTGCATGATTTTTTTTCGCAAGCTTACCTATTGCTGGTATTTCAAGTCTGCTGCCCCAGTGGCGTAACAGGCCCCCGCAGCCTCCTTGTTGCGGGGTGAGGGAAGGAGCTGGAGTAGACCTCCAGAGGGCCCCCCTCAGCACAGTATACCGTGCACGGGCAGCAGGCCCCTGACTGGTTCTGGGTGGGAGTGGGTCATCCCTACAGGTATTTTGCAGGGAGGGGCACTTAAGTTTCGTTACGCCATTGTGCTGCCCTTATAATGTTTGGCAAATGTTGCTACAGACAATGCACCACTTTTTGTACATTGGTGTTTTGTATTGCAAGAACATCGCCGTATGCCCACTTTGGAGTTCTCGCAATAATTTGTGTTTTGTTGCTGCATAATTTACTCAACACTGCCGCATATTTTGTCCTCTCCGTTGCGTTGCTAATGGCTCTGATTAGAGCCCACGTCCAAGGTTTACAGCAGCAGTGTCAGAGAGGCAGTGCTTATAATGGGGTAGGTGCATACATAACAACTACTGTAGCGTTCAACGGAACTGCTGTGCTGTTGCCGCCACAATACACCCCGTAGGGCAGATGTCACTAAACAGCAGAGCCGGGAAGTTAACATAGGAGGTTTGAAGAAGAGGAGTAAAAGAAGGATGTAGCCTTCTCAAACGAGATCGTTTTCAGCAGAGCTCCTGACAGTCCACATTTTAATTCAACAGTGCAACATCATTATGTGATATAGTGCGGCACATTCAACGCCTCCTCAGGGGTAGTAAGCGCTATACGAGTGCGATGTAAACATTTTTTGACTGTATTAAATCATAATTTTGTCATCTGTACACAGGTTAATTTCCAAATTATGCGGAAAACGCTGAAGCTGCAGAATCACTTCATTCCAGTTGTTCTTCCTTTAATGCCCTGTTGGTACATTTGTATATGTTTACATCTGTATAGTATATGTTGACATATTTACACACTTCATTTAACTTTTATGACTGTTGATAACTATCGCTAATTACACATGCTTGCAGTTATGTTGTATGCATAGCAAGCAGGTTATACGTCCCTGCCACTTTTACACCGGCCCTTGTTTTGTATCAGATCCAGTCTAGGACCTGCTACTTCATTCATTAGTTTTGCGGGGGCTGGGCCAGACTGCAACTCTAAACCATTGTCTTACATATTATAGCAAGAGTGGGGTGTACTTAGTCACACTAAGTTTAGATGAAATCCCAAAGCACACAAAATTGAAGTTGAAAGGCAAGACCATACGTCAGTAAATACAAGAGCCGTTAGCCCCACTCAAAATGTTAAAAAAAGGTATTATAAAAGTATCTCCTCAGAGATGCCTTCTGTGAATAAGCAGTATCACCCTCACCATTCTAACCTGTCCGAATGAACCGCATGTAAGACCTCCCGAAGCAGACTGACACACAGCATGCAGAGCTGATCAATACTATTTATATTTAAAGGGAGTACGAGACTGAACATTTTGTTCTGGGCTAGTTACAGGGCTGTGAAGTGACCTCCTCTGTACATTTTTCACCAAGTTTTGGAGCAGGTACTGAGCACCTTATGGAGCTTGCAAAGCAATACAGAAGACCTCCGTCCCTCATAAACGCAATCATGTAGATTACTTTAAGTGAATTGAACTAGTAATTAAAGCACCATCTTTTCTAAAAGTAACCCAAGCATGATTACTTCATAGTTGGTGTCAGTCGTTATCACATCAAGGTTATTGCCATCTTAATATAAACATTCTCCTTTATTTTATGAAGAGTTAAAGCAATTAATGTTATGTATATTATATTGGATGTGTATTAACATCTCTGCAGTTTATTTTCTTGTGCTGATGTAATGGAGGCCCTTACCATCAAGCCCAACAAAGCCTTTTATCATTCTGAGGTAGGTGAAAAGAATAACATTAAATTGACTAACGGTAACACTTGTTATTCAGAAAACCCAAAAATGGCAGAAGCATAGAATGAAGGACTATGTAAAAAGCAACTGGTATTATCATTGAGATCATAATTATTGTTGTAAAAGCTTTGCATGGCAACCAAAATAAATATATTTATATCATATCACCCACACCATATAATGTTGTTTATTACCCAGATCAGTTGTTGAGGCCTAACCAGGAGTATTGGCTCAAAAACTGAAAATAATGTCCCTAGACTGTGAAACCTTTATTGAAGAAATGCCAAAAAAGGCTTTCATCAAGTAGGTGTATCAGCTGCTCAATTAGTTCAGAAAAAATCAAGGAAATTATAACTTATGGGATGTGCTGGGATAATTTACCGATGCTGGTAAAAGATGTGGCTTTTTTGGGGGATAAACAGCGGACACTGGGTGAATTTAGATACGCTCCTTGTTTGAGCAGCTCATGGTCAGGACATCTACAACCTTTTCAGTGACATGGCCTTCACACTGACAAAAGTCTTCACTTTGGCATGGCCATTACCATGATATTCAATGAACTTCACCTGTTCGGATTTCAATCCTAGTAGTCATGTTGGGGTGGAGGCAAGTCCTTTTTATGGCCATGTTGACGAAAGGTTTGTCTATGTGAACGCCTGCATTGTAATGTTTTGTTAGGAGTGTTTTTCTGGGCCGAATCGCCCTAGTAGCACCTTGTTGGTGCTAAAGACAGTGGAAGCAAAACGTAATCAGACATTCTCAAATTTAAGTGCAGAAGGAATTATCCAGGGAAGCGAGGACTCTTTCTGAAGGTCAAGAGGTCATCTTTGATTCTCAGATGCAGGGGAACGTTCGCCATGCATTTGCTTGCAGACCTTTAGAACTGCAATTTAACAACTGGGGATGATGAAAGAATGTAAGAGGATGGTTCTGTGTCACACATGCATTTTTTATTCAAATGAACTCACTGCAGTGTTTTGTTGTGGACGGACTATTTAAATAAAAGGTTCAGTCACATATGCCAGCTGCTTGGCACATGGAGACCAAATTACTACTGTGTTTTCTCGTGTTCTTATTTAGGTAATGCAGCATATGCCTACATTATCAAAACAACAAACTTCCAGTAGCTAGTCGACTTCTGGAGTAAATGAGGATGTTTTGTGGATTGATTAGTGAACAATGCATGAAGATCCAATGGTGGTTCTATCCTCTGTGCCAAAGAGCAAAGCGAACGTACTGCAGGTAACTCATGGTCCCAGTGTTTGACCCTTAACTGCATCTGTGCTCTGGATTTTGGATGCATTTGTGCTCTGTGTGTAGTTGTTGTGCTAGGCCCACGTGTGTACGTTTGGCATAGCCACCATTGCTAGAACCAGTGTTGTAACATCCATCACCAGTGAAGGAAGAGTAATACGGAAGGTGGAAAATCCTGTCTTCACTCTGTTTAGATACTAGGTGCAAGGTGTAGCTACATTTGGCTTTACGATTACCTTTTTTGGACTCGCTATTTGGCAATGACAAACACCCATGTCTGACACATTTTGCGAGTCCCAATCGGTAGCAATAGACGTTCCTCACCAATAATCATAAGGTAGGTCTCACTTTGCGCCCCATAGAGAATCGCTCATATCACAGCGATGGTGGCCTGCTGGGGTCAGCAGATCACATGTCTGTGATTGCTCTTAAATAAAGTTTTGTTTTTATAAGTGCAGACCCTTTTCCTTAAAGGAAAACAGGATGCATTAAAAAAAAAGGTTTTTTATTTCATTTCAGAGTAGGCTGTGGTCAGTGGGACCACTGTCTGCTCTAAAAACATATTTCTGCGAATCAGACAATTTGCAGCCGAAAAAAAGCTATGTACAACCGTCCCTAGGAGACAATGGAAAGCTTTAAGCTTTAAAATGGGCATGTCTGATGGTGGGCTGAGGGAGTGAGCTTCAGAAGCAACTGGGAACCACTGCTGCAGTTGAAAATGTTATCCCAAATGAGTAGGCCATCTCTGTCAATGGCTCCAAATAAACATTAAAAGATGGGGGCGGAAGGGTGAAACCGTTAAATTACCTGCACGTGATTTTTTATGGTGGAGACTTGAATGCTGGCATAGCCTCTAACTGGAGCTCTTAGTAAGGAGTAATTTAACCCTATTGCATTGACATATCTTCAGCGCATCCCACATGTTTGCTTGTTTCTTGGTTGCGTCGGCTAACAGGTGTTATACATTTGTCCCTCTCAGTCCATGGATGACAAACTTGATTTTATATTTGACTTGAGAGTAGGGTGGGTTCTATATAGTTTGCTATCTTGATATATACATTTTTCAAATACCTTTGGAATAGCCTCATAGCAATGTGGCTTGTATAAAAATTCCTAGATAAATAAGCTGATTGAAGGGCTCAATGCGCGGCCAGTGTTTCTATTGGTTAAACTAAGGCAGAGGACCACCTGGTAGTACATCCAAAACAAAACAAAAGTGTGAAGATTGTCGTGTTTCTCTAAAATAAGAAGTGCTGCATTGGTAGCATTTTGCCTGGCGCACTGAAAATCGTTGCACCTTTCCAGTGCAATAGAATTGCTTATTTACCACTCCAGGTGACACAACCCCCTCCATCCCATAGAAGACTAGGGATGGATCCATAACAGAGGTTGCAATTGGCATAGGAATGGCAGGGCATGTAGTCCTTGCTGGTGAAAGATCCAGCAGGGCTTTTCCAAACCTTCCCGGCATTCCTCTTGTACCCTGTCTCAAAGGGCCACTCAGCGAAAGAGGTCACACAGTAAGTCTCAGTATCCAATTAAAGACCGTCAATGAAGACCAAATTCTGGAAGGGTAAGCACTCGGTCCGCATAGTAGGGCCACCTAGGTTTGCAACCCCACTGAGGGTCCAGAACCCTCAGGAGCAGGGGAGGTGGCAGATTGCCCCCACCCCTACAGAAAGGCCAAACATAGGGCAGGGGCAGGTGCAGGGGAAGCCTATGGAGAAAGCAGGCCAGTGAGTCGGCAGTTCAAAGGCAATGGCGCCAAGTCTGTCAATGCATGGTGTCCAGAAACTCAATATATGAGGTAAGCATGTGGCGTAAGTCATGTTCAAGAGCTGTGTGAGCCATGAAATCCCACCACCCACGCCACAGCAGCTGAACTAGAGAGGGTCATAGGCTCCAAGGGTGTTAGGTGAAGGCATAAAGTACACAGGAGATGGGCAGGTATGTTCTCGTCTGTTTTTTTTAGGAGTAGTATGTTGCAAGTGGACATCAGCTATCACTTAGACGAATGGATGTCTAGAATCAAAACAGCCTGGAAGGCTGAGATATTCCATGCCCCTGGGTCCTGGTGATGCAAAACGAAAGCCAAGACAAGAATGTGGAGAAGAGAATTGCATCAAGGCCTAATCAACATGGCACCTCACACCCCAGAGAGACTAGCAATGTGACGTGCAAATGGGTTGCCAGATGTTCTGATGAGTCTGAGTGGTGAGCAAACCAAGCTGAATGGTTGATGGACAGCTGTGACCGGTGATCTGTGGAGCTTCCGAGATAGGCCAACACTTGTCACTGAGGGCTGTAATTGCCTAATGGTCGCTGGCTTGACATGTGCATGTACGTTTTGTAAAATAACAAGTATATAACAGACCGTATTTTTCCACTATAAAGGTGTGGTCACCTTTGGCAGTGGTGTGGTGGCTGGGCCTCGTTTTCCTCTACTTAATGGACGGCCTGGCTAGAGCAGGAAGGCGGGCACGCTGACCCGGGGCCAACTGGCAACTTTGCCCTAAGGCCAGGGGGCACACCATGCCCTTCATTCTTACGCCACCCCTGACGGACCCAGCAGCTCCCAGAGCTTGGGCCGCCGTGTGCTTATCTTGGAAGAATTACACCGAAAAAACAGGGCTCTGGGGTCTGGAAACAGGGCTTTCTGATCCCAGGAAACAGGGCTTTCTGATCCCAGGAACCATATTTTCGCCGAATCCTGGGAACTCGATGATCTGTGGCTCGGGGCGTCTGCGTTCAGCTGACCAGGGGGACCTTCGGTCCTTCTTCGAAAGACAGTTCGCGGAAGGGCGGCTGAGCTCTCGGAGCTGCATTGGCACAACACACTGGCGGTGAAGGCACTTTGTTGTGTCTGTGCTTCTGGCCTGCGGGGATCAACATATTCCTCTGTCTGGATGTTCCCCGGAAGCGGTGACTAGAAGGGTGCTCAGCCTCTGTTTTCGAGAATCACTTTTATGGACACCTATAAGCTGAAAAGCATCACTTTAACGTTACACTTCCAGACCAAAGTCAGAACAGAGCACCTGCACAGGTATGCTGGTGCATTTATGTGCGCGTACACATACGCACTGCCGTGTAGAGGAAGGCAGGTGGATATCTATAAGGACACCCACAATACAGAAGTTTTGCATTCTCGACGATATGACGTCACAACAAGTGTGCAATTAAAAGATTACGAATTCTCGTGTTTGATATGATTAGCACGGGTTCTTTGCAGTTTCCTGACCAGTGTGTACTAGTGAGGTTGGCACAAAGATAAAGGCAAGAGAACCAAGGGGTTTCAAACTGTCATGCTGAATTAAAATCTAAAATGTTAAATTACTAAAGATCCTCGGGGTTTGTTTTTTTAGCATCTCGTAGTCTTCTGGTTTTGACCCGCGCGTTTTCCTCTCTTTTCAGCACAGAAATTAAGAAGTTGTCAGCACTCCTCGATTAAAGCACAGCGCCTAGACTCTAGAGCGATGCCTTTCATCCAGTTCAGAGCCGCACAAATGGGGGTTCTTCCCCGCACCAAGCGTTGCTGTCGGCGCTTTTCCAGCTGGGAAAAAATAGAAAAACGGGTTTTCGTTCCAGGGAACTCATTTTCACACGTATATACGGCACACATGCACGCTCACTGCTAACACATAAACTACACAATTAAACACTACACACAAAAGTGCATTCACCTCACACTCGCGAAGTTGTAAGTTAGTACGCATAATATGTAAGCAGACATGTCACACACGCCGCACGCGCACATATTTTAAGTCCTGTCGTTAGCGCTGCTTTAAGAAAGGCACACATCCAGGCACTGGATGCAAAGCCAGACGAGGCGGTGATTTTAGGAATCTAGATGTGTGGTTTCAGATGGGGTGCAGTCTCATTTATTGCAACGACGCCCGTTTGATTTCGGTGCAGCAGACTGTGTCCGGGCAGAGGCGGGAGCGGGAGCGGGATGGGGTTGGGACACCTGGGACGAAGTGAGGATAAAAAGTTGGGGGTGGGGGGAAGGTGAACGGAGATATTTGAAATAGGACGCAGTAAGTTAAAGGGAGATGAGAAAGAGCACGGTGTGGGGGAGGGCTAGATTGAAGGGGGCGGGGGGGGGGGGGGGCGCAAAGGAAAAATTGGAATAGGTGGCGGAGAGGTGGGGTGACAGACTTTGGAAAGCCGAGGTTGTTTTCCTGTGCAGTGAGTCTTAGAAATCAGCTGAACGAAGGGCTGTTTCCCCAAGGGCACACGCAAACTGAAAGCACCCACCCGCA
Source organism: Pleurodeles waltl (assembly GCF_031143425.1). NCBI lineage: Eukaryota > Metazoa > Chordata > Amphibia > Caudata > Salamandridae > Pleurodeles > Pleurodeles waltl. The sequence continues at coordinate 214,271,221 of NC_090446.1, forward strand.
GTGGTCTATGCAGACAGATCCCCTATGCCCGCCCTCTCCACGGACTTTGAGGATGAATCCACCCGGGGCTGTGCGGCGCCCCTATGTGGTGTGCAGACTGAGTGCCCCGTACCCCACAGTCCAATAGGCTGTGCAGCATAAGACCTCCCCACACCTCCTATGGGATGTAAGGACAGAGTGCCTTCCTAACACCCCAACTGCGAATGCGCCCCCCCTCCCCCCATGATATGCACCCCAACACCTTGGGCAAGTGAAAACTCAACCCCCCTGTGGCTTTATTATCTCTGAGTCCCCCGCTTTCTCCATCCCTGGACCTGTAAAGGCGAAGCCCATCTTTCCTAATTCTAAGGCTTAAGTGCCCCCACCCCACCACTGCTCCGTGTAGATCTACTCTGTCCTCCACCACTGATGAGGATGAGGCCGTGCGCCCCCGCCCCCCACCCTCAAAACCCACACGCACCCCCCCGGGTCGCCGAAGAATGAGAGCCCCGTGAAGTCTGAAGGCCGACCACCCCCGCCCCGCGGAGCTGCGCAGGCTGCACCTGTCTGCCCCCCGGTGATTCACGGTGACGTCTGTCACATTACCGGGCACTGCAGACCACAGCAGGGCACCGCCGTGGACTTCAAACGCTGATTTATGTTTCAAGACTGCGCCGTCGGTGCTAAGTGACATCTACGCCAAGCCGAGATCAAGTTCACCTATCTGTCTGTGCGGCCGTCTGCCTCGTCGCCGAGACCTCGTCTGCTGGCGTAACTGTCTTTAAACCTGTTTGTACCCCGCCTGTTTCTTTATCTTTTCTCCTGTCTGCCGGTCCTTCTGTTTGTTTCTCTATTTACCTTTCTGTCTCATGTTTGTCTCTCTGCTTGGGTTTGCATCCATCTATCTATCTATCTATCTATCTATCTATCTATCTATCTATCTATCTATCTATCTATCTATCTATCTATCTATCTATCTATCTATCTATCTATCTATCTATCTGTCTAAAGTGTCTGACTATCCTGGAGTCTATATGTTCTATCTACCTCGCCTTCTTCCTATATATCATATTTACTTTCCTATCGTTCTATCCATCTCATTTTCTTTTATCCTGTTTGTGTGTTCTACCTGCTTACCTTTCTAGCTGTACCTGTCTGTCTGTCTGCCTCGCTTTCTTGTTTGTTTTCTGCCATTATTCCGTTATGTCGCTGGCTTTCTAACTATGTTTGCCGTTCCGTACGACTGTCCATCTATGTCTGACTCTGTCTTCCTGCTCCATTCTGTCTACGTGTCTCTGTCCATGTTTCCAATAATCGCCTCCCAGACCGTGTCTTCTGTCTGTCTTTTCGTCCGTCAGCTCCTATCGATACATTTTCCCCATTCCTCACCTTTTACCTACATTTCATAATGACACGTTCGTTAAAAAAGTGTCCTTGCTCCCCCGATCGTCTCTATATTTAAGTTCCACGTCCACCCCACCCCATAGTCGCGGCGTCTAGGCGCTAGACGTGATGCATGCATGAAACCCGCCTTTGATGTAAGTGTCCCACGGTGCCCTGGTTTGAAGGTGCGCCTAAGTGTACACAAGCTGTGTACATCCCCGATCTTGGGGTTTTTACCTGTCGTGTACAAGCGCCAGTCTGAACGTCTCATGGGCACCCATCCTCAGCCTGTGCTAGGGGAAAATGTCCCTCAATCTGTGGGCTAAAAAACTCTCCAAGTGCTGCGAACAGCAGAACAAATGCCAGGCAGCGTCCCCCGAGGGAAGGGAGAGCGGTGTGCGCCTGGCACGGCACTCATCCGGACGAGCACAGCTCATGCAACCCAAAGTCTGGGGTAGAAAACTGGTCAACTGTCGAGATCCGGTCACAGGATGTCAATGGGCTTCGTGGCGCTATAGACTGAACCTCAGAAAAAATCAGACTCTTCGACTGACATGCAGCCCTCAACTTAATCCCCAATCACCCTCTAAGTATTCACGGTATTGAAGAGTTAAGAATGCACATGCAGTAGAAATCTAGGTGCAACCTGATTCGGGATGGGCACTGACTCAGCCTTTCACCTTTCAGGGGCCGATAAAATATGTACCATGAGTGGGGTAGTGATACTCGTTATTTACAGTGTCGCTAAGCTTTCAGGCAGCGGCAACAAGTGTGTACAAAATCACGTTTCAGCCAGTAGTTCACAGGTTGCCCCCTTATTGTGTGCCAGGAGCATTAACCCACTCTTCTGTTTAACTAGCAGGACACTCGTTGCTTCGCCAGAGTCAAGAAAGCGTTTGAAACATATTGTTGCCAATACATAACGGATCACCTCATTAACTTTAAGTAACCCATGTGGAAGGTGCATATTGTACTTTTTGTATTACATAACCACGTACTGTGCTGCCTGGCGGTGTCTCAGTAGATATATTTATTAATAATATCTGCTGCACTGCTTAGCGCGATTTGCAAAGCGCCAAGTAGGTGTATACTGACATTTACGTACTCTAGGCGGCATAGGTATATCATATGTTCTTTATTATCACATGTAAGACTCGCAGCCAGACTTTGAGGCCAAATCAGTACGTGTTCAATGTTGTAACTTATAAGGAAGTACAAATGCTGCATGAATAGTCACTGTCAGTTACAGGAACGTGTCTGTTGCATGAAATTCCTCTAGGGACTAGGAAGTGTGGGAACTGAACGGCTTCCTAGGCTAAACTTCAAACTTTAACAAAGGTGTAGGGAGCAGAAAGTCCGACCGAAGCCTTGCACCAATACCGTCGCCCCGGAGCCGGCAGAAGTTTACTTTTCTGAAGGGCAGCTGCGTTCCCTTTAAGAGCTAGAACCCGGCTCATTGATTGGCAGGCTAGAGAGCCGGTAGGCTGCGAGGGGGCGGAGTCGGGAAGCCTCTGACGTCACGGCCGCCCGTCTGACTCCACATCCCCTTCTATGAAGCTGAATCTCCTTGGACTTGAATGAGGGGAGGCAGGAGCCGGAGCCTGGCTGATCCGGGAGAGGGACACCGAGCGGCGACGGCAGCGGCTGCCCCTTGTGCCCCGGGCCAAAGGAGTAGATCGGGGAGGCTTTCACCGGGGCTCCCTCAGTCCCTGAGGCAGAGGGGATCCGTCTGTACCCGGGGCTGCCCCAACCTATTGTCCCCCCGGTCTGCGGGGCGCAGTGAATCAAGGGCAGCCCGAGCCATTGCCCCCCCCCCCCCCAGGACTGGGGGAGCAGTGAGCCCGGGGCAGCCTTCGCATTGCCCCCTCGGACTTGGGGGCACGGTAGATCAGGGGCAGCTCTAGCCACTGCCCCGAGCCTCCTGTGACCGAGGGGCACACGGCGAGTCCGAGGCAGCGCCGGCTCCGCTGCCCCGCTCCGGACTGAGAGACCTCCGCCTCCCTGGGCTGGACCCCGGCCCCTCGGCGCTCGATGTAGGGGGCTGTCGCCCTCTCCATGGGCTGCTGCTGCCGCCCGCAGGGCTCCGGAACCTCCCGCTTCTCGCCGCGCCGCTTCGTAAATGTATAACTTGATGGGTCTGAACAGCACAGCCGCTGCCATTCAGCCCAATGTCTCCTGCACATGCAACTGCAAGCGCTCGCTGTTCCAGAGGATGGAGATCTGTGAGTACCGATGTCTGTCTGTCCCCTGTGTGTCTGTCAGGCTGCCCTCCGTCTGGGATGCGGGGATTGAGGGGGATCTCTTCTAAGAAGGAGCGGGGAAGGCTGCGGTGCTCCATGTCTTCTTGGCGCCTGGCCCTGGAAAAACTTTCCGACTTATTAAAATGTTCCTCGAGTAGTTTCTTAGGCAGCCGTGTCTTGGGATGGGGGCGCTGCGTGTTTACTGAGTCAGGAGCTCAGGAACACTAACATGGCTGTCGGGTACGGAAAAGGAACAGACAGATCGCTTCCACTCCTGGTGCGAAAGCGCCTTATGGGACCAACACAACCTGTCGTTTTAACCCCACACGCCCAGGGGAGTGACTTTATTTAGCCCCAAAGTTGGAAGCCGTCATTGGATTCCTAGAAAAAAAATCTTGATCGCAGAAACAAATGGGACACTCCTTCTCCTTAAAAATAAGGCAGTTTTGGAAGGATAGGGGTGGTACCCCTTGTAAGGATGTTGTAGTTCCTTAGAAAAAAAGGGGCTTTAGTGTCCATCTCAGTAGAGAGTGCTTTTTGAGTCCTTGGAAATGGAGGTGTATATTGGTTGAGTATCGCTTCCTAATGGTAAAGTGCTTTTTTGCCTCCCTTTTAATACAATGTTTTACACTCATTGGTAGCATGCGCTCCTGGTGCCTCTTTTTGAGTCCTTTGGGGGTAAAGTGCTTTTAGAGGTTCTGTTAGAAAGGGTATTTACGTATTTCCAGGACGAGAGCAACGTAAAAATGCTTTATGAAAATAGAACTTTATAGAGCTCAAGAGGAAAGTGCGGCTCAATGAACCTCTGAGGGGGTGTCCACTTAGATTTTTTTTTTTTTTTACAAGAACTTTTCGGTCACTGGAATTTTTTGACCCTGTTTGTACGCTTGCGCTCCTCTAACTGACTCCCAACACTTAAACGTGAACTGAGCATAAGCATCAAGACACCTTCCTTGAGGCAGCATGTTTCCATCCCAGGTTCTCGACACTTTGTGTGTTTTTCGTATCCGTGAGCTCCCCCACGGGGGAGGGGCTGCTTATGCTGCGGGCTTCTCTCTGTGGGGAGGCTGCAGTCTCTTCCACCTCCCTGGGCAGACCCAGGCCCGGATAACAGCTGTGCTTTTTACAGCCGAGGGAGGAGGGAGGGGCAGACGCCGGGTCATTGGTCAGGTTCACCGTGGGGTTAGCTGGTCGGTTTCATTCTATGGTTGGGTCACTTGCTCTCCTATCACTTTCAGCAGGGAGGGGGCTCCCTGGTCACTTCCTAGGGCATGGGGGGGAGGGGGTTGCTGCCGGTGGTCATTCCTGGCAAGGACCTGCCCACTGACCTCCCCGAACATCCCTGTTTAGAAGGGGGAAGTCACTATGTTCCTCACTCGAAGCTCTTGGTATCCAGCCGCGGAAGCCCGCGCTCCCCTTACACAAACCCGGAAACAGCCCCCCAAGTTCCTATCCTCTGAGTAGCAACTTTCTCGTGCCCGGACCCGGCACTTTGTCCATCATGGGCTTAGAAAAGTGCCTTACGTGGGCTGGTACTCACCTGCACATTATTCAGCTGAAAGGAAGAGTGCAATCCTGTTAATGGCAGATACCAGAACTTCCGAGCAGCAAGCAAGTGCTCTGAAATAATGAGTACCCGCACCTTCACATTTTAGCACTGATTTACAGCCTCTCTGGATCCAGTTTGGTGCGCAGTCCTCATTCGTAGGCTGCGCTCACTCATTCCATGGCAGCAGTCTCAATCCAATCAGGGATCATTCCCTCTTATTCGTCTTGTCCTGTGCTACCAGATCCCGGTCCTATCAGGGACCAGTCCATAGTATTCTTCTTATCCCGGGCTAGACGCTTCCGGTCCTATCGCGAGTTAGCAGCTCCTCGTTATCTTGTCAGATCATACCGGTATCTTTCAGTCTCGCCCTCTATCAGCGTCTTCTGTGTCCAGTTTGCAGCCCCAGGTCTATTAGACGGCTCAGCCCACACTCCACGCTACTCCGCGGTACACAATCCCTCGAGGTTATATTCGGGGTTAACAGCCGCGCCACAGGGTTTATCGTGGGTGAGCAGCTCTTCTCACCCCCGATCAGCAGTCTCTTTAGCCGATCCGTCCTCAGTAGTCCCTGCCCCGGATCCGCATTCCCTCCTCCCTTCACCCGGTGTTAGCAGCTCCCCCGCCACGACTCTACGATCTGAAATCACCCGGTCTATTTTAAGAGAATGGTGCTGCTGCACGGTGCCCAACTCCAGCAGCCCCAGTGACACCCACAGCCTCACTGGGATTGTGCAACACCCCGTGCCGCACGCGAAAGAATACGCTAATATCGCATGACATGCCTGCAGCTTAGAGTGCCAAGAAGCTGTGTAGCTCCTCGCCTCCTCATACAAGTACTCGACTGTTCGCCTCACTCCAGGTGCAGACGAAACTGTCCCAAGAAGCCGCAGTCGCTTCGTCCGGGCTGCCGGCGTCTAGCCAGCCAGCCTGGTGCCCTCGAGGGCTGAGAGGGGTGACGGCCCACTTAAGTGGTGAGATAAGAGCATTCTTCAGCTCAGGGAAACACGGTGTCACTGACCCGGTGCACTCTGAACACGGCTCGAGGCGCCCCGCCTTGCAAAAGCGTTTCTCACTATTAATAAAGAACTGGGGTGATGCCATGAGCTAACATCTTCCCAAGGCCGATACAATGACGTCGGTGGGGCAAAACGTGACCCATGTTGTTTTGAGTGCCCTCAACCTGCAGTTTGCTCTAGCAGATTATGTAAAGGGCAACAGGTTGCATATTGATAAATTGCGAGCAGAGGTTCTATAGTTTTCTTCTGTCACCTTAAACGAGTGGTCATGTAATATGCATCAAAAGCAAACGCCTGCGAGCCTGAACTGCTGAATGCATTATGCAAAAAGGGGGAACCACGGGTAGCATACATTATACTGTATACTATCCTCTTAGGAGACGATCTTCCCACCATTACTCCGTTAGTCGGGCATTTGTCTGCTTATACATTCTTCGGGTCAGAAGTGCGTGTTAGAGCAAGACATGAATGACTGCGGGCTACAGTGAGCAGTTCATGTATGTCTAAATCACTGCTAAGCTACACAGCTTGCACCTCCCTCCTGATTTGCTCTGCTTAGAAGGTTATTTTCTCCCACTCCCAAAAAGGGCAGGAGTACAGCTCCTGCATTCAAGGCAGCACATTTTTCCACATCTGGAATTGCTCTGCCTAGACGCCGTCTGGGTGACTGCACGCATTTTCCAAATCTTTCAGTTTAGTTGAACTCTTAAACTAGCCTCTTTCGTGTTTTTTCTTCTTACTACCACACACTATTTCACTGTAATCTCTGATTTATCCACATCGGGGACCTTTTTTTGTCTCTCCCCCCCCCCACTCCCAAACACACGCACCTTTATGGTATTTTGGGCCAAAAGAGCCATCGCTACCCATCTCTAGCTTCCTTGCGTGGAGACACAGTGCAAGCAATTCCCAGTCGCCACGTCTGATGCCAAAACCCAGACACAGTCGGCAACAACTGTCAGCAGGGACAGCCCGTGCACAAATACATCTGACCCTACAAACTGTGTCTCGGGACACAATTGTGGCTTGAAAGGGTTGGAGTGGGTCTCTTAATCCATTTAGTGTAAAGCAACCCACTTCCCTACGTTGTTATATCTTCCCTGCTTTATGATGAATATACATTGATACTGACTTCCAAAGGTATCAGCAGTCATTTAGGGCACATTTTTGACGCACTGGCAGTGTCAAATGGTCTCCAAGACAGTTGGAACAAATATTCACACTATATCTTTGAGACACCCCCAAGGCATCTGAGTTGGGGGGAGCCCAAATCCCTCCTTATGACATTGTGCGTTACTGCACTATGTGGACTTTACCAGTCAACATGCCTTTGCATACTCTAGTGCATATTTTTTATTTTGTGCCATTTTCTAGACACTGTCAATCAGTGTAGCCCTGCCCCCCTCCATTTCATCGCCCCCACCACCGCCTCTGACTTGTAGAAAGGCATCACTGAAAGGGTTCATTTCCTAAAATAATACATTTTACTCTAAGTATCTAAACTCACGACAGGTAAGCTCACCCCTTTAATACACCTCCTTCCTTCATGATTAACCCCACCTCTTCAATTTCCCTGCATTTTGTTTTTCAGCTCTCTAAGCCAGCCCCATAGACTGTTTTTTTGTTTTTATGCCCACCTGTTGGCAGACATGTCTCTACCATTGAATTCCATTGACCTTCATTTTTTGAGAGCCAAAAGTTCCCGAGCCAAGTTAACACGCTAACTGACCATAATTTAATGGCATAAAAGGGAGGTGTGGGGGTCTCTGCTTCCCTTCTATCATTCTTCTCAATAACTTCATTCACCTTCCGCCCCACATTAAACAAAAAAGCCTTTTGCCCTCCCATCTGGTGGGCACAGTGCAGGGGATTGTATGGACTCCGATGTAAAAACTGTAGGTTGTGTGTTGCAGGCAGACATAAACTCCATTTAACCCCAATCATGTCCAGGCAGAGTGGAGCAGCGTTTTACCTGCTTTTAGGAAAGTGAATGAATGGGGCCTTTTATCTCCTTGCTGATGCTGTGAAATCTTTCCATACTCTCCCTACCTTACTTTCGGATATTCAGATGTGCAACTGTTCTCTACTTTTCATTAGTCAGGAAATGAGTCGGGTGGAAACATTTTACTGTGGAATGTGTGTTGGTAGCAATAAAACATAATCTTCCAACCTGTAGGGCGCCAAACATTTTGTTTAAAATATTTTACCTCTAGCCACTATGCACACAGTTGCTATGCAATGTATTTTTGTCGTGTTTGTAACTTTATGGCTGTTCCTTTATGTAGATACTGTTTTACCTCAGCTTTGCACATTACATTGTTATTTTTTCCTCTGTTCCTGCTGTTATTATCTGCTGATGTTCATAGTTGCAGATAGCCATATAGAGTTTCTAATGTGAATTGTAGTCTGCGATTTGTAATACTGTAAAATAGACCAGTGAGAGTCATTTAATCCAGGCTTTCTTTTGGGACGTTCGTTTTGTGCCACACATGAAATTCAAGTGTCTGATTTCGATGTGCACAAATACATTTTATACAAGTTTTCACTTCAACACCAGACAAATGAGATCATCCTCTGCGAATCCACCCCTCCCTCCCACTCCTCTGCGCTCCTCTCCCAGACCAGTGTCTTGTTCCTTGGCACATCAAAGTGGCGCATAGCACAAACGTACCTCTACAATAAGAGACCTGACCTACTGAGTTGTGTGCCACAATATCGAGCTAAGTAATGTTCCCACCAGTTCGGAGTATCAATTAACACTGTATCTGAAGTATAAGTATCGAATTAGTCTTCTTAACTCAATGGTCATGTACCTTGAAGGTGAGCAAATGTATATTTTCAAGGTACAAAGACGTGGAGTTAAAGCCAGTAGGTCTATATTTACCTATTTATAATTCTGTGCAAGATGCACTAACATTTAATAACCTGGATGCAATATTTTGGAAGGACCATGTTAAAAACTGGATAACGTGGACACCACCCAGGACGTTGTGTTTTTTTTTTTTAAACTTTGACAGGAGATTTGAGGTCTCTCCACGTTCCTGATCAGACCAAATGTGCGGATCTGGGATACCTTGGAGTTCCTTTCTTTGAAATGAGGTGTCCAAGGTGCCAGAATTAGCAGCACGCAGACCCTGGCTTGGCCCCCGTTGTTACACGTCCACTACAAGGATCTACGTTCGATTTCACGGACACAGGTCCCAATCCGGGCGGGTCCAGTCAGCCTTTCATCCTTCTAAGGTGCTTGAAATGAATGCTTCGACCTACAGTAAACACCCATTAACAGCACCATAGGCCCCCTGGTGGATAACGTACGCTGTATAAATATGGCTGTTCTGTTACATGAAAAGTCTGACATCTCTATTTGTGACCAGGCTGTGACAAGTGTGGCTGGCACGTTTACGATGTCTCGCGCCTCCCGCGTGGGCACGGAGGGCGCAGCTCGGTTCCAGCGGTGCCCTCGGTCTATTAATGGTGCTAGCCGTCGAGCAGACGACGGTCTCTGTAAAGTTTCCCTATTGATAAGCCGTCTCGAGGTAGACAGGTTTAGCGGCCACCGCGGTGCCGGAAGAGGTTCGGGAGCGCTCAGTCCGGAGGTTCGGGACTTCAGTCACCCACCGCGATGCAGACAGCGCCGATATATTCGGGGAGCGGTTAGCATTACCAAGAGGCGGGGCCTTCATGAACCAGCCACAACGATACGTTTTGAGATAATTAACTTTACAAGTGACTGGGGTGGGGGAGGAGTGTTTATTCTCAATAATATATTCCTGTGTGTGGGACCTGGGCTCCCCTCCTCCACTGGGGAGTACAGAGAGCCACATAGTGAGGCATTTGTTTCAGTCTGAATGGTCTAGCGAGCCCATTGACTGCTTAGGGCTGTCTGACTTGCTGCCCTGCCAGCTCACAGGCTGGGCCGAGGCAGGTCAAGGGGTGAGTCTGGTGTTTGCCCAATCTGGCAATGGCTCATTGTGCCAGTAAGACAATGCCAGGCTAGACACGACAGCTCGGTGGAGGCAGGCGATGCTTCTCCCCTGCCCCCACGCAGCCAAACCACCCTGCTTCGTTAAATCTCTCCCAGTGACTCCCTGCGAAACAGGCGCCTTCGGAGCACCGATGGGGCACTAGCAGTTCCTTGTTGGGGATCGGAGTGTGTCCCCAGCCTCGCGTTACTCCGTAAAGTGTGTTGCAGAATAACCCGCAATTTATGGGTATGTCCCCGAAGCCTACAGATCGGGAAGGAGCCCCGTGGCAGGCGTTTCTTTCACGTATAGCCTCGTGTGCACCATTCTGTCAAGAATTAATGTGACACTAAAACGGGGTACTCCTGAGACATGCCGTGGTTCATGTATGTAGCCAGACCTCCTTTCGAGGCTGCGAGTTCTCTAACATAGATCGAGGAGGACGGAATCCAAGCCAGGTTGCCAGGATATCCACATAAAGCACATTTCCGTACAATGAATGTAGATGGTAAATATTTTGCTATTTTTGTGGTTGGTTGTAACCCTTCCAAGGCACCGACATCCTTGACCTACGTTGGACAACTCTGCCCTCTGTTCTCACTGTTTCTGTAGTACCCAGCCAAGCAGTTGTGATACACGACACCGCCTGTTGGAACACAGTGCACATCAACCCATGCTTTAGATTCACATGTTTTACTTTCAAAGGGTATTTTGATTTTCACAAGTAATATCCTTGCTCTCGCTACAAAATTGTGTTTCACTGGAGCATGGAAAGTGTGTTTGCATCGGTTCTGAATGGCATGGCAACCAGTAGGTGGCAAAAACACCTCTTCCAGCAATTAATATCACAAATCTGCAGGGCACTGATGGATAAGAGATGGCACAGTGGGTCTGTGCCTTCACGAGCTGCTATAGCTATTAGTCTGCACTTTTGGGGAAACAGAGCACAACTGATATTAATGGAACTGAACTGGCCAAGAAATGGCCCCCAAAACAGACCTTGAAACTTTATATACTACTCACTACAAACTGACTTGTCTTAGCTGCTATTTGTACAACCACACTTCAGTGGTACTAATTTTATTCCCATCGACTAAGGAGGAAGCGCTCATTCAGCAGCCCTTTTATTTACAGCCACGACATTCAGGTTCCTAAATATTAGCTGGGCTCAGCGCGCCCACAGCACTGTCTCAACACATCGAAGCGAAGGTGCACCTTAGGGCGAAAGATTACGTTGGTACAGATACAGGCCGGTGCAACAGCTCCTGGATGCAGTGTATAGAACATGAACTGTCTTTATTTTTATGAAATTGTCTTTATTTAAAAAATGTTGGGATCTCCAAAGTTCTGTGCGGATGTGGATGGTTTCCTAGAGAAAGGAATGGCACCGTCGACTGGCATGGCTCCAATACCTTCAACAGTAACTTGTCGAATCACTGTAAAAGATCCCCGTTAATGTACATCCGCTTGTGAAGATTGCCCCTCTTGAATGGCGTTGCATGCATCCGTTTTCAGTAGAAGCCTGGCTTGAACCATCGCCCCCAAGTGCAGTGCGGCATAACAATTTCATGCACTCAGATCTGATCTGCCAACTCGCAGTACTATACGGTGCACTCTAGGGGGCAGCGTCACGTCTGGTAACCCGCGTAGAAGTGTCTGGCCAGCGTATTACTGAAGGTAAATATGGATTGGGTTCAGCTATTGAAAGTTGGCACGCTGAATAAAAGCTGACAGCGAGGAAAGCTGCAAATTCCTCTGTCATCGGAGTAACTAATTCCAGCATGGGGTCTCATCTGTTCTGAAATCCCTGCCCAGGTAACCACCATCTAAGCAGCTATGCCCCCTTGCACTGGATAACAACATTACTCATAGACTCTGGCATTACAAAGCAAATTTAGGTGATTTGAAGGTTTCTTTCCTACATATTATTCCCTTCTAATCATTTCCTTTTTTTGAAGAGTTTGTGCATCACAACTAAAGTTGATATGATTTCCCTCAAAATACCTCGTCAACTAGCCATACCGAATCAGTCTATATTAGCAGGATTACTTCCAGTCCATGTTCAAGTTTCTACAAGGTCATCACATTTACATTTAAGGTGTACTTCAGAGGCATCAAGGTCGTGCCCAAGTGTTTCGATAGCAACACGAATTCAGTGTTCGCTCTTCACATGTTGTCCTGTAACAAACTATGCACAACTTCTGGTGTGCACCTTTCTGAGGCGTTTGGTGGTTGCACAGTCTCAAGGAGCTCTGAAGTGGCCATCAGCCGAAATGGAGGCATCCTACGATACATGGTAAATAAATATCATAGAGCACGTAACTCATATGGTGCACCATAAGGAATCATACTTTATTACTGTTGCCATTAATATTATGTTTTTTCACTGACTTTCCTCTCTTGGTTTTCGAAGAAAATGCTTCACACAACTCAAAAATGAAAAAATAAATAATCCGGTTAGAGTATCCTCTTCTTCTCCAGGAATGGGTCCTCCCATTGCATCAACGTTGTGCAGCGACCTCTGCTTTCTGGTGCTGGCACTGGTGAAGCTCTCCTAATGCACCCACCTCTGACCTCCAACATGCCGTTCCTGACTCGAGCATCTCCTTAAATGTGACCCTTGCCAAGCCATTGATTTCAGGGTTCTAGACATCAACTTTGTAGAAGAGCTTTTGCAACAAGTCAAGTGTTATATAAACTATGCTGCGAGTGAACTGCTGAGATTTGCTGTGTGGTGCCTTTGCTTTAGCCAGTACGCTCCTTGTCATGGCAAAGAACAGTGTAAGTACCCATGGTCCAGTGAGCCTGAAAACTACCTGGCTGCTGTATTCAGTAAGACCCCTGAAATCCTCACCCTCCAACTTAGTACTGCTTGATTCTAACCACCCCCACACCCTCATGATTGCCCCATCATTTCAAGCTCCATTTCTCAGGCACAGTATTGAAGTCCCCACTGGATGTTATGGTGCCGCATGCCACTTTGCCCTCCATATTTTGCAGCCGTGTGTATTGTACCACAAGCATGGTGGTTGCCCTTCCTTGTCCAGTCACCCCCATACCCTCAAGATTGCCGTACCTCCGCCTCCCACATTTCAAGCTCCATTGCTCAGGCACGGCACTGAAACCACTATCCGATGTTACGGCTCCCCATGCCACTCTGCCCTCCACATTTTGCAACCATGTGAATTCTACCACAAGGGTGGCTGTCTACCCTCCTTCTCGTGCTTCAATATACAGTACAGACACTTATCACTCAAAGGCTAGTACGTTGCATTTCTTGGTCAGTCTAAATTAACAGTTTAATGTATCTTCTTGCATTGTCGGGCATCACCGTGGCAACTCAAGAAGAGGTATTTGACTGCTTGAAGGGGGTCTTTTTTCGAGAGTCAGTCACATGCCCTAGAGTATTTCGTGCCCCAACCCTCCATACATTTCATAGTCTCCTACCTGTTAGCAACTGTCCCAGTCAGCTAGTTTCTGCTCTGCAGAAGCGACTCATCTGAGCCATTTCACTTTGTTCAAACATTGGAGCCGAACCCATTGGTAGCACTGAGACCCAACCTGGACAATTTAAAAGAACAAATACAGGGAGTAAATCTGCTGTGGAATAGGCAAAGAAACCAACAAGACACACCCCATTCATGATACAGAAACCAGGTTAGTATATTCTATTGCTTGCACAATATCACATAGTGTAGAAATTGAAAGTTGGAATTATAAGATGAGACATGGAAAGACTCCAAACTCTTCGCTGAAGCTAGGGCTGGTAATTCACCCTAGAGGAGAAAAAACAAACTTGATGCACCCAGTTAATGGCAGTAGATGAGCTAGTGTGTTCTGAATGGGTACAACACAAGGAGCATTTTGACCCAGTACTTCCTTAGGCAATAGAAATGTCAGAGCTCCCAGGTTTCTCAGTTCCAGACGTGAGTAGCTCATCATGTCTAGAGTTGTTTTTACATTCTGTACTCTTTGACCTGTGCAGATCACAATAAATCCAGACTTAAAAATAAAAGAATGAAGAGAAAAATTGAGGACTGGGTGAGCTGCTTACACTTGGATGCAGCCTGGTAGATCTCACAAGGAATTACTGCCCCCCCCACCCTTGATTGGTGCTTGTACCCAGTGAGTAGGTGTGACAGTCATCACATTGCATCTTTCCGTGTGTGGTCATTGGTTCCTTTGACAACTCTATGAAACCTGTTTGTTCAAGGCCCTGATCTGTCAGAATTTCTGCCACCCACCACAAATGCACACCACTCCTATTTGTGCCAAGCAGCGAGGTCTTTTTGAGGCCTTGTTTTGTGATCTTGTGTCTTCTTATGGATCTTTGTGGTTGCGTTGTAAGGTCTTTGTCTGCAGCAGCCTTGATGTAGCACTGGCTCATATCTCCCCATGGCCGATCTGTGTTTTCTCTTAGGATCTTTGGTCTAGGAGTGAATCCAAACATGAGCTGTGGGCAAAACTAATGCTGGATTCGTGTTAACGTGGCTGCCTTGTGGCTTTCTTGCATATCTAAGCAGAGCGCAGTTGGAGACTGATTTCTTGCCAGTAGTGTGCATTTCTGTGTCGACTTCTTCTGCCCTTTGCTGTATTAGCAATCTTCATTTTTCATGTTGTTTCAAAATGAAAAGGTTATGACCACGAGCACTCTACCAGAAGTGAATGGTGCATTCGATCCGAGGTGTTTGATGGTAGGTTTGGGCCTGTTATGGCTTTTGTGTTGGATCTCGCGTTTATTGACAGGACAGTTGTCATTGTTTTCATAGTTGCACCTGGGACTAGTGACGCTCGGTTAAATGGGTTCTGATTGGGAGAATAGAGGGTATAATATACATCTGCGTTATATGCAATAGCATAAAAACTCCACTGCTTATCTTTTCATGAAAATAACACCATGCTTCTCTAATGACCTGCTTAAATTGAAGAGTTTTAATGAAGTAATTTTGGATTATAAGAGCAGCTGGGACCAAGGAAGTCGAATGCGGGAAGTTCAGAACTTACTTATGTGAGCTAAGTGTCTATGGGCAGTCAGGGTAAAGCTGGAAACTACATTACACAGGGTCTTAAGGTGTGTAAGTGGTAATGAATTAGAGACCCTGGACTTGCCAGCTAACTTTTAGTACATTTCTCTATGCCTATGTAAATTCTGAATACCTTTGAGCACAACATGGCGCATGCCACCACCACCACCCTGCTTACGTAAGGCCTTCATTCCTTTTCTGTCTCGAACCCGCTCGCCTCCTTCAAAGGAGTTAAAGTGTGGAAAAATCCAAATAATAACATGTTTTTGTAATCTAGTCTATGGAGCAGTATTAAAGGCCTAGTATTTGGTAATGGACAATTAACAATTTGGTGTGTACCTATTCTCGTTGTTTGTCGAATTAATTATCTTTTTTTAGGGTGCATTTGTGTTGTTCGAGCAAAGTGTTTTCTTGTACAGTATTGGAGGGCAAAGTACATGCAATATCTGGTTCATGCCCTTAAATATATTAGCGCACTTCTTTTTTTTTTTTTTTACTTTTCCCTTCCTTTTTTTCCCAGCATAGCCAGGATGGCAAAGATCTTAATGGAAGTAAGAGAATGGGCCTTTGTTCTTACTTGTGGGATCTTCAAAGACCTCTGTAGATGGTTTGCAGTGGACCCTCTCATTGCTGCGTCCCCAAGGCTACTGCAAGTGTTGCAGTAACAATAGCTATCACCTGGCCAACATGTCCCCTTTAAACACCTGTGTTACTCAGTGTGTCCTACATCCATTTTCCACATCTGGACATGCCCGTATCCGGGCGTGCCATTTAAGTGTCTTGTCCTTCCCAGTTGCACAAACATTGCCCTTGGTCACCCTGATGTGGCACTCTAAAAATATCGAACATTTAAGGGCATACTCCTTGGTTTGCCTTCATTTTTAGGGCTTGCCTACTAGACAGTGCATGTACCAAGAACAGATGGCGTCTTGAAGCCCGCCCATTGCATACGTTTGGTTGGCTTTCCTGTCACTCTCATTTGCCTGCTTATTTTTTGTGTGCTACCTTGTCAGTATTTTGTTTGTCCCTGCCGTGGAATAGCTCTATTGATTGGGAAGAGGAAGGTGGAATAAGACTACGGTTTAGTTGATGCATACGACACCTGATGCAAGTCTATGCTGTAATGCCGAAACATGTTTTAGCCAATCCTGCATTCACTAGTCCTAACAAAGTAGTGTTTCACAACCAGTGAAGACGGAAATACAAGGTGTAGAAACTGAATGACTTCAGTTGCTATTCTGTTTCCGTGAAGGTGTTTTAAAAGACCAAACTCTGAGACCAGAAACCATTAAAAAAAAAAAAACGTCTCAAGTGGCCCACACGCTCCCCTTTAGCTTGTTTGGCAATTGTATACCATGGGGAAGTCTCAATTGGTATTCAGTCATTCTGTACACCGATGAATCAATTTTGCATGACTTGGGGCAAACATACCGAGCTGATCCTTTGTTCGTTTCATTTTACTTTGTAATTGGAGTCTGTAAGTGCCCCGAGGTTTTGGTCCTGTGAAAAGCATGATTCATTTATTGGTGTCTGCGCGGCCTACTTATCTCCCAGTACCTCGTGTACGCTGAAGCCAGCTGACTGATTCATATACGACAAAGTGTCCGGAAAGATAGGGACGCGTTAAAAAAAAAAAAATAGTGTAGTGTATAATGGGGTTCCCAAGTATTGGCACACTCTGAAGTTAAAAACGCTGTTTGTTTTGTGTTTCGCCGTTAACCCCGAATTATCTGTTTCTACGTTTAATAGCACCCTTTTCCTCTGAAGGCAGACATGTCACTTCTTGTGTGGTGGGGGCAGGCGACGCTGGGTGTGAGGGGTGAGACTCGCTTTTGCAGAGGAATCTCTTCATGCCATGTGTAGTGCTACGACCACCAAATAAGGGACTGGTGCCTTGGCGATGGGAGGGATAGCTAATGAATTCTAGGGGGACAGATTGGAAGAGGTGTGCTGTTTCACTCGATAAATGAATTAACCGGCTTGGCATTGCTTTTCAATGGCCATTTTCCAATGTTGCCTTTCTACGCTTCTGTGACTCTGACGGAAATTGGAAACACTTGCACAGTGTCCCATTAGACACTATATAAATATGACAATTTACCCAAGATGACTGTTTGCCAGACGAGTAATCTGAAGGCAAACAGGATGTGACATTTTGCGTGTCTGAGACTTCAGTGAACAGCATTTGGTGTCTGCGTCATCGGGACAGTGCCAGACAAAGCCACTGGAGCAGTTTTTGGGTGGGAGAAGGGCGCTCTGACTGAAAAATCTTGTTTTGTGCCTTGACGCATTCTGGTGTGCAGCAAGCAGTCGGTTTGCAGGACGTTGCATCAAGACGAGTTCCTTCCTCCGGCTGTCAGTAATCCCGCTTTTTATGGTAAAGCTGTATTTCTCACCACTTTTCTGTCTGACTGAGCACAGGTGGGTGTGTGGATGGGTTGTGTTTGAAGCTGTCTGCTGTGCTCTGATCCCCTGCGTTGGATTTAAGGTTACCAGGTGGCTCCATGTCACCAAGGACAAGCGCTCCATTCCCAGATTTGTCATTTTCAAGCTTATTGCTCGACCGGGATGTTTAATTGGAACACCCAATGTTCCCCAGGATTAAGACTCACTGGATTCAGTGTTTTTAAATTTATCTTGAGCTCTGTGCATCGAGCCCTCTAGTAACCTCAGAGTTCACAGGAGCTGAAAACACTTCCGGTGTGTGTGGTAAATCGCTTGACTTCCCTGATAGTGACTTCTTACACGAGCTGAAGACAAGCAGATGCGTAGAGGTGAGAATATAATGTAGCTGTCGATTATCCAACAACCTTCGCTGTCGCTCTTTTAACACTGTTAATGCAAGTGAAGATATAGGGACAACCAGACAGTCACTGTCGAGAAAAAGCAGCAAGTAAAGTTTTGTTGTTGTTTTTTTTTCTTTTGCGGGCTCAATACAGACAGCTTCAGCTGTCTGTCGCACACACCATTGTGTACAATACTACGGAATCGGCCCTTGCTCACAATTAGATTGCTGTCTTGTCAATGTCAGTTCTCACTTTTTTATTTGTTCTCTCCTCCTTATTCCATTTTTCTGCCCTCTCCTGGAATATAAAGTGATTGCCCGTTCCTTTTGATTGACCAAGTTATAGAGTTCCACTGCCAACGTCGTGGAACTAACTTTTTTTAAATCATCAATTCGCACTCCGTTGGAGTGCATGTCTTGGTTTTCAAAGGCACTCTTTAATTTGACTTACTGTCTTCTTCCACGACTCACCCTCCTGCACGCCAGGCGCTGAATGACGGCCTTGGTGATACTCTGGGTATTTCCTTAACCGGTCCCTCCTCTTCCGGTACTGCTCAGTTGCGTGCCAGGTGCCAGTTAGCCTTGTGATGCCCTGGCTGTTGTCATGTGGTCTTGTTCACTTCTGCTTCTCTCCATGGTCGTAGCTGCTATTGACTTTACCAGTGGTGGAGGATTTTAAACTCCATTTCATTAGCAAAGCTGTTAGAAGTGACCACCCACGTTAAAAGTATAGAAAACAATGGAATTATTAATGTCCATGCTTTCAAGATAGCCACTGCATTGTGTGATTCGAGGTGCATTGCGGCGTAATTTTGCAGCAGTGCAGATGACAATGCACATCGAAAGCCATCTTGAAAGTATGTAGGCTGGTATTTTATTTAGTTTTCTGTACCTTTAGTATGGCCAGTCCAGCATTCGCAGCACAGCTGATTGTGTCACTCGCTCAACATTGGCAAAGCATGACTAATTGCATTTGCCAGTGCTTGTTTTCTTCCTTCGACCTCCTCGCAGAGATATAGCGAACCAAACTGGTTTTAGTTAATTTGTGGTCTATTCCTTCCCCACAACTTGTTGACTATGTCCACTGCAGGTCCCTGCACCGGGTCCATTGATTACAAGTTCAAAACATAAACTAGTGCTGCAGTCGGGGCTGATTTACTGTTAGAACCCGGCACGGACGGTCCTCTGCTGGTATTTTCATTATGAGAGAAGTGGCACAGTAACTTCACTTTAATCTAGTAATCCCCACCCACTTTTATTTGAATGACTCAAGTTCTTGCCAGGCAAGCTTGTTACAATACTTCATTAATATTCAAGTGCACCGTTTTAATTGCCTCCCACAAATGGCATTTTAAGTGACAGCTTCAACGCAGCCAAAAAGAGATTAGCGAATTATATACACATAGCAGGTACCACACATGCTGTCTTCACAGTACAAAAGGCTGACAATACGTTCTTGTCAGGTGTGGGTAATCTCTTCCACCTGAGCAGGCATAAACCTTCAGCAGTTTCAGGGATAGCCTTCTACATGTGCCTAGCAGCTCAGTCCCTTTCAACAACCG
Organism: Pleurodeles waltl; assembly: GCF_031143425.1. NCBI lineage: Eukaryota > Metazoa > Chordata > Amphibia > Caudata > Salamandridae > Pleurodeles > Pleurodeles waltl. The sequence goes on from NC_090446.1 coordinate 214,290,721, forward strand.
CTTCTGCAGGTCCCACCTATACTAATGGAACCTTATTTCCTGTTCAGGATTGGCACTTTAACGCAGCACGCATCTACACTTCTCTGGGACCAGGTGACCTGTTGAGTGGCATGGACAGTGAGTCCCACTCCATCTCGCCTCTTCTGCACTCAGTTATAGAACCATTTCCCATGCCTGCAACTCCTGCCACCCCACACCTTGCCCCAACTATTGTTCTGGAGTGGTGATCTGGAACCTAAACTGTAATTTCTCTAAACTCTCAAATTCCCAAATTGTGGTGTCTATAGAAATATTATGGTGCATACCTCAAAGTTAACATCTTCTCAGAAGGGTCTCATAATAGAATTTTGGGTACATTTCAGGAAGGATTCTGAAATGGTTGAAGTATGGAGTCCATCATGTTACTTGCAGTATACAACATTTTGTTGGTTATGGATACTTACTGGTGAACACTGAATCCTCTAAGCCAGAGGTCTTCAAACTGGGAAGGCTCAAATGATCCCGGGGAATGGGGGCAGGGGGCAGACTCTGGCCAAAAGCAGCAGTATACAGATAACAGGGCTTTGTTTTTAGCAGAGGCATGTTATTGCATTTTTAAAAGGGTGACCGTACTTAACTGCAATGTTTAAATAGGTCTAGACATATTTAAACATTGGCATCTTTATAAAATAATCGTGAAACATTCTGTGGGGGGGGTCAATGATTTTTATTTTTCAACTGGGGGACGCAGCATTAAAAAGTTAGGAGACCACTGCTCTAAGCTCTTCTCCAGCAATGCTGGCCTGGATAACCACTCCTGGACAGCTGGACCCAGGCCGGCAGAGACAGCTCTGGTTATCTCTATTCCATCCTTCTCATGGTAGGAAAAACAGCCCTCCAGTGGTGTCCTATAAGTGGCCTTCGTTTGTTCTGTGAAGACAAAGTGTGTGGTATCTACATGTCATTTGCCTTCTTTGAACACAACAAAATCTTGGACAGCGCAGTCTGGCTTCACCCTAGCACAGACATCCTAAGCATTTATATTTTCTAATATCTGTACCCAAATAGACGAAGGGCATTCAATGGCCTTGGTCTTACATGAACTATCAGTGACCTTTGGTTTGGTCTCATGCAAAATTCTCCCTGAACGCCTCTATCAGGTCACTCTAGTCTGGATCGCTTCAGAACCTTACGACTGTGCTCAAACAATCCATCTTCAACTTTTTCCCTCAGAGTTTCAGAAGTTGGGCAAGATCTGCTTCAGAGCTGTGCCCTTAGCCCTACACTTTTCAATGGCTATGTACAACTGTTGGCTGTGCTGATTCACTCTTTCGACCTCTCCATTGTGATATACACAAGCCCTCTTCAGTCTGTGCAATTAGTCAGGCAATGCGTGTCTTAAGTTTCAACATTGCTGTAGGAAAATGCTGCGGTTGGCATGGTCACCCCCCACTTTTTGCCTAGTGTTGATGCCAGCTTTGATTGGAAGTGTGCTGGGACCCTGATAACCAGGCCCCAGCACCAGTGTTCATTCCCTAAAACTGTACCTTTGTTTCTACAATTGGCACAGCCCTGGCACACAGTTAAGTCCCTTGTAAAAGGTACCCCTGGCACCAAGGGCCCACTGGCCAGGGAAGGTCCATAAGGGCTGCAGCATGCATTATGCCTCCCTCGGGGACCCCTCACTCAGTACATGCACACTGCATTGCAGATTGTGTGTGCTAGTGGAGAGAAAAGACAAAGTTGACATGGCACTCCCCTCAGAGTGCCATGCCCACAAACCACTGCCTGTGGCATAGATAAGCCACCCCTCTAGCAGGCCTTACAGCCGTAAGGCAGGGTACACTATACCACAGGTGCGGGCATAGCTGCATGAGCACGATGCCCCTACAGTGTCTAAGTCAATTCTTTGACATTGTACGTGCAGGGTAGCCTACTGAGTATATGGTCTGGGAGTCTGTCATTACGAACTCCACAGCACCATAATGGCTTCACTGAATACTGGGAAGTTTGGTATCAAACTTCTGAGCATAATAAACCCACACTGATGCCAGTGTGGGATTTATTGAAAAATGCACCCAGAGGGCATCTTGGAGATGCCCCCTGTATATTAGCCCAACTGCTAGTGCAAGGCTGACCGGTCTGTGCCAGCCTGCCACTTCCAGACGAGTTTCTTACCACATGGGGTGAGTGCCTTTGTGCACTCTGTGGTCAGAAACAATGCCTGTCCTGGGTGGAGGTGTCTCACACTTCCCCCTGCAGGAACTGTAACACCTGGCGGTGAACCTCAAGCCTGGTGTTACAGGGCCCCAGGGCACTCCAGCTAGTGGTGATGCCTGCCTCCCGGACGAGCCCCCACTTTTGGCAGCAAGTCCAGAGGGATAATGAGAAAAACAAGGAGGAGTCACCCCCTCAGCCAGGTCTACCCCTAAGGTGACCATAGCCGAAGTGACCCCCCCCGCCTTGAGAAATCCTCCATCTTGCTCTGGAGGATTAGGACCAATCGGGATAGAGATGTGCCCCCCTCCCCAGAAGAAGTGGACACAAGGAGGGTGTAACCACCCTCAGGGACTGTAGGCATTGGCTATTGCCCACTGACCCTCACTCACCCCTAAATTTAGTATTTAGGCGCAACCCTGAACCCAGCTCTTCAGATTCCTGACAACCTCACTAGAAGAAGGACTGCTAGGCTGAAATGAAAACCCCACAGAGAAGAGAAGGAGATGACAACTGACTTGGCCCCAGCCCTACAGGCCTGTCTCTTGCTTCAGAGACCCTTCAACGGAAAAGCGACATGTTCTACAGGACCAGCGACTCCTGAAAAGCCTCCAGGGGACTGCCTGCAACACTGAGGACCAAGAACTCCTGTGGGCAGCGTCTCTGCCCAACCAGAAGAAAAGACGTCCATCTTTAGAGGGGCTCCCACTTCACTCCAGAAGCGTGAGTCCCCACTACTTTGCACCCGACGCCCTTGGCCCATGTCCAGAGAAACCAACTATCCAGAGAGGACCCTCAGGCGACTCTGACAACCTGTCCACCCTGGGCTGACCTCTCTGCACCCGCCACGATGACGCCTTCAGAGAGAATCCTGAGGACTCCTGTGACCGCGACTGCCTGGGACGAAGATATCCGATGCCTGGAAAAACACTGCACCCGCAGCCCCTAGGCCCGTGAGAAATCGACCACTGGTGCAGCAATGACCAGTAGGCGGCCCTCACCCTTGCCCAGTCGGTGGCTTGCCTGAGAGCCCCCCCCCCGTGACCTGCCTGCAGCGCCTAAGTGACCCCTGGGTCCCTCCATAGATTTTTATTGAGAACCCGACGCCATGTTTACACTCTGCACCCGGCCGCCCCGTGTCGCGGAGGGTGTGGTTTTTGTGCCTACTTGGGGCCCCTCCAGTACTCCTCCAAACCCCCTGTTCTGCCCTCCTGCAAGCAGACTTGAGCCCGAGTACTCCCTGTCTCCAGAGGCATCCACGTTATTTTGGTCCTGTTTGACCTCTGCACCTGACTAGCCCTGTGTTGCTGGTGCTGGGTGTTTGGGGTTGCCTTGAAGACCCAACGGTGGGCTACCTGTGCCCCGGAGACTGAACTCGTAAGGGTGTGCTCAGAAACTGTACTATACTTACCTCTCCCAGGATCTGTTGAAAATTGCAGTGTACACTTTTAAAATAGCTTTTTGCCATTTTTTATGAAAACTGTGTACAATACTGATATGATTCAAAGCCCTAACTATTACTATGCAAAGTACCTTTAATTTAATGTACTTACCTGCTAAATTAATCCTGTTTCTAAAAATAAATTAACAACATAATATTTTTCTATATAAAAACCTATTGGCCTGGAGTTAAGTCATTGAGTGTGTGTTTTCACTTATTGCTTGTGTGTGTACAACAAATACTTAACACTACCCTCTGATAAGCCTGACTGCTCGTCCACACTACCACAAATAGAGCATTAATAATATCTATTATTGCCTCTGTCAAGCCACTTGGGGAACCCCTGGACTCTGTGCACACTACATCTCATTTTGATATAGTATATGTAGAGCAAGCTTCCTACAATTGCCTTTTGGCTGCTGTCTCTTAAATGAAAAACAACGTTCTAATAATTAGGGCAATTAAGACCAAAATCTCTTTGGTGTGCAGGGACCTTCATCTGCTGGCTGGATTTTCTCAGCCTCCCTCCCACACCCATCACTGAAGTCTGAAATTAAGACTACTAGCTAGACCAGAGCCTTGCTCTTTCTATGTACGTTAGCAAGCTTTTAACTACTTGTTTCTACAAACTGCCCCTCATCCCCAAACATGTGTTAATTCTTACCCTTTGCTTCAAGGCCCTAGCATTTATTTTTTAGCAATTATACTATTGTATTAGACTGTTGTAATAAACTTTACTTGGGACTCCCTCTCAGATTGCGTTCTCGTCAACAATACATGTAAAATGTGTTAGTCTGCCTTATCTTTAATCTGCATCAGGATTTTCACACTTCTTCCTTCATAGACTCTTTTCATTTGTTACTGTTAGAAATGGGATCTTTAGTTGGCAGTGGTTTGCACTATGTCCAAGTAAGGACCCTCATTGTAGTTCAGGGTAAGAGTGTCATACAGCTAAGATGACCCCTGCGCACCCCCTTCGTAGTGTGCCTCAAGGAGTCAGGCTTATCTCAGAGGCAATGTGTAAAGTATTTGTGTGTGTACACACACACACACACACACACACACACACACACACACACAGTGAAACACCACAAAAGTACTCTATACCAGTTTAGAAAAATAGCCAATATTTATCTGAGAAAAACAAGACCAAAATGACAAAAACACAACAAACACAAGTAAAGATATAACTTTTTAAAGGTTTGAATGCGTCTTAGTCCATAGGAATAAATGGCTCTATCTTTTTAGCACAAAGTGCCTGGGATGCGTCAAAATAAAGACGATGCGGGCAGCAGAGGAGTTGAGGCACTGAAAAAGCAAAGCGATGCATTTGTTCCTTACTGAACTAGGGAGGTGGTGCTCAATTCTTTCCTTGCAGGAAAGGCGATGCATTGATTTTCGGACACGCAGCCTCTGTTCCATACCGCAGTGCAGGTTCCTTTTGAAATTGACACCCAGGGCCAATGCTTGGAAAATCCAGATGCGCTGTGATGATGGAACTGCGGGGACCCAGGCGCTGCATTGATTCTGCAGGTGCTGCATCGATTTTTACAGCTTTGGTGTTGTGATTTTCTCCTTCAGGTTGCCAGCTTACACTTCCAAGGGCCCAGGGACTGTAGTTGGCACCACTTGGCAAGTCAGGTCTTTCAATAGAAAGGCCCAGGCACTGGCAGATGAAGTTTTTGATGTCTCGAAGACTTCTTAACAGAAGGCAAGCTCAGTTCAAGCACATGGAGAATCTCAGTAAGCAGGACGTAGAAAGCGAAGTCCAGTCCTTTCACTCCCAGGACAGAAGCAGCAAGCAGCAGGCCAGCACAACAAAGCAACGGGTAGAGTGGCAGTCTCTCTTACAGCATCCAGCTCTTCTTCCTGGCAGAATGTCCTCAGTCAGAAGTGTTCTAACTATGTGATGTCAGAGGACCAGTACTTATACTGTGTCTGTCTTTGAAATATGCAAATTTCATAGAGAAGCCTTTGTAGTGTACAGGACTGTGCCTTTCCTACCCTGGCCCCAGACACACTTAACAGGGTTGGAGAACTCCTTTGTGTAAGGACAGTCATGGCCCTATTCAGGTCCCAATGTTGGCTCCTTCATCACTCTAGCTCACAAAGAACCATAAGGAAATGCAGGGTACACCTCAGCACCCTTTGTGTGACTGTCTAGAGTGAATTCACAAACAGCCCAACTGTAATCCTGACCCAGATGTGTATTCGACAGACAGACAGTCAATTAAAAAACCAACTTCCCCAAAATACGTACTTTTAAATTGTGAGTTCAGATACCCCAAACTCCACAACTCTATCTGCTCTCAATGGGAAATTACACTTCAAAGGTACTTCAAGGCACTCCCCGTGTAACCCTATAGGAGAATCGGGTCTTGTAATAGTAAAAACTGAATTTAGCAGTATTTCACTATCTGCCATATAAAACACACTAGTACATGTCCTACCTTTTAAATACACCACACCCTGCCCATGGTATTGCCTTGTGCTTATTTTAGGGGTGACTTATATGTAGTAAAAGGGAAGGTTTGGGCCTGCAAGTTGGTGCACTTGCCAGGTCGAAATGGCAGTTTAAAACTGCCACACTGACATTGCAGTAGCAGGTCTGAGACGTGTTTACAGGTCTACTTATGTGAGTGGCACAATCAGTGCTGCAGGCCCACTAGTAGCTTTTGATTTACAGGCCCTGGTCACACATTGGCATATTTGATTTCCTAGTATAAGGTACAATCATGGATAAACCAGTCACCAATGCAATTTGGACAGAGAGTACTTGACCTTTTGCACTGGGCGACAGTGTAAAGTGCTCAGAGCCCTGAAGCCAGTCAAAATGAAATGCAGCACAAAGTGAAAACAGGAGGTCAGAGACAAAAAGTCTAGGGATAACACTGCAACAAGGGCCATTTCCAACAGTTACACACTCCAAAAATGCATTATCTTTGAAACCCTTTGTCTGGTCCATACTGCAATACATATCGTTGATCCAATCTATACATATCACAGACCAATCTATCTACACACTGTTTGTCCAGTATCAGCCCTTGCTAGTCCACAGGTTTTCCTCTCTCACCCACTTGTCTGTTACCGCGTCCCTCCGCTAAAGGCAGAAGGTTGATCTGTTGCCAACCTTGCACCTAAGCATTGGAACTACCTCTAGCTGGTTGTCTGATTCCTAACCGCGTAGTCTGCTGAACACCGAACACCTAATGTCTTCTGCAGAGTTCCCTTCAGCATTTCTTTTGACACCAGAACACACTGGTGCTACACTTCATAAATTGTATTGGAATAGATGACCCCACTCTTACTCGGTGTCTGTGTTTAGCCTAATTCCCCTGCTTCCGATCCCAAGGATTTTACTTTTACATGTGAGGACCACATCCTGAAAGCTGGGGGCCTAGAAACAGTTGCAGGGAACTTTGGTGTAGCTCATTGCGGATAGACGGGACTTGGGGAAACCCAGTGTTTGATCGCACAGATAGGAGGGATGCTTTAACGTGGAGAGGGGACTAGCATTTTTGTTGTCTACTCCTGTTAACTTCCGGTGCTAATTCAGAGCCTGTTCATCCTAAAACATCAGGTGGTACATTAACTATTACTTTATTTATAGACCTGGATTTGACCCGGCAACTTGGTGTAGCTCAGGATCATAGATCTGACTTGCTTTTGTTGTCTTCAAGGATACCGATGAAGGTTCTACCCAACATTAATTTTTTCAAAAATAGGAGATAGCTCACAATTAACAAACAACTTCACTGTATTCCAGGAACTAGCATTAGTTCCCAATATCTTTTACTGCGTAAGACCCTGGGATTTTGGGAGAGGATGTAAAGGAGGAAGAAGTAGTATTTAGTTTATGCTGATAGTTGCAGGGGGTTGGGCACCTGCAATTCACTTTTTGGCACAGGGCTTATATTTTAGAATCAGACATGAACCTAGGCCTAGTGAGAGAAGGGAGGAAAAGAGAGATAGGAAAACTGAGACAAAAGGAAAATGGAGAGATGAAAAGAGCCTACCAGAGTGAGAAGAAGAGACGGGAACTGTAGGGTGTTGGAAGCAAGACTCATGAGGTGGAATCAAGAGTAGCCAGCATTGGGTTTCAGCAACCCTGGCATTCGGCAGCAGGCTCCTAAGTTAAGTTAAACTTTGACATGCACAGAGGACCCTCTTGCTTCATTTGGACTCTCAGTGCATGGAATATTTTCCCACCCATCATGTGGTCAACCTCCGACCTTGTGACATAATAAAAGGTGATAAGACCCTGGTATTTCATGTCTTGTTCTCCATACATGTATTGCCTTCCAGTATATGCATTCTATTCTGCTCATAACCTTGAAAGTCCTTTGGGGTGGGAGGGGTGAACAGTCTTTACATACATGACGTAACATAGCACAGAGCTTGAGGCGAGAGCCAGGTGGTCCGTAAATTAAGTTATCTGAGCAGCTCTCTGAGCCAAAAGTTGAGCCGACCTGCAAGGAGTTAACCTCGGCACAAAAGCGTGTTTAAAAAAAACTGTGCACTGCAAGAACAAAGACAAGATGTGCTGTCTCCAAAGAAGACAAAAGGCAGATAACAAATATAGCTGCTGCCTGGTCTCGCCCCACACACTCCCGTCTGCCAAGTGCGCCGCTAAATAGCATTCGAAGACAATTCTTTTCACCCCTGCCTCCGCCTTTGCTGTTGCTTGTTTTTCAGAGTAGTTGGTGATTTGAGAAAAACACATTATTTAGTATGTCGCCTTAGTTCGGGATTGTGAATTTAAGATTGCTGCTGTGCCCCTGGCTTGTGAATCTTGTCAAGTGATCATGCCACCTGCACATATAGTCTGCGCCCCTTCACCCACCACTCCTTACACCGCCCCCACACTACAGTGTGGTGCTATGTATTGTGTACCATAAAATGGGCCATATTATTTGTAAACCGTGACCACAGAAATGTTGGCAATCGGCTACACAAACACACACAACAAACTCATGTATGCAGTTATTGGAAACGCAGGTATGTGTTAAGAAACGCCTCATAAAAAAGTTGTACCTTTTTTGCGCCATCCCAAACTCTTCTCAGTTGGCACCTGGGTGAATAGAGCAAAAGTACTCCTGCCAATGCGAACGATTTTTTATTTTATTATTTTTGTCTTGATGACTTTTGTAGAATGCTGCATGATCTTGACTGGGACTCAAAGCGCTTGGAGCTGAGGGTCCCACTGGGTTCTACAACTGCAAAGGGTAGGGGGTTCATGCGGGGGGGTCTAATGGTGAAGACCTGGCAGGGGGCAAAGTATCAGTATTTTGCCACCTACTGGTTGATGGTTACAGCAGGTCTATTATGTGTGTTTGCAGATTCAATTGTTGATTCTGGAATCTCTTAATGCAGCCTTTCATGTACTCTGCCAACTGCAATAGCAATATCTGCTCAAATTGTAGCATCTTAATCATTAACTTTGAATTAATAGGTTTGCTGACCACCTTGTAGTGTGGGGTATTGATGGTCCTGTTTCGTAGGCTCGCGTTTTGTTTTATTTGGGAACCTTTGCCTGTTTTTGGGTGTTACTGTCTACACATGGATAGCAAACCTTTAGTAGGTTGTCACTTTTGTGGTACCTCATATGGGTCTTCTGTGGACTGCAGTAGGGAAATCTGTGTTTAGAATGAGTCTGAGTTAGTGGTATCTTGGAAATGCTCTTTCGCTGTGACCTTAGGTAGACATCAGCCAGTTATGTTATTTCACAACGTTATGGTTTTCCGTTGGTGACCAGAGTTACATGTCATTGTTGGCTTGTTGCAGTGGCAGGCCTCTTCTGTCTACGCCGACCCCTGGACAAAATTATCTCACTGGGTCACCCCTTATTGTGGTTCATAAGCACGTATCCTTTTCCTCTTAATACACAACAGCCCGTGTTGAGGGCTCTGAAGTTCTCTGCCCTTGCTATAGCCCAGACAAAGAATCCATTGACTAGATTTGTCAATGATAAAGGTGTTAGGAATAGGGGCAATGCTGGAATATGTGAACATCACTTCACCCTGGCAGAGACCCCGAGCACCTAGAGGCTGTGGAGAAGAGGTACCTCTATATACCCTTTATGGCTGCCCAGATTCCTCTTAATCACAGATGCCTTATTGGAGCTACCGACACCCAAGTGGGTTTGATTGGAGCAACTTTGGGGTGAGGCGGGTTGGCCAATAGAATGCCAGTTTCAAGATGGCTCACCTCTGATGCTCTGCTGCGATCCCTAGACCGTGAAAGCAAAAATGACCCCGGTTCTTGAACCGTTATGAAGTCAGCAAGCCATGCATTGCTTGTTAAATATGTGAACTGCTTATAGACTGGAATCAATGCCCCATTTTTATAATTCTCTCACCGTGATTCTGCTAAAGGGTCTGGTAATTTGTGTATCTAGTTTTGGTTGGCTGAAACTCAGCTCTGTGTGCATGTGCCTTGTGCGTTGATGTGAGTCGCAACTTACAAATGTTCAGACACAAAAGGTTTGCGTCACCTGCCAAAGCACTGTTGGCCGCTGGCTGTCTGTGACAATGACAACCTAGGCCTACTTTAGTAATGCAGCGATCCAAAAATAAGAAGCGAGCCCTTAAAAATAAAACATGTTTTTGTAATATTCGGCAGAATGAAGCTCATTGTGTGCCTGCTTTTTTTGGAAGCACACAGGCAGGGCAAGGAGTTTGCCAGTGCGGGTTGAGGGGGCGGCTCTTTCTGTGCTTTGTAGTACAGTGTATTGGCATGACTCTGTTGAAACTGGTCCACGGCATTACTAACTCTGTCATTTTTAATCAAATGTGTGTCACTGCTATAGAGCTAGAATGGCTCCATCAAGGATGGTTCTGATAACCACTGTGAAAAGGGGCATATGTTCTGCTTTTTAGTTTCACAACGAATCACACATTAGCAGCGAAGCCAGCTCGTGACAGGGTGAATCCTACTTTATTCAATAGCTATGTTAGTTTTTGTCCTCTCACCCCCCCCACCCCATTCTTTCTGCTGTGATGATTATTTCCTGCTTTATGTTTTTTGTCCCCTTTGCCACTCGTTTGTTCTGTTTTTCTTTTCTCCTTATTCCTCCTTTACCGCCCACTTACCCATCACCCACCTGTTTAAGGATGAGAAAGGTGATCTTTCAGAGCATTTCTGCTCTAAAACCTCTTGCAGAAGACCCTGCCTCCAATGTGTGCTCCAGTACCACAACCCAGAGGCATCACCCAAAATGATGGGGCTCCCCTGCAGAATGTGATGAGGGCTCATGCTACTTCCATTTCTCACAGATTTTCATAGGCCTTGAACTGAATGAAGCCCAGGCTGCCCCACAGGGGCTGCAGGGAGCAGCATTCCCCGCCTCAACCTGAAATTTCCACCTAAAAGGAAATGGTGAAAACTGTCTCTGACCTAAAAGAGTTTAAAAATGCATTTCCTAACTTATAACCTTAAAAGAAGGGGAGCAGATAGTTCGTGTAATATAGAAATTTCACATGTAAAAAGTTATGGTGTGTGGAAAAGCTGACTTAAAGGATGCAATCTAACCAGTTTGTTTCGACAAAATGTACAGATGGAGTATAACAAAAAACATTCATATGTAAAAGTACCGTTTTCATATCAGGTATATTGTAGATATGCAGGTGTGAAGGCGGGAGCAGACTGGGTTGTGGCATTTTGTGGTTTGTTTCTGGTGAGGCAGAATGAGTTGGGAAGTGGAAAAAAAATTAGAATTTGATTAAACTCTTTCATGTTCCCTCAGTTTAGTATAATACTCATTGGTTTACTGTTTGTCTATAAAAAAAACTATAGTTACAGGAGGCTCGCCTTAAAATATGAAATGTGATATTTGGAGTATCTAGACTGTCTTATTACAGTACAGTTCAAGGATCCATTATACCTGTGTCCGCCTTTCAATGTCCTTGCAAAAGCGCTCAACCCTATCTCCTCTAGTGCTGGGAAGACCTTGATAACTCCCAAAATAATGATTGGTCACAGCTGGGTAGTTTGTGTATTCTATACTAGCATAGATGCACAGGAAAATGTATAGCTGTCTTAAGTATGTGTGTAAGATGTGTTGTACGGATCTCTATTTTTTAACTTGTAAAGAAATCAGGAGACATTTTTATGAAGTTTTATCTAGAGTAAATTTATGATGGTACTTTGACTCAGGGTGAAGACAAGCTTGCATTGGATTATGAAGGATGGTTAATCTTTATCTATATTTTGTTGTATGAGTACATTAATCCATTTGTATAATTGGTGTAATTCCTGGATAGGCATCCCGAGACCATAGCAAGACAGTATTTTACCTTAGAGAGAAGTATTGTCTATAAAATTTGGTGTTAGTAGTGAGTTAAAAATGTTTTTTCTTGTGGAGACTGTGTCCACCCTATAAAATGCAAGAGAAACCTGGTTGAAACTTAGCTGGGCGAGGTGCCGGACTGGAAAATAAATTTAGTGCTAGTCAAAATGTTTAAACCAGCCCCACACTGCAGGAAGCCTTGACGAGAATCAGGCCGTGGGGGACTAGGTTGGACGTCAGGCCATCCTGCTCTGAAACCAACCCCACTTGTCTGCAGCCTAAGGTGGAAAATGCCAGAGTAGCCAATCCGTATAGGGGCCTAGGCGTGTGCAGTTGTCGCTTTATTAGTGGAGCTGACTTACACTTTTTTATTATTAAAAAAACAAGAACGAATTTCATAGCCCGTTTCTTTATTATTATTATTAAAAAAAAAAACACAAGCCTGTTCTGTATAGTCTCCACGCTTGACTCCCAGGGAGGAGGCATTGTGCCGCCATGAAATGGAGGTGCACTGTCCTGAGAATTTAAAGTAATTGCATATTATGCATGCACGGATTTATGATTTCTTCGCCTAGACACCATTGTCTTTCCAATGAACTAACATTTAATGAGAAGATATTAAAGCTGTTGGGTTCCCGTATAATATGTTGTTACATGCATATCACCTATGATAGTTAAAACTCCGGCACATTACTATCATGCACACATGGTGGGAGCCACATGTTGAACCATGTGATTAGTTCATCTTGTGTATAGTTGGCAATTAGTGAAACAAAAAATATGATAATTCACAAAAATATTTGAGTATGGAAAGTAGTATAGCTGGAGTACTTTTTATGTGCCTTTTTACATGCCTTTGTGCATCTGCCCCAAAACGCCCATCTCCCTATTAATAAAATTGCCAAAAGCCATAGTCCTTTCATGTTGTGCTAACTGTACAAAATTATTCCCTAAACACCTCTGTTTTATCAGATTTTGAGATGTTTTGGGGCCATTCCACAAATGCATGTATGCAAACAGCATGATTGTACTGTATGCCTCTGTGAACGGGACGCGGTATCTAGCATTGCGTTGGTGTTGTAGGGTGTTGCAAGCACCTGGCACCCATGGGTTTGTACCAGTTGGCTCCAACTGCAACTACAGAACTTCTAAGTTCTGTGAGAGGTTTTTTTTGTTTATTTATTTTTTGAAGAAGAAAAAGAGACCTGTGTGCACTGCAGAATTTCTTCTTTTGAATCTGTACAAAACCCATGCTTGGCAACCACTATCCTACTGGCACCCTAGTCTTAAAGGATATTCAAGCATTTAACAGGAGTAAAATCATTTTCAAGGCAAGCCCAGTGAGGTTTTTTTTCCTCGTCCTGTCCCGATACGACGGGTTCTGCAGGTGTGCCGGTCGTGCCATGCTGTCAACTCTATTTTGCTTGAACAAGTAAAAAAAAAAAAAAAAAACTCTGGAAGCCATATACCATTATGTCACCTTTTTTCCACATCTACAAAAACAAGTAGTGGTAACATTATTTCCAATGTACAATATCTTCTGAACCTCACTGTTTAGGTCTGTCCAGAAGTGGCCTTTGTTGTAATAGACGTTGTATTGTTAACCTAATAAGAGGGCTCACAGAAAGAACATTTTCTCACGAGTTGAAGTTCTCTGAGGCAGCCTGTCACATGGTGAGAGATCGCTGGATGTGTTTGAGTACACTAAGCACGTTTTACAAATAGTCTAGTGTTTATATGTCTATGTATATGAAGGCACTAAGCACATACTCCAAGTTATGTTATAGTTCTTCACAGCATCTCTAATTCTTAACGTTTGTTGAAAGTTGCACGATTTCCTCATTTTTTCCAAAACGAAAAAATCTTTTTAGCTTCACAAGTTAGTAGAAATTTGAAACCTCCCCTCGAGCCTCCACAAATCCGCTCTGCCCGGTTGCTATTTGTGACTATGGCACTATGGGCCTCATTACGGCCCTGGCGGCTGGCGGTAACACCGCCAACAGGCTGGCGGTGTACCAGCAGTGAATTATTACTGTGGCGCATTAGCCACGGCCATACCGCCGGCCCCTCAACTGACCGCCAGGTGGTCATAATCCCCAACCGACAGCCTGTCCATGGCGGTAAACACAACCATGGAAAGGCTGCCGGTAAGGGGGACTCTGAGGGCCTCTACACCGCCCATGCACTTGGCATGGGCAGTGCAGGGGCCCCCAGGCACAGCCCCATCTCGCATTTCACTGCCTGAATTTTCCCAGCGGAAAAGTCATGATAGGGAGCCACGTATACCCCCAGCACTGGTGGTATAGTGGCGCCCGCAGCTTCGGCAGTCTTTTAGTAAGACCGCTGAAGTCGTAATGAGGGCCTATGTGTTCTTAGCGCAGTGTGGGTTGAGCAAGAAAGAAGGTCTGATTTAGCAGACATCCGCTCCCCAACCACTCCCATCATGGACTGTTACCACCCCTAACAAACACATTGTGCCTTTTTCCTTTTTTTTCTTTTATTTATTTTTTATTCCATAAAATTAACAAAGAATTATGATATTGCAATTCTGCTGGGGTACATATACCTTGAGGCACTCTTACAGGCTCAAACATTAGCTACTGGGTTGGGGTATGCAGTACTTGGCTTGTGATGTCACACCCGCTGTCGAATGTGGGGACTTCACTGTTTCTTGCCTCAGATAGTAGGATGTTTTCATCTTCCATCGTTTTTGTCGAATCGCCCTGATTGGCATTCTGAAGCCCTTTTATGCTTTCACCGAGTGTCGGGGTGTCCACCGCATGCAAGGTTGTTAAAGACACTAGCTCCAATCTGGAACTTTTCACCTACAGTTCATTATTCTTAGGTGCGTTTGTTTAATCGAAGCAAATTAAGGCTACAACTCCTAGAATGTATTAGGTGATCACATGAAGGTTCAGGATTGGTAACGGTGTCGGTAATGACCAGGAAGGAAGTTGTAAGTCAACTCAAGGACGCATTTTGTGGTTTATTTTGCCAAGTGGGTCTAATGATTGGTTAAAAACATCCTACCCATGGTTGTGCCAGAAATTACATGAGACAAATAAAATTAGCCTGTGTCTGAGCTCTGGAATCACACTGAATCGCATCAAAATAGGTACTTTACTCTTGAATTCTGGGAAATGGATGTAAACACAGATTTTGAAAATATACAGTTCTGTAACGCATGAGTGCAGTAAATCATCTCACCTTCACATTGGTCCATGACTGAACCAGAAGTTCTCTATTTGGATTGGCTCTACTCAACCAGACCTGTGTGACTGTGGCCTGTCTACTTTGAGTCAGAATACATCTATCTACTTTGACTCAGACCACATCTGCCCTAGTCCTGAATCCATTCCCTCTGATTCAGATCCGCAGGCTTCCCCCCTCACCCATGCCTGTTTGAACTGAGACCTCTCTGCTTTCGATCATCTGGTCCAAGCCTGGTCTTTGATTCAGACCAACAACCGTCAACCTATGCCCGATTTTGGGCTGGGCTACTTTGGATTACCACACATGATGGCTAATCCATGACCTTGTGACGGTGTTCTGATCTGAAGCAAAAGGGGTGGGGGAAATACTGTGTGCGTGTTCTAGTCTGAGCAATGGTGCCAACCGTCGTGCCACCATACTAACATCAATCAATCAGGAGTTTGTAAAGCGCACTACACCCCCGTGAGGGTCTCAAGGCGCTGAGGAGGGGAGGAGGGAGAATTGAGGGGGGGGTTGCTGCTACTGCTAGAACAGCCAGGTCTTGAGAAGTTTCCTGAAAGTAAGGAGGTCTTTGGCCTGGCGCAGGTCGGTGGGAAGAGTGTTCCACGTTTTGACGACAAAGTGCGAGAATGATCTACCGCCGGTTGTAGTTCTGCAGATGCGTGGACAGTTGCGAGGTCGGCGGAGCGGTGATGCCGGGTGTAGGAGAGTTGTCTGTTGAGGTATTCTGATCCGGTGTTGTGCAGTGCTTTGTGAGCGTGGGTGAGGAGTTTGAAGGTGATTCTCTTGTTAACTGGGAGCCAGTGCAGGTTTTTCAGGTGGTCTGTGATGTGGCAGTGGCGGGGGATGTTCAGGATGAGGCGTGCAGAGCGTTGCAGCCTGTTCTGGAGTTTGGCCGTGGTTCCTGCGTAGAGGGCATTGCCGTAGTCCAGCTTGCTGCTTACGAGGGCTTGGGTGACTGTTCTTCTGGTTTCGGTGGGTATCCAGTTGTAGATCTTTCGGAGCATGCAGAGGGTGTTGAAGCAGCAGGAGGAGGAGATGGCGCTGACTTGCTGGGTCATGGATGTGAGGGGTCCAAGATGAATCCTAGGTTGCATGCGTGGTCCGTGGGAGTCAGAGTGGTTCCGAGAGTGGCAGGCCACCAGGAGTCATCCCATGCAGAGGGGGTGGAGCCGAAGATGAGGCATTCTGTCTTGTTGGAATTGAGTTTGAGGAAGCTACTCTTCATCCACTCGGCGATGGCCTTCATTCTTTTGTGGAGGTAGGTCTTGGCAGAGTCCTTGGTGAGGGAGAGGATCAGCTGGGTGTCATCGGCGTATGAGATGATGTTGAGGTTGTGGGATCGGCGATGTTAGCGAGCGGGGCCATGGAGATGTTGAAGAGGGTCAGGCTGAGGGACAAACCCTGGGGTACGCCACAGATGATTTCGGTGGCCTCTGAGCGGAATGGGGGGAGGCGGACTCTCTGGGTTCTGCCAGAGAGAAAGGAGGTGACCCAGTCCAGGACTCTATCGCGGATTCCAGCATTGCTGAGGCTTGAGCATAGGGTGTGGTGGCAGACGGTGTTGAACGCGGCCGAGCAGTCCAGGAGGATGAGGGCTGCGGTTTCGCCACTGTCCATTATGGTTCTGATGTCAGTGGAGGCGATGAGGGCAGTTACGGTGCTGTGGTTGCTGCAGAATCCGGATTGGGAAGGGTCCAGGGTGTGGTTCTCCTCGAGGAAGCGGGTTAGGTGTCTGTTGACAGCTTTCTCAATTACTTTAGCAGGGAAGGGGAGCAGGGAGAGGGGCCGGAAGTTCTTGAAGTCCTTTGGGTCTGCCTTGGGCTTTTTGAGGAGGGCGTTGATCTCGGCATGTTTCCAGCTCTCCAGGAAGGTGGCGGACTCGAAGGAGCTGTTGATGATCTTCCGTGGTTGGGGGGCGATGACTGAGATTGCTTTGTTGAGGTTGTGGTGAAGGCAGGAGTCAGATGGAGAGCCGAGTGGATGGTGTTCATGATTTCAATGGTGTTGTTGTCGTTGACGGGGGTCCAGGAGAGCAGGAGGTTGGTCGGAGGTGAATCTGTGATGTTGGTGGTTGCTGGAGGGGTCTGGGTGCTGAAGCTGTCGTGGATGTTTGCAGTCTTGCGGTGGAAGTAGGAGGCTAGGGAGTCACAGACGTCTTGGGATGGCGGGATGTCACTGGCGTTGGAGCTGGGGTTGGAGAGTTCCTTCACTATGTTGAAGAGCTCCTTGTGGCTGTGTGCGTTGTTGTTGATTCAGTCTTTTAAGGCGGTTCTTTTGGTGGCTCGGATGAGTTGGTGGTGTCTGCGGATGACGTTTTTGAAGGCTGTGAGGTTGTCCAGATATGACTATTGACCTCTGCGGTCTGATTCAGGACACGTCTACCCTGATCCATGCCTTAGTGAACCTGATCTGTTTCTGCTCAGGAGTACACATCAACCTCGGATCGTCCATCCACTGTCCGAAAAGGTGATTACCACCAAATTCCAATCTAAAGATAAAAAAAAAGAATAAATATAGTATAAAAAATGGCAAATCTTCTTTAGAAATAGGTGAAAGAAAGCCCAGCTACCCCGATGGTGCTGAATGGGCAAAGTTTGGAGTGCCACATTTGTGAGCATGCAATGGCTCTTTCTAGTCTGGATGTTGCGAAAAGACTGCCTTGGGATGCAGTTGACATTAATAAAGTGCCCAGCCAAGCGGTTTTTTCGGCTGTTCCATCATGGCTCCTTACCTGCACTATAAATCCAGGGCCGCCGCACGGGTTTGCGCTGTGCGTCGGTGACAGACCACGGGTCTAGTCTGAAGCTGCCTGGAATAGCCACTGTGGTCATTCACGACGACATTGCTGGTCCACAGTCTAGTTTTCCTGGAAAGCAAGCCCCCTGTCCGATTGTAACCTCTCGCACAGATCGTTAAGTAATGATCTGCGTGCGAGGTAAGAGACCGAAATTCGTCTGTGCCACCCAGCTTCCTTCTAAGTATATACTACAAGCCTACACCCGCCAAGTGATGTTCAAGGAAGATTCCGTGCCTTTGCTTCTGCGACTCCAAATGCTTTCCTTTTTAACCAGTCTTTTCTGTATATTTTCCACGCCTGGCTCCCAGGGAGGTATGGTTGTGTGTGCCCCGTAGCTGTGTGGTCGGTTTTTCAAATGGGCAGGATGCGATTTCACATTCTAACTAAACTCACACCTTTGGCATTTGCAGCAAAGATCGTGTTTTGCACGTTCTTGATTGCTCCCTACAGAGACCGAGCCTGAAACGATTTGTTTTCTTTTTCATCTGCCCCATTACGCAAGGGATGAAGGTCAACTAGTTTGGCGCTTCAGATAGGCAGCATTTAAAATTCTTCGTTCATGTTTTATATATGCCTTCTTCTATCCCTGCTCCTAGCAGAGCCTCCTTAGTTGTGATAAGCCCTCATCTTTGGCCCTATGTTACCATCAAGAAAATAATATTTTTCGGTGGTGCCATCAAAAACCTACACATTGTCCCGTTCATGTTGTCATGCTAGCAGTATGTATTGTTGTTTGCCTGGATTCTCGAGGGTATCCAAGGTGTGATTTTGTTCATTGGCTGATCAGTGAATACTAGGGAGACGCTCCTACAGGAACTGTTAGCTTCTAAAGGTATGAGTTCATTGTTTTGTTGTTTTGCTCTAGGCACGTTTCACACTAATGGTGGCATTGACTTTTGAGGTACTTTTTTATTTTTCATTTTTATGGATTTACCGCATTTGCAACATGGCTGCAGATTCTCTAAAAATGTTGTTTCAAGCTTACATGGAAGAAAATAATATTTCCAGTGAAAGTGCCACATAATTTGTTTTTGCCGCATAATGTAGATAAACTTGCCCCTACATTGGCCATTTTTGCCACATAATCGTAGTAGCCCCGAAAATGGTAAAGCCATATATGGTGGCAGGATCCTGGATCATTATGGTGATAATTCATATTTAACTGGCAACTGATAAATATTTTTCATATTTCAAGTTTCGCTGTGAAATATGTTTTTATACGACTGATGTTTTGCAATAAAGGAATCCAAACACCCACCCTTATATATATCTATATATCTCTCTCTCTCTCTCTCTATATATATATATATATATATATATACCCTGTTTTTTCTCTTTTCAATAGGATTGTGCTCCCTAAGGCTTTAGTATTCAGGATGTCTCCACGGCCTAGAACTTACTATACCAGACGCTATTTTCTACCATGGACACATTGCATGTTTAGCATATATGCAAAGATTCTCCTGTTTAATGCCCAGCTGGTGCCCACATCAATCACTGCTGCTATTCTTCTGGCTGTGGGGGGGGAGCCCACCCTTCCGAGACCCCTGACTTATGCATCCCCTCCTCGCTTTTGCCCCTGCGCTTCACAACACAACTCGCTCCTGTTGTCTACTCCCTGACTGACCTTAAATCCCTTGGAAGGTGGGGGAGGGGGCGCAAGCGACAGGGCAATGGAGGGCTGGGACAATGGTGGACTTGGAAACAACGAGAGTGGCTGGAGATTTCCGAGACGGCCTGCGAGTGGATTGTCTGACAAAGCGCTTCCCATCGGTTGAGTCGTTATCCAAATAATTGGAGACAGATACCAGCTACTGTAATTTTATGTCACAATGGCCCCATTTTGCAAGCGATTGGTGTCTTCAAACAAACTTGGAAGGCTCGGAATGAATCAGTTGCCTGTAAGAGATTTAGTATGATCTGAGACTACAACTCCCATGATGCAGTAAGTGAAAACGCGGACTGGAGCATCTTGTTCTCGTTGACATGGAGTCACCTAGCAACCTTCAACAACGATAAATAATCTCTTACGTATGTTGGGATAACACTTTTTCATAGGACAAAAGAGAAATTGAAAGTTGACTGTGTTAAGTGGGCCCTAATAAAAAGTTGGCACTGTGTGGTATTTGAGTATTCCGTAACAAAATATTAGATATAACCGGTAAAATGTTTCTGAAGAGAAAGAGGACATTTAAGGAGTCTGTCTTGGATGGTTTCAGGAATAAGCGAAAGGTGGACCAAATAAGCACTGGTCCTGACTGCTGAGCGGTGTGCTTGGGTCACCAGACACTCGGGGACCAGACAGGTTTATAGGACACTTGAATGAGTTTGGAAAGGCCATTCCCTTTACTTGCCAGCAGGGTTGGGTCACAATGTGTACCAAAGCCTCACATTTACTGCCTTTGCTCTTCTTACCTTCCAGGGCACCTCTATCTGCCATAGTGCATGTGGGGCAATTGGCTACACGAGAAGGCAATTTCTCCTCCCGCTCGCTTTCTTTAAAATGAAGTTTTGAGGCAGCCTGGCTTCCGAGGGGCGTCTTTGCCCCTAATATTTGAACGGAGACCTATAGTCTGTTAAAAGTAAGTTATTTCAAACACCCATCGCTGTTGCTCCTGCGCGTCACTGACCCTGGGTGCTTTGCGTAGCAGCCTGTAAATACCGAGTGCTGTGAATTTCCCAGGAACCTCGAAAACTATTGCCAGATTGGCCTTGCAGCCCACGCCCGTTTTGTTTTGGTCTGTAGAGTATGTATGTTTGTGTGTTTGGGGGGGGGGGGGGGGGGGGGGGGTTTGCGTAGAGTTCATTTATAGCACTCCCAGCCATCAGTAATGCAGTCAGTCTGGAGCCCTTGCAGCTGGGAGGGGAGGTCAGTGCGGGGTCTTTCCTCCGCCCGAAGTGTAGGGGTCAGGAAAGGAGGCGAGGGCACAGTGGTAGCAGCTGGCGCCTCTTTTAGGCGGCTCTCCTGCCTTTCTTATGCAAACCTCCGCACTTTACGCGGCCTTTATACGAGCTGGGAAGCAGTGCCCCCCACACCTCCAAAGCACAAGGCGCGCGAGCGGTCAGAGCGACGCTTTGTGTCCAGGGCTTTAAGGGACTCGGTGGGAAAAGAGCACCATCTGACCTAGCCACCCATGCCCCGAGTCTAATCTTATTAATAACCTAGCTTTCAGTTTCCTAGTTTTAATGGTGAATAGCTAACGTTACCGTTTTTATTACTTTGCATGCTGGGATCTGTAGTCCTGTTAAACCAATGCCTATAGCGCAGAGAATTCAAAGGAAATGCTAGGAATGGATGGGCTGCCCAATCTTGGAACTGTAAAGCTTGACAGCTGTCATAACCATGCGGATTTCGATGTAGCAAGCCACCAGTCTGCCATTCTCTCTTTGGCAAGATACTGCACATACTAGTTCTGCCTTTTGGGACCTTTGTTTCTCTCATGGCTTCATTTTTGCTTCCTTATCCTAGACCAGTGGTCTTCAAACTTTTTAATGCCACACCTCCCCAGCTGAAAAATAAAAATCGTTGCCCCCCCCCCCTCAGAATTTTTCAAAATTATTTTAGGAAGATGGCAATTTTTAAATAGTCTAAACCTATTTAAATATTGCAGCTAAGTACTGTTACCTTTTTAAAACTGCAATAACATGATTCTGCTTAAAACAAAGGCTGTATAATATTTCTTTTGGCCAGAGTTTGCCCCCCCCCCCCCCCCGGATCACTTGAGGCCCCCCAGTTTGAAGACCTCTGTTCTAGACTATCCATATTTTCAGCCTTAACTCAGCTCTAAACTTTGAGCTTCCAGTGTTGCTCTTTTTTATTATTCTATAATGTATCTAGTTTGTGTTAACCTTTATGGAGCTGCGGCCTCCAGAACCGAACACAACACTGTAGCCAAGGCCTCCCCTATGATGCAGTGGTGCTGAAAACAAAACCTCATGTGGGAGTGAAGAAGTTATTTAAACACTGCACATTCTGCTTCAGGAACGGTAGCCCACAAACTACTTGGAACCTAGGGGTAGCGTGACCATCACAACGTATGAAATTGTTTACAGTTCTGGGGTTTAAACAGCAAATTGCTGCTGTTAAATGCTGAAATGTAATTTCAGTTAAAGCAAACCAATACAACAACACCCAGAATGAATTAGGACGTTGCATTAAGTCCATGACTGGAAACTGTCCATGGTGATCAATTGAGATGGTCACCTTATAAGCTCACAAGTTTCCTAAGGACCTGATCCAGCCTAGATTTTCACTTTGCATTCTGGTACATGTAGTTAATTCCATCTCATGGGTTCTACTTATGACTTGGCCTGCTGTTAAGTTAGATGCTTGGAATCAGCAATGGCTGGATCAGAGCAGACGTTACCGGTCAGCAACCTTGACTTCAGACATGTTTTGACTGTGGCAGGCACTCTGGCTTCACTCTCTGCCAGAAGGTGAAAGCACAGATTCGATGCCAAACTCCAGTTCCACACGCCCTTATCAAACCAGGGGAGAGCCTAGTGATTTGTACTTTTTGTTGGGAATAAGGCCTATTTTTCTAATGCTCACCACAGACTGCATTGTCTGGGTGTTTTAATGATGTTGCCCTATAGGCACCTGTGGTATGAACCTCAGAAAATTAAAAGCCTGACTAATGCCAGCTCGAGTAAGAACCTGTGATCAGCTGGGGGTCTTGCAAGTGCTTAGGAATTTAAAAATCATAACAGCAGTGCTATCCATCTCTCCAGTCTTTTGTTCCCTGCGTCGCTATTGTCTGCCCTTTATAGTAATGCTTCTCTGAGGGTGAAGGAAAATGTATGGTTTGAACTCTTACCCTAAAGTGTTGTTGGATAAAAACTTTTTTTATTCCTTACTACCATCCAAGCCACCTAAAACGCACCTTTCTGACATCCAGGTGAGTGGGGAAGACTTGACCTACCAGACAGGTCAACAGAGAAGCATGGCTGTATCATGCACATAAGTGGAAAAGCACTCTTTCAACCATGCATGTGAGTAGGGAAAGTTGGTCTGCCTTGTTCGACCACCTGTCAGTGAGGTAGTGGTTATTTAACGTGTAAATCCATAGGGAAGAACTTTGCTAAACTGCTTGCAGGCAAAATTGTTGCATTTCTATAGCAAGTCAACGACCCATGCAAGGTTTTATATTTCACCAAATTTATTTGAGTAATTCATACTCACCAAATCTGTTGCATGCTTTAGGGATAGTGCTATCCGCTTTCAGATCCTTATATTACTTGAGAAACACGGGGTCCAAATTGAATTCAAAATTATTTTCCAAAGTAAACACGAGGAAACAAAGTAATTGTTCACTAGGATTCCTCGACACTACAGGGCAATGGAATTATTTTAATCGTACTGTTAGACTACCCCTTGTCTCTGATTCGAGCACTTGTAATGGGTGCAAGACCAAGTCACCCAAAAGGAGTTTGCAGTGTGCCATGACCCTTGATATTGGTAACACAAATCGTCAAGGGTTGAGGTTGTAGAGATCTTAAAGCCTATGTAGGACTTTGAAAACAGGCAACCAGCAGCCAATTTATTGCCAAAAGCATCTCTGTGGAGCATTCACGTTTGTACCCTCTTAACAGTTGTCCAATAATGCTGCTTTTTCTACTATATAACCAAAGCGTGTGAGTCAGTTCTCCGTACATTATTCTCCTTCTTGAACCCATTATTTATTAAAATGCTGATGGTGAGCTTGGGATTCAACCAGGATCTTAGCCGTTTTCAAAATGCAATGGGTAGTACTGTACTTCTTGTCTTGTAACATGTAATGCAAGTTAGTTCACTGGGAACAAATGTGTTCCTGAAATACAGTTAATTTGAACAAATAGTTGTTCTTTGGAATATGTTAATGTACCATGAGTTGATGACATCAGCGACCTAATCTGTAGGTTGTCTAAATACATGGATAGGCTCTTTGCACCAAAGGCTTCCCACAGTGTCATTACTTTAGCCTTCAGCTTTATGTGCGCTCGGAGGCAGCTTCTTCTGTGAGAAGCGTAAGATACTCAGATTTTATTACCTTTAGATATGGGTTCTTTTCTAATTTTTGGTTAGTTGAATAACCTTTCTCTGCACAGTGTCTTAGAGCTGGCAACAAATACCTTAATATTTTTGGTCCAAAGCCAATATGACTATTGTGACCATCTTCATCACCTGCATCAAGTCTCTTGTGAATACTCTGTGGACGTAATCATCTCATCACTGCTGAAAATCTGCGTACTTATTAACTCCTAATGAGTCCCAGAACCATTTCCAATGCTTGGGATTCGATTTTGTTCTGTGATATTAACTAGGATCTCATTATATATATATATATATATATATATATATATATATATGTATATATATATATATGTTTGTACAGTAACTTCTTGAGATCTTGTCTGCTCCTCAGTATTTGCTGGTCCAAGTAAGTGGCATTATGACCAGTGCATTTTAATAGGCCTTAAACGAACTGGTGAGGTAAGATGTCCTGTGAATTGTTTGCCTCAGCCACATCCATGTGTGAGTCAGCTGATGGTTGAAGGAAGAGAGGGGGAAGAGGGCTCTCCTATTAACCTAGATATATTGTAGATTCAGCTTAAATAGCCAACAAGTGAGTGCGTCCAGCAGACTTTTCCAGGTGGAGACCGTAACTCGGACGGTCAGGGTCTGAGAGGGCCAAACATTAACTCATCTGTCCTAGACTGATGAGTTTAGTGCCACATGGTTGACAACCCATGCTTTTCACACTGTATAAGCATTCTCTTATGATTCCTCATAATGGGAGGATTAGGCCTAACAAGGACCCGGTGGTAAGTAGAGGTGAGTGAGTGTAACTCTAGGAGGAGTGGACCACAGTTGGAAACACAGTGGTCATCAGTGATTCCAAGTTGCCACTGGCTTCACACCAGGGCGGTGATAGAGGAGCAAAATCACAAAGTATGGATTTTGTGCTGAAACCTTTCTTTGCACTAAACCTTGTGGCTGAGAATAAGATCTAGTCACTTCTGCTGTAAAAGTTGAACTACAAATTGAAGTAGAAAAACAGATTAAAGAGCTCAAATTGCTACATCTGTCCAGGTGAAAATGACCCATGCAGAGGCATCCGAGCGCCCTCAGACTTAGTTCCTAAACGAATGGTGTGTAAATGTACACTTTGAATGAGTATTTATTCTGTACTTTTTAAAATATTAATATTTGCTGCTTGAACTGGTACAGACAAATTACCTCTCTTTTTTTTGTGTCCATCACACACTTTTGTGGTCCAGACGTCTCTAAACGGCCATTTTGTGTCAACGCAGTTCCCGGTGCCTTAAACGCCCTTTTGTTATCTCTGTCTAGACAGGACACAGACGGAATATTTGCTCAGGATTTGACAAGGTTGAATTAATTTACAAGCCGATTTTTTTCAATGTCGCGTTTCCAAAGAAATCCTCTGTAAACGTCTTCCCTTTCCCCCAGATGAAATCACTCCGGCGTGTCTGCGCCACTTACAGTCGGAGCAGAGAAGCCCCTGCAACCAGGACTACCTTAATTACGCCATTTTATGACTGTCTAGACACCATGCAGATCTACGCGTCTGTGGTGAAAAGCAAACGCTTCCTTCTAGGCGTATATATATTCCTATCGCTTTTAAATGTGAAGGGTGCACAATAATCCCGCAATTATTCTAAACGCTTTTTCTATCTACCCATGTATTTTATTTCCGTCTTTTATTATTATGGTATTTTGAAGTTTGTGTTTAACTGAATTTAGGACTGCAGGGAGAGAAATGTATCCCTCGAGTCTGTTTCTGGTTTGTTTTCCTTCTTCCTCTTGCACCACATAGTAGGCTTGCCTTTTTGTTAACCTCTCTCACGTCCATGTTTGGTATTATTAATGAGCCGTTTAGGCCAATGACCTCTAAGGACCCCCTTTGTACGCTCATTTTGAGGCCTACAAGAACTAAGTGCTGGTGCCCCATTGGCTGGTCCAAGGATGGGGAGGTGGGGAGATATGCCCCGGGTTTAAATAGGTGCAGGGTTTTGGTTATGCAAACAAGATGAATTAATTAACCCGGTTGCTATGGCGACCTCTTGATTGTTAAATGGAGTAAAGTAGAAAGTGAACAGAGCTGTCTGTATAACACCCAGCGCCTAAGCTCCTCTTGAAGCGAAGTGCGCAGTAAAAGTCAGATCCTGCTCTTTTGGCAACCGAAATGAAAACAAATCTGTATTTTGTGCCTCTTGGTGGAGATCCTGTGAAGAGGAGGGGCGAGTGGGTTCTTGCGGAGAGCATGTCACGTGGGAGGCCGTTGTAGCGGTCGTGCAGGGGGCTGGGCTTGCTACCTAATCTGGTTTTCCAAAAACAAAGATGTCATCGTAGCTCTATAGTCAATTTTTCACAATATTGCTTTGGGTCTTCTGTGTCTCCGAGTCTTTGTTGCTTTTGTACTGGTCCTTGTATAAAAGTGCTAGTTTTTAATCTGTCTCTTTGCCTTGAATGTCGCAGTTCTCCCCCGTCCTCCCTAATATTCTAAAGCACTGGTTCTCACCCTTTTGACGTCTGTGGACCCTCGCTTTATTCTGGGGCCCGGGGTCCTCCACTGAATCGTTCTAGGAATCCGGGTCCCAACCATTGAGTCATTACTGAAACCTGGGGCCCTAATCTTAACATTTCTGAGCAGTTGCCCACCCACTGAGGAGGCTTTGGAGATCCCCAGGGGTCCCCGGACCACAGGTTGGGAACCACTGTTCTGCTACCATAGGTGCGAGGTGTTTTTTAAAATCATTGAATTACTGGTGTCTAGGAAGATAATTTGTCTGGTAACGTTCTGTGTTAAAGGAAGTTGGATGCCATTGTACCTAAAATGAATTTACTTTATGGATTCCTAGGCCCTGTGACTCAAAGCAACCTTTTAAATGGTGCAAGTCACCCACTACCCCTGCTGCAGTTATTACGATGACAGTAGCGTAGTCTCCCACTACCTCTGCTACAGTGATTACGAAGATAGTAGCGCGGTCACCCACTACCCCTGCTACAGAGATTACGATGATAGTAGCGCGGTCAACCGCAACCCCTGCTACAGTGATTATGATGATAGTAGCGCAGTCACCCACTTGCCCTGCTGCAGTGATTACGGTGATCGTAGCGCGGTCACCCACTTGCCCTGCTGCAGTTATTACAATGAAAGTAGCGTAGTCTCCCACTACCTCTGCTACAGTGATTACGATGATAGTAGCGCGGTCACCCACTACCCCTGCTACAGTGATTACGATGATAGTAGCGCGGTCACCCGCAACCCCTGCTACAGGGATTACGATGATAGTATCGCAGTCACCCACTTGCCCTGCTACAGTTATTACGATGACAGTAGCGTAGTCTCCCACTACCTCTGCTACAGTGATTACGATGATAGTAGCGCGGTCACCCGCAACCCCTGTTACAGTGATTATGATGATAGTAGCACAGTCACCCACTTGCCCTGCTGCAGTGATTACGGTGATCGTAGCGCGGTCACCCACTACCTCTGCTACAGTGATTACGATGATAGTAGCATAGTCTCCCACTACCTCTGCTACAGTGATTACGATGATAGTAGCACGGTCACCCACTACCCCTGTTACAGTGATTACGATGATAGTAGCGCAGTCACCCGCAACCCCTGCTACAGTGATTATGATGATAGTAGTGCTGTCACCCACTTGTCCTGCTAAAGTGATTACGATGATAGTAGTGCAGTCTCCAACTACCCCTGCTACAGTGATTACGAAGATAGTAGTGCAGTCACCCACTACTACAGTGATTGCAATGGTAGTAGCACGGTCACCCACTACCTCTGCTACAATGATTACGATGGTAGTAGCACCGTCACCCACTACTACTGCTACAGTGATTACAATGGCAGTACTGCAGTCACCCACTTGCCCTGCTACAAATGATAGTAGTGCAGTCACCCACTTGCCCTGCTACAGTGATTACGATGATAGTAGCGCAGTCTCCCACTACCTCTGCTACAATGATTACGATGATAGTAGTGCAGTCACCCACTTGCCCTGCTACAGTGATTACGATGAGTAGTGTAGTCTCCCACTACTTCTGCTACTACCCCTGCTGCATTGATTACGATGGTAGTAGTACGGTCACCCACTACCCCTGCTGCAGCGATTACGATGGTAGTAGCGCAGTCACCCACTTGCCCTGCTACAGTGATTATGATGGTAGTAACACAGTCACCCATTGCCCTGGCTACCATGATGACGATGGTAGTAGCCATGTCACCCTCCACCCCTGCTACAGTGATTACAATGATAGTAGTGCAGTCACCCACTACCACTGCTACAGTGATTATGATGGTTGTAGTGCAGTCACCGACTACTGCCTGCTACAGTGATTACAATGGTAGTAGTGCAGTCACCCACTTACTCTGCTACAGTGATTACGATGATATTAGTGCAGTCACCCACTACTGCCTCCTACAGTGATTACGATGATAGTAGTGCAGCCACTGACTACCGCCTGCTACAGTGATTACGATGGTAGTAGGGTAGTCACCCCCTTGCCCTGCTACAGTGATTACGATGATAGTAGTGCAGTCACCCACTACCGCCTGCTATAGTGATTACGATGGTAGTAGTGCGCAAGGATGCTCAAGCTAAATGCATCGATT
This sequence comes from Pleurodeles waltl, assembly GCF_031143425.1. Lineage (NCBI taxonomy): Eukaryota > Metazoa > Chordata > Amphibia > Caudata > Salamandridae > Pleurodeles > Pleurodeles waltl. The sequence goes on from NC_090446.1 coordinate 214,319,298, forward strand.
AACTTATTCTGCGCGGTTATAAAAAGGTGTTCATTCTAGTTCTCTAGAATTATAATCCTTTTTAGGGGACAGAATGGATGTTGTAAAGGGCCTCAAAATGTGACCACGTTGATAGTTTTTTTAGTCATTTATAAAACGAATCTTGTATCTGTTTGACCATTATTATTCTTTTACTCCATCCATACCTTTGTATTTCTGTGCCTCTGGTCCCAATTGTTGCCTTTCTTAACTTCGGCTCTTACAGTCTCTGCCTCGAGCCTCTCTGGGCCTCCTTGTTACTACTGCCTGGTGTGCCGGGAACGCCCCTTTCTCACCCTGACACCTGCCCTTTGTGTCTTGGGCGTCAGGCATATCTGTCGGGGGCACCTGGCGTCCCTGGCCTAAGTGGACACGTTTCGTTGTAAATCCGCCCTTGTACGGGAGAAGTTCCCTACAGCCACAGACCCATGGATTTTAAAGTGCCGTGCACGCCTGTCCTTTTAAAGATGCCCACAGTAGGGGTCATTGGAGCCCCTCAACACACCCACCGGGGCCACTGTGGGAAACATTCTGGTGGCGGGGGCGGGATGAGAGGTACTAGCAGCTTTTCTCCATTTTCCTTCGGGGACGGAGGGCGTGGGAGAATGAGAGGATTTCTTCTCATGAAACCGGTTGTCTCTTGGTGTTGACCTTGCTGAAAAGGAAAGCCATAAATTTTGAGCGCTGAGCGGCTATAAATCTGTCCTCTCCTTGTGTGGATTTTATGTGAAGATTGAGAAACAGCATGCACGGGACAGATGCTTTGGTAAACAAAGCCTCTGCGTGCAAAAAATATTCTTCCCTTTTTTTTTGTTACTGTTTACTTCCCGAATCATGGTGGGGGACTTGAAATACAATGTTGAAATCCTTAAACAACACGGAGTATAAAAAAGCAAATCCTTAGATTCATGTATTACAAGGTCATAGTTTTTATTAGTTTTTGCTCTAATGAAACATCCTGTCCCAGATCACTAGCAAAGCCACTCAGTCAGTTCACAGATCAAACTGGAGAGACATGGATAATAAATGAGAAGGCATGAATTCCTTTTCTTTTAGTAAACTACCATGATATTTCCCATCTAAAATATCAAACACCATGTTCATGCAAGACGCCCCATTTGCCATCTGCTTCCAGACTATAAAGAATAGTCTGTGACACGTGGGCTAGGATATATGCTCTAAGCCCCTGAAAGCCTTGTACTGTTTTGCATCCAGTAACTCAGGTTTGATAGTTTAGCTCTCAAAGGTGAGGTGCAGAGCTCTGAAACTGGAAAATAAAGTCTTCCCTCTCCTAACTACAAAGGAGACCATGGTCCAGTCCCTTAATACAATTTGTACGTCTCACCTGTCTAGAGGTGAAAGGAGGGGACCTAGCAAGATGGGTCAGGGCCCCAAGAGCAAGATTCCAATATAATACCCAAAACCAAATAAGTGCCGTTCCCCAAAAATAAGTGCTGGTGGACCCCCACCTCCATCCTCTAGCTCAAATTGATGAGTGATGAAGTGGTGATTAATTTTAAGACAACTATCAAGCTGTATTTGTTCAGAACCCAGAGACACAAGTCCATAGTTACACAATGAGATGATTGTTATGAATATTGGCTTGTGTAAGTGATTGGACATCCTTGTTGGGGGTACAGAAAGCATAATAGAGAAATTCCTACCATGTAACCGTCCTAGGGTTAACCTGAAATGGACTCTTGATTAACCACTCAACAGCTTCCCTTCCCTCACCATCAACTATACTCGATCCCTTGCTACACCATGTGGGCTGTAATTGAAGGATTAAATATAATATACTCTTGCAGGAAGGGCAGTTTGTTAGATGACAGAAGGTTCTGAAAGGCTACGTTTATCATAACAGGAAGCCAATGGGCGTAGCACTACATCCTCTCTGTCTGTGGCTCTGCTGACGTGCATGATACTATCAGGGCTGTGTTTACTGGCTGTCTGGTCTGTGGTGTGCACACAATACAAATAGTATTGTATGTGCAATCTCTGTGTCTGGGGACACCAAGAACATGAAATAAATGATGACATGTTTACAGTCTGAGCGAATGATTGAGCTTAAAAAAACACAGTGTAAATCAGAATATTGATCAGCCTTGTTGGTGTTTGTTTTGCGGAGGTAGTGTTTTCTGTCCCAGAAGCAGCTTCGTTGCGCAGGGCCCAGTTCCTTCGTACTCGGACACAATGTGCCCAAGATGCCTTCCAGTGCCAGCTGATGCTCGAACTGAGGCTTCAGCTGTGTTTTGGGCGATGTGCCCAGTGGTTGTGACCGGCTCCTAGGTTACAGAGCAGCCGGAGCAAGAGGGAGGAATCTGGTCAAATGATGGTCTGGCTCCAGTCAATTAGAACAAAGTGTTTTCAACAATGCCTGTGCCATTAGGCTGCTATACTGAGTGCTTCTCTTTGGGGGTCAGTGGTAGCATTGCATTGAACCTGAGATGGTAAATTTAGAACATTGAAATTTGAGGGTGCCTGGTGGTCCCACTAAAAGCAGCATAGTAAACATGGTTAAGTTCTGCCTGATACGTGATCGACCCCAGCCCAGCTGGACTGGCCTCTCCCATAATGCTCTACATCTCTGATCATAAATCCGGTGATCTGAATGACCAGATATTTTATTATTATAAGTGTACTTAAAATAAGAAAGGAAGGAAAGAAGCCAGGCCGTTACTTGTTAGGGTGCTTGATGACTGTTTTTGCATTTTTTTGTAATTGCTGCACAGGGCCATTCATTAAGGGTCTCAGGACAAAACCATATAGTGCCTGATGTTACTGCACCCATGGAGCATTATTTTGTCCGGGCACCTTTAACTTCATGCCATAAATCTTTATGCTTTTCTATTGCACTTTGTAGTTTATATTTTCTGTTCAAGGTTGCTCTGTTTTAAGTTTACATTAACATTTATTCTGTAATATTTTAGTTGCATGTGGTTTGTGTAGCGAGTATGCAGCCCTGATGAGACTTCATTTAGTGCACTGACCGTCGTCTTTAACAGACATGAGACAGGTGTTTGAGCAGCAGCAAGTTTGGGGTCCAGTGAGTGTGTATGCCACGAAAAAATGCTGTTGTGATGGTGGGGGGCCCACTTATGAAGTGTGCTGCTGACAGTGCAACAAAGTGTCATTGTGGTACCCATTGACAGTGTGTCCACTGAAGAGTCCAGCAGTGATGCTGCAGGGGGTAAGAGATAGAGGTTGCAGCTGAGAGGGCGGCAGGGATAGTGCTGGGCCTAAGGATGGGGTGTGAGAGTACAGTAATGTGGCACTGTGGAGCCCACAGACACGGTGACCATGGAAGGGTCCAGCAGCGATGCTTCTAGGGTGTAGATGGAACTGAAGCTCAGCTGTGTAGAGTGGGGGAGCATGAGGCACAGGGGTGGTTTCTTCAAAGAAGGGTCCCACAGTGCCACTGGTATTCCATATTATGTGGTTTTTGCCCTATGCTGCCCTGAAGTTGTTCCTTTTGAAAGTTGGTGGTAAAAAGACGCTAGTTAAGATTGGAACAAGTGAGGAGGCCATGTTAAATTTTGCTCCCAATCGCTGTTGAAAGCCTATGCTATGTGTTAACCACTCTTTCTATGTAAAGATACCCACCTGGCCCTCATAGGGTGGCTCAGTAACATAATGCATCAACACTAGGCATCAGTCTATGGTCAGGGGGTTCTATACCTGGGGAGTCCACCCAGCATTTAACATTTCCGAGGTCAATAAAATGAGTACTACTTTGTTAGATACCAATAAGAATCCATTTTATTCTAATAACGCGAAAATACCTCCGCTGGGATGGACATTCATTATAAATAAACCTGTTTATATGATTTATCATACCCGCTCCTCTCCGTATCTGAAGTGTCCTCGCAGGAACCCCACTTGGACAACCTTTGTACTGGAATGTGCGCAAACGTCCACTTTATGATACTAACCAGACTCTCTTAGTTATTTCCTGTCTCCAGAAATGGAAACAGTGTTCCAGCAGAGAGACTCCAACACACCTTTATATTCCACTGTGGCAGTGTACTACGCCACCCAAGAACCCATTTCAGTAGCAGTCAGCTGTACCAACAACCAATTACATTTGTATTGTACGTGACATGGGTAGGCCTAGAGCCACCAGACGTTTCCAAGACGAATGGCTCGCCCTGCTCGACAGACCCCTCCCCCTCTTAGTGCTGGACTGCCTGGGTGGCCCAGGAATGTGTAAATAATTCCAGATGCCTTGTTCCTCCTTCTCCTGGAAGGTCGGTCTGGATAGGTGGGTGGAAAAATCAGTCTGGTTTATTAGATGTTTCCAAACCTGAAGTGTTTTGGTTTTGGATAAGTAAAATTATAACATAGGTCGTGAGTGTTTAATTTCCTAAAAGTAGCATCTGAACATCCTGTGGTTACCTAGAAATCTGAAGACCAGCATTTATCGTTCCAAGAAAGGACGGGGAATTCCAGGGTTATTTTTTTCTGTGGTCAAAGCAGCCTCTTACTATTTCAGCAGTGTGGATGGGACCCGTTTCATTTTCTTTTTTAGTTTTTATCGTTTAGGCAGCTTTGAAATGTTAAACTGTAGCTCACAGGTGAGATTGGCAAGTGATGGTCAGTCCATCCATCGACTCCCCATTCACTGCATCCCCTATCATGCTTTTTATCACTTTAACGTATTTGGAAAGGCTAGGATTCAATGCGCTGTTTATTAATTTGAAGGTTATCTAACAGTCTCCCATCCTGTGCAGATTTCCTTATTCCGTCCCAGTCCATCCTTCCTACCCCCAGCGCTTACCCAGCTATGCCAAAGTAAGCCCCTGTTGATCTACTTGCTCAGTGCTACTGGAAAGTCCGGCTGTAAGTTGAAAGACTGAGTTGTAGACCATGGAGTTGCTTCATGGAGGGAGCAGGGCCTACAGTACACGCCTGGCAGCCCGTCCAAGCCACCTGTCTATTCGCTCCAGGTGAAGACTTGAAGAATGTTGTGTCATGCGCTAATTTCTCCTGTCTTTGTTTACAGTCTCCAGCCCTTCCTTTGTGGCTATGGCACACACTATGTCCTTTTGAAATGAGATATCTCCCATCACCAGCATATGTGAAAGGAGCTTACTCTAGTTCAGAAAGAGTGGCAGCGTCCACCTTCTTCGGCTCACCCATATGAGCGGGAGCCGTATAGAATGAATGCAGGTGTGTAGCTCGCGCACCTGGTTCCGCTTTTAAAGCGGCCACAAATATGCCAGACGCTACAAAGAGCGTAAACCACTCTTGTTTGCAGCAGTGTAACAAGAGACCCGTGTTTATCGTGGAGCAGCAGGTACGGTGCCTGATTGGCAGCCCCCATGCCATTTTCCGCCAGAAGTGCAAGCCTCAAACGCAGCCAAGGTGACTGTGGCCTTCTTGGCCAAGCGCGCAGAACATGAGGGCCCACCTGGCTCCAGGGGCGTTGTTGAGCCTCAGTGGCATATCTGCGCCTGTGGTCTCTGGGCTCCTTGGGGGTGAGCGTAGTAACGAAGGCGAGGTACCAAGTGGGTAATTTACAACTCAGTTCTCAGGAAAAACAAGTCAATGTTTTCTGCCTCTGGAATTTTCTTCAACCTAGGCTTACTTTTCCAGCAGCCATGTTGTACATATTGTGACTAATTGCTTTTCCTTTTAACTGTTTTTTTGTCTGAGCAGAAATCCTTTCCAGTGTGACGGTTTTGGTAATTACAAGCAAAACACTTAGTGAGACCTATTGTGTGCTAAGTTGATGCGTGCATGCTGGTGCGTGTAAGTGTGTGTTTTATCTTCTCGTTCATCAGGGAAATATATGCACTGAGACTGTGAAACAAAATGTTGTATGTAGCCAGAATCATCCATCAACTGTCCATTATTATAATTTTTCAGGATTTTGGTATATAATTATTTTTTTTTTTTTTTTTTATGCATTTCTCAAAGAATGAGGTTCTGTAATCGTTTGTGGTTGATGACTTTGATTAGTAACTAGGGCATTCATAGTGTTAGACTGGACCAGTGTTTAGTACAAGGTGTACGCCGAACGAACAGCTGGTGCTTCAAAGACAGATGTAAACCACGCCCTTCATACCGCTTTTCAACAAAACAGTCCGGTTCGGTTGCATGGAGCACAGTGCTCAAGTAACCCTTGCTATTAGGGTCTGGCCCTCAATTTCTCATGCTTTTTTGTGATAAGATGGGTTGTTTTGATCCTCAGACACCATTCTGCCCAGTTCATTTCAATATTTAGTTCCTGTTGGGTCCACAATTCAATGTCTGACCTTCAGTCCATCTTTCACATGTCAGTGCATTATACAGAAAAACATTACGGACAAAACTGGCAAACATTTTCAAGCCCCACATGGTCTCCAGCTTGCCCAGGATTGCTTTGTATGCTTGTGTCTGACTGGGGGTTGAGTGTGCCTCAGTCCAGAGTGCCAGTGGCTGGCATTTGTCCAAGTCAGGGACCTCAAGCGTTATAGCTTTTAACTCTTTCATTGCCATGTGGGCCAGGTGAGCCAATCTAGACTGAACCGACTGAGAAAATAGGCCCCAACACTCTCATACCCATATGTTTATGGCAAGGCATTCCACTGCCTAGATCTTTTGCTGTGCACTACATAAGGAAGGAAGCCCCTCCCATGGAAGAACATCTGTGCAAACAGTGAACGATAGACTGAATATAGCCATAGATTAGCCAAACAAAAGCCCACTTGGTTTTGACAATGACATGAAATTCACCCGACCAGCCTGCTTCTCAGCCTTTCTCATCTATCACTGGACACTGTGCACTTAACATACACCACCACTGGAAAAGTCCTGCCTCTGTGAGAATGCACCCACCCCCTTTGGTGACCTAAGCAGAGATGACATCATGCTAGACAATGTTACTCACAGGCCAGAAACACAAAGAAACCCCAGTAGATAAAACACACAGGACTCACTGACAGCAAGACTTCTTGGACTAGTTGCGTAACCGTAGGATTACAACGTGTTAGCCCTTTTTATGTTAACCCCCAGAGGTGTTAGCTGCCTGGAGCTTTTTCCAGACAGCACAGAGTGCATAGGGGAGGGAGGGGTATTGGTGGGCACACTGTCTGCTCCTCTGTCTGGCTTCTGTGTGAGAAAAAAACGGCTTCTCTATCAGAGCATTTGGACAAATCCTGTCTGGAAGATGGTGAAATATGATTAACAAGTGAAACACAAGCCTATTGTCTGGCACCAGAGCAAAATCTGAAACCGATCGCGTTGTTTGCTAAGAAAAGAGAATTACAAGCTCCTGCCAGGGATTACCATGGCTTGTGTCAGTGGGTGTCTGCTGCCTGTGTGTGTTGTGCAGAGGCGTACTTGTGTAGGTGTGGCTCAGTATGCTGCTGTGTGGGTTTTACAATAGTTGGCTAGATTTTTACTTGGGGAGTGCAAAAATCCTTTTTTTTTTTAACAATAACCCATGAAATTCTGCCTTTAGAGCAAAATGTTGCTTGAAACTACTTTGCAAATATTTTAAAACACAAGCATGCCCAAGTGTCCAATTTTCTGCACAGATAGTAGTTTGTAGGCTAAAATTACGCAGTTACGTCATGAGAAATTTTGCATATCATCAAATTTGGAAATGTTGCCAGTGTAATTTAAAATTTCGCCCAGGCCTACTTATTACTCTAGATTTAAGGGAAAGTGCTTGTGTTTTGTTATACCTTGATGTGCTTTTGGAATCGTTGACATACGTTTTGGGCTTTTGTGAAGATCATGTGGAAGTTTGAGAGGTTTACCCCTTGTCTGTGCACGGACTTTTTCTGCAACTTCTGTGTAAATTGTTTGTCTATTGTCATGTAAACAACATGTGGCTGTTCTCCAGACAGATTTGATGATTTTATTTTATTTTTTGGAATCTTTGTCCAGCACTTTTTTTGCGTGGTTGTCCTGTTTTTGTACTTGGCCGCATTAGATAACTTCTGTAACTGTTGGGATACGCTCTGTGCTTGTGTTTTTACCTGTTTCTGTTATGTATAAGAGTGATCTTGATGTGTTTTTCTTTTTTTTTTTTCTCAGAATTATCTAGTGTCATTTTTGTGGTGAAATGACTGATCTTGTTGAGTTTGTGTGTACTGAAATTTGATGTCTTCTTGCTCTGACTGTTACTAGGTCATAACCGTACTGTATCTGTCTCCTCATTAGGATATGCCCTTTTTAGTAACTGAACACTTGTGTTGTTGTTTATATTCTATTGCATTACCAACGTGATATGATTGCACAGAGTTGTTGTTTGAGGGTGCCAGATTTTTTTTTTTTTTTGGTGTTGTACGTGAGAACCTGCACCAGCCATTGCTTGATGACTAGTAGAAATTCCATCAGAGCCAAGCAAACTGCCTACAGCTCCAGCAAACTGGTGTGGAGGTACACCTATTCCGTAGGCTAGAGCCCTCATCTCCACCTCTCTGATGGCATCCCCACGCCAGTAACAAGGTATCAGTCACCACGGTCAACTCTGGCTGGGGCAGGTAACGTCAGGGTGGCATTGCTGCTGCTCCATTTGTGGTTGCGCCGCTACCACTGCAGGTCTTTTGTAGTCTCTTCTGACACTTGGATGGAATCTGAAAGGAATCCTTGATGTTGGGATCACTGAGATTTCAGGACTCACTGCAAAGCCCACATATGCCATCTGGTATGATCTGCAGTCAGGTTGCAGTAGAATAGCAGGCCAAGAAACCTCAAGTCATTCTCACTGAGACCCATAAGAGATTCTGAAAAATCACGATCATGCCCGATGTCCTGGACTTGAAAGACTCAAGGCATGGTTTTAAAAGTGCACTGTATCAAGAATGATTCAGATGAAACACAGCTTCTGTAAATCAGTTGGGTGTGACTTTGGGAGGGTGATTGAGAACCCCACAGTTGTCAAAAGGCTCACCATCAGCTGGAGGTAGTCCGTTACTAACAGTGGCAAGCTTGACTTCAACAGCCAGCCCTCAAGGTAGATGAAGACTGGTATTCCCATATTCCAGTGATAGGCAGCAACCACTGACTTCAGCTTTGTGAACCTGAAAGGCAGCCTGGCATATTGAAGATGTTTGTTGTCAATCTTGAATTGCAGGTAGTGTCTGTCGCCTTTGGGAAGATATATGAAAGTAAGCATCCTGTAGGTCCAACACTACCATCCAGTCTCTGGGATCATGGGCAGAGTGATCCCGGGCCAGGGTGAGCATTTTTAGCTTGTCCTTGAGCAGTAAGCAATTGAGTGGGTGCAGATCTAAGATAGGATGGAAGCCTCCATCCTTCTTGGCATAGCAACCAGTCTACTACCTCGGAGACCAGCACCTGCTCTATAGCTCCTTTGGCGAGAAGAACCCGCACTTCCTGACATAAAATGGACTTGTGGTCCTCACAGAAATGGTTTGGTGTAAGTGGCAGATGTGGTGGATTGAAAAGCAATTGCTAGGCAAAGGCCCATTGACCTTTCTGCAGGTCCCATTGCTACTTCTGCAGGAAGTGGCAGATCCTGCCCCTTACCAGATAGCTGTGCATTAGCAAGGATGCACTAAGGGGACTTGGGGGTTGTGGCAAAAGGGACGGGACAGAAGATTGGGAGGAACACCGGCCCTGGTGACAAGGTTGTTGTCTATTGGGCCCATTGCCTAACCTCGAAAGGACTGGGTTGCCTTTTTTGCGGATGGTGGGGTCTGACGTTGCGGATACACAAAGCCCATTGTTGCAGAAATTGCTTAATGGGAACTGAAAAGTCCAAGAAGTGTGTTATGTCCCGGTTTTTCTTAAATTGTTCCGGGAAAGAATCTGCCTTGTCAGCAGACATGTGGGAGCTGTTGAAAGGCATGTTCATCAAAGACATCTCACTGTCTTCCAAGAAGCCAGTGGACCTTATCCAGGGGTGGTGTTAAAGCATCACGCTGGTTCCCATAGCCTTACCCAAACAGTCCGTAGTGTCTAGGACCTGGTGGATGGGAAATTTGGCCGGATCCCAACCATCTTGAATACTTTGGGCTAAGGAAGAACCCAAGTTATCTGGGGCTGCACATATGATGTCAGCCACCATGCCCTAGAGCGTGGTTGTGGTGACCTAGCAAACAGCTTTCATTGACTAACCTCAAGTTGATACTGGCAGAGGAGAAAATGTGCCTTCCGAATGGGTCAACTGGTTTTGATTGCCAGTCAGGGGGTTTGTTTCAAAAGGCATTAGGATTCTCTCTATTGGTGAACACCTCTAACACAAGACTTTCATGTGATGGATGCTGTGTAGAAAGTCTGGGTCTCCTGGAGCAGGTCTATGGTGACGGCCGACCTGTCTGTTGACTGGTGTGCCAAAACATGGTTTACCCAACTTATCCCAGCAGTGTGTTGATGAGGGCTTCATTGAGAGGCAAAAGAGGTTAGTCAGTCGTGGCCAGGCTGTACGACTTTAATCAAAATGTTTTTGCCTTTATAGTGGGGAGGTGGAAGTTGGGGACCTCGGCAGCCCTCCTGAATCATTAAGAAAATCAAATGCTTTCCTCTGTTGGGGAGTCGGTGGAGGAAATCAACCCAGTATCAAGTGAGGTATAAGTCGATTTACCAGTTGTCATTATCATAGGGTGAGACAAACTCTACCACCCCGCCAACCCCCCTTTCCCACTGTCTTCTTCATAAGGCTGGCTGTGGTCTGAGCCTGAGCCAAAACGTTGGTGTAATGTCAGTGTGTGACAGTGGAATCATGCCTGAGGCAGAAAGTATATTTGAACAAGTCATCTTCAAGTTATCAGACATCACTACCTTGAGCGTTGTTTTTTTCTTTTTTTAAGTTTACCTTTCTTCCTATATTACCATTGTTTATAGATGGCAATTGCCTTTCTGTATGCTTTCTGGCTTTTGCAGGGACTTCTGCCTTTTCCACTGTAGGTAGTTGTATAAGGTGTTTGAGGACACTTGCACAGAAGGAGCCAGGGAAAAAACAACCAAGGGGCAATCTGCATCAAAGTTAATAGCATTATCACAAGAAGGAGGACACATATTGCATTTTAAAATCATCCAATAGTGGGTGGGGGTTCAGGAAGGTGGAAGCTGGACTTTGGCTGAGGGATGAGGGATACTCTTATCATCCTAATCATCCTAATCATCCTAATCATGCATCCTCCTGCCCCCATTGGTCTGATTGAGTGAGCCGGGGTGGGCCTATTCATCTTCAGGTGTTTCTGTGCACAGTGCTACGGCACAGCTAAACACCATTACTAAGTACTGTGTAGAACATCTAAGAGGGGAGGAACTGTTTCTGTCTTGTAGATTCGTGAGTAAAATGCTGCGAATCACACCTACTTAGAGATAGCACTTCCACTCTTTGTTACTCTAAATCTATTTTTTTAACTCTTTTGACATATGCACATCTGTTAAGTGTGGACAGCTCAGGTTTGCAATTGAAAATAGACCCCTGACCAAAAATGGCATCTTCTGGATGTCTCCTTTAGTAGTATTCCAAGATCCGGGGTCCCATTGAAATGATGCAGACAGCTAGGTCCGCGCCATCCGGGGGCCAGGCTAAATGGGTTGACATGCTCTCCGAGAGTCTCCGGCAGGCTATGGGCTGGCTTGAATACCAATGAGACACGTCTGCCTCCTCGTATAGACAGCCCCTGCTAACGAGAGGCAGCTTCAGCCATTTCACACACTTTCAGTTCCTGACACCTTGGTGGACGGTCAGGAGGGCAGGCATCACTCAACTAGGCCTGTCCTGAAGGACTGTAGGTAGGAAACGAGGCAGATAGCTTATGCACTTAGGTATAATTGAATGGTCGGTTTCATGTAGAACAATGCAAGAAAAGCAAAAGTGTGTATGCATCTGACAGCGCACAGAAATGTATTTTCAGTACTAGTGTAGACATCTAATCAAATCAGCATTTTCTATTTTCATCAATCTGCCAACACAGTTTTGTGGCTATTATCCAGCAGTTCCAAAATGGTGTTCATTAGCACTCTGCTATAGGGTTCCATAATGGTACCTACACTTTCTAAAAATGTATCATCGTCTTTCATGGTCTTCTGCCTTAAATGAACACTCATTGAATTACACTAACCTAGTAGGAGGCCCGCCTGTGTGTTTCTTGAAATTCTCCTAATGGTGGAGGGGGGGAGACCATAGGTTGAGAGCGTGAGACCATAGGTTGAGAGCGTGAGAGACATGCAGGCCTGTGGAGGGGGGAGCTTCTCCCTCAGTCCCACTCGTACTGTGCTTCTGAGATAGAAGTGCAGGGCAGGCAGGAACAGTGCGATTCAGTCCTCCAGTTGCATATTAACCCCTAGTGGTTGGTAGAGGCAGGAGCATAATGCAGCAATATGTAAACAGATTTTTTTTCATCAAAGCCAGGGCCGCAATATTTCAAAACCCAGCGTTCCAAATGGATCTAGGACTCATCACTAAGGCACAAAAGGAGCAATGGGCCCTTAGTCTGGATAGAAAACTGTGCATGGATGGAAAATCAAGTTTCTTCTACATATTTGAAAAAGACATATTTAGTTTTCAATACATTTTTTTTACTTTTTAATTTTACTGCTTTAGAATAAATCTGTCCAGTATGCATTACTGAAGGGCAAAATATATTTGTGGAAAAAGACGTATTTATTCCAAGTTAGAAAATGATTCCAGATTTTTAAAATAATGTTAATGGAATAATGAGAATAACATTAAGTTTGAAAGATGAGATTTGAATGATTGAATTTAAAAACACATATTTTAAGTTAGAAATGAAAACTTTGATCTCAAAAATGCAGGAAAAGTGTATTTCCTCTGCATTTTTTAAAAAAGTTAATTGTTTTAGCTAAAGTTTTAGTGCCCTTAATTTCAAGTGGATCTTTCTTTTTGAGTCTGAGTCATCGGACCTGCTAAATCAGAAGCACATCTCCTTGAACAACTCAAGTACATTTTATAAATCCTCACCTTTGAAAACATTACTTATCGTTATTCCTTTATCCACTCTTTAATTCTAAATTTGCAAAACTGGGTATCCACAGAACCTCCTTACACCACTCTGCATCTCTTACTTTGTACCCCTGCTACATAAACTTTGACCGCCACTTTACCCCATCCACTTCTCACAGCCCCCAATTCTTCCTGGAGAATTGTGGCAAATGGGCACCTTGCATCCTCTTACCCTCTCTCAGCCTCTGCCCCACTTGTCACCTCAAATAACCTCTCCTGCCCACTGTAGGAAAACGATATGCATGTACCTCCATGTCAGAAACCGGCACATCTGCCTTTGTGATAGAAACTGATGCATTTCAGGTATATGATTGAATCACTGTGCAGAAATGGTCTCCTGGCCTGCCTCGAACTAAAAGTGGGTGCATATGTAGGGAAGGGCTGCGCAGAATAGTGACCTTGGAATTGGGCTTTGTTGCTCACAGGTAGGACGTTAGCGAGGAGCAAAGCCTATGTCTTTTGCGGCCTACAAAAAATGTTCACTTTAAAGATTTCATATAACGATGTTCTAAGAGAAGGATCACGCATCATAAAGTCTATGACCCTGCAGCAGGGTTGAGATCTTTGAGGTCATTATCGGAGTTCAGAGATTGGTGATCCACAGAGAATTTTGACGCCATGCTGCACTGGACCCCAAGGTCCCCTCCAGCATCTCTGACTAGCACATCAGTTGGACCTCTTCAATTCAAAATTTGCATACAGAATTACACACAATACCCAATTAAATTCAGGTGACCTTGCTTCCGCTTCTAGCCAGTCTGTCTCGTGAAGCCTACAGCATCCATCATGCGTCCCTGGGAAAACGTTAGAGCAGAAAATCGAGTGAGCCCTTTTTTATAATTGAAAAGTAGCACTGTAGCAAGCATCCATTGCCAAATGCAGCAACTCTTTAGAGGGCATCACAGCGGTGATAAATGACTCAGTTTAATGCTTGCACCAGAGACAACACATGTGCGAATTGAATTGCAAGTCTCTTACTGTGTCAAGACTCCTTTGTGGCAAACACTGTGCAATTTAATGTAACGATTCTCTCAAAAGGAATGTGATCAGAAATTGTGCAAATAATGGGATGACTTGCATGGTGTATGACCTTCTGGGACAGATCTCCTTTGATAGATATTATATTTGGGACTCAGTCACTCACACAATGTCTATGCTGTCCATTTTTTTTAATCGTGAAATTTCCACACTACAGCTAAGGTTTTTCTTTTAATCCATGGGCATCATTGAAGACTTTCTGGACATTGCTCAACCTGTTAAATGCCTCTGTGTTGCAATTAACATAGCTGATTGATAGCTATGGCCCTCAGTTTCCAAGGTCCATGGATGACCAGCAGTTCCTGGTTTAACTACATTGGACTGTCCAAGACTCTTTGGATCACCAACAAACAATCTGTGATCGTCAAAGTCGGCTGCAGCAGGCTTTCTCTGAGAGCTTACCCTCCTCCCCTTGGTAGAAATGTATCTTTTCTCTTTACATGTATTTCCTCTGGACCATGTTGTGCGCGTGCGTGTATGAACTTGAAAGTGCTGTTTTTTGGGGTGATTAAAAGTACTTCTGTGTGTAAACAATAGCATATTCAAGCCAAATTTGTGATATAAATGTCTACTCAAAAGTTTAGCCACCTGTACTTATCCAAACTTTGGAACGCGGCCTAAGAAAATTGCAGCCCCCCCCCCCCCCCCCAACACACACACACACACACATTTACAATGTTGCTTCTTTGTTAGCACATACTATATCAATTTTCATATTTAATTTCGTGAAACAGCTGCAGCCCCCTGAGCTGTCATCGCGGACCCTAGGCCTCCTCGAACCACAGGTTCAGAACCACTGTTGTAAAACTAGTTGTAGTACCAGCGTATAGGTGGAATATAGACACGATAGTTATGGCAGACGATATGCCCACTTACGACATTCCGAAATGCAGCCAAACTAAACCAGACTGGCTGCAGCCTTCGTCACTCCCCGTGTGCAGCGGTAAGCGTGTTGTGACCTGGCACAGGCACCTTACGAAGCAGCCTCCCCAGCCGCTGCCAAGCGGAGCTGCTGGAGCCCGGGTCATCCTGAAAGGCCAGGGCAGCCAGAGACAGAATGTACTTTCTTAGTTCGATTCCACAGACTTTCCCAGGCGGGATTTATACAGATAATTATTAACTATGTCCGCCCCGACGGGCTAGTATCACCATTCCTATTAAAAACACAACAGGTTGAGCGCTGACTACAAAGCTACAAAGAAAAGACTGAAGCTAGAACCTACCTACCCCCGTAAGTGCTTTTGTGGTTGAAAGCAGGAGTGAATGTTAGTTCTGTAATAGCGCCCTATGTTGTTTTGTCGCCTAGGGACATTTAAGTTAGTAGTGTGCTCGAAAATAGATAAAGCAATGTGTGTCATACATATAGCGAGTCATGTAAAGACCACAGTCGTAGCCCTATTACGCACAGAAACACTAAAGTGATTCTTGGTGCTTTAACCATTGTTTTTGTGTGATTTAGCTCAGTGGCGCTCGTGTCTGTTGATCCTAGTGATGAAAGGCGGAGTCGACCCTGCCTCTGAGACTTGCAGATTGAAAACAGATACCTACAGCGAACACTGAGCCCTCAGAGTTATCTCCTTGTTTGGCACCTGGAATCTTTCAAGTCCACACTGCTGTTGTGTATAAATGTCACTTTCCAGAGGTAAGGGACAAGGCCAAGTTGTGAAGTTCAAATCCAGTCGGACGATTTCCAAGTATCCCCATCCCGAGAGGGTATTTGGGGAAGGGAGGCGTAGCAGAAATGTGGGTCTGCTAGCTTCCGAACCTGCTACCGCCTGTGCTCTACACAGAGGGATGTTTCATCCTTTATGTGAGCGTCTCATTCACTAAAATGCAAATGGCGGCTCTTCCCATAAGGATCCCATTGTGGTGGTCCACTGCCCTCAGACAGAGAGTCGTGCTCCATTATGGCGTCTATAACCTCCTAACCTCCCCGTATCATTAAAGGGAGGGGGCACTGGCCTGTTATGGTATGCGCAGCGAGACTTGGGAATGGAGGCCTGAGTGAGCTCCGGTCTCCAGACCCCACATCCCCACCCGACCAGCTGTCCGCCTGCCAGTTTTTGGGGCTGTCTAGGAAACAAGCGCGCCTGCCCCCTGGAGAGAACGGTTAACTAGAGGACAACTGGCTTGAGATTCTGCTGGGGTTCCCCTTACCTTTAACCTCTCACGGCTGGGAAAGAACAACGGGCTCAAAAGACTCCCATGCCGTTTTAGTTACGCAGCAGCAATGGTGGCAAAGTCAATGAAAGCCCATATTTAAATGAGGCCAAGCGGCAGCTGAGCGTTTCTCTTCCGGTCCTCACGTGCCACTTCATTGCCTTGTTTACGTCAGAGCAGAGATGTCGCTTTGGAGGAGGCGTGGCCTGTTAGTCTAGGTGGAGGGGCGAATTGAGCAATTCGAGAAGTTCTTCCCACTGATCAGTGCCTAGTCAAAGTAGTAGGGGTTGTGAGTATCTTAAACGTTTTATGGCTCACAGTAGCTTAAAGGCCAGAAGCCACTGTTAATGGACTGCCTGACGTGTGATATTTCAGTGACAGACGCAATTCCTTCGGTCACACAACAACTGCATTAGCCTACTGAGCAATCTTAATTCGTTTGCAGAGATAGTAGAAGTTTGTCACACTATAGTGCTGTGAACGCCATGCATAATGCATCACATTAATTCCCTGTGTTTGGCACTTCAGATATGGTTTAGAAATGCAACTGTTGAAAAGGGGGGTTAGTAACGTAAGGCATGGTTCCACACTGACATTGCGTTATCTTGAGCAGACTGTTATTCTGTTTCATCAGAGCCCAGCCTTTATGCACCATCAACCAGTGTGTGAGGCATCAATTATACTTTCTCAGGGGCATGGGTTAGTTTCAAAGAGAGAGCGCAAGGGGAACATGCCTTTTATGGCAGCGTTAAAGAATGCTTGGGTCTTGTTATTTTTTTCAATGTATTTCAAAGGATTTTGACATTAGTGGTCTCCATTAAATTATACAGACCATACTGCTATATTATTGCTAACATCTTTAGCAGGAGACACCCATTTGCTCTTTTGTATGAGATTTTATGTTATTTGTGTCAAAGATCTTCAAAACCAATTAACGAAATGTTAACCTTCATGCTGAAGGTAGAGAAGGAAGCCAGACATGATCAGCCCTCCAAATGAACCAAGCCCTTGTAGAACAATTTCTGCGCTATCTGTTGACAAAACAGAATATATTCCATATTTCTTCTCAGTCTTGGGTTATTGACTGAGGTCCCTGTGACTCCTTAAATGATTCAGAGTGTAATCCGCGGGAATGATTATATTATCCCATTGATTTAATGAGTTATCAAAACCCACAGCCACCAGAAGCCTATGATGTATCACCCTGGAGGTTTGTTGATAATAGCCTGCACCCCTCCATATCTATAACTGCAGGCTACCATGGACATAGACTGTACAATTGCATGGAAACTGAAAGTTCTTCTGGGCATACTGGTATAATATAGACCCTGAAACATATCACACTAAAGCATCCCTTTAAACTGCTATATATATATATATATATATATATATATATATACATATATATATATATATATATATATATATATTATATTCACTGCCCTATACATAAAAAGAATTCAATTGCACTGGAGATCAGCCTTAATCTGCATCCTCTTCTCACTAGTGTTGACCTACCACGGATATATTCAGAACTGGACTCAGGCTGCAGTTGAGGATTGCAACAACCCTGTCTGCATAAAAGTGTTAGTCCATCAGCATACCTATAGCTGAAGTCCCATTACTGCTTAGCACGCTTCTGTAGCTCTCCACACTTCAGTGTTTGCCCATGAATGAGAGGTCTTACTCTCTTGGAGCGAATTTACTGTTCATCCATCTGCCACATGCATACGTATAATTGAGTGGCTGAAAGAGCTAGTGTGGACCTGTACTGTTTGCCATCAATGAGAGCGCTCACCCTGCAGTATTCTTTTCATCTTAATTAGCCAACATTAGTGTCTTCCTGTCCATATGTATACATCTAAATTGAGCTCCCATTAGTGGATAGTATCTAGAGCACATACTATTCATATACACTAACCCACATCCATGTGTTCACGTGCATACCTAAAACCGAGTAGCATGGTTTTGTACTTGTCCACATTACAGTGTGTGCCACCAGTGAGTTGCCTTGCCTTTTTAGTCATCCTGACTGTTCCATGTTAGAATGGGGTCTCTAGTTGGCAGCCGGTTTGCATCCTGTCCAAATAGGGACCCTCACTGAATAAGAGAGATACCCAACTCAAATAACCCCTGCTCACACTCCTTGGCAGATTAGCATGAGCAATCAGGCTTAAATCAGAAGCAATGTTTAAAGCATTTGCACAAAATGCACACTAATACAGTGAAAACATCACAAAAGGACACCACACCAGTTTTAGAAAAATAGCCAATATTGATCTGTGTAAAACAAGACCAAAATGAGAAAAATCCAACATACATAATAAAGATATGAATTTTGCAAGTATTACTTAAAAATACAGTTTCTTGAAGTCAATAGCTCAGTCTGTTGTTCACAATGCTGTGATAGCCCCAAATCCAACAGTTCAGGCTAGCCGCTGTGTTACGAGCCAGCTACGGTGTCAAGAAGACCCACAAACAGTACCTTGGAAATATAGGGCGTCATGGTCCTCACAATGAGATCTGGAGTGCAGCGTCGCAGGTGTTTGTTCCGGAGGTCGGTGCGGGGGTCGTCGAGCCCATGAAGTCACATGTGTTGCAGAATTAACTCTGGGCTGATGACTAAGTCAGGAGCGTAGGTGTGGATGGCGTTGGGGTTGTGGTGTGAAACGGGACAATGCGATGTGCGGTGCCCACAGGTCACGGTGAATGCAGCGGCCAGGTGACGGCGTCCTGCGGTGTCCGTGAGACCAGGGCTGTGGCGTGAAGTGGGGCAGTGCGACGAGCTGTGTCTACCGGTCACGGTGCAGGCAGCAGCGTATTTGTTGCTGAAGTGCTGTCGTCGGTAGGCCCAAGGCGGCAGAAAGGGGCAGGCTCTGTGCGGTACCCATGGGTTGCAGTGCAGACAGGTGCCTCTTTTGACGACCCGCGAGTCAATGGTGCTGGTGTCAGTGGACAGGGGCTGCGGGGTGGGATGAGACCGTGCATTGTGTACCTCGTGAGCGGTGTCCTATGGGCACTGTGCAGGCGGTGGAATCAGTGTCAGCATGGAGCGGTGGTGCCGGGGATGCCAAGGCTGCGGTGTGAGCAAGGCGATGAGGAGTGCAAGGCCCACAGGTCACGGTGCAAGCAGAGGCTCGGTAATGGCATCAGGTGGCGTCGTTGATGAGACCAGGGCTGTGGTGAGATGTGGGGCACGGCTTTGTGGTGTTGTCAGGTCACTGTGCAGCCAGCTGCATTGTTGACTGCGTTGCAGTGGTTTTTCTTCTGTTGCAGCACAAAACACTCCCAGTGCTATAGGCAGATGAAGCTGAATTCTTTGATGTCCCTGAGACTTCCAACAGGAGACAAGTTCCATTCCAAGCCCTTGGAGAAATTTCACAAGCAGGATACACAGCAAAGTTCAGTCTTTGTCCTCTTTAAGGCAGAAGCAGCAACTGCAGGCCAACCCAGCAAAGCACACGCAGCAAAGGGGTAGTACTCCTCCTCCAGCTCTTCAGCACTTTTCCTTGGCAGAGGTTCCTCTTCATTCAGAAGTATCGAAAAGTCTGGGGTTTTGGGTCCACTACTTATACCCCTTTGTGCCTTTGAAGTAGGCAAACTTCAAAGGAAAGACTCTGTTGTTCACAAGATCCTGCCTTGCGTAAGCGTGACCCCAGACACACTTGCATTGTGTGAGAACAGGCACAGCCCTTTCAGGTGTCTTTCAGGTGAAAGTGTCAGCTTCTCCCTCCCACTCTAGCCCAGGAAACCCTTCAGGATATGCAGGCTACACCCTAGCTCCCTTTATGTCACTGTCTTGAGGGAATTCACAACAGCCCAACTGTCAGTCTGACCTAGACATGAAAAACACAGGCAGGCAGAGGCACATAATGGTTAAGCAAGAAAATGCCCACATTCTAAAAGTGGCATTTTCAAACTGACAGTCTAAAAAATAACTTTACTAAAAGGTGTATTTTTAAATTGTGAGCTCCATATATTAAATTGTGAGCTCCATACCTGTATCTGCTCCTACTGGGAAACTGCACTTAAAAGATATTTAAAGACAGTCGTCCCCCATATTAACCTATGAGAGGGGTAGGCCTTGGCAACAGTGAAAAACGAATTTGGACGTATTTCACTGTCGGGACATGTAAAACACATCATTACATGTCCTACCTTTAACATACACTGCAATCTGCCCCAAGGGCTACCCAGGGCCTACCTTAGGGGCACCTTACATGTACAAAAACTGAAGGTTTGGGCCTGGCAAGTGGGTACACTTGCCAGGTTGAATTGGCAGTTTAAAACTACACACACAGACACTGCGTGACAGGTCTGAGACATGTTTACAGGGCTACCCATGTGCGTGGCACAATCAGTGCTGCAGGCCCACTAGTAGCATTTGATTTACAGGCCCTGGGCACCTCTGGTGTGCTTTACTAGGGACTTACCAGTAAATCAAATATGCCAGTCATAAATAAAACAATCACCAATACAATTTACATCGGGATCACTTGCACTTTAGCACTGATCTGCAGTGATAAAGTGCACAGACCAGTGCTAAAGTGCACAGACACAATAAACCAGCTAAAACAAATTGGGAAACATAGGAGGAAGAAGGTGAAAAGTTTGGGGATAACCCTGCAAAAAGGGCCATTTCCAACACTCCACATAATTGCCTTCCTGTCCATGTGTTGCCTATAACTGATTGCCCGCTAAACCCTACTGGTGATCTTATTCTTTTCCACAGTGAGATGCCTGCCACCATATAGACCAATGACTTTCTTCATGCACGTATACTGTTAATCTGTGCATCAATGTCTGTCCATCTTTATACTTATCATTGAGTGGCTACTTTAAGAAATGTATCTGTAGCTGACTATATACTGTTCGTCAAACTATCAATAAGTGACCATGTATTAGAGGACCCATAACTCACTCATTTAGGTGCATTTGTGTTGGTCCTTGCGTGTGTGTATATATGTATATATAGAATGTTGACTTGCGTACCGTTGACTGGTCCATATCATAGTGCCTGTATGCCTATAGATATATAAGCCATTGAACATAGTGATGTTCGGTCTAGTATGTCTGCCCATGCATGCACATAATGGGATAGAACAGCACTTACCCACTTTATATACTTACCTCCTTCTTAATGAAGCAGTGTCTGCCAAGCACTTCCAGATTATTAGCAGAAAATATGGTTTTGTTTCGTTTTGCACTTTATTACTTTTGTGCGTCCAATATCTGCAGTTTAGCAAAACGCTGTGAAAGGTATCTGACATAGGGTGCCAACAGGACTTGCTGGTCTGTCATTTTATATGTTTTCCCTGGCACTTAACAACTGCCAGCTGTCAGGAGATAGCGCGCCATCAAAAGACGAAGGAAAAATAAAATCCCGGAAGACCCGAGTCAGCAGAAACATTGCTTCAGATCCAACATCAAAACGGCATCCTTCCTCTTGCAGCCTTGATTTGCATGTGGATGGCAGCATCTGCAGTATCAAGTGTTATAAAAACATTGGTGTGCCTAGTTTGTCACTAAAAAAAAAAATCCCTCCATTGTTTCTCGACACTTTTGTTGGCTGATTAATCAGCTTGTTAGAAATGATCCCACTCAGGGGTTTACTATGGAGGTGAGATTGTCCAATGTGCTGATGTCTTCTGAATTTAATTCGCTTGTCACAACGGTCATTTTCATCCTTAAGTTGCCAGCTGTCGATAAATGTCGCAAGCTGTTGCCAGTGGTTTGAATCTTTCTTATTCTAGTACTGTAACAATCCGTCCTTCAGTTGAGCAACTGGGGCTAATTTATCCCACAGTGGGCTATGATGGGAAGTCGTCTGCTATTTAAATGGTCGAAAGTAACACTAAGAGGGTGCTAATAAGTGAACTACTTTATCTCCGTTTGTTCCATTCTATATCTGCTAACATTAGGATCAATCTCCGAAAGACGAAAAGTCAGCATTAAGGGTTGTACTCTGTATTCATCTATTTATTTAGCACCTCTAACCGAAATGATGAGCAGAGGAGCCAATTAAGTGTTCCGTAACAAAATTCTTATGTGGGGATGAGGATGAGAAGTGAGCCACCACAATAAATATATCACTTAATCGCCTTACTGAAGGTGACTAAGTGAGTTAAGCTTTCTTGGCTGAGACGTCGTCCGCTGTCAGTAAATTGACTACCTTTTCGTTTATTAACAGCAATGCCACCTTTCATTTACAGAGCGTAGAAGCAGAAGTGCATTATGAAGCGATATATGGAGTTGCTGGTAAACTGACTACCATTACATCTGGTAACAGTACTAAAACGTTTCGTTTACCGAGCTTAGAAGCAGCAGACGTATAGTTGTCACTCTCACAGTGATCAGGGAAGACTTTGCCAAAGTGACATAAAAGCTTCGTCATGTTTGAAAACGATCTTTGCCAGTTCAACAAGGCTCCTTCTATGCGGAGCCGGTTGTGCGAGCGCGGCGAGTTCGTGGCCAGCGACAAAAAGAGGAGGGCGATATCCTGCCATTGTGCAAGAGGGACAGGTCCCTTCCTCCCCACCGCATTCTCCCTCGCCTCTCTAGTTCACCCTCCCTCCCATGGGTCGGCACCGCCTCTTCTCCCGGCAGGCAGGCAGCCCGCCCGCCAGACAGGTGAGCGTCTGCGGCTCTTCCTCCGCAGACAGTTACGCAGCGGTTTCTTGGCCGCCTGTCAGCGTGAGTGTGCGCGTCGGGCGCTCCGGCACGCTGAGCACGTCTTTCTCGGGCGCGCGGTCGAGAGCCGGAGACCGCGCGGAGCCACGTGACTACGGCGGCACGCGCGCTCTCTGGGATGCGAATGCGCTCATCGCTTTCGCGCGGCGCGCCTGACTGAAGACAGGAAAACGAAAAAAAAAAAAAAAACTCATCCGTCTAACGTGATGAGTTTGTTGGTTACACGTAGTCGAGGTTTTGGGTGCCAGTGTCAGCGTCATGTGATACTCTGCGACTCCGTCTCCCAAAGTGTGCAGATGCATGGGTGGCAAATGAATGGAAATATTGCATTCAGTAACGTCCCTTCCTCTCAGGTCGTGTATTTATTTGAGTTCGGTGACTTCCAGATGTTTGAGGTATTTTTTTTATAGTAAATAAAACCTCTTGCGCACCTTTTTGCGTCAAGTTGTGTGCCACCTTACTGATGACACCGAGCTTCGTAGAATAATCGTAAAACTATTTCATGGGCACCGGTAACTAGGGAAAACGTAGTAGCATGATAACGAGTCCATTGCTGCTGAAGGCCTCTGTCTTATGGGGCGAAATCCACTGGTGAGAAGCAGGGATAGTCACCCAGTCTTTGCTTGGCGTGAGTGAGTAGTACTGTTCCAACCAAACAGGCTTGTACGGAAGCCTTCGGTTTCCCGCAGGAGTTGGTTGTCTTTTGTTAAGCCGTAAGTGTAAAGTTGTATTTTTGTCTCGGTTTGCTCCATGGTACTTGCAATCAAAACGCACATAAACACATCATGTCCTTCTTACAATGGCATATGGTGTCCTGATTTCCAAAGAACATACAGCATTGAGTGGAAAGGTTGAAGCCAACATCTTCATTTTTTGTCTCTATCCTCTATTTTTTTTATGCCTGCCTTTTTAGGTCAAGCATAGCAACGCAAAAGCACTGCTTTTTGACCTGTTGTAATCTATTTCTGTATATGGGCTTTAAACTCACCCATCTCATGCCCTTCACTTTCATTCGTTCCTGGGCTTGCCTTTCAACAATCCTTTGATGTAATTGGTAAATGCGTTACGTTTGTTCCTCCTTTAGGCTCTTTTGTTACTCCTTGCAGACTGACCCTGTTATATAAATTATTTCACATTTGTTAATATATACTTTTGGGAGGGCAAACTACTTTTTTCTTTTGTTTTTCCCTTTGGCGCTCCATGGTGAACCGTGCAAATTCGATCTGCGGTATTGGTATGCTCATCACGTTGCTAACAGGGTTACCTAATCAGAATCATTTCAATTATGCTTTTCTCTCTCCCCTTCGTGCTCCATGGCTTTAAAACAAAACCTTGTAATTGATAAATACTTTACCTAAATAAAAACACAAAAATCATCAAAAAGTTTTCCTGACACAGCAGGAGAGCCAATGCCACAATATACTACAATATCCACTGCACTCAGGAAAACTCGCCCCATAATGCTTTGCAAGCATTCTTTTTCAAAACATTTTTGCCCATAACTCAGGCTGTGGTGGTCTTAGGACAACAGGACCACCACTATCAAAACGTCCAGCACAACATACTCTTTTTGTCTAGGTTATCGCTGGGTCACCACACTGTTAATGGGGACCTGAAAATAATAACCCCTCACACTATTCAGTGTCTTTTTAACTTCTTTCATGGCTGGAACTTTTGTTTTGCAGCCAAGAGTACTTTGTATTTTAAGGGCTTTGTTTGTAATATCATTGTAGCAAGCCTGCTAGCCCTTAAAATATGTAAAGTTCTATGCTCCCTAAGGGCTAAATAGAATGTAATGCAGTGCAACCATATGTTTTAATGTGGTTATGCCTTCTTGGGGCTAACTATATAATTACAAGACCATGTTTCTTACAAATGTTATTTTTTTGTGTTGTCCTCTAGCGGCTGTTCTGAGCATTACTGTCAACATGCTACAATATTTGCAGCACGTGGAAACTCGCCCTATAATGCTTTGTAGGTTATTCTTTATACAAAACATTTTTGCTCATAATTCAGCTTGTGGTGGTCCTAGGACAATGGGACTACCTTCAAAACATTCACCACAACACACTCGTTCTGTCTAGATCATCGATGGGTCCCCACACTAGGTTAATAGGGACCCCAAAATAGTAACCCATCCCACCATTCAGTGTATTTTTAAGCTCTCTTATGGCAGGAACTTTCGTTTTGCACCTGGGAGTAGTTTGTGTTTTAGGGACCTTGTTTGAAAAAATGTTCCATTAGGCCTACTAGCTCTTTAGTTATTTACAGGACTACTGGAATTATGTGTCAGAAAGGATCAAAACATGCGGAAGAGTTGACCAATTTTTGTGGCAAAAAAAGTCCAGTTATGCATTTGCAATGCCAAGAGCTCCAACTCAAGTAAATGCAAGACCTACTGCATTGTAAATGCTTGTTTTGTCTGTGTGTAGCCTCCAGCAGACTACCTTCAGCCTATCCCCAATGGTTCTCAGGTTGTGTCCTGAGTGCTTTAGAGCACAGCAGATGCCTCCTGGGAGCCTCTTGTGCTCTTGTCTTTTTAGTAGCCTGTCCACAAGCCCAAGTGGTCTGATAAAACCATCTCGGCTAGCCTTACATAGCTATCATTTGGACATTTTTTTCAACTAGTATTGTCCTGAAGTAATTTGTAATGACTACAGAGGAGCATTCCATTTAACATTAATAGAGCAATCATCCTGTATTTTTGAAGAGAGATTGTGTTCTGTCTTTGGCATGGCTGGCCCATTTGGAACCAGAGACTGTCATGCTTGGAAAGGAGGGATAATAACTACTTGGGAAAATAATATTTTTTCTACTTGGGCAGGCAAAGGTATGATCTTTCTAGGACCATAATATTATGCTTGCAGGGATGGGGTGGGGATTAAAACTGTTAGGAGAGGAAAGAGCACGCTCTCAAAAGAAGGAATCATATCCTGCCTGTAGTGGATCATGTGTTTCATGTGTTGTATAGGTCATGCTGGGCCTGGGAGGGATTGCATTCTCAGTGGAAAATAGTAATCGTACTGGCTCGGGATCGTGCTCTAAATAGATAGAAGGGTTTACATCCGATTCTTATTTAAGCTTCACAAGACTTTAGTATCCACGAAAAAAATACTGATTAAGGCAGAATAGATGCCACAGCTTCAGGATAGCCACATGCTGTATATTTACATACAGTTAATTTATTCTGTATAAATAGTTATCCAGGAAATGTTGTATGTCACTCACCTCTTGTATGGTCATAGAGCTTGTTCTGTACCACTTTCATAGTTTTTCAAAGCAGTCTCATCAGGAGGTGTTTACAATATTGTGGCCCATTTCCTCAACGTACATTCTGGAAATCTCCAATTTTGTGCATTATTTTATTCTGAGGCAGTTGTGTGAGAGAAACATGTTTTTGCTAAACTGGAATCATGTCTTTTACGGCCTTTGAAATGTCTGACATCTTGGAGATTGTTCCCTGTCAGTGTCCTCTCTTCCCTCTGTTTTGTGATCTTTTCTTATTCTTTGAAGTATCAGAGTAGCGTTTCTTGGATGTTTACAAATCCTTACATACTCGCCTTAGTGGGGTACCCTAAAGACACACTTAAATAGGCTTCCATGAGGGATCGCCACATGGCTGATACTGATGTGCTTGACCTCCTGTTCCCTCAGTTTTCTTCTATCAAATACTACCTACTAAAGCAGAAGCGTTGAAGGATATAATTGTAAATTTGATCCTGGTGTATTTCAAGTAAATGTTTGGTTTATTCTTCTGACTCTAGTTGAGAACGTTGCCGTTCCTCAGTGGGGAACCATTGATTTTAAATCCTTTATGTGGAAAACATTGTTTTTAAATCCAGTATGTTTCTCAGATTACCTAATGCGTCCTGTTTTGTTCTCTGTTTTACAGCGGAGCTGGAGTTCGTACAGATAATCATTATTGTGGTGGTCATGATGGTGATGGTGGTGGTGATCACATGTTTGCTGAACCACTACAAGCTCTCCGCACGATCATTTATCAACAGGCACAGTCAAGGGAGACGGCGAGAAGAGCACCAGTCTTCAGTAAGTACTTTCTGCTTCCTGACTATTCATTGATCACATTTCACCCCATGAGCTGATGCAGGGATATTTCATCCAGAGTTGTGAGGAAATTGGACATAGGTAAGATGTTAATATGGCCTGTATAGCAGGTAACTTTGAGAGCCATGTTGAGTATGGGTTGCAAAAAGTGAATACTTTGGTCCTGAGTTGTTTTCCTTAGACAGATTTGCCAGGGTAAAATATCTGTCTGGCAATATATGTTCAGGGTGAGAGGATGGGAAGTGATAAGCATGGAGGAAAAACATGAAGTAATCTGTGCACAAATGCCAGTTTTTGTAGTTGTTCTCCGGCTAAAATTTGTGATAGTGCAGCAATGAAGCACTTACTTATTATTGTATTCCTTTGTATTGGCTAATGCCTTGTGCTGTACTGCCAAAGCAGCTTAACTGTGGAACTGGAACCATGCACCACAGTTGTGTCTGCGCATAACACCTATATCACACATACTAAATAACAATCGGGCCTTTAAGAAATTGCGAATCTATATCACGTTAGTACATTTTTAGCTGAAGATCACTGTCCCGAAACCACCATATCGCCCTACAGTTAAATGGATCATCCAAGCGTTATAAGCACACTCCATCCTTTCAAACAGGAAGCTTAGAGGACTGTGGATGAGTATATATGAAATGTAAGATGCCATTTCTTCACACATTGCTTGATGCTGCCTTATTGCCTTTTAAGTGAAGCAGACTTGGGGTAGAGGACAAGAAGTTAAGTATTTTCCCTTTATTAATCAGTTTGTAGAAGTGGCCACTCCAGGACTTGAATGTTGGACCTTTTGTGTGAAACACTCTTGGCTCAGCGCTAAGTGTGAATGACTTATAAATACTAAAAGGTATCACTAGCCATTCCCGGGGTTCGTTAGCACAGTGGTGGCCTTAAAATGCTTAAAGAGCTGGGATGGCCTTAGTCATAAGTCAGGTGGCTTCCTTCTTATCTAAGAAGACATTTGTAATGAGAGAGGATAACGCTTTACACAAGAATGAGAAACAAAGAACATTTGACATGGTGTCTTTGCGGTCATGAAAAAAAGACAAATATGCTTACTTCCAGAGAGGTAAGATGTTTAATACAGCTGCGGATCGCGGGTTGAATTTTCCATTTTGAGGTTTTGGGCCTAATTAGAGTCTTTTACCTCACGCTGTGAGATGGCCCTAAGAGACCAAATACGTGTACAACTCTATTTACATTTAAACACTTCCTTCTCCTGAGTAATACCAGCCGAGGGTTTAACTGTCCAACTATTCTAACATTGGCCTTCTTTTCTCTTTGCACAAAGTGCAACTGATTAAGGGTTTTATGAATGAAGTAAAAGGATCACATTGTGTATGTCAGCTTGCTGGTTGAAAAATGTGGTTACAACTGCAAACTCTCCTTCCAAGAATCACATTCATTATTGAACAAATTTCCCATCCATTCACCCGAGCCCTAATACTTGAAGAGATGCTCTGTACCAGACCCAATAGTACAGTTGCGCACCATGCATTATGGTAGGCGGGCACCGTTAACAACAGTGCATTGAGATGCAGAAGGATGAGATTGACCCATGGCACATCTAGTGCCAGCCTGTTTCTCACAGTTAGTTTAGGTTTCTATAATTTTTGCTTTGAGGTTATTTCCACCTGTTGGACTTTTGCTTATGCAGGGTCATCCCCAGTCTTTTTTGCCTCCTGCCTCCTAATTTTTCCGGACCTGTTGCTGTTGGCTTTTCAACTCTGAGCACTTTACCACTGCTAACCAGTGCTAAAGTGCATATGCTCTCCTGTTTAAATTGTATGTAAGTGGTTTATCCATGATTGGCATATTTGAATTACTAGTAAGTCCCTAGTAAGGTGCACTAGAGGTGCCAGGGCCTGTAAATCAAATGCTACTAGTGGGCCTGCAGCACTGGTTGTGCCACCCACATAAGTAGCTCTGTAATCATGTCTCAGACCTGCCACTGCAGTGTCTGTATGTGTATTTTTACACTGTAAATTCGACTTGGCAAGTGTACCCACTTGCCAGGCCTAAACCTTCCCTTTCCTTACATGTAAGGCACCCCTAAGGTAGGCCCTAGGTAGCCCCAAGGGCAGGGTGCAGTGTATGGATAAGGTAGGACATATAGTAATATGGTTTATATGTCCTGACAGTGAAAATACTGCCAATTTCGTTTTCACTGTTGCAAGGTCTGTCTCTCTCTCATAGGATAATATGGGGGCTACCTTTAAATATGATTAAAGTGTGGATTCCCCTAGAGAGTAGATGGACATGTGGAGTTTGGGATCCCTGAACTCACAATTTAAAAATACATCTTTTAGTAAAGTTGATTTTAAGATTGTGCGTGTGGAAATGCCACTTTTAGAAAGTGAGCAGTTTCTTGCTTAAACCATTCTGTGACTCTGCCTTGTTTGTGGATTCCCTGTCTGGGTCAGTTTGACAGTTGGGTTGTTTTTCACCTCACACCAGACAGTGACACAAAGGGAGCTGGGGTGTGATCTGCATTTCCTGATTAGCTATCTCTGCTAGGAGGGAGGGGTGGAGTGGTCACTCTCATCTGAAAGGACTGTGCCTGCCTCTGACAATGCTGTCTCCAGCCCCCTGGTGTGTGTCTGAGGCCTTGCCTGGGCAAGGCAGGATTTCACAAGAAGGTGTGAGTCCCCTTTGAAGGAAGGTGACTTCAAAGACTAAAATGGGTATAAGAAGGGCATCCAAACTTACAAACTTTAGAAACACTTCTGGAACCAAGAGGAACCTCTGCCTGGAGAAGAGCTGATAGCTGAGGAAAACGTGCTGCCCTGCCTGTGACTGTGCTTTGTGGAGCTTTCCTGCAGTGCTGCTTCTGCCAGAGTAAGAGGGCAAAGACTGGACTTTGTGTGCCTTCCATCTTGAAGAAGAAATCTCCAAGGGCTTGATGTAGAGCTTGCCTCCTGTTGTTGAAGTCTCAGGGATAGCAAAGACTTCTTCCTGCCAGCACCTGGAGTCTCTGGAGAGACCCCTACTCTGCTCTGTGGTGCCCTTCCAGTTCCTGGGACCCTGAAAGGAGAGGCTGGCAGCCTAAGGACAAAAATACACGCACCGAGCGCCGTGCGGAGAAAAGATCGACGCGAATCCGATCGCGGCTGAGAAAACGACGCGACGCCGGCTCCGCAGCTGAGAAACGACGCCGCAGGAAACGCGACCGGAGAATCGACGCCCGGAGCAGGAGAAACGACGCGCAGCATCGCTGACGAAGGCTGAGAGATCGCAACCTGCGCCGCGGGACTTTCGGACCGTCGCGTGGCTGGCTTTTTCGACGCGCATCGCCGTGCCGAGTTGTTCTCGACGCATATAACCGTGCAGGGTTATTTTCGAGGCACACCGCCCGTGCGGGGTTATTTTTGACGCAAACCAGGTAAATTTTCACGCTAGCAGCGCTAGTGTGGTGTTACAACTACCTAAAGACTCTTTTTATTTTAAACCTTTAAAAAATCATAACTTGACTTGTGTATGTTGGATTTTTGTCGTTTTGGTCTTGTTTTGTCTAGATAAATATTTCCTATTTTTCTAAACTGGTGTTGTGTCATTTTGTAGTGTTTTCATTAAGTTACTGTGTGTGTTGGTACAAATACTTTACGCCCAGCACTCTGAGGTTAAGCCTACTGCTCTGCCAAGCTACCAAGGGGGTAAGCAGGGGTTAGCTGAGGGTGATTCTCTTTTATCCTAACTAGAGTGAGGGTCCTTGCTTGAACAGGGGGTAACCTGACTGTCAACCAGAGACCCCATTTCTAACATTGGTGACCAGCGGTCGGGATTGGACTTGTATTTGTACTTGACATACAGTAATTAAGTGTACACTACTGTTTTGATCTCAGACCACTACGTGACCACATACTACTTGTTTGGTGATCTTTTGATTTTTCTCTTAAGGTCTCTTTTTTCTACTTCCATGATTTTGCTGATCCCTTGACTGATTCTTTTTTACTTCATTGGGAAATTATTTTTTTCTGCCTTTGGAACTTTGCACTTGTGACCATCATGTCTCAATCTGGAGATGCAACAGCTGGAGCTGTGTTTGAAATGGAGAAACTGAAGGAGTACTCAGTTGCTCAATTGAAACAGTTCCTTAAAGATCTTGACTGTCCCACTGAGAGCTCCACCAGGGAGGGGGAGCTGCAACAGGCACAGAGGGCTTGGGTGACAATCAAGAAGGCTGGAGGGCACACAGAGGAGGAGAATATGGGTGGGGAAGTGCAGAGGATACACAGTGGTGTAGTGGAGGAACCTGTTACGCCTGGGGGGAGGGTCCCCAGGAGGGATGGCAGGGTGTCACCCAAGGGTCTGACTCCTGAAGAGTTACAGGACAGACAGGCAGAGAGGGAGTACCAATGGGAGCTGAAAAAGCTCGATTGGGAGCTGGAAGAAAGGAGGAGGAACTTAGAGATTAAAAAAATGATTTATGCTTACGAGCTTAAATTGAAAGAGCTGGAAGTCATGAGGGCTGAGTCCAGCTGGAATGGTGGCAGCAACAATTGTATATCCAGTGATGCTGCAGAAGTGCACATGCCCAGAGAGGTGGTGCCCTACTTGAAGGAGGGAGTTAACACACGCCAGGAGGTTCAGGGGTATGAGGTAGCTCCAGTGATGCACAGGGTCCCTGAGGTGGATTGGGGAACTGGCATGGGGAGTCATATTCCTACTGGTGGGAGGGACACTCTACTGACTCTAGTTGAGAGTGACAGGGAGAGGGATTCCCCCCAGGTAGAAGTCCTGGTTATGGAGTGTGAAGACATCCCAGAAGAGTGTGGGTTGAGTGTCAGGGACAGTCAGGTACTGTCTCACCAGTCTCAGGAGGGTGATGTGGGGTGCTTTGTCCAAGCAGAGTCACTGGGTGGTTGGGTGAAGGGTACTTTGGTTAATTCATGTGAGGGGCTGAGTGATGTAATTGCTGGAGAGCATATGTCTAGTCCTTATTTTCCAGAGCTATGCCAACACCAGGTGGAGTGTGAGTTCTCTGACCCCAGGGAGCTTACAATGGAGGCAGACTTCTGGGTGAGTACCAGAGAGTCTGAAGAGGCATTTGGGGGTGCTCCTGAGAGGAGTGGTCTAGGTAGTTCCCAACCAGGTGAGGTAGGGAAGGATTGTAGTGTCCCAGGTAGGTCCCAGTGTAGTGGGATGGGTGAGGGACCCCATGTCCAGTCTCAGAGGAGAGGGAATGGGGATGGGTTGAGGCCCAAGGTGCCCGAGATCCGGTCCCAGGTCCTGGAGGGTTCCCTGCGGGAACACCAGGAGGGGAGCCTAGCCTGTACCATAGGGCCATCTGTTGAGGGAGACCCCACAGTGTCAGGAGAACTTGGGGGGGCGGCTGTAGCCAGCGTCCCACCAGTTCTGGTGTCTGGCAGTACCACTCCTAGTGAGGGGGTGCAGAAGTCCAGACAGAGGGTTGAGAGGGGGTTGCGGACCCCAGTGGAGAACCTGGAGGGTCAGGGGTCAGCTCTGAGAGCAGAGCCCCCCATGAATGACCTTGGTGAGACCATTTCTGGGCTGGGGGGAATCCAGACTCTGTCACATGGGCAGAGGTCAGGAGACCTGCGCCAGCCAGACTCTTGTGTGGCCCTTCGGGACAGTGTGTCCCTTGAGGGGGGTAAGTGTGCCCCCCTGGAAGTCCTGGTGTGCCAGGCAATGGTTCAACCGCAGGGTGGTGACTCTGGGTTGAATGATCAGGTTCAGGGGGTAAACTCTGACCTGATGGGGGGTAAGTGTGCTCCCAAGGAAGTCCTGGTGTGCCAGGCAGTGGTTCAACCGCAGGGTGGTGACCCTAGGTTGGATGACCAGGTTCAGAGGGTAAACTCTGACCTGGTAGGGGGTAGGTATGCCCCCCAGGAAGTCTTGGTTTGCCAGGCAGTGATCCAGTCTGTGGGTACAGACCCTGGATTGGGAGGCCAGGTTAAGGGTGTCCCCCCTGACCTGGAGGAAGGGGCTACTGTTAACAGTGCCCCTACCATGTTGTCTTCTGGGGGGGCCACTCCTAGTTGGGTGGTTCAGGACCCCAGAAGAGAGGACCAGGGTCAGGTTAACATCCCTGACCTGGTGGAAGAGAGAGTGGTCAAAGGGTGCCAGGCACCTGGGGCTACCACCCCCCACTCTCCACAGTCACAGTGGTTAGAGAGGCCTGAGGTCGGGCTTTCATCCCTGACAGTTGTCTGGGGCCACTGTGGCTTGCTGTCCTGGTGGACAGAGTTGCCCCTGGGGGGGGGAGGACGAGAGTCACACCCCGGGGGTGGAGTGGGCAACACCACTGTGTTGGCCCTGGTGGTACTATCTGCCCATTGCAATACATCTGTGAGCAAAGCAAAGTTAGGTGTTGCACAGATGGTGTCTGTAGATGTGGAGAAGGGTTCCCCATGGGTTAGCTTAGTGGGCCCTGAGAGTATGGACAGAGGGATCCAACTGGAGTCAGGAAGGCGTAGAACTGGAACATGCCCCTGCTGTTGTGGGCCTGGGTCCCTGTTCTATCGCCCCAATCAGGGAAGTACATCAAGGTATTGATTGTTCTCCCCTGGCTTTAGGCTGGTAGGGGGTCGTGTTGGACTTTTGCTTATGCAGGGTCATCCCCAGTCTTTTTTGCCTCCTGCCTCCTAATTTTTCCGGACCTGTTGCTGTTGGCTTTTCAACTCTGAGCACTTTACCACTGCTAACCAGTGCTAAAGTGCATATGCTCTCCTGTTTAAATTGTATGTAAGTGGTTTATCCATGATTGGCATATTTGAATTACTAGTAAGTCCCTAGTAAGGTGCACTAGAGGTGCCAGGGCCTGTAAATCAAATGCTACTAGTGGGCCTGCAGCACTGGTTGTGCCACCCACATAAGTAGCTCTGTAATCATGTCTCAGACCTGCCACTGCAGTGTCTGTATGTGTATTTTTACACTGTAAATTCGACTTGGCAAGTGTACCCACTTGCCAGGCCTAAACCTTCCCTTTCCTTACATGTAAGGCACCCCTAAGGTAGGCCCTAGGTAGCCCCAAGGGCAGGGTGCAGTGTATGGATAAGGTAGGACATATAGTAATATGGTTTATATGTCCTGACAGTGAAAATACTGCCAATTTCGTTTTCACTGTTGCAAGGTCTGTCTCTCTCTCATAGGATAATATGGGGGCTACCTTTAAATATGATTAAAGTGTGGATTCCCCTAGAGAGTAGATGGACATGTGGAGTTTGGGATCCCTGAACTCACAATTTAAAAATACATCTTTTAGTAAAGTTGATTTTAAGATTGTGCGTGTGGAAATGCCACTTTTAGAAAGTGAGCAGTTTCTTGCTTAAACCATTCTGTGACTCTGCCTTGTTTGTGGATTCCCTGTCTGGGTCAGTTTGACAGTTGGGTTGTTTTTCACCTCACACCAGACAGTGACACAAAGGGAGCTGGGGTGTGATCTGCATTTCCTGATTAGCTATCTCTGCTAGGAGGGAGGGGTGGAGTGGTCACTCTCATCTGAAAGGACTGTGCCTGCCTCTGACAATGCTGTCTCCAGCCCCCTGGTGTGTGTCTGAGGCCTTGCCTGGGCAAGGCAGGATTTCACAAGAAGGTGTGAGTCCCCTTTGAAGGAAGGTGACTTCAAAGACTAAAATGGGTATAAGAAGGGCATCCAAACTTACAAACTTTAGAAACACTTCTGGAACCAAGAGGAACCTCTGCCTGGAGAAGAGCTGATAGCTGAGGAAAACGTGCTGCCCTGCCTGTGACTGTGCTTTGTGGAGCTTTCCTGCAGTGCTGCTTCTGCCAGAGTAAGAGGGCAAAGACTGGACTTTGTGTGCCTTCCATCTTGAAGAAGAAATCTCCAAGGGCTTGATGTAGAGCTTGCCTCCTGTTGTTGAAGTCTCAGGGATAGCAAAGACTTCTTCCTGCCAGCACCTGGAGTCTCTGGAGAGACCCCTACTCTGCTCTGTGGTGCCCTTCCAGTTCCTGGGACCCTGAAAGGAGAGGCTGGCAGCCTAAGGACAAAAATACACGCACCGAGCGCCGTGCGGAGAAAAGATCGACGCGAATCCGATCGCGGCTGAGAAAACGACGCGACGCCGGCTCCGCAGCTGAGAAACGACGCCGCAGGAAACGCGACCGGAGAATCGACGCCCGGAGCAGGAGAAACGACGCGCAGCATCGCTGACGAAGGCTGAGAGATCGCAACCTGCGCCGCGGGACTTTCGGACCGTCGCGTGGCTGGCTTTTTCGACGCGCATCGCCGTGCCGAGTTGTTCTCGACGCATATAACCGTGCAGGGTTATTTTCGAGGCACACCGCCCGTGCGGGGTTATTTTTGACGCAAACCAGGTAAATTTTCACGCTAGCAGCGCTAGTGTGGTGTTACAACTACCTAAAGACTCTTTTTATTTTAAACCTTTAAAAAATCATAACTTGACTTGTGTATGTTGGATTTTTGTCGTTTTGGTCTTGTTTTGTCTAGATAAATATTTCCTATTTTTCTAAACTGGTGTTGTGTCATTTTGTAGTGTTTTCATTAAGTTACTGTGTGTGTTGGTACAAATACTTTACGCCCAGCACTCTGAGGTTAAGCCTACTGCTCTGCCAAGCTACCAAGGGGGTAAGCAGGGGTTAGCTGAGGGTGATTCTCTTTTATCCTAACTAGAGTGAGGGTCCTTGCTTGAACAGGGGGTAACCTGACTGTCAACCAGAGACCCCATTTCTAACACCACCATTATCACTGTTTCAGTTAGCTCTTTGTTGGATGTTTCTCAGTCTACAAAAAACAGCCTTCCGATCCAGGAAGTCAAAGCCTTCAATGGATTGCTCTGTGTTTACATTTTGATGTCCACATTTGAATCCAGCAGGGTATTCAACCTATGGATGCCTGGTGTTTTCCCCTTCAGAGTGTGCGAGTCTCCACTTTCATTCTCTGTGCCGTCATTTGGACTAGTACAAATCTTAATGCGTCCGATGTCTTAATTTTGCTCTCAAATAAAAAAAAATTAAAAAATCGGAAATCCGTTGGATGCCACACCCGGCCCAGTTGTTGTGAAAATGGGGTTTTCTCTGGAGTGCTAGGCATGATTTATGGTTCCCAAAAGTGGAATGACTTAATATTTAGTAGGCACAGAGATTTAGGTTGCTCTTGATCTACCCTACAAGGTAAAGCTCTTGGTTAAGTCACAAGGAATAGAAGGGAGGGATTGCTATACTTGAAGTCTGAGGTGAAGAGCGCGTCTGGTGCCACAGAACCCGACCTCTTTGGAACCCTGAAAAAGGAAGGCACCTGCAGCATCGCAGGTGGGGGGAATATGTGAATCTGTACAGCCAGCAGACATTGCACAGATCGTGCCAGACAGCTGGGTCTGTCCCTTCTTTGTAGCTCTTTTGTGGCTGCTTTAGCAGTTGGCGTTCGAATGCAACTGACAGGATCCCAGAAAGAACTTGGAAAACAGACGGCGGAGATCTTGGCTCTCTGCCTGGGCAGAAAGAACTGCATATTAATATGTTCATTAATGCACCATTATAATTAACTCCAACGCCACACCGGCAATGCAGATGGAGTGCTACAGTGGGTGCATAGTTGAGGGAAACCCTAGCACAAGAGTAAGGAAGTGTCCAGGGCAACACTTAGCGTGCCCCAGAAAGGAGTGTTATCTGAGCTAAGTATTTCTTTGCATTACATAGTGACTTGGGATGAGAGAGTATTGGGTTTTAGTGCTGGCCCTCGGCCATGTGGGACCCAAGGCAAGGGTCATATTCTGATCCAGTAAAGGTCTATGAAGCATGGTGCCAGAAGCAAGAAGCATCTTGGGTCCTATGAAGGCCTCTGCAGCACAGCACTAAAGGCAAGTTATACCTTTAGGGCCAGTGCTGGCCCTGAGCTGTACACTTCCCTAGACAAGCATCATCTTTAGGACCGGTAGTAGACCCCATGATGTTCAATAGCTTTGCTCTCTGCCTGCACTTTTCTGTTGGATTTAGCTTGTCAGTAGGGCAGTGGGCAAACCCATGACGAAGGTGTTCTGTACCTGTGCTCTGCCATGGATTCACGTTGTGGGACAGCAGTTGTTAGATGCAGGAGTGATGATATAGGGCTAATACCTTCTCTTTGCTCTCTGTAATGTAGGCAGAGATGGGACAGTGGGCACTTGCAAACTTTCAACACCTCTCTGCTGTCCTGTCTGACATCTGATACGGGATACTGTAGGATAACAACCAGGCTCATAGATACAGCAATACCCAAGTGCAATCTTTCTTGCTCTCCATTCCACTGTGGGAAAGGAGAGTAGGCTTGAGAAGTGCCTAGGTGTTCCACCATTAGCTGCCGTGCCACTAAATGTAGAAATATGATCAAGAAATGAACCACAACTGTGTTTCTGTGTGCCCGTTCCTCTTTTAAATTATCTGCTTTGAATTTCAGTTGCACTGTGGCAGATAATTAACCTGAACACATTGCAGCGTTGTATTAGTCCTAGAGTCAAGCTCCAATTGTAGTTTTATGCATCTGAGCCAATTTAGACTAAACCTGTGTCTGTGCTCTACATTTGTGATGTCGGAGGCCTGGTGCGATAGAGGTGGAGTCGTCTGCATGGGATTTGGTAGGTTTCCCCAAGGCTAGTAGAGTAATTCCTTATTCTCATGGTACCCAACTTTACACCAGTGTCCATAAAGCTTCTGCATAAAACCCTGCAATGTACCTTCGATGCCAAAAGCTTGGAGTGGGGCAACTGGAAAATTGTAGCTTAATGGGGATTATTTATATGCCACATCCCAGAATCAGAATTGTTTCTTAGTGCTGAGTTAAGAGGTGCATATTGCTAAAAATATTTTCATTACATCGACCTCGGAATGATGAATTGCTGCGGTGGTCATGCCTAGACTGAGCTGATCTTGTTCAGAAATTAGAACAAAGGGAGTCAATGTCAACCAAAATCTTTGCAGCAGGTATTCTGGCTACTGAGAT
This sequence comes from Pleurodeles waltl, assembly GCF_031143425.1. Lineage (NCBI taxonomy): Eukaryota > Metazoa > Chordata > Amphibia > Caudata > Salamandridae > Pleurodeles > Pleurodeles waltl. The sequence goes on from NC_090446.1 coordinate 214,357,133, forward strand.
GCCTGAAAATGGTGCAATTTATAGAGCAGCTGGTGGTTAGATATGAAAACCGTGTCTGGGGGACGTTTACATCCACCCTGTCCCTGATCCTTGGGTTGCATTTATGTCTGTTACATTTCGAATGTTTTATGTGAAATTGTCATGTTATGCAAATCACTTGTGTTTTTTTTTTTTGACGCTTGCATACAAAGTTGTAAACACGTTTTACTTAAATTGTTTAACCTTTTCCTATTCAGGAAGGAAGTCTGTGGCCTTCAGAAAGCACAGTGTCCGGAAATGGAATAACAGAGGTAGGAAAATGTGTGTGTGTGTGTGTGTGTGTGCGTACGCCCCACAGTGCAGCAAAAATAATATAAGGAAAACACTTGTACTGCCTGTGTACAAAGCAGTGTTTCAGTCACAAATGCTCTGATTCAGAGTTAGTGACCAAAAAGCTTTTAGCAATGTACTAAACCTATTTTAGAAGTCTGTAACTTTTTACCGAGTCGATAAGAAATTGCAATTTGGATGGGGCGTGTTGTTTACCTCCCTTTCAGATAGCAATTCCTATCCATATGCATCAATTACTTAGGACTGGAATAGTGGCTGCAAATCAATAAAAGGTTACCCACCCTAGGGGTGGGATGGTAAACCATTCGCAAAAGGGAAGGGATCCCTTGAGAAATATTTCCCCTTTGTAAATGTTGAAGTTTGTTTTGGAGTAAGGAGTGATCCATGGGACCATTGCAAACTCTCAAACGTTCTTCTTTTTTTTTTTTTTTTTGAGTAAACATTTATTTTTCAAACGCAGCCTAATTTCTTTTAAGGAACACTGGCTGCATTTAAAACAGATTTTTTTTTTAAATTGAAATGGGTTTTCAGTCATGGCCTGCTGATCTCAGCAGACCACCATTCCTCTAATGGCATCCAATTATAGTTAGTTGTAATTTACAATATACCTCATTGATATTCATTAGGTACATTAGGTTCCGACCACTACAATGTGGATTTTTAAGAACAGACCTATTAGAACTTTGGGTCTGATTTCTATTTTGATGGATGGCCCTTTGATCCGCCATGGGGATGGGTGGTGTAAGTAATTTCGCCCCCATGGCGGAAGGACCACCTGCCAAATTTATAAATGACTGGCAAGCAGGTGCTCATTTATAACGCATTGGCAGGAACTACCACCACCACCACCACCACCACTGCGGTTCCTGTCAATGCATATCATCACTGTATGGTATAAGGCTGCATCAGCATGACTCAGCCCTGCACCAAACTGTTTGATTTTTTTTAAAAAAAATTTTTTAAAGAAAATCCTGCACAGGACCTTCTTTTTGAAAATAAATAAATAATGCTCCCCTCGCCATGGTATAACAAAAAATGTTTTGATCCCTTGGGGGAAGGATATGAATTAACTTCACCTGCAGTGCTGCTGAACTACCATTCAAAGCACTTAACCTGATTAAATCAGCGCTGAACATCCTTAACTTTAACATAGGACCATGCCACCAAGTTTTAAAAAGAACTTTAAACACTTGTCTCATTTTCATGGAATGATCTAAGACCTTTCTGAAACCATTAGAGGGCAAAGTTAAAAAAAAAGTGGTATTATTAACAACACACCAGGGCTACATGGAATGGAAGTCGAATTGGTATAGTTTTATTGTTAACACGACTGGGATGTGTCTGAGTTCAATCAAATAGGGGTGTTTCCTACTTCCGTATTCTGTCCTGATGATGACCCGCCTGAATTAATTTCTTTGATTAGGTCTGACACGCTGACATTGTATTAGAAATTGTGGATTGACTTTTGAAAAATTCAGCAGGCTCAAAGTACCTATGGTTATAGGTGCTTATTTGAGACCTCATGCTTTTAACCCACAGTTTGGTTTTAGTTTTTATGTAAATAGCACTGCAACACTTATACTAACACATCATTCACTCACACTGCGCCGTTATACAGGAGAACCTCGATTACTTTACTTTAAATTGTTGAATTTAAGTATGTAATATATTACTCACAGACCTCATCGGTACAGAAAGTTCTTTATGGTACAACCACTGTTGTGGAGGTTAATTTATATTCTTTCCCCGAGGGACCAAAACATTTTTTGTTATACCATGCTGAGGGGAGCATTATTTATTTATTTATTTATTTATTTAGTTTCAAAAGGAAAATCCTATGCAGGACTTTCTTTTTGAAAACAAAAAAAAATAAAACTGGTGCAGGGCTGAGTCATGCTGACACAGCCTTATACCACACGGCATATAAATTTGGCGGCGGCCCATTATGTTGGCAGTATCTATACTCCGTTGCGACAAAGTATACATACTACCAACATATAAATCAGACCTTTAGTCCAGTTCTTAAAAATCTTCACTGGTCACAAAAATACTAATTGCAGTTTGGAACCCAATATACATCTGGGCCTGCAAGTGGAAAATAAGCCCATTAATCATTGGTAAATGTCCGGAATCAAACATGATATGATTTGCATCAAAGCACTTGCTCATATTTACATGCTGAAGTGTTATGCAATGATTTACTTTTAGAAGCAGTGCACACAAGACCGATCAGTGCCACACTTTCATATGCCTATATAATGTAGGATTTTGCTGCTGGATAACCAACCCAGTGGTTTACCTGTGGATGCATGATATTGTCATGTGGTGAGCTCTTTGGTAGTGCATCCTGTTTCTCGGTTCTCAACTGACAGGTTACTGTCCTTCCTTCAGTATAAATCCTGTTATTTTAGGTAACCCGCATGTGTATAGCACTCATGACCATCTCCACTGCACCTGGATCTCGAGACTGGGAAAGACATTAGTTCATTCTGGTGATGGATGTGAGAGATGACTAGGGGATGGTCAGTGTTTGGTTTAGAAATGGTTTGTGTAGATTAATGTGGCAGTAGGCTGAGTTTGATCTTTGGAGAGACTTATGTAGTTGAGCACATGTACCAAAGAACTCTTTATATTGACTGTGTTAGGCGATCGGTTGTCCATTGCTCAGCCACAGTAGGGTGTACTCGGACTATGTATCTCAGCCAAGGTAGGTACTTATGATGAAATGTCAGCATAGGGAGTCATGTTTATACCAGATTTAAAGGAGTGGTGCTATGGCGTACGTTACTGTGGTGCACAACAGTGCTCTTAGTTTGGCAACACAGTTGAATTTACACTACTCCGGACTATTGTGGGTTAGCTCATCCGCTAACTTTAATCTTCCAGTGCAAGAACTAGGGCGCCTCACTGGGACTGTGTGTGGGGAAAATCCTTGCCATAGGTTTGAATTCTGTGACTGCTGCAAAACCACTACTTTAGTTTATACACAGAGGTCAACATGTCTGCCAAGCCCTGGTTTGGCTGCGCTCCTATTTGTTCTTTGGTCTGTTGGATTTCGTTATGGGCAGACTTCCCTTATAACTCCCTCTTTTTCTGTTTCCAGCAGCACATTTACACCCCGCGACCGTCGGACCGACTTGCAGTCCCATCCTTTTTGCAGAGGGATCGCTTTAGTCGATTTCAGCCGACTTATCCTTACATCCAGCATGAGATCGATCTTCCACCTACCATCTCCCTATCGGATGGCGAAGAGCCTCCTCCATACCAAGGCCCCTGCACCCTACAGCTCCGGGACCCAGAGCAACAAATGGAACTCAACCGAGAGTCGGTGCGGGCCCCGCCCAACAGAACCATATATGACAGTGATTTAATTGATACCTCTCTGTTTGGCGGGCCATGCCCTCCCAGCAGTAACTCTGGCATCAGTGCCACTTGCTACAGCAGCAATGGGAGGATGGAGGGGCCCCCACCCACTTACAGCGAGGTCATAGGTCACTATCCTGGATCTACGTTTTACCAGCACCAGCAGAACAATGGAACGCCCTCCATTTTGGAGGCAGGCAGGTTCCACACACAAATCAATGGCCTTGAGAGCACAATTGCACGGAACAAAGACAAAGAAAAGCAAAAAGGGCATCCATTTTAGAGTTTCAAACGTTTTAAACACTCTGCACTTCTAATTTACAAAAACATAATTGGGGAGATGGAGAGAAGGTCGAGTAAGACTTTCTTTCTATGTTTTCCATGTATAAATATTTACTTGTTATGTCTGGTCTGACTGCACAAGCCAATAAGCTTGCAACACGTTTTATGTTGAGCTGTGTCTTGAAGTCCTTATATTACGATAGTCTTTGTTTGTTCCTTTTGTTATTTTTTAGTTGAGCCGTGTGTGAATGCTTTTTTCGTTTTATTGTGATATTTCACTTAACTTTAAAGAAAATAACTATTTGCACAAAAACCTTCTGTTTAAAATATCTGCAATATATAAATATAAATATATATATAAAATAAGAGATGAACTGTAAGTGTGAGGGCTGGGGTATTTTTGTATTAGAAGAGGCCTATAAAACGTTTTTCGTTTTGATGTTTCCAGAGCTTGAAAAGAAATAACGGCAAATCGTTTGAGTGCCAACTCAAAAACAAGTGTGTTAAGTTGTAAAAAAAAAAAAAAAAAAAAAAAAGCAGGGGTTTAGAGTTATTTATATAAATGTCGAAATTTTGCACTATTTTCTAATATTACTATGTCAGTGCTTGAGTCGAAGGCCTCTATCACGTCTGCCACAACCTGTAATGGGGGAGAGGATAACTCAAGCTGAAATGTTGGATGTGTGCACACAATGGTAACACAGCAGCCCTCGAAGAAATATCGACATGGGAGTATATTTATATGCAAATTGTTCGTGCCCATGAGTCACCAAAACCCCATCCCCCTTTTTAATTTCGTTATGAGATTAACTCACCAGAATTTGTTTGTTAAACATTCCCCTTGAATACAAAACACTACAACGTGTTTGGGACGTTCTGCTATCACAACATTTTAAAAAAACAGTCAAGTGTGTGGTTTTTTTTTTTCTTCATTTGGAGGGGCTGATAGAGTGACAAAAGTGCTACCCTAATCAACCACGTTTTGTGGTATACTTTGTTTGGCCTTACCCATGTCATGGGATACAAGTTGTGTGGTTCACAAGGAAAAATCAATCCTTGTGTTGGAATGGTGGTATTGATGAAGCGCTGTTGAAGGAGGTTTATAAGGGATAGGGACACATGCTTGCTCCGGACCAAGACACCACAACAAAGTCTGTCTTCCTTGTTTTCGGCGCAGTGCATTATGGTACCTTTCACCTTCGTTTTTTCCACAGCGAATCATAATTGCAGTTTTCTTGGAATGCCTAGGTGAAAGGCATGAAAACACAGGCTCTGGTGTCTGTGGCCTCGAGCACCTTTGCCCAAATTCCCTATTTTCTAAAATGTTTCCTCCTGCTGTGTGTGTGTAACTGGGTTGGAGGAAGAGTTCTGAAATCAGCATCCCACGTCTGCTTTTAATTATTGTTGGTGTTTCTTGAAAGACAGTAACGCATACATCTTTAGTTGTTCAAATTGTTTTTCTTATGATTAAACAAATTCCAACATCTTGTGATTGGAAACAAATATTCAGCCAGATTTTACAACTTTGTGTTTCCTGCTGTTTTGGGTGGTTAAGGAGTCGTTTTTTGGGGGTTGAGAAGTTTGAAAACTGATTTTTTTTTTTTTTAAACAAAACTTGAAAGTTGCCCTGTGAATCTGGTTTGTGTGTTTGCTTCTTGGTCTAATACATGACTAAAGAATGCGACATATGGATCAAAATTGTTTCCTGAAAATTCTTCCCAGAAAATGATCCCTCCTAAATCTTCCCTTTGAGCTGTGCGAATAATGTGATTTGAAGATGAGGGGTTTGTGAAGTTTCGCAATTGTACCCACTGGCAATGGACTCAGAAAATGACATCTTGAGGGACTGAGTGCCGCTTGAAGAACCTTTGGCATACTTAACACCATCAACCCTGGGGCCAAAGACCACTTTTCAAAAAAAGCAAACAGAATTCATTTTTTAAATCTCTTTCCATCCCTAAGTGATAATGTCGCCCTTCCATTATAATCTGATCAGAAGCAATATCTGTATTGCAGTTACTGCCTACTGCTTTCACAGACAACTCTATCACAGCAAAGAGCTGTGTGTATGACCCTGAGGGAGGTACGTCCATATTTGTCGTGGGTGCAGCACTTGTTTTTTAGTGCACCCTTCAAATGCACCACAGATTTATCACAGTTCCCCTGCCACCAAAGTAGAGTACCAAAGTGGGGTTTCAGAAATTGATCTGTGGATTTTCAACCACATATCTATTTATCTATATACATGTATTTTCTGGAGACATGCATAAACTTTCTTGGTCTTTTTAGCACTGCGGAACATAATCTGAAATAAAAAATAGTTTTCCTAGAGAATCTCTAGAATGGTCCAGAATCTCTGAGGAATATCTCTTGGGTATTTTTGTGATTATTGCTCATACAAAATCGAGTTCATATGAAAATGTCTAATCTGGTGGTTGCAGTACTTGACTGTAGGGAGGAGAGATGTGATAGGTTTCCTCATGCAGGTGGTAACAAGGCAGTAAATAACATGGGAGACTGGGAGAGTGTACCACATATGGGTAGCAATGTACATATAAAGACAAAAAGAAAGGAATGGAGCATACTTTTTCGCTGGGTGCAGTAGATATAGGTTGATGGATATCATGCCATTCACTGTTACTAGCTTTAGGCAGCATTGCTTTCAAAAAGGTCACTTCTTGCCGTATTCAAATTTGGATAACCATTTATTTGGGAGCTTTGGTGATCCCCTATGGCTGATTCTTCATGGTGGATGAATCATCTGATAAATAGCACAGCATTTCTGCATATGGACAAGCAAACAGAAACCCGCTTCATTGGAGCTGGATAAGTGTGCAGACAGTGTTGCATTACATCTTGGCACCTTTTGTCAATTCCTCCCAGATGACTCGTTTCTAGTCAATAAATACTTATAAGCAATACTGATTAAAACGTGAGGCTTTTGAGTTGCTTCACTCAGCCTGAGCTAGAGAAGCTCTGCAACCAAGAAACCTTTTTTTTTTTTTAATTTAACAGTGGCTTTTTATGCTGTGCATGGGTCATTGCAAATTGCACGGTTCAGCACAAAAAAGAAAGTAATAATGAAAATGAGGATGAAGGTGTTTTTTTTATACAAACACTAGGTGGCGCTTTAAGAATATCACCTACTAAGAGTTCATCATTTTGGTTACCAAGATGTAGTCTAGCTAGACTTCTTAGTTTCAACCGCATAACTTCGATCAGTGCTGTGCTATACAGTTATTCGCACAGTCTCAAAATCCCCCTCTCTTCACCCACAACTAACCACTCTTGTTACCCTGAGAATGCGATGAGACCTGTTTGTCTGAATCCAGTGCTCCACCCTACTCTTGTTTATAATTTAACATAGGGTCATTAAATCGCCTGGCGCCTTTGTGGGTGCATGTGTGAGGAAAGTTGTCGACCTGCTTTTCCCTTACGCTATGTTGCAGTTACTGTAGTCGTCAAGTACTTGGTGTGGCTGGACTGGTTTGTCACAAAGAACATATAGGTAGACTTGCCAAACTAAAGGTTTCATGTTCTGCCAAACGAGAATAAGAATGGGTGACTTTGACCATGATGGTCAGTAAAGACGTATAGGCCCTGATTACGACCTTGGCGTATGTGATACTACGTCACAAACATGACAGACGTCCTTCGTATTACAAGCCCCATTGTATCCTATGGAACTTGTAAAGCGTCGGGCAGGATAACCATCAAGTTTGTGACGGAGTATCCCGTCCGCCAAGGTTGTAATCAGGCCCATAGTCCCTGAATCCACATTGACTGATTCAGGTACTATGCATATTTACATCTCTTTAAATAGTTTACTGCCATGACTGTCTGTACTATAGTGCTGCCATTAATGAGTTATAAAGGCAATAACTATTGTTTTTAAAGAAGTTTTCTATCACTTGAAAATGTAAAATAAACATATGAGAATACCATGAAGTCCTCCTGGATCACTAAGGTGGTATTTGTACAAGTGAAAAGGTGGCGACAGGTGCACTTGAAGTTTCACTGTTTTACCAGTCTGCTTTAATGGCTCCTCACGGGCCACGTTGTTCAGAATCCGGGGGCTAGTCAGTACTCTAAAAAGCATTGCCCACAATGAGAATAACTTTTAGAATCTTTAAGGTTTGACTTTATAAGAGGGAAAAGATATATCTCCAGATCCTTGACGAAGAGAAACATCTGAACAAGGTGAAATTCACTTTTTTCTGTTCATGAAACTACTTTCTGTGACTTGTCTACTTAGTGCCTTATTAAAGAAACAGTAAGGTAGATGATATAACGCCCATCTTGAAGAGGGAAGCGGATGACATACTCCCTATTGGAAGGAGAGAGGGGAAAACAATGCTGCAAGGACGTTCTGTGCTCCCAGGTCCACACCCTCCCAGTTGTCGGCCATCTTAGCCCTAGAGTGTATTGAGTTTGCTAAAAGGGGTACTGTTTCTTTAAAACTTCCTCTCCGGTCTGCCCTAGCCAAGTAAATGTGCCTAGCCTTGTAAGGTGCTCCCCTTTATCGCCATTCATGCTCTTTGACTGTTTTGTGAGGTGCTGTGTGTATCTTGAAGACATTAATGTCCGTGATTCCTTATAAGTAGAACAACATGTTGAGTTTATTGTCGTACAGTGAGACTACAAAGGAAAGTAAAAACTGATATATAAATTCTGCCCTTTTGAGAAGGAACGTGGAACTGTGCTGAAAACAAATGACAGCTCAAAGCTTATTTATTAATTTATTTATTTTGAATTCCACTGCACGGAGGAGCGCACCAGTAACTCTTAGATCTAGCTACCGAGATTTGGGCTGCAGAGCCATTTATGCTACATCGTCATATAAAGATGAACCGTAGCGCCCGTTTTTTGTGGATTTTTTTTTTGTCGTGTTGGATGCTTTTTGGTTAACGCCGAAACAGTGTCTCCTTCGTAGGTTTTTGATGCACCATAATTTGTGCCAAATGAACTTTAACTAATGCTGAACAAGTTACAAAAGGTTAACTCTGCCCACCGGGGGAGAGATTAAGTGTACTGTGGGAGAGGTAAGGCCTTACCCGGCCTGAGCCTCGGGCGCCTGTGAAAGTAAAATGGCGCGTTCTGGGCTCACCACAGCTGCGCCATTGTTTATATTTAAGTAACAGGATATGTCTGTTATGGCTACAGGAGTGTCGGCTTCCGAACATTTTCGCCGTGCTTATGTTCTTCAGGCTTTTTGAGGAAGAGAATCACATATTTCACCAAATGTCACAGTCTGCTTTTCAGCGCCGTAAATAAGGCTTGAACGAGTAGGAGGCAGATTAAAGCCCTTTTTCTTTTCACATATATATGAGATTAGCATACAGGAAAGGAGGATTTTTTTTTTTACTACATGTGGCTTGAGTTAAGCCGCTCACATAGCCATTTGATAGCGATCACTTCGCATTCCATGTACTGAATTCTCTGGGTGTCAATGTAATGTTTTTACGCAGCCATCCTCGATGACCCTAATGCTGTTAGCTTCATTGTGTGTTCTGCCAATCATCTCTTTTTACTGGTGTTGAAATGGTGGTTGACATGCCACTGCTAAAACCACCTGAAAGTGCCTTGGACTACATTCAGAATTATCCGAACTGCTCATTGCATGTGCTATACATGTTGTAACAACAGCCCTTATCTAATGTAGTAGCGAAAACTACTCCAATTTAAATTTTTATGGTCGAGTGCAAAGCGCTTTGTCCTTGCTGTAATCTCCCTATTGGATTGTAACCATGCCCACTGCACGCCCATGAGTTTGGTTGGTTTGTGGGCTTCCCTTTTAAAATTCACTTGCTTTCATCAGTGGAAGGCAGGCATATATCATGCTTTTTCCAGTGTTTAGCCCTCCTCGAGCGCACCGGCCAACTACTGAAAACATACTGGACTCTGTGTTTTCCGTAGGGCTTCTGGACTACTTTTTTTCTATTTATTTCCTACGCAGCGCGATCTCGCAGTAGCCGAGCGCTTTGCATCACATCGACCCTGTTAGATGGAAAATTGCATTTTTGCCGAAAATATGTTTGACCGCGAGCGAACTTCTGTTTTACTTTTTATTTTCAATTTATGTGGCAAGAAATGTCCAGTTCGGAATTTACAACACGAATAGCTCTTACTCGAGCAAATACGAGACCCATTGCATTGCAAAGGCTTGTTCTGTTTTGCTGTAGGAATGCAAGTGCTCCCACTCCACTGACGGTGGCCTTCAAGCCCTTTTTTAGATAACCTGAGAATATCTGGGATTTGTTGGCGCACAATGTGTTCTGTAAGCAAGTGTTACAGTATGTTTTTTTCTCCTGTTAATAGTTCCACAACTTTTGACATGAGCTGTGTGTTATATATTTTTCACTGGTGGTTGAGGTTTAAATGATTTGATTGTGCTTTTGCTATTTTATGTCTGCCACTGTCATCTGCTAATTTTTACAGATGCCTTGTTTTTAGACACCATGTTCTATGCTGACACGTGTTTCGCTTATACAGAATAAGAGTGCTGACTCCTGAACATTTCCCTTCGGACAGATTTGATTGGTACATAAAGCCCTATCCTTGGAGGAAGAAACCTTTGGATATGTAACTTCAGAAAGATACAAATACTTAATAGTCACCCCCTGGGACCAGATTGTTAAAAAAACATTTCGGAGTGGTGTTCAGTCTTTTTTTTTTTTTTTGCAAGGCTGTGCACTAAGACTCCTTAGCTCTTAGCAATCCATTAAAAAACAGTATTTTTTAACTCAAAATCTTGTCAAATGGAGGCATTTCTCCGAAGTTAGAATAATAGCAGCCTGTCTGCCATTTTCACCATCGGAATGGCATAGCAATGGGCATGTTCATCCCCTTGGTCAAAACCGTGACACTGCCACACCTCTAGAGTGCTGTGATGCTGCAGTGTGCCTGATGGTCATGAGTACACAATGTTGGATTATTATCTGAGAAATCAACAGTTGATCTACTCGTGATAATTAAACGTGTTGTCTCGAAACATGGCAGTATTTGGCGACAGTGTCCCCTTTTTCTCTGCATATTCAGCCATAGTCTGTGGACCTGCTTTGAGTTAGTGTTCAGTAGCCCACATGCACTTATGGAACTCCTCCACTTGGGTTCACCTGGTTGCACCCTCACCACGCTCAGTTGAGGTTTGCCATTTGTGGCTATACAGCTTTTACCCATTTGTCTGGATACATTATTTGTGGAAATGAGGGGCATTACCTACTGCTGTGAGTGTAAGCACTGAGAGGCAATTTGATTTAAGCTTTCCATTAAAGTTCCTAGCCCCAAGATGCTTGATTCTGCAAACCGGGCAATTGAATTAAGAAATCTGATATCTGTGTTTTATCTTTCTTCCTCAACTTTATATTGGCGAAAATTATTTTTCCTTATGGAGAGTTTTAATAGTGAATTCTTGAACGAAAAAACTTGTTGGGAGCTACCATTTCGAGGCATTAAAGTGTGTGCTGAATGCCACATACTCTCTTACATTGCTAGTGATTTCAGCTGGTGGACTAATTCCATCCCCGGGGAAGCCATGAAAGGCTCACTGAGGAAAAGCATTTGAAAGAGTGCCTGCCATCGAAAGTCATTTAGATGTTTTGCATTGTTGGTGCAATAGTTTTACTCTTCTGCCCACTTCCTGTTGCTTAAGGATATATCTGTTTGGTTGCTATAAAAGTCTTGATCTTCCAGACTCCTGAGGTCTCGAGCTTTGCTGGGTGTCTCAGCAATCAAACCAGAATTTCTATCTTTGCTGTTTAGAAGGGATTCAGAGCTAATAAATAATAAAAAAAAAACATAAGAGTCTCACACTTCGAAGTCATCATCGTTATCTATTAAAACATCATCTTTTGGTTTAAATAATCAAACATGCATATTTGATCTTGCCCTCTTCTTCCTGATGACTTGGAAATACACACTTCTCAATTTTGCAAACGTTCTTTGTGGCTCATGACCGACAGGCAAGCTGCACTCTGACCTCAGAGAGTTACTTTGATTGACCTACAAGAAACACGTGAATTCGATTTGATTTTTATGTTTAGACAACACACACATTGAGGCAGTTTAAAATGGGAAAAGGAGAACTTCAGGTGTCAGTTCTGATGGGGAAATAGATCACATTTCCTAATAAGCAGTTGTGCAGCTCAGTGTCACTTAGTCTACTTAAATTCAAAGTGGAGAGTTGTTTGGAAGTCACTTAGGTGAATGTGAACAGGCAGGTATCGCATGGTCAGGGACTTACCTTTCTCATTTTACTGTCGGCCTGGCTTTCTGCTGTTCTTGCCTCGTTTGAGCATAAAGGACTTTGTGGGTGAAACAGTCTAAACAACAACACAGCTGCTGGGCTGCAAAATGTGATGCTTTGTTCTTTCTATAAGAAAGCCCTCTCCAGACTTGGGATCAGATTGTGCTGATTCTGCTCAGTTCCCAGTTTTTGGTGACCTTGAGAGTCGCAGAAGACTCTGTACACCTCTAAGGACGTCTTTGTGTCTGCCAAATGCATACTTGATCCCTTTTTGTATCAGTACAGTCTTAATACCTCTTTTGAAAGCAACCTCTTTTAGATCTTCAACGCTGCTCCTTATATTTTTACTTTGGAGATGAAATGACGGCCAACCTTCTCAGAGTAAGACCTTTGCATTTCAGGGGAAAAAAAGTGTCAATGACATAGGTGCAATTTCCAAATCCGTTTGTTATTATCGTGGCTGCTTCTGATAGATATTTCCATCTGCGCAAAGATGCTGTTTTTTAAGTAAAGTGTGAAGAAAAAGCATAGAACAAAATTTTTTAAACAGAATTGAGCTGCATATAGAAGTGCTTTTGGGATAAAAGGTACAATGACTAAAGGGCCAGCAGTGAATGTGTGGTATTTTGGATGGAATCACAGAAACTCTAACAGCTTGCAAGACATTATTATCACTTTGGTGAACAAATGCGAACTTCATTATCATGCGCAACAAATTCAGTCACTTCTAGATGCCTCAGGCCTGAAATCCTTACCCACAGTGAGCTGTCTCTACATCAACACATTAAAACGTCCTATTTTTCTTGCCCATCAACGTGAAAAAATGAATATTCAAAGCTGCATGGAAGATATCTCTTACTCTGCACTGAAATTCTCAAAATTGAAAGCTAGAAATTTTCCATAAGCTGCTTTTCTGCAACATAGCCCAATATACAACGTTTATAGCTCAAAACAAAAAAGGACAGTTGTCTGGAAATTGCACAATATGTGGCAAGATACTGTCCCTGAGTAATTTTCTGAGTGGGTAAATGACTTTGCATCCTCTTGTCTCACTTTCTGTGTGCTCATCCGAGGGAACGGCTTTGAAAATCCCCCACCCCCACCCCCACCCACTCTTCCTCCTAACTGAGCTGTCGATTTTTATCATTTTGCTGCACAGTTCCAAAATATGTCAGTGGAAATTCTTGGGTACTGTTGGACTAGGGAATGGTAGCAGTGGCAACTCCTAAGATGCAATTGGCCTCTTAGGGGTGTATCCATCACAGTGGCTTTAAGAATGATGTTAACCACCGAGGCCAAAGAAGGGAAAACATGGGGAGAATTTGACCAAGTGTGGCCATTCTGTTACTGCCACAACCCCAGCCCAAGCGCTGTTGTATTCCAGGTGAGTGGAACGTCTAGTGTACGTGATTCATAAGATAGGGTGTTTGTATATAAAAAAAAAAAAAATGATCATAGAAATGGGACGGGCCAAATTGTGTCCCCTTGAGAAAGCTATGTTTACTTATGTAGTGCATTGTTTCCTGCAAATTTGTGTTTTTTTCTGTGGGAAGTGGAACGAATGGCTCTCTGGCGAGGGTGTTTTTTGTACGTGTCTGACTAAAGATTACTGAATTGCACTATATGCCACGGATATCAATATCACGGAAGAAGAAGAATAAAAGCCCAATATTTTTACTAAGTGATATAAATTGATCCCAATATTTGTGAGGAGCCACTTAAGAAGCAAGAATTAAAAAATTGATTTTTATTCCCTTCTGCCTATATGACTTGTATATCTGGGCACTCCTTTTTTATATGTAAAAATAAATCTGTAGAAAATTAGAAACAATTACGCAAATACAATGTTTTCCAGGCGCTATGGTTCAAAGTCTGCTGTACTGTAGTTGTCACTTGGAACAACCTTGTAGTCCTGATTTGCTTGCTTTATAGCCACATTTCATAGTTTCAATGTTCTCGAACACTCAGATCGCATCGCTTTGGCTTGGAGTTCGTGATCAGCAGTCCTGTATCCCAAGTTCTGTTCGAGATTATGTAATACTATTTACAGCACATTCAATGCAGTACTTATCTATATTTTGCAAACTTTGGTATAACTATGTACTCTGATGCCAAGTTACGGAGAAATCTCTTGTAAGCGCTTACTGTGCAAAAGTAACCGATCGTGGCGACTATATGTTCATTCGAAGAGCTGCAATACTTATAATAAATTTTACAACACTTTGGAAAGGTGTTTACACTTTTCTTTCGCTTTGTGATACAAATTGTAAAAGTGGAGAAGCATCCATGTCTTTTGGAAGCACTTTCTGAAATTTTGATGTATTTTTTAAGCAATTGATGTAGTTTCCAAATCACTGCTTTGCTAAGTGGCCGTGCGACAGGCCAGATTTATAGAATGTACACTGTGGTGCTCCTCTTGATGATATAGTATTTTAAACACCAGGTGTATTTGCATGCTGTATTGCTTTCCGCAGCAGAATACTTTGTATTTCTATGTACGCAAATCTGTCTATGTATCACGTAGCTCTTCTGTGACCTGGTCCGTGTGAGATTATAATCCATTACTTCTTTTCATAAGTACTCTATTTTGGAAATCCTCACATGCGGCTTTAGAGCTCTCCCAGCTCTCTCGCCTCTTCGGGTGTCACAGGGTACAGTGGGCGATGAGGTGTGGCTGGGTAGCTGGAGCTTCTCCCCCATGGCAAGCGTGGAAAATGGTTCGCTTTGTTTATGAGTGTTTTCTAATGAAGTTGTTCTTCCACAAGATGGCAGGCAGTTTTTTGAAAAAAAAAATGGTCTCTGAAAGGCTGCGCAAGTGGATGTGTGATAATTTTTTAAAGTATTTTAAGAGGTGGGGTGGGGGTTGGCCCCTAAATTATTGCACCTTCCAACGATTTTTTTTTTCGTAGTGATGTCAGTCCTTAAGTGTAATCGAAACAAGGGGGTGTGCTGGAATTCCAAAAACAATTCAATTCAAGCATAAGCAGTTGTTCTACCAGCCTTAGTTATTTATTGTGGCACATTTTCTCGCACTTTCCACTGCATTGTCACCTGGAGCACCCTTTTGCTTTGTTTTGGTTTTGACAGATCAGTCCGGTCATATCCTGCTTACCGGAGGGGTAACTAACTGTGTATGCATATGAATAAAATTATGGATGTTTTAATGAACACAGAAGCAATCATATACATGTCTTTTTTGTTTAAGCTATTCTGTTGTGCATCCCATTACAATATTATTCTTTGTCCACGTTTCTTCTCCTGGTAGAACAACTGTTTATGGTCAGTCTTTCAGTGGCTTTGTTGAAGAGTTTGCCAGCGGTCTCAGAACTGTACATCCAAAATTGTGGAAACTAGAAATGGAATGCAGTCTCACACGGATCACCTTGCACCGCTGAGCTACGAATATATGCCTGCATATGCACAGGCACATATAATGTGTGGCCAAAAAGGTGTTGCAGCTTTAGTTTGTTCCGAAGCATTCCTTATGACCTACATTATAGAACTAGTATATCGGGCACGGGTGATCCTGCCTTCCCTTGGCCGCACTGACGCACACTTTGCTCAGTTTCCTTTTAATGTTGTAGACACCAATGAAGACTCTGAACTGTTTCATCTGACGATTAAAGTCATAAGCACAGTAACCAGTTTGTTTGTGTGTTTTGTTCCTTTCTCTGGGGCTGCTTTTACATTATCTATCTATCTATCTATCTCTGTCCATATGTCCATTTATAGATAATGTGAAGTGTTTGGTGTTAGTGCACTAAGAAACTCAACCAGAACAAACATTTTAACATGATTATAAAACTTAAAAATATTAAACACAAAACACAATTTTCTAAAATTTAAAAATATTTCTATCTAAAATAGCCTGAGCACTTTGCTCCCCTCTATTGTTTGTTCGAAGGACTTCCTGTTTCATGGTGGCTGAACAGTAATAAAAAAGCTGAGGATGGGATTCTTAAATTGGTGTGGGCCACATTTCTGTCCACGGTGTTTAGGTCGAGCGAGCAACCGCGTTGACCTGTTTTAAGTATTGTGGGCTTTTAACCACGCCCACCTCATGCCTATCACTTTTACTTGTTCGTGGGATTGCCCTTCAAAGATCCCTTGATGTCATTTGTAATCGATTTACGTTTGTCCTGCCTTGGGATGGTTTTGTTACTGCCTTGCAGACTGACCCTGTTATATGGATAATTACACAATTGCTGATATACTTAAGTGTGGGTGATTTTTTTTTTCTTTTGTCCCTCCCCTTCGTGTTCCACGGCAGCAATGACCCTCACAGTGCTCATAGCGCCAACATCACAATCTCCATCAGTGGTAATGGAGCGTTGGTCACATTGTTCATACGGTTACCTAATCAGAGTAATTTCTTTAGGCTCTTTCCTTCACCCTCCGTAGCTTTCCCGAAAACACATATAATTGATAAATGCTTTACTAAAAAACCCAGAAATCCACAACGCAACTATCCCGACACAGCAGGAGAGCGGATACTACAGTATTTGTTGCGCTCGGGAAAATATGTCTCATAATGCTTTACAAGCATTCTTTTACAAAACATTTTTACCCATAACTTTGCCTGTGGTAGTCCTAGGACAATTGGACCACCACCAAATGTTCAGCATGGCACACTCTTTCTGTTTAAGTCCTCTATGGGTCCCCACAGTAGGTTAGTAGGGACCCCAAAATAATAATCCCTCCCACCATTCTGTCCTTTTTTAAGCTCTCTTATGGCTGAACCCTTTGTTTTAAAACTTAGAGTAATTTGTGTTCTAAAGGCCTTAGTATTGCAGTAGGCCTGAAAATGTGTAAGGCACTACGCCCTCTAGGGGCTAAATATATGGTCACTCTACATTACTTCGTGCCATTCTATTTTCAGGCGGTTATGCTCTCTAGGGGCTAATTATATGATTATATGACCATGTTTCTTACAAATTATATTTTTATTGTGGGATCCTCTAGGAGCTGTTCTGAGCTTTAAAGTCAACATACTACAATATTTGCTGTACCCAGGCGTCCCAAAATGCTTTGCAGGGCTTACTTTTACAAAACATTTTTGCTCATAACTCAGCCTCTGGTGGTCCTAGGGCAGTGGGACCACCACAGCCTGCTCTTTCTGTCTACATCATCTCTGGGTCCCAAGACTAGGTTAGTGGGGACCCCAAGATAATAACCCCTCCCTCCATTCAGTATCTTTTTAACCTCTCTCATGGTTGGAACTTTTGTTTGAGAGTAGATTATGTTTTAAGGGTCTTGTTTGTAATATCATTGCCTGCTAACCTTGAAAATGTGTAATGCACTAAGCCCTCTAGGGGCTAAATAGATGGATACACTGCAATACTGCCAGTCATTTTCTTTTCATGTGGTTATGCCCTCTAGGGGCTAACTATATAGTAACATGACTATGGGCCATATGTAGGAACACATCTTCCCATAGACACAAAATGGGTAAAACCCTTTGCTACATCTGGCCCTATGTTTCTTAGAAGTGCTATTGTCATTAGGGGTGTCCTCTAGGGGCTGTTCTGAGCATTAAGGTCTAATGCCAAACGTTTATTTCTGCTAAAGGTTTTTATTGGGTTTATATGATAATTATATATGTTTTATTATGACCATGATTCAGTCCATGATTCATTATTCATGATTCAGGCCAATTTAACATCCTTATTACACTATGACTGTTTAAACACTCTTGAAATGTTTGGATGACCCTTCTAGTTTATTTCTCTCGTTAAACCTTAGTGACTGTCTTGTTTTGGGAGTTGTTAGCTAGCCGGCAACTCTGATGGTATTGTATTTTGTGCCATTATTGTATTTTGTGACTGTTTTTAACTTGTGCCTTTACTTTTTGTGCCTTGTTTTCCTGGTTTTCGCCCCTTGGGCGCTCCCCCTTGCCGATCTCTCCCTGCCGCTGCCTCCCTGCGGCCCGCCCCCCTTGCGCCCCCATTCGCCGCTCCCTCCAGCCTCCCAGCTGCTCCTCCCTCCCCCCTCCCTTCTTAATGGCGTGCGCCAGAGGCAAGCCAGTCTGCGCCCGTCCGCGCCTGGACCACGCCCAGCGCCACCCCCCCTGGTCCACACGCCCCCCGCACCACCAGCCTTCGCTACTCGGCCAGCGAACTCCTCGCCCTTAACCCTGGCTCCTCCACAGCCTGCTTCCAGGCCACTCCAAAGCACACCAAAGGACCCTTCTCCTGCCGCACCTGCAACTTCACCTGCAACAGAACAACGAAGCCTTCAGCAACCAACACCAACAACCTCCACTGCATCCTCCTCAACACACGCTCCGCACGAAAGCACGCCATCGAGCTCTGGGACCTGCTCGACACCACCGCCCCAGACGTAGCCTTCCTGACCGAAACCTGGTGGAACGACTCCTCGGCCCCAGACATCGCCATCGCCATCCCTGATGGATACAAGATCACCAGAAGAGATCGCACCAACGGAATCGGTGGAGGAATAGCCATCGTCCACAAATCCACCCTCAAGATCCACATCCACACGGACGACACCCTCGAGACAGCTGAACACCTTCACTTCCAGATCCACACGGACCCCAACACCACCCTCAGAGGAACTCTCATATACTGACCACCAGGACCAAGAGCCCCCTTCAGTGACACCATCTCCGACCTCGCAAGCACCCACGCCCTCGCCTCAATGGACTACATCCTCCTTGGAGACCTCAACTTCCACCTGGAGAACAACAAGACACCAACACCACATCACTGGCCACCAACCTCTCCAACCTCGGACTCAGACAACTGGTCAACACACCCACCCACATCGCCGGTCACACGCTAGACCCTCTCTTCACTGCTAGCAACCACATCTCCTTCAGCCACACCACCGAACTCCACTGGACCGACCACCACTGCGTCCACTTTACATTCAAGAAACACACCGAACACCACCGCCCCCCACTACCACCGCGCCGCCGCTGGGGCAAAGTCACTGAGGACCAACTAACCAGCACCCTCGCCAAGAACCCGCCGATCGACCCTACCGACCCGGACTCCGCAGCCACCAACCTCCAACAGTGGATCCTCAACAGCGCCAACATCCTCGCCCCACTCAAGAGACCCACCATCAACCAAGAAAAGAAAAAAGCAGCCTGGTTCACAGACGAACTGATCACCTCCAAAAGCACCTGCCAGAAACTTAAGAAAAAATGGCTTCTCGAGCGCACACCCGACAGCCTGGCAACTCACAAGGAAGCCACCCGCAAGCACCATCAACTGATCCGACTCGCCAAACGCTCTCATTTTACAGAACGCCTAAATAACAACGCACACGACAGCAAGGAGCTCTTCTGCATCGTGAAGGAGCTCTCCAACCCCAGTGCCAACGTCAACGACGTCCCACCATCCCAGAAACTCTGCGACGCACTCTCCACCTTCTTTCACCAGAAAATTGCGGCCATCCACGACAGCCTCAACACCACACCTCCGCCAGAACCCACCCCTGGCTACTCCTCCAACACCAACCGCCTCACCTCCTGGACCCACGTAGACGACGCCGAAACCCGAAAAACAATGAACTCCATCCACTCTGGATCCCCCTCAGACCCCTGCCCACACCACGTCTACAATAAAGCCGACTCCACCATCGCCCCCCATCTTCGCAAGATCATCAATCTATCCTTCAATACTGCGACCTTCCCGGACAGCTGGAAGCACGCTGATATCCAAGCCCTCCTCAAGAAACCCAAGGCTGACCTCAACGACCTCAAAAACTTCCGCCCGATCTCCCTCCTTCCCTTCCCAGCGAAGTTCATCGAGAAGATCGTCAACGCCCAGCTCACCGACCACCTAGAAGACAACTCCATCCTAGACCCCTCCCAATCCGGCTTCAGACGAAATCATAGCACCAAAACTGCGCTCCTCGCCGCCACAGATGACATCAGACAGCAAATGGACAAAGGCAAGACCTCAGCCCTCATCCTTCTAGACCTCTCCGCGGCCTTCGATACAGTCTGCCACCGCACCCTACTAACTCGTCTCCACGAAGCCGGAATACAAGACAAAGCCCTCAACTGGATCTCATCTTTCCTCTCCGGCAGAACCCAGAGAGTCCTACTCTCACCCTTCCGCTCCGAAGCCACCAACCTCATCTGCGGCGTCCCTCAAGGCTCCTTGCTAAGCCCGACGCTGTTCAACGTCTACATGGCACCCCTCGCACAACTGGCCCGTCAACACAACCTCAGCATCCTCTCCTACGCCGACGACACCCAGCTCATCCTCTCCCTCACCAAAGACCCACACACCGCCAAAGCCAACCTCCATGAGGGACTGAAATCCATTGCCGAATGAATGAGAGACAGCCGCCTAAAATTAAACTCCGACAAGACGGAAGTCCTCCTCCTCGGACGCACCCCCTCGGCCTGGGACGACTCCTGGTGGCCCACTGCACTGGGACCCCCCCCCACTCCAGCCAACCACGCACGCAACCTCGGCTTCATCCTCGACTCCGCCCTCACCATGTCCAAACAGGTCAACGCAGTCTCCTCCTCCTGCTTCAACACCCTTCGCATGCTCCGCAGAATCTACAAGTGGATCCCGACGGAGACCAGAAAAACGGTGGCCCAGGCCCTCGTCAGTAGCAGACTGGACTACGGCAACACCCTCTACACAGGCATCCCAGCAAAAGACATCCAACAACTCCAACGCATCCAGAACGCATCCGCCCGCCTGATCCTCGACATTCCTCGCCAATGCCACATCTCCCACCACCTGAAAGACCTCCACTGGCTCCCCGTGAACAAGAGGATCACCTTTAAACTACTCACCCACGCGCACAAAGCACTACACAACGCCGGACCCGCCTACCTGAACAACAGACTCAAATTCTACGCCCCCTCCCGCCAACTCCGCTCTGCCAACCTCTCCCTCGCCATCGTTCCCCGAATCCAACGCAAGACCTCCGGCGGCAGATCCTTCTCCTACCTCGCCGCCAAGACCTGGAACTCCCTACCGACCCCCCTGCGCCAGACCCGGGACCTCCTCACCTTCAGGAGACTCCTCAAGACCTGGCTCTTCGACCAATAGCAGCTCCCCCCCCTCAGCGCCTTGAAACCCTAACAGGTACATAGAGCGCTTTATAAATGTTATGATTGATTGATTGATTGATGGTGGGGTGGTGAAAGTGGTGTTCTATTGGAATTAGCATGGCATATTTAAATTAGGATGTAAATGCTAAATGGCAACATTTTCATTTTTGGCTGTAGATAGAGGAACAAGGTAAATGGAAGTACTTTAGTTATATGCAGGGCCACTGGAATTATGTGGCAGGGAAAGACCAATTTATGAGGCAGGATTGACCAATTGATGTGGCAGGAAAAGTCCAGTTATGAATTTGGAACACCAATAACTCTAACTCAAGCACATGCTAGACCCATTGCATTGCAAATGCTTGTTCTTCTCACTGTGCCACTACAGATAGTGATTGAGCATATATAAATCAGTTTTGGCACCTGAATGAAAAAGATCAGTCCTTCCCACACTTGTAGTCCTCATCCCCTCTGTACGGGAACACGCGCAGCCTCAGACATGTGTCAGCCTTGCTGGGCATCATCAGTTAGGTTAATCTTGAGCCACATGATACAGGGACCCAAGTAACCCATCTGTGGACATATTTCCTACTTAGGGTCAGTCACTAAGCAGAGCAAAAAATAGCACATAGAAGGTTATAAGTGATCTCTGCCACTGGTAATTACTTTGAGCCCAATTCCGGATCATTATAAGCCTATTCTGCTGCTCCAGATTGAAATCTTATTTATCGACTGGAAGAACACGTCTGAAACCAAAGTTCAAGATAAACAACCCCCAATCCATAACTCAGATAAATAGCAGGACCTAAAGACTCATTTGTTGTTGAAAATTGTGAAAAACCTTACTCAAAAATAAAACCACATGAAAGGTATTATGTCAGGTAAAGTGTTTAACTGTATTAGCCCACAAAAGTTTGTTCCATAACTCCCACTCATCTGGTCATCCATGTCACAGTGCTTACTCTGTGAGATCAGTGCTTATTCAAGAAAGAGTCAGCTATCTGCTTTCCATACTGAATTTGTGTTAAATACAGTTTTTGATTATTACAAATTCCCCTTGGTTCTTGACTATATGTATATACATATATATATGTATGCTATCTCAAGTACTCGTATTCTATGGTTTTACCTTTCTCGACCTGGAGAAGATCTTCTTTCTTCCTAAAGTCCCCACTGGACAATTGATTGACAGGTTTTTTAAGACAGCACATTTAATAGTCCTTGTACAACTGCTACAGCATTTGGAGTGACAACATCAGAACACAGTCATATATGGTTGTGGCCTCAGAAACTGGATCCTGCGCAAATGACACCTATTTCGTACCTACAAAAGGGCGGTTGGACCCTAAACTATATTACCAAGTACTATCACTGGTAACGAGGCAGAGAAGTCCAAGGCTTTCTTACGAAGGGGATGAGGTTTAGACATTCACAATACAGTGAAACACAGCAGTAGCACTTAATAAATCGATGCCCAGTCAGTACTTTACATTAGAAAAATAAGAGTGCTTTAACAAACAGAAAACAAAGGGCCAGATGTATGAAACTGCAGGTTTGCGATTTTCTAATAGCAAATTTTAGTGATTAGTGATTCGCTATTAGAAAAGTGCAACCAACAATGTACAACATCAATATTCATGAGGCAGGTCGCGCTTTGCGACCCACTATGAATGGCTGCAATCACAGGGATAGTGGCCTGCTGGGGTCAGTTGACCACCATGTCTATGATTGCATTTTAAGTAAAACATTATTTTTTTTTGTAATGCAGGCAGTTTTCCTTAAAGGAAAGTGGGATGCATTACAAATAGCAAACTTAAAAGATTTCTTTCCCTTTTGTTTTTAGGAGTAGGCAGTGGTCCGTAGGAAATAATGGAATCGTTATACAGCGGACGGGATATCCTTCATGTTTGTGATGTTATAATCCCATTTGCCAAACTCTAAATCAGGCCCTTAGTTTTCAGAGGGAGGCCGTTTTACATATAACATCACTCTAAATCAATAACAATAAAGCAACAGTGAAACCCTGTACATAGGCATTATGCCAACACGATCCAGACTGCATAAGCAACATACTGCCTGCAAGTAGTTGTCTTGCCCTGCAGTACCCAAAAGTTGACATTACAACATCCATCAACAGTAGTTAATCCAGCAACACCACCAGACCCAAGTCCTCATGAAGATCCCAATGTAACTGATATAAATAAGGGTTCCAAACTCATAGCCGCACGCTAGGGTAGACATATTCCAAAACTCAGTGGTGGATCACCCTTGTCAGCTTCAGGACCCTGGCCTCCTTATTTTCTGACCCCATTTTATTGTATGAATTGTGAATATTAGCCTTAAATTCGCAAGAGAGAAGCAGCATGATGCAGGTAGCAGCTACCTGCAGCAGACATCAGATCCATTGACCATCATTCGTGAAGTCCTAGCCGTGGCCTGAGAGTCCTGCCATGCCTCAGGTACCTCCCATTTATCACGCTGTAGTGTTACTCAAACAGATATGCTGGGCGCGTTAGTGCTAATTATCAGGCTGTCACCTCTTTTTCTTTAATCTTGTCATATGGGCGGGATGGGATGAGGGTTGTCACGGACCACCACCCCACCCCGTGATTAGTAGGGAAAGGTGAGGTGAAGGCTCAAGAAGTTGAAAACGTAAGTGTGCACAGCAGATAGGGTGTTCACATCATCCTTCATTTTCCTGCTTTAGCCCATGAGGTGGGGCTGTGTGCCTGTCTGAGGGTCCAGGAAGGAGCAGCTGAGGAATTGTAACAGACCAGCGCAGGCAGCTGACATCAGGTGAGTGAAAACATTTTTTAAATATTGTGTGTGCCTGCGACAGTGTGAGTGCATGAGTGTAAGAGGGAGAGCTTGTATGAGTGTGTGTGGGGGGGGGTATATGTGTGTGTGTGTGTGTAACTGAAAAGGAATGAGTGAGGGAGAGAAACAGAAGTGGGTGAATGAAACAGAGAATAGGTGAGAACATGGTGACTAAGAATGTGTCCTCGTGGGATTGTGAGGCAGTGAGGGGAAAGGTGAGTGTAGGTGACAGTGAGAATGAATGTGTGTGAGAGAGTGAATATGAGTGAGTAAATGTAAGTGAGCATGAGTGAGGGTTTATGAATGAATGATGGGTATGAGTGAATTAGAGTGAATGAGAATAAGTGACCAAGAGTAAGGGTGTACAGGTGAAAGTAACCATGGGGGCTGGAATGAGAGTTAGAGTAAGTGAATGTAAGTGACGACGAGAAAGTGTGTCAGAAACGGTGACAGGGAAATGAGTTAAACTGTGTGAGAATGAGGGAGTCAAAGTGAGAATTACTCAGACTAAATTACACTGAGAGAAAGTGAGAGTAAATGTGAGTGCAAATCAGTCAAAGCGAGTGAGTGAGAATAAGTGAGTGAGGTAGTGAGTGAATTTAAGTGAGCATGTGTGAGAGTGGTTGTGTTACTCTTCTGATGGAATTGACAAAGCTCTCTCTACAAGGCTCTGAAAAAAGTGCAACTTTGTCCTGAGTTCACCCCAGCAAGATGTAGGGGGCCTAGTCACAAAGGTAAACGTACAATTGAATAAATCTACATATATAGGTTTACTCTTTCAGCTTTGAGTAACTTTACTACTTTTGGCTTTTCACTATTTACAAGTGTAAAGTTACTCAGAAGTGTAGACCTACATGTCCTCAGTCCCTGTACTAAAGGATAGAGAGAGTAGAAAGTAAAGTTAGAACTTTACGGTCGTATAGTGACTATTACTATTTGACTTTCTGCACACTTAGCAGAGACTTCCGCTGTTGGGGCAAAATTATAGAAAATTGTTGAAAAGTTTATTTAAAAATTTAAAAAACGTTTTTTCGACTATTTGTAAGATAAATTTAAAGGCAAGTACATGTTTGTATATGCATTTTAAATGTAGAATATTTTATATTAAAAAAATAATGCTACAGCACTATTCCCTTCTTTTTGAATTAATAATAAATATGTAATTAAAGTATGTTAGATTAAAATAAAAAAATGATGTTAACGATTTATTTAAAAAAACACCACCCTATAGTAAAATGTGTATATTATGCCATTCTTTTATTAAAAGTTATAATAAAATAATATGTATTTATGAACTATATTTTACTGTTTGACATTAAAATAAATGTAGATATTGTTAAAAGATGTAAATAGATCCATTTATTTTAATATCCTGTCCTATTGTTTTATATTTTAAGTTCCTATCTCCATTATTTCAGTGGGTGGGTGTTGCAGTATCTGTGACTGTGATAGTCTCCCTAGAAATTTCAAAAATGCATAATTGTCCAGAACCAGTTACAGAACTATACAACTGGAAAACACAAAGTCTGTGTGCCACTTGGATGTAACAATGGGACAGAAACATCCACTCAGTGCACCAAGATATTCTTATCAGAAGCCTGAGGTCTAACACTAGTAGTAACCGGGAAAATCCTCTGACCTCCAAGGTTGGGCTACTGACTGCCAACTAAACTTGATAGGTTCAAGACCAGAACTTTGGGAAGGACAGACTAGACTCCCAGGATAGACTGCCTACATCCAACTTCGATGGAAAGACCTGACTGACAGCTCATGAGAGGTATTTGAGATGCCCTAGCATGAAAATGCTGCTGCTCAGAAGAACCTAGCAATGCGATGGGCTCAGCTATGGCAAACTGGCAACATAGCTGTGACCTGAGTACAAACCTCACCAAATACAGAGCGGGAGGTCTAGGGCCTGGATGTATGTTCCTACCAATAGCCAAAGTGGCCCCTTGTGTACTGGAACTCAACTGGAGGCCAATTCCATTGGGAAACAATAGCACTAAGAAGTACTGACATACTGTGTCAATTTGACTGCTCAACTCAGTCAGACTCTTAAGAATCAATACATGCTAAGGAAAAGTCCAGCTTGAAGAGGGCCACAGTTACAGTGTGGGCACCTAGTTGAGTGTGTGTAGGGGATTGCAGTTGAGCCTCAAGCAAGATCCCTGCAACTTTGAACTCCACCGCCTTCATTGCAAACTCAACAGACTAGTGCAGGCACTGCATCTGCTTGCCAGAAGGACCAGCACCCCTGTTGTTCGGGGCCAGAGTCTGAGCATTCCTGCATGGCGAGCCATGCACTGCACGCCGACAAGATCATGGTTAATCTGCTGATGGTGAAACAGGAGGCACAGTATGCCCAAGAGACTAAACAAACTTAACTGAAGAGCAGGTACTGTGAACCTGATTCCCAAACGAGCAGGAGTGACCAGAAAGAAATAACCAGTGACTAAATGGGAGGATGGGTTCTTCCACTTAATATCACTGAGATCCCCCCTTCTTGAAAGGGCAATGGATCAAGACATTTTACCATTAGAGACTGTCCACCTGGGTACGTTTTCTACTAGTACCAGGAAACACCCTTTGTGTATTATGTGTGTTGTAATTGTAGTTGTGTGTAGAACAGTGCAATAAAGTTATTTCCTTGTGGCAAACTAAAGTATTGCCTGGACAACAACTTATTAACTGTTTTTTGCTGTTTATTGTGTTCTGAGGCTCTAACCCTACACCACCTCCCTGAGAAAGTTTCGAACTTCTTGCCCACGCCCCACTGAGAGTCAAGCACTAAAGGGGCTTACTTGGGGGTTAGTGTTTGTTCTAGTGTTATGGTTAAGCTGTGGAACACCAGTGGGAACCAGCCCTGAATATCACAGTCTGGGTCCAGTAATCTCTGTCTGGCCCAGGACTCCAGAAGGAGTTTCCACAGAGTGCAAGTCTGCCACTAGCCCATGGTAAAATGCTGGTGCTGCCATAATCTTGGTAATTCCTAGCAAAAGTGGCACCTGTGTAAAACGGCTAGCACTGCCATACAAAGGGTAATTCCTGGCACATGGGGCACTCATCGGATAAGTCTTGCTCTGGTATATTGAGATAATTCTCAGTATAAGGGGCAACCATGTCAAAATGCTGACAGTGGCATATTAGAGGTATTTTTTGGTATTTGAGGTACCTGTGGCAGATTGCTGGCACTGACACACTAGAGGTAAGTCTTGGCATATGACCACCAATAGCAAAATGTTGAGTACTGGCAGTCTGATCTTAATTTTGTTAATAGGAAGGACAACCATGTCACATGAGGCAGACAACAATGAAAAAATGCTGACACTGACATACTAGAGGTAATATTTGATGTATGTGTTATCCATGACATATGGATGACAATGGCAAGATTCAGACGCTGATACATTGTCATAAGGGGGCACCCAATTCATATGGGTGCACCCATGACAAAATGATGGTCATGACATACTGAAAGTAATTATTGACACACAGGGGACACGATTTATATATAAAACGGGGTCACCGCCTGAGGAGCGTTAGGTCACTTTGGCATGGTACGCCATGAAAGTACCTCAGTATTTAATGAGTGTCCTTTCAAAGCCTGTATCTTTTGAGCACTATTCCAGAAACCTCACAGAAAGGTCTGGCTCGCTGACTTCGCTGTAATCAGAGGCTAATGCAAAGTGCCACCTCTCCCGAAGATAACCAGCTGCCACCACGGTAAGTGACCCACATGACAAAAGGAAACAATTTCTTACATGTGTCTTCAGCTCCGGTCTATCCCTCCCAATCTTCTAACAATCAGTTAATACAGTGGGTATTCATACATGGGCTCTGTTCTGCGGGCATCTCACATTGTTCCTGCTCCTAAAAAAAGAAAAAAAGAGATGGAGTGATTTTTTCTGTACCAGTAACATAAGCAGTCCACATTTTGCACTATGACAGGTGACAGGAATACTCCTGTGGCTGTATATACTAATGTAATTGCAAAACAGTGCATCTCCCATCTTTATAAATTTGTGAAACTATCCAGTTCATATATCATAAATAGTCTGCTCTGGTCTCTGTCTGCACTAGTTATGCTTCTCCTAGTTTGTGCTTTCTATTGTACAGAAAGAATATATGCTCATATTTGCATTAGCTGCATCTTCAGATGAACAAATGCATTTGTCTGTTACAAGGGTTTACTTGTTGATCTAAAGGTATCTTATGTTTTATACTAGGGGGGGAGACCTGTCCGCTCCTGGTTCTAATAAGGCCCCTCCCCTTCACTGGCTACACTATTGAACTTGTGGAAAGACATAGAACCACAGTAAGGAAAGTGGACATTTTTTGCCTTATTTCTATAAAACACACCATAAGCACAATTTTCTCGTGGCACTTTCCAATAATAAGAGTTATAAAGCAGTGGCATGAATTGTAATCACTTCAGAAGAATGAAAGGCTGATCCAATACTGCTTGAATTCGGGCAAAACACACACGCACCTCTTTTCAATATTAAATGTCAACTTAAAAATCTCTAAAAAACGTTTTCTAATGTTATTAAAATGTTTACATTAGTTTATAAAAAGTTAGATATAATTTTGGCACCGTGTTAATAACAAATTTCGGTTTTCAAGTGACGTTAAATAAAAAGATTCAACTATGTATCCCAACTTAATAAAAAAAGAAAAAGTAACTTGTAATTTTCAAAGTGGATGGTCTATTCATTACAAGGTTACAAGCAGATTGTTAAACGTTTGAACAAACATGCTTACACTTGAATAATATAATTTCTTTAAAGTCTTTGAGCAAGCTTTTTTGCTACCCCCAGTGGTCACCAGCATAGAGGGCTTATTCCCACAGAAAGTACATTAACCTCTGCAAATCTTGATTTTCCCCTTGGGGATGGTAAGTCAAAATTCACACGTTTTTTCATTTTAGGTGAGAAATCTGGTGTACATTTAGGGGCATATTTATACATATTTTGCCCCGAATTTGCGTCATTTTTTTAATGGAAATTTGGTGCAAAACTAACTCCATATTTATACTTTGATGCTAGACCTGTATAGCACCAAAGTTATGGAGTCAAAGTCATTTTTTGGACATGGAAACCTACCTTGCGTTAATGAGATGCAAGGTAGGCGTTCCTCTGCAAAAAATGACTCTATGGCCTTCTCGCCATATTTATCCACCTGTGCTAAAATCAGGCACGGGGGAAGAGGGGTCAAATAATGGTGCAAAGCTTGCTTTGCCCATTATTTAACGCCTGGGTCAAGGCAGGGGTTAGGGGACCGGTGGGCCTATTTCCATGGTGGAACACCATGGAATAAGCCCACAGGTGCCTGCCCCAGGGACACCTCCACCCACGCCAGAGGGACAGCAGAGGATGGTGGACCCCATCCCAGGTAAGTATAGGTAAGTACAGGTAAGTATTTTTTTTTAAGTGCCATTGGGGGCCCTGAAATGGGTCCCCCTACATGCCACTGGGTGCAAATGGCTATGCCCAGGGGACTCTGGTCCCCTGTGGTGGCCATTGGGGTGGTGGGCATGACTCCTGTCTTTTCTAAGACAGGAGTCATGTGGTATGGATGGTTTTGCGTCAGAAAATGACTGTAGGCAGGTTAGAGTAATTTTTTTTACTCTAACCTGCCTAGCGCCATTGTTTTGTGCAACACCCCCTTCTTCCATACCGCCAGCCCCACCCGGCTAACAACATTTTTTTTTTTTACACGAGCCTACCCTTTGCACCAGCTTGCATCATTCCATAAATATGGTTCCCGGCTGGTGCACAGAAAAGGTGCAAGCCGGTGCTAAACGTTTTGGTGCAAAACTGAGTTAGTGCAGTTTTGCACCAAAAAGTATAAATCAGGGCCTAAGTGTCCTTTTTTGAAGATTAACTTTTGGGCATGATGCATTACGAGAAACCCCAACAACTACCACACTGTTTTGTGGATGAATATTTTTTATGTAAAGCATATTATCATCACTGCTCTCATATTACCTCCTTAAGTGAAATACATGATAAAATGCAGAACAGATATTGGCATAACCAAACCGCCTTGTTTGCCAATGTTGAGCGAGCAATGCGATTGGCTTTGCCAGTGCACATCAAGACATGTTTAAGGTATAAAAAGTAATGAAAACACAACTTTTGCGTTCTTCACTTTCAAGATGGTGGCCACCTTGGGTCATTCAAAGTGTGTTGTGTTATCTGTGTGCCATGTTAAAAATACTGAAAACAATGAAAACATTGTTTTCTAAACTTTCAAGATGGCTACCATGTTCTGTGATGTAAGCTGCTTTGTCACATTGTTTGCCACGTGATAATGCATTGTGTCACACAACATGGCAGCCATGATGAAAGTATAGAAAACAATGTTTTCATTGTTTTCAATAGTTTTCAAATGGTTTCATGTTATTATTTGGCTTTGCCAAAGTTGATGGGGATTAAATGCCTCTGACGTTAGCAAATACAATAATGGTTACTGCCATATAAGGGGCATTAACAAAGACATTTTTTGGCAGTTTGCATGGCACAGAGGAGCACCAAAAAGGAGGTTAGAATGGGATATATTCGGAGCATCACTAGGACTAGCATGTACTGTGTCCACAGTGCTACTGCGGTATATCATAGTGGACATCCGGGGCATCACCACAGTTGCTAGGTGGTGCTGGCACACTTCTGATGAGCATTGGTAGGGAAGTGGGATTTAAGGGGGCTGAAAATATAAAGCATGTATGTGGTCTAAAAAATAAGTAACTCCCACCCAGTGCTAAACAAGTAATGATGGTTAAAAAAACACACACACAAAAAGAAGTTCCATGATTTCAGCAGTGGAAGGCTACACCTTAACCAGTCAAAGGCAAAGGTAAAAGAGCAAAGCTCCATGGCAGGGACAAAACAGGATAGGGAAGCACAAACATCAAAGAACTGAGATTGACAAGAATGCCATCTAATCATGAGCATGGATTGACTCTAGTTTTTATACAATGCGCTCCATGACAGATAGGCGTAGCTGTCTGCAGCAAGACCCAAAAAGATGAATACATTAACACAGACAATTTGCAATCTGACGGAATTAAGCTACTATTACACTCCAAAAACCTGACAGTATAAATTAATATTAATTTGTTTACAAATTGTTTCCTGGTGTTTATTCTGTGCTGAAACTCAAACTCATGACACTCTAACAAACATACGAAAAGGAGTGCACTGAGAAAACCAACTAATCTCCATGCCTGGTTCACATGAAACAACCTGGCAGAGACAGTCACATAAATCGACAGGGCAGTGTAAAAGTATCTAAATCTTCGCCTGAGCACTCTTGATAGTAAAGGCAAAGTTTATAGTATGAAGCAGGCAAATAAATGTTAACCCCTTCCCCGCCAAGGACATAACGGTTACGTCCTTGGCTGCGGCACTGAGGCTCCAAGGATGTAACCATTATGTCCTGGACTGGCTCAGAGGGGGAGCGCTAGCGCTCTCCCCATAACCCTCCCACCCCCTCCCATCAGCTGGGATGGAAGGGGAATCGCTTCCCCTTCCATTCCTACCCCCCCAGTGATGTCTGATGACGTTAGCGCGCGATGACGCAATTAACTCATAAGAGGCCACCCCATCGCGCTGGCAGCAAAGCATTTCTTTTGCGATCCTGGGGCTGTGGGCAGCAAAGGAGACATGAAAGGAAAGGAAAGGCCTTTCCTTTCCTTTTATGTCTGTGTGAGTATGTCTGCTGCCCGATCGTGAAGCGATTGGGCAGCAGGTTTGCCCACTAGACACCAGGGATGTTTGTTTATGTTTGTGTATATGTGTAATTGGCATAAGGGGAGCGGCCCCTTTGGCAAGGGCCGCTCCCTAGGAGGGCAATTTATTTTTAGGCCTTTTATGCCCCCCTGGGGGCAGACCGGCCTATTTTAATTAGACTGATCTGCCCCTGGGGGAGGAGGGGGGGGAGAGAGAACCCACTAGTCACCAGGTAGTTTTTTTTTTTTTTTTACATATACAAGAAAGGGGTCGCTCCCCTGGGGTCAATATATATTAGGCCAATCGGCCTATTTGAAGTATACCGATCTGCCCCCAGGGGGGCAGAAGCCACTAGGCACCAGGGATATATTTGATTTTTTACATAAACAATGGAGGGGAGCGACCCCTTCAGCAAGGGTCGCAATCCTGGGGGACAATTATTTATGAGGCCTAGGGCAGATTGGCCTTTTTTAATTAGGCCAATCTGCCCACAAGAGGAGCAGAAACCACTAGACACCATTGATTTTTTTATGTCAGTTTCACGCAAAGGGAGCGACCCCTTAGGCAAGGATCGCTCCCCTGGGGCACAAATTTATTTTAGGCAACTTCTGCCCCCCGGGGGCAGATCAGCCCATTTTAATTAGGCCGATCTGCCCCCCGGGGGAGGGGCAGAAACCACTTAAGCACCAGGGATTGGTGTGTGTGTGTTTTGTTTGTTGCGGGCAGCCCCTTCGGCAAGGGTCGCTCCCCTTGAGGCCACACTACTGTTGGCGAGATCGGTCTATTTTTGTAAGGCCCATCTGCCCCCCAGGGAGGCAGAAAGCCCACCAGAGACCAGGGAAGATTATTTTTTTTAAACAGAGTGTGGGGGTATGGCCATACCTCCAGCACAAATAAATGGGGACAAAGTTGTTCTTCCTACCGGTGGGCAGATGGGGCAATTACCCCGATCCACTCCCAGGGGGCAGCAGAAAGCCTACTAGATGCCAGGGAATTTAAAAAAATAAAAAATAGTGGGGAGGTGTCTACCAACCAGTGTGTGCATGGTTATGCCCCCACCCCAACTGAAGGGGGTATTAGTCTTTCAGCTCTGCCCGCACACTAAAACATCTTTTCCCAAGGCAATCAAGAGGATTTGGGTTTGGTTTTACATTTGGGCCATGAGAGCCTGTCTAACTGTCAAAATCATCCCACTTGGATTGGTAAGGGCTGCACTTTTTGAGACGCTGCCATGTAGAAAAATCTACGAGACCTAGACACATCTGAAAATTAAACATCTGGGTGAGTCCAGGGTAGTGTGCTTCACATGCACCCCACACCATTTTCTTACCCACCATGCCCTGCAAACCTTCAACTTTGCTTGAAATCACACATTTTTACCACATTTTTGTGAAGGAGCCTTCCGGAATCTGCAGGAATTCACAAAATTCCTACCACCCAGCATTGTTGCATCTATACAGATAAAGATTCTGCCCCAAGATTCAGTTTTTGGCTCTTCCCTGTCACAGGCACTTGGCTCACCTACACATGTGAGGTATCATTTTTATCGGGAGGCTGAGGGGAACGGTGGGTGGTAGGAAATATGTGCCAGTGCAGTGATCCCAAACAGAAATGAGGGAAAATTTGATTTTTGTTATCCAAATTTGAGGTTTGCTGAGGATTCTGTGTAAAAAAACACTGGGGGATCCACGTAAGTCACACCTCCCTGGATTCCCTTGGGTGTCTAGTTTTCAGAAATATCTGGGTTTGGTATGTTTCCATAGATGGCTGCTAAACCCAGGACCAAAAACGCAGATGCCCCCGCAAAAACAGGTAGTTTTGTATTTGATCATTTTGATGTGTCCACGTAGTGTTTTGGGGCATTTCCTGTCACGGGCACTAGGCCTACCCACACAAGTGAGGTACCATTTTTATCGGGAGACTCGGGGGAATGCTGGGTGGAAGGAAATTTGTGGCTCCTTTCAGATTCCAGAACTTTCCATCACAGAAATGTGAGGAAAAGGTGTTTTTTTTGGCCACATTTTGAGGTTTACAAAGGCTTCTGGGTAACAGAACCTAATGAGAGCCCCACAGGTCACCCCATATTGGATTCCCCTAGGTGTCTAGTTTTAAAAAATGCACAGGTTTGGTAGGTGTCCTTAACTGCCGGCTGAACTAAAGGCCAAAATCCACAGCTAGGCACTTCGCAAAAAAACAGGTCTGTTTTCTTTGGGAAAATGTGATGTGCCTATGTTGTGTTTTGGGGCATTTCCTGTCACGGGCACTAGGCCTACCCACATAAGTGAGTACCATTTTTATCAGGAGAATTGGGGGGATGCTGGGGGGAAGGAAATTTGTGGCTCCTTTCAGATTCCAGAACTTTCCATCACAGAAATGTGAGGAAAAGGTGTTTTGTTGGCAACATTTTGAGGTTTGCAAAGGATTCTGGGTAACAGAACCTGGTGAGAGCCCCACAAGGCACCCCATCTTGGATTGCCCCAGGTGTATTGTTTTAAAAAATGCACAGGTTTGGTAGGTTTCCCTTGGTGCCGGCTGGGCTAGAGGCCAAAATCCACAGCTAGGCACTTTGCAAAAAACAGATCTGTTTTCTTTTGGAAAATGTGATGTGTCCATGTTGCGTATTGAGGCATTTCCTGTATTGGGCACTAGGCCTACCCACACAATTGAGCTACCATTGTTATCGGGAGACTTAGGGGAATGCTGGGTGGAAGGAAATTCGTGGCTGCTCTCAGATTCCAGAACTTTCTGTCACCAAAATGTGAGAAAAAAGTGTTTCTGGGTAACAGAACCTGGTGAGAGCCCCACAAGTCACCCCATTCTGAATTCCCCTAAGTGTCTAGTTTTCAAAAATGTATAGGTTTACTAGGTTTCCCTAGGTGCCGGCTGAGCTAAAGGTCAAAATCCACAGCTAGGCACTTTCCAAAAAACACGCCAGATTTCAATGTATAAATGTGATGTGTCCATGTTGCATTTCCTGTTGTGGGCATTAGGCTTACCCACGCAAGTGAGGTACCATTTTTATCGGAGGACTTGGGGGAACACAGAATAGAACAATTGTTATTGCCCCTTGTCTTTTTGTAATTTTTTTCCTTCCAAATGTAAGACAGTGTGTAAAAAAGACATCTATTTGAGAAATGCCCTGTAATTCACATGCTAGTATGGGGACCCTGGAATTCAGAGATGTGCAAATACCCACTGCTTCTCAACAACTTATCTTGTGCCCATTTTGGAAATACAAAGGTTTTCTTGATAGCTATTTTTCACTCTTTATATTTTACCAAATGAATTGCTGTATACCTGGTATACAATAAAAACCCTTTGCAAGGTGCAGCTCCTTTATTGGCTCTGGGTACCTAGGGTTCTTTATGATCCTACAAGCCCTATATATCCTCGCAACCAGAAGAGTCCAGCAGACGTAACAGTATATTGCTTTTTAAAATATGACATCGCAGGAAAAAGTTACAGAGTAAAACGTGGAGAAAAAAGGCAGTTTTTTTACGTCAATTTCAATATGTCTTATTTCAGTTGTAGTTTTCTGTAGGAAAACCTTGTAAGATCTACACAAATGACTCCTTGCTGAATTCAAACTTTAGGCTACTTTTTAGAAAGGCTTAGCTGTCCGGGATCCAGCATTGGTTTCACACCCATTTCTGTCACTAACTGGAAGGAGGCTAAAAGCACAAAAAATAGTAAAAATGGGGTATGTCCCAGTAAAATGCCAAAATTGTATTGAAAAATGTCATTTTCTTATTTAAGTCTGCCTGTTTCTGAAAGCTGGGAAGATGGTGATTTTAGCACCACAAACCCTTTGTGATGTCATTTTCAGGGAAAAAAACACATGCTTTCTTCTGCAGCCTTTTGCCACCTTTTTAAAAAAAAAAACAATTTATTTTCTGTATTTTGGCTAATTTCTGGGCGTCCTCCAGGGGAACCCACAAACTCTGGGTACCTCTAAAATCCTAGGATGTTGGAAAAAAAAGGATGCAAATTTGGCTTGGGTAGCTTATGTGGACAAAAAGTTATGGGGGCCTAAGCGCAAACTACACCAAATAGCCAAAAAAAGGCCTGGCACCTGAGGGGGAAAAGGCCTGGCAGCGAAGGGGTTAAATTCCTTCATAGTTGAATGCTAAAAATAAAAAGATCCCTATTGAGCTAGATGTCATTGTACAACAACAAAGATGAATTATAATCCCCACATTTGACAATAACACATTTGTGCAGGAAGCTTTTGCTTTCATTTGGTACAATCCTTGGGTTATTCTCTGTTAAAGAGGTGTGCAAGAGTTTTTTTGGCCAAAAGCATATACCATGTTTTGCTATAAAGGCCTCATCACCCATGGACTAACCTTTTGTTATATCCTCAAAAAGGAATCTCTCATGAACACGAAAAAGGAAACGTTATGTTTTTTTTATTTAAGTCGAAACTAGGAAACCACTGCTCCGTCGTCCGTCCGACGTGTTCGTCAACCGAAACATTCTGAACGCTCGGGCTTGACGACAGCGGCAGAATCCCCAACCGAACGCCACACAACAAATGAACATAACAGTTTAACATTTAACTTTCACAACTTTTCCAGCATTCTACCAATGACCACCCTCCACCATAAAAGCATTTCCACACACCTTCCTCACCGTAACAGGTTCTCCATAACTGGCATTCCCCTTTCTAACAAATGTTTGACACTTGATGCATACCACATCACCAGGTCGCAAGGAATGCGCTTTTGTAGAATTCTTCCAGTCATATCTACTTTTCATTTTCTCTTGTGCATTTTCTACTTCACCCAACATTTTGTCTTTGTCCACCTTATCTGTGATTTTTTTTCCCTACAGTTTTTGCCAACAAGGCAGGAAAGAGTTTAGATGTCGAAAGCCTACCTCTGAGAAGTTCAAAAGGTGAAATCTTTGTAAGCAAATGTAAAGTAGTGCGATAAAACCACAACATGGAGTACACTGCCTCTTTAACATCCTGCCTGTTTACCTTAGCCCACTTAATGCATTCCACCACGACTCTGTTCATCCTTTCCACAAATCCGTTCATTTGCGGATGATATAGTGAGCTTTTCAAGTGTTTTATACCGGACTGTACCGGGAACATTTCCATTTCATGACTGACAAACTGAACTCCATTGTCAGAGACTATATACTCTGGAAACCCTTCCCTCCAAAAAAAATCTCAGAGAAACTGTACAGCACTGCCACCCATAGGCTTGGATACAAAACGTACCTCAGGCCACTTGCTATGGTAATCCATCAGGACAAATGCATAGCGCAACTGGACTGGGAGAAAATGAAACGGTCCCACCATGATTATTCCCAGTTTGACCCAAGATATGTCAGGCACCAGGTATAGGTTACAAAGGAGGTTTCACAACCTTTAACCCCTTCTCTGCAGTATTACACACCACACACCTACTCACAACCGTTTCCACATCTCTGTCCATAGAGGGCCACCAATAATTAGCTCTAAGACGTCTCTTTGTCATCGTTGAACCTAAGTGCCCTTCATGTGCATGGTCCACCAACATTGTAAGAATAGCAACTGGAGGAACACATTTGTCATTCCTTTACACCACGCCATCTTCAATCGACAATTCTTCACACACTTTGGAATACGGCTGTAACTCAGAACTTAAGTTCCTTTCCTTTAGCCATCCATTGATAATGTGCTGCTTAACACTAGCCAACACAGCATCGTTACTCTCAGCAGTTTCCCATCCAGACTCAGAACAAACCTTAGATTCATCAACATCAACATGTGCTATAAAGCAATCTTCCTTATCATCCTCCCAATCAGTGGCCACCTGTTCACCAATAGGTAACCAAGACAAAAAATCTGCTGTGAAATTTTCTTTTTCAGGAATGTATCTAACATGGAAATTGTACTGCAACACTTTTGTGGTGAGTCGTGCAATGCGTGGGGTGGTGTAATTGATTTTGTCCCCATTCAAACTGTACATCAAAGGCTTGTGGTCAGTTTGAATTACATATTTCCTGCCCCACACATAACTCCTGAATTTTTCACTCGCCCAACAACAAGCAAGTAATTCTTTCTCAATTACAGAGTAGTTGAGTTCTGGTTCACGTAGAACTCTTGAGGCATAACTTATAACCTTTTCAGCCTCACCAGAATCCTGGGACAAAATTGAGCCCAGACCATACTTACTGGCATCCACCGTGATGATGCACATCTGGCTAGGATCATACGGACTCAACCTCCTAGCATTAACCAATTCCTGTTTAACTTTATCAAAAGTATTTTGGCACTCACCATCCCATACAAAGGGAACCTTGTTTTTAAGCATACTTGACAACACCTTCAATTTACTGGCATAATCTGGAATAAATCTTGCGTAGTATTCACACATGCCAGTGAATGAACGTAACTCACCCTTGTTCTTGGGGTTGGGAGATTCCAGAACCGCTTTAACTAAACCTGGTCTAGGTGCTATCCCTTCACTAGATACACAGTGCCCCAGGAACTCAATTTCTCTTTTCCAAAACTCACACTTTTCTTTCTTCACAACAATACCATTAGTCTGTAATATCTTAAACACAGTTCTAATGATGTTGTCATGCTCTTCTAAACACTTAGCATAAATTAACACATCGTCTTAGAAAGCAGAACACCTTTGATATTTCCTAACAAATTGTGCATTATGCGTTGGAAGACTGATGCCGCGGATGCTAGCCCAAACGGCATCCTGCAAAACTGGAAGGTACCAAACGGAGAATTGAAAGCTGTGTAGTGACGTGAATCTTCGTCCAGCACCACCTGATGATAAGCTGAATCAATTTTGGAAAACCACTCAGTACCTCTGAGTTCTTCCAGAAGATCACTAATCCTGGGTAGAGAGTAAGAATCCACCCAAATTTCTTTGTTGATGCTCCTCACAACTACACACAAACAGATGTCCCCATTTTGTTTCCTGGCAACCACCAATGGTGAAAGCCATAGGTCTATATTCAATAGGTTCAATCACGCCATTGTCTTGACTCTAACTCAGACTTGAATTAATTCTTGAAACTAAACGGGACAGACCTAATGTTATGTTTTACTGGGATAGCATTCTCCTTTATTTTTATCCTATGCTTAAAACCTGCAATTCTTCCCAAACCCTGGGTAAAAACTTTGGGAAATTCCTCCTCAAACGAAAGACAATTGTTGGAATCCTTGACTACTAAAACTTGCTCCCTAGCACCAGGTTTAAGTAACATACCAAACAACCCCTGGTAGAACCACTCCAAAATATTCAAGCCTTTATATGCTACATATACTTTGCCATAGATTGTGCGTCCCTTGAACTCAAGGCTGTCTTCTATGAAACCTTCTAGATCTATCCTCCTCCCTTCGTATGAGACAGGTGTCCTAATCCGGTGGATGCAAATTTCTGTCTCCCCAAGTCGCATGAAATACCTCTGAAGTAATCATCGTGATGCGTGCCCCCGAGTCAACCAACAAGTGTAACCATTTATCACCGACTAGAATGTCCACAAAGGGATCAACACACTGTTTACAATCATCAACCATCCTATCATTGTCAGTGGCAACAACAATCATGTCCTGAAATGCCTTCGCCAAAAGTACTTATCTGTTAGAACTGTCTTCTTCCATTACGCTACTAACTTTTAGTTGCTTACCAGAAACAGACTGACATACTTTTGCAGAATGACCTAGTTTGCCACACTTTCTGCACACAACATTATTTGCTGGACAACTTCTGCCTTCTCTATTGTGTGGTGAGTTACACACCTGAAACATATATTTGAGGACTTAAAGAAATTGTTTTCAGATCTTTTTTGATCATTCCTACTACATCCTGCTGGTTTTACAGCTGACTTAACCACATTGACGTGTACATTATCATTGTCTCTCCCATCAGGACTAGTAGTGAGTTCCTTTAACGAAATTTGTGCCATCTCAATACTTTTAGCCACCTTTATAACATCCTCTAATGTTGGATTTCCCATGCTCAAAAGCTTTTGTTGAATATGTTTATCTGATCTGTTCAATGCCCTATAAACTGGTCTCTTATTACCTGGTCCTGAAAATCCCTAAATTCACATTTTGAGGATAATTGTCTAAGTGCACTAATGTATGTATCTATATCTTCATTAACCAATTGAGAGCGTTAAAAAATTTTGTGTCTCAAAACCACCAGACTTGGTAGTATGTCAAATCTTGTGGTTAATTTTCTACAAGCCACCAGATATTCATCCAATTCTTCTCCATCTTGTGCCATCTCCAGTAGGTGTTTGAAAATCTCTCTGCCTTCATATCCCAATGAATGTAGTAACAAATATTTCTTCCTCTCCGGTCTGAAACGAGATGCTCCTATAGCCCCTAGATACGTTTCAAAACCATCAAACCATTGTTTCCAAGGGATAGCAGGTGCACTGGGAGACTCTAAAAACGGTGGTGGTGGTTTTACCAATTGCATTGGACCCCACAAGAATGCTCAAATGAAATCCAAATTCTATGCAGTGAAAGTAGAATACACAGAACTTCTCTCTCTGAATCAGACAATCTGTAATATATTGTATTGATTTTTTTTTTTTTTACCAGCAGTATGAAAACTGTTCAACTTGAATGTTTATGAGACACACCCCTCGACAGTGCTGCTGTGTCCTCCGTGAAAATTTTGCTCAAGGATCTCTATAACCAGCTGAACCAATAGCATTTTAAATGAGTGCTGTGCGTGTGCACACAACTACCAAGATGGCGCCCGAAAAACATCTTAGACAGTTCCAGTTATCGCTGCAGCCAACCTGTAACTTCCTCCTGCTGAAGACGGAGATACTGTGAGCCCAGCGTGAACAGGAACTCACACAACTCGTCACGCGTGCAGAAAGGTGTAAAAACACTCTTTACACAGGGTGCATGCGAAAAACAGCGCGCTGGGGCAAGCGGTGAACATCGATTAAGGTACCTTCTCACCTTAACGCTTAACAGTCTTCTGCGTGGGTAGTTAGCGATGGTTTCCACCCCGCTCGTCACCAAGAAAAACTTGTTATATCCTTAAAAAGGAATCTCTTGTGAACACGAAAAAGGAAACGTTATGTTTTTTTATTTTAGTCGAAACCAGGAAACCACCGCTCCGTCTTCCGTCCAACGCGTTCTTCAACTGCCACCTTCTGAACACTTGGGCTTGAACTGCGGCAGAATCCCAAACCCAACACCACACAACAAATTAACATAACACCTTTATTTATATAATTTCCTTACTCTTGGAAGTACATTCCTGTTAACACACT
This sequence comes from Pleurodeles waltl, assembly GCF_031143425.1. NCBI lineage: Eukaryota > Metazoa > Chordata > Amphibia > Caudata > Salamandridae > Pleurodeles > Pleurodeles waltl. The sequence goes on from NC_090446.1 coordinate 214,398,201, forward strand.
TCCCAGTCACAGCCTCCCTGTAATACAGACTACAAAGAAATAATATACTGTGTTAAAACAGGAAAGGTAACCAGCAGTCTTATTTTTACAAAGACATGCTGGTTACCAAATTTAGGGCCTCATTTACAAGGCCTGTGGTGCAGGGCAGCGCAGAAAGTGCCTTGTTGTGGTGCCCTGCGCCACCGGGAAAGGGAAGAAATGCTCTGTATCTACAAGATATGGCGCATTTCTGTCCTTTCCCCCTGCGGTGGCGCACAATTTGCTGCAATGCGCCAATGAAGGCATCCTTGCACGATGGTGGTGAGGGGATGATTGTTTTTGTGCAGGAAGGAACACCTTCCTGTACAAAAACAATGACAAGAGGTAAAAACGGGGAGAAATACAAATATTTCTCCCTGTTGTGTTACTCTTACACCAACCCTGAGGTTGCGTCGGAATCGGACACATTCCCAGACTTGTAAATCTGTGAATACATCAGATTCCTTTGGGTTCCATGGATATTATGTGAGAACACCCCAAGCAACACCCATGGAGCAACCTTTCGCGCAGTGTTATGCTTGAAAGGGGCCCGTCTTTATAAGACCATGAAAAGTAATGCAAGGTGGCTTTGCGTGGCCTTGTAAATATGGGCTAGCACTCTGCACCACCAGAATGACCAAAAAATGACGCGCCAGTGTAGCAGTGTATCGGTGTGTCGCTAGGGCCTTGTAAACAAGGCCCCTAGAGCGCTGAAGTCTAGCACCACTCCACGTCCTTTTCTTCAGTCTAAATGAGTGAACTTGCTATATCTGGCACAGTGCGAGTGTCATTTCCTTGCACGTAAGAGCGTGTGAGAAAGACTATTTGTTGACAATTGTTTTATATATCGTGATTCTATACACAAGAGCACGAGCCTCGTGATGTACACGCCATGAAGCTTATCCGAAACAGACTGTATTTAAACTACAGGAGTATGGACTGCTTCCGCGCATCTGGGTCCTACCTAGGGATCAGAATGGCCGTCTATCTCATATGCCTTTATTGCTCGAATATTAACATCTGCGGTTCACGCGCAGGCACCCACACAATCAACCCAAGCATACCTTCACATTTTTGATATTAAGAGACCCCGGACATCCAAGAAATCATCAGCTGCTTTATAGGGCAGGTACAGTGAACAGCGGCCGTATAGGACACCGACAAAAGATAACAACAGCTTTATAGGACACCAACAGAACATATAAGCTGCCTTCCATGACACATACAGACTATATCAGCTGCTTTAAAGCACACGTATAGGAAACAGCTGCTGTACAGAACACATATAAGAAACAGCTGCTGTACAGAACATATATAAGAAACAGCTGCTATACAGAACACATATAGGAAACAGCTGCTGTACAGAACACAACTGCTATACAGAACACATATAAGAAACAGCTGCTATACAGAACACAAAAAAGAAACAGGTGCTATATAGAACACATATAGGAAACAACCGCTATACAGAACACATATAGGAAACAGCTGCTATACAGAACACATATAGGAAACAGCTGCCATACAGAACACATATAGGAAATAGCCGCTATACAGAACACATTTAAGAAACAGACCTATACAGAACACATATAAGAAACAGCTGCCATACGGGACACATACAAAAAATATCAGCTGCTTTACAGGACACATATAGGAAACAGCTGCTTCACAGGGTACATATAGGAAACCCTAGCTGCTTTAGAGGGCACTTACAGTAGACAGCGGCGTTATAGAAAATATCAGCTGCTTTATAGGACACCAACAGCACATATAAGCTGCTTTACAGGACACATACAGGAAACATTAGTTGCTTTACGGGACACACACAGAAAATATCATCTGCATTACAGGACACATACATGAAACAGATGCTTTACAGAACACATTTAGGAAATATTTGCTGTGTCAAAGAACACATGGGAAACTTTAACTGCTTTACAGGACCCATATAAGAAGCATTAGCTGCTTTAAAGGGCGCATAAGGAAAATATAAGCTTCTGTAACAGGACACATTTAGGAAACAAGGACACAGAAAAATAAAAGCTGTTTTACAGGACACATATAGGAAACACTAGCTGCTCCACAGGACACATACAGAAAACATAAGCTGTTTTACAGAACACTTATAGGAAACACCAGCTGCTGAACAAGACACATACAGAAAACATAAGCTGTTTTACAGAACACTTATAGGAAGCATTAGCGGCTTAACAGGACACATACAGAAAACATCAGCTCCTTTGCAGGATACATACAGGAAACATTAGCTGGTTTACGGGACACAGATAGGAAATAGCTGTTTTCCAGGACACATACAGGGAATATCTGCTTTACAGGATATATACAGGAAACGTGCTGCAGTTCAGAGTGCATTTGTATTTGCAAATCAACTGTGCTGTGCTAGGAGGGAGACGTTTGCAGCTGAAACAATTTGTTCTTCCTACCTTTACCATTGATGAACACACGCATGCCCAAGGAAGCTTCTGCTTCCCATCTGTGGGCGTTCATCAGAGTGCCGGTACCACAGGGGCAGAGAAGCCTTGGGCGGTCTATTATCAGGTATTGCCTCTGAGGAGGGATTCTTGCTTTGATGTCAGCTCAATAGAAAGACCTGTGGTGTTCCACACAAGGCTCATCTCCTCGGAGGCCTTGCCCATGACACCCCGCACCTCCCGCTAGTAACACTACGTGTTGGCTTCTGGGGAAATAAGTTGAGGCAAGAAGCAGATTGCGACAGTATTATTGGTTAATGTAAAGGGCACATCTAGATAGGTAAACATTCGTCCCTTGTACCCTGTCATTATCAAAAAGGGAGATCTCTCTCTTTCAACCAATATCTTCTAAGTCTATCCAACAGAGGTTTTTGTAATAGTACCTTAAGCCGAAAGCCATTTAATACTCATTCCACTGGCATTCCCACTAATGTGCCACCAGGAAAGTCTGCAATGTGCACAATAACCATTTAGTTTATTCAATGGGCTATTGTGCATTTGTTTTGTCTGTTACCTTATCAGATAAATGCGTTCTAAGTGCTAAGAAACTGTTTTGATTATTGTGCATGGGCATAAAATCAGTGGATACCATTGCAATTTTTGAGTGAGGGTACCACGGATGCCAATGTAAAGACAATCAACCACATATGCACACATGTGCACACAGTCGGCAGATGGCAGAACAGCTGACCTTTGTGGGCAGTAAACTCCTAGATGGACCTTCACATAGATTTTTTTGTTTGTTAGGGATTTAGTGAGCGCTCTAGGACTTTGAAGGGTATCCGGGCCCTAGGAACAGAGACCATTCTGAGCAGAAATGTATAGTGCACAATATGGGCCTGATTTAGTATTTGGGGGAAAGGTTAATATGTCATAAACGTGATGGATATTTCATCCGCCTCATTATAAGTGCATTATAACTTTTGACACTTACAATACGGTGGACGAGACAGCCGTCACATTTGTGTTGTATTAACCGCTTGCCAAACTTTAAATGAGACCCTAAGTCATGTTTTCACATTTTTTGAAATGGTAAAAGATTTTGTACTCTAATAGGCAGAGAATGTGGCCTAATGCTAGAACTACCGACTTTGGAACTGGGGAACCAGGTTTGACTCTCGGGATCTGCTCAACATCCTGTGATTCTGGGCAAATCAATTAATCTCCCTGTGCTTACCAAAAAAAAGAATGTGTCCTTGTGTAACATAACTGGTGCTCACGTAAAAGCGCTCCAATACCTCGGGTCGAGTTTGTGCTATCTAAAAAAAATGCAGAAAAAATAAAATCTAGCACATGATTTAGCACACAAATAAGAAAACTCTGTACAGAGCACAGTCACTTAATAGTAGAGATGGCTAAAAGATTGGGTGCAGTGAAATAGAGTGTGCCAGTCGACCTGGACCTATTTCTCTGAAAGAGCAACTGGAGAAATAAATAATGGACAACGCCCATAAATTGCACAGTGAAAATTTGTGGTACAGTAGTATGGAGCTACTGCCACATGACTGCATGATGGGAAATACTGGTGCCATGGCTCGACCCAAAATAGAGCAAGCAGCTGAAATCTATTCTGAATAATCTGCATTTTGGACAATAGATAATTCAGTCATCCTGAAGTATTAAGTTGCATTAGTACAAACTTGAACACTTGGTCATTTGAACAAAAAGCAAAGGGTACATTTGCCTCAAAAGATGAGAATAGTTAGTAATTTGAGCCTTTAAAGTGAGCGCAGATTCAGAATCAAAACCATGGTTCCAAACTTGGAATGGTGGGAGGGTGTGTAACTTGGCCATCAATTTTTGAGGTCTTTGATCACAGGGACCTCAAACCACAAGGGCTTCAGTCTTAGTGGTGATGAGTTTTAAAGATTCAGACTCATCCACCAGACCACTGTGGAAAGGCAGTTTCAAGAAGGGTTTGTGCGGACAGAGCATCAGCATCCTATCTGAAAATGAGCCTCGTGTCATCTGCATAGGAATAAAAGATGAGATCATAAGCAAGAATAAGTGAAATTATGGAAGTAACATAGAGATCAAAAAAGGTAAAACTGCAGGAAGATTTATGAGATACGCTGCAAGGAAGGTCTTTAGAAGATTATCCAAGGTGGGGCACAGCAACTGCCTGTTTTTTGTTCTGGAAACATTATGGGGCATATTTATACTCCGTTTGCGCCGAATTAGCGTCGTTTTTTTCGACGCAAATTCGGCGCAAAACTAACGCCATATTTATACTTTGGCGTTAGACGCATCTAGCGCCAAAGTATGAGGAAAGAGCGTCATTTTATTGCGTGAACGCCTTCCTTGCGTTAATGAGATGCAAGGTAGGCGTTCCCGTCCAAAAAAATGACTGCGACACAAATGCGTCGTATTTATACTCCCGGGCAAAAATCACGCCCGGGAGTGGGCGGGGCAAAAAACCCCGCATTTGCGCCTCTTTTTAACACCTGGGTCAGGGCAGGCGTTAAGGGACCTGTGGGCTCAAAATGAGCCCACAGCTGCCCTCCCATGCCCCCAGGGACCCCCCTGCCACCCTTGCCCACCCCAGGAGGACACCCAAGGATGGAGGGACCCATCCCCGGGACATTCAGGTAAGTTCAGGTAAGTATACATTTTTATTTTTTTTATATATGTTTTTGGCATAGGGGGGCCTGATTTGTGCCCCCCTACATGCCTCAATGCCCAATGACCATGCCCAGGGGACATAAGTCCCCTGGGCATGGCCATTGGGCAAGGGGGCATGACTCCTGTCTTTACTAAGACAGGAGTCATGTAAATGGCGTCTGGGCGTCGTTAAAAATGGCGCAAATCGGGTGGAGGCGATTTTTTAGCGTCAACCTGACTTGCACCATTTTTAAGACGCCCTAACGCCATTTTCCCCAACGCCGGCGCTGCCTGGTGTACGTGTTTTTTTCCACGCACACCAGGCAGCGCCGGTCTGCTAGCGCCGGCTAACGCCATTCAATAAATACGGCGCCCGCATGGCGCTTCAGAATGGCGTTAGCCGGCGCTAAACTTTTTGACGCTAAACTGCGTTAGCGCAGTTTAGCGACAAAAAGTATAAATACGGGCCTATATTCCTGGTCCCTCACCCCAGCTCAAATTAACAAGTTTTGAGTGGATAGGGACTCAAAGTGAAAGGCTGCAGAGCTAGTAGGATAAGGCCCCAGTGCCCCCTTTATCTGTGGCCATTATGAGATTTTCCAAAGCGATACCATGAACTAATTGTACGATTGGATATCCCCTTGAGCGCTGTCAATGTAGTGAGTTCAGCGTTAACCACTATTGTAGGTTATGGGTCGATTTCCATCCATTGTTTGCTTTTTCAAAAGGGGAACCAGAACTTCAGTTAAGTGGATGAAATCTTGCTAAACTCATGTATTTTCTATTTGAATAATGTGTGAAAGTTTGAGTTATTTCATAGGAGCTACATTTTGCAAAATGTTCTTCCTTAAAAAATTGTTTGGGCAGAAAATGTTCCGTAGGAACAGTGAATTATTGGCCACAGGACATATTCTCTTCAAACAAATGTTCTGCCCATATCTTTTTGAACACAAAGGGGCATATTTATACTCCGTTTGCGCCGGAATTGCGTCGTTTTTTTTTACGCAATTCCGACGCAAAACGAACTCCATATTTATACTTTGGCGTTAGACGCGTCTAGCGCCAAAGTCCATGGAGTTAGCGTAATTTTTTAGCGCGGACACCTACTTTGCGTTAATTATATGCAAGGTAGGCGTTCCCGTCTAAAAAATCGACTCCGAGGCATGTGCGTCGGATTTATACTCCCGGGCAAAATTCACGCCCGGGAGTGGGCGGGTCAAAAAAAATGACGTACGGCCTCTTTTGCGCCGTTTTTAGCGCCTGCAAAAGGCAGGCGTTAAGGGACCTGTGGGCTCTGAAGGAGCCCAGAGGTGCCCTCCCATGCCCCCAGGGACCCCCCCTGTCACCCTTGCCCACCCCAGGAGGACACCCAAGGCTGGAGGGACCCATCCCAGGGACATTAAGGTAAGTTCAGGTAAGTGTTTTTTTTTATTTTTTTTGTGGCATAGGGGGGCCTGATTTGTGCCCCCCTACATGCCACTATGCCCAATGACCATGCCCAGGGGACAGAAGTCCCCTGGGCATGGCCATTGGGCAAGGGGGCATGACTCCTGTCTTTGCTAAGACAGGAGTCATTTCTATGGGGGTTGGGAGTGAAAAAAAATGGCGCAAATCGGGTTGAGGCGAAAAAATTGCCTCAACCTGACTTGCCCCATTTCTTGACGCCCAAGCCCCATATCCCCCTACGCCGGCGCTGCCTGGTATACGTCGGTTTTTTTAACGCACACCAGACGGCGCCGCGGCTAACGCCGGCTATCGTCATTCAATAAATACGGCGCCCGCATGGCGCTTCAGAATGGCGTTAGCCGGCGCTAATGTTTTTGACGCAAAACTGCGTTAGCACAGTTTTGCGTCAAAAAGTATAAATATGGGCCAAAATATACCCATGTGTTCAATTCTCATGGAATATACTGATTTGGAAAGTTCACTGAATATGTGTTTCACTCCTCTAGTCTTATCAGAGTAATCCTTACTCTTTATGTGTGTTGCATCCAACTTTTCTTTCAGCACATCTGGCGACCGTTGCCACACCCCAAATATCCATCAAACACGCTGGAGTGAATTTACAACTCAGTAGTCTTCCTCTCATTATCTTGAATGGAGACAAACCTTGTCTCTCTATTTGACCAAACAGTTTTCTTCACCACAATCTGCCAATCACACTGATTAGTAACAGTGCGTTGAATGAATCTTTCCACTGTACCATTCCCACAGGGATTATAAAGTGACATGGTCTCTCTTAAAGTAGCACTTTGCTGTATTTGGAAATAAATTGTGCTCCATTATCAGTCAGCAATATGGCAGGAATTCCTTTGGACTGAAACGTCTTATCCAAAACTTCAAAACTGTGACTGTATCTACTCTCTATATAAAGTAAACCACTGGCCACTTAGTGAAAAAATCCATCAACCCAATAACATATTCCTGTAATTCCCCCACTGGACCGAAAAATCTACCAGCTCACAATCCAGTGGCTGCTTGGGAATTATGCAGTCACTCATAGGTGATCCCAAGGTGTGTAAGAAGATATCAGCTGAGGAATATACACTAGAGGCTCTAACAAACCTTTCCACTGCCTTATCATCACCTGGTCATCAGAATACTCCGTTTTCTACTGACTTACTTCTTACAACACCAAAATGCCCCTCCTGACATAGTTCTAAAATAATCTCATGTAACCCACCTGGACGAATAATTTTGCATCATCTAAGGACTAACTCCCTATCTACCAACAACTCTGATCTCACTTCCCAAAAAGGTCAAAATACTTCCATCACTTGCTCCTATTTTGGCCAACCTTCATACATGTAATCCACAATTTTCTGTAGCACACTGTCCTTCTTCTGCTCCATCTCCCAAATTTCTTTTTTAATAGCTGATTTACCAGAGTTATGTACTAGTGCAATTCTGAAGTCATCGCATTCGTCATCATTACATTCTTCCGATAAACAAGACATCCTAGAAAGGTAACTCACCACAAAGTTGTCTCTGCCAGGAACCTACACAATGTAGTATATATATATATAATCATTCGAATCGTTAACCTTGCAATCCTGGCTGACGCAGACACTCTTCCTTTGGTAGTCAGCAGTTTGATAAGGGCTTGTGATCACACCTGATAGTAACTGGTTAAAGCCTTAAAGTGCATTAAGGCTCACGCCCATGCCAATGCCTCTTTCTCTATAATGGGATATTTCTCCTCCGCTGGTGATAGTGAGCTAAATGCACATAAGATAATTCTTTCATTGCCTTTGGGGTCAACTTGTGCTAACACTGCCCTTAGCCTCTTTTTGCTGGTGTCAGTTGTCAAAAGGCAATCCAACTTGTGATCAAAGCTGCTTAAGGCAGGCACTTTCTACATGTTGCGCTTGGTCATACCAAATTCCACTTCACACTGTGAATCCCATACAAATATTGCATTCTTTTTAAGCAACTGTCTTATATTATATTCTTTGTAAGTGAAATTAGGGATGAACTTTGCACAATGTTCTGCCATCTCCTGGAAGGATCTTACCTTGTTTTTGTTGGCAGGAGCATTCACCAAGGAAGGTTTTGGTTTGACACCTTCATCACTGATCACATGTCACAAGTATGTTACACGTCTCTACAACCTTGTACTTTTTGCAACCTCACATCATGTTCCTCCCTATTCTCCCCAAATATCATCCCAGAAGCAAAATGTTCTGCGCTTCTTTCCAAATAATGTGTGCATAAAACATTGGAAAACAGCAGCCGCTGAGGCCAGATCAAACATAATACACTTGAATTGGTAACACCCAAATGGTGTGATGAATGCTGTTAGTGTCCTGGATTCTGGTGTTAGGGAAATCTGGTGGTATGCAGCAGAAGGGGTCTATGGTCAAAAACCACATAGCACTCTTTAAGGATACCACCATTTCAGTGCTTTTTGGTAGGGGACATTGATCAGTGACAATGTTGTTATTCAAATGGCATAAATCCACACATAGACAAATATTTCCATTGCTTTTGCAAACCACCACCACCAGAAAAATCCGGTTTGAGCTCTCTACCATTTCAATGATGCGAATTTCTACTAATTAGTCAAATTTTTGCGAAACGTCGTCTCCGATCAGCATTTGGACATTCTTGCTTTGTGTACCTTATGAGTGCCTCGCTTATGAGCATACATTTGTGCTCAAATTCATTGTATTAAATGTGTTTGCAATGGTATTGCCTAGTGAGCTTCTTTCATCCACAATCAGTACTTACTGTACGCTGTTTGGGTCCAGAACAATGTGTAGGTTTTCCTGATCAAACCATCCTAAGACAGCTGATCCCTTCCTTGGTATAAAAAGCTTACCTCTTGAATGTCTGTCTTTAAAAGAGAATTACAACAATTTAAAACCCAAACTGTCAATTTTCTCGCCTGTATAGCTTTCTGGATTTATGTCAGCTGGTAACAAATGCAAGCTAATTTTCTTAGCAAATGTGTTCTTCCATAATTCCTCATTGACAATGGTAAAGGGAGATCCTGAATCTGCATGTATCTTGATGGGAACACCCCCTATTGTCATGTCGCACACCAGTGTATTCTTAATGTTGCTTTCATTTATGTTCAGAACAAATATGTCCTGTAGAATCTTGACACTGTCAAATTTTGAAGTATCGTCTTCGGCATCACTCTCACTACGGCTATTGTTTTCAAAGATACCCTTGACGCTGTTCTTTCTTTTCTTACATACTGTCACAAAATGACCACTTATATCACAGTTACTGCACTTCTGCTTTAATGCAGGTCAATTATTGTTATGTGCAATATGCTCTTTGCTATTACAGCAGTAGCAGCTTCTTTCTTTACCTATCCGCTTGTCCTTGACCACACTCTTATGTTCCTTCTCAGCCACTTTGCGTGATGTGTTTTTTATAAACACTGTACAACTCCTTGTCTGATTATTTCACTTCTGCAGCACATCTCCCATAAATCTCTGCTTAACGTACAATTGGCATTACTTTCTCAAGTGGAGAATCCCCATTAATGCACAATCGTTCTTGAACACCAGAATTCTGGGTGTGCATGACTAAGTGATCCCTTATGAGGTCATCACGCAAATCTCCAGATTTACAGTCAATAGACATTTTTTCTAACTCCGTAATAGTCATCTACAGATTCACCATTCTTTTGTTTGTATACCTACTTTAGGAGCAAAGTAATTGCCTACAACCTGTAATGCCACCATGAAAGTATTTACATCCCCACTGACAGTGGCCTTTGGCATGCAAATGTATGCTTTTAATCCAACATGGCCTGAAGAATTATTTTCTTTTGGTCTGCAGACATTTTATTTGCCTCATCTGTTAGCACTGATGTATTTGATAAAATAATCTTTCCACTCCACTCATTTCAGAGACTGTTCTGCGCCTGACACCCAGAACGCATGCAGAGGGCTGATTGTGAAATTTTGTTTAGCCATTTCACTGATAACCCTTAATCAATAGGTGGCCAAAATGTCAAAGCAAGAGGCAGTGACTTAAGGTTAAATTAATGTTATACTTTCTATAAAACCAGCAACAATGATAGGGTAATACCTGTTTCCATTGTTTATTGCCCTGGTAGTAGCAGTAACCCTTTCTCATAATTGCCTGTTATGTATTATTTTCCTCACCAAAAATACTGTCTTTCCCAAAATGGAGTCGCGTTGGGTCATGCTGCATGACCGGATGCTTATTTACTTCCATCACTGATGCTTTGTGCTCTGTGTCCTGCAGTCTTTGTTGACATGCTGTATCTTGCTCGTGCACATCGTGGAAGTCTTTGTTGCCTTGCTCGTTACTTGGCAACCAGTGGACTCCTAATTGAACACGGATTGCCCCGTGTGATAGGCTTTGCATCACTCCTCTACTCTGCCAATCACAAGTGTGAGCACTGTGACAAAGGCAGTGGTACCCCGCACAGTGATGCAGAGCAGAGGTCCCAAAAGGGAACATACCATTGCTCAAAAAATGCGGCCGACCTTAGCAGTTTCTCTCAAGGGCGCTGACCAAGAACTCTCCACCGCTCGAAAAATGCGTCCGACCCTTGGCAGTTACTCTCAAGAGGAAGCTCACCATACCCCAAAAAATGCAGCCAAATCTGTCACTTTAACTGAACCTGTACGCTACACACAGGTACAACCAGTTTACTGGTTCTTTCCTTGTATACAACCACCATACAGTGTGGATGTGTTCAAGTTCCCACTTGTAGTGAACTAGAGGTAAATTCCTTAATGGCCAAATCATTTGATTCTTCACACCAAGTCAGTTCACTTTTCCACTACACTTCGCAATAAGCAGCACACTCGGCTCGATAGGTGCTGACTCCAACGTCTCCTCGAACAATCCACAGAGAAAGTTATACTTGAGATTAAGGTGATGAGTCCAAATCACCTCATCGCCAATTTGTTGTGCGCTTCTTCTCGTACTCAATGACGAGGCAGGCAGCAGGATTACAAGTAAGCTCCATATACACAGGAACAGATCTGCACAGCTCCTCTACCACTGCATCTCTGAATCTGAATGTTAGGCTGTAGAATACAGAACCTGTCATCCTGCCATATTCCCAGAATTCTAAAGAGGAATTATAAGGACACACACAACACTAAGGCAGGTAGTCACCATGTGCTGGTTGGTAAAATAAGTTAGTTTGAGTGCCTATTCGACTTGTCCTAGCTATTTTAGGGTCGAGCACACAAGCTCTCTGGCCTGTTGTAATCGCTCTGTGGGCTTTTGACCACGCCCACTCTTTTCATTCATTCTTTGTTGAGCTTGTCTTAAATGCTTCATTTTTATTGGTGCATTTTGTGAAATGTCCCTCCTTTGTGTGCTGAGTTCCATCCTAGGCAATTTCACAAGGTGAACATTTTTGTTGGCCATCACACTATGTCACACTTCCTCCTGTTACATTGTGTCATGGCCTCTCCTCTGGTTTTGTTTTGCCTCTCATCCCATCCGCAATCCTTTTTAGACATTCACGCAGGGAGTCAATAACTCTTGCACTCACACTCATGGCCGCCGTGGCGCTTTGAATTGACTTGCTTCTATCAACGGTTTTACTTTAAATTTTCAATTTATATGGCGAGAAAAGTCCAGTTGGGAATTTACAACCCTGAAAGCTCTAACTCGGGCAAACGTGAGGCCCATTGCATTGCAAATGCTTGTTATTGCCTTGGTATTCGATTATGGGCTGTTTTATTTTAATGCAGATATTGCTGTAGCATGTAACAGAGAACTTTACAAAGCATCAGAATTACATAGCCCCCATTTGTGTTTGCATGGTGCATGGACATACAAAGCTTTGAACTTATTGTTGCGGGCATGTTTTTGGTGAGCGATCACTGGTGGACCAGGTGATGTGTACAAGTGGGGTTTATATGTGTGTGTGCATGCATAAAATTTGCATTGTTTGCTTTTGCCCAATTACCAAAAAATTCAGAAAAAATGAGTGTGAATACGTGAAAGGCAAATCCTTCATTATGTGCTAAATGTTCGTGTGAAATGCATCCTTGCATTAATTTTTTACACCAGGATGAATTCCATGCTAACAAAAAACCATCCACTGCCACAAAAAAACATCCACTAGCATTCTGGTTGCTCGTGTTGCTCCTGCGCTATAATTTTCCCACAAACGGCAGCGTAATTACGAAATGTGGTATAGTGGTTTAATCACTTGCATTTTACGTAACAAGTGCAATGCAAAATTCCTGAAACAACATAGTTTACGTCAGCGTAACTTAAATGTTGCCTTAGCCCAGTGTAAGTTATTAATGGAGCAGCATATGGGTTGTTGAGGATAACAGGAAGATTTGCTGCCTCCTCTTCCATCCCAGTGCCTCCCTCCTGTTCACACTGCCATAATGCTTTATTTCACTCTCAATGAGATACTTTCATTGTCATACCATTGTGCCTGTCTTTCCAGTGTCCTTTCTTTCATGCCAATGTCAGCTCAGTTTGGAGGAGTGCTATGTGCGCTTTCGTGATATCTCAGCCAGTCTCTCGCACTCAGCCGAGGTTTGCAGATAATCTCTGCCCGCTAAATGTGATGCAGCACTTACTCCTCACGTCTCCAATGGCTGCTTCTCGGCGCCGGCCATGTGGACGGTTTCTTTCCCACCTCAAAGAGGACGATTTCCCGAGAGCACGCACTGATTTCTGAAGGGCTTCTGGCCTACTTGCTATGGGAGGCAGAACTCTGGGGGTGATTCCAACTCTGGCGGGCGGCTACTGCCGCCCGCCAGGTGGAAAGCGCCATTTGGCCGCCACGCGGGCAAAATTCTGCAGCCCCCATTCTGACATTCCCGCTGGCCCGGCGGGAATGAGGCCGCAACACAGGAGCCGGCTCCGAATGGAGCTGCGGTGTTGCGGCGGTGCGACGGGTGCAGTTGCACCCGTCGCGCTTTTCACTGTCTGCCATGCAGACAGTGAAAAGCAGGCCGGGGCCCTGTTAGGGGGCCCCTGCACTGCCCATGCCAGTGGCATGGGCAGTGCAGGGACCCCCAGGGGCCCCAGGACACCCGTTACCGCCAGCCTCTTCCTGGCGGTGAAAACCGCCAGAAACAGGCTGGCGGTACGGGGGTCAGAATCCCCAGGGCAGCGCTGCCCTGGCGGATTCTCCCAGCCGGGTCAAAAATGGCGGATGACCGCCGGCCCCGGTAAAGCCGCGGTCGGAATGGGGATTGAAGCACCGCCAGCCTGTTGGCGGTGCTTCCGTCATTCGTGGCCCTGGCGGTCCAAGACCGCCAAGGTCAGAATGACCCCCTCTGTGTTTTTGACAAAGCACATCCTTTACCGCCATCATGCAGACTATATAGACCTTTTAAAATAACACTTTATGAGCCAGAGGTATGAGGGTTCACATTTGAATACCAAATAGCGATTTTTATTGAATCGCTAACTGGGATCAGCAAAATGCGATGTAACAACACCATCACAGAATTGTTTGCGATCCTGGACTGCGAATGCCTTTCATACATTGTGAAAGGTGATTTTGCATTCGCAAACGGTGGAATTTACCGATTTGCACTGCTTGTAAATGCAAAATTCTTTGATACATCTATCCTTTTATGCCTTCATTATGAGCTAAATTCACCAACTCGACTGTTCAGAAGCTGAAACAAGTATTTGCAAAGCAATAGTCCTCACATATTTCAAACAAATTAATTGAATCTTATAACAACAGCACCCACGAGCAAAAACCAAAAAAAACATGAGTCGAAACTGAAAAAAGACGATTTAACAAATTAAAATAAAGTTAGCTTAAAAAAATAACACTTTGGAATGTTGTTTGTCCTTTTGGGTATGTTTTTGCCAGTCACATGGCTTCTGTTAGCTGGGCACCGGAAGTTAGATGAAAATAGTACCTCAATCACGTCAGCAGCAGGTGATGGCTACTAATTAAGTTGAAATCAATTAGTTCTTGATCCCTGCTCCAACCAGAGGAACGGAAATGATGCCAGACATGCCTTGATGAATTACGAGGCTGTAAAGAAGAGTTCCACATAAACCAACAAATGGTGAGCGACAGGAGGGCTCCAAGCCCCATACTGAACACAACAATGTCTTGCATGTGAGACGCATGTGCTTGCGCTCGCAGGCTCGACCCTAAAAAGCATGCACGGTTTATCACATATGCTAAGTACCACATGTCCGTGGTACATGTGTTCTATTAAGCACATGCAGTAAGCAGCACACATTCAGTATTTAACAGATTACATAAATACCGATTCCATGATACACAGTAAAAACTCATAATTAGAGTGCTATTTACTTATCCCCGCAGAATCAGTGTTTGCTCAATGTGCAAGTTTGGCGGTTTTACCACCAAAGTCTTAAAGGAGGCCTATGACCCTGATTAGAAGTATTGGACCTATTTATTGTACCTGATAAATAACAATACCACAGAGGACGTTATTTATGAACTACTGTAAATAGCACATATTCAGAATCATTGGGGAATAACATGGATTTTGGTGCTTAACTAACCAAAATGCACATAGTAGAACAATTACAATGCCCTTTTCTCCTGCTAAATTCAGGCAGGTTTGCCAAAATGTATTTGAGGGTAAGGTATTAAACATACCTGGTAACTACCAGGTTTGTTAAGTAGCCCCCAACTTGGAATTCTGACCCCTGCGGAAACAGCGGTTTGTGCAGGAATCTGAAAACTCCACACACATAATCAGGGACTAAGAGGACCTATTTTTTAAAATACATGAAATCTGGAAAAACCCTTTGGGAGGAGGACTTTTTTCAGTCTTGGAAGTCAGTTGTTTGCCTGGCCATCAGAATTAGACATTTTGGGATGTCATGGCTGTTTCTCCCCCTTCCAGGAGAGACTTACTTTCTTCTTTCCTTTTACTTCTCTTCTCCCTCTTCTATTTATATCTAGGAGGTCAATGTTGCAGTGCTTCTTCTATCTCGGCTCTCCCTATTTATTTCTCTTTGTTTTCATTTTTCTTTCCCTTTCCCTTTATTTCCCCCCTCCCTAAATTTCAGCCTTGTTTTCATTTTCTGCTCCTTTTTTATGTATTCAGATTTTTGTTGCTACCTCTCTGAACTTAAAATAGCAAAGAATACAGAATGAGTAGAGCTCTTCGTTGAGTAGACTGGAGGCCAATTAGGTAAATCTATACTCCTTCATGTGCATCTATTTTAATATTTGTGTCCATGATATTTCCGCTAATATTTTAACGTATGTAAATATTCTCTACTGTATAGTCCAGACTTCTACCAGGTTTTCCAGCCCAGAGGAAAGATTTCACAAGAATGGATCCTCTTAGAAGAAAGTATCTTCCTATAATCATGGCATAAATGATCTTGGGAAGCCATCAGAAGTTTGAACTCTCTAAATCAGGACTGAATAACTTGCAAGGGACATATGAAAAACCTCATTGTGCTGCTTTCAGGACTGAATCACTGAATCCCTTAAAGCAGCACTGATTCAGAAGCTCAACATCTTCTTACATTTACATACATTCTGCTGCCTCTAGGGAACAGAATTGCTGGTCTGTGGGAGAGAGAGAGATGTGCTGTGGCCGGTAATTAAGCATCACAAGGCCCAAACAATCTGAGACACAAAAGTAAACTGGTTTCTGTGGGTACTACCTGGCCCACCCTTGGTGGCTTGACACAATCAGTTAGACCTCCTTCAGAGAAAATGCACGTGGTAAAGGTGCAACAACTAGGCTCCACAACAATTCAGTTTAGAAATGTAGACCGTAAAGGGGTCAATACAAGTTTAATAGAAAAAACAAATGTTTATTAAATGCCATAAAAACGATTCAAAACAAATGAAGGGCTCACAAGTTCAGAATAAAAGTAAACTGTCCTATGGAGAAGCATTAAAACACAGCCAATGATCTCCTGTACGACATTTATTAAGGGAGGAGAAATAGCACATTGTACTCCATGTACAAAGTTTTTCCCCAAGTTGTAGCAGCTTGGCTACCTTGAAAAAAATGTTCAAATCTTCAGGGGGGATACCCCTCACCATTACCATGTCTGACCCCCGAAAAATGTATATATGCCAAGATTTCCATTTGTTGGAAGCTTCCCACAAACCTACTTTCAGCTTCTGAAGTAAATTTCCAATCCATCTTGGACCACTTTAATTCACTACAACAGTCACCAGCATCTTCCATCCTAGGGAACTTCTTTACCCTACACCCTCAGGAGGGAAGTTCCACAGTGGCCAGTAGACAAATGTTCAGTCTTAAATGATCAACTGGAATTCTTCCAGGAAGGCTGCAATTGCCTCTGTCTTGAGTCTCTCTACACCCTCCAGTGACAGGCTCAAAGTTCTACAAGGGCCAACAGTTGAAATGTCTACCAGTAAATCATTTATTGCAATCCCTTAAGTGAACAGAGGGAACTTGCATAGAGGGAGGCAGGTTTTTCTGGCAGGACCTGAAGTCCTATCAACCTGTAAATCAACAGGAGACTGCTGCAGCTGATTCAGGGGACGAAAATGACACCACTTGGTTCAGCTTTTCTAAGAGATACTGAGACAGTTCAGATATAGAAAGTAGGGGTGGGCGGGGAGCTTCACTCTGCTGGTGGAGTTAACTGAGTTTTTGGCACTCTGCGCTCTGCTTGGAGCGTGGAGTTTGCCCAAAAACTCTGTTCGCCCTACCAGTGGAGGAGAGCTCACCCATTGTGCACTGCAGCCCAGTTATGGGCTACACAGCGCAAGCAAAGACAGTCGGTGCTTGCACTGTGCAGCTCATAACTGGGCTGCAGGGCACACTGGTGCTGGAACCAAGCCCAGATCTCCTTCTGCCAACAGCCCGGGAGCAGCAGGCAGAGGGAGGCAGAGTGCCAGGCCGGTGCGGAGGATGATGAGGACCCCCTGGAGGACCCGGATAATTCCTTGTTTCATTAGTTTTTTTTCTCCTTGTTTGCTGCCTACGGCCCTGGCCTGAATTTCAGGCCTCTTGTCCACCGGCCTGTCCCATGTGCCATGCACATGGGGCAGGCCGGTGCATAAGAGGCCTGAAATCAACAAATCAATCTCTCTCTCTCTCTTTCTCTCTCGCTCTCTCTCCCCCCAACCCCTCTCCCTGAAACCTCTGTATATAAATACCCATATGTACCTTAAATCTTCAATATTTACATGGCCTGCTGTCCACATTTATCTTTTTACTGTTCTGTCTTCGGTAGAGACTGCGGCAGTTGACATTATTTGTTTATGCCAAAAAGCATTTTCTAAACATGGAAATTTAGGCTCAGCAGTGGTCCTGGATATAAGTGAACCTATCTAAAATATTATCTTTAAAAGAGTGTTCTTTTTGTTATTATCCAGAGGTAATATTATCAGGCCCTCAGCACCAGTAGCCCATTAACGCTATTGAATGAGCACCCCAGCATTGTCCACCAAGAACTGCCTGATGGTCACTGTTCCTCAGGACCGAACATAAAACTATTCTTGAATATTTTCCTGTAATTCTACATTTTAAGCGCTATTGTAAGGCGTTCTCCGGGGTGGCACTAACACTCTCCTACACACTTCTTCCTAATTTGGGTTTTATTCACTAGGTTCTCATTGTATTTATTTAGCGCTTATTAGTCCTGATGAGCTGAAGCGCTTTATGAATGGGTGGCATGCTACTCTGTCGGAGTGCAGGAAGGGTGTCTATTATAGTCAATGACAGTATAAAGCTTCAGAAAAAATATGCAGAAATGTGTGAACATTTCTGTAAAAATAAGTGCGAACTTGCCTGCAAAATCAAAGAAGTATGTGAAAACAGCAGAGAAAATGGATAGTAATGTTTAGGAGAAACATAATTAAACAGACTAGATTAAAATACTCTATATATTCATTTACCTATTTTCAATCTCTTCACTGCACTAGTTTGTACTGCATAACGTCAAGGCCTAGCCTGAGCATGCACCTCTCATAAGCTATTATGTACTGGTGCATTGCCAGGCCTCTGCACCATTTTCCTTGCAGCCTCAGTCATCCCCGGGGTTTATGACACGTAGGGCCATATTTATACTTTTTGACACAAAACTGTGCCGAAGTAGTTTTGCATCAAAAAGTTTAACGCCGGCTAATGCCATTTCGTAACAACACCTGGGCGTTAAATTTATACTTTGACCCTCTGTGGCGCAAACCACGGGTTAGAGTCATTTTTTTTTTAACTCTAACCATTCCGCCACGTCGTAAAGAAAAATGACGTTAACACAGCAAAAATTACTTTAATCCGGTTTATGATGTCGCAAACCAGACATGCGCCATTTTTCCTCGCAAGTGCGTCAAAAAACAGCGCAAACACAGCAAAATGTGCAATGGAGCCCCAAAATGGATCCCAGAAGCCATGAGAGACCCCAGGGAGACTTCAACCAACCAGGAACCAGCCAGGAGGACCCAGACAAGACCCAGGAGAGGGAGAAGAAGAAAAGTGTAATTTCAGTGCAGAGGAGCAGGAAATTCTGGTAAAAGAGGTGACGGACCACCAGCATCAACTTTTTGTCACCTCAAAATTGCCAATTGGGAGGAAAGAGGCAATTTGGCAACAAATAGTCGACAAGATCAACAGAGTGGCAGAAGTACGGAGAACAGTCACTGAGTGCAAGAAACAGTGGCATGACTGCAAGCGCAGGACCAAGGAAATGATGGCAAGGAACAGGAAGGCAGCACTGTAGACTGGAGGTGGGAGTCCAGCACCGCAAGAGGCCCTGGACCAGATGGAGGAGATGGTGGCAGCCGTCATCCCTAAGGAGATCGTCACAGGGATTCAAGGACAGGACAGCGCAGACTACCAGGAAACCACACAGATGCAGGGTAAGTTGCATGGGGGACAAAACTGCCTAAATGTTAACTGTAAACAGCGGGGGGTACATACCTACTACACAATGCATGTCAGCCATGAAAATCAGGTAGTGAAAAGGGCAAAGGGGCATGGCACGTGTGCATGGGCTGTGCATGGGAAACCAGGGGCACAGCACAACACTACACCAACAACCTTTGCATTGGGGTACTCTGCCATGCCAAGAATGTTGGAAAGGCAAAGCCAGTCCATCCAGGAGGGTAGGGTACAACGTAAACCTGGCCTGCTGTCACACGACAGCTGGTATTGTCGCTATATGAACTAGGGCTCAATTTCCAGTCTCAGGCCATATCCGCAAGTGGCATTTACCATTGACAACAGTTGCCACTACCACCTGTGCTGTGTGTGCAGGTCAAGTAGCTAATGGCAGTTACGTGCCCATGGATCAAACACACCCAAAATAGAGGGTTCAGGATGACGATGTTATCAATCCCCTGTAATTCCTAACAAAGTGCAAATCCTGTCAAATGCTCATGTCTAAAGGCACTATAAACATCAGGTATTGTTACTTACATTATGAAGTACACAGCAATAATGTCATACCCATGCTGCACATTTCAGGGTCTACCCCATGCCTGTGTTACAATAGCTGCAATGCCACCTTGCAACATCCCAACTGTCATACCGCTAAGACAACAGCATTGAGGGGGAGGACATATGTGTCTAGCTAGTTAAAGGTACCTGCACCGTCATAAGAGGAAATGGAACACTGCCAGGACCATCAGTGCAATCCAATGTAGCACACATTGGCAAACATCAACATTACACACTACCAATGCTGACACCTGTATCGTGCCATGCCAATGCTATACATAGTATGTGCTAGGTCTCAGCAACATATAGGTGTATGTGAAATATCAGAGACTGGGTCAGTTCCATATTGTTAAGTGTGGTACAAGTGGCATCAGAACACCCACAGCCATTGCAAGGCCTCACCATGCTAATGGAAGTAGACAGAGGGTTGAGTAGGACAATAAGGTGGCAACATACAATTTGGACAGAACCTACGCCTAGAGGATGTGATGCAGACAATTCCCCAAACTGCGCACAATACACGTGACATGCAGGTGGGGCATAGGCCTGGGAGAATGCTAATATTAATGACAGGAACAATGAACAGAAACCAAGATTACTATGGCTCACTAATAGGAAGTCAGTAATGTCACATTACAACTGCCACAACACAGACACACTAATTGTACAATATCGCATTGCAGAGGACAATGGCTCTCCTGGGGATATGCCTGTCCTGGACTTCCCTGATGACATGGATGACAAGCTGACAAACATTAGCCAGCAGACCCTCCAAGATGTCGTTGGAACCCTCCAGACCCCACCTTCAGTCGCAAGAAGGAGTACAGATACAGCAGCCATCACAGAGGACCCACCCACCATCCCAATAGTACGACCTGCCAGCTCCAACCCAGCTGAGGACTATGAGGACACTGGTACCACCTTTGAGAGGACAATAGTGGGAGTACAGCGGGAGCTGGCCAAGGAGGTCCGGGTGGAGATGCAAAATATGGCAGCAAGCCTTGAGGGGATGCACACTTGCATCATGTAATCTGCAGAACAGGCAGCAGCCATGCAATAGCTACCATCCCTCCTGCAAGGACTACAACAATGTGTAAGGGAATTCACCACAGCAGTTAGCCACAACACCTGGCATCCCAAACCTTTCACTGCATGCACGAATGCAATCATGACCCCCTCAGGGCTGACCTGGCTGCCTACCACAGTGATGTAGCTGCTATACTCAAGAACCAGCAGCTCCTCATTGCTGCAGTAATGCCCTTAATAGCCCAACAGTTGGCAGCTACCGGGAATTCTGACTCCACGTCTTCAAACTAGTGTATGTTGCCTCTTCAAACCCACCACCACCAAGGGCATTTGAGACAGCACACACATCAGAAGATGAACACGTGGAACAGATCACCTTCACCCGTAGGAGTGAAGGTAGCACAAGTCCATGCCACATGGGCACTGATATCCTAGGTCCTGTGCTTGTTAACATGCCAGTCTTGCTACAGTTGGGCACATGCACTGTTCTCCAGCACTCTGTTTACCTTGACACCATGCACTGTAATTGTCTCTCACTACCTGATTGGCAATTCATGTTCCTCTGCACTGTATGACACTTCACCCCAGCATGTCCAATGACATGTCCCTCACCATTGCACTTGTGTTGCATCACAATAGAAGGCGTCACACTAATGGACTCACAATCCTGGATTGTGTAAATATAGCACTAAAGCACTTTAAAATAAATAGCACTTACACAACCACTTTGTCTCTGTGTAATGTGACACATCAACTGTGTAGGAGATTTGTGATGTATGTAACATGTCAATGGCCATAGAATGTCAATACAACAGTGTTGAAAGAATGTGGGCTGATAACTATGCACTGGGGTATGGATTTTATCATCATCTGTGCTTCTTTAGGTTTATTTCTAAAGTTAAAGCATCACAAACAGTATAATGCTGTGTAGAACTGCAAAGGTCAGCTTCAAAGTATGTATAAGCTGAAACTCAATGTGGCCAACATTCCCTTCAAGACAATCTTTATGTATGTGACATCTGACTATAAACTTTCATCACACACACACACACACACACACACCATACAGCAGGAATGGATATGTACGAGTGTATGGACAAATATATAACCTGGGAGTACAATGTAAGAAATGATCGGTGTGAGTTAAGTATACAGAACTACATAAGATTATAACATCACTCAGCTTATCAGGGTTCACATGAACATCAGGCTGCAGGCAGACGTCCCACAGTGCCCAAGATTCCAATTCAGGACTCAAACGATGACAGATTTAAAAACATATCAAACCTTCACAACACATTAGGAACCATAGTAACCTTGAGTGGTGGGTGCAATGGATGGCAGATGCACAGAGAAGTAGCTTTGGTGTAGCTGCCAATATGACAGCTCATTTGGAACTTGGGAATAACCATGTCAATAATGGGATTCTGATGCAGGATGGAACAGAAATGCAAATACTAAATTGACACTGTACACCCATGCCAAGGTCCTGATCCCCAAGCATATGACACATACTGTAAAGCAGTGATTCCCAACCTGTGGTCCGGGGACCCCTGGGGGTCCGCGAAGCCTCCTTAGGGGGTCCGCGACTGCTTAGAAAATTAAATAATATTAACAGATTAGGTCTACAGCTTTTAGTAATGACTCAGTGGGGGTTCATCGGATTCCAGTAAAGATTCAGTGGAGGTCCTCGGGCTGTAGTAATGATAAAGTGGGGGTCCACAGAAGTCAAAAGGTTGGGAACCACTGCTGTAAAGGACTACCTAAAACTTTATTTCACAGTAATAAAGGAAACTTAAACTAGGGGAAACACCTTAACTAATCTAACCTATCCTAACTATACACTACACACAACTGTCCCTAACTACCCTAAGCTAAACTTACTTATCATTAACTCCCCACCCCACTTATATGATGGGACACCTGTAGGACAACATATACTAACCTAAACACATACTAACTTATCCTAATAAATATATATTTTTTTGTATTTTCTTAAAATAATTTTTATATATATATATTTTTTTTATACACATAACCCCAACATCATCCCCCACCCACCCACAAAAAAAACGTAATAATATAACCCCCTCCACCCCAACCCACTTATACTAACTAAACTAACAGCCTACTCTAACCTAACACTAAGCCCCCTAAACCCACTAAAGATAAGAACGAGGAAAGAGGAGGGAGGGGAGGGAATCATGGGTGAGGATCCATTAATTACAAATTGTCCCTCCGCAGGATTTTTTTGATACCCTGCAGTCTCCTGCTATTGCGGGACACCTCCTGCTGCAGCCTGTCCATCCTGCGCAGCATTCTTTGCATGTCACGTTTCAGTGTCTGTATGTCCTGATTGTCTATCACAGCAGCTGGGGTTGTTTGTGTTCCACTTGTAGACGCTGGTGCTGGTTCCGGTGCAGTGGTTGGAAGGGGAGGTGCAGGAGGTGCTGCTTGAGGGCCTGGAGCAGATGAAGTTGAGGGACCGGCTACAGTAGCTGTCATCCTTGGGGCCACTGTGGTCTGAGCTGTAGTGGTGGTGGTGGCTGTTGTGGGCAAGGCTGGCTCCCTTTGGGCAAATGCCCATCAGACCCCTGTGGCTCTCTCATGGCAGTAACAGCGTGCCATATTGCGGAACCCAGCCTCCACATCTAGCATGTGGCGGTAACGCATTGCCTGCCTCTGAAATTCCCTGATCTCATGGGCATTCATGTTGGCAGCTGTAAAAATAGAGAAAGCCAAACATTAGTGACATCATTGTGTGATACATCTACAAATGATATTCTAACACTTCAAAAATAGCACATACAGTCCAAATCACAGTACAGATGATAGAATGTCCCTGAGGAATGACATGCCAAAGCAGCCTACACATCTACTATATAACAGCACAGCAATGTACAACAAGGTATGTACCTAATTAAATGATCTGTGCATCATTGTACTGCTATTAGTCCCATAACAAATGCTGCAAGTTCTCCACATGTGTCAGGCCAACTAATGACTATCTTCTGGATGACAATCAAGGCCCTCAAGACCTGTGATTTGTAAATGGAACTGCCTAGACGGTATGCAGTTGGTAATCATGAGGGGGCATCGTAGGTTGGAACACATTCATGTTTGAATTACATGTCTGTCTTCTACACTGGGATCCTCACACCTAGGTACACATATTTCCTAACCCTAACCATGTGCCTCAGGGGGGGTGGACATGCAACACACTTTCAAACATCAAGGACAGGCAGGAAGCTTTGGACCGCTGTCCATGGGTTTAGTCAGTCCACCACAGGTAAGGAGGTCTGCCAACTGGGATTGACTTAAACATTGGACAATCACATCCACATTTATTTTTCTAATTGCGGACAATTGTCAACATCATTAGATCTCACTGATACCTTTCCAAAAATAAGCACATTGATGCAAGCACCCATCTGGCCTTGACCTGCATGCACGCCTATGACATTTCACTCAAGTGCCACATTAATGGAGCACAACATGTGAAGCTAGATGCTGCTAGGAAGTCAAACATACAGTCCTACATGTTCATTACTTAACAGGGATGCTCAAGTCTGTGGGTAAGACTTCGGCATCACTGGTCTGTGTGAATCATTGTATGACTTGCTGACTAAATCATGAAACTGGCCACCTCCAAATTAATCATTGGCATACATGTAGCAAAAAATCACCCTGTTCACCTGCCCATGCCAATAGTGCAGCACTCGACTCCCAATATATTACTCTCCGCCACAGAATGTCCAACTCAAACATGGAACAAAACCTCAACCTCCAGTCAAGTCACATATCAGATCATGTGCCAGCACATCATACCTTGCAATGAATCCAACACACAGGAGTCAATCACACAACAGCTGCAAACACAACACAGGACGTCTGGGTCCGCAAATCGAGCCACTCCACCAATTGTATGTGGGGCGGGTCCACCTGTAAAACATGGAAGGGTGAAATGTGCTCAATGTCTGCTCACTGTACAAAACTTGGATCAACAAATTACTGTGTGTGGCATATTATACGATAGAGCAACACATCAACACCCCAACAGACATACTACTGCAATCATGCATTGACACTGTCACTCCAGTGAGTGATAGACACACATTTGCACACATGCACTGGCCCTAACAATCATGTGGTGCCAAACGTGATTACTCAATTTTGTGCTTAATTATTTCTAGAGGGTACTCCATTTCATTATTTGTTATTATGAGAGACATGTAAAGCCACATTCCTGGTGCACTGCAATACCAGTGACTCAGGTATTGTGGCTTGTGCATCAAGGAACAATGAGTTACTGTGTGATGCTCATGTGGGTTGAGTTTTGTTCAGGAATTAATGTGCTTTCAATGGTCCATTATATATGTGCCTGTGTTGTATGTAGGTTACATATGCCACATTGGTAGTGTACCCAGAGCCGTATATGCCCCCTATGACACCTTGATGGCAGGGATCCTGTGTGTTACTTGATGACAGTGTTACGCTAAACATGGATTGGCCATTTATATAAATCAAAACAACAAAAACATATATGCTGACAGTGTCTAATTTGATCATCCGTGACAGAATGCATGGGCACAGGTGTAGTAATTGCACCTGAAATGTGTTCCTCTGGGCCCTGTGTACCTATATCAGGTATTGTAGATCACAGTTTGCCACATTCATTGTCTTAGAATTGCCAGGTTGGGTGATCTGTGGTTATACAACCGAACTGACACTGTCCACTATTTAAAACATGGTTTAGCAAATGTCCTACTTCTGCAATCTTGATGAGGTAGGTCTCTATTTGTAAGCTCCTTGGGAATGGCAGCGCTCACAGGAATGCTGGCCTGATGATCTTAGCATACCACTATGTCTGTGATAGCCTTCATACTGAGAAGGTAACAATTGTACATATGTACATATGCTGCACTAGATCAGCAGGGGTGTGCCAAACGTAAACTAGCAAACTATTTTGTCACTTTAAAGGTATGATGGAAGCAGTCAGTGGTCCCTTGCACAACATCATGCAAATAAATAATTTGTGACCATGCATTCACAAAGTTCAGGGATCCCATGATGACCCATTAACTTTAGAAAATTGTTTGGCTATAAAGTGACACAGATGGCAAATGCACCAGCTCTGTCCCAGCAATTGTGCCCAAGGCAAAAATGTTGTTGGGCCATGCTACTCAATGAAAGGATTTCTACGCCTACTCCGAAAAGCCACGAGATGAACCTGTTTAGTGCTACTGCAATCTGGTAGAATCCGGGCAAAATTACGTTTGGCCATGTGAAAGATTATCTGTCCAGACGTAAACACACAGAAACAATGAACTTAGGGCCAGATGTTCTTTTTTTATGTGTAGCATTTGCTTCATTTGTTTACGCTACAGCTATGGAAAGTAGCACAAAATATTTAGATATTATCAAGTGTGCATTACTTTGGCATCCATAATTAATTTAAATGCTGCACAAACCAAGTCGAAATATCAGCCTAAGATATTACCAGAGTTTAGGAAGACCTTTGTACGTATGGCCATGAATACTGTTCAGACATGGTTGAAAAGATTTGGGGACTACATAGGTTCCTTGCATTGGCATGTGAAATGCATCTCATTCCTGGTACACTTACAAGCCCTGAATAATACTTTTGTTTGTGCCGCATTACCATCATCTATTGAAGTAAAAGCGGCACTAATTTACAAGATAAAGTTGTCTTTTGTAAGTTTGTGCAGCTTTTGCGTCAACAAATGACGGTAATGCTTAGCAAAAATTGTATAAATCAGGGCCACTGTTTGTCCAACTTGCATTCCACATGTCCTCAAACATTGCATGCAGCATGTCACAAAATCTGCTACTGTCACTACAGAGCATTTTACTATACACATTAGTCTAATTTGTACTCACCAACAGGGCCACGAATCACCACACCAAGGTGGTCCAGCTGGGCCTGCTCTCGGGCCACCAGGTCAGCCCAGCGATGTTTCAGTTGGTGGTTGTTGCGCTGGCTGTTGAACAGTTTTTAGGTCAAACAGCACCTTTGCCCACCTGAGCCTCCTAGCCTCTGTGTGATACCCCTGTATCACCCTGCCACCAGCCTCCAACATCAGGGGGAGGAAGTGGCACACCAGCCACACAAAGGCACCCAGCTCTTCCTCACCCATTCTACCCAGACGTGGCCTTCCCAACATCTCAACAATAATAAGGATAGGAAAGGGTAGAGGGGAAAACAGGGAAAGGAGGTATGGAAAGTAAACGTAAAGAACCCACAAACAGCCCAACAATACCCCAACTAACAGTACCTACTAACACACTCCCAACAGTACAAAGACAAAGCTAATCTCAAAAAATGACCAAAACACACTTACACTGATCTACACAGACACTTACAAAAACAACAGATGACAATGGCAATAGCACACAGGAGACAAAAGCACAATATTCACAGACACAACTCTATACACAGTCTAGAAGAATCACAGACTGCAAAGTGAAAGTGAAAGTAGACCCACTGTACCATTTCTGTAAACAGGATATCCTATTACATCACTTCCTGTCTCAAATGCGGTGCGTTTTTATTATAATGCGTGAAACTTTATGACGCTTACGGGCTTTGCGTCAATATTGTTTTACGCATATGCTTACAAATTCCCCGGCATTTAAGGATTGATACATTTTTAATGGATAACCGATTTCATGGGGTGCAGTGTTGGAATTCACTCTAGGGACCAATCGATGTATTATGGTTGTGAGTGTAATTTTTTAACGCATATGCGTCATATTTTGACGCATATGTGTCTTTTTTTACGCTTTTGCATCAAAAAATCTGTCTATAACTGTGTTTGTGTCATTTTTCTTTTTTTAACATACATGAAGCCTATAACAATACAAAGATAGGATGTTATGACCTGCTGTGTGTGTTCTAGTGTTTGGGCACATATGGCAGACCACTACTGCGGACCATAATACTCATGTTGTTGTTCTGGATTAGCTCTCTTAACTGATGCAACAGCAACACAAACTTTTGGAATAAAATTGGTATGTCCTAGTTTGAGCAAGTGTTGCATCAATAGAGGATAGCAAGGCTATGCAACTAAACAAATAGACTCATAGCCAGTATGTTTATGTCTGTGAATCGGCTTCTTCAATTGTTTTTGTGCCTCTGTGTGAACGTCACAAAAAGTGTTTTGCATAATGTGCATGTATGAATGTGTTGTAATTGTGTATAACCATCAGATGCCATTCATTGGGATACATCAGTCATGATATGAGTTTGTTATATCTGTTGCATATTATGCTGTGTGTACTTCCTTGACTTTGGGGACAAAACATCTCCCATGAAAAACTTTACGCAGGATAGATAGAGGACGGTTGATAATGGCAATGTCAGAAATGTAATCCATCGCATTTAATGAAATGTTGGATACCACTTCATGGTCACTTGTGTGTATACTCCCCATGAGTCAGGCATTTGAACATGCTAGGTAGGTACAGTGTTTCTGACACAGAGTCTCAAATCCAATCCAAAATTTGTTATGTACACCCCAGTTTGACTCATGTACATGCCCTATGTTTCTCCTGTGGCTGTAGAGGACCAGCAGACCATGCTGCATGTGTTCACATATTTCAAGTGGTTCATTGCACAAAGGTGTCCAGTTCAAGTGTGTGGCCATGTGTACCCTGTGTCAGTATTGGCCTCCATGTAGTCATAGTTATGTGCAGGTCTAGTCATGAGTCTGTGGAGCCATTCCCTCAATTAACAGAGTATCCTTCAAAGCAGATTTGACCTAAAGCCAAAGATCAACTAACGACACACATGCTGATAGTCCAGCTATGGCACTGCAGAACTTTAATGAGGCTGACAACAAGGCAACCTTGGTGTCTCAAAAACCTTATGGATGGGTAATAGGAAACAGGCAGCTTTCATCAGAACATGTGTACACAGGGTGGGCTTGAAAATTCCCACTGCAACAGGGAACATCAGTGCCTCTGTGCTAATTAATCTCACAGCTAGTCACCACGCAAGCACTATCAAAAGGTGGAGGCAGAAGTGAATCTGTGTCTGGACCGTCAGGGAACAAACATGTTTTGTCCTCACATACACATTGGCAAGCCTTGTTTGTTGTGCTGGAGGCACCGTACCGAATCCATGCATACAGCCATATCACACTGTCACTGTTTGCCAATAATGAATACATGCAAAACCAGAAAAGGGATCGAGGCTGAATTAGGCAATTTGAATACATGTCACAGAACTGATAACGATGAGTAAAATGATTAAACTATACTATCTATTTGAGGATTCATTGTAGACCTACCTGACACAATACCCCAGGAGGAAAGAGAGGGCATGGAAAGCAACTATGAGTCAAATGTAGCCACAGGGGACCTCTATGGTTAACGCAAAGACAGGAACCAGTCTGGCTAATAGGATGCAGGATCTGTCAAGAACAAACATGAACAAGGCAAATACACAGTGTGCAGACTCTGACTGGGAAACGCTGGAACAACATTGTGGGAACTAAAAACAGTTTGTGCTGTGGTCTCCAACGTTACACTATCCCCCAAGGGCTCTGGTACACAAGTGATTTGTACGCTAATGCACACAACAAGGAAATTCTGAAAATAAGCAGTCCCAGGCAGCAGCAAGGGCAGGGCAAGTTCAAATGTCTAGTCTGCCTGGTAGTGCTCACAGGTGTGTGCAGCTTCAGTCTCTCACAAGTCGTGGAGTTGAGGATCAAGTTCAAAGGGCCAACTGGACCTTTCACATGGGAATCAAAGGACAGCTGATTACAGGTCTTACCAACTACCAGGCAGTGCATTATTTGACCTGAAGTCCATGCAGACTGATGAACTATGACTATGGCATGCCATACTGAAGTGGAAAGCACACAGGAGTCAGAATGGGAGTCTGGTTGTGTGTAGCTGAAGATTCTCAGAGTACAGATAGTCCATTTATGGGGCCCCCAAGAGAAGGGTGGGGAGAGACTTAGAACACGGAAGTGGCAGTACTTATTACCAGGGATGGTCTGCGCAGGGCATGTCTTGTGAGCAATGCTTGTCATACCTGGGGCACTCATGCTATCCATTTTCTGCTTGGATAGACTTCTTGTCACACATGCTCCTTGCAGAGATAGCTGATGTCACACTCACTGCTGTCAAGGGTCTTGTCATACATTCCTGTTACCAATGCAATAGCACATCCACTTCCTCATGTATGAAACACTTTTTTACCTTATGATTAATGGTGTTGTGTGCCACTTGCTGCAATGAACCATGTTGGCAACATGGATGTGTCTCATAGCTGTGGTCCTCTGATATTGCCCTTCACATGTGAAATGGACAGGATATATGTCATTTACACTATGGCGGTCATTACAACATTGGCGGTAAAAGCCGCTTACCGCCGCGCAGAAGACCGCCAACACACCGCCGCGGCCGCGGAATTCCGCCACAGCTATTATGACCCACATTTCGGAATCTGCCAAAATTCAGACACCCACACAAGTCCGCCACACCAAAGGTCAGTGATAAACTGGCAAAAACAAAACCTCCACCATCACGCCAACAGAAATACGCCCACACTATCACGACACACGAATCAACGCGGCGGTCTTTCAACCACAGTATTCCATTGGCGGTACACACCACCGCGCTCAAAATACACACACTCTTACAAAACACAGCCACATTGGACAATTCCAAATACACACACCTGATACACATACACACACCACTCCCACACACACAATACAAAATATAAAACACCCACCCACATCACCCACAAACCCCCACAACAAAAAATTCCGAAAGAAGGCCAGAGAGAGAGCACCAGCAAGAGCAACAACATCCACAGGCACACAACACCATCACCCACAGAACTTCCACGCACCTCACACAACACACCACTACATATCACCCCACTTATCACCACACACTCCACCCCACACATCACCTACACCACCCCATGGCACGGCAAAGACACCCCAGGTTCTCGGAGGAGGAGCTCAGGGTAATGGTGGAGGAAATCGTCCGGGTAGAGCCACAGCTATTCGGAGCACAGGTGCAGCACACCTCCATTGCAAGGAAGATGGAGCTATGGCGAAGAATAGTGGACAGGGTCAACGCAGTGGGACAGCACCCAAGAAATCAGGAGGACATCAGGAAGCGGTGGAATGACCTACGGGGGAAGGTGCGTTCCGTTGTCTCAAGACACCACCTGGCGGTTCAGCGGACTGGCGGCGGACCCCCACCTCCTCCCCCACAACTAACAACATGGGAGGAGCAGGTCTTGGAGATTCTGCATCCTGAAGGGCCTCGCAGGAGTAGGTGGAGGAATGGACTCTGGTAAGTCAAATCTTAACTATTACAAACCCCACCCTACCTGCATGCTATCACATACCCCCACCCTCACCCTCACCCCCAGCACCCCAACTCCTCACATATGTCCCAACATCACAAACCACCCATCCCAACACCAAGCCCTGCATGCAACAACAAAGCATGGACACCCATCACTAAAGAATTCCCACTGCACATACCCATACAACCCCCTAAACCATCCTCACACAAGGTCCCACACAGGAATGCAAACACTGGGGTACACGGTCACCCACCCATTGCACACCATGACACACACAGATGTAATAACCATCCTTTAATACCCCTGCAGGACCCCTACCCAACGTCACCAGACAGGAGGGTCCACACATGTCCACACCACCAACAGAAGAGGCCCACAGTGATGACAGCATCTCTGTCCAACTGGATCTAGATGACCAGCCCGGCCCATCGGGGACCTCGGGACAGTCAGTTCCCATCACCCAGTAACAGGCCACTACAGACCTTCCACCTTCTGGAAACACCAGCACAGCACCCACCCAGTGGGCCCATACCTCTGTCCCCAGGACACGTCAATCAGCAGTGTGTCCAACACTACAGGGAACCCAGGATAACCCACCACCCCAACAACAACAGGGACCTGGGGGCAGTGGTAGTGGGCACACAGTCCAGGGGACGGAGGCCCAGGAACACAGGGGAACTGGGAGGGCTGCTGTGCGACAGGGGGCGGACAGGCCAAGGGAACCCACTCTCCACGAGGCCCTCTCCTCCATCATGGGAGCATACCACCACTCCCAGGAGACGATGGCAACGGTACTGGACAAGTTTCAGGAGACCCAGCGCCTGCAGGAGGAACAGTGTATGGGCTTCAGGGAGGAACTCAGAACCATCAGCTCCACCCTGGGCACCATCGTAGGGGTGCGGAAGGAAGTACTCAACACCAGGAGGGACACTGTGGCACTACAAGGGGACCCTGACTCTAGCATGGACAGTGAACTGCCCACCACCTCCGCCGGCGCTAGTGGACAGGACGCCCCGCCACAGGACCACCACATCAGCACCCCACCCCCTGCAGAGGGAGAACCACCCTGCAAACGGTCCCTGAGATCCAGGACTAAGACAGAGCACGATGCCAAGACCCCCGCCAAGAAATGAGACCACCCTGATTGTCATCCTACTGTCCCACTTTGTCACCCTGTCCATACTGAAACTGCCCCAGCTCCACTTCCTATGCCCATATGGCAATGCACCTGTGAGACTAATAGACTGGACTCTGCCATGGACATTCCTCCGCCATCACCCCTCACCATTTCACTACCCCCTCCAATATTGAGCACTTGAATAAACACCCTTAAAGCACAAAACAATCTGGAGTCTGTCTGTGATTTCGAAATAGTGTATTAGCAATTACAGTGACAAAATGCTCTTTCAAGTTTAATGTCAACATACCTATGTCACACAGCTCTAGTCCATGAGGAATCTAAGCAGATGTCACACAGTGGGACCCATATCTGTGAAATCGTAAGGGAAAGTGACAACTCAGTGACCATACACTGGGTGAAAACGACAGACAGTTGAGAGGTAGTAGTGTTAAAGTACATGTAGTAGGCAGGTTTGTATTCTTACCTGTGTCTCACTGGAAATATTGCTGGATCACTGAGTCCCTGTTGTGCATGTCTTCTTTCCCTGCTTCCTCGTCTTCACTGTCCACAGGCTCCACAGGTGCAACAACACCGCCATCTGGACCATCCTCCTGCAGAAAAGGCACCTGTCGTCGCAAAGCCAAGTTATGAAGCATACAGCAGGCCACAATCTGGCACACCTTCTTTGGTGAGTAGAATAGGGATCCACCTGTCATATGGAGGTACCTGAACCTGGCCTTCAGGAGGCCGAAGGTCCGCTCGATCACCCTCCTAGTTTGTCCATGGGCCTCATTGTAGCGTTCCTCTGCCCTTGTCCTGGGATTCTCTCACTGGGGTCAGTAGCCATGACAGGTTGGGGTAACCAGAGTCACCTGCAAATGGTGAGGGACAACTGTTAGACACGCACTAACCTGGAGAGATATACCCAGACCCAGACAACCATTCCCACTGACTTGCTTCCAGGTGCTCACCTAATAGCCACACACGGTGCCTCTGGAGTTGACCCATCACATAAGGGATGCTGCTATTCCACAGGATGTAGGCGTCATGCACTGAGCCAGGGAACTTGGCATTCACATGGGAGATGTACTGCTCTGCCAAACATACCATCTGTACATTCATCGAATGATAACTCTTCCGGTTTCTGTACACCTGTTCACTCCTGTGGGGGGGTACCAAAGCCACATGTGTCCCATCAATGGCACCTATGATGTTGAGGATGTGTCCCAGGGCATAGAAATCCCCTTTCACTGTCGGCAAATCCTCCACCTGAGGGAAAACGATGTAGCTGCGCATGTGTTTCAGAAGGGCAGACAACACTCTGGACAATACGTTGGAAAACATAGGCTGGGACATCCCTGATGCCATGGCCACTGTTTTTTTAAATGACCCACTTGCAAGGAAATGGAGCACTGACAGCACCTGCACTTGAGTGGGGATTCCTGTGGGATGGCGGATTGCTGACATCAGGTCTGGCTCCAACTGGGTACACAGTTCCTGGATTATGGCACGGTCAAGCCTGTATGTGATAATCAAATGTCGCTCCTCCATTGTTGACAGGTCCACCAATGGTCGGTACACCTGAGGATGCCACCATCTCCTCACATGTCCCAGCGGACGGTGCCTATGAAGGACAACAGCGAGCTCAGAGGTACGTACCTACAGTTTACACAGAACACCTATCATACACAAAAGGTGGCCTGTATGTGTTGAGTCTAGGCCTAGGTATGAGTGACGCAGTTGGAAATTATGCCATGTGGGCCCCTGAAATGGCGGCTGCCTGACCTGTAAAGTGGGACAATGGGATGTGAGGTAACTGCGCTGGCGTTGCACACCGTCGCGGTAGGCGGTCGAAGACCGCGGCGCAATGCTGCATTGGTTAACATTGGACCCTATAGGTCCCAGTAGCCAATGGCGATGTACGCCAGCGGTGACGGTACGCACCGCCGCGGACGTGACCGCCATTTTCTATCACTTCAATCACTCGATACCTGATCTTCGACAGGAGAGGACCTACACTGCAAGTGCTGCTGTGACCTCGGTCTGGAAGAGACAATGGCTCGAGTGTCTGGGGAAAGGACCCCTGCCTTCACATCGGAGGAGTTGGAGAAACTCGTGGATGGGGTCCTCCCCCAGTACACGCTACTCTACGGTCCTCCAGACAAACAGGTAAGTACACAGGGAGTATGTTGTTTGGGCTATGGCTGTGTGGAGAGGGCTGGATGTAAGAAGGAAGGGGGGAGAGTGGTGCGTGCATGAAAGACGGTGAATGCATGTGCCACATGGCAAGGGTAGGGATGGGGGCCAATCACTTCGACGGTGCAGTTGGTAATAACTTCTCTTTTTCCCCTGTATGTTTCATGTAGGTCAGCGCCCACCAGAAGAAAGATATTTGGCGTGCCATCCCCAAGGACGTCCGGACCCTGGGGGTCTACCACAGACGGAGCACGCACTGCCAGAAAAGATAGGAGGACGTTCGCCGCTGGAGCAAGAAGACGGCGGAGGCTCAGCTGGGGATGGCCTCCCAACGTGGGAGGGGTGCCCGTCGCACCATGACCCCCCTGATGTTCAGGATCCTGGTGGTGGCCTACCCGGAGTTGGATGGGCGCTTGAGGGCATCACAGCAGCCACAAGGGGGTGAGTACACTCTCATTCTGCTGACTTTGCGCGCAGTGGAGGTGTCTGGGTGGGGAGGTGGGCTGTGGGTTTCCCTAGGCCAGGGCGAGTTCCGTAGGCAAGGCCCCTCCATAAGGCAGGCCATGTGGCTCCCCAGCCCACCTCTGTAGAGTGCCAAGTACAGCTAGTCATGCCCCTGTGTCATCTATGTGTGCAGATGTCGTCCATAGCCTTGTAGACCATTTCCCAGAAATTGAACAGTGGAGCCCAAGAGCGCGGCGTAGTGCAGGGGGCTTCTGTGTCTGTCGTGTCCGCCAACTGTAGCGGTAATGCATGCACTCAACATGAATTTCTTCTGTCTCCCCCCCCACCTCATTGTGGTCTCCCTGTTCTTGTGTGCATTAGCATCATCAGGCGGAGGAGCAGTGGCACCGGAGCACGAGGGAGCTGCATCCCACATGGCCCTGGAGGGCGACACAATTGAGTCAGAATTCACCAGTGGGACGGAGGGTGAGGGGAGCTCCATGGCGGGGACAGGAGCTGACACCAGCGACACAGACTCGTCCTCTGATGGGAGCTCCCTTGTGGTGGCGGCAACATCTGTGCCCCCCGCATCATCAGGTACAGCTTCCACCCCCCCTTCCAGCACCGCCCTCCCAGCAGCCCCTCAGCCTTCGCCCCATGCCCGCTCACCCGGGAGGGTGGGCATCACCTTCGCCCCAGGCACCTCAGGCCCTGCCCCAGTCACCCCTGCTGCCCTCAGTGAGGAGGCCATTGACCTCCTCAGGTCCCTCACTGTTGGGCAGTCTACCATTTTGAATGCCATCCAGGGTGTAGAGAGGCAGTTGCAACAAACCAATGCATTCCTGGAGGGCATTCATTCTGGTCAGGCGGCCCTTCACCAAGCTTTTCAGACTCTGGCCTCAGCACTGATGGCAGCCATTGTTCCCGTCTCTAGCCTCCCCCCTCCAACTTCCTCAACCCCAACCCAATCCCCTGTACCTCAGCCTATCCCAAGCACACCTACAGACCAACATGCACACACCTCAACACCCAAGGGAAGCTCAGGCAAACATAAGCACCACACATCCCACAGGCACTCACGCAAGCATCACACACATGCAGACACAGCAACATCCACTGCCTCCACTGTGTTCCCCTCTTCCTCGTCTCCCTCCTCCCTCCCAGTCTCGTCTACACTCACACCTGCATGCACTACCTCTACAGCCACTACGTCCCTCTCCAGCACACCCACCACCACACCCCGCTCATGTGCAGTCACCACCCCCACTACCATTCACACGTCCCCTGTGTCCTCTCCCAGTGTGTCTGTGACGCCCTCTCCCAAGATACACAAACGCAGGCACACACCCACCCAACAGTCATCCACCTCACGACAGCCTCCAGCGTATGCACCTTCACCCAAAGTCACCAAACGTACACCTCCTACAGCCACCACCTCTTCCTCCACTCCCAAACCCCCTCTAGCTACCCGTCCCAGTGTGTCCCAAAAACTTTTCCTGTCCAACCTTGACCTCTTTCCCACACCTCCCCCACCCCGTCCATCTCATAGGTCCCGAACTAGCACCTCAGCCACAACATCTCCGGGACCAGTGGTGCCTGTAGTCACCGGAATGTGGAGTGCACCACCCACCAGGGCAGCCAGTGTGGCACCGAGCCACAGCACAGACACTCTCCCACCTGTGAAGCATCAGAAGTTGGCAAGTGCCCGGCGGGAGAGGGGGAAGACTCCAGCCACCAAAGCCGCTCCCAGCTGCCCAGGAGGCCACCGCCAGCACAAGCCCAGCTGGGCCATGAAGGACCGCCAGCAAAAGGCCCGCTGGGCCATGAAGGACCGCCAGCAAAAGGCCCGTTGGGCCATGAAGGACCGCCAGCGCCAGCCCCGCTAGGCCATGAAGGAACGCCAGCAGCTGAGACCCTGCAATGGAGACCACCATCTGAAGCACCGCTGAACAGGGCACCACCATCTGAAGCACCGCTGAACAGGGCACCGCCATCTGAAGCACCGCTGAACAGGGCACCGCCATCTCAAGCACCACTGAATAGGGCACCGCCATCTCAAGCACCGCTAGCCCATGAGCGGCAGGGGCACTGACGCAACTGAGTCCGTCACGGGGGGAATGATGCACTCTGGGCACCATGCCCCCTCCAGAACCAGCGGAGGCTGTCATTCACTACCTCTGTCCTTAACAGGATGAAGCACTCTGGGCACCATGCCCCCTCCAGAACCAGTGGAGACTGTCATCCACTTGTGAGACTATCCCCAGGATATGGCAGTGGGCAACCCACCCACTGTAGAGACTTGAGAGACTGTGGCTTTGCACTCCCCAGGATTGAACAGTGGGCAGACCACCCACTGTAGAGACTTGTGAGACTGTGGCTTTGCACTCCCCAGGATTGAACAGTGGGCAGACCACCCACTGTATAGACTTGTGAGACTGTGGCTTTGCACTCACCAGGATTGAACAGTGGGCAACCCACCCACTGTATAGACTTGTGAGACTGTGGCTTTGCACTCCCCAGGAGTGAACAGTGGGCAGACCACCCACTGTATAGACTTGTGAGACTGTGGCTTTGCACTCCCCAGGATTGAACAGTGGGCAACCCACCCACTGTATAGACTTGTGAGACTGTGGCTTTGCACTCCCCAGGATTGAACAGTGGGCAACCCACCCACTGTAGAGACTTGAGAGACTGTGGCTTTGCACTCCCCAGGATGTAACAGTGGGCATGTGGCCCCCTCGTGGATTTGGCGTTGTGCACTGAAGCGGCTGAGGTGCCCCCCCTTTCCCTCCCCCTGAGGTGCCTGTTTTATTGGTATCTGATGCCCCTGCAGTGTCTCTCCGTCACGGTCAGGGATCTTGTGTGGGCCTCCCCCATACCGTGTGGTCCCAGTGTTCCACGGACGTTCTTAGTGCACTACCTGGAATAATATGCTTGGTATTTATTTTGTACATGGTGTATATATATATATTTCTGCCTACTTGTTTTTAATATATTACAATGGTTACACTAATTTTCTATTGTCTTTGCATTCTTCTGGGGGGTTCGGGGGGTGTAACTGTGATGTATTGATATGCATTTGTGTGTGTTGTAGTGGGTGAGGGTGGGGTTGTTGCGTGTGTGTGTCCCTGTTTTTTGCCTCCCCCCTCCCCTGTGTCGTAGGTGCAGTACTCACCGTGGTCTTCGCCGCCGGCGTTCGTGCTCCTGGTAGAGGAGCAGGAAGACTATCGCAGGGAGAATTTGGAGTTCCGGTTCCATGGTGTCCTCGTTCCTCATGGGGAGTGTAGAGGTGAGCGTTTTCCCTTCGAAATTCCTGTTTCTGCCGTGTTTTTATCCGCGGCGGATTGGCCTGTCATAATAGTGTGGGCGGTACATTGTCTCCCGCCTGTCTGTTGGCGGTGACCGCCGCACTGTTTGTTTGTACCGCTGTGGCGGTCGGAGTGTTAAAGTGGCTGTCTTTGTTGGCGGTTTCCGCCACGGTCGTAATTGCAATTTGTTTACCGCCGGCTTGTTGGCGGTTTTACAGCCGCTTTAACACTGTCCGCCAGGGTTGTAATGACCACCTATGTGTGATGTTGGCTTTACATTCATACCCATTAAATGTGATGTGGCTTTTTCAGTATCCTAATCTGTATTTCTGCAATGCTCCATGAGGCAAAACTCTGATTATGATTTCTAGGTGATGCATACAAAATTACCCAGAGCATGATTGAGTGATGAAGTTAGGTGGTTAATGACATATGAAAACAAAGTGTTGATGGTGACTATAGTTAAAAGAAGTTTAGTACGATCCGTTGTCTGCAACGCAATCCTGCAGCAGTGTTTGGATGTTTCCCCTCATTTTCACGGACAGCATCCTCCTCTTCCTCCTCTTCAGGCATTTGTGGGTCTGGTTCATAGAGGGGAATGTTCCTCCTTACACAAATGTTGTGCAGGATGGCACAGGTCAAAATGATCTTGCAGACCATTTCATGTAAATATAGGAGTCTGCCTCCGGTGATGTCCAGGCACCTGAATCTGGACTACAGGATGCCAAAAGTCCTCTCAACAATGGTGCGAGTCCTACGATGTACCTCATTATAGGAACTATCTGCTGCTGTGCTTGGGTTGGCAAATGGGGTCATGATCCATGGCTGGATCCCGTAACCCTGATCAGCTGAAAGAGAAAAATAGGGTAAATATTTGGTTGTTGGTTGCACCTTGATTATCACTTTGCATAGCAGTTGTTATCGTGTGTCGTCTGTAACTCTTCAGTGTTTGTGGTATTGTGTGAGATACTAGGCTTCTGTGATGTTCTTTCTGCATTGGGTTGTTTAACTATCAAAACTGGAGCTTGGCTGATGACCTGATATCAGTGGTATATTTCTAAGCTTGCTGTTCAGTGTGTATCTCTCATGCATTATGTAATGTGAATGAAGTGTCCCTGTGCCTTCACTGGAGGTGACATAATACTTCCACACACAGAATCTATTCCACTGTGGTGTTAACACAGTTGCACTATATGGGCTGAACATCCCATCCAATTTGACATATGTAATTGCATGTAAAATGCAACAGTGAGGCCCTATTATTTGGCTAGGTGACAATGTACAACACATCTCCATATGTTGGCAGCACTGAAGTGTTCACAATTGGCAATGCACAATTATCCCATGTGTGACAAGTTCTATACAAATCTATTTTTGTGCCCTCACCGAGTTGGCTCATGTGCAAACATGTGCCTACACTACTGAACTTGCTCCAGGTAAGCTGGCTAAATTAGTTGTGGGGGTGAAGGTTTTAGTGTCAGAAGGTCCATGTGCCTGTACATCTGTTATGTACAGGGGGAATTGTCCCAATGTGTATGTGTAGCAGTGTGCACTTTGCATTAGTGTCACATCCACATGTTTTCATAGCACAGCCCACTTCCTTATTGCTAGCGGGCAATGTCACCCCAGGAGTGATTTGAGATGTTGATACTGCCTCAATGATTCCATGTCACCTTCATTACTGTCAGCATCATCATGCTATATGTCTCATGGTGTTTGACCTGCAGCAAAACACATTACACAGGACGTATTGCTTGGAAGGGTGTGTGATTGAGTGTTATTGTTGTGATATTGGAAGATTCATCTTCCAAGTTGTACGGCCAGTTAAGGCCATGTCATTGTCATTGTGTGATTTTAAATTGGTCCTGTGTGGCTCTGGAGTGGCATCTCTTGTTATTTGCATCTGTCAGTTGTCCATAGGTGTGTATCCCATTGGGCCAGGATATCAAACATGACTACCAGTGTCACAACCTCAGTGTCTTCCTGGCCACGTGTCAATGTAGTGGTGTATGTGTTGTGTGTCCTACAGGGTTGCTGTGCTGTGTGTAAATGCCTAGATTTCTGTACTTACCAACAAGTAGGCCAATGCCATATCGTCCATCCTGGAAGTGCTGATTGATGGTACTGTGCCGGAAGATGAATGAATCATGTACCCTCCCAGGATACTTTGCCACGATGTTGGTGATCAATCCACGGTGATCCACAATGGCCTGCACATTGATGGAGTGTGTGTGCTTCATGTTGTGGTATAGATGCTCTGTTGCAGCAGGTGGCACAATCCGTACATGTGTGCAGTCAATGGCACCAAGCACATGCGGGAAGCCATTGATTTGATAAAACCCCTGTTTGGTCTCCTGCTGCTTCTGCTGTGTGTTGGGGAAGCTGATGTGGCTGGGTGTGAGGGAGATGATGGCATCAAGTACCTTGGGAAGGAAGGCGGAGAATGAGGGCTGTGAGATCCAGGCAACCAGGGCACCAGTGGTTTGAAAAGAGCCACTTGCCAACATGTGCAGGACAGCTAGCAGCCTGGTCTCTGGTGGAATGATATGGGGTGTCTGTAAGATGGGTGCCAACTGTGGCTCAATGTGGCGCAGCAGCTGCTGTATGGCTTGCCAGTTTAGTTGGTACCTCTGGATGATGTCATGTTCCCTGAGGCCCTGAAGGGTTGTCCTGGTCCTGAATATCTTCTTCTGCCTTCTGCGTTGCCTTAGGGTCCCTGTTGGTGTAGTGGTAGCTGCTGCTGTTGCTCCTGTGCTCTGCGTCTTCCTGCATGCTGGATGAATAGCACCTCCTTGTCTTCCTTTTTGAGCTCTGATGTTGCTACTGTGAGTTTTCCTTAAGTAGTGGTGTGTTTTCCCCATTTTAACGCCTGCCCTCACCCAGGCGTAAAATTTTGGCGTAAATCGGGATTTGCGCCATTTACTGGCTCCGCCTACCAGCCGTGCGCCATTTTTGCGCGGTTGGATAAATATGGCGCACAGGTGTTTAAGTCATTTTTTAGACGGGAATGCCTACCTTGCATCTCATTGAGGCAAGGTGGTTTCACGCATCCAGAAAATGACACAGACTGGGATATTTTGACGTTAGACGGGTCTAGTGTCAAAGTATAAATATGGTGTTAGCTTTGCACCGAATTTGCGTAAAAAAAATGACGCTAATCCGGTGCAAAGGGAGTATAAATATGGGCCTAAAAAGCACGCACATACACGTGACTCGCGCATAGAATGCTAGAGAGGTGTGAGACTGGGAGTGACAGCAGTGACGTAACAAAGGCCCCTGCAGCCCCCGCAGTGCTGCCAGGCGGCAGGGGGCCCCCTTAGCACAGTGCCCTGACCTGAGTAAGTTCGAAGGGGGGTCCCTCCATTTACTTTGCAGGTGGGGGCCCTCAAGTTTCGTTACGCCACTGAGTGACAGAGTCCCTGTGACTGTGTGGCTTCCTTGCAAAGACCCAAAAGGCAGGCACACACTATTCCGCCCACCGAACAACTCTGTCAAACTTCCAACCACTCTTGGTTTTTGCTTTGCATTCTAGGATTTGTAGTCCATTTCATATTCCTTTATTAAATCAGGGCTACAAGTACAGAATTTAAATAAAATGTTTGACATGGTCACATTCTTACGAGGTCATAAGAATTTAGAATGTAAATGAGAGACCGTTAGGAAACGAAAGGCTGAAGAGAACTGTCTGGATGAGGTGAAAATAAAGATACCACTTACTTTTCATTGTAGTTTCCTTTATTCAGAAGTGTGGATGCTACATTTTGAAAACAGAAGATGGGATTTACGAGATTGTCACCTCAACAGCAGTTCGATGCGTTGAGTGTGGAAGGGAATGGCCGGTGATGGTATTAGTCTGTTTGCTTTGAGGTGCACATTACAAGCACACTGACTCTTTTGGTTTTCATGAGGGTGGAGATCTGTGGCTGCAGTGACTAGAGGGAAGACATCTGCCAGTGACAGTGAGGATTTCGGACGGGATGGTGAGATTGTGGCGCGACTGGATATAGAATGCAGTCTGTGGCAGTGGTTCATGTAAAATTAATTTTATTACCTTCTGCGGGTAGAGCATGTAAACATTTTCAGTGTCAAGCGTGAGACACAAACCACCACTGAACGTGAGTCAATGAAATACGCGTCTCTCTCATGTCATCGCTGATCCTATTTCAACAACTACAGCATGGAGAAGGGAGTCACTTTTTGGCAGCCATTTTGAGAAGGTTTTGCATCGATATACAGGAAAGTGAAAAATGTAAAGAAGGCGCATTTTATCGGCTATAAAAAATATATATTTATTTTTGGTCAAGCAACGTTAATGCTTACTATTAAGGATTTCTGTGACAGGCACACATAAAAAAAATAATTGTCCTAGAACACTATTAAAGGTGTAACGATGATAGGCACATCATTCTTGAAACTTGTCTACCCAAAAATATACTAAGACATGGTGACAGGCACACCTAAAGTGCTAAAAAATGTTTTAAAAAATTGTTTTTTTCTTTTAAAAATTCTAGTGGTCTAATATTTATTTGAAAAAAGGAGATGCAAAACTTCAGGTCTCCTCCTTTTTTTGCTGGTAAGTCCAGGAGTACCACCAGTGAAATGATAAACGTGGAATTTTTTTTTTGTGAACTACACAAGAGTCTGTGGAACAAATCTTAGTGCTGAGCGTAAAAATGCACTATTGCTTCATTGCTTAGGTGGGAAAGGTCAACAGGTCTTAGAAAGTTTGCCAGATTTAAGTAATGCTGAACAAAGGAATATGAATGACTATGAAATAAGTATTACCTAGAGTGAGCAGAATAATGGAATGTTATTACTTTGGCTTAAGAGAACAAGGGAAAGATGAATCTGTAGAAGATTTTGTAACACCCATGAGGAAGTTGGTGGCTAGATGTAAATTTGGGACTCTAACAGAAGAGAGGATTAGAGACCAATTTTCATTGATAAAATAAGAGAAGAGTTATGGCTAAAAGATGAGCCGTCTTCAGATGAGGTGATCACTGTAGCCAAGCATGTTGAGCATATGATGAAATGTGTGGGGGAACTGAGTAAAGAAAATAAGCGGAAAAATACTATGGAGAATGTGAGTAAAATTGCATGGTTCAACACAAACCAAGTACTTTGGAAGTTAAAGACAACACAGTTGAGTTTAAGACCACAGTTGATTTCAAAGGCACTTTTTCAGATGTGGGAGGATGGGACACAAGATCAATGCACATGTTTGTCCTGCGATCCATGTGGTATGTGATCAGCGTGGTAATAAAGGCCATTATCCTAGGTGTTGTAAAGGGAAAAAGGTACAGAAGCAGGAAATAAATGAGATAGTTTTTCAAGTGAATGACCTAAATAATGAACATCCTTCAGAGTGGGTGAATGTGCGGAACTGTAGAATCAAAATAAAATTAGATTCCTGTTCACAATTGACTTTAATCTCAAACAGAGAATTTGATAACAATTTTGCAAACAAAGTAAGATCACATGAACCTGATGTGAAACCAGCAGGGTATGGAGGTTCTCCTATAAAGATGTTTGGTTATTTATTTGGGTTGTTGGAATACAATGGGAGATTTATAAATGCTAAAATATACGTAGCAGATAAAGGTGATAAATTGTTGAGTTGGCCACATCAGGGACGGTTAGGAGTCCCACCAAATCCCAATGCAGATCCACCTGTACAGATACATGAAGTTTTAGATAATGGAAACAAGTTTGTTTCCATGTTCAAAGATTTGTTCACGGATGAGCTAGGCTGTTTGCGTTATTACAAATATATTAGGTTGCGAGCAGGTGCCAATACTGTAGTAGTTAAAGTGAGGAGAATACTCATCGCAATACAAGAAGGGGTTCAGAAGGAAATTACAAATCTTGTTGAGAAAGGGGTTATATAATCTGTAGAAGCCACAGAGTGGTTGGCTCCCATTGTAGTAGTGAAGAAGCCCAACAATGAGATCTGTTTGTGTGTAGATTTAAGAGCACTTAACAGAGAAGTTATTGTGGACTGATTTCTACTTCCTAACATTGATGAGATGGTGTTGATCGTAGGAGAAGCTATGTATTTTACAACTTTGGATCTAACCTCAGTTTACCATCAATTTGCACTAGACAAGCCATTGCAAGAGTTAACAGTTTCATCACATAAATGGGTGCTTTTAAGTTTCTGCGAATGCCATTTGGGTTAGTTTCAGAAGTCTCAGTATTTCAAAGAATTATGGTCAATATTTTGAAAGGTGTGGTTCAAGTTCCTGTTATCAGGGTGATGTGTTAATTTTTGGTAAAACCATAGAAGAACATGACATCAGAGTCAGAATAGTGTGGAAGAAGTTACAAAAGGTAGGTTTGACGTTAAGGAAGGGCAAATGTAAATTTTGTGTAACTGAAGTAAATTATTTGGGGCTTCAGATCTCAGGACAAGGCATAAAGCCTAAAAAGGAGTTGGTTGAAACCATCAGGAAACTAAAAGAAGTGGCATCTAAGGAAGAATTA
This sequence comes from Pleurodeles waltl, assembly GCF_031143425.1. Lineage (NCBI taxonomy): Eukaryota > Metazoa > Chordata > Amphibia > Caudata > Salamandridae > Pleurodeles > Pleurodeles waltl. The sequence goes on from NC_090446.1 coordinate 214,443,104, forward strand.
TCATCATTTCTTGACATGCCTGAATTTTATAGTAAATTTGTAAGACATTTTGCCGATGAGACTATTCACTTGAGGGAATTATTGAGCAAGAAAGTAGAATTTGTATGGAGTGAGGCTTGTAATGAAGAATTTGTACAAGTAAAAAATGATCTTGCTAATGCTCCCAGTTTGCAAGCATTTATTCCTGGTGAAGATATTGCTGTGATAACGGATGCTAGCAACAAAGTTTTAGGTGTGGCACTTGTTCAAATTAGCGACAGAAAAGAATGTATTATAGTGTGTGCATGAAGATGTTTGAAAGGTGCTGAGTTGAATTACTCGGTCATTGAAAAAGAAGCACTAGCTATATTTTGGGACCTAAAGAAATGTAAGAATTTGATCTGCGGTACTACTTTCCAAATAAGATCAGATCATAAACATTTGAAGGAAAGTTTTGAGAAAATAGGGCTGGATTCCATATCTTCAAGAATTAGAAGGTGAGTGGTTGCTGTTCAAGATTTTGATTTTATGTGGAGTATATGCCAGGTGCAAGGAACTTTACTGGAGACTGTTTATCACGTCTAGTTGAAATGATAGATTCCCAGGAGATACAAGATGAATGGGATGAATTGAATGAACAAGAGCTTATGGTGTGTGAGATAACTTTGGGTGCTATACAAGAGGATGAATGGAAAAGTGAAGTATCAAAAGATACTTAATTATTCAATGTGATGGATTTGTTAATGTAAGGGTGGCTCGATAAGTTGAGTAAACCATGGGCAATTCTCAAGGAAGAGCTCGCAGTGAATAATGGTATGTTGATGATGGATACTAGATTGATTCCACTAGAGTCCTTAAGAAACTAAGAAAAAAATTGATTCACTGGTTCACGAAGGTCACATGGGCATTGCTAAAACGAAAGAACGCAGACATATAGATTTCTGGTGACCTCGGTTGGAACTTAGGGTGGAACGTGCAGTGAGAGATTACATTCAGTATAACATGAGTGATAAGGTACATAAAACATGTAATGTGCCTATGGTCTGTAGGGAACTACCTAGGTATCAATGGGATGAGGTGGCAATTGACATAGTTGGTCCATTACAGGGAGAACATCATTCTCCATATTTGATTGTAATTTTTGGATTTGTACTCAAGGTGGGTAGAAGTAACTTGTGTGCGTGATATTTCTACCTCTAATGTGATAACATTTCTGGAACATGCTTTTAAAAGAGAGAGTTATCCTCTGTACATGCTTTCAGATAATGGCACACAATTTGTTCACAAGAAATGGAACAGTATCTGAGTGGATGTGGGATTATTTATAATGAAAACCTCACTATATCATCCAGAAACAAATGGAGCTATTGAGAGACTCAACAACAGTTTAAAGGAGAGTATCCAATTAGCTACAGTGAATAATCTAGATTGGAAAAGTGAGCTACAAAGGAGAATTGATGCATATAGGCTGTCACCCCATTCCACCACAGGAAAAACTCAGTTTGAATTAAAGGAAGAGCAGCGAATATGAAACTCTGTCCAGGGTGGATATCCTTTGACAAAGGTATTAAGAATACCAGTATTGGGGAATGGAGAGAAAGAGAAATTCAATGTCAACAAGGTAGAAAGAAATATTATGATGCTAACAAGTGTGTAAAGAACCTTGTGTTTAGAGTGGGGATTGGGTAAAGATTAAGGCACCTGTAGGGTGTCAACAATGGTCTAAATTCACTAAAACTAAACAAATTGTAAAGGTTGTAAAGACAAATGATGGTAGGATTTGGGATTTGAATCGTGTTGTGTGCTCACAGAAGGAAAAAAACATGAAGGATCCTATGGTGCGAGATACATTTGGTGCAACTAGGATTACTACAAATGGCAAACATAAAATTTTGAACAGGAGAAGTTCAAGAGCACGCACACTTCCAAAGTATATAAGACATTATGGCCGTCATTACAACCCTGGCGGTAAATCCCGCTTTCCGCCGTGAAGAAGACCGCCAACATACCGTTGTGGCAGCGGAATTCCGCTACAGGTATTACGACTCACAGCTCGGAATCCACCACAATACAGACACCCACACAAGTCTGCCAGACCAAAGGTCAGTGATAAACTGACAATCCCAAAACCTACACCGTTACGCCAACAGGAATACGCCCACACTATCACGACCCACGAATCAACGCGGCGGTCTTTCAGCGGTATTCCATTGGCGGTACACACCGCTGCGCTCAAAATACACACAAATTTGCAAAACACAACCACATTGGACAATTCAAAATACACACACCTGATACACATGCACACACCACACCCACACACCCAATCCAAAATAAGACACACACCCACATCACCCACAAACCCTTACAACCGAAATTCAGAAAGAAGGCCAGAGAGAGAGACTACCTAACACAACACCAGCATTCACAGACACACAACACCATCACTCATACAACATCCACACACGGCAAACAACACACACCAACACATCCCCTCACACATCACAACAGACACCACCTCACACATCACCCACACCACATCATGGCACCTCAAAGACACCCCAGGTTCTCTGAGGAGGAGCTCAGGGTCATGGTGGAGGAAATCGTCCGGGTGGAGCCACAGCTATTCGGATCACAGGTGCCGCAGACATCCTTTGCAAGGAAGATGGAGCTATGGCGCAGAATTGTTGACAGGGTTAATGCAGTGGGATAGCATCCAAGAACACAGGATGACATCAGGAAGAGGTGGAACGACCTACGGGGGAAGGTACGTTCCGTGGTATCCAGACACCAGATTGCTGTACAGAGGACTGGCAGTGGAGCCCCACCTCCTCCCCCACAACTAACTACATGGAAGGAGCAAGTCTTGGCGATCATGCATCCTGAGGGCCTCGTAGGAGTAGCAGCAGAACTGGACTCTGGTATGGCAAATCTTTACTACTTTATCCCCCCCAACCCACCTGCATGCCATCACATACTCCCACCCTCACCCTCACACCCATAACCCCAACAACCCACAGATACCCCACTAACACAACCCACACATCCCGAAATCAAGCCCTTCATGTAACACCAATGCATGGACACCAATCACCAAAGCATGTCCAGTAGAAAGACTCACTCATGCCCCAAAATCACCAATCACACAAGGGCCACAGCAATAATGCAAGCATAGGAGTAGATGGTAACTCACCCATTGCACAAGATGGCACACACAGATATAATAACTATGCATTTACACCCCAACAGGACCCCTACCCAATGTCAACCAGACAGGAGGTGCCAGACATATCCAGTCCCCCCACAGAAGAGGCCCACAGTGACGACAGCAGCTCTGCACGCCTGGATCAAGATGACCAGCCCGGCCCATCAGGGACCTCAGGACAGTCGGTTCCCCTGACACATTCACAAACCACCACTGAACCTCCCCCCTCAGGAAACACCACCACAGCACACACCCAGCGGGCCCATCCCTCTGTCCCCAGGACATGTCAATCAGCAGTGTGTCCACCACTACAGGGAACCCAGGCAACCCCACTAACACAGGATGATCAGGGACCTGGGGGCAGTGGCAGTGGGCACACGGTTCAGGGGACAGAGGCACAGGATAACAGGGAAGCTGGGAGGACTGCTGTGCGACGGGGGAGGACAGGCCCAGGGAACCCACTCTCCAAGAGGCACTCTCCAACATCATGGGAGCTTACCACCATTCCCAGGACCCAGGAGACCATGGGCACGGTACTGGCCAAGTTTCAGGAGACCCAGCGGCTGCAGGAGGAACACTACCTGGGGATCAGGGAGGACTTGAAGTCCATCAACACCACCCTGGCACCATTGCAGGGGTGCTGGTAGACCTTCTCAACACCAGGAGGAACACAGTGGCACACCAACGGGCCCCTGACACTAGCCTGGACGATGAACAGCCCTCCACCTCCACCGGAGCTAGTGGACAGGAGGCACTGCCACAGGAACAACAGGCCACCAGCACCCGACCCCTTGCAGATGGAGAACCACCTGCAAACGGTCTCTGAGATCCAGGAACAAGAAAGAGAACTTTGCCAAGACCCCCGCCAGGAAATAAGACCCCCCTGAATGTCCCACTTTGTCACCCTGTCCACCTTAAACTCCCATTGCTCCACTTCCTATGCCCCATTGGAAAATGCACCTGTGAAACAAATAGACTGGACTCTGCCATGGACATTCCTCCCCCATCACCCCAGCCCATTTCACACACCCCTCCACTTATTTCCACAGAAATTAACACACTTCAATCACAAAACAATCTGGAGTCTGTCTGTGCTTTCACAAATGTGTAATTGCAAAACCTCCGGAATATAGCAATGTCAATGTACTTGTTCACATACCAATATAACACAACTGTAGGCCAGCAGTAAACATAGCAGAGGGCACAAAGTGGGACCCAGAATTGTGAAATGGAAAGGCAAAGTAACAAGTCAGGGTCCATACACTGAGTGAAAATGACAGACTTATGCTAGCTCCAACAATAGTATGAGATGTGGGAAGCAGTTACATCTTCTTACCTGTGTCTCACTGGAAGTATTGCATGATGATGTTGTTTCGGTTTTCGACATCTTCTTCTTCTGCCTCCTCTTCTTCACTGTCCACACGCTCCACAGCTGCCACAAGACCACCATCTGGCCCATCCTCCTGCAGAAAAAGCACCTGGTGTCGCAAAGCCAGGTAGTGCAGCATACAGCAGGCCACGATTATCTGGCACACCTTCTTCGCTGAGTAGTATAGGGAGCCACCTGTCAGATGGAGGCACCGGAATCTGGCCTTCAGGAGGCCGAAGGTGCGTTCTATAATCCTCCTAGTATGTCCATGTGCCTCATTGTAGCGTTCCTCTGCCCTTGTCCTGGGATTCCTCACTGGGGTCAGTAGCCATGACAGGTTGGGGTAACCAGAGCCACCTGCAAATGTCGAGGGACAACTGTTAGACACACACTAACCCCATACCCAGACACCTGTGTCAACTGTGTTGGGACCGTGGCCTCACCTATTAGCCACACACAGTGCCTCAGGAGTTGCCCCATCACATAAGGGATGCTGCTATTCCTCAAAATGTAAGCGTCATGCACTGAGCCAGGATACTTGGCATTCACATGGGAGATGTACTGATCTGCCAAACACACCATCTGCACATTCATCGAATGGTAGCTTTTCCGGTTACTGTACACCTGTTCATTCCTGCGGGGGGGACAAATGCCACATATGTACCATCAATGGCACCAATGATGTTGGGGATATGTCCCAGGGCATAGAAGTCACCTTTCACTGTGGGAAAATCCTCCACTTGAGGGAATACGATGTAGCTGCGCATGTGTTTCAGCAGGGCAGATAGCACTCTGGACAACACGTTAGAGAACATTGGCTGGGACATCCCTGATGCCATGGCCACTGTTGTTTGAAAAGACCGACTGGCCAGGAAACGGAGTACAGACAGAACCTGCACTAGAGGGGGGATTCCTGTGGGATGGCGGATAGCTGAAATCAGGCCTGGCTCCAACTGGGCACACAGTTCCAGGATTGTTGCACGATCAAGTCTGGATGTGATTATGATGTGTCTCTTCCATTGTCGACAGGTCCACCAGGGGTCTGTACACCGGAGGATGCCGCCATCTCATCACCTGCCCCAGCAGACGTGCCCTATGGAGGAGAACAGCGAGCAGAGGGTCATCCAACACTGAGGTATCACAATGTGTTATTTGCTGAAATGTTGGTAAATCGCAATGTGCCGGTATCTGTCTGTATTCCCGGCCTAGATAGGTGTGACGCAGTTTTTATCCATCCCATGTGGCCCCCTGAAATGGCGGCTGCCTGACCTGTAAGGTGGGACAAGGGGAAATGAGGTAACTGCACTGGCGTTGTACACCGTTGTGGTGGGCGGTCGAAGACGGCGGCGCAATTCAGCATTGGGCCCTATGGGTCCCAGGAGCCAATGATGAGGTACGCCAGCAGGGACGGTACGCACCGCCGCGGACGTGACCGCCATTTTCTTACTGTTCACTCACTTGATACCTGACCTTCAACAGGAGAGGACCTTCACTGCAAGTGCTGCTGTGACCTGTGTCTGGAAGCGACGATGGCTACAGTGTCTGGGGAAAGGGCCCCTGCCTTCACTTCGGAGGAGTTGTAGAAACTGGGGGATGGGGTCCTCCCCCAGTACACGCAACTGTACGGTCCTCCAGACAAACAGGTGAGTACACTGTGAGCATGGTGGATGGCACCGGAGTGTATGGAGTGTCGTGGATGGCTGAGGGTGGGGAGGGGGACAGGCCAGCATGTTAGGATTGTGTGTGTATGTATGGCAGGGCCATTGTGGGAGGTGTTTGGCAATGTGTGAGATGAAATGTACGGGCTAGAAACATCCATTTTTACTTCACTTTTCCTCTAGGTCAGCGCCCACCATAAGAAGGGTATTTTGCGTGCCATCGCCAAGGACGTCCGGACCCGGGGGGTCTACCATAGACGGAGCACCCACTGTCGTAGAAGATGGGAGGACCTGCGCCTCTGGAGCAAGAAGACGGCGGAGGCCCAGCTGGGGATGGCCTCCCAATGTGGAAGGGGTTCCCATCGCACCATGACCCCTCTGATATACCGGATCCTGGCGGTGGCCTATCCGGAGTTGGATGGGTACTTGAGGGCATCACAGCAGCCACAAGGGGATGAGTACACTCTCATTCAGCTGACTCTGCGCACATTACGAGGTGTCTGGGTGGGGGAGGTGGGCTGTGGGTTCCCCTAGGCAAGGGCGAACTTGGTAGGCAAGGTCCCTCGTTAGGCAGGCTCTTTGGCACCCCAACCACACTAGTGGTAATAGCCATCTACACCTAGTCAGGCTCCTGTGACTTCCAGGTGTGCAGCAATTGGGCTTAGGCCTCATACCCCATGGGCATGTGAATTTGCTAGGAACTGTTTGTGCATGGCTTAGTGCAGAGGGCAGCTCCCTGTGTTGTGTCCGCCAACGGTAGTGGTGTTGCATGCACTGAACTTGTGTTTCTTCTGTCTTTCCCCCCTTTTTGTTTTGTCTCCCTGTTCTTGTGTGCAATAACATCATCTGGCACTGGAGCAGGAGGGAGCTGCAACCCACTTGGCCCTGGAGGGTGAAGCAATGGAGTCTGAAGCCACCAGTGGGACTGAGGGCAAGGGGAGCTCCACGACCGGGACAGGAGCATACACCAGTGACAGCGACTCCTCCTCTGATGGGAGCTCCCTTGCCGTGGTGGGCACCTCTGTGCCCACCGCATCAACAGGTACAGCCGCCACCCCCCTTACCAGCACCGCCCTCCCAGCAGCCCCTCAGTGTGTGTCCCGTGCCCGCTCACCCAGGAGTGTGGGCATCTCCTTCGCCCTAGGCACCTTAGCCCTGCTGCCCTCAGTGAGGAGGCTATTGACCTCCTGAGATCCCTCACTGTTGGGCAATCTACCATTTTGAATGCCATCCAGGGTGTTGAGAGGCATTTGCAACAAACAAATGCATACCTGGAGGGCATTCATTCTGGGCAGGCGGCCCAACAGAGAGCATTTCAGGCACTGGCCTCAGCACTGATGTCAGCCATTGTCCCTGTGTCCAGCCTCTTCCCTCCAACTTCCTTCACCCAGACCCAATCCCCTGTACCTCAGCCTATCCCAAGCACACCATCAGACCAGCATGCACACTCATCAACACACAAGAGTGGACATGGCAAACATAAGCACCACACATCCCACAAGCACTCACACAAGCACCATACCCATGCAGACACAGCAACATCCACTGCCTCCACTGTGTCCCCCTCCTCCATGCCCTCCTCCTCCATCCCTGTCTCGTCTCCACTCACACCTGCATGCACTACATCCTCAGCCACGACCTCTATCACCAGCACACCCATCACCACACACCGCTCACGTGCAATCACCACCCCCACTACCATGCACACGTTCCCAGTGTCCTCTCCCAGTGTGTCTGTGAGCCCTGCTCCCAAAGTACACAAACGCAGGCACACACCCACCCAACAGCCATCCACCTCACAACAGCCTCCGGCCCATGCACCTTCACCCAAATTCAGCAAACGTACACCTCCTACAACCACTACCTCTTCCTCCTCTCCCAAACCCCCTCCATCTTCCCGTCCCAGTGTGTCTAAAAAACTTTTCCTGGCAAACTTTGACCTCTTCCCTTCACCTCCCCCCCCGTCCTTCCCATAGGGCCAGGCTTTCCAGGTCCCAGCCCAGCACCTCAGCCACCAAATCCCCAGGCACAGTGGTGCCAGCAACTGCGGGGTCATCGAGTGCGCCACCCATCAGGGCTGCCAGTGTGCCACGTAGCGAGGCCAAGGACATTCCGCCACCTGCCAAGGTGAAAAAGGTGCCCACATCCCAGAGGGAGAAGCCGCACCTACCAGCCACCAAGGGCTCCGCCAAAACAAAAGGGGACAGTGGCAAGACACCTGCGGCACCATCAAAGGTGGGGAAGGGACAAAAGCAGAAGAGCAGGTCAGGACAGGGGACGGTGGCACCGACTGAGGGACTAGTGTCACCCCTTCTGTCCACGACTACACCAACCTGTATGGCGGTGAACACCACAATCTGCCCCGCCACCAGCACCGCCACCTGCACGGCCACCAGCACCACCACCTGCACCGCCACCAGCACCGCCACCTGCACAGCCACCTGCACCGCCACTGGCACGTCTGCAGCCTCAGCAACAGTCCCCAGCATCTTCCCCAGTGGGCAGCCGTCTGAGGCTGCAGGAGATGTCCTGCTGTGTCCCTCAACAGGTGCTGACACATGCACCACCGCCAGCACCACCGCCACAGACACCGCTGCAAGCACCGCCACCAGCCCCTCGACGTGCTCGGACAGTGGCACAACCGCTGACATGGCTACCATCCCCAGTGGTCAGCCGTCCGAGGCTGGAGGAGACTTCCTGGACCCTGCCCAGCTTCCATGAGGCATGACTTCCATCACTGTTTGCACCTGCAGGTGGAAGGCGAAGCCGCAGCAGTGTGGGGTATGTCTCTGCCTCCATGGCGTATCATGCTACATGTTCCTAGGCATTCTCGTGGCACACACACCCAGGTGAGGGAATGGGACCGGCCACACTGCATGTGGAGCACTCGGGGCACCAAGCACCCTCCAGAACCAGTGGAGAATCACATCCACTACCTCAGTCCTTGACTTGATGAAGCACTCTGGGCACAAGGCCCCATCATGAACAAGTGGAGAAAGGCATCGACTACCCCAGTCCTTGGCAGGATGAAGCACTCTGGGCACAATGCCCCCTCCAGAACCAGTGGAGGAAGGCATCCACTACCTCAGTCCTTGGCAGGATGAAGCACTCTGGGCACAATGCCCCCTCCAGAACCAGTGGAGAATCACATCCACTACCTCAGTCCTTGGCAGGATGAAGCACTCTGGGCACAAGGCCCACTCCATAACCAGTGAAGAATGTTATCCATTTGAGAGACTGTGGATTTGCACTCCCCAGGATAAAGCAGTGGGCCTACCACCCACTGTAAAGACTTGAGAGACTGTGGCTTTACACTCCCCAGAATACAGCAGTGAGCAAACCACCCACTGGAAAGACTTGAGAGACTGTGGCTTTGCACTCCTCAGGATACAGCAATGGGCATGGAGCACCCTCGTGCAGCAGTGGCGTCGTGCGTTCATCCGGCTGAGGTGCCCCCCCTTCCCTTCCCCCTGAGGTGCCTGTTTATTTTCGATCTGATGCCCCTGCAGTGTTCTCTCCGTTTCGAGTCATGCATTTTGGGACCACTGGTCCACGGACAATGATTGGTACACTATCCGGACTTGTGTAGTTGGTGTACATATTTGTATATACTGAATTTTGAACTTTCACTATCAGATTTTTCATTATCACAATCGTTACAATTGTTTAATTTTGTCCTTGCATTCTTCCAGGGGGTGGGAGGGTGTATATGTAATGTTGCTGCATGTATTTGTGTGTATGGTGTTGTGGGTGAGGGTGGGGGTATTGCATGTTGCATGTGTGTGTCACTCTCTTCCCCCCCCTACCCTGTGTTGTAGGTGCAGTACTCACCGTGGTCATTGACGGTGTCTGTCCTGCTCCTGATAGAGCAGGAGGAAGACCAGCATGGGCAGGACCTGTAGTTCGGGCTCCATGGCGTCCTGGTTCCTCGTTGGGTGTCGAGAGGTGAGTGGTTTCCCTTCTGTGTACTGTTTCCGCCGTGCTTTTGATAGCGTTGGTTCCGCCCCGGAAAAGGTGGCGGATAGGTCTGTTGTTATATGGTGGGCGGTACTTTGTCCTCTGCCTGTCTGTTGGCGGTTACCGCCGCGGTGTTTGTTTCTCCTGCCGTGGCGGTCGGAGTGTTAAAGTGACTGTCTATGTTGGCGGTTTCCGCCATGGTTGTGATTCCATTTTTTTTCTACCGGCCTGTTGACAGCATTACCGCTGCTTTACCACCGTCCACCAGGGTTGTAATGAGGGCCTATATCAGAAGTTGATTTTGTAGTAGCAGTAAAGGAAAAATATTAGAAGTTAATATATTCATCTAAATGTTATGAATTATTGTTTAAATATTGTATGAGATATGCATAATGTTTAGGGAGAATAATATTAGTACCCAAGATTAGTGTTGTTGTAAGAGGGAGAAGTCTGACATGGTTACATTCTTATGAGGTCATAAGACTATAGAATGCAAGTGAGAGACCGTCAGGAAACGACTGTCTGAAGGAAACTGTCTGGATGAGCTGACAATAAAGATACCACTTACTTTTCATCGTAGTTTCCTTTATTTTGAAGTGTGGACGCTACAAAATCCTGAACCTGGGAAACCACTAAATGCTGCTATTCCTTCTTCCTTTCTAAAGCTTCTGCAAACTTTCTTTGTGCCTCGAACTCGAGTCAGAGCTAGCAAATAGGTGGGTAATTAATAAAAGTTTTCAAATTTTGCAGGCAGTTTTGATATCTCCGAATTGCGCAGTAAAACCGAGATCTCTTCATTAGTGCAGAAACATCGGTGTTGCACTTTTGGGATGTCCCTAGACACAGCTGATTTAGAGGTGTTTTTTAAGGATATACAGACTCATCGTGGATTTTATGTTGCAGTACCAGATATTTTATTCCTTTTCTTTCTTGACATTTGGCTTTTACATTGACTCTTGTGTTTGTAAGATGTAGAGTCTCACTTATGTTTAATGACCTTTATAACTGCTTGATCACGAATCTTTTCAAACCTAGCACTATGCTCATTAGACATATTTTCCCTTACTATAATTATCAGCATTTCATTAGGCAATTAAAGTTACATTATTTTGAATTGTCAGCAGTACTTGTTAGAAACATGGATTTTTGAGGTTCACAATTGACTTTTGTTGGCCCTAAGGCAACATACACACCCCATCCAGCAGAACCTGAGGGTAGAGAAACCAATCCCAGAAGACATTTTGGGTGCTAGAAATGTGATGAACAGGGAAAGAGAAGTGAAGTATGGCTTTGGTGACTTGCAGTAGATGGCCGGCAAATGGGAGGGCAGAAAATGCAGAAGCAGCACCGGGAGGGCTACTGGGGTAGAAACAACACAGGCTTTGGGTGGAAACAGCACAGAGGGCACCAGGGGAAGCAGTAACAGGTGTGAGAGAATGATCATGCGGGTGGGAGAAAGCAACACAGAGTGTGCAGGTGGAGGAAGCAGTGGTGGAAGCACACGTGCAAGCGCAACATGGGTGGGGCAGGGAAATGCAGACGACATGTGACAAAGCAACACAAGTACACGGGGAGAAAAGTACATGAAGGTGACTGCTCAAAATAGCAATCACTGACAAGAAAACATAAGAAACAAGCATTGGCAAAGCCAAGAAGCCTGGAGTTGGCCTCAAGCCTTTTGACTTTGGCAATTCTCTTTTTTGATCTGCATGATCTTTGAAAAAAATTGTTGGAGAAGTACTACACCCTCATCAATTTAGTAAAATGTTGACTAAAGGAAACAATATTTTCTTTAGTTCAAAAAGGCACACATTGCTATAGTACTCCATGGCACTAAAGTGAGCTACTTTGTGTGTGGATGTGCTCCTTGTTAAAAGTGAAGCATGTTGTAAGTCACAGTGAACTCAGACAATGGCTGAAGTGGGCTGTGAGTGGAAGAAAAATGTGAATGACACAGCAACATAATGAAGGATGAAGTCTGCTTGAAAACCCCTATAAATAACTGTGTTATACACATCATTTTAGTCTTCCCTGGGGAACCTGAAGAGCAGAACTAGAGCTTAACATGCTGTGCTCTAACATAGTCTAGGTAGGAGCTATTTTAATGATTCTAGTGACAATATGGTAGCGTTATTTTTATGCTTCACTCTCCTTGTCACAATCTTAATCCTGAACAGCTTCATCGGCCTAGCTATTACAGTACATGCTTTATTATCTAAGATGCAGTTACTTCAATAAAACCTTATTGAAATATATTCTGCCTCTGATTGTCCATGGTTATTTGAGACTAATGTAACTGAGAGAAATGGATGAGACCTGAATGACCACGATTTCCCTCAGGAGTCAATTGTGTCATGCGCTCGGACGCCCAATCATCCCTACTCTTGGGTGGAGATGAGGCACTGCTAGTCAGTCGGAGCAAAACCCGGATTAGGCCGGCAGGTGTCACCTGTAGTGGGTTCAGACTCAGTCTCCCACAACGCAAGTGATTCTACCGCCCAAATCCAGTAGTCTCATTAGAATAATGGGAGACCACTCGACATGGCACCGTCAACGTTTGGTCAGGCTCTAATTTTCGGGTCCTCCTGAGTATCTCTGTCTCACTACATACAAAGACACCTCAGTACTATATACAGAGACGTCAGTGGTATTGAGGATTTTCCTCTTCAGCTAAGTAAGAGGTACCTAACTAACACTGTAGGTTGTTCAAGCTTAAAACCTAAAAGAATATTCCCCATTTGGTGTGCTTAGCTCTGAACAAAATTAACCATTCATCATGGCAAACCCATAACAGGTAGCAACTGCAGTCAATGTGCGACCACCCCTTACTGCACATTTATTGGCACATGGCCTAACGGCCCAGGGGGGTCCTGTTACATTTGTTGTTGAGGCTCATTCAGGCTATAGAACAGAATTATTTTATTCTTGGGTCACATTTCTAGCAGCTGATGGGAACACAAATACATTTCACCACTATACACCTGCTAACACATCTGCACAATACAGAGCAAATGCATATTTAGAAATACCTCTATCTCATCAAGAACATAATAATTGGCTTGAACGCGCCCTACCCCATACAATTCTACATGTTAGGTTAGGTCCTCTAAGTAATGATGGTCCTACCTGGCTTTTATTGGTTTGTAATGCAAACATTAAATACAAACGCAGCACGTACTGCTCCAGCGCAACCACATGCAGCAATGCCAGGCATCAATCTTGCGACTGTACATTTGATCATGGGTAAAGTACCCGCCAAACGAGAAGAGATTTCGTTTTGGTTAGCTCAAGAAATAAATGCACTGGAAGCAGTATTTACCCATATGGGACCTCAGGATAAGTATAGAATATTAACAATGTGCTTGCCATTTGGGATGGTTCCCGCAGTAGATAACTGCAATACTTGGGGCACGGTGTTTGCCATGGTCTATACTACTGCACACGGTACACCGACACTTGCCAATTTACCGGAAGTGTTAAAACAAATTCAAGATGAATACGGGGCTGCCCCGGCCCTGGACTTGGGGATGCAACTAATGGGCAATTTTGCCACAGTATCCTCAATTATATTAAGTAACCTTAAAGGGTAAGCAGTTGCACTAGAGTGCACATGTGGCTCCGGGATGTTCCTCCACAGGATCAAGAACGTAAGCTGCCAAAGATTATCGCGGAGACCTACTCTAGTATTGGTCGAGATAGTCTGGGGGCCAGACCTAAAAAACCACAATTTCAGGGTAAATCTAATAAGGATTCTACCAAGCAAGCCCCTGAGAGATCTAAGAAATGCTGGGACAAAAAAAAAGAAACACCTAAAAAAATGGGGAGAATCTCCACATACGGAGACCCGACAGAATAGATATAATGTCAGGAATAGAGATAATATAAAAACGGCTGCCAGATATCAATATACTGATACACGCCAATCTTGTTCCTTTGAGAACTCACCAGAAAAACGCAGTGAGAGATGTGGGCGGTCAGAGAGAAAAACTGAGTATGTAAAACAGAGACAGGAATCACAACGTCCTGCAGAAGTTTCTGTTAAAACTAAGAGAATCTTCCCCAACAAAAACCCCAATTTAAAAAGAAAAAAGTGGCAGCAGTTGCAGTTAGTTCATCATGCCACTCAAGAAGAGAGCCCTATTGAAGAACAAGAAGTGGGCATTAGCACTATTAGACAGCGCGGCAGAAGTCACAATAGTTCACCAGAATCTTCAAGAGCATCTGGAGGTGAAAGCAACTGATGACTTCTTACAAGTTGAAACTGTGGACATGCGGAACAGGGTCAAGACTGATTTGCATATGGCTGGGTCCAAACTTGAATGGCATGGGCAGCAAAAAAACGATGGATTTAGGCCCAGATCTTTGTACTGGGGTGAATGTTTGACATTGTTTAGCATTCCGTCCATCACTTGTTCTTTTTGCATTTGTCGCCCAAAGTGGGAACGGTATGCCCAGACGTGGGTCCCGTGTTTCCCATGCCACCGCATTCAAGCTAGCCTGGCTGAGGAGGGGTGATATCCCGAAACTGGACCCAGGATGCTTGGTTCCAGTCTAGGAAGACCTGGCCTGGCAGTTTGGGCTGGCTGTTCTCATGGGGAGCAGGGTCAAGACTGATTTGCATATGGCTGGGTCCAAACTAGAATGGCATGGGCAGCAAAAAAAACGATGGATTTAGGCCCAGACCTCTGCACTGGGGGTGAATGCTTGACATTGTTCAGCATTCTGTCCATCACTTGTTCTTTTTGCATTTGTTGCCCTAAGTGGGAAGGGAATGCCCAGACGTGGGTCCCATGCTTCCCATGCCACTGGACTCAAGCTAGCCTGGCTGAGGAGGGGTGATACCCTGAAACTGGTCCCAGGATTCTTGTTTCCAGTCTAGTGAAGACCTGGCCTGGCAGTTCGGGCTGGACTGTTCTCATAGGGAACAGGGTCAAGACTGATTTGCATATGGCTGGGTCCAAACTAGAATGGCATGGGCAGCAAAAAAACAATGGATTTAGGCCCATATCTCTGTACTGGGAGTGAATGTTTGACATTGTACAGCATTCCGTCCATCACTTGTTCTTTTTGCACTTGTTGCCCTAAGTGGGAAGGGTATGCCCAGACGTGGGTCCCCTGCTTCCCATGCCACTGGATTCAGGTTAGCCTGGCTGAAAAGGGGTGCTACCCTGAAACCGGTACCTGGATGCTTGTTTCCAGTCTAGGGAAGACCTGGCCTGGCAGTTTGGGCTTGACTGTTCTCATGGGGAACAGGGTCAAGACTGATTTGCATATGGCTTTGTCCAAACTAGAATGGCTTGGGCAGCAAAAAAACAATGGATTTAGGTCCAGATCTCTGTACCGAGGGTGAATGTTTGACATTGTTCAGCATTCCGTCCATCACTTGCTCTTTTTGCATTTGTTGCCCCAAGTGGGAAGGGTATGCCCAGACATGGGTCCTGTGCTTCCCATGCCCCTGGATTCAAGCTAGCCTGGCTGAAGCAGGGTGATACCCCGAAACCGGTCACAGGATGCTTGTTTCCAGTCTAGGGAAGACCTGGCCTGGCAGTTCAGGCTGGACTTTTCTCATGGGGAACAGGGTCAAAACTGATTTGCATATGGCTTGGTCCAAACTAGAATGGCATGGGCAGCAAAAAAATGATGGATTTAGGCCCAGATCTCTTTACTGGGGATGAATGTTTGACATTGTTCAGCATTCTGTCCATCACTTGTTTTTTTTACATTTGTCGCCCTAAGTGGGAAGGGTATGCCCAGACGTGGGTCTCGTGCTTCCCATGCTACTGGATTCAGGCTAGCCTGGCTGAGGAGGGGTGGTACTCCAAAACTGGTCCCAGGATGCTTGTTTGGGCTGAATAAGGAAATGGCAGCCATTCAGACATGATGGTACTGCATCTGATATATCACGGCCAACTTGTACATAGCATGGGTCTCCTGTGACAGTTACACACATATCTGCACACATACATTGGCCCTAACTATCATGTGGTTGCAAACATGCCCCGTAATTAGTGAGCACAAAAAAATATGGAGTGTAATCGTCTCATCAAGTGCATGCAAGAGAGACATCTAAAGCCTGGTTACTTGAGAACTGCATTACCAGTCAAACATGCCTTGTGGCCATGACACATTTATTGCACATAGGTACATTATACAGAGGGAGGGGCAGGGACTTTTGTAAGCCATCCTGTTGTTACAGTTTATTCAATTGATGTGGCCCAGCTATGGTGATTTGCACCAACCATGGAGATGTGAGGCCATGTGCATACACTTGGACTGCCATCCATATTTGGATTGCGGCTCAACTAATTCCCAAAAACATCTTAAGATGTTAGCTGAGGGCACCTTACACCTTTTCACTATGTTTTCAAATCAAGAACTGACATGTATCCAAAAAGATCAAGGAACACAAAAATCCCACACATTCATAGTACTTCCGTGAACGCTTTCCTTACACACTCACCAGACTCACATGAGACATATGTCTGAGCCACTTTGCTATTATCAATTGACGTGAAGGCAGCACTCATTTTCTGCATCATGTAGTGATTCTAAAGTCAGTCTAGCAATTGCGTCAACATAGTTGGCTGAAATGTTGGTACATCTGTACTTCTCTGTCAATAGTACCCTATATAGACATGATTGGCTCATATTTTGTTAGCTGTTCTGACAAAAAGGCCGCACCAATTTCCTTCATGGAAAAGTAATCTGTAAGTTTCCTGAACACGTGCTACCTGACAGCTAGCAATTGTGATCCTTGCCATAGTGCATCAATGATCCCCTTATATTTCCCCAGCATTACACACAGTCAGCAAGTTAGCTGGCAGACATTGTACTAATCCCCTGATGTCACTACAGAGCATTTAATCGTGCACATTAACATAATTCGTACTCACCAACAGTGCCACCAATCATGATTCCCAGGTGGTCCAAGAGATCCTGCTCCCTGATGATGAGGTCAGCCCACCGGTGCTTCAGCTGGTGGTCACTCCTCTGGCTGGCATACACACGCTGCAGGTGATGCAGCACCTTTCCCCAACGGATTCTGCACGCCTGTGTCGGATACCCCTGTATCACCCTGCCCCCTGCCTGGATCATGAGCGGCAAGAAATGCGTCACAAGCCAGATGAACCCCCCCAACTCCTCTTCCCCCATCCTGCCAAGACATGGCCTACCAGACATACTTAGAAGTGAAATTGAATAGGGGTAAAAGAAATAGAAAGGGGAAAAGGGGGAAAGTAGGGGTACAAAGACAGAAAAAAAGTAAATTTAACCACTAAAAGAGCCCAACTATCCCCAAACTAACACTACCCACAACAGACTCCCACAAACAAGAAAAACACAAGATAAATGGACAAATGTAGACAAAACACAGTAGTACAGTATACACCAACAATATTCATTTCACAAATTGACAATATAGATAGCACACAGGAAAAAACGGCACAAAATCTCAGGACAACACTCTCTACACAGCCACACAGTCTAGAAGGATCATAGACTGCAAAGTGAAAGTGAAAGTACACCCACTGTACATGATCTGTAAACAGGATATCCTATTACATCACTTCCTGTATGAAAAGTCCCGCCTTTTTCGCGTTATGCGTAATTTTTTGTTTACCGAAACTGTATTTGCGTCATTTGTTTTGACGCACAGAAGTGAATATTAACCCGCATCCACATAATGGTACATGGACTGTACAAATATCTGGATGTGGGCTAAATTTCACTCCTGTGCGTAAAAAAAAATGACGCACAACGCTGGGGACGTCAAAATTACAGTGCATTAACTGGTTTGGGGCATTTTTACTTGTTTTTTTGGTTATATTGCATTTGGGACACATCAGAGATTGGCTAATTGAAGACAGTATGGTGTTGATGGTGTATGTTCAGCGGAACATGATCCACTACTCCCTTCACAGTATTTTTACAGTTGGCTGACGCAATAGATAGTCATAAGTGTGGCCTACATATATGTGTTGCACAAATTGTGCATGTTTGGCATAAGGAGAGGATAGCAATGTGACGCACATATGTACAATACCTAAATGCCTTTGGCTCACATTGTGTGCTTTGGCAACTAATGTGTTGGTTGACCAAGTGTGTGTGTATCACATGAAGCATAATTGTACATATGGTTGTATGAATGTGACGTCCATGTGTCCAATCCTTAGATGCAAGTCATATTGGAAATGAGCGAGGGCATGTGTTAGTTATACATGTAACAACACCCGTAAAGTGTACTTCCAAGTTTTAGAGTCACGTAGACACCACATGTGACATGGCATGCACCAGATGGATGGCAGACGCTTGTTCATGTCAATGGTCCACATTTTCTACATCCTATGTCCTAGAGTATTGGTAAGAGCTTCCTAGGCACTACTTGGAGAATCCCACAGTGAGTCATACACATGCATTTAGGAAGTGGGTTGCTTGTTTTCAGTCTAGGGAAGACCTGGCCTGGCAGTTCGGGCTGGACTGTTCTCATGGGGACCAGGGTCAAGACCGATTTGCATATGGCTGGATCCAAACTAGAATGGCATGGGCAGCGAAAAAACAATGGATTTAGGCACAGATCTCTGTACTGGGGGTGAATGTTTGACATTGTTTAGCATTCCGTCCATCACTTGTTCTTTTTACATACGTGTCTCCATGCCTGATAGGGTGTACAAAGTAACGTTACAATTATAAGGATACATTGAATGCCCAATTGGCGCAATCTTTTGGGTCCGCGTTGTAAATATATATGATATTCTACTGGCCAAAAGTGATTGGCCACCTGAATTTGTCCGTACTTGCCCATATGGGGAAGATGTTATCAAACCTTCTTTACCGCCTCTTGTTCCTGATGAGCTTAAAGAATCCTAGGCCATCGATTGGGCATTGGTGCAGGCACCCACATTGTATCGCAACCATGTAGGGTGAGATAAAGATTCCCCTTATCATGTAATTCCAATTAAAAATCAACCTCAACCTCAACCACAGTATCCAATAAAACTTGATGCTAAAGCACCCGTGAGGGAAATCCTCACACAACTGGAGTACCAGGGCGTAATCGAACCCTGTGTCTCACCAATTAATAATCCCTTATTCACAGTAGCTATACCGGACCATTCATACGGAATAGTCTTAGGCGACAGACATTTAAACAGTCATACACGTACATACGCAATACAAAACTCACATAGCACAGCACTAATGAACAAAATAGGGTGCAAAAAATACAAAACAACACTATATATTTCCAATGGTTTCTTCTGCCAAAATATAGCACCTGAGAGTAGAGACTTAACAAGTTTCAGCGCATCAGGCTGCCAGAGAAAATTCTGTTGTTTACCCCAGGGGTACAAGAACAGTCCAGGATTGTTCGCTGCTCGTGTGACTTCAATATTGCACAACATTGACCCTAAAGCATTGTCCTATGTAGATGATATTTATCTCACGGATGATGAATTGCTGCAACATCTAAGACGGGTATCCCACATTGTTGTAGGATTTGCCGAATTGGGATATAAATTGAACTTTAAAAAAACAAAAATAGTCCTCCTTAGTGTCCTGTTTCTGGGATACGAATTATCAAGTGGAAGAAAGAGCCTAGCTCCTCAATTCCTAGAACAATGTGCACAGTTACAACCTCCAAAGACAATAAAAAAACTCCAATCCCTATTGGGTATCCTACATTTTGGCAGAATTTACATTCCAGATTACGCATCACGCATAAAACCCTTCTAGGACTTCATACATCCTGATTTTTCCAGGAAATTTTGGACAGTCGAACACACACGCATTCTCAGATCTTTGCAAACAGACATGCTTGCAGCACAACACCTACACACAAGGGACAACAAAAAACATCTGGTCATCAGAGTATTTGCTGGTGCCATTGGTTTCACCTATGTAACTTTCAATGAAGGTGAGACAGTCCTGATTGCCTATAAATTACATTTGTATTCATCAGCAGAACAACGCTTTGCTCCCCCTGAGAAAATTCTCACTGCTGTTCAGATGGCCGTCAATAAAGAAAGACCACTGGCCCAGGGGAAATGCATTATTGTTGTAACTCCAATCCCAGCCCTTGTGGCTTGTACCAAAGCCAGCGCTCCAAACTCTAAAGCATTACATCCACGTTGGATTCAATGGGCAATGTCTTTGACAGCCACTGATGTCAACTACATTTTTGACCCAAAGTTCCAAACTCAAGAATTTTTGCAATATGAACTAGAATACCCAGTTCTAGCAAATACATTGCTTATTGATCAATATCAAAGAGTCATGTACACCGATGGCTCAGCACAACCTGCAATAGGCACAAAGCATCAATACTGTGCCGCTTGCTCAGTTGTAAGTGGCTACATGGAGGATAATACATTTTGTCCCCAGCAGACATTCACGCAAACCCTAGGAGATTGCACAGCACAACTAGCAGAGCTAAAGGCTCTGGTGATGGCACTGGAACATATGAGTCCTGCACGGCTAACACTGATTGTTTGTGATTCGTACTATTGTGTCCAGTCCTTCAATGAATACATGCATTACTGGCGACAGAATGGGTTCAGAGATTCTAAAGGCAACACCATCAAACACGGACTACTGTGGGGGAAAGTAGCGAATCTGAAAGAAACGCTACCAAACTTCCATCATGTATATACACTTAGACACCAGCATGTTGAAATACACATTGCTGGAAATACACTGGCTGATGAAGCAGCCAAATCAGCATTAGCTATGGCTTCTGTTGCTGCAGTAACTCGTTCTGGAACGAAACCGGATGATGACATAAGGCCTGCCGTGAATGCTACGGCTGAAGGCATGCCCTATCCAAAAGCATTTCCTGCTAAATATTCCTACCAAATGGGAGGCTTCCTTGACGCAGAAGTAAAAATACCAGGCGTGTGAGTTTGAGTAATTCCCAATAAGGATATGAGACCAGAGTTGATCAAAGCAGCGCATGGGGGGGTTGGATCTTCCCATGCTGGTGTGGCGGCTACAATATCATTATTGCACGCGCATTATTGGTGGCCAGGTCTATACAAACAGACCAAGCAGTATGTACTTTGTTGTGACATCTGCCAAGAAATTTAGGGCTGCACCGTCAAACCCCCACCGCAGACACCCCTCCTAATTTCCAACAAACCTTTACAATGTGTATACTTGGACCATTGTGGTCCCCTAGCACAGGACAGTGCATACAAATACATCTTAGTCGCTGTCGACTCTTGCTCCAGATTTCTATGGGTGTGGCCACAATGCTCGGCTGACACTCGAACTGTTAATAAAGATTTGCAAGTCTTTATTGGCACATATGCAGTTACAGCTTTCCACTAGGACCAGGGCCCTGCTTTTGCCTCAAGGGCATTCAGGGACTTCATGGCTTTGTTAGGGGCCCAACTCCATTTCTCGTCTCCATTTCATCCTGAGGAAAATAGTTTTGTGGAGCGATGAAACTGTGATTTAAAGCAGCCCTTAACAGCCAGAGTGTTAGGTACGGGTCGTAGTTGGCTTAATCACCTGTATGGAGTCCAGAGAGCACTTAATAATCTGCCTAGAAGGTCCCTGGGGGGTCGTACTTCATACGAGTGCCTGTTTGGAACTCAAATATATGTTCCAGATCTTGATGGTCTTGGCGTGGAGGTGGCAGAAACACCTTTTGACATAAGTGAACGTGTCACTGTCTTGAAGGAATTACAACAGTTCCGTGACTACAACGCTTCTGCCAGTGCTGCCTCCACAGGAATTAAGGATGTATCAATAAAATTTACCAGCTGGATTCCAAAGGTTGGGGATCTAGTATGTGAAAAAGTTGCTGTGAAAAAGGAGTTTGGTCCTTCTTATCATGCACCAGTCCCAGTCCTGGGAATACACGGTACCAGAACTGTCATTCTACCACCGTTGCCTGGCGCTAAAGAAAACCGCTTTGTACCTATCGACAATGTAAAGTTACACCATGTGGCCGATCCTACACAGCAGACCAAGGAGCAGCCAGTAGTTCCTGAATCCCTCTCACTACTGGTCAAGACGTCCCTCTACAAGTTTTGAGCAGCAACGCTGACACCTCTCCAAGCTTGGGGAGGGTGGAAAATGATCTTTCATTTGTTCCACTAACATCTTTTACAACAAAGATATAGAAATTACTGATTGATTTGACACAACTTTTACACAGATGAATGGCATCATTTACTGTGAACCACCGTGGGAGACCCATACCAGTTTTCCTCCTACAAATACGGCTCCAGCTTTTGCACAAACTGCTTCTGGATACTTTGCCGACATCAACAACACTTTTTCGGACTCATTTGCCTCTTCTACATCTGAACTGCCAAAAACACGTAAGTTAAAAAACTGCCTTAAAACAAATTACTTTATTCACCTATGGAACTATCTGTGTCTTTCCTTGACTATATTGCTTTTCTCCTTTTGGATTGGCTTTGTCATAACATTCTTTCTACTTCTATGGTCGTTACCTCCCTAAAAGATCAACATTTGAACTGGTGGATGAGGTCTTAAACCCCCATTTTTCTTCTCACAAGGTCCGCAGAGACTTCTCTTTCGTGAACATTTCTGCTATACCAGTTCCTGATGGGATTGTTTGGGATAAAGTCACATTTGATATATATGGCCCCAGGGAGGTCATTCAAATACCCAATGTGTTTAAACTTTCTATGAACGATGTAATAATACCCAGGGTTGTTTCTGATGAATGGGATGTGAAAACAGTTGATTGTATGATGAATGTATTGCAGTATTTTACTGTGTTTGAAAGTGAGGATGTTTATCAATCCAAATATAATTATGGTGACATGTTTTGCTATAATTATTACGGACGCCCTTTCATTCATAGAGCAAGTACCCCAAAAACGATTTTTTGTTACACACAATGGAAACACTGTCCAACTCCACCATAAGAGAATTCTAAAACATATTCTGAAAAATGTGCATATTTTTCTGGGCACAATGTAAAAAATGCTGAGTCATATTATTTCAAATTGCCATTA
Organism: Pleurodeles waltl; assembly: GCF_031143425.1. Classification (NCBI taxonomy): domain Eukaryota; kingdom Metazoa; phylum Chordata; class Amphibia; order Caudata; family Salamandridae; genus Pleurodeles; species Pleurodeles waltl. The sequence continues at coordinate 214,466,261 of NC_090446.1, forward strand.
ATGGAAAATGTACATATATTATTGACAGATACAAAATTCATTTATTTGGATTCCTTTGTTTCCCTGTTGGCTATAGAAGGCTTTGAATATTGATTGGCTTAAAAAGTGTTTGGGGAACAAAAAAATTGGCAAATAAGGGGGAAGGAAGCTTTATTTAGAGCATGCCTGATACCTGTTCAAATGATATTTTTAAATGTAACTGTATAACAGACAAATTGGTTAGGCTTAGCAAAAATTAAGGAATTGAATGCGCCTAAAATTATGTAAATGCAACTGAAGATCATTTCGATGAATGGGTCCAGATTGGCATGTTTAATGCTTCACTTTCACGTCCTGGAGGGTGGTTATTGTGGCCAATAGATACCAGTGGGTGTCAGAAACATTTTATAAACTCCACAGGTTTTTTAAAACAAGTAGACCAGACCCTTGCTATGTGTCATCTGAACATGCGGATATAGTAACAACTTACAGTGTAAGGAAACTATGCCAGCAATGGTTGAAGAGTTCCTCACTAGATGCAGTTAGATGATCACCTCAGTCTCCTGTCTAATAACAGTGACTTACAGGCTATGTTGTTTTGGTCTCTAAGATCGTTACATGCTGTGGGAACGTTCTTTTTCCTCCCACAAGACAGAGGGAAGTAGCTGAGATTTGGCCCCATATCGCTACTTAAAGTGTGAATTTTGACAAGTTGAGCAGACTCAAGGCTCTATTGTTTCAAAAACATTCGGCGCAAGACCTATGGCTTAAGGGTTGCAAGGTCATCAGCACAGATATAGTCCCTCTTAAGTACTAACTTTCCGAGACACTTTGGTGAGCTTGTGGGACGAATATTTAATGCGTCTAGTACCACTGGAATCGCAAATTTCTTTAAGGCTGTTGGTTCTGGTTTCATTCACACCTTCTCTATATTCAGCTTAATACCATGAGCCATCCACTCAATATTCTCCAGCATTTTGGGAGGATTTCCGATAACTTTGGCTATAATAGGTGGCATCTTGCTATTGCTACTTTTTCTGTGCAATGGCTGTCCTGCCGCAACAAGGAGGACTGAAAGCGCTCCCACTAGTGCAGCTGTGTCGTGAACGCATGATGCAGTACTTTGGACCATCACTCCTGGAGCAATTGGAGTGTGACTGGTCCCTGTCATTCAGACCGGTTTTGCATTGTGTGCAGCCCGTGTTTCGGTGCCTCTGGTGCTCGTTCGAACATGTACTGAAAGTTTGTCTTTCTACGCAGCGCTTGCTTTCACTGGATGCTGATCTGTTGAAGTTCCCGCTGAGGGATCATTACCACACATGCACGTTGAGCGTGCGTTTGCTACGTGAAGCTACTTATGAGTTGCCAAATTCATGGGTGATGCAGTTCTAAACTTATTGTTGGGCTCACCATGGAATGCTGCTGCCTTGGTTGGAGCTCAGGTTTTGGAACAAGAACGCTCCTTGGTTTTTCTTGGCGATGAACTTCCTACTTTACCACCTGCCGAAGTGGAAGATTTGTTGTCTTCAATTATCCCGGATTCGAGTGGCAATTTCCAAAATGACTCTGACTCTTGAAAATCAGCCTTTTTTACGCCACAGTTACTATTTTAAATTGTCCTTTTTACACACGCTCAAGTGTCTCTTTAACTTGTCATTATTGACCTTCTTATACATATGTTTTAGGTTGAGTTTTAGTAGCTTTTATACATAATTTGGCTTTGAACCACCTTTGAACTGGCAAGGGCAGGGTTTTTTGTAGCCATTTAAGTTATAGCTTTGTGCATGTTATTTTAGAGAACGAGACCTGCTGCTGTGCACTTTAAGATAGATATATTTTATTCAGCTTTGTTTATTATTTTAACAATAGCCACATTTGCCATCTTGTTTTATTTTCTCTATCTAGATGTTCTTTGCCTAGGCCAGCACTGTGTTCCTAAACAAGACATTTCTTTCACTCTGCTTTTCTCAAGGCTGCAGTAAGATAGGTTGCCGGCAAACGTGGTAACGCTTTGTCTCTAGTGTTCATAGAAACATGCACACTCTTACGTAGGGATCCTTTATTGGAACATCAGCTGTTTTATTATAAAAACACTGCTTTGACCCATGTATGTTAGAGGGAGATTCCAGCCAGATGATCACGACTGTATGCTGATTGCTGAGTGCTTCGCTGCAGCTGCTTAAGTAGACTAGAGGCCTCTTGCTCGGGTATGAGGGATGATGTCCTCCCAGGGGAACCTGAAGGGCAGAACTAGAGCTTAACATGCTGTGCTCTAACATAGCCTAGGTAGGAGCTATTTAAATGATTCTAGTGACAATATAGTAGCGTTATTTTTATGCTTCACTCTCCTTGTCACAATTTTAATCCTGTCAAGCTTCAATGTCCTAGTTATTGCTGTACATGCTTTATTATCTAAGATACAGTTACTTCAATAAAACCTTATTGAAATATATTCTGCCTCTGATTGTCCTTGTATATGTGAGATTAATGTAACTGTGAGAAACGGATGAGATCTGAGTGACCACGTTTTCCCTGAGGAGTCAATTGTGTCATGTTCTTGGTTGCCCAATCATCCCTACTCTTGGGTGGAGATAAGGCACTGCTAGTCAGCCGGAGCAAAACCCGGATTAGGCCGACAGGTGTCACCTGTAGTGGGTTCAGACTCAGTCTCCCACAGCGCAAGTGATTCTGCTGCCCAAATCCAGTAGTCTCATTAGAATAATGAGAGCCTACGTGACAGATAGATAGATAGATAGATAGATAGATAGATAGATAGATAGATAGATAGATAGATAGATAGATGGATGGACGGCACAGCCCAGATTCAATTAGTAATATAATGGATGAATCTCTATATAAGCATGACATAAGAGGGCACCAAAAGCAAACTAGAAAGACAATACAAGCTACATATACAGACTAAATTGATTGACAAGAATAGCTGTAGTCTGCTATTAAAAAACATACAGGAGTGCAGTGCATTTAATTGCATGCATTCTAAAAAAAGAATTACTTTATAAAGAGTAGATTAAAATGGAAACAATCTGGTTTACTGTGAAATAGGACCAATCAGATAAAAAAGTCAGCTCTAAAAGGAATTCACAACATCATTAGCAGGAGGCAGGAACTGATAAACCTGTGTGAGTAGTTTGCTGAGAAGCGCTAATAGAAAGTGGCCTGCTATGAAATCATGTTATAAACAAAAAGGCAACACTAAAGTAATAATTAAGTGCAAACAAAACTCTGCCACTGAAGGGAAGTACTTTTTGTGTGAATGTGCTCCCTGTAACATAGCAAAATCCAGTCACTTAAAGTGAAAATTGACAATGGCTGAAGTAGGCTGACCCACTGCCCTTTGTTGTATGCTGTAGTGGGCTTAAGCAAAATGTGAATGTCACAACAACACACTAATAGATGAAAAGACATGTCTGAATGCCCCTTTAAAGAAGTATATTTGGCATATATTTTTTTTTTAAATCAAAAGATATTGACTTACACCTGACCTCAAAAAAAGAAGTTCTCTAAAAGCAAGCAGTGGAAGATAACCAAATCAAAATAGATGTAAAGAGGCAATGTTCTGATGTCAGGGACAAATGCAAGATTGGCAAACTTGGGCACAAATAAGAAGCAGGCAAATGAGAGTGACAAGGAAAGCCTCCCAGTGGTAAACAATGGGAGGTTTCAAAGCCAATAAATGTTCTTGATAAGGCACAATATGTCTCGCACAAGTAGGCTTCGAGTGTACATGGAAAGAGAAATGAGCAGGCTTGGTGACAAGGAAAGAGAAGAGGGGTAGATACGGTAAGGTGGTGTCACCGTTCCTGCGTACTTCTGCTGGTATGGAGTCATCTTCTATTTTGTAAACATGTGCTGGTAAAGAGGCATCTACTCTCCTACATATATGTACTGCCCCTGAGGCATCTTCTCTATTACGTACAAGTACTGATACAGAGCATCATCTCTTCTGAATACATGCTCTTGTTCAAAAGTATCTTCTTTCCTGCATGCAAGTACTGACAAAGAGCATCTTCTCTCTTGCATACATGAGCTGGTTCAAACGTATCTCCTTTCCTGCATGCATATACTGACAAAGAGCAACTTCTCTCCTGCATGCATGAGCTGGCTGGGAAGTATCTACTTTTCTGCATGCATTTACAGGTACAGAGCATCTTCTCTCCTGCATATATGTGCTGGTTCAAACGTATCTCCTTTCCTGCATGCATGTACTGACAAAGAGCATCTTCTCTCCTGCATACATGAGCTGGTTCAAAAGTATCTTCTTTCCTGCATGCAAGTACTGACAAAGAGCATCATCTCTCTTGCATACATGAGCTGGTTGGGAAGTATCTACTTTTCTGCATGCATTTATAGGTACAGAGCATCTTCTCTTCTGCAAACATGCGCTGGTTCAAAAGTATCTTCTTTCCTGCATGCAAGTACTGACAAAGAGCATCTTCTCTCTTGCATACATGAGCTGGCTGGGACGTATCTACTCTTCTGCATGCATTTACAGGTACAGAACATCTTCTCTCCTGCATACATGTGCTGGTTAGGAAGTATTTCCTTTCCTGCATGCATGTACTGGTACAGAGCATCTTCTCTTCTGCAGACATTTGCTGGTTCGGGAGTTTCTTCTTTCCTGCATGCATGTACTGGTATAGACACCCTCTTCCCGGCATACATACGCTGGTTCGGAAGCAGATTCTCTACTGCGTGCATTTCCTGGCACATAGATATGTTCTCTTCTGCATGCATGTACTGGCACTGAGAATCTTCTTGCCTACATTTATGTACTGGTAAAGATGTATTTTCTCTCTTGTACTCCTATACTTGTACCGAGATATCTTCTCTCCCACATACATAAACTGGAATAGAAGCACCTTTTCACTTTTGAACAGGTAGTATGCATCTTCTGTCCTTTATACATTTGCTGCTACATAGGTATCTTCTCTCCTTTATACGTGTTCTGGTTCACGGGAGCGTCTTCTCGGTTGCATACATATTCAAATACAGAGGCATATTCTTTCCTACATTCATGTTTTAGTTTAGGGACATCTCCTCGCCAATAGAGATGTGCTAGCACAGACATATCTTGTCTCTTGTACAGAGGCATTCTTCTCCCATAGGCATGTGATCGTACAGATGCTAAATCTCTCTTAAATATATGTGGTGGTTCACAGGCTATTTATACTCTATATTTCTTTCCTATATACTTGTACTTTTTCAGAGGCTTTTTTCTCCTATGTGCGTGTCATGGTACAGATGCAGCATCTCTCTTGAATATATATGTTGGTACACAGGTAGCTTTTCTCCTCTATATGTGTTCTGGTAGCGAGGATCATCTCTCTTGTAAACATGTACTAGTAAAAAGGCATCTTTTCTCCTATGAAGATGTACTGGTAAAGACACCTTCTCTCCTGCATACATGTGCTCTTACAGAGCCTCTTCTGTCCTACATACATTTGCTTGCATAGAGCATCTTCTCTCTGCTATACAGATACTGGCACTTAAGCAGCTTCTCTCCTATATACTAGTGATAGTACAGCAACATCGTCTCCCTTCTATACATATGCTGATACTCGAGTAGCTTCTCTCGTATACTAATGATGGCACAGCCGCATCTTCTCTCCTGTATACATTCACTGGAACCGAAGCAGATTCAGTTCTATATGCAAGTGATGGTGCAGCAGCATATCCTCTCCTATATAAACATACTGATACCGAAGAGGCTTCTCTCCTATATACCAGTGACGTTACAGCAACATCTTCTCTCCTCCCTGCAAATACTGGTATTGAAGCAGCTTCTCTCCTATATTCCAGTGAAAGTACAGCAGCATTTCTCTCCTCTGTACAAATATTGGTACTGAAGAGGCTTCTCTTCGATATTCCAATGATGGTACCTCAACATCTTCTCTACTCCCCTCAAATACTGGTACTGAAGCGACTTCTCTCCTATGTACTAGTGATGCTACAGCAACATCATACTGATACTGGATCAGATTCTCTCGTATACACTAATGATGGTACAGCCGCATCTTCTCTCCTCTATACATATACTGGTACTGAAGCAGCTTCTCCCATATATTCTAGTGATGGCAAAGCAGCATCTTCTCTCCTCTGTACAAATACTGGCATTGAAGAGGCTTCTCTCCCATATACTAGTAAAGGGACAGCAACACATTCTCTCCTGTGTACATATACTGATACTAAAGCAGCTTCGCTCCACCCTAGCAGAGCTGGGTGTTCTTCCAGCCAAGGACTGCTGCGTGTCCACTTAAAGTCAAACCATGACAAAATTCCGAGACAGTGCCCCATTCTGTATAAAGCTAGTCCATTTAAGATTACATTCAGTCATGCCTTAAAAAGAAAGCTGCAATATATTTCCTTGAGTAACCCCCGGGTTCACCAGCTCTGTCATGTGTCAGAGAGCACCAGTGCTCTCCAAGCAACCACTGAACCAGATCTTTCTGTACTATATCATGCATATTTTCTTCCTCCTTGGCTCAGTCTACCTGTCCCATCAGCTCCTCACCCTAGATGTTTGGTTTCCCTTGCATCATGGTGCTCTCAGACGCCATACTTGCCTCCTCAGGCCTCATAGTTTTCTTAGTAACACAGTAGTGCATCGTTTTTTATAACTCTAACTGCTGTAGCAGACACTTGCCTTCTGTTGCAGGTGAGTCATTTATGGATGTGACTTTACTTCAGGGCAAATAAGCTTTATGAGAGTTTTTTGGCACCATATGCTTTTGAAGTAGGTGCATTGTGTTGTACATGTACAAAGAAGGTACACTGTGAAATTGCATTCTACTTGAAGGATTGAGCTCTCATGCACCAAACACAATTTAGTATTCTAGAAGACAGGCAATAATTGAGATTTTCTCCTTTGCTTGTTTTAGGACAAGGTATATTACAGCAAAATAGTTGGTGTAGTGGTGATGGTTGTTGCTTAGTTAATACTTTTGACCTCTTGATAATGGTATATGTGAAACATATTAAACATTAGGTTATTAACACGTTGTCAATCCTTTTAAAGCAAATGTTATATTTAATTTGCATTTTTTCACCAGAGGTTATAACATGTAAAAGTACTGTTATACATTTCCCACAAATTAAGTAGGACTGTGTATCTGGACAACATGAACTTCAGAATTTGGAGACTTAGTTTTAACATATCAGAAAATGTTGACCCAATTCTTAGCTAGCTCGCGGGGCCTTATCTAAAGCCCTAACTTAAAGAGAGTACCAGATGGTATAAGCAACCTCGAACATGGCCACTCTTATTCCCCAAGGAAATTGTGGAAACAGATCTACACTTTCCTCTTTACTTTTGCATGCCTAAGATAAACACAAGAGAGATACAAAAATGGCTTTTTAAAATGTATTGAAACAATCGTATTCTTGTATAAAAATATTGAGCAACAAATATTAGGCAGATAAAACACAGCATTGTAACCAGCATTATGAGAAGGGTGAAAACTATAAATAGTTCAACTATGATATAATTCCTAGGTGGTTATACTTATATCTATTGCTACCTACACTATTGCGAACATAGTGGGAGTACCCTCTGCCAGATTAATTGAGATTACCTAAACCACCAAATTTAAGCATGATATCCCAGGATCCAATCTGATGTAAAGCGGGCTTTCATCCTTTGAAGGATAGAGGTCAGAGTTCAGCAGGGCTGCATCTCAGTCACAGTGCACACGTTCTAGAATAATCCCAGTAGAAATGTACAAAACTTCTCAGTACATTATTGTGTAAATCTAAAATATGTGAAAAAAGAAAATCACCATTCAAAACAGATGCCAAGTTGAAAGGTGAAACTAAAATGGATCTTAGAGCGGCCCTAGTGCAACCACACCTTCTTTTTGGCTGGAGGGAGACTCAGCTCAAAATTAATAGCATAAAATTTAGACTAAAATATCATGTTAAAATATTAAAAAATATACTTTGATAACCAAAGAGAATGAAAGCCATAAAAGTGCGAATTAAAAGCACACAATGAATGAAAAGTGAATAAAAGACAACTTGTATTAAAACAAGGGGTTGCATTATAAATCAAGGAGGCTCCCGAAATGTTTCCCATGTCATTGGGATCCAGGAAGGAAGCCGCATCTACAGAAAACAGATCTACCTTGGCTTGAAGAGTAAGTTTCAGGGAACAAACATGGTCATATCCAACCCACTCAGCAGATACTGAAGGTGTGGCATCCAGTACTGTAACCACAGTAGGAGACCCAGGAACCAGCAATCCTGGAGCTGAAGCACCCATACCAAGCAGTGATAATGGTTCATAGTATACATTGTGCTGCAATGGTAGTCTCATAGGACAGCACTGAAGGTGGGCCCTCAGCGGAGGCATTGGCAGAGCCAGATCCATAGAGTGAACCAAATGCATTGCAAGACACAAGTCCAGTGCACACTTGAAAGTGCACCAAAGACACCTGAACACAGGCTGCGTCCATTGTAACCACATAAGTTTAAAGGACAAAGGCCAATTGGCATTCAATTCCTGAAGCAAAGACACTCCAAAATACTGTATCATGCATTTACAACTCAGCAGGGCGTGTGGTAACTCCATCGTCACTTGGCCTGGAGGTGCCGCATCCTTTGTAAAGCAACAAATATAGGACCAAAATAGCAATGACCAGGAACAACACAAGTGGTATACATATTCATATTAGTATATGTTAAACTGTGTCCTCGTGATGCGGGTTTCTTATAACTGGTAAACTTAAAACAAAATGTTTGGAAACACAATTTATGCTGTTTTGTTAAATTGAACTGTGCCATCAAATTGCAACTGATTATGGGGGTCATTATGACCCCGGCGGTGAGTGGTAATGCGGCTGCAGTACCGCCAACAGGCTAGCGGTACATACCGCCACATTATGAGAATGGCAGGTTGGCTGCAGCCAACCCGCCACTTATCCACTCAGACCGCCATGGTGGTATCAGCCCCTGGGCCGGAGATGTCAATCTCCAGCCTGGCATAGTACCGCCGGTGGCATTTTGAGCAAGCCTACCACCATGGTTTTTGTGGCGTTAGCAACGCCATGAAAACCATGATGGTAGGCCTTACCGGTTACAGAGAATTCCTTTCCTGTTTCCAGTAGGCGACTCCCCCGCCCCCTCCACACCCACCTGATGCCCCCCTCCATCCAAACTCCCCCCTTCTGATCCTCTCAACCCCCCATACACGCACACACCCACAGACATGCACCACGCATACACCCACTCACTCACTCTGGCATACACACATTTATAAACGCATACATCCAGTCATGCTCACACACATTCTTACACACATTTACACTGACATGCAGACATGCACTCACCTTACCATTCTTACACACATTCACACTCATGCATACACCCACGCAAACAACACTACACACACAGACGCATTCACGCACACACCCACACAACCAGGCACACACACACACACAACACCCCTCCCCCCTGTCAGACGCCCAACTTACCTTCTTCTAGGTGGTCTTCCGACAGGGAACAGGAAGGGGCGGTGCTACCGCCAGCAGCGCCCGCCAGCAGAACACCTCTAGGCCTGTCACAGGTCATGATATGTCTGGCGGCGTGCAACTGGCGTGACGGTGCTGGTGGTAGCAGCGCCAGCTTACCACCATCCGCCAGTGTGATCACTGCCGAATTTCCGCCCTTCTTGTGGCGGAAGTCTGGCAGTGATCATAGTATGGTGGACGGATGGTAGCCGTGGTAGCCGTGGTGATGGTATTTTTGCAGCCATCACCACGGCGGTAGGCGATTTTTACTGCCAATGACATAATGATGGCCTATATCTTCTATATATGTTTTATATTGGCTTTTCAGTAGCTATAACAAATTTGCACAAAAAAACTATTTGCATTGATATATTTTCAGGAAACATTTTGGAGTTTACATGGCTTGAGTTTACTGTCCCTTCAGCTGACACAAAGCATAGCATAATATAACACAATATAAACAAACATTGGTTGCATAACATAACACAACATAGCATAGCGTCACACAACACACCATAGCATAACATAAATTAACACAACATAGCATAACATAACACAACATAGCACAGCAGAACACAATACAACATAATACAAAATAGCATAACATAAAACATAACACAACTTAACATAGCATAACATAACACAACATAAAATAGCATAATATAACACAAAATAGCATAATATAACACAACAGCACAACATAACATAACACAACATAGCATAGCATAACATAACACATCATAACAAGATAGCATAACATAACACAACATAACACAGCATAGCATAACGTAACACAATATAGCACAGCATACGATAACTTAACACAACACAACATAACGCAACATAGCATAACATAACATGACACAATATAACATGACGTAACATAGCATATATAACACTACATAGCATTGTATAACATAACAGAACATAACACAACATAGCATACCATAACATGGCACAACATAAAATAGCATAATATAAAACAACATAGCATTACATAGAATAACATAGCTTAACATAGCTTAACATAGCATAACAACACAACATAACATAATACAGCTACACGTTGCTCTTCGCTGATGACGGCCAAATAGCCAGAAACACGTGTCCGAAGATACGGCACTCGCCGCACCAACTTATGGTGAAAAACTTTCAAAACTCTATTCAAATTCGTGCTAATGACTGCATTTACCATGATGCCTTGGGGTCTCAAATGCTGGAATGGAAGACAGGGTGCTCCCCATTTTGACTGTTGTAATTAAGGCTCCCGTGAGCCTCTGAGCTGACGAGCTCGGGTGAAGCACCTGTGCGCCTTCTTGAGTGGTACTTAAACCTGTGAATACTTTCAAGGCGGCATTTCAAGCAACCCCGCCAGCTACACGTTGCTCTTCGCTGATGACGGCCAAATAGCCAGAAACACGTGTCCGAAGATACGGCACTCGCCGCACCAACTTATGGTGAAAAACTTTCAAAACTCTATTCAAATTCGTGCTAATGACTGCATTTACCATGATGCCTTGGGGTCACAAATGCTGGAATGGAAGACAGGGTGCTCCCCATTTTGACTGTTGTAATTAAGGCTCCCGTGAGCCTCTCAGCTGACGAGCTCGGGTGAAGCACCTGTGCGCCTTCTTGAGTGGTACTTAAACCTGTGAATACTTTCAAGGCGGCATTTCAAGCAACCCCGCCAGCTACACGTTGCTCTTCGCTGATGACGGCCAAATAGCCAGAAACACGTGTCCGAAGATACGGCACTCACCACACCAACTTATGGTGAAAAACTTTCAAAACTCTATTCAAATTCGTGCTAATGACTGCATTTACCATGATGCCTTGGGGTCACAAATGCTGGAATGGAGGACAGGGTGCTCCCCATTTTGACTGTTGTAATTAAGGCTCCCGTAAGCCTCTGAGCTGACGAGCTCGGGTGAAGCACCTGTGCGCCTTCTTGAGTGGTACTTAAACCTGTGAATACTTTCAAGGCGGCATTTCAAGCAACCCCGCCAGCTACACGTTGCTCTTCGCTGATGACGGCCAAATAGCCAGAAACACGTGTCCGAAGATACGGCACTCGCCGCACCAACTTATGGTGAAAAACTTTCAAAACTCTATTCAAATTCGTGCTAATGACTGCATTTACCATGATGCCTTGGGGTCACAAATGCTGGAATGGAAGACAGGGTGCTCCTCATTTTGACTGTTGTAATTAAGGCTCCCGTGAGCCTCTGAGCTGACGAGCTCGGGTGAAGCACCTGTGCGCCTTCTTGAGTGGTACTTAAACCTGTGAATACTTTCAAGGCGGCATTTCAAGCAACCCCGCCAGCTACACGTTGCTCTTCGCTGATGATGGCCAAATAGCCAGAAACACGTGTCCGAAGATACGGCACTCGCCGCACCAACTTATGGTGAAAAACTTTCAAAACTCTATTCAAATTCTTGCTAATGACTGCATTTACCATGATGCCTTGGGGTCTCAAATGCTGGAATGGAAGACAGGGTGCTCCCCATTTTGACTGTTGTAATTAAGGCTCCCGTGAGCCTCTGAGCTGACGAGCTCGGGTGAAGCACCTGTGCGCCTTCTTGAGTGGTACTTAAACCTGTGAATACTTTCAAGGCGGCATTTCAAGCAACCCCGCCAGCTACACGTTGCTCTTCGCTGATGACGGCCAAATAGCCAGAAACACGTGTCCGAAGATACGGCACTCGCCGCACCAACTTATGGTGAAAAACTTTCTAAACTCTATTCAAATTCGTGCTAATGACTGCATTTACCATGATGCCTTGGGGTCACAAATGCTGGAATGGAAGACAGGGTGCTCCCCATTTTGACTGTTATAACATAATACAACATAGCATAACATAACATAACATAACACAACATAACATAGCGTAACATAACACAACATAGCATAACATAACACAACATAACACAACATAGTATAGCATACCATAACACAATATAACACAACATTGCATAGCATAACATAACACAACATGGCACTAGCATAACACAGCATAGCATAGCACAACATGACACAACGTAACACAACATAGCATAGCCTTAACATAACACTATGTAACACAACATAGCATAGCATAACATAACACAACAAAACATAGCATAACATAACACAATATAGCATAACATAACACAACTTAGCATAACATAACGTAGCATAACTTAACACAAAATAACACAACATAGCATAGCATAAAATAGCACAACATAGTATAACACAACACACCATAACATAACATAAGGCAACATAGCATAACATAACACAACATAGCATAGCATAACATAACATAACACAACATACCAGAACATAGCACAACATAGCATATCATCACATAACACAACATACCATACCTCAGCACAACATAGCATATCATAACATAACACAACATACCATACCATAGCATAGCATAACATAACACAACATAGCATAGCATAACATAAAACAACATAGCATAGCATAACATAAAACAACATAGCATAGCATAACATAATATACCACAACATAGCATAGAGTAACAGAATGCAACAATGTAACACAACATAGCATAGAATAACATAGTGCAATATAACACAACATAGCATAGCATAAAATAGCACAACATAGTATAACACAACACACCATAACATAACATAAGGCAACATAGCATAACATAACACAACATAGCATAGAATAACATAACATAACACAACATACCAGAACATAGCACAACATAGCATATCATAACATAACACAACATACTATAGCATAGCATAACATAACACAACATATCACAACACAGCATAACACGATATACGACAGCATAGCATAGCACAACATAACACAACAGAACATTACACAATATAACACAACATAGCATAGCATAACATAAAACAACATATCATAGCATAACATAATATACCACAACATAGCATAGAATAACAGAATGCAACAATGTAACACAACATAGCATAGAATAAAATAATGCAATATAACACAACGTAGCATAGCATAACATAACACTACATAGCATAACATAACCTAACACAACATAACACAGCATACCATACCATACATAGCATAAAATAACATAGCATAACACAACATAAGACAACATAGCCTATCATAACATAACACAACGTGAGCCAACATAGCATATCAGAACATAACACAACATACAATATAGCAGAGCAAATCATAACACAACATAGCATAGCATAACATAACACAACATAAGACAATTCAGCGTAACAAATAACACAACATAGCATAACATAAGGCAACATAGCATAACATAACACAGCATAACACAACATAGCCTAGCAGAACACAACATAAAACAACACAGCCTATCATAGCATAACATAACATAGCATAACCTAACACAACACAGCTTAACATAACACAATATAACCCACTGAATTGCACTACACACCACATACATCCACTACATTCCAATCCAAAACACATGGGTAAAAAAATTGTGATTTACAACGCCACTAGCTCCAACTCTAGCAAATGTGAAACCGATTGCATTGCAAATGCTTGTTTTACATTGGGATTGATGTTTACTTTTCTTTTACTGCAGTATCAGTAGATTATTTTTTAAGCTCAAGCTTCACTCTACTGAAAAACGGCACAACTTTCAATGCTTATGCATTCTAGCCGGACAGTAGAATTCTGGGGCCGGCTCACAAAACAAAACATTTTTGACGTGTGCTATGTTATTTGTGATAAATTAAGGTCGTGTTTGATTCAAACATCTTTTACCACAGTATTTTGAATGCAGATTTCTGGATGTGGTAATGTCTGACCAGGACATTTGTGTACATTTGTAGTGTGGCACTTTGCAGTGATGATGTATTTTATAGATTTTTTGTGCTGCTTTGTTTATTGCAGCCTTCCTACAATGGGTTATTGTTATGCTTTTTGGTGATTGTTGTTTTGCGTTCTGTTTTGACTATTATTTTATGCCTATTTTTACTCTGATGTCATCTGTAGGTAATTAAATGGCTGTCACGGACTCTCAGCTCAACAGAGGTTCGCACTCTTTCATCTACTGCCCTCTAGCTGCAATTCAACAAACCTCTGAAATTAGATCAGGTAGTGCCCCTCCAGGAGAACCTGAGCCATACCTCAGTTTTGTCTTTCAAAATGATACAAAAGGGCTGGGAATCTTGTTTGCTCCTTGTAGGGACGGGAGGTCCGTTTCCTTGAAGCAACAATTATTAAACGAAACCCTCACTGTTAACAAAAGGGGCGGATTTCCCATCTATTTCCATCTTCCTTCGTATTACTGCCCCACCCCACGAGTCGCCTTTATTATGAAAGCCCATAGAAGTTTTTTTTGTACCAATCGACCTTTGTTAAAAAGAATATTTGGACTTTTAAACAGGAGAGTCAATATTGTATTTTTTTTTTTTTTTTTACAAATTCAGTTTGTGTTGCCACAATATTATAATCTACCTACCTTTCCGTAAGATTTTCTAAAAAACAACTTCCGCCCTTGTCTTCATTCCTAATGTTCCGTCTAGTCTTTCTCCTTGTTATCATGCCATGGTTTTCAAGATTTCATTACACAAATGGCGCTTTCCCAAACCAGGTAACTTTATGTCATCTGTTTGTCTAACGGGTCTCAGACTAGTCTGCTGCTCAGACACCATATAAATGATACAATTACAATACAGTACACTACCTAGTCTTAAATATAGTTTTGTTTTGTAATTGGTGTAATATATGCGTGTAATCTGCTGCTGTAGGTAACAATTCCTTGTGAGTTAGTTATTTTCTTAAGTGTTTTCAAGGTAAAACAGACTGATATCGAATTCCGTTATTTGATGCCCTATTCAGAAAAAATCGTCATAAAAAATATTTGCATTACTTTTAATTAAATCTAAAAACATTGCATGTATATCCAATGCTCTTAACTGAACCATCCCTGTTGTTTTTAATACACAGATTCTTAATTTACCATTGCATCTTCTCTCAGACCCCAAATAGTTCTTATACTGCAACATTATTTGCCTTGTTTATCCATCAATAACCTTCAAGTTTTAAACTCTAGATTAGCTAAGAAACTAACCAGCACACAACACTCTCCCCACCAACCTACGCAAGACCCAGGACTTCCTAACTTTCAGAACGCACCTCAAGACATGGCTTTTTGAGCAGTAAACGGCAACCCCCCTCCCCCACAGCGCCTTGAGACCCTAACGGGTGAGTAGTGCGCTTAAGAAATTTTTTGATTGATTGATTGACACTCCTTCTCATTTTTTTCTTTCTACCCAAAATGACATTTCAATGCCGATACTCAGATATTTGTGGCACGTGATGCAAGAAACCCATATCACACCAAATACCTAAAAATGTAGAATCCTGCTACTTTTGATCCTTCTCAGACGCTAAGGCACCAGCCTTTCTACCGCCACCATCACCATTTATTACTGCGCATGCACAACTGGGTGTCCTAGGGATTCTCTGGGAGAATAGGCCTGCATCAACATTGTAATCCCCAGTATATATATATATATATATATATATATATATATATATATATATATATATATATATATATATATATATATATATATATATATATATATTTTTGCATTTTTTATTTAGTACGAACTCGCACCAAAGGTGTTGGAGCGCTTTACATGAGCACCAGTTACATTACACAACAGCATATTCATTTTTGGTAGGCGCAGGGAGATCAAGGGGGCAGATTTAAGAAAAGTGGTCCTCCACCCCGTGCAGCACCACTTTCCTTGCACCTCTTAGTGCCCCTCTACAGCCACCATGTGTGCGGGCATCTAAAATACAGCCCACCGTGGTGCAGGGGAGGGGGCAATAGCGTCAACATTTTTGACAGCATTGATGTACTGTTCAAGGTGAGCACCAAAATGTTGGCGCTAAAACTGAACCGCACAGTTCGGGCTGGACTGTTCCCATGGGGAACAGGGTCACGACTGATTTGCATATGGCTGGGTCCAAACTGGAATGGCATGGCAAGCAAAAAAACTGATGGATTAAACCCAGATCTGTGACTGGGGTGAATGTTTGATTTGCTCTGCATTCCGTCCATCACTTGTTGTTTTTGCATTTGTTGCCCCGAGTGGGAAGGGTATGCCCAGACGTGGGTCCCGTGCTTGCTATGCCACCAGATTCAAGCTAGCCTGGCTGATGAAGGGTGATACCCTGAAACCGGTCCCAGGATGCTTGTTTCTGGTCCAGGGAGAACCTGGCCTGGCAGTTTGGGCTGGACTGTTCCCATGGGGAACAGGGTCAAGACTGATTTGCATATGGCTGGGTCCCAACTGGAAAGGCATGGCAAGCAAAAAAACTGATGGATATTAAACCCAGATCTGTGACTGGGGGGGAATGTTTGATTTGCTCTGCATTCCGTCCATCATCTGTTGTTTTTGCATTTGTTACCCCGAGTGGGAAGGGTATGCCCAGACGTGGGTCCCGTGCTTGCTATGCCACCAGATTCAAGCTAGCCTGGCTGATGAAGGGTAATACCCTGAAACCGGTCCCAGGATGCTTGTTTCTGGTCCAGGGAGGACCTGGCCTGGCAGTTCGGGCTGGACTGTTCCCATGGGGAACAGGGTCAAGACTGATTTGCATATGGCTGGGTCCAAACTGGAAAGGCATGGCAAGGAAAAAAACAGATGGATTAAACCCAGATCTGCGACTGGGGGCAAATGTTTGATTTGCTCTGCATTCCGTCCATCATCTGTTGTTTTTGCTAAAACTGAACAGTACCCATGGGCCTATTGTAACCAATGGTGGGCTTCCTTTTAATGCCTGCTCCTTTTAGATTTCTTTGTGCCATTTTTTCGACCCCCACCTCCAATGGGAGAACGCCCCCTTACATACATTATGCCTGGCACAGGCATAATGTGGCGCAAGGGGTTACAAAGTGGTGCAATGTGTGCATTGTGCCACTTTGCAAGTCTGGTGCAGCAATTTTGGCCTCGTTGGGCCACATTAGCGTAAAAAGAAATGACACTAATGTGCCGCAAGGTGGCACTAGGCCCTCTTAAATCTGGTCCCAAGTGATTTGCCCAGAATCACAGGATGTTGCGCCGATGCGGAGACTCAAACCTGGTTCTCCAGCTCCAAGGTTGGCAGCTCTGGCGTTAGCCATATCCTAACACCGGTGTGCTCATGCATCACTAGAGGAACGCCGGATCCCGGGATTACCTCACAGATACTACACACGTGTACAGTGCTGGCAATGAAACCTTGGGGGCCTTTTGTGAGGAGGTTGCTTGTGCACCCAAGAGAATGCAGCACTAGAGATTACAATGGTGCATCGAGAAGCCATGTCATCTCTCCAGCCCCATGAAGGAGGTACGGGACGACTGCCAGCTATGGGCTGGCAGGCCCCAATGGCACACACCGACATGCTTCCTACTCACCAGGATAAGTGAAAGTTGATGAATGCCCCAACAAAATGATTAGACAGTACGGATTTGGTAGGCAGCTAATGGAGCCAGAGCACTGGTGGCTTCTGTTGTCTCTTCCTCACATTGCAATTATTAATGTGGATGTTGGAAGCAGCATCTTGGTTTGCCTCCCTCCACCTATGTATACATAGGTGGCACAGATTCATATTTTTACTCTTGTAATTTAGGTCTGGCTGGGAGTGCAGCTGTCTGCATACATATTGTTACCAATTTTTGAAAATATATTTGGACTGGGTGTATTATTCAGCCTTCTAGGACGTACTTTCATTGACATGTAGGTTGGATGTTTCTAAAAAAATACTATGCATTATTACCCTGTTTGTCGCGTTCAATTCTTTATATCCTATTTGAATTTCAACACATAGAGCAATCTTTTTTGGCTTATTTGTCTCAGCAGTGTCAAAGTCAATAGGAAAATCTTTTATGTGATAAACTCATGTAAGCACCATGTGTGTAGACCTGTGTTTACATGCATAGACACATTAAAAATTGGTTTGACACTGTTTATTTTCTCTCATATGTATTTTTGGCATCCTCTTATGTGTCTTCCTGCTTATACCATTGAGACTTCAATCTTTATTTAACATCTTCTTGTCTAAGAAAACTCCTTTATACCAAGGTGGATTTACTGACAAAAAACTAATCAATTGTGCGTGAGCCACAGAGTGAACTGATCATGAACCCCCCTAAAATCATTGCTGGAGATAAGGTCAAAAAGGAAAGAAAGAATTCAAATGTATTCTCTAACATACACATATGTTTAATAGTAGTCACACAATACCATTCTCACAAAGAATTTGAACATGTGGCTGGCTTACTGTAGATCAACATCAGGGAATGTGTGAAAAACCATGGGTGTAGTCGAAGGAATGCAACTCACCAATTTGTGCTGTGTGGCATTACTCCAGATTTTTGAAGCCATTCAAAGCCATGCGTGGTTTCAAAAATCTGACTTAGAAGTTTGCATCACAAATGTACATTGTTGCATGTTGCAGGCATGACACAAAGCTCTCATAAAAATGCCCCTCAGTGCCTTGACATCAGAGATGGACACTTAGGGTGGACAATGTCAGTCTGGGCAGGACAATATCAGTGAAGCCAGTTACAATTACCCTAGTAAATGCATTTTAAAATTTTCACCATCCCTTCCTCGTGCTATTTATTTGCTCAATTTAAGTCACTTCAGTGTTCGTTAATTAGTCAATTTCAGGCCTATATCACTTTCACGGGGTTCTAAGGTACCATAATCCAGTTTATGATCATCATAATCTTTGTCATCATCCTGAATCATCAGTGGGTAAAATGGGGAATTACCCTTGCTGCTACCATGACTTGATATTGAGGTAAAAGTGACTCAGAAAAGGATGTGAACTAGTAAGTGTATGATGAAAGTGATCAGTACAATGTGGAGTATTTCTGCACTCCATCCTGCAAACATACTTTCCAACCTTAGCCAAATATCCCACTCTTCAGAACCCATTCGATCAACACTGGTCTCTAAATCATTGATACTTTTACACATTTTAGGAATCTGTTCATGAATGCCAACTCAAGAGTATGAAACATTTGACACTGATTATAACACAAACACCTCCCTTAGCAGCTAAAACAAAATCAACACTGCTGGCCCTCCACAGCCACTATGAAGCAAATTTACATGCCCCTAGCACCAACAGAGCATTACTTTTTGTGATGCTCCGTTTGCACTGTGCACTGCACCATATTTACAAGGCGGCGCTAAGTCACTTTTTGTGGCTTAATGCCACCTTGTTAGTATGGGCCCCTCCAAATCAGTTTTCTGCGGCAGAGGTGTGTGCAATAAGTGTTGCTGTGGGTTTTCCACTGCAACACCCATTGCTTTTGACGCTGCCCCAGATTTACAAGAATTCGTAAATCTGTGGCAATGCCAAAATCCAAAATCCAACATCACCCAGGAGTGGCGTTAGCATGGAGCATCAATGAGAATACTTTTATTTCTCCTCGTTTTTTTCTTTTTATAAGAGGAAACGTTATTTCCTTTTCCAATATGCAAACTACATGAATTTTTTTTTATGTGCAGGAAGAGACACCTTCCTGCACATAAAACAATAATTGCCTTCAACGCAGACACCCTTGTACTATGGTGCAAGGGTGACTGCTTTGGCGCTGGCAGCTAAGTTTAGAACCAGTGCTATGGGAAATACAGGGTTGCACCGTATTTGTGTAAATATGGTGCGTCCCTGCATTTCAGAAGTGATGCAGCGCTGCACTGCCAATTTTGGCGTAGCACCACGCTGTGCACTTCGGTGTACATATGTTTCTCTGTGTATGGTAATCATCTCTAGGGCATCTATCTACAACTGAATTTGCTTCCTCTAAGAGCCCTTCGGCAACTTAACAAATCTCTCAGACAGTTCCATTCCATAAATTGTGCTCAAGATGGCAAAGTATTGGCAAGTCTCTAAAATGACTGTTTCTCCTACTTCTGCAGCCTAATGATCCTGGCCAGGCCTTGCACAACCAAATATACGTCCTATTGCCATAAACATAATAAGTACCAGTCTTATCAGCAGTGCCAGTGCAGGTGAATAGGTCACCGTAAGTATGGTTCTTTATGGGATTTCAACGTGGACAAAGAATGGAAAAGGGATTAGTGCAATGTGTTTGATGTGTTTGATGACGAATGATCTGCACCTACAATATCACATGAAGATGCTGCAGTTTCCCAATTCACAAATCAATCCTTTGCCTGTCGATGCAAGATGTAATGTAGGGGAAAAAATGTACTGGTCAGCAGGAGTAACATGGATAGGCCCTGTAGATGAAACATATAGGAATAAAGGCCCTCATTTTAACTTTGGCGGTAAATACCGCCTATCGCTGTGGTGACGGCCGCCAACATACCGCCACCGTGGCTACCATCCGTCCGTCAGGGTTAAAATTAGGGCCAAAGTTCCAGAGTAGGTATGAGTTATTACATTGCTCCTTTCAATCAAAAGGAACTGGGATCATTGGCACTTCTCTATGGGAGTCAGTAGACGTATGGGAGTGCAGCCAGCATGAAGAAAGTTTCAGACCCCTTTTGTGCTAATCCAGAACTTCTAGGAAAATATTGCCTTTGTAGACATGAATTTGTGGTGGATTCTGGGCAGCTGACCAATTCCAACTGTGAGATCACTTTTATACCTGCCTAAAGTCCTAAGTAATCCTTTGCATTATTGTGTGCTAACATGTATTTTAAACGCACTACCATTTTGTATTTTCATATTGTACACTGCACACTGAGCCTGGCTGAGTAAACATTGCCTCACTTTGGGGTTGGCATAGACGAGCAAGAACTTCAGATGTAGTGAAGTCAGCTTTCTGTTGTACCCCTGACAAGTCTCCAGGGTCTTTTCATATTCTTCCCACTAGAAGAGATAGGCACCTACTCGATAGCTGCTATCTAGAGTTTCATATAGTGTTACATGTCCTATCCTACTCTTGCTGTAGAATATGTATAAAACAAATGTAAAATTCGAATTAATTTTTCATTTTGTGCTCTCACAGTATAGATGGGGAAGTGTTGGTCCTTTGCTTAACAAATTGGTACTTTGAATATTTTTGCATCTTGTATCTATTTATGCCATTAAATATGCTTCTCAGAGTGTTGTTTCTCCTCCACAGAACCCACCACCCCTCTACTCCAGACAAAGCAACACAATATTCAAACTAACCAAGCTTGCAGCTAGAAGGGCCTGCTAGACCCACCAGGGTATCAACTATGCCCAAGAATTCCCGCAACGGGAGCACTAGAGGCTAGTGCACAGCGGGTGAACGGGTGCCGCCCCTCATGTATCAGCTAATACAGAAAAAGAAACAGCAGCAGAAAATGTAAATTTACGAACTGCCTGGTCTGGCAGATATGTATCTACATACAGGGACGGCTTTAGCGCTGATGGCGCCCTGTGCAACAGTCTTTTTTTACTCCCTCTGTCACATAGGTTCTCATTTTCCTAATGAGACTACTGGATTCAAGTGGCAGAATCACCTGTCGGCCTAATCCAGGTTTGTTCCGCCTAACTAGGAGTGCCTCATCTCCACCCAAGAGCAGGGATGATTGGGACAACCGGGCGCATGGCATACATGACCCCTCAGGGGAATTGTGGTCACTCAGATCTCATCCGTTTCTCTCAGTTACATTAGTCTCACATATCCAAGGACAATCAGAGGCAGAGTATAGTTCAATAAGGTTTTATTGAAGTAACCGCATCTTAGATAATAAAGCATGTATTGCAATAACTAGGACGATGAAGCACAACAAGATTAAAATTGTGACAATGAGTAAAACACAAGAATAACGCTACCATACTGTCACTAAGGTTTGTAGAGATATTTCCCACCTAAGCTATGTTAGAGCACAGCATGTTAAGCTCTAATTCTGCCCTTCAGGTTCCCCTGGGACATCATCCCTCATGCCTGAGCAAGAGGCCTGCAGTTTACATAAGCAGCTGTAGCGAAGCAATCGATAATCAGCATACAGTCGTGATCATCTGGCTGGAATCTCCCTCTAACGTACATGGGTCAAAGTAGTATTTTTATAATAAAACATCTGATGTTCCAAGAAAGGATCCCCACGTAAGAGCATGGATGTTTCTGTGAACACTGGAGACAAAACATACCACTTTTTACGGCAACCTATCTTACTGCAGCCTTGAGATCAGAGTGAAAGAAATGTCTTGATTAAGAACGCAGTGTAGACCTAGGTGAAGAACAACTAGATAGAGAAAATAAAACAAGACGGCAAATATGACTAATGCTAAAATAATATAACAAAGCTAAATAAAATATATCTGGGTTAAAGTGCACAGTGGCAGGCCTAGTTTGCTAAAATAATGTGTACAACACAATATCTAAAATGGCTACACAACAACTCCACCACCAGGACCACCTCCTCGGATTTCCTCACTACCACCCCGTAAAAGTGCCCCTCATCTCTCAATAGTCCCCCTTTCACATACATTCACTTGTTTTAAAGCGCTTGTAAAGGCTGGCTTTACTAACCCAGTCAGCTGTCTACATAAAATATAGTTCTGCTCTTTGCAGCAAGCATATTAATCCCCAGCATACTTATCTGCAATGCAGGACAGAGAGAAAAGGTCAGTTTCCTTGCTCTAACCTGTGTTCTGATAGGAGTAACTATTGGTTCCACATGCGTTTGTTTCATACCTGCAGAAACCAGATAAAAGCTGTGATTATACCCAGAGATGGCTTTTCATATCCAGCAAGTAAAGGAGAGATGGGCGGAACGATGGGGCTGCAAGTATGATCATGAGTTATCAGACAAAATGTTCTATTATTTTTCAGGTCGTGTCCAGAAGTTCCCTTGTCTTCCAAAGGATGAAAGGCTAAGTGGTCTCACCCAACCACAAGATCTAAACATGCAGGTCAAAGCTGTTCCTCTACCTATATGCCTTTTTTCATGAGTGCATACTATGCCCAAGGAAATGTTTACTAGCATGCAGCCTAAATTGATTTTTTTCAACCTGAGGGATATTTTACCAGCATTGCAGGTAATTTATATTCTGAGGCACTTCCTGGTATCAAAAACTGGCAGCATTTATTTACAATTTCACTTTGGAGACTGAGGCCCATATTTATACTCTGCTTGTGCCGGATTTGCGTCATTTTCTTTTACGCAAATTCAGTGCAAAACTAACACCATATTTATACTTTGACGCTAGTCCCGCCTAATGTAAAAATATCTCAGTGTGCGTCATTTTCTGGATGCGTGAAGCTGCCTTGCGCTAATGAGATGCAAGGTAGGTGTTCCAGTCCAAATAATTAGTTAAACACCTGTGCGCCATATTTATCCTACCGCGCAAAAATGCCGCACGGCTAGGAGGCGGAGCCGGAAAATGGCACAAATCCCGATTTGCGCCAGAAATTAACAGCTGGGTCAGGGCAGGCGTTAAAATGGGGCAAACACACCAGTACTTAAGGAAAACCCACAAAAGCAACATCATAGCTCCAAAAGGAAGACATGGAGGTGCTATTCATCCAGCATGCACGAAGATGCAGAGCACAGGAGCAACAGCAGCAGCTTCCACCACACCAACAGGAACCCCAAAGGCAACGCCGAAGGCAGCAGAGGATATTCCGGATCAGGACAACCCTTCAGGGCCTCAGGGAGCATAACATCATCCAGAGGTACAGACTAAACTGGCAAGCCATGCAGCAGCTGCTGTGCCACATTGAGCCACAGTTGACACCCAGCTTGCAGACACCCCACATCATTCCACCAGAGACCAAGCTGCTAGCTGTCTTGCACATGTTGGCAAGTAGCTCTTTTCAAAATATTGGTGCCCTGTTTGCCGGGATCTCACAGCCCTCATTCTCTGCTTTCCTTCCCAAGGTACTGGATGCCATCATCTCCCTCACACTCCGCCACATCAGCTTTCCCAACACACAGCAGAAGCAGCAGGAGACCAAACAGGGCTTCTATCAAATCAATGGCTTCGCACACCTGGTTAGTGCCATTGACTGCACACATGTACGGATTGTGCCACCTGTTGCAACAGAGCATCTATACCGCAACAGGAAGCACACACACTCCATCAATGTGCAGGCCATTGTGGATCACCGTGGATTGTTCACCAACATCGTGGCAAAGTATCCTGGGAGTGTCCATGATTCATTCATCTTACGCCACATTACCATCAATCAACACTTCCAGGATGGACGATATGGCAATGGCCTACTTGTTGGTAAGTACAGAAACCTAGTTTTATACACACCGCACAGCAACCCTGTAGGACACACAACACATACACCACTACATTGACACATGGCCAAGAAGACACTGAGGTTGTGACACTGCTAGTCATGTTTGATACCCTGAGCCAATGGGATACACACCTATGGACAAATGACAGATGCAAATAACAACAGATGCCACTTCAGAGCCACACGGGACCAATTTAAAACCACACAGTGACAATGACATGGCCTTAACTGGCAGTACAACTTGGAAGATGAATCTTCCAATATCACATCAATAATACTCAATCACACACCCTTCCAAGCAATACATACTGTGTAAGGCATGTGTAATGTGTTTCTCTGCAGGTCAAACATCATGAGACACATAGCATGATGATGCTGACTCTAATGAAGGTGACATGGAATCATTGAGGCAGTACCAACATCTCACATCACTCCTGGGGTGACATTGCCCGCTAGCAATAAGGAAGTGGACTGTGCTCTGAACACATATCGATGTGACACTAATGCAAAGTGCACACTGCTACACATACGGATTGAGACAATTACACATATACATAACAGATGTACAAGCACATGGACCTTCTGACACTTAAACCTTCACCCCACAACCAAGTTAGCCAGCTTACCTGGAGCAGGTTCAGTAGTGTAGGTACACGTTTGCACATGAGCCAACTCGGTGAGGGCACAAAAATAGGTTTACCTAGAACTTGTCACACATTAGATAATTGTGCATCGTCAATTGTGAACACTTCAGTGCTGCCAACTTATGGAAATGTGTTGTACATTGTCACCTACCCAAATCATAGGGCCGCACTGTTGTTTATCACATGCTATTACATATGTTGAATTGGAGGATATGTTCAGGCCATATAGTGCAACCGTGTTACCACCACAGTGGAATCAATTCTGTGTGTGGAAGTATCATGTCACCACCAGTGAAGGCACATGGATACTTCTTTCACATGACATAATGCATGGGAGATACAAAATGAACTGCAAGTTTACAAATATACCACTGATACCAGGTCAATTAGCCAAACACCGGTTTTGATAATTAAACAACCCAATGCAGAAAGAACATCCTAGAAGCCTAGGATCCCACACAATAAAACAAACACAGATGAGTCACAGACGACACAAGATAACAACTGCCATGCAAAGTGATAATCAAGGTGCAACCAACAACCAAATATTTACACTAATTTTCTCTTTCAGCTGATCAAGGTTATGGGATCCAGCTATGGATCAAGAGCCCATTTGCCAACCAAAGCACAGCAGCAGAGCGTGCCTATAGTGAGGCACATCGGAGGACAGGCACCATAGTTTTGGCATCCTGAAGTCCAGATTCAGGTGCCTGGACATCACCAGAGGCAGCCTCCTATATTCACCTGAAATGGTCTGCAAGATAATTTTGACCTGTGCCATCCTGCACAACATTTGTGTAAGGAGGAACATTCCCCTCTATGAACCAGACCCACAAATGCCTGAAGAGGAGGAAGAGGAGGAAGAGGAGGATGCTGTCCGTGTAAATGAGGGGGACCATCCAAACACTGCAGCTGGATTGTGTCGGAGAAAACACATTGTACAAAAGTTCTTCTAACTATAGTCACCATCACCACTTTTTTTATCATATGTCATTAAACACATACCTTCATCACTCAATCATGCTCTGGGTAATTTTTATGCATCACATGATCTCTAGGAATCATAATCAGATTTTTGCCTCATGGAGCATTGCAGAAATACAGATTAGGATACTGAAAAAGCCATATCACATTTGATGGTATGAATGTACACCCAACATCACACACAGTGTAAATGACATATATCCTGTCTATTTCACATGTGGAGAGCAATATCAGAGGACCACAGCTATGAGAAACATCCATGTTGGCAACATGGTCCATTGCAGCACATGACACACAACTAACACACCATCAATCATAATGTAAAAAGGTTTTTCATACATGAGGCAGTGGATGTGCTATTGCGTTGGTAATAGGAATGTATGACCAGACCCTTGAGAGCAGCTATCTTTGCAAGGAGCATGTGTGACAAGAAGTCCATCTAAGCTGAAAATGGATAGCACGAGTCCTCCGGGTATGACAAGCATCCATCGCAGGTTCATCCCAGGTAATAAGTCCTGCCACTGCCATGTTTTCAGTCTCGGCCCACCCTTCTGTAGGGGGGCCTGTAAATGGACTATCTGTACCCTGAGAATCTTCATCTACACACACCCAGACTCCCATTCTGACTCCTGTGTGCTTTCCTCTTCAGTATGGCATGCCATACTGACATAGTTCATCAGTTTGCATGGACTTCAGGTCCGATAATGCTCTGCCTGGTAGTCGGTAGGACCTATAATCAGCTGTCCATTGCTTCTCATGTGAAAGGTCCAGGTGGCCCTTTGAACTTGATTCTCAACTCCAGGACTTGTGAGAGACTGAAGCTGCACACACCTGTGAGCACTTCCATGCAGAACACCCATTTGAACCTGCACTGCCATTGCTGCTGCCTGGAACCACTTAGAAGCTGTCATTTTCTGAATCTCCTTGTTGTGCATTGGTGTACAAATCACTTGTGTAACAGAGCCCTTGGGGGATAGTGTAACGTTGCAGACCACTGCACAAATACAGTTTTTAGTTCCCACAGTGTTGTTCCAGCTTTTCCCAGTCAGAGTCTGCTCACTGTGTATTTGCCTTGTTCATGTTTGTTCCTGACAGAGCCTGCATCCTGTTAGCCTGACTGGTTCCTGTCTTTGCGTTAACCATAGAGGTCCCTTGTGGCTACATTTGACTCATAGTTGCTTTCCATTTCCTCTCTTTCCTCCTGGGGTATTGTGTCTGGTAGGTCTACGATGAATCCTCAAATATATAGTATAGTTTAATCAGTTTACTTATCGTATTTTGTACTGGGACATGTATTCAAATTGCCTAATCCAGCCCCCATCCCTTGTATGATTTTGCACGTATTCATTAGTGCCAAACAGTGACAGTGTGCTATGGCTGTATGCATGGATTCGGTACGGTGCCTCCAGCACAACAAACAAGGGTTGCAATGTGTATGTAAGGACAAAACATGTTTGGGCCCTGATGGTCCACACACAGATTTACTTCTGCCGCCACCTTTTGATTTTGCTTGCATGGTGACTCGCTGTGAGATTAATCAGCACAGAGGCACTAATGTTCCCTGTTGCAGTGGGAATGTTAGAGCCCACCCTGTGTACGAATGTTCGATGAAAGTTTCCTGTTTCCTATTACTGATCCATAACGTTTTTAAGCACACCAAAGTTGCCCTGTCGTCAGCCTTATTAAAGTTCTGCAGTCAGTGCCATAGCAGGACTATACCCATGTGTGTCATTAGTTCATCTTGGGCTTGAGGTCAAATCTGCTTTGAAGGATACTCTGTTAATTGAGGGAATGGCTCCACAGACTCATGACTAGACCTGCACATAACTGTGACAACATGGAGGCCAATACTTACACAGGGTACACATGGCCACACACTTGAACTGGACACCTTTATGCAATGAACCACTGGAAATATGTGAACACATGCAGCATGGTCTGCTGGTCCTCCAAAGCCACAGGAGAAACATAGGTCATTTACATGACTCAAACTGTGGTGTACCAAAACATTTTTGGATTGGAGTTGGGACTCCGTGTCACAAACACTGTACCTACCTAGCATGTTCAAATGCCTGACTCATGGGTAGTATACACACAAGTGACCATGAAGTGGTATCCAACATTCCATTACATGTGATTTCTTACATTTTTAACATTGCCATTATCAACCGTCCTGTGACAACATGGAGGCCAATACTTACACAGGGTACACTTGACCACACACTTGAACTGGAATCCTTTATGCAATGAACCACTGGCAATATGTGAACACATGCAGCATGGTCTGCTGGTCCTCCACAGCCACAGGAGAAACATAGGTCATTTACATGACTCAAACTGTGGTGTACCAAAACTTTTTGGATTGGAGTTGGGACTCTGTGTCACAAACACTGTACCTACCTAGCATGTTCAAATGCCTGACTCATGGGTAGTATACACACAAGTGACCATGAAGTGGTATCCAACATTCCATTACATGTGATTGCTTACATTTTTAACATTGCCATTATCAACCGTCCTCTATCTATCCTGTGTATAGTTTGTCACGGGAGATGATTTGTCCCCAAAGTCAGGGTAGTTCACACAGCATAAGATGCAACAGATATGACAAACACATATCATGACTGATGTACCTCAATGAATGGCATCAGATGGTTATCCACAATTACAACACATGCATACAAGCACATTATGCAAAACACGTCTTATGACGTTCACACAGAGGCCCAACAACAATTGAAATAGCCAATTCACAGACATAAACACACAGGCCATGAGTGAATTTTTTCAGTTGCGTAGCCTTGCTATCCTCTATTGATGCACCTCCTGCTCAAAGTAGGAAATACCAATTTTAATTCCAAAAGTTTGGGTTGCTGTTACGTCAGTTAAGAGTGCCAATCAGGCACAACAAAATGAGTATTATGGTCCGCAGTAGTTTGGTCTGTCACATGTGCCCAAACACTAGAACACATACAGCAGGCCCTAACAGCCTATATTTGTATAGTTCTAGCCTTCATGTATGTTAAAAATGAGAAAAATGCCACAAACACAGTTAAAGACAGATATTTTGATGCAAAAGCATTAAAAAAGATGCATATGCATCAAAATATGACCTATATGCGTTAAAAAATTACGCTCACTCCCATTATACATCGATTGGTCCTTAGTGTTAATTTCAGCACTGCACCCCATGAAATTGGTTATCCATGAAAAATATATTGATCCTTGAATGCGGCGGAGTTTTTAAGCATATGCGTCAAAAAATATTGACACAAAGCGCGTAAGCGTCATAAAATTCCACGCATCATAATACAAATGCACCACATTTGAGACAGGAAGTGATGTAATAGGATATCCTGTTTACGGAAATGATACAGTGGGTGCACTTTCAATTTCACTTTGCAGTCTGTGATTCTTCTAGACTGTGTGGCTGTGTAGAGTGGTGCCTGTTAATATTGTGCTTTTGTCTCCTGTGTGCCATTTCAATTGTCATCTATTGTTTTTGTAATTGTCTCTGTAAATCAGTGTAAGTGTGTTTTTGTCATTTTTGTGTCTAATTTTGTCTTTGTACTGTTGGGAGTGTGTAGTGGGTATTGTTAGTTGGGGTATTATTGGGCTGTTTGTGGTTCTTTAAGTTTCATTTTCATACCTCCTTTCCCTGTAGTTCCCTCTTTTACCCCTCCATATCCTTATTATTTTTTTGATGTTGGGAAGGCCACGTCTGGGGAGAATGGGTGAGGAGGAGCTGGGGGCTTTTATTTGGCTGGTGTGCCACTTCCTTCCCCTGATGTTAGAGGCTGGTGGCAGGGTGATACAGGGGTATCAACACTGAGGCAAGGAAACTCAGGTGGTCCAAGGTGCTGTTCCACCTAAAGAGAGTGTTCAACAGCCAGCGCAACGACCACCAACTTAAACATCGCTGGGCAGACCTTGTGGCCGGAGAGCATGACCTGCTGGACCACCTGGGTGTGGTGATTGGTGGCCCTGTTGGTGAGTACAAATTAGACTAATGTGTACAGTAAAATGCTCTGTAGTGACAGTAGCAGATTTTGTGGCATGCTTTATGCAATGTTTGTGGACATGTGGAATGTAAGTTGAACATACAGTGGACCTGATTTATACAATATTTGCTACGCATTACCGTCATTTGTTGACGCAAAAGCTGCACAAACTTGCAAAAGGCAACTTTATCTTGTAAATTAGTGCTGCTTTCACGTCAAAAGATGATGGTAATGCGGCACAAACAAAAGTATTATTCAGGGCCTGTGAGTGTACCAGGAATGAGATGTATTTCACATGCTAATGCAGGGAACGAATGTAGTCCTCAATGTTTTGAATACATGTCTGAACTGTATTCAGGGCCATACATACAAAGATCTTCCTAACCTCTGGTAATATCTTAGGCTGGTATTTTGACTTGGTAATTATGGATGCCAAAGTAATGCACACTTGATAATCTCTAAATATTTTGTGCTACTTTCCATAGCTGTAGTGTAAACAAATGAAGCAAATGCTACACATAAAAAATAAAAAAAACATCTGGCCCTAAGTTAATTGTTCCTGTGTGTTTTATTTTGCCTTTGGCACAAATGCTGATAAAGAGCTGATGCATTTGTCATCTGTGTCACTTTATAGCCAAAAAAATTCTAAAGTTAATGGGTCATCATGGGATCCCTGAACTTTGTGAATGCATGGTCACAACTTATTTATTGACATGATGTTGTGCAAGGGACACCTGACTGCTTCCATGATACATTTAAAGTGACAAAATAGTTTGGTAGTTTACGTTTGGTACACCCCTGCTGATCTAGTGCAGCATATGTACTATTGTTAAGTTCTCAGCATAAAGGCTATCACAGACATGGGTGTATGCTAAGATCAGCAGGCCAGCATTCCTGTGAGCGCTGCCATTCCCAAGGTGCATACAAATTGGGACCTACCTCATCAAGATTGCCATAGTAGGACATTTGCTGAACCATGTTTCAATTAGGGGACAGTGTCAGTTCGTTGTATAACCACTGATCACCCAACTTGGCAAATGTAAGATGATGAATGTAGCTAAATGTGATCTACAATACCTGATATAGGTACACAGGGTCCTGAGTAACACATTTCAGGTGCAATGACTTCACCTGTGCCCATGCAGTCTGTCACGGATGGTCAAATTAGACACTGTCTGCGTATGTTTCTTTGTTGTTTTGATTTAGATAAATGGCCAAACCATGTTTATGGTAACATTGTCATCAAGTAACACACAGGATCCCTGCCATCATGGTGTCATAGGGGGCATATATGAATGTGGGTACACTGCCAATGTGGCATATGTAACCTACATACATAGGCACACATATAATGGACCATAGATAGCACAAAAATTAATGAGCTAAACTCAACCCACATGAGCATCACACAGTAACTCATTGTCCCTTGATGCACAAGCCACAATACCTGAGTGACTGGTATTGCAGTGCACCAGGAATGTGGCTTTGCATGTCTCTTATAACAAAAAATGAAGAAATGGAGTATCCTAGAGAAATAATTGAGCACAAAATTGAGTAATCATGTTTGGCACCACATGATTGTTAGGGCCAGTGCATGTGTGCATATGTGTCTCTATCACTCTCTGGAGTGATAGGGTCAATGCATGTTTGCAGTAGTATGTCTTGTGGGGTGTCTACATGCCCGAGGGGCTGTTCCATCATCTAAAATATCACACACAGTGATTTGTTGTTCCAAGTTTTGTACAGTGAGCAGACATTGAGCACATTTCACCCTTCCATGTTTTACAGGTGGACCAGCCCCCTACACAATTGGTGAAGTGGCTCGATTTGCGGATCGAGGCAAATCCAGTAAGTGTTGATATGTTAGTCCTGGGTTGTGTTTGCAGCTGTTGTGTGATTGACTCCTGTGTGTTGGACACATTGCAAGGTATGATGTGCTGGCACATGATCTGATATTGACTTGACTGGAGGTTGACATTTTGTTCCATGTTCGAGTTGGACAATCAGTGGCGGAGAGTCATATATTGGGATTCTAGGGCTGCGCTATAGGCATGGGAAGGTGAACAGGGTGACATTTGTTGCTACATGTATGCCAATTATTAATTAAGAGGTGGCTATTTTCATGATTTGGTCAGCAAGTCATACCCTTATTCAAACAGACCAGTGATGCCGAAGTATGACCCACAGACTTGAGCATTCCTATTAACTAATGACCATGTAGGGCTGTATGTTTGACTTCCTAGCAGCATCTAGCTCCACATGTTGTGCTCTGTTTATGTGGCACATGGTTGAATGTCATAGGTGTGCATGCATCTAAAGCCCAAATGGGTGCTTGCATCTATGTGCTTGTTTTTAGAATGGTATCAGTGAGATCAAATGATGTTGACAATTGGCCGCAATTAGGAACATAAATGTGGCTGTGATTGTCCAATGTTTGAGTCAATCCTAGTTGGCAGCCCTCCTTACCTGTGGTGGACTGACTAAACCCATGGACAGCTGTCCAAAGCTTCCTGGCTGTCCTTGATGTTTGAAAGTATGTGTTGCATGTCCATCACCTCCTGAGGAACAGGGTTAGGGTTATGAAATAGGTGTACCTAGGTGTGAGGATCCCAGTTTAGAAGATAGACATGTAATTCCAGCATTCTATTGTTCCAACCTAGGATATCCCCTCATGATTAGCAACTGCATACTGTCCAGGCAATTCCATTTACAAATCACAGGTCTTGTGGGACTTGATTGTCATCCAGAAGATAGTCATTATTTGGCCTGTCACATGTGGAGTACTTGCAGCATTTGTTATGTGTCTGATAACAGTACACAGATGCACAGATCATTTAATTAGGTACATACCTTGTTGTGCATTGCTGTGCTGTTAGATAGTAGATGTGCAGGCTGCGTTGGCCTGTCATTCCTCAGGGACATTCTATGATCTGTACTGTGATTTGGACTGTTTCAGCTAATTTTGAGGAAGTGTTACAATATAATATGTAGATGTATCACACAATGATGTCACTAATGTTTGGCTTTCTCTATTTTTACAGCTGCCAACATGAATGCTCATGAGATCAGGAAATTCCAGAGGAGGGCAATGCGATACCGCCACATACTAGATGTGGAGTCTGGGTTCCCCAATATGGCACGGTGTTATCGCCATGAGAGAGCCACAGGGGTCTGGAGGGCATTTACCCAAGGGGGGGGGCATCCTTGCCCACAACAGCGACCACCACCAGCACAACAGCTCTGACCACAGTAGCACAAAGGATGACAGCCACTGTTGCAGGTCAGTCAACCTCATCTGCTCCAGGCCAACAGACAGCAGCTCCCTCACCTCCCCCTCCAAGCACGGCACCGGCACCAGCACTGCCCTCAACTAGTGGAACACAGACAACCCCAGCTGCTGTAATAGACAATGCAGAATTTCAGTCGATGAAACGTGACATGCAACGGATGTTGCGCAGGATGGACAGGCGGCAGCAGAAGGTGTCCCGCAATAGCAGGAGACTGCAGGGTATAAAGAAGATCCTGCGGAGTGCACATTTGTGACTTTTGGACCCTCAGCCATGATTCCCTCCCCTCCCTCCTCTTTCCTGGTTCTTATCTTTAGTAGGTTTAGGGGGCTTAGTGTTAGGTTAGAGTAGGCTGTCAGTTTAGTTACTATAAGTGGGTTGGGGTGGAGGGGGTTATATTATTACATGTGTTTTTTTTGTGGGTGGGTGGGGGATGATATTGGGCTTTATGTGTATAAATAATATATAAAAATATAAAATAATATATATATATATATATATATATATATATATATATATATATATATATATATATATATATATATATATTTGTTTAGGATAAGATAGTATGTGTTTAGGTTAGTATATGTTGCCCTACATGTTTCCCGTCATATAAGGGGGGTGGGGGGTTGATGTTTAGAGTATTTAGTTAAATGTGATAGGTAAGTTTAGATTAGGGTAGTTAGGGCCAGTTGTGGGTATGTGTAGTTAGGATGGGTTAGGTTAGTTAAGGTGTTTCCCCTAGTTTTAGTATCATTAAATACTGTTAAATAATTTTTTTGGTACTCCTTTACAGTATGTGTCATATGCTTGGGGATCAGAGCCTTGGCATGGGTGAACAGTGTCAATTTAGTATTTGCATTTGTGTTCCATCCTGCATCAAAATCCCATTATTGACATGGTTATTCAACAATTCCTAATGTGCAGTCACATTGCCAGCTACACCAAAGCTACTTCTCTATGCATCTGCCATCCACTGGACCCACCACTCAAGGTTACTATGGTTCCCAATGTGTTGTGAAGTGTGGATGTGTTCTTAAATCGTCATCGTTTGAGACTTGAATTGGAATCTTGGGCACTGTGGTACGTCTGCCTGCAGCCTGATATTCATGTGAACCCAGATAAGATGAGTGATATTAAAATCTTATGTAGTATTGTATACATAACTCACACCTATCATTTCTTACATTGTACTCCCAGGTTACATATTGGTCCATAAACTTGTACACATCCATTCCTGCTGTATGGTGTGTGTGTGATGAAAGTTTATAGTCAGATGTCACATACATAAAGATTGTCTTGAAGGGAATGTTGGCCACATTGATTTTCAGCTTATACATACCTTGAAGCGGACTGTTTCAGTCCAACACAGCATTATACTGTTAGTCTTCAATTTACTTCAGAAATGAGCGTCAGGAAGCGCAGATGATGATACTATCCAGACCCCAGTGCATAGTTATCAGCCCACATTCTTTCAATGCAGTTGTATTGACATTCTATGGCCACTGACATGTGACATACATCACTAATCTCCTACACAGTTGATGTGTCACATTACACAGAGACAAAGTGGTTGTGTAAGTGCTATATATTTTAAAGTGCTGTAGTGCAATAATTACATAGTCCAGGATTGTGAGTCCATTAGTGTGACGCCTTCCATTGTGATGCTACACAAGTGCAATGGGACATGTCATTGGACATGCTGGGGTGAAGTGTCATGCAGTGCGGAGGAACATGAATTGCCAATGAGGTAGTGAGAGACATTCACAGAGCATAGTGTCAAGGTAAACAGTGTGCTGGAGAACAGTGCATGTGACCAACTGTTGCAAGACTGGCATGTTAACAAGCACAGGACCTAGGATATTAATGCCCATGTGGCACAGACTGGTGCTAGCGGGTACTCCTACGGGTGAAGGTGATCTGTTCCACGTCTTCATCTTCTGATGTGTGTGTCGTCTCCTCTGCCCTTGGTGGTGGGTTTGAAGGGGCAACACAAACTTCAGTGTTTGAAGACGTGGAGTCAGAATTCCCGGTAGCTGCCAACTGTGGGGCTATTAAGGGCATTACTGCAGCAAGGAGGAGCTGCTGGTTCTTGAGTATAGCAGCTACATCACGTGGTAGGCAGCCAGGTCGGCCCTGAGGGGTTCATGATTGCATTCGTGCACGCAGTGAAAGGTTTGGGATGCCAGGTGTTGTGGCAACTCCCTTACTGCAGTGGTGAATTCCCTTACACTTTGTTGTAGTCCTTGCAGGATGGATGTTAGCGCTTGCATGGCTGCTGCCTGTTCTGCAGATGACATCATGCACGAACGCATCCCCTCAAGACTGGCTGCCATATTTTGCATCCCCACCCGCTCCTCCTTGGCCAGCTCTCGCTGTACTCCAACTACATTCTTCTCAAAGGTGGTACCAGTGTCCTCAGAGTCCTCAGCTGGCAGGTCGTACTATTGAAGTGGTGGGTGGGTCCTCTGTGATGGCTTTTACTTCTGTGCTCCTCTTTGCGACTGAAGGTGGGGTCTGGAGGGTTCCATGGACATCTTGGAAGGTCTGCTGGTTAATGTTTGTCAGCTCGTCATCCATGTCATCAGGGAAGTCCAGGACAGGCATATCCCCAGGAGAGCCTTTGTCCTCTGCAATGAGATAATGTGACGTTCCTGACTTTCTATTAGTTGAATATTGTAATCTTGGTTGCTGGTCATTATTCCTGTCATTAAAATTAGCATTCTCACAGGCCTATGCCCCACCTGCATGTCACATGTAGTGTGGGCAGTTTGGGGAATTGTCTGCGTCACATCCTCTAGGTGTAGGTTCTGTCCAAATTGTATGTTGCCACCTTCTTGTACTACTAAACCCTCCGTCTACATCCATTATCATGGTGAGCC
This sequence comes from Pleurodeles waltl, assembly GCF_031143425.1. Classification (NCBI taxonomy): domain Eukaryota; kingdom Metazoa; phylum Chordata; class Amphibia; order Caudata; family Salamandridae; genus Pleurodeles; species Pleurodeles waltl. The sequence goes on from NC_090446.1 coordinate 214,502,773, forward strand.
CTTGCACTGGCTGTGGGTGTTCTAATGGCATGTGCACCACACTTAAGAGTCTGGAACTGACCCAGTCTCTGATATTTCACATCCACCTATATGTTGCTGAGACCTAGCATATACTATGTATAGCATTGGCATGGCATGATACAGGTGTCAGCAATGGCAGTGTGTACTGCTGATGTTGGGGAATGTGTGCTACATTGGATTGCACTGATGGTCCTACCAGTGTTCCATTTCCTCTTATGACAGTGCGGTGTGTTTCACTAGCTAGACACATATGTCCTCCCCCTCAATGCTGTTGTCTTAGCAGTATGACAGTTGGGATGTTGCAAAGTGGCATTGCAGCTATTGTAACACTGGCACAGGGTTGACCCTGAAATGTGCAGCATGGGTATGACATTACTGCTGTGTACCTCATAATGTTAATAACAATACCTGATGTTTATAGCGCCTATAGACATCAGCATTTGACAGGATTTGCACATTGTTAGTAATTACAGGGGATTGATAACGTCGTCATCCTGAACCCTCTATTTTGGGTGTGTTCGATCCATTGGCACGTAACTGCCATTAGCTACTTGACCTGCACACAAAGCACAGGTGGTAGAGGCAACTGTTGTCAATGGTAAATACCACTTGCGGATATGGCCTGACACTGGAAATTGAGCCCTAGTTCATGTAGCGACAACACCAGCTGTTGTGTGAGAGCAGGCCTGTTTTACGTTGTACCCTACCCTCCTGGACTGGCTTTGCCTTTCCAACAGCCTTGGCATGGCAGAGTACCCCATGCAAAGGTTGTTGGTGTAGTGCTGTGCTGTGCCCCAGGTTTCCCCTGCTCAGCTCATGCACCCGTGCCGTGCCCCTTTGCCCTTTCCACTACCTGATTATCATGGCTGACATGCATTGTGTAGTAGGTATGTCCCCCCCGCTTGCAGTTAACATTTAGGCATTTTTGTCCCCCATGCAACTTACCCTGCATCTGTGTTGTTTTCTGGTAGTCTGCACTGTCCTGTCTTTGAATCCCTGTGACGATCTCCTCTGAGATGACGGCTTCCACCATCTCCTCCATGTGGTCCAGGGCCTCCTGAGGTGCTGGACTCCCACCTCCAGTCTGCAGTGCTGCCTTCCTGTTCCTTGCCATCTTTTCCTTGGTCCTGCACTTGCAGTCATGCCAGAGTTTCTTGCACTCAGTGACTGTTCTCCGTACTGCTGCCACACTGTTGATCTTATCGACAATTTATTGCCAAATTGCCTCTCTCCTCCCAATTGGCAATTTTGAGGTGACATAAAGTTGATGCTGGCGTTCCGTCACCTCTTTCACCAGTGTTTCCTGGACCGGCACTTCCTTTTCTTCTTCTCCCTCTCCTGGGTCTTGTCTTGGTCCTCCTGGCTGGTTCCTGGTTCCTGGGGTCTCTCATGGCTTCTGGGATCCATTTTGGCGCTCCTTTGCACATTTTGCTGTGTTTGCAGCACTTTTTGACGGTATTGCGGCAAAAAAAGGCGCGTATCCGGTTTGGGATGTCTTAAAGCGGATAAAAGTCATTTTTGCTGCGTTAACGTCATTTTTCTTTACGACGTGGTGCAATGGTTAGAGTCCAAAGAAATTACTGTAACCTGTGGTTTGTGCCACGGAGCGTCAAAGTATAAATTTGACGCCCAGGTGGCACTAAGAAATGGCATTAGCCGGCGTTTAACTTTTTGACGCAAAACTGCATCGGCGCAGTTTTGCGTCAAAAAGTATAAATATGGCCCTGAGTGAAAGAAAAAAGCTTGAGGTTTATTTTGAGGCTGGAATGTCTTCTAGACTGTCTGCCCTTATACGAGTAATAGTACGGTGCTATGTATATATTTTTATTCTGTGCCCCAAAATGACAAGTTTTCTCTCTGGTGGGCAGCAATTATCACCCCACAAGTTTTTAAGTTCACCAGCTGCACTGCTACAGAGGTCGCAGGCCGTAGCCAAGGCCAGGAAGAGGGTGTATATCCCGATTGAATCCTTGTGATGCCCTTGCAGTCGCATGAGTGCTTTGGCCAGCAGGTTTTCATTCTTTCAGTTTCTTTGTCCACCTGTAGTGAAGTATGGATTCAGGCAGGTAGTCGTCAACACTTGACAATAGTTCAGGTGATAAACAGGACATGATAGGGGCCTTGCCACATGGGTAGGAGTCCTGACATCCAGTGGTGGATATTGATGTGGATCCATTCAACTGACTGTAGTTCATGGCAGACCTCAGTCGGGCTGGTGGACAGTGAGAAGCCTTTTGTGCTGACATCCAGCATGGCTGGATGACTGTATTCCAGTTGCGGCTGGTGACTTGGCATGGTGGCGGGGCAGGGGCGGAAGGAGGCAAAACAATATATATAAAAAAATCTACTTACCTTGTCGCCGTGCTTCTCCCATGTTGCTGCCATCGCACTCCGGGCACAGGCTCCCAGCCTGCTCTGCGCCAATCATGACACTGCTCAGAGCAGAGTTATGATTGGCTGGAGCGCCCCGGCTGGGCAGGCCTATGCAGGCTCTCTCCAACTTGGCAACACAGTGCCAGATTGGAGTGAGCCCTTGTGGCAATGTTTGTTTGGCCGGCCCGAGATGGTTGGCCAAACATACATGCGCACTGAGGGCCCACCCCTTTAGAACTAAAATGACAATAAACAGCGTTAATTGTCGTTTTGTTTCTAAAGGTTTGCAGCTCCTGCTGCAGCTGGCAAGGGAGTGGGAGGCTGACGCTCTGCCGTAATAACGGAGGAGCCGCCCCTGTGTATTCATTTGTTTTGAACCATGCCAAAACATGCCAGCTGATAAAATGAAATTGCAGTGGAAGGCACTTCTGCTAATGTAAATGTGTCTCGTGGGGTAGTGACATACATGTGAGTGACAGCCGTATGCTCCCGAGAGATGACTAAAAAAACAGAAGTTGTCTACAGGTAGCCCTTGACTGGTGGCATTTGACTAGTGCATTCTCTGCGAGTGGCTTAGTTAGATGAGGACTAAGCTGTTTGTAGTTTCATTTCCTTATCAAAACTCCCCTAGAAGCTCCTTTTGGTATATTTTAGACAGTAGGATGTGCTGAATTTCCCTGTTCTGGTCTGATTTCTTTTTCTGAAAAATACCACATGACTGAACCAACTAATCCTTGTAGAGCAGCTGGTATTTTTCCAGGCGGTCCTTAGGGAAGGACAATATTTATCCGCATAATGTAATATTATAAGTAACATATTCACTTAAGTAAAAGCTATACACTCAAAGAAGAGCTTAAAAATTCCATCTACTGGGTCCTCTGTTATAGTGTTCAAAGCTGTAGGGCCTTTTCGGAAGAAATTAAATGGAAGTAAAGTCAAAGGGTCTCTTGCATATAAACTAATCTCACTGTACTTGGAAGCGTACCCCGGGGAGAATTAATTTATTCTGAAAGGCAAAAGAGCAAATCCAGGTTTCCTGAAAATAGAAGTAAAATTGTATGCTACAAAACAATCAGATTTTATTATGAGAACCCAATATTAAACACCAAGGGCTGATTCTGTCCTGGGGAAAGATTAGTGATATCTGTAATTCAGGGAAAGATGTACAGAAGCAAGAATCGTAGCATGATTTAATGAAACTAGTTTCTCCCTTCCCCATTCTATCAAGGTGATAACTAATATTTGTGACAGCTACATTCGGTTACAGATACCCGCCCCTGCAAAATGTAATTGATAGTCATTGGTAAGGACTGGGCAGCACTACAGAATAGATATGTTTGGCTCTTACTTTTGTGCTAACTAGCTTATATTAACTATTGCGCATCTCCAGAATTACCCCTAGATCTCAGCAAATTCCTGTTCGATGGAAATACAAGTGAACGTGTTTTCCAACCATTTTCGAGTTGTCTTCTGTCTGTGCTGAACCAGAACACAAGCAATGCCAGACATGGTCTGGCAGTTTGGGTTGGACTGTTCCTAATGGAGGATGATTTGAATAAGGCTGGTTCCTGTCTGAGAAGGCATAGTGGGCAAAAAAAGGTTGGTCGGAAATGCGGCGTTAGTAATTACCAATGGCAGCAATTAATTCATTCTGAAAGTCAAAAGAGCAAATCACTTTTTTTTAATTCCTTGTGACTCCCTATGAGCCATGGCTGTGCCCAGACATGGGGTCCTTTCTCACTGTACCTCTGTAACAAAGCTGCATGCTATTTACAAGACTAAACTAGGTGGACACAGGTCTGCAGTTGCTTGTTTTCTGTTTCAGAGGGGCCTTTTCCTAATGGAACAGAACCAAGCTTCATTTGCATACAGCTAGATCCTGCCCCAGGTGACATTGTGGGCAAAAAATGAAGGACTTGTGTGTGGCTAATAGTTAAAGAGACAGAATAATTCAAACACTCCACCCTTCACTTTTTTTTACCCGATCAGAGGAAGGAGAGAAAACGAACATCACTCACAATGTACAAAGCATTATGTAGTTTGTTTTGCTACTTCTACAAGCTTTAATCTTAAATGCCCAACAAACAGGAAACATTCACATCCTGGAAAGACACAAATATGGGCCTATTTTTGCAAAAAGGCAAGGCCCCTATTGAGACTAGATCGTAAAAGCTAATTTATTTAATTAATAGTGACACCAACATTTATTTCTAGAATCTTGGGTTCTCTCATCACAAAACCATCTCTGATGTTGTTAGAGCAGAGCAACACAGTTTCATCCATGGCAGAGATACCGTGTATCATGTCTAAAGGACCATCACATTAGTCCGTGTTCCTGCTGCTCAAGGCAGTGCATCGGCAACGATCCTGCTCGTGTGGACAAAGCCTTTGCTAGAGCATCCTATTGCCACCTCTGGATGCTAATGAAAGGGAAGGAATGTGGCTTTCGTTTTATCAGCTATATTACTGCTCTATCTCTTAAGCTGATAGACAAATTATTAATGACAGGCACATTTTCATGTCCTTTACTGCTATCCAGGAGCACACGCCAAGGGTGTCCATGCTCACCTTCATTATTTGGTCTCTATTTGGAACCATACCCTAACTACCTAATAACATCTGTAGCTATCGCCTTGTTAAATGCCACAGGCTATCTGACAAAAGTGAGAGCATATGCAGATAATTTTGCTATTTTAATCCCTGTAGTTGATATTGCTACAACCACATTTGACGCATAAACTGCCAGATGCAAGCCATCAAGTAGTGCCCATACCTACGTATTTACCTATTTAGTGGTGTTTATGGCTGATGTGAATGTGGATAAACTGGATCCATTCCTATGTAAGAGTAGGGACCACATATAGCAGTGGCATCAGATACTGTGTTGACCTATCAGGTGATAAAACATAATTGGGATGTTGATGTTACCAACATTTTTGTTTCTTTTCCGTGCAATCCTTCTACTTGTTCCTTACATTTTTTTTCATTCATTTAGACACAGGGATTAGCATATTTCTTTGAGTTTATAAGTGATCAAGGCACACTATGAAATACCTCAAAATGCTGGTTGAATGAGTGTGTAGGGGCTATCATTGCATTGGATTTCAAATGATATTATTGAGCAGCAATGGGAAACTCTATGTCTATTTTATAAACTCATTCTTAGTGAGGAAACTGCTGGATGCCACCTTTCTTTTACAGAAGTAAAGGTTCTGTAAGAAAGTATGATTTAAGTCAGTGGTGAGAGTATCTTCGATGTGACAAGCTTGTCAATTTTATTTTAGGTTACCCAAATTAAATAGGCACCCTCCTTTAGAGAGACGTGAATGTTTACCAGAGATATTTTATGAGCTTAGCTGCCAAAAATTGAAAAATAAAATATTGATATATAGGACATCCTTTTCAAGAAGGGGCAGTGCTTTATTTTATGCAGCTGCAAGAGACATTTCAGGCACCCAAATCTGACTTTGTTTTAAACACCTACGAGTGTGCGATTTTACTACTGCGAAAGGCTTGGAAGAGGTCCTGCTAGTTTGAGATTTGAGTCTATGAGAGAGATTTCGCTTTTGTGAAGTCTCCTGGCTATTAAGACTCAGAATCCCAGAGTATAAGTAGTTAACCTCAATTTTTGACACGGTTCTTGAACAGAGAATGGCCATATAGGAGCCAATTGGAAAATTGCAGAAGCTTCCATTAAAAGATCTGCCATCTTGCCTACTAAGTTTTACTTTAGGTACATTAGCTAAGTGCAGTGAGTAGTAATGTAAATTACGAGATGGATTGTACCAAGAAATTTTTTGCTAAATGTTAAAGGAGCCTCTGAGGTTAAGTGTCCGAAGAGTGATGCCGAGTGCTTTAAAAGTGAAGAGATTTTCTATTGTAGGCTAGTGAAGTGCCTGCAAATTATATTTTACGGACTTCCTAGCAGGACTATTCAGTATTAGCTGCCAACGGTGTTGTGGACAATTTGCGACCTGTTCACCAGGTGACAGGGAAGGCCAGGATGGAGACAGTTGGCAAAATCAAGCAGTGAAAACACTTGTGAGTGTAGTAAAGGAAGAGTTTTGCTTAGAAGACGGAAGGAAAGAATTAGAAGAAGTTCTAGTGCTGTGTGAGGTGACGGTGAAACTGTCATCAAACAGGACAGCTAAGTTTCTGGCAGAGCTTTGTGGCACTGGACCGATATCTGTGGGCCAATAAGTGGAAGCCTGTTTGCCAAAGAGCAAGGTCTCATTTAGTTTGGGTGAATTAAGGCGTATCCAGTTTGCCACGGAAACCATGCAGTCGCTAAAGTTGCATTGCATCGTGGCAATATCTTTTGCATTGGAGATAATAATTTTATATCAAGACCGGAGGCTCCTATTGTGCTTACTCTTCTTTCTTTATTTTAAACAGCAGCCACAGTCAAGCGAAAAAACCACAAGTCCCAAGAGGCCAGAGAAGTCCTCGGCCAATGGGAACAACATAACAAACACAGTGAACCAATCAATGTATGGCACGGCTACCTATCTAGATTGCAAGCAGTCCTCTTTTCTTGCAGCTTGCAGTCAAGATAAGTATATATTTTTTCTGTGTCCTCGTATATATAGTAATGGTATACATTACTTTACAAGGTTACATTGAGCTTATAGTCTGTGTTCATGTGTTTTTTCTTCGTATTCTTTCTGTGTTGGACCCCACGTATTTCTAACATTGCGCCACAGCATTTTCTTTCCTCCCCCCTCCCGCCCATTACCTTTGGTGTCTCCCACTGTGCCCGCTGCGTTTCTTCTTTGCATGGATGTTCGAAGGCTTCCTTTTACCTCAGGAAAGCCGTCTTCATTGTGCGTAATCCTTCTGGCTTAGTTCCTATTTAACGCGGCTCATATTTCAGCAGGTTTGTCTGCAGCTATCATCTCTGCTTTTCCTAGCCGAGGCTTTGCTTGCGTTTTGCAGCGTCACTCGGTTTCAAGTTCTGGATACTCCATAGGGGCTCGGCCTCTCATTTTGGAAACCCCCATTGTCCTTGTCTCTCCACATATTCCCTCCCTCTCACAATTTAACCTTTTGTGAGCTAGGTTTTTTTCTAGAGATGCTTGCAGGCTCCTTTGGGATCAAATTTTTGTAAAAAACAAAGTCCGATGTTCCATTCTTCTCCGAATGGACAATCTGTCTGCGATCAGGTACATCAACCATTTAGGAGGCACCATGTCCAAACCTTTGGCAGAGTTAGCAAAATGTTTATGGGAATTCTGTCTACAACAAAAGTTATCTGTTCAGGCTGAATATCTTCGAGGGAAACTATGGTAGCAGATTGGAATTCCCGATTCCTGTTCGATTCTAGTGACTGGAAACTTCATAATTCTGTTTTCAATTTCCTGTTTCGCAAATGGGGACCCCTACACATAAATTTCTTTGCATCGCAGTTAAATGCTCATCTGCCTCAGTTCTTCAGTTGGAGACCAGATCCTCTAGCATTAGCAACGGATGATTTTCAACACGATTGGTCTCAGTCAATCAACTATGCATTTTCCCCTTTTTTAATGATCAACAGGATTCTTTGTCAAGTACGTTGTCAAAAGGCCAGTCTAATTTTGGTGGTTCCCCTCGGACAATCCCAGGTATGGTATCCTCCTCTTTTGGAACTTGCAATGGATTTTCCAGTCCTTCTCCCTGTTTTCCCAGATCTCCTTAACAATCCGGAGGGACATCCACACAACCTGATTCTCAACAATTCTCTAATCCTATCAGCTTGGAAGATAACAGGACTTCCCAATCTTATCCAGGAATTTTGAAGGAAGCTTCGAAATATATCTCCAAATCTTGGGCTCCTGGAGCTACAAATGCATATAAATCGGCCTGGTCTTTATGGCATAGCTGGTGTGTGGAAAAATCTTGCGATCCCTTTTCAGCAGATATTTCCTTAAATGCAAATTTTTTAGCAGTTCAGGCAAGTTCAGGTAAGTCTTACAGAACCATTAATCTTTAACACTCAGCAATATCTCTCGATCACCCCCACATCAATGGAAACCAGTTGTAGAACATCAGCTTATCTGTCGTCTTTTAAAGGGAGTAAAGTTTTCCAATCTGCCTACTCCTAAATATAATGAATTAAGGGATGTTAATGTGGTTTTGCAGCTGTTTTTCTCATGGCCAGAGAACTCCTTTTTATCTCTCAAAATGCTTTCTGCTAAATTGACCATTTTACCATGTGTAGTTTTCATTAAACATCTGTCAGATGTCAAAGCTTTAGATATTTCTGGGTGTCATTTTACTCCTACAGGTATACAATTTAAGATTAATAGACATCGCAAAACAAATATCTCCACGGTTTTTTACCCCTATTTCCCTAACCAACCAAAGTTGTGTGTAGGAAATTGTTAAAAATTTTACGAGCAAAAGACTATCCATCTCAGAACGTCCTCTACTTCTCAATTCCTCATTTCTTTCAAGAAACCTCATAAGCCGGTTTCCTCTCCTACCCTAGCCCATTGGCTTAAATGGATAATGTCCCTTGCTGGGATTGATAGTTCAAGATTTGGTGCTCACTCTTCCAGGGGGGGCTATGGCCTCAAAGGCCATTTGGGTTGGCTCTCGAATAGAGGACATTCTGAGATCGGCTTACTGGTTTAATTATATCATTTTCCGTCCATTTTATTGTAAACCAGTTAATACAGCTTTTTCTGTGGTGACTGATATGCTTTAAAGAAGCATAATAGGAACCTCCAGTCCTGACATAAAATGTTGATTTTCCTAGTAATTTATGAAGGAAAGTCTTAATTGTATTAAAGACATGAAGGCGAGTGTAATCCCAACACAATATCATATTAATCATATTTCTTTCCCACCCTAACAGCTTCATCTTCCGTGGTTTTGCCAGGCAATCCATAAGGAACAAGTTCTACCACTCACGCCCATGTGGTCTCAACAGGTCACGAGTTCTTCTCCAGAAGTTTCTTCAGCAGGGCGGCTTCCATTCACTTCTCTTGGAGTTCTATGGATAGACTTTATTCAAGACTGTTTTTCTCTGGTTTTGGCCATTTTGTTAATTGGTTGCGTTTTTCCAATGTTCAATACTTACCCATAGTCTTCTCGCTCAAGAAAAGAGGACTGCTTGCAATCTAGATAGGTGTATATTAGCCGTGTCATACATTGATTGGTTCATTGTGTTTGTTATGTTGTTCCCATTGGCCCAGGACTTCTCTGGCCTCTTGGGACTTGTGGTTTTTTCACTTGATTGTGGCTGCTGTTTAAAATAAAGCAAGAAAAGTGAGCATAATACTCGCCTCTGTGTCTTTAATAAAATTAAGACTTTCCTTCACAAATTACTAGGAAAATCTACATTTTGGACTTGTCTGCATCGGAAGGAATATAGAAGCCATGTGCTTTCACTAATGTAACTAGCAGGGTGGATTGGTGGAGAGGGGGCAAATAGCTGCCTGACCTGCAAGAGTTGTGATTGAAACCATGTGAGTGCTGTTTTACTAATGCCGAACTTCTCTAGTCATGACAGAAGCACTGAGTGCAAGATGGTTTTGAACACCCCAGATGTGTCTAATAAGACCAGAGCCCTGGTACCACCTTGATCCAGGATGCTTTTGATGTTGTCTGTGATCAACAGCAATTCAGTCTTGATGACATGTGGTGGACTTAAAAGTTGTCTGGCCTGAAAGCCGTCTAAGAGATTGTTGTCCTCTAGGCAGGCAGCTGGCAGACAAGAAAGGTCTGTAATGAGATGCCAAGAAAAGGTCTGCTGAATGCTTCTTTAATAATGGGACGACCCTAATTTTTTTCCAAGTGATAGGAACAGCGGTATTGTCAAACAATTTATTTCAGGTATTTATTAGGCAAGGTAAGCTCGGGTGAGCACTAACTGAAGAAATTTCACAGGGCAAGGGTTCCATGGGGAAGCAGATGTGTTGTTGTTGAGCAGCAGATTAACCTTGTCCTCAGATAGAGGGAAAATTCATACAGTCACTAAAGGAGCAAGCAGGGACTGAAAAGATACTACAAAAGTGAGATAAAGGTGCTGGAAGTATCTTTTGGTCGATGAAAAAGGCATGAGGTGGAATCAAGAAGGTCTGCATAGCCTTGGTATTCGCTACCTCCACCGTCAGATTGCGCCAACCACAGGCCTCTGAGCAAAACTTTGGACTCTCACTATTTTACAAGCTAAGCACTCAGTGAGGCATATATCTCTTAATCTACTTAAAGCTTGAAGCTGCACTTGATAAGACACTTTAGATTCAACTATACATCAGCTGTTTAAATAGGAATGTGGTAGTCACTCAAAATGTTTCCACTGTCAGACTGAGGGGGCAGTTCAAGTACATATATTTGTAGATGTATTCATATGGCGCTTACTACCCCTGACTAGGCATTGAAATGCTTTATGGCAAGTAGAACGCTATTCTGGACCCAAGATTAGTCATTATTCCAGTGGTTGAATGTTGATAATTGTGATTAGTCTTGTGTTCCCAATGAAAAACATTTCATGCATTTACTCCAGTTACTTTGTAATAGACTATATTAATACCAGTTAGATGTGATCATTAGTGGAGACGTGGTTTCAGGTGAATGGTTGGTGAGATAGGTAGGCTGGCAAAGATTATATTATATTATGTTGCAAGGATAGGGTTTTAAAGCAGGACAGGTTGTGATCTATGAAATTATGTGTCATCCTTTTGCAGAATTACATTAAGAGAGATTGAGGCAGACAGGCATGAGACTTAGAGGAGGCTATACTCAGAAATAGAAAGCATGCAGAGGATGGAAGATAAGAAGAGGGTCACTCTAAAGAAAAAAGGGAAAGCAATCAAGCTGAAAGGAGTCAGGTTCAGTTTTTCATGCAGGATTTTATGAATATAGCAGGAGTCAACTCTCCGAGATAGCAAGTACTCTAAGGATGTGAGCTGTAGAAAGAAAAAATATTATACATAGTGATCCATATTCGGGCAGACAGCTTAAAACATGTGAGTCTGAGTGTACACTTTACTTAAACATTAAGGGCCAGATGTACCAACATACTGTTTTGCATTTCTTAAATAGCTAATTTTAAGAAATCACTACTTAAGAAAAGCAAAATTGTTTGTAAAAAAGCGATTCCCTAATAGCGATTCCCCCAGAGTTGCAATCGCTATTAGGGAATCACTATTAAGAAATTCAAATCCATTCATTTCTATGGGCTTTCAGGCCCACAGGTGGAAACGTTTTTGCATTTCCTAATTTGCGATTAGTTATTAGGGAATTGTAAATTAGGAAATAAAAACCAGGGGTGCTGAGGGCCTAGGGCCCCCTTTAAGGCACCCCAAAATTTAATTGTGCATATGTGATGTGCAGAAATAACCTAGGTGCATGTGTGTGCTACGTGGCTCTTTTAAAAATGCATTTTAAAAATTTTCGCACAGTTACCACCAACTTGGAGATGGTGATGATTGCATTTCTAAAATGCCCAGTTCGCATTTAGGAAATGCTTGATACATGTGCATAGGGAATCGAAAATAGGAATTCCCTATTTGCAATTTCCTGTTTAGGAAATTGCAATTTGCGATTCGCAAAATTGAGTCGCAAATTTAGGGAATCGCTATATTGTCGATTCTGTAAAATTGCACTGCGAATGCCTTTCATAAATCGTGAAAGGCTATTTTACATCCGCAAACGGTGGAATTTTGCAATTCACACCGTTTGCGAATGCAAAATAGTTTGATACATCTGGCCCTAAGAGTCTAGCCTGCTGTGTGCCAACCCTAGGTCAGAAATTTTAAACATAGTCTGCAATATGCCAACCTTGGTACCAGGGCTGTGTGATTCACAACGAGAGTCGGCACAGAAAGAAAGAAAAGGACTTTTTAAATGATCTTCCCTCTGCCCTTCATATGTTTTGGAGGCAAGTATTCAATAAATTAAGCTTTATGTTTCACAACCATTTAAATTATCTTACTCTACAATTTTCCTTGGAAGTGATCAGCCCTCCTTCACAAGCACATCATCATTTTAGGTTTTGCCTGCACAAAGCTTGTGTTGTGCTTGCACAGTCTCTTGTATTTAAACAAAAAAACTCTTAAATTAGGCTTAGAGCCGGCCCATTACCTATCTTTACTCACCTTGGCTGGCTCCCACGTGGGTCACACGTCACTTTATTGACCATTGGCTGGCTCCCAATTGGCTCCCACATCACTTTACTTACCAATGACTGGCTCCCAAGTCATTTCGTTTTCTTGATTCCTATTGGTCAGCACCTCTTCCTCCCATCCATCTTCGACTACTGGCCATCGAGTCTTCATCCTGCCATGGAGCCTTCACCGAGAAATGCTTCTGGTGGGCAGTGTCCTTCCACTGCAGGTATTATTTAATGCTCTAGGCTCATGGTCTGAATTTGAAAGGTGCAATGTTAATTTTCAGGTTCTTTCTGCATAATTGGAGCAGCTGTGTGATGAGCTTGAGTTGTGGTGAGGTGCCGGTACACCCGCCTAGTGTGGTGAAGGGCACAGAAAGAGGCAGTTTCGTCCAGCAGGCTAGTCTGGTTTTCGGGTTTATTTATTTACACACAGATAGTTCTAAAGCCCTTCCCAGTCAGATCCTGCTGCAAGCAGACCTTTGAAACCACATCTAATAGCCTTTGTGAGCTGCGACACAATCAGAACTCCTTTCCCCCCTTACTCAGCTTCACCCTAAGAGCCCACAGGGCTCTCATCGGTTCTTCGCACGCACATTTAATGTAACCACTCGACCCTTTTTAATGCTTAGCAGTGGGTGCAGCAGTGGGTGCAGCCAGTGCTGTCAGACACACCCTACCTCACATGCTAGGATTCCTTTCTCCTACTTTATGATGTGGTGCATTTTCCAAGTCCAGGCGTCACCCAGAGTCTCAGTTCTGTCTTTCCCTTTACCATTTCCTACTTTTATAATTGTATTTCCTCACTCAACTCCAACTGCGATTGTTCATCCCCCCACCATCCTAATGTACTTTGCCACCTCTCACATTGTGCCACTAGCCTCTCATCCTCTTCCCTATGGATTCCTCTCTCCCTCCCCTTTCACTATGCTCTCCCATAAACCACAAGTGTGTCTCTCTTTGACTCTGTGACATCACACATCTCCTACCCTCTTAGTCCTCTGCTCACTCTGTCTCCTTTCTCGCTACCCCGATCCCCAACGCCTCCCCTCTCTCTGTGCCCTTTTTTAAGGTTTTGACTGCACACCTATTGGTTGCAAAATCTCTTGTAAATATAAAACAAGCATTTGCAAAGTCAATAGGTTTCGCCTATCTGAGATCTATTAGTTTTTTAAATGTTTTTAGACATGCCCTACTGTGCAAAAAGACTGAAAGTAAAGAAAATAATAGTGTTATGCGGTGTCCACTGCCGGCCATGAATTATCACCGTTTTTCTTTACTATAAGGTATGTTGCACTTCAGCCCATCCTGCTATGCAACAGATCTAAAAAACTTTGACAAAACCAATAGATCATGCATAGGTGAAACCTAATGACTTTACCAATGCCTTTTCTATCTGTAGCTGTTACAATGTGATCTGATGAATGTCCACACAATGAGTCAACTCTAATCCTCATGCATACTGCTCATGTTCGGATAACATGTGAAGTGTTATCAATTGGAGGCCCCGCTTTATTAGCCAAAGGCAAAAACTACGGTATGTAAAAAAAAAAAGCTCCAAATGATTTGGGGCCACCTACATCTTTGGATAGGACATGATCTTATATAATGAACTGACCTCTCATATAGGTGTGGCGATATATTCTGCTCCGCTGGCGAATTGATGACATTTTTACTACTCTGTATTATGCTCGTAATGCAGAGTTCCAGACAAAGTTTGCCAACTGCTTGCTTTTTGGCAGAGTGCTTTCTCACGAGTGTCTCAAAAACAGTAAGTTGGTGAGTGCGAGTGAGATTCGACATGTTGTAGCGTGATTATCAGTCCACAGGATGCCGCTTGGCAGGATTTCTCCAACGTGAATGGTCATGACCGTGCGTGATCAGAAATATGTGGCTCATTTAGAAAATCTGCGCGAGTGGCCGCCAAATAAACTTGAGAAGCTGCACCCTCTGGTTTTCTACATGGTGCCATATGCACCGATTTGTAAGGTCAGACCGCAGACGAGCTCCCCGCTCTAAATCACAGTGTGAGCAGCACCACATGCCTATTTTCACCTGTTTGCAGAAGTCCAGAAAATCTCACAGAGTATTTTTGTAGCTCCACAGACTTTTGTGGAGTAAAACTCCGCGAGTTGCGCACAGGCCTACTCTCAGATTTGTTTTTTTTATATAAATTTGGGAGCGTTCTTCATTTCATGTCACTATTCCTGTAAAATCATGGACTTATATAATGTCTCCCTCTATATTTTACTGTATTTAATGCTGAACCTATTGTTTTTAAAATTGTATTCGAAGAAAAGTTTTTATAACTATTATAGCAATCAGATTAATTGAGTATGTACGATGCATCATTGAGTGGGTCGTTTTTTCCCATACAGAAATCTCAGATTATGGTTTCAAGGAAGGAGAAAATTGCCTGGCCAGTTGTCTAGGCTCCCACTGAAGTTTGTAACGCCTTTCTTGTGTTCTGTTCCGAAATAATTACGTAAATCAATAAGTATCATTCGACACACCGTGGCAGCAAGTAGCGAGCGCCCTCTCGGGGCCTCTCCCAGCTCTCCTTCAGCGTCTGACTTCAAGAAAGCCTTTCGCCTCACGTGGTCTCAATTGAGGGAGGGCAGATTTAATTTCAGAAGATGTTTCTATTTTATGTGACATAATGTGCCTTTGACCTGACTTCAGCGTGGCCTTATCCTTTCACAAAATCATGCCAAATGACATCCACAATATTTTCAGTACCCGGCGTTAATGGCCGTCACCTTTTTAAAATGATTTCGTTTGATTACAGGCTTCCTTTTCGCCTGTTTACAGGGCAGCCATTTCCGTAATTGTTTCAGGAAACAGAAATATTTCTTAGCTGCACCTTTCAATCTCATCTGTTATTATTCAACATTTTTTTTTTTTAGCTTGCCTTGGTTTTTCTGTTTTATATAATCTGCATCTAGAGGGCCTTTCTCCTGGTCGGTAATCTCACGAAGTTTTAAGACTATTAGCTATCGGAGACCCCAGTAGGCCCGCACAAGCCCGAATTGCCCTTATCCCACTCTCTGGGCTGAAGGACTTGCCAGAAGCTGTCAATGGCGGCCAATACAAATCTCAAGGAGGGAGGGGGTGAGGGGGACGGGGAACAATAAAATAAATAGTAAATAAAAAATAAAAATTTACCTCTCCACCGCTGCCTACCGTCTTTTGCCTCTCCTGATTGTGATGGTGTCTTAAGAGACCCTGGGACAGCAGCACAGTCTCCCTATGCAATCCTGGTGTTGCTCTCATGCTATACATAGCATAAGAGCAGGATCAGGATTGGTCTGAGCGAATTGTTCTGCCGCTTAGACACTGCATGGGTGTCTGTGCTTTTCTCCAACCCGGCTGTGCAACACAGCCAGATTAGAGAAACCTAAGTGTGCATGATAGTTTGGCCGTCCTAGGACTGCTGGCTAAACTGACATGCGCATTTAGGTACACCCCTGCTCCCCCCTCCCATGGCCAGCACTGCCCCTCCTTGCACATGCTGGCTCAGAGCCAGCAGCTGAAAAATAAAATGATAATCAAATATTGTTTTATTTTTCAGTTGCAGGCTCTGAGCCAGTGGGGCGACGCTCCTTTGCCATTGCAAAGTAGCCAGCCGTGGAAGCTGTAAGGCCCACAGCTGCTGCACAACTCCCTTAGCGGAATCATTGGGACTATGAACTATGTACCACACTGCAGAATAAAAACTGGACCCTGGTCAGTAGAAAAAATCTAACTGTAAGATAATCCTTTTTGTAAGGATTCCCCAGAAAAGTGAGAAAGCCTGTCAGTAGGTTCCAATTTGCTCCTGCTGAAGCAGATATGTTAATTATATTTATTAATGAGTGTTTATGCATTTTGAATAAGAATAATAAAATGTAGAGAAAAATAATGTAGGAAATTAATGTGCACATTTGAAAATATGCCCACGGGGAGTGGCTACCAAGATTCACAAATTATACTAAAAATGACTAAAAATATGTGAAATGTTGAAAATGCATAATAATAATGTAGTACTATGTCATATTGAGTTATATAATGTATGTTTTACATTATATTGTAGAGCTAACTTAGCCAAAGTTGTGGCCTAGTTTTGCCAGGCCTCATGCAGAAGCTGAATAATCATGCAATGTAGAGAAGCTGACGCGCTGAACTGAACCTGAACTACTCGTGTTAATAAAATCTGCTGAGCTAGAATTTTCTGCAATGAACCGACTGAGAGGAGATGAGGGAATCAAAATTGTATCAAGGACTGTGTAAAGCAGACGAGAAGTACTTTTCCAGGACTCGAACAATAGAGACACTGACTGGAGAAGAAGATGCAACATTTTCGATATCTGATGAGCCAGATGATGAGGACATTGTACAGTGAACCAATCGACACCCTGAGAACGGTGTAAAATTAGAATTCATAGATTTGAAGAACTGAATTTATTGGGTAGCATCATATATGGTGACTAATTAACCAATTAGGATTTGGGGGATAGTCTGGGTAACTTTAATATAATGTTGTGACAAAGGCGAAAAACTTCAGAATAGATGTTGGAGGCTAGGCGTGGACTTTCGAAGAGATCCGAGATTCTATCATTGGGCTCAAGCTCTGGAGAGCCTGATGCGTTGCTGATCGATTGATGACCTGAAGACGAAGACTGACTTTGTTGCTGATCCATACCGCAGATAGGTAGCTATGACAATGTGACTGATTGACTTTTTGTGCCTTTTCTTCCTAGGTACCAACTGCGCTGTTTTTTATAGTTTTTCTCCTAGCAAGATGTTTTTCCAAATCCATGTTCCAAATTGTTTTTGCTTGAAGTCCCACATACCAATGTAATCTGTGTTAGGTAGGGTTCTGATTCAGAGAAGTTGACATATTACAGTGACAAATGATTGATGGACTGATTTGCTGAACTCTGCTACACATGTTAACATATTAATCGTTATTGACTTATGTTGAGGCATTAGAACTCATGTTTTCTCAAATTTTGATTAGATTATGTTATTGGTGGTCACTAATGAATTATTCTTGAGTGGATTAAATAAAGTTTGAATTACCCTTATGGCTTAGGCTCTCATTACAACCCTGGTGGTAAATGCCACCTACTGCCGTGCTGACGCCGCCAACATACCGTGACCGCGGCTGTATTCTGCCAGGGGTATTATGACCCACACTGAGAATTCTGCCACTATTCAGAAACCCACACAAGTCCGCCACACCAAAGGTCAGTGATAAACTGGCAATAGCAAAGCCTACACTGTTACACCAACAGGAATACGCCCACAGTATCACAACCCACGAATCCCCGCAGCGGTCTTTCAATCGCGGTAAACCATTAGTGGTACACACCGCCGCGCTCAAAATACACACACACTTACAAAACCACACCACACTGGACAATTCAAACTACACACAATTGACACACATACACACACCACACCCACATACTCACACCGCTATAAAACACACACCCACAGGCAGGATGAAGAACACTGGGCACAAAGCCCCCTCCAGAACCAGTGGAGATATGCATCCACTCACCCCCTCCTTGGTAGGATGAAGCACATTGGGCACAAAGCCCCCTCCAGAACCAGTGGAGATATGCATCCACTCACCCAATCCTTGGCAGGATGAAGCACACTGGGCACAAAGCCTCCTCGAGAACCAGTGGAGAAGCCATCCACTTGAGAGACTGTGGCCTTGCACTCCCCAGGACCAAGCAGTGGGCAACCTACCCACTTGAGAGACTTGAGAGACTGTAGCTTTGCACTCCCCAGGACCTAGGAGCCCCCTAGAGGTGTAGTGTGTTATTCCATCTTCTGGATGAGGTGCCCCCCCTTCCCCATCCCCCTGAGGTGCCTGTGTGTTTTCGACCTGATCGCCTGCAGTGTTCTCTCTGTATTGAGGCATGAGTCAAGTGTGGGTTGGCCCATGATTTTTGGTCCAGTGGACCACGGACATTTGCAAAGGACAATGTACAGCCTTCTGTACATATTGTAAATATTTGTATATACTGTTTTTCTATTCGTTACGTACATCTGCCTATTTCTAAAATATTACTGATTTCACTCAATTCCTTTTGTTCTTGCCTTCTTCCGGGGGTTACGGGGTGTAAATTTAATGCTGTTGCATGTATTTGTGTGTATGGTGTTGTGGGGGAGGGTAGGGGTGGGGGTGTTGCGTGTTTCGTGTGTGTGTCACACTCTTTTTCCTCCCCCCTCCCCTGTGTGCTAAGTGCAGTACTCACCGTAGTCGTCACCGCCACCGCCGCCTTTGATATTCCTCGTGTATGAGGAGGTAGACCATCATGGGCAGGACCTGTAACACGGGCTCCATGGCATCCTGGTTCTTCGTTGAGTGTCGAGAGGTGAGTGGTTTCCCTTCTGTGTTCATTTTCCACAGTGCTTTTGATGGCGTTGGTACCGCCCCGGAAAAACTGGCGGATTGGCGGGTTGTAATGGGGTGGGCAGTGCATTGACTTCCGACTGTCTGTTGGCGGTGACCGCCGCGGTGTTTGTTGCTACCGCCATGGCGGTCGGAGTGTTACAGTGGCTGTCTGTGTTCGCGGTTTCCGATGTGGTCGTGATCCAATTTTTTTTACCGCCGGCCTGTTGGCGGTATTACCGCCGCTTTAACACCGCCCGCCAGGGTTGTAATGAGGGCCTTAGTATTGTAACTAATAGAGAAATTAAATTGATAAAACTTATGATTAAGTTGTGGTTATTCATGAAATGTTGACTAATGTTTTGCTTATTGGTTATTGGTTTGTGTATTGATTATGGATGGTCATCAATTGCTGCATGGCTAGGATACTCCATACGAATCAAAAGTTTTATCGACCTATAAGCGTCACCTTGTAAGTTTACTTACTAAGGACCGGGCACGCTAGCAGTTTTTGGTAGCAGCTTGATGGTTAGTTTCCTTGGAGAACTAGTTATGTGGTGACCGATGGTTATGGTGGTAATTTAAATTAGGGTTAGTTATTCATTTTATGAGATTTGAATTTTGTTTTCTGAAATGGCAATTGTAGCAAAGATGATGTCCCATTAAGCCCAGAAATGACTTTCCCAGGTCCTGGGTCCCTCTAGTAAAGTTGGGTATGTTCTTGGTGTTCTAGTGATAGTATGAAAGTGGTAGGTTGAGCTTGTAAAGGCGTATGCAGACCGCAGGTGAATTGTGACCTATGTGAGGAAAGTAGGGAGTCTGCGTACTCCCGTTGAGGTTTAGTAGGAGTGTGCGTACTCTGCAGTATAAGAGTAGGGAAGTCGTCGAACTTCATATGTGTGTGGCGCTTTGTGCTAAAAAATTGCCCACTTGGTTGTTGGTGATGTACGGACCCTGCATGGTCTAAGACTCCAGTGTATATCGACAAGTGTAGGACACACTTGGTTATATGTTGTAATCTCTCTTGTTTAGTAGGTTGATCGGGTGTGGTCAACAAGTCGGTGTGTAAGTTAAGTGAGGAAGAGAACATTTCGACTAAGATTTGGTGAGTCCTATGTGCACCAGGACAGACCCATTGATCAGTTGAGAGTGAAATTTGCGGGTCGAATTTTGCTTGCAAATGTGGGAGACTGAGAAAGAGGAATAGCTGCATGAGCAAAAGGGACATCAGTGAAAATTCGTAAGGTTTCTGAAGTGATTGTGTACCTTCATGTAGTAAACCAGCTGATTTGTTTCGGTTATTGTTTTTTGGTTAGTGCTCTCAATATTTTTGCATTAGTTGCACGTGAGTTGAAGATAAGGAGGACAAGCCGCAAGACTTTGTCAGCCGCAGAGTGTGAGCGTGCTGTCAGAGTGAGCGGCGCTAAGATAGGATGGTTAGTGAGAAGAGTCACGAGCGGATTGGAGGCCGTCCATGAGAGGCAATTGGTTGAGAAGGCGGGTGAAGGGATTCCTGGGAGTAAAAGTAATTTCCTTATTAAGTCGAATAAATACAACAGAGAAAGATGAAGTTTTTCAAAGTGTTTAGGAGTGCCATGAAGGGCGATACATACATTAAGGCGACAGTGTGGGAGCCTACCCCACCGGAAAATTCTCTGGCATTTATTGTGATGGAGGAGCGAGGTGTCGTTCCATGTCTTTGGTTAAAGCAATGGTGCAAATTGACAGAGAAACAGGGAGCTTTAGAGTTTCCAGAGCATGGAACGTTTAATTTAAGAATTTTGGATCAGTTGCGAATGACATTATCTGAGACAAAGCCACTTCTGAGACCAGCACAGTACGAGGCATTAGTGGTTTGGGAGCTCATAGCAAGACAACAGTGAAAAATTAAGTTCCAGAGGAGAATAAGGAAGGTAGAGAAGTCTTTAGCAGAGGCAAGATGGGATTGGGAACAAAAGAAGTGGAGATTGGCGACATTGCAGGGTGTTCAGTTGTTTCCTGCTATCACAGAGGAAGATGAGTCAGAAGAGAAAGAGGATTCTAGCAAGAGTGATAAGAGTTCATCAGGGGGTAAGAAGAAGAAAAAGACTTATGTGGAAGAAGAAGATTCAGATGTTGAGGATCTCATTACTCAGGTGTTGAGAGACCGACATTCCACCGTATGCGATACATGAAGGGGGTCCAAGTACTAGTTCTGCTCCAACTGCCCCAGCTCAAGTGTCAGGGACAGCCGGACCAGCACAAACAGATAATGGACAGGTACAAGGGGTAGTGCAGAGTACTCCTAATGCAGTGACTACTTTGGTAGTCCAAGCGCAGATGCACCCACCACTGGTACAGAGAATTTTTCCAGAGATACTCGAGACAACCTCGAACTTAGTGGTTCCTATGGAACAAGTGGTTCCAAGGCTGATGCCAGTCCAATGTTGTTGCCTCAGGCACAGCCACAGGGTTTGCCGAAGTTCACACCAATGACAGGGACACAGTCAGATGTGACACCAGTGATGAATCAGAGTATGGGAGTAGCCCTTCCACAAAATGCGGGTGTCAGAGCCACACCAGATGCAATATCGCTGCAAATTACTGTTGGTCCAGCGGTACCATTGTTTGTGCAAAAGAAGCCGTTTGCAGGAGAACAGGGTGAGATGTCACAAAGCCTCGTGAGGAGGGGATGAGAGAACATGTGCAGGTGGTTTCATCTATGGGCCAGACCTTCGATGGATCTAGGCCATTAATGGACCTTAGTCCACTTGTTGCGCTTACAGATGCCGTAAATAGCCTGAGTGTAAGTCAGAGCATGAAGCTTTTGACACTGCAAACTCCAGGTGCAGTGGTACAACAGATGCCATTGCCGAACGCGAGTAATATTTCATTACAGGAATTAACAGCACTGTAGTGAAATGAGTGATTAGACAGTCTGAATTCACCTCGAAATACATCCAAGGGTGAAGAACATATTGATTGTGTAAGGCTGGCTACCAAAATAACCAAACTAGTTGAAGGATCAATGGGAGTGAACAGGTTAGAATCCTATACAGAAGAAGAGCTGAGATATTTGTGCCCGAGAATTACAAGAGAAGTGGGCAAGATTCATCAGAAATTGACAGATCTAGCAGATAAACATGATATAGAAATTGAGAAAACAAAGCACTCGAAAAGGAGTTTCAGACTAGATTTTGAGCCAAAAGATTTTGAACACATGAGATCAGCAGGGATAAAAGCGCATCTCAAAGAATTATTGCTGAGTGCTCAGATTTGGGGAGCATTAGAGAAGTGGGAAGGGAGATGGGCAAAGAAGAAGGATAAGTGGAAACGAGATTCACAGGAAGGGTCTGAAAGCGTTCAGAAAGAAAAAGATCCAGTAAAATTTTTACCAATGAGGGAAATTCCAGGAGGTCAGTTTGTTCATGATCCCTGGCATAGGAGTGATATTTTGTCATTCACAAATGATTATCCAAAATTGAGAGAGAAACCGGTTGAGTGGTACCAGCAGACAGATAGATTTGTGAAACTTTCAGAATGTCTGTGGGAAGACGTGAATACTCTGTTGGAGATAGTGGTTCCAGCCGATTTGTGGGTTGAGTGTAAGAGAGCTGTGCATTGGCCGATGAGTGAACCAGAATGGGATAGAGTTACAGGTGCACCATCACCTGAAGTGATGAAACATTATTATAAGGTGATTGAGTTCCTGATGACGAGAATTTCACCTAAAAATATTGATAGGCAGAGAATTTACAAGACAGTGCAGGAAGTAAAGGAGTCGATACATACTTACTATGAGGGATAGTTGAAGGAGTTCAAGGAGTACAGTGGTAAGGAAGCAATTGAGCCAAAAGACTTGTTGCACTTTGTGTTCAGGTTCGTGGAAGGATTGAGACCTGAAATAAGTCAGATGATTAAGAGTCATTTGATTTGTTGGCAAGCGAAACCGATTGATGAGGTATTGCAATATGCAAAATACTGTAGTGATGAGATTGAGTTGAAGCAGAAAAAGTTGAATGAGAAGGCGATGGTGAAGCAGATTAAGGCAGCTCAAACAGGAGTAGACGGAGCCTTAGTGCAACAGATACCACAGCAGCCGAGAACTGTCATGTTCCAACCCCAAGCGAGAGGTAGGGGTCGCGGAATCAATATGAATCGTGGTCCGGATTTGAGTACTGTAGTGGTTCAGAATGATGTGCAAGGGATGAAAAAGATATTACCATGTCATATTTGCGGAAACGTGGGACACTGGAAGCGGGAGTGTCCGATGATGGTTTAGGATGGTGTTGTTCAGCAAAGTGGTGATGTCAATACATTTCAACCTGTGAAGATCCCTCAAATGAGAGGACTTAATCCGAATTTTCAGAATAACATGAATCAAGTGCAGAATTTTCAACCCATGCACCAGATGCAAATGCCATGTGCACAAATGATACAATTGCAACCAATGCAGCAGCAGGTTCCTATGGTTCCTAGACAGCAAATGCAGATACCTCAAGCCCCGAAGGAACAGCAACAAATGATGCTTACTTAGCAGGTCACAGGTCAGAGACAAGACAGAAGTAGTGACACAGTGCACCAATTCCCATTACATAGTGAGAATGAAATAAATGACAAATGGATGTGTGAGAGTTCGGATGAGGAGCTATGCATGCTTTCAAAATCCCTACAAGTAGATCAGAGAGGACTTTTTGTGAAAGGAAAGGTGATGGGTCATAGGGTCTCATTTCTAGTGGACACAGGAGCTACACGCTCTACAGTAAGAAGTACAGAAGTTCCGAACTTACTTCTTCCAGACAGGACAGTTCAGGTTGTAGGAGTAGCGAATAGACAGTTGATAAATCCAATCACAGATCCAGTACAGGTTGAGATTGGCAACTTTCAGGGACTGCATAAGTGTGTAGTCTGTGATTCAAGTCCAGTATCTCTACTGGGAAGGGACTTGTTGTGCAAAACAAGATGCTCGATTAGATGTTCAACTACTGGAATAGAGGTTCAGATGAATAGTGATGATGATGAAACCATTAATGAAGATTACCTGCTGATTGAGTTTTTCCCGATGTTTACTGTGAAAGAATTGCATGCAGACTTGCAGGGAACAGTACAGGAGAACGTGTGGAACCTGACAGGCAAAGAAGTGGGTTTGATCAAGGGAGTGGAGCAGATTAAGATCACTTTGAAGCCAAATGTAGTGTTCCCGCAGCTTCCACAGTATAACATGGCACAGGATGTTCTCATGAAAGTGGCACAGATAATTGGAGATTTCTTGAAACAAGGGGTTTTGAAAGAAGTGTTGAGCAGTCCATGTAATTCACCGATAATGGGCTTGAGGAAGCCTTGTGGGAAAGTACGAATTGTGCAAGATTTGCAAAAAAGTGAATAACCTGGTGGTCAAGTGTTGCCCTGTAGTGCCGAACCCAGCAGTAATATTGTTTCCGATTCCATGAGATGCAGAGTGGTTCACAGTGGTTGACTTGTCACAAGCTTTCTTTTCTGTGCCTCTTCATGAGGATAGTCAGTTTCTTTTTAGTTTCAAATTCCTAGAAAGAATCGACAGCTGGTGCAGGCTTCCTCAAGGGTACACGGAGTCACCGTCTCTGTTCAACCAGATCTTGTAAAAGAATCTGGAGTCATTGGAACTACCGTACCAATCGACTCTGGTGCAATACATTGATGACTTACTGATTGCATCCAAAATGAGGGACGAGTGTAAGTATGACTCGATTGCCCGGTTGAATCATTTGGAAAAATTTGAACATAAAGTGTCACCACTGAAATTGCAGTACTGTCAGAAGTCAGTGAAATACTTGGGACACCAAATTGAGAAAGGGTCAAGTAGAATTTTCAGAGAAAGAATTACAATGATATTGCAGAGAAGTCCCCCGACTTCACAGAGAGATGCCAGAATGTTTCTGGGAATGGTTGGTTGTTGTCATCATTGGATTCCAAATTTTGCTGAGATATCCAAACTGTTGCAGCACTGACACATAAGGAGGTTACAGATCCCATTACATTATACCAGAATCAAATTAAAGCGTTCACTGAATTGAGAGAGAGTTTGTGCAGAGCTCCAGCATTGGGAATGCCTGATTACACAAAGCCATTCATATTGTTTTGTCATGAACATGATGCTTGTTCTTTGTCTATCCTGACGCAGGTCCATGGAGGTGCTTATCGCCCAGTAGCCTATTTTTCAGCTACTTTGGACCCAGTCGCAGCAGCCTTACCAGGTTGTTTGCATGCGGTTGCCGCAGTTGGTCAAAACCTATCACAGTGTGAGGGAGTGGTGATGGGATATACCCTTTAATGGTAATGGTACCTCACTCCATTGAGATCTTACTGACAAGAACGAAAACGCAGTATTTGACTGGTGGCAGACTGACAAGGTATGAGACAAGCATTCTAGGTGCTCCAAATGTAACATTGAAAAGCTGTACAGTGCTGAACCCAGCAACATTGCTTCCAAGTGATGCTGTTGAAATTGAAAAGGAAGAAGACATTGAGCATGGTTGTCTTGAGGTAACTGAATTATGCACAAAACCAGGACCCGATATCAGAGATACCCGATTGGAAGAAAATTACCAAATTATCTTTGTCGATGGCTCATGTCTCAGAGATGGTACAGGAAAATTGAGAGCAGGATATGCTGTGTGTACAATTACAGGTACGTTAGAAGCTTCTTGATTTCGAGGTGTTTATTCTGCACAAGTAGTAGAATTGTTGCTCTTCTTATAGAGCATGCCATGTATCTGCGAGATTGAGAGTCACTATCCACACGGATAGTCAATATGGATTTGGAATTGTTCAGGATTTTGGTCAATTGAGGTCGCAAAGAGGTTTCCTGACCTCTACTGCTTCACCAGTAAGAAATGGCGACAGAATAAAGGAATTGCTGTATGCAACACAGTTACCTGAAGAAATTGCTGTGATGAAATGCAGTGCACATCAAAAGACACAGGACTACATCTCACTAGGAAATGGATATGCGGATCAAGTCGCAAGGTTTTGCACATTGAACTGTATATCGTTCAAAGACAAGTAGGAATTGATGTCAGAAGAAGACAATACATGTACAAGTTTTGCATTAAAAGTGATCGATACTTTTGAAGAGTTGAAAACACTGCAAAATAATGTTGACAAGGAGGAGAAATTACTTTGGTCTAAACTAAAATGTGTCCAAAGAATTGATGAGATCTGGGTTTTTGAGGAGGGTCAGATGGTTCTGCCAAATAGTTTATTGGTGCAAATGGCCAGGTATTATCATGGCCAGGCACACATTGGGAGGGATGCCAGGGTTCGATTGTTCAAGATCAACTAGTTCAATCCTAAATTTAGGCAGGCAGCAGAGGCAGTATGCAATTGTTGTATAATTTGTTAGCAGCTAAATGTGGGAAAGGGGACAGTGGTGATTTTGAGCCACATTGGAAGAGCAGGAGGTCCATTCAGCAGAATGCAATTGGATTTGATTGAGATGCCTGCGTGTGGAGGTTTGAAGTATGTGTTGGTGATTGTATGCATTTTTAGTCACTGGATTGAAGCATACCCCACAAGAAGGAATGACAGTTCTCACAGTAGCACAGTTGTTGCTCAGGGAGTTCCTACCATGTTTCGGGTTTCCGATCTCTTTAGGATCAGATAGAGGAACACACTTCAATAACGAGGTGATTAAACTCTTATGTGCAGCACTAAACATTGAACAGAAGCTGCATTGTAGCTACCTCCCTGAAGCATCAGGACCAGTGGAACAGATGAATGGTACTTTAAAATCAGGAATTGCCAAGATGAGTGCACCTACGAATCTGAAATGTCCAGATGCATTACCTTTGGTGTTGATGTCGATGAGAAATACACCAGACAGGAAGATAGGGCTGTCGCCCCATGAGATCCTCATGGGCAGAGCAATGAGATTACCAGCAGTTCCAGCCAATGAACTTGTAAATATTACAGATAATTTGGCATTTGACTACTGCAAGGGTCTGGCTGATGTGGTTCACTCTTTCTCTCCGCAGGTGCAGGCCACCACACTGCCACCCATTCATGATCCAGGGCACAATCTGAGAGCCGGTGACTGGGTCGTTGTCTGAAAACATGTTCGCAAGACGTGTTTAGAGCCACGCTGGAGACGGCCTTACCAGGTGGTCTTAACAACTACGGCAGCTGTGAAGGGTGCAGGACTCCCAAACTGGATACACACGAGTCATACAAAGAAAGTGGCATGTCCACAGGAGCATGAAGAAGTGTTGTTGAGAGCACCAACAGAGAAACAGATTTTTGCACCTGAACTAGAAAAAGAACCAAGAGAGCCTAAAATTGAACAAGAGCTTGTGGAAGATGGTTCTATTACCCCTGTAAGAGACGAAGGTGACGAATTACAGGAGGGTGCATAAGAATCAATCACAACGGATACAGCAGGAGAGCCTAGCGCAGCAGGGGTTCTCCCAGAAGCAGACAGTGTTGAGAAGCAAACAGAGCAAGTGCCAGACCAAGAGGGGGAAAGAGTTGAGACGGATCAGAGTCAAGGTGATCCGACTCCTCCTGAGCCTGTTGCGGGTCCATCAAGAAAAAACACCCTAGTGAAAGAGAAGGAGAAGAGTCCAATCCTGAGAAGAATACTGACAGAAGGATCGAGAAAAGGAGACAATTGGCCCGAGTCGCAAGTGAGAAAAAGAAAGGAATTGGTCATAAATGAAATGATACAGGAAGAGGTAGATACTACAAGAAAAGCATAATTGAGTGAAGGAGAAATAAGTGGTGACTGAAAGTTGAAAAGAAAGAGAATAACAATTCAGCGTTACGCAGGTCCTGAATGGGCGTAAGCAACTACTAATGAATGGCAACACGAGTTTATGTCCTTTTGTTTTGATAGAGAGGTTCCGAGTCAGCACTTTGATGTAACCTGAAGGTGAACAAGAAGCTGAATTGTTGAACCAATCTGAAATACCTTAAATAGACTGTTGAAAATAAACCAAAGAGACATTGATAACCTGATTGGACATAAAACCGGATGTGACAAGCTGCTAATCGATTTTGCCAAAGGAAAAGGGCTCCTGGATGTGAAACTGAACTGTGACAGAATAATTTTTCCTTATTTTTGATTTTACTGCACCTTATATAAGAGTTTCTTCTACTTTCTGATTCTTTACAGATCATGGCTGAGTTAAATAATGAAGTTAGGAATGCTAGGCACTGTAAATATATGAGAATTGGATTGACGATTATGTGTGGAATTCTGTTTATAGTAGTGGTTGTGGGAATGTCTGTTCTTGATACAAAAGGAGCCAATCGTACTTCTGCTCCTGAAACTACTACAGTAACAGCTTTAGAGAGGTTTAAGTTAGATGAGAAGTATTTGCATGACTATACTAATGCTCAAGGAGAGCTTTCTTCTACCGTCTTCTATCGCTTGTTGAGTGAGTATGTCGAGACAATCGATGCAAGGGATTGTCTTGTGTGTACGCAAATTCCTTCATCAGTAGAGGAAGGAGTTATGTAGCACAGCTTACCATTAACCTAGGGAATAAGCTGTAGGATGCTACTAACAAGGTTCTATAATCAAGAATATATACAATATTTTTACTCAAATTACGATGTAGTGTTTTCATTTGTTCCTATAATTAGGTATCTGAGTAGAGTAGCTAAGGGTCATGATATAGTATTAGTTAGAGGATTCTTTGAGCCTACACTAACATTTGGAACTGCTTATGCGCATAAAAATAATCTCACATGCTTGCTTACACCTCTAGAAAAGAGCTTCATAGGGCATACTGATGACAGGAGAAAGGCATTAATAGAAAAATTAGAAAAAGGCTTAGGGAAAAGGGCTTATAAGACTGATTATGCTTACACTGCAATTAAAACGCAATGAAAATTAGCATTAGATGCATTACATGTAGGGAAGCTTTGTATATATAGGCCAAATCACGCACTGACACTTTATTTGTGGGAACGAGTGAACGTAGGCATGTGTTTTTGTTTCGGAGTAAATGGACTTTTATGTTGAATGGTCAGGACCCCGCGATTCCTGGTATCTATTTTATTTGTGGACTTAATGCTTATTACCGTCTTCCAAGAGGATGGTATGGGAAAAGTTATTTGGGGATAGTTTTCCCAAAGATGTATCAGATAAATGACTTAAAGAAGTTTCTGAAATTGACTGAATTACATCATAAGCGACAGAGAAGGGAAACCTCTTCTTCAGTAGTGGGAGATGTCTTTGGTGTGGTGATTCCTTCACTAGGAGCCATCCTGAATTCGATCAAGATACAAAAGTTTTCTACTATTGTGGATAACATGCTGACCAACTTCACAGGGGCAATACTCCTGATAGATACAGAATTAGCTGCGGATAGAGCTATGACGCTTCAGAATTGCCTTTCTTTAGACATCCTTCTAGCGAAGGACGGCGGAGTCTGTAAAATGATTAACTCTAGGCATTGATGCTCATATATCACTAACAATAGTAAATAGATAAGAAACTTATTTACTAACCTGGCTAACTCAAGTAAGGATTTGAAAGAATTGGAGGAACCAGGTGTTTGGGAAAAGGTTGGAAAAGGATTTGCTTCAGATGGAAATTGGCTTAGTAACATTTGGAATGGGGTGTTATTAAACATCATACAGTGAATATTAATTGTGCTTGCTTGCATATTAGGATTGTGGGGTTTATGTAAATTGTGGCAAAAGATTCAATTGAAAAGGTCTAAAAATAATCAGAGGAGGGAAGAACGAATCAGGGAAAGAATTTATTGAGAAGATTTGAGAAGGAGACCAAACACTGAGGAGTTTGAATTGTGAAAATAATGATGGTAAAAGTAATATGATGACATATTTAGTCATCAGAGGATGGATTACTGAAGCAGATATGTTAATTACAATTATTAATGGGTGTTTATTCATTTTGAATAACAATGATAAAATGTAGAGAAAAATAATGTAGAAAATGAATGTGCCCGTTTGAAAATGTGCCCACGGAGAGTGGCTACCAAGATTCACAAATTATACTAAAAATGACAAAAAATATGTGAAATGTTTAAAATGTGTAATAATAATGTAGTAGTAAGTCATATTGAGTTATATAACGTATGTTTTACATTATATTGTAGAGATAACTTAGCCGAAGTTGTGGCCTAGTTTTGCCAGGCCTCATGCAGAAGCTGAATAATCTTGCAATGTAGAAAAGCTGACGTGCTGAACTGACCCTGAACTACTTGTGTTAATAAAATCTGCTGAGGTGGAATTTTCTGCAATGAACCGACGGACAGAAGATGAGGGAATCACAAATGTATCAAGGACTGTGTAAAGCAGGTGAGATGTACTTTCCCAGGACTCGAACAATAGAGACACTGACTGGAGAAGAAGATGCAACATTTTCGATACCTGATGAGCCGGATGATGAGGACATCGTACAGTGAACCAATCGACACCCTGAGAACGGCGTAAAATTAGAATTCATAGATTTGAAGAACTGAATGTATTGGGTAGCGTCATATATGGTGACCAATTAACTACTTAGGATTTGGGGGATAGTCTGGGTAACTTTAATATAATCTTGTGACAAAGGGGAAAAACTTCACAATAGATGTTGGAGGCTAGGCGTGGACATTCGAAGAGATCCGAGATTCTGTCATTGGGCTCAAGCTCTGGAGAGCCTGATGTGTTGCTGATCGATTGATGACCAGAAGACGAAGACTGACTTTGTTGCTGATCCATACCGTGGATAGGTAGCTATGACAATGTGACTGACTGACTTTTTGTGCCGAAGTAATAGTGCTTTTTTCCGCCCCTTGCTCATTACAGATAACTAGGCCTGAGTCTTATCCCTGACTTAAGATATGTTTAAGGTGGGGACTAAATGAATAGAACACCTTACACCTCAATATAGTACCTACACAACACCCTACACCTTAATATGGGGCAACCGGAGCTGACCAGAGCACTCCTGAAATGCCTTTCCAACATGAATGTCCTTTAGTGGTGCAATAAAGAACTGTGGGGATTGATATTGTTGTGGCCTCTTTCTATCTTATGCATTCTCCCCACTACCTTAATGTTCCCTGCTGCTCAGCCAGTGAGTGAGGTCATTGTATGGTTGGAATGTTGAGAGTGTTTGTGCTTGGATGAGTGGACAGTTGGAGTGAGAAGGGCTGAGCGGCAGGATGCTTCTCCTGGTGGGGCTTTATCCGTAACCTACAACTGAGATAATAAACCCATCTCTTTTATAACCTACGACCATCCATGACTGATTGCAACACTGGCGACGATTTAAGGAAGTACCAGCATGTGAAAAAAGAAAGAAACGAAACCTACAGAAAATCTAAGGAGGAACCAGATTACAGAGGAAAAATAAGTGAAGAGAGATTGAAAATCTAAGAGAAAAATCTGAAGCAAAAGAATCTGAAAATTGAAGTGAAGAAATACATCCTGGGAGCCGCACCAGTGTCTTTTCTACCAGACAGCCTGTACTCAACATAAGTTAGAGGTCATGTGACTTGTTTACCTTCAAGGCAAGCTGTTTAATCTGCTAGGTGCACACCAAACAGGGAGTGCAGTGGCCTGAAGATTGTGAAGGTGGTTTACTCAGCTGTGCATGGAGCAAGACCTGTTGTACATCCTTGTATGGACTAGGGGGCGGATGTAGGTAGAAACCAATTTGCGAGTTGCAAATTGCGAGTCGTTCCGACTCGCAATTTGCAACTCGCAAATTGGTTTGCAGAAAGGTGTCTCAGACACCTGCGACTCGCTATGGGGTCGCAAAGACCCACCTCATGAATATTTATGAGTTGGGTCGCAGTTTGCGACCCCATAAGCGAGTCTAGGCACTCACGGGGATGGTGGCCTGCTGGAGACAGCAGACCACCATGTCTGTGACTGCTTTTAAATAAAGCAGTTTTTTTTTTCTCTTTGCAGCCCGTTTTCCTTAAAGGAAAACGAGCTGCAAATAGAAAAAAATACCGAAACCTTTTTGTTTCAGTGTTTTTTCAAAGTAGGCAGTGGTCCATAGGACCACTGCCGGCTCTGAAAAAATATTATTGTGAGCATTCACAAAGGGCAAGAGGTCCCATGGGGACCCCTTCCCGTTTGCGAATGAGTTACCATCCACTTCAAGTGGATGGTAACTGCGGGTTGATTTGCGACCGCTTTTGCGGTCACAAATCAACCCTACATCGCGGTGCGACTCGTAAATAGGTAGGGAACGCCCCTTCCTATTTGCGAGTCTGAAACACATTTTGCGAGTCGGTACCGACTCGCAATATGTGTTTCAGCATCGCGTGAGTGCATTAGCGCCTCGCAAACGGTGTTTTTCGCTGTTTGCGAGGCGCTAATGCCTTCCTACCTCAGGCCCTAGGTGTATTAAGGAAATGGTCTGGTGAACTGCATGTGTACAGAGTTAAAAATGTATGGCACTAACATTTGGCAACCTAGTGGAAAGTCAGTTGGAGGAACAACTGGTTTCAGCATTTAAACACTATCTAAAGAGTGATCAGTGAACCTGCGCAGCAGCCACCTGAGGAGCTGTGCGTAAGGGCACACATTGTGAGTAACAGTTGCAGTCTACCTGTTAACTGGGTTGATGAGTTTCCCTGCCCACTATTCTACAAGAGAGATCATTGGGTAACTAATCTGTTTCCAGGAAGCTTTCTGAGAGGAAGACTACAGCGCCGACCTGGCACACGGGAACAGCGCAGTGGAGAACGTGTGACAATTTTTCGTACGAGGATAATGAAATGTGCGTGCTTTTAAACGGAATAAAATGTACATTGGCAATGCATTAGGGTGTGAAGTCGCTCACCGGCTTGGAGTATTTGAATATTTTCCAGGGAATAATTTAACTTTAGATATTCTGTCATGTGCATTTTACTCAATACCATATCTTGCTTGAGTGCAGTTTTCAATACTGCTATACTGGATGTTAAAGATGCGTTGGGTTGAATTGAGTAATGGTATGTTTATGCTGACAATGCTTGCTGCTGCTTAAATTAATTTTTAAGGCTGTATTGAACCGAGAAATATTATGCTGTTACTGACATGTTTTAAAGTTGTTGAGTCATGGCATGTATGTTACGCATGGGCGGTGCACCCTAATGCTATTTTAACATGACATTTTGCTTACCATATTTTGTGTGTGTATATTGGCCTGAAGTTTTAAAGCCATGCTTAATTTTAGAGACACATAATTTGAGGTTGGATGCTAGAGTTGCGTGCAGAGTGACATTTTAATGTTGTGGTATTAGTATTTTGATCCATATCTGTGATTGTGTTTTTGACCATCCTTCCTAAGGAGTTAAGGATGTGGGGACAATGTGTTAAGCCCAGTTGTAAGGGGAGTACACCCCAGTGATATGTGCCAATCCTTGTATGGTTGATATGTTGACAGTGTTTGTGCTTGGATGAGTGGACAGTTGGAGTGAGAAGGGCTGAGTGGCAGGATGATGCTCCTGGTGGGGCGTTATGTGTCACCTACAACTAAGCTAATAAACCTACCTCTTTTATAACCTATGAGCATCTATCATTGATTACAACAGATATATTGGATAATTTGGACTGGACATTTGAGGAAATAAGAATGTGCTATCAATTCCAGACTTACACCCACAAATTCCGAATACAGAGACATGAATGCAAGAAGACTTTCAGTGGAATGTGTGAGCTGGTGAGGCTAGTGGAGCTCTCACTTGGCAGAAAACATCTATGAGTGGGGTCCTAGTGATGTTTCTTGGTGACCACTGAATTCTGGGCCCCAGGGCAGATTCTGGTCACGTTAGGGCCTATCCATGCGGCTCTGCATTTGGTGGTGTTTCTTCGGGAGGAATCCCTGCTACCCAACCCAGCAGGCCTGAGCAGGGAATCTGCGCAGTCTCTTGGTGGTGATCTTTTGGGCAGTCGCCTCACCATTATGTAGAAAAGCCTGATTACATCAGGTGAGTTTTGAGCAGAAAAAGTGTGTTCCTGGGGTGCGGTTTCAAGGCAGGGCTGTGCCCTAATCATGTAGCCAAAGCACAGCTACAGTAGGAAATACTTTGGGGTGGAAATTCAATGAGACACATGAAGATGGGTGATGATTCAAATATTCTTCCTTCCTAAAGTAAGTTGTGAGGCTCTCAGAAAAGAGAAAGGGTGTGATGTGAGGGCTTTGGGAGGAGTATTGAACAGAAGAACACCACTAGATATGGCTCAAACCGTATATAGATAACTCCCTCCTGCAATACAATGCAACTCCATCACATGTGGTGGATCTCCTGTTCGCCTTACTGCAAGTGCATTATATCCAATGCTACTTCTAATAATGTGTGATAAGACGGACAGGATATCCATTACGTTTGTGAAGTAACTGAGTACCCTGTCCACCAAACTCAAAATCAGCTCCTAATTCACATTTATTAAGCTACAGCAATTAAAAATTACAACTAATGATTATTCAACATGGGTTCAATATCTGATATATCTGCATATGCATTGTGAATCTATACATTCTATCTGAGTTTATACATTGATTTTATGTTTGCACATTGCACAGTTTGCAGACTACAGCATGTCTGCACATAGCTTTACATATCAAGGTCCCTCGGTGCTAAATGATTCACACCAGTGCCAAAGCGAGCAAGGAATGTATGGGATCACACAAGAAGGTGATCGCACAATGGGGGTTGCAACCAGATACGAGCTGCAAATAGGAGGGCTTGTGTAAGAGTGCCCTCACTTCCTATTTTAGAGTCTCAGTTACAAGCATCAATGCCTTATGACTTCAATTGTAGTCAGTAACCAGTAGTACCTGATTCACAAAAGGATAGCTTCTACTTTAAGAACTGTAATTGTCAAAGTGGGTGCAGCTAGACAGTGGGCATTCCAGTTCCCTCTATCTCCCCTCCCCAAAAACCACCAAGTTAATTCCTGGAAGGAAAAGTTGTATTAGCAGTGCCTTTTGTAAAAAAAGGACACGTGCAGCTCATTTTTTCGGAAAAAAAAGATTTTGCTGTCAGGCACATGAACACAGGAATGAAGGTGTGAGGTTTGCTAGTCATTGCAGTCTTCTATCCTTGCATTTGAAGACATTTTCAGAAGGTTCGAGAATGCCCCCTGCTGAATTAATATTCTTTAAGTTAGGGGTTTTCAGATATTTTACAAACACAGATTTCTGATGTAACTGATTAAGACGTCATCCATAAAGCAAAATTCTGCACAGTTCTCAAAAAGATAGCATGCACCCTGGAGTCACTGTTTGTAACCTTGTAGGATGCTGGCCTAGTTGTAGTGGGTACTTCCGGATCCAGTTATCCCTTGCAATACCACTGTAGTCACACAGTACTCACACACATGAAAGAAAATACTGTCTTATAAAGATACTTAATTTTTAGTGACACAATACCATAAAATACCTTAGAGACTATACTGCCTTAGGCGGTAAGTAATATACACAGTATATACACTAGAATGCATAAATAGCTGTAAAACAGTTAGAAAATAGTGCAAATAGTGACAATCACAATAGGAGACTATGACATGAGAATGAGCAGAATCAGATCTTTCCCTAGCTTGTGTAACCCTAGTAACCTGGCCTCTAGGTGTGAAGGGAGCTCTACTTGTGTGTGACCCCCTCCCACTGCAGCTACACTAGATGGTTTGCTAGGGGGAAGATTTTGTGAAGGACCCTCCCCTGCATCCTCAGGACCCTCTTCTGATTCTAGTGGGCTAGAATCCCCCTCTCTCTCCTTTACCTGGATACTAGATTGCTCCTGGTCATCCTGGAGAAAGAGATTTAAAAGGAAAACCTTGTTAGGGTTCTTCCCTATCCCTAGGTTTCTCTCTAAGCAGAGCCCCCTCAAACTTTTAAAATTTAGATTCTCATAAGTAGTTGTGACAACCTTAGGGGTGACCTCAGAGGAAGACATAGTGATAGAAAGTTAGAGTAAAGTGAAAGGAAAGAAAAGACCTACCTTATCTAACTTTTAGAACTTTTAGACTTTTAGAAAGCAAGTGAAAAGACTAGGTGTACTTTTGTATAGCCCCAAGTAGAGAGTACACTTTCCTGTGGAAAGCACCAGTGACAGAGTGATAAGGCAATTGCAAGTAGTTATCCCACCGCTGCACCATCAATGTAGGAGGCTGGCCTGGTTTGTAGTGGGTATCACAGGTACTTACACCTTATACCAGGTCCAGTTATCCCTTATTAGTGAAATGTAGTCAGTGTCTAGAAGCCAGGCTGTCTAGAGGTAGCTGCAGGCAGAGCAGCCAATGCAGAACTAGGAGACATGCAAAGCTCTTGCAATACCACTGTAGTCACACAGTACTCACACACATGAAAGACAATACTCAGTGTTAAAAAAATAAAGTTTCTTTCTTTTAGTGACACAATGACAAAAATACTTTGGAGACTATATTCCCTTAGGAGGTAAGTAAATTAGACAATATATACACTAGTAACCAAAAACAGGTAAGTACACAGTAGGAAAACAGTGTGAATAGTGAAAATCACAATAGGTTGCAATAGGCCTATGGGGAACACAAACCATATACTATCATAGTGGAATGCGATAGTCGGTTTCCCATCTAGGCAAGTGTAATGTGTAGAGGGGTGCTGGGAGTGTAAGAAAACACCAAAGATAAGTAAAATACCCCACCCCAGAGCCCAGGAAAGCTGGAGTAAAACACAGCAAGTTTCTGAAAACACACTAGAAGTTGCGATAGAAGATAATCCAAGAAACAGAAGAGACTGCAAGACACCAACAATGGATTCCTGGACCTGGAGACCTATGGAATAAGGGGACCAAGTCCAATAAGCACTGAAGAGTCCAGGAAGAACAGGAGCCCCTGCTAACCCATGAAGGTGCAAAAGAAGAACCACTGATGAGAAGACAAAGTCAGTATTGCACCAAAGAAGACAGATGCAGGTTCCTGGTTGGTGCAGAAGATGTCCCACGCTGGATGGATGAATTCAGTCTGGTTTACGTCGCTGGATACTGCCAACAAGCCTTGACACCTGCAAAGTTTGCAAGTAGTGGAAAATGGCGCTGCCCGGGACCAGTAGGGACCTGGTGGCCTGTACCCAGGAGGGGGAGACAGAGGGGGCTCTCAGCAACTCAGTGAGACCCCAGAAGACCAGGCAGCATGCACAGGAGTCCCACAGCATGGTGGCAAAGGAGGTGCAAATGGAGGCCCATGCAGCACGACACAAAGGATTCCCATGTCGCAATAACCACTTAGTAAGCTGTGCGTCGCATGATGGAGTGCTGGGGGCCTAAGCTGTGCTGTGCATGAAGAACTTCTTGGAAGGTTACACACAAGCCTTGGCAACTGCATGTCATGCAGTGCACCTGGGTACTGTCGTGCGTCGGGAGGCAAGCTCTAACCTCCACCAAAGTTGGACAGCTAGACGTTGGGACTGTCAGAGTCACTTTAGTCCACCACCTGTGTTGCTGGATCCATGCCTGTCATCTGGAGAGGGGACCCAAACCACTGGTCATCGCTTCAGAGAGGTGCCTGATGAAGCAGGGAAGTGACTCCAACACTCCATGGGAGATTCCTTTGGTTCTTCTGGTTCAGGCTGAGGACAGGCAGTCCTTGGAGGATGCACAACCTGGAAAGTGTTGAAGTTGCTGGCAGGGGCTGAAGTTACTATGTTGCAGAAGTTGTCTTTGCTTCTTTGTTGCAGTTTTGTAGAGTTCCTGGAGCAGTCAGGGGTTGATCCGTTGGTAGAAGATGAAGTAAAGGATGCAAAGGATTCCTGCTGGAGTCTTGCAATCCAAATCTGAAGAAACACCCAGAGGAGAGACCCTAAATAGCCCTGAGAGGGGGATTGGTCACCTAACCAGGAAAGCACCTATCAGGAGGGGTCGCTGACGTCACCTGCTGGCACTGGCCACTCAGATGCTCTCAGAGTGCCCCACCACCTTGGAATCAAAGATGGTAAAACCCAGGGACACTCTGGAGGAGCTCTGGGCACCACCCCTGGGGCTGTGATGAACAGGGATATGGTCACTCCCCTTTCCTTTGTCCAGTTTCACAGCAGAGCAGGTACTGGGGTCCCTGGACTGGTGTAGACTGGATTATGCAGAGAGGGCACCATCTGTTTCCTTCAAAGCATTTCCAGAGGCTCTGGGAGGATACCCCCCATGGCTGTAACACCTATTTCCAAAGGGAGAGGGTGTAACACCCCTCTCCCAAAAGAAATGCTTTGCTCTGCCTTCCTGGGATTGAGCTGCTCAAGCCCCAGGAGGGCAGAAGCCTGTTTGTGAGGTGGAAGCAGCTGGGGCTGCCTGCCTGGAAAACCTCAGAAGGCTAGTATAGCAGTACTGGGGGTCCATAGTGGAGCCCCCAGAGTGCATGGGATTGTGCAACCAATACTGGAATCAGTATTGGGATACAATTCCCGGTTGTTAGACATCTTACTTGGCCATATTAGGAGTTACCATTGGGAAGCAGTACATAGGTATTGACCTATGTCCAGTGCACACTTAAGATGGCGTCCCGGCACTCATAAAGTCCGGGAAAATGGGCCTGGACAACGTGGGGGCACCTTTGCTAGTGCAGGGGTGCCCTCACACACAGTACTTTGAAACCAGCCTTCAGGGTTGGAAGACCTGATATATAGCTGACTTATAAGCAACCTGGTGCATTGAAAATGGCTGTGCAATAGTCCATACACTATTTCACACAGGCTGCAATGGCAGCCTTGTAGAAGCCTTTGCATGGGCTCCCTATGGGTGGCAAAAGAAATGCTGCAGCTCATAGGTATCCACTGGAACCTCAATGCCCTGGGTATCTAAGTACCATATACTAGGGACTTATAAGGAGGGATCAGTATGCCAATTTGGAGTGAAATACTGAGTTACCAGTATGTAAGGACAAATTTGGAACCAGAGCGAGCATAAGCACTGGGGTCCTGGTTACCAGGATCCCAGTGACACAGTCAAGCATACTGATGAAAACAGTGAAACATACCAACAAGTAGGCCACAAACCATAAGCACTGTGGTCCTGACTAGCAGGATCCCAGTGACACAGTCAAAACACACTGACAAGCAGGCCAAAAATGGGGGTAACCATGCTAGAGAGCGGCTACTTTTTCACACATTGTCCTGTCACAAGAGCCCTCTCTCACATGTGAAGTGCCATGAAAACCACATACTTCCAAATTCACCACCAACTTCTTAGCACTGATCCAAAGCGTTACATAATCCGCTATAAGCACTGTGATTCCTGTGGCTTCTCTTGAGGTTTCGGGCCCCTTCGCCTCCTCACAGGAGCCCTCTATTATCTGTTGAGTGCCAAGAAACCACTTCGTCTTCCTCTGAATTCACCACCAACATCTGCGCTCTGACTCACAATCCTCTGTGCACCCTTGTCTTCTCACGAGAGCCCCCCCCCCCAACCTGGGGAGTGCTGTGAAGCTACACCCTGTTCTGAGTATACCACTAACATATTAGCACTGATCTGAAGAGTTGTACTGACTGTCACCATCACACTGGTTCCTGTTACTTTTATCCAGCCATCAGGGGCCATCGTCTCCTCACAAGAACCTGTGCTGCTTGAAGGACATTGTTGTCTGTTGGAGCCAGGGTCTGTGAGAGTGCCTTTCTCTAGACTCCACCACTACACTCTTTGCTATGTGGGTAAGCCCACTCCCAGACTTGATTATGATTATTAGAGAATCCAATTCTCTCTTCAGTGATGAGAACATGAGTGCATATTTTACTCACATTGCATCTTTTTGATCTCACCCAAAGATTACCTCCCATTCTGTACTCATTGTGTGTAGCTCGGGAGCAAATGTAGAATGAATGATTTTTGTGGCTATTTCTTTTTCTTTGCTGCCTGCAGTATTGCATCTGTGTCCCTATAATGCCGTATGGTGCACCTAGGGGATAACCCTCCCAGAGAGTCTATTTGCATGTTCCGTCTTAAGAAATTGCGACAGGTATTAATGTATTATTATTTCTAAAATACCCACTTAATATTCTCATATTGCTCATTCACAAGTGTCCTTCCGTGCCCTTTCCTCTTCCTTTTAAGACTTCTATGGTCGTAATGAGTGCAGCTCTTTGTTTTATTACATTGGAACTGTATTTTCTGTCTCAGGAACGTGATCTGTGATCAAGGCAGTTCCTAGCAGGGTGATGTGATTGTAGACCGTGCTACTTTTGATCTTAAATAAGGTTCGTTGTTATTTTCTGCTAGAACATCTGTGATCTCAAACGTGGGGACCTACCCATTGGCTTCATGGTTCCTGCAATTCATTTCTCTCCACCAGTTTAAAGCTGGGCATTAGGTGGGATGATTGATAATGCCTGTTTCACTTTGCCGTGCATTTTTGTTTGTCTTGGTCATTATGTTCCATTGTTATATCGCAGACAAATGCCTGTTTTGCTCTTGCATGGTTGATGCTTCAGCGGTTGTCCCATTACATTATGCAAGATGCTTGTCACTCATTACCCGTAAAGTTCTCTTTTCATGCTGATCCGCCAAGTACCAGTCACTGAGGTGAGATGAGCTGGACCGCTTCTTTCCTGCTTGTTTTGTTTCGGGTCTGGACCTCGCGGTCAGTAGTGCAGTGAATGCTGTGGCCATGGTCCCAGACACGTGCATGGACCACTGCACTCAATTATGGCTGACATTTACTACCCAATGAAGAGGTTTCCGGCCCACTTCCCTTGCTTGCATTAGGGCCCATCACAACCTTGGTATATCCCTTCATGGGGGACACTTGCATCCTGCAATCGCTGGGGGCACCTGGGAAGGCAGCTTCCCCGCGGTCAGCTCCTTAATAGTGCAGTTCTTCAGCTCATCGAGAGGGTCTAGTTACCTGTGCGCTGGCTCATTTCATGTGTACGTTAGTATCTTTGCGTATCCCGTATCAGCACAAGAAACCATTCCTTTGACTTGTCTATATGTGCTCTCCCATAAATGATAGAACCCATATTTTAAACATTGATATTAAAAATATTTGGGCCGTTTATTAGAAAACTAATGACTAAGATCTTGGAAGTAAAAGTTCAGTATAATAAAAAGTACTTTCATCACGTGGGTGAACAGCCCTAGTACTCACTGGTTCAGTGGATTCCATTTATGTACTTTACTTATGTATTTACATAGAACGAGTAACTGTAAAAAAAGGAGTGACTCAGCTCTTGTTAGCTAGCAAAACTCTTGCCCGCCGTAGATACTAACCTGCTCACACCTTTACTGACTTATTGTGTGCTGCTCGGGAACCATATCAAGTTTCAGCACCTGATAGGGAAAGTCTCCTTTTGTTGACAACCGTTTAAAAGTTTCAGTTTCTATTCCCGCAATGACACCTGCCCTGCATGTTCTCGCGCGCAACGTCACTGGAGGAGCCGGGTTCTGGGACCGAGCACTGTAGAGCGCGGATTAACATGGCAGCCGCCGACGACGAAGGTAAAATTTACATTTTTTAGGAAGTGTAGCATGATCGCCTGGCACGAAGGATGCGTCCAATGCCTATGAAACCAGGCAGCTAAAACTTATTATTTTAAGGCATCCCATATTTTCCCTACAAAATTATTTTCTACCTGAGGTGTTTTAATGGGGAATTGGAGCATGGCACGAACTTAAGTCATTGTGCATTCAGGAAGCGTTTCCAGCTCGAAAGTCTTCTAGGTGCATTTGCCCCGA
Source organism: Pleurodeles waltl (assembly GCF_031143425.1). NCBI lineage: Eukaryota > Metazoa > Chordata > Amphibia > Caudata > Salamandridae > Pleurodeles > Pleurodeles waltl. Next base: position 214,544,255 of record NC_090446.1, read on the forward strand.
GTCTATCGTTCACCGTGGGTTTCCTATTTATGGGAAGAGATCATTTAGAGAGAACCAGGAGTAGATCTGGCACCTCAGGGCCAAGGGCGTCAAATCACCGAAATGCCAGGGGTAGCGAAAGTGACATCACACGAGCTTTGACCTCCACTTTCACTCATATACACAAATTCACACTTACATACATTCTTTCTCACATAAACACACTTTCATCTGCAAGTACGCTCACAGCACACATTCAAAAGCATGTTTTACTTACCTCAGCTGCCATGGAAGGACACATTCTAGCTAATTGTACTCAAATTTTATTACACTAAGAGTGAATAATATATTATTCACTCTTAGTGTAATACAAAATTGCCAGAAAACAGAGAAACTGGGGCCCCAACTGACGTCCATCAGGACGAGCAGCCACTGTGTTCCTGGAACTGAATTTGCACCGCTGAGGCCCGGGGTCGCAAAGGCAGTGCCTGGGGTAGCAAAGAGCAAGCCAGGGATCCCAAATGCGACCCCCAGCGACCCCCTAAATGACATCCAAGCCAGTGGAGTAACAAAAGCTCCCACAGTGCGGGGGACCCCAAGCTTCAGGGGGCCCCTCAGCAGAGTGCACGGGTAGCAGGCTGACTGGGTCTAGAGGTGAGGGCCCCCTCCAGGGATTTTGTAGGGGGGGCCCTCAAGCTTCATTACACCACTGGTCTTTGCTCAGGACTCGAGGATGAATGAGTTTTTTTGACTCTAGGGCAGCGGTTCCCGACATGAGGTCCGGGGACTACCAGTGGTCTGTGACACATTGCCAGGGGTTTCGCAGGCCTGGGCAGGCAGAATGGCACTTCTGCAGTAGGGGCCTTTTGACAGAAATGTGTTTATTGCTTCATTTGTGCAGCAGTTTTAAAAGCACTGCAAAGTTCTTTGTAGGTCCAGAAGTTGAGTGTCAAGATAACTGGTAATTAAGGCACCTGCAGAAAAGAGGTGTGAATTTTGTCTAGTGGTAGTTTTGGCTCAAGGCAGCATAGATGTTTAATATATCTGCTGCAAAGAACGTGTATCATGCAAAGTACAGTATTTTATGTGCTTAGACAGAGGGTTACTGCTTTTGTCACAGAGATTCCTTTCTTACTGTGCAGTTCAAAAGTTACAATCGTAATCTAGCACAGTGAGCTATGAACTGCCATCAAAGAGCTGCATGCAAACTGCATGGCACACATTAGAAAGTTATGTTTTTTCCCTAGTCCTTCATTATCCTTATGCTGCTAAAAAAGATTTGCTTGTGTAGAAATACAGTCTTAGTCAATGCTAAACACTGTGTTATATTCTGAATCTTGAGTTTTGTGCTACACCAGACTAGGCACTCTCAGAAAATGCCTACCAGTGTGGATGATTTGAATTCTATACCTTGTAAGTCTCTTGTAAAGTGCTCAGACAACCTACACTGAAATGAGAGGTGCTATAAAACAAATTAAATAAATGTGACAGAGAGGTTATGGACAGATGAGGCCCTTGTGTTTTCACTTTCTTTCCCCAGTACATTTATGTGAAAACGCTTTCACAGTTCTTATGTACTTAAAAAATAAAAATAGAAATCACCTGGCAAATGTAGAATTTGACTTGAGGATTCAGCTTTCCTAAGTATAACCAAACATTGAAAAGTAAGTCATCGAGATGCAGCGCCAACCCATCCCATTAAAATCTTTCAATTTTTGCATATTTTTTCAATATGAAATAATTTTATCTTTAGTAACGTAAGTATTTGTTTGGTGTGTACTTGTTTGCGTAATTTTTGCAAATTACTCTCTTAATGTTTGAAATTTTAATCATACAAATTGCTTTGGGGTCCTAGGCTTCCAGTAGTGATTCAGTGATGGTCCTCAGGAGTCAAAAGGTTGGGAAAAGCGGCTCTAGGGTGTCTTAAGTGTTTCTTAAATCAGATAAAACCTGTAAGTCTGTCTTACATCAGAAAAGACAATATGACGATGGTCTTGAGCCAGGGCAAAAACCTGCATAAATCAGCCTTTGAGGCTGCTCTAGCCTTCTAGGCCAGACTACTGTTTTCCCCAAAAATCATACGATGTACAAACATAGAGGGGGCATTTGGTGAGTAGGTTTCATCCATTGGTTTGTTGCATTGTCATTCAAATTTTGCTTCCGCCCACCACAGCACATAGCTAGGGCAACGAGTCAGCCCACTTTATCTATTGGTTCCCTTCCCTTTGAGTGACTGTACAATGCTGGTGCACTTGTTCATATCTACTTAAAGATAGTTTTTTTTTCAATTTAGTGACAATACCCTTTCAGAGTGCACTCTTTTACTTTTATTTTCAAATATTATCATTATGAAATTGTATTTAATTTGCTTGCACTTCGTGTGCCGAAATATTTGGTGATTTACTTCCTGTCTGGTTTGTAAAGTTGCTGTTATAATAAATTTAGATGACTCTATATACAGCTGCATTCTGTTTCAGTGCTTGGCTCGGTGATGATTTTTACTTTTCACCTCCACTAAAAATGATTGTAAAATGCAAGGCACAATTCAAAGGGATTTTTTATACTTGGAATTCACCCAATTCAATGAACGTTTTTTAAACTTTCATTTTTTTATTCCCAGCATATGGTGAGTACATTTATGTGGCAGCATATTTTATTTTTTTATTTTTTTGCACATGCTGGAAATCATGTTTTTATTTAATTAACCATTACACATACACTCCAAATACCGCAAGCCTTGGCTTTGCCAATGCTTGTTTATTTTTACTGGACTTTTAACTTTATTTTCTCCAGTTGTAGTGGCTTGTTGGATGTCCATTGTGTAAATCTCACTCTATGAACATGATTGTTTCAGCCTTTGATTGTTTCAAAATTATCTAACAGGTTGCCAGCAGGCTAGAGAATGATAACAGATTGCTACCCTTACCTGCTCATCACAAATTTGAATTCTTAATCTGGTTGAAGCCAGAAACGATACACATAAAACTGTTAAAAGCTGCAATCAGCAAAAATGAGATGTGGTATTTATAAAAAAAAGGATACTTGGTGGTGCAGCAAAAGCATAGGGGCCAGTTTTTAGTTAGCGGACAGAAGAGATGAATTGGAGATGCGCATGTGCAAATAAAATAGAAAGTCTGAAATTATATACACCTGTAAATTATGTGTGATGTGGAAATGTAATAATGCAATATGTTATTTATACAATAGAAGAATACTTAGTGATGCGGTATAAATACAGGCTCCGGTTCCTAAGTTGGCGGGCATAGGAGATGTATTGGGTGTGCGCATGTGCTAGTAAAACATATGGGTACAGATGGGAGGAATAGAAGTAGGTCTTATTAATGCAGTCTCAGCAGATTTGCCTGGTGACAATATGGCAGATATTTGTGACCGAGAAGAGATGCGCATGCGTAGAAAAACGCCACAGGGATAGACAGGTATAAGAAAGTAAGACTCTTTAATGGCGTCTTTGTGTTCTTACGCAACAGAATAGTACCGAGCGAGGTTAGCAGGACTGAAGAAGATTACGGGCTTTGGGGAGTGAGGTTATTTTGGTACAATAGATATTGGTGTTTCAGTGGTTTGGGATCACTACAGATATGAAAAGGAAATATTTTTGGAAGGAAGAAGAGGATAGGATTGCCAATGGGGTCATGATGCTCATTTATAAAGGTGAAAAAACATAGAGCGAGATAAAGGACAAATGAGAAATCTTATGACTATGGGAAGGAAGGCTTGTTGGTTTGAGGGATGTGAGTGGATTAGCACTTTGGTAGACAGATTAATGAAAAGACACTTGAACAAAAAGGGAGAAGGAGTAAGTAAATGTTAAAGTGTATTATCTCTGATTCCAGTAATTTTTTGATAGCAGGAAATAATAAAATAACGCAACTGGATATATATATTAAAGAAAGAGAAATAACAAGAGAAACCAGGAAACACCTTACATCTATTGATTATCGAACAAAACCTCCCATATTAAAAAGGTGGGTTCCCTTCATAAATAGAAAAGAGGGGGTATATGAGCAGTGAATCAAAATTGTATTGGACCTAAGTATAAGAATACCCTTTTCATTTAATTAGGGAAACCAAGTGTTGAGGGGAAGCAACTTTGAAACAGATGTAAAACAATGGTCTACAAATTATTATAACTTGGTACGTGAAAGATTATCAGTAACTCAGGTGAATAAGGAAAGAGGTAAACAGAAGGTAATTGGAAATATTGTTACTTATAGACACCACTTAAAGTAAAGCTGTGAGTGGAGTACATTAAGGAATATTTGTGCCTCTCGAATATGAATTTCAAATAGTAAGTAAAATCTATTTCTTAAAATAGGTATACTTAGGGTTGAGATTGGGTCTCTGTGAAAATATATGATGAGTGCCACACAAAGCTGAAAAATGAAGTGATGCATAGATAGCACCCTTTTTGAAAGGTGGACCTATGAACCAAGTTGGTGATTATATAATTAATGACCTGTTTGATAAGAACAGGGAGTGGTAGTATATGGTAAGAATCTTTATTTTCAAGGGTTTTATTTTCATGATGACATAATAAATAGTTTTCACTAAAACACAAAGATTGATGTATTGTACTAGATCTATCTCTTATTGAAATATAAAAGTAGAATAAAACTGAAAGAAATGTTTTTATGTTCAACATTCCTCCATTTCTTAGAAATTCGTGTATGATGGATATGTGAATAGAAAGTGTTATTGTCCTGAGGAAGGCGGGGAATCAACAGAACTACTGACGAAATGCAGCGTCAACAGTTTTTAATTTGGGATTTTGTATATGTTGTAAATTGGTATTTGGTTTTAAATAGAATTGTTTTTTTAACGGACTTGTCAGTAAGGCATATGATTTTTAAGTGAATGGAAATTTAATAATGGGTCAATATTGATTGTGGAATTAGAGAGATTGATGCATTATTGTTTTTGAGTGAAAATATATGTGAGCAAGGAATATTTAAATGAATGCATAAGAGAAGGTGTTTTTTTTATAATGAATTGAGAGCATAGAATGTATATTTTATCAAAGATTAATAAATCAATGGAATTTGTTATTGGAAACAGCGTGAGAAGAAGTTTTTTGGGGCAAGATAATCCTGCACAAGATAAAATTGTGTATATTACGAGAAGATTTATTTTAATTGTGAATGTTTTAGTGCATCCTATTTACACCTAGCCTAATAGGATAGATTTGTTGAGTATTTGTACAGGAGGGAATCTGGCTAATGCATTTTAGTACTTGCCATTTTGCTTTCTTTACTGTAAATGAAGGACTACCTGGCATGTTTGTTGTCAGGAAGTGCAACCTTTACCTCTGAGGCCAACTGGGGGTGTTAATCTCCTCTTAAACATATCCACACCAAATTTTGAAAAAAAGCTATATGTCAACTCGATCTTTTCTTACAACATTGGATAAAGATTGAGGATGGAGAGGTGGTATATTAACACAAAGCCATTGTACCTTTTGCTCAACAAAAGTAAATTCAGCTGATCTCACTGTTAACACAGAATGAAGCACTACTCAAGTGACTCTATTGTATATTGTCACATAGTCCTTTTGATCACAATCAATTTACCTGTTTTTGTGACTCATGTGGACTTGCCAAGGTAATCAAATGAAATTCCTTTAATTGGTGATTCCCGAGTTTCTTTGGACTTTGCAACCCTGGGGTCCTGCAGGGATCCCCTCATCTAACGAGTGGGGAGTTAATCTCTTGTATTGTCTACTTTTCAGAATAGTCGTGCCGCATTGGCATATACCTTCTAGCCGAGTCTTCACAAATAATACCCACCACAACCGATCTGCAGAACACACCCCTGCCATTTTCCATAGAATGCTATCCATTCCAGCTTCTTGCTATATTACTGGTGATAGCACGTTATTTATTAATGGCAGAATATACCCCAAAGTCAACTTTTTAACCAGTCATTCGTTTGTATGTATGTTATATCTTGCTCTGCCCACTAGAGATTCCCTACTAGCCTGATTATATGACCTCAGTATTGAGACAGGTCGTCATCTTTCCACAAATTGAATTGCTTTGGCTCTCTGTTCTACTACCTGTAACTCCAGAGGTTTGCATATTGCATCGTCGTCTGTTCCTTGTACCACCCCATGAGTCCTCTGTCTTGCAATAATGATACTCAAGTTTATACAATCTAGTATTGTCTTCAATTCCTTTAAATTCTTCTCAGCCTTTGCTACCTGCATCACTAAAACTGTGCTTTCCATAGTAGTATTCACCTTCCTGTTTGTAACTTTAGCACCCTATAAAACAATGGGTGTCACCAGTAGCAAGAAATTCATGAAAACTCTATGTTGCAACCAATGTTCCCTCTAATTTTTTCCCACTGTGTGCGGCAGTGTGCGGTCTCTGTGCGCTGCAGCCAAGGATTCGTGCGCCAAGAAATTGACCATTCACGCGCGCGCAGCGCATAACTAGCCAAGATCTTTGGCATTAGCCTCTCCATACCACTAAAGCAAAAAAGGGATATCATTTGCTCCATGCAATAGGGCATCAAGGCAGTTTTGTGACCTGGTTGCACACCCCAAGGACATGACCTGTTAGGGTAGCACGTATATTGCTCTAAAAGGCTTATTTAGGCTTAGAAAGTGATAACGCATATAAACTACCACAAAGTATAGGAATGGTGGAACATTTGATAACAGCACATTTTCTACTGTTCTGAAGCATTTCCTAGCTCATGAACCATTGATTTTCAAGACAAATATCACTTGCCCGCTTGTATGCTAAAGCACGCCAATTGATGTTTAAAACACTCCTGTGGTATTTAAAAGCTGTTTTCATTGACTTTAATCCAGATTCAAATATAAGCATTATCTGCCTTAGGGGAGCACGTATATCGCTCAAAAAGGCTTATTTAAGCTTAGAAAGTGATAACGCATATAAACTACCAAAAAGTATAGGAATGGTGGAACATTTGATAACAGCACATTTTCTACTGTTCTGAAGCATTTCGTAGCTCATGAACCATTAATTTCCAAGACAAATATCACTTGCTCGCTTGTATGCTAAAGTACGCCAAATGATGTTTAAAACACTCCCCGCGGCATTTAAACGCTATTTTCATTGACTTCAATCCAGATTCAAATATGAGCATTATCTGCCTTAGGGGAGCACGTATATCGCTCTAAAAGGCTTATTTAGGCTTAGAAAGTGATAACGCTTATAAACTACCATAAAGTATAGGAATGGTGGAACATTTGATAACAGCACAACGTGCCTGCTTGCCAAAGGGGCCTGCACGATGGGGGAAGGAAAGGTGCACGCCTTACAGGAAACATTGGTTGCTACCTATTCCTCCTTTCCGCCCGTCCTTCGAAACTCCACTTGCCGCCACTCCAGTACAAACCAAAACCTCTGACCCTGCCACTTTTAACACTTTTTTAAAATTAACTTCTACTCCTCAAGGGTCCAGGTCATCACACCACTAAAATACTGCCTGAAAGACCTTTACTTCTTTAATTCCACATTTACTGCTGCTTTAAGTACTTTTCCTGCGGGAGGCAGTTGGACACCCTTGCTCCAGACATTGCCAGCCAAAATTTTCAACATTCTGGCCTCCGCTCACCGCCCTACATGAGCCATTCCAACTGCACAGCCAATGGTGTACCCCTTACAATTTTCTTATCAGTTACAACATTTTTGCTACCTTATCCTTTGGTAACTGTAACGACCATCAATGGAACTGGCTACATGCCAAACAAAAAGTAATTACGTGCCCAGACCATCTGTCCCCTGGAGGACCAGCTGGGCCCTCTGAATCAGTTCTTAATATCGCCAATTACCTGGTATTATGCTCCCCTTGCCTTCCCATAGTCAAACATCGTGCAAATAGTGCATCACTTTCTATGAGAGTAGCACTTTGCAAATACCCACTACACACATATGCGGAATTGCTAAACTAAATAAACTTGACATTAAATTGTTCACCCTGGAAAAGCCCAATGCCCGCTGTCAGCTGCAGCATGATTTGCATTACCAAACAATCAATAACCAACAAATCAACAGAGGAAAAACGTTTAGATTCTCAGCAAGTTGTGGAAATGCTGCCTTTATTCTACACTTGGCCGTCTCTGCCCCCACCATAATCCCTTTTCAGCTAATACAGGATGTCAAGAAGTGGCTCAATCTGAACATAATTTCCTTTTCGTGTGACTACCCTTGGAGTGAAATGAAATTGTCCGAGGACCAAAATAGCAAGTAGCCTACCAACATACACATGTGCTACTGCCCTTTATCCTCCTCAGAACCGCCCACTGAGTTCCATGACCCCCTGCAACTTAGACAAACCCCAAACTCAGTACCCTGCCTTGCTCCTTAACGGTCTTGGTTATGTTTGAGCCGCCCCTTAATCCTATCAAAAAATTAAACAGCATGGACACCTTTTCCACCCCTCAATTCTGACCAGATTTCCATCCTAACTACCCTATTTACCAGCGCATTATGCTTCTTGGTACCTTGCCTGACATCTGGAAGACTCATAACCATATCTGCACAGTGCTCGCAAGTATACATCCATGTTGCATGAAACGCAGTTACTACTTTGCGCCCATAGGCCCTTATTGCAAAACCCACTACAAATTGATGAAGACGTACTCCAAATGTCCAGTTAGAAATATGAATACATTTGTGTAAAGGACAGATTGCTAGAGATTATACTGCCACTTCCAATTCCAACCACCGGATCTTCTTCAGTTTCTCCCCCAAAAATACGACATCCTGTTTCATTCTGGCCATAAACGCTTCATGGTACCTCTGCCCTGAAATCCCCCTGAAACGTGCCTGATCAGCCAATGAAGTTTATGTACTAAAGCATGTGACAGACTGCTAAAGCTGCCATGGGCACTCGCACATGAAAACACCAAAAAGCCTGACATCCTGGACTCCATATTTGTCTGCACCCTTGTCATCCTTAAAGTTTCCTTTCATTCCACAAATTAGCTATTTGATATCTTATCTTTTATTAACTGAACCACATAGGATTCCCAAAGACCTAGCAATGCAAAGGTGTCTGAGTATGAAATACGAGGGAACCCCTATTGCTCAGACAGTAAGGTGGAGTGGCTCAAAGTTGAAAAGTATGAGGAGAGTCAACATGTAAAAGAATTGGACAGATGGTCAGACAGAACAGACTATAGAGAAATGTGTGGTTTGGTTGTAGATCCCAGTCTGACTATGTAGATTGGATAAACCAGTGAGCCGTGGGTCTCAGTGGGGACTAGGTGATCACAAGTGACCCCCAGGGGACAAGGGACTAGTGGAGGCCTTAAAGTTGAGACAAGAGATAGATAAAGGGTGCAGCTGCAAAGTAAGGATGGAGGTTGGACCACGGATCATGTGCAGAAAGACAACTAAAGGCCAACAGGATGTAAAGTAGGTAAGGAGAGATGTCTACCCAGTTAAGATGCCATTAAGAGTAGTGGAAGTGAGGAGCTGGATATGTCTGGAATCTCTGTATGGAAGTCCAATGTGGTGGGAGGGTGGCGAGGGGTAACTGAGTGAGGGATGGTGCAATCTCACGGTTATGGATCTAAGTTCTGGAGTCGGGGTAGATGAGATGAGCCTCACCACCGGTCCTATAGGCATAAGGGATATAAGGCCCACAGCTTGCAGGCATCACCTGAAGGAGAGGTGTTTGGGACACAGTATATTCTACCCACACCAATCAGCATTGATAACGCACTATAAGTGGTGACAATGGTCCAGGACAGAGAGGCCAGTTACAAGTAGAGATTGGGAGGGGGAGAGCTAAATGTATTTTTGTGGTGAGGAGGAATGGGAAGTGGTAGGGACTGGATAGGGAAGCATCTGTGACAAAGAATGTGAGATTGAATGGGAGATGGGGATGACATTTTTTGGGAGGGGAATGTTAGTGAGGAAGCGAGGAGCACTGGAGAGAAAAGAAGGTCAACATGGGAAATGATAGGGTCTGAGGGCTAGGAGCAATGGGCGAGAAGGAGGCTTGAAAAGCAGTTAGGATAGCAAATTATGTGATGAAAATAATGGGGAAATGGAGGAGACTTTTGAGTACTGAATGCAAGAAGGACAGAAGGAGTATTACTCCAAAGGAAACAGACGAGAGAGGTGCTTACAAGGAAATTAGACAGTTGGCCGGTTGGTGAAAGCACATGGTGGGGAGTGAGGTCAGGAAGATAGCTAGTATCATTTAAAAAGTAGGGATACCAGTAGTGTATGTGGGGCAGGTTCTGTAGCCAATGGAAGCTGTATTAGGAGTGTTGGGGTGAATCGTGGGGAAAGCATGAAAGAGGCCAGGCCTTGAAGTGCAGCAGCATGAGCAGATGAATGCATAACATCAAAGTTCATTTGAGGTTAGGGCATGCTTAGTAAGGAAGATTGAGGGAGGAACAGGAAATAGAGAAATGTGCAAGACGTGCTGGTAAGGGCCACAACCAAAGAGTTGGGAGAAGCACAACAAATGGGTTAGTGTGGGAACTAAACAAGTGAACCTAGAGGGACAAAAGGGAGCCCTGTAGAACACACCTGCCTTATAAACCTACTGACCTCTCCCGTCCTTTTCTTATGACCACTTCTGATGATTTTGACTCTTGTGGCGCTGCAATATATGCTGCACAGATGGTTGGTGGTGATAAAGGTGGGCCATAGTCAGGACCAATCAATCAGCACAAGGTGGCACCCTACCCTCCACAGTAGCTTGACTAATGGAGCCCTTCGGCTAATTGCGGTTGGCTCTCAGAGTCTGGCCCTTATTTTTCCAGCCTCCCTCAACCGTGCCATAGACAAACATGACTCACTTATATCACTCAGCATGCACCTTGTTGTTCGCAGATCCATAGAAATGTCTGAGCTCGACTGAGACTACTAAAAAGGGCCAGGAGTGGACTGTTTTTTATTTATTTTTTAGAAATGCTGGTGCAGACCCCTGCTTAAAACCCTGTGGGGCTCCTCTCTCAGCTTTTTAAAACTCTGTACCAGCCCATGTTAAGTTGATTTCCTCCAGTGACTTTGACTTTAATTCTTATGTTCAATGCACCCAGAGCATATTTGTGGGTTAAGTGCTGTATTTTGGGAATCCAGCTTTGAGGAGGCAGAGCTCCTCGAAACTAAGGGCATGATTTAGAGTTTGTGGATGGGATTATTCAATCACAAACGTGACAAATATTCCATCACCATATTACGATCCCATTGTATTCTATGGGAATCGTTATACACGGATAACAGTCACATTTAGGATGGAGTAACCCATCTGCCAAACTCTATATCAGTCCCTAGGTTATTAAATAGGGAGTTTGTTTCCGTCAGTAGCCCAGATTCTATTTAATTCTCAACCTTCTGGCTTTCCTGTTGTGGAGAAAAAGAAGAGTGTGGAATTCTTTTAATTACTCTGAGTTGCAGTCCAGCCTATCGTTTACTTGCGCAGAGTCTCACTACCAATAGAGTCTGATCGTATGCAAATCAGCTTGGGTCCTGCACCAGTAAGAACTGTCTATGCCAAACGGGGAGTCCCTCTGAGCAGGACCACAAGCAACTCCCGGCAGGTTTCGGCATTGTTGAGGTTTATATGTGAGGGTCAGCAGAGACCTATGGCACAGGGAGATACAGGACCTACCTCTGGACATACTCACCTCCCAAAGGGCTTCCTGTAGACAAAGCCCTTCCCATTCCTTCAACCTCGCTTTCAAATGTGGGATTTCGGTGTTACATATTTGTGACTTGAGTCCCAAACTGGCATGGTCAAAATTCCTGCTTTAATGCATGCCTGTTATGGTAAAGATCCTTTAGCTGTATCCAGTGGGAGTCTCATAAAATGTTGGTCAATGCAGTGTTTTCTGCACAGTTGTGTATGATGTTCGTTATAATTATTGGCTGGTAAGCTATGCGGCGCAGCACAGTGAAGCAATGCAGGGTGTTGCTGCCAGATGTATTGTTGCTTGAATCACTGACAAACGGGGAGCATTACAACTGAGGCAACCCGCATGGCACTCTGTTGCTAATAGATAGATCAGTTTCCAAAAACGTGTGGAGTGCTTCCAGGCTTAGTGTAATACTGGCTCTTTTTTTCCCAAAACATACATTACCTACACACTCACTGATTATATTCTGCTCTTTCGCCGTTCTCCATGTGACAGGACTAAGATGGTCTCAGTTTGGGGTTCCCTCCTAGTTCAAAATGTCAACTGTTTGTAATTCATGTACTCTTTCTTGTTACCGTACTCTGAGTATCAGGATTTCTACGGGGGGGGGAGGGGGGAGGGGGTGCAGTGGGTGGCGGGGGGGGGGGGGGGGGGGTAAAGTCGTAGCTCGTCCATACCTTTCTATACTTTACTAGTACCAGCTTGTGGATCACAGAGCCCTGGTTGTTTCTGCCAGTGCTGGAGACTTTTGCATAAGTGTCACTTATTTATTTATTCATTCACACCCTGATGCAGTGGCGTTCCAAGTGGGAGGGTGGGCTAACTCATCAACCAGTAGCGGCGGTGCCGACTTCAGTGCCCAAGTTAAAGTATTCAAATATTTGTGGCCTCTCTTCTGGAATTTTCTGGTAAACGGGCTGGCTCTTTGCTTGGCAATATGTGAATTACAAGACATTTTTGAAGAAAAAATTACAAACGTAGCATTCCTGTGAAATTAACAGGATGTAGAATTTTAGGTTTCATTTCTAGGGTTAGCAGTGGCAAATGTTGTATTCTAAAACACACTGAAACAGCTGCATAGGGCTTATCAAAAACAAAGTTTACAAGATATTAAGGTGCCCATTCCTCAAGTCTTGTTTTTGGAGAAATTACGATAAATAGTCCTAGTTGGTAATATGTCTTTGATTATTTTGTTCCTACTACATTTAGAAGTACAGAAAACTTTCAGCACACCCATGAAGGCTGGTAGCACCAGGATACTAAAAAGTTCATAATTGGTGAAAATATTTGGCAACAGTGCATGAAGGAAACCTCTGCTATTAATAGAATTTGTATAATTTTTTAGGATGATTTAACCATCCTAGACAAACAGACAGAATAGAGTCTGTAAAAGTTTCTAGGATGGTATAATGAGTGAGGCAAAGTAATAGGATAACAAAGCTCTTTGAGAAAGAATAGTAAATCACGAATCTGGCTACACGCCGGAGTGCTGGGCCAAACAGAAACAACATTTTAAAGGTTTTTGACAAACAAGAGTAATTATGAGAAAAAATTTGATTTGCAACGTTCTTGGGGGCCTTCTGTTTTGCAGCTGTCCATAAGGAAAGCAAAAAGTATAGCCTTGGAAATCCAATTTTCAGGGCCAGAGTACTTAAACTTCTGACTGGAAGATGATACTCAAAGAGAGCAAAACCTGTATTTGGCAGTTTATATTAGTGGCATTGCCACGCCTATTAGCTCTTAAACCATGGTTAAAGATCTGACATTTCTAAACCTAAAGTTATCTGTGCTCTAAGAGCTCCTCACTCAATCCCTCTCCATTGCAGCTGTGAGCAGATAACTGTGACCCTGTTGTGTAAATAGGGTCCACTTACCCTGTTGTCCTAGAGTCTTATTTTGGTTGCATTGAAAACTGAACACAAATACACCCCTTTGATACTTAACCCTAAGCATAGCTAGGCAGAGCAGTGTAAGGGTTTATCAGGAAAGTGACGAGACTTAGGGCCAGATGTATCATACCACCGATTTGCGATTCTCAAATAGCGATTTTTAAGAAATCTCTATTTCAGGTATGCAAAAAGGTATGTATGATTTTTGCGATTCAGTAATAGCGATTTCTTAAAAATCGCAAATGCTATTACCGAATCGCAAATACAGAATCTGTACCCATTTGCACCTATGGGCCGGTTGGCCCATATCTGCAAATTTTTTGCATTTCCAAAATTGCTATTTCTTAACCAGAAATCGCAATTTTGGAAATGCAAAACCACAGTGTGCTGGGGGCCTAAGGCCCCCTCTGCTGCACCCCAAACATTTTTGGGGGGACATGTAAGGTGCACACATGCCAAAAGGGCATTTGTGCTTTACATGTACATTTTAAAAAATGCATTCTAAATGCATTTTTAAATTTTTGCACATGGTTACCACCAGGTTCAACCTGGTGGTAAATAGCAATTCCTAAATGCCCAAATCACATTTAGGAATAGCTTCATACATGTGCTAAGAAATCGCAAATAAGGAATCTTTATTTGCGATTTCTTATTTAGAGAGTCGCAATTTGCGACTCTCTAAACAGGGTCGCAATTTTAAGGAATCGCTATTTTTGCGATTCCTTAAAATTGCGTTCAGAATGTCTTTCATACATTCTGAGCTGGCTTTTTACATTCACAAACGGGCATTCGCACTGTTTGCGAATGCAAAAAACCTTGATACATCTGGCCCTTAGACAATTAGAACACAAGGTATCAAAATATAATTTAATATTTTAATTTTGTCAGTGCTTTAGCTTAACTAAAGAAAAAGTATCTCTTCTACTCACAAAATATGACAGTGCTAACCGCTAGCTTTAAATGTAAAGCGAAATATCAAGCAATGTTTCACAATGGACTTATAACAGCAAGGTTGTAAATACCTCTTTTAATACCATTAACCGAGGGTGAGATATTCAACGCCTATGGTAAATATCTCCTATTCTGAGTTTTCCACAGGAAAACGAGGCATAAAATGCAGAAACGTTTAACACACCCAATTCTGCATGTTATTTGCCTTTTTTTTCCTGGGCCTTTTCTCCCAAATAGATTTAATAATTTTTGACTTGCCATAATTTATCAGGGGAAAACTTTGAGGCTGATATAGGTATTACACACCTCGTACTTCTGATCCATGTGCAAACATGTAATTCACAGGGAATGAAACTCACCCCTTAACCCTTAATGAGTACCATAGTGTCCTTACACTGTCAAGGTTAGATGTGATCTGGATAGTATCACATAGAGATATTTAATTTGTATTAGAACATTGGAACGTTGGCAGCTCCATTGAAAACAATGGAGTGCTGCGGGCTTTTACTGGCCGGTAAAAGCCCGCAGCGCCAACATTACAATGTTCGCTTTGTTCACAGCAACAGCTGTGAACGAAGCCTTACGGAGCCCGAGGGGATTTTAATCCCCTTGGGCTCCGTGAGGAATTTGTTATATTTAATAGAACATTCTGCCCTGAGTGGCAGAATGTTCTAATAGCCTTAGAACTCGCCGTAGCGGGCTCTACTGGCTATTAAAGGCCCTCTCCCTTGTTAAAGGCCCTCGCCTTCGGCTCAGGGCCTTTAACGCGGTAGCGTATTTGTGTCTTATGTGGCATAGATTAACAAACAAAAAAACTAACAGTGTGTTTTACAGAGAGCAAAAAAAACAAGAGGTATACCATCCAATATCATATTAAAAGCAAACGCGATACATACAGCAGAAATACAAATATGGAACAAGAAAACCAGATGATAAGCAAAAATGAGGTGGTAATGGGAGAGGGCTATCCAGGAATGGTGAGGGCTTAAAGGTTTGAGGATGAAGGGATATGACTCTCCCCAGTATCTGTTAGAGGTTTCTTCAATTTATATGTGAACAGTGGGAAAGAGGGAACACTGTGAGAAACCAAAGGGAGTGAGCATTTCAGTTTTTAGACGCACTGCTAGAAAAAGCTTTTTTCATGGTGGGTCATTGTTTGATTCTCCTGAAGTTGAGGTGAAGGGCTGCTTGTCCTGTCAACTATATTGCTTCAATTAAAAGATTCTGTTTGCGGGCTGAATATGAAGGGAGTTCTGAGAGCAAATCATTTTACCTTATACACATTTTTTTATTTTACCCCTCCAGGATACAGACACCAGAATAGAAGATGTGATCAAACTTCTCATTTCCATCAATAAGAGGGACCAGCAAAGTGTGATTTTAAAAGAACAAGACTAAATTCATGGAAACCCATGAACAGTGTGTAGCCATATTTGATTCTAGCTATGACCAGTGATTGAACCAAGTATTTTAAGATGGATCTGAGGCATTTCGCCTGGTGTTTCTTAGAGTTCATAGATGACAGGATGTACATTTAGCAGCAGCTCGTCAAGGATATGTCTAGAGTATAGAATGTTTGCTTGAGGCTTAGCTGTGGAGAAAACTTTGGTTGTAGTACCTAGTGCCCCTAACCTTTCAAGCCATACAGGTAATAATCTACTATTAAGTTTAGAGGAAAGGGTGAGGAGTTCTTTTTTCTGTTCATTAAAGTTCAGTTTCACATATAACATCCACTTTATAAGCCAAGCCAGTTTAGTATAGTGGCTTTTCATCCCATTCTTCATGGATGGTTTGTAGATCCTATCCAGTAGGAGACAAGCTTGTTATGCTAACCCTGGATTTTTAAATTTGGTGTTGGAGTGCAGTGATTTCTGTTTTTATCTTCTGGTTCTCATTTTGGAGTCAAGGGTTCTTATGTCGATTATTTGTGGAAACACTGATGTGTTGGAATTTAAACTAGTTGAGATCCTCTAGAGCAAAAAAAAATCACCAGTTTCATGGATCAAAACCACAAGTTCCTTGTTTGGGGTTAAAAGAAAAATAATGTTTAGGGAGGTGATCATTCCACCACGGAAAATTACGTCATTGTTTAATACTGAGCAGAGCACATATTTTACCACCCAAACCTGTACCAATAAGCTCTAGAGTCCTTGCTTTATTGCAAGTGAAACAGGAAAATGAGGTGAGTGCTGGACAAGATTATCGAGATTTACAATGATCTCTAGGGTGATGAATAACTTGGATTTGGGATTGCCACAATTCATGTTGAAATTACCCATGAAAATTGAATTTTCAACATTATCAGGCAGAAGGATGGGTACTCTGTAATTTGGTCAATAAATATTGAGTGGCGATTGGGTGGGTTATAGTTGGCATGTAGATAGACCGTTAGAGAAAGTGATGAAGCAAGCAAATCATTGATGCATTCAAAACTGGAAGAAAGTGCAGTTGAAGGATTTTTGAAATGATGATGATAACATCATCTGATTTCATTTGTCTTTCTTTGTGAGTGATGACATTCTTTGGTAAAAAGGGAAATCAAAAATGAACTGGGAGTATGAATTAAGCCAGGATTCCCTAATGAAGGATTTATTATTTTCATTCTACCTGAACCGCATTTTGGCATTATTGAACCATAATGCTCACTGACTGTTTTTTAACGGCTCAATATACAGACAAATAAGTTATACACATACATGCTAATAGCTTACTTGTTATAATTATTTAAATTTTAATTAAAGTTCAACAAATTTTGAATAACTCTTTCGGATGCACGCGCCCTTACATATGTGAAGTTTATGAGCAAAAACAAACTATTTCACATTTCAAAAGATCATTTTTAGCAGTTGAGTTTTGAGCTCTATTCTTACATAAGTTAATTCCACCCAGAGTTACCAACTTGGGTGGAATACTGCCACTCATAATGAAGACCTTAATGACGGTCGTTGATTTACTAACAAATGTCCAATAGGATTCAAGGATACAAAGGGTGAAGACAGGAATGATCGGAGGATTATTGAAATGACAAGACAAAGGGCCTGATTTAGATTTCGACAGACAAGTTACTCCATCACAACAGAGCCGGATACCCCATCCGCCGAAATATAAATCCTGTTATATCCTATGGGATTTATGTTTCGGTGGATAGACTATCTGTCAGCATTGTGACAGAGTAACCCATCCTTCGAAATTTAAATCAGGCCCTTAATGTTTTTGTTGGTTGTGCTGCCACACTTCACTTGTATTGTTCGGAAAAAGTTAAAACATTGTGTAGAGCTATAAGTTATATTTTAGTCACTGTAATCTGTATTTATAGTAACATTATTGTTCATTAGCATTTTAGTTTTTTAATAAGAAAAAAAGAAATATTTTTTACCTAATGTTTTATGCAGTGCTTGCTTGAGAAGGTTTTGCAGCCCTGTACTGTAATTACCAAAGCCTTGCTGTTGGCCTTATAAGGATTGAAGGTTGCGATGCCCTCCACTGAGATAAAAACAGAACCCTGCACTTTACACATAAATCCCTGCAGAATGTGCACTACTGGAACATACATAGCCATTAATATATGCTAATAATTTGTGCTTGTTGAGTCCGGTGCTGAGCACCGGCACTTGTTTTTGAGGGCCGGGGCTTATTCTTCTTCCTCAAGCATTTGCTGTGAGCAAAAGACACGTTTGGAAAAGATGGATGAAGGGAAAAACGAAAAAGCGTCACAAAGGGAGAAAGCAGAAAGCTGCAAGAGTGAGCTGAAGGGGCGAGGAGTGGCTTTATATGGATTGAAAAGGCCTTGATGGTTTCAGGATTACGCCGCCTCAGTATTCCGTGTTCACACATTTAATTGCAGCAGTTGCGTGTTTAGGAGGGGGGCTTTGAGCACCAGCACCTTTTTATTTACAAATTAAGCACTGGCTAATACCTACGTTAATATACACCCTCATAAGGTGCATTCAGTACGATGAATACAACATTTGTTTGATGCTGAAATTATGTGATCATTGTGTCAGAAGTCTGAATGCAGCATGATCAATTCGGTCACCCATGCTTTTGAGGTAGGTAAATTGAATCCCATTAAATTGCGTAGTAGTAAGATCTGCTATGTCCAGTGCTTAGAAGCAGCAGAAGTGCATTAAATAAAATATCACAGCAGCAAACATTTTCTTGACCAGATGTCAGAATGCAACATTTATTTTGTTGTGTTTACATTTAAATAGCGTTGCTGGTTTAGGAAGGCATCACAACACTATCAAACAAAACAAACATAAGAAAGACTTCTTTTCTAATTTCAAAGTACATTTTATTTACATTTTCTCGAGATGACAAAATCCTTGGAGGATAGTATCTGCCACTTTACTCCAGGTTAATTAAACAATGTTGCTGGCAAATCTTACATGAACCTCCTGCTGTCTTTTGTTTAGTAATGTTAATGGGAGATCATCAACTTTCACACCTAAATACAGACAACTATGGCACATTGCTTTTCTGAATGCAGGGGTAACAATTAGGAAGAGAGTGGGGCATTAGCAGTTGAAAAAGTAAATGCTGCAAAGCGAACAGCGCGCCTGTAACTGGAAACGACCTTTTTATGAATGGAGGAGCAGGACGAGTTTTCGTGAGCAATCAGGCCTGCAGCCCCAGCCCCACCAGCCCGGCCCTATCCAGCTGACGGGGAGGGCTAGGGCCCTTTTAGCCCAGCGGGTGTTGCTCGCCTGATTGTATACATATTTGTTTTACAGCTGAACTATTAACATGTGGTAATGTGATCCAGGCCTGACAGAAGCTTTATTGGAGCCTGTGTCACTAATGCTAGGCCGGTCCTCTCACTGCTGCATAAGCATCCTGTTCAAAAGAAAAACCATGAACCTGGGGCAAATTGCGAGGCAGTCTTCAGTATATGGAGCCACATGGCAGTGTTTGATGTTACCTGCATTTTCATGAATATATCGGAGAAGCAACCAAGGCAGGCTTTTATGATATATAAACACATTTAGCAGTGGACAGTGCGAGGCCCTGACAAGAGTGGGCTGGGGGAAAACAGCCCAGACTGCTCCTTTTTTAGGGTAGGACGCACAAGCGCTCTAGCCTGTTGTAATCTCTCTGTGAGCTTATAACCACACCCATGTGATGCCCGTCACTTTCATTGGTTTGTGGGCTTGCCTTTGAAAACTGGCTTGATTTCATTTGTGAAAGGTATTCATACGTCATGCCTTTTCCTGTGTTAAGCCCTCCTCGAGCGCACTGGCCAATTGCTGAAAACGTACGAGGCTCCTTGTTTTCAGCATGGTTTCTGGACTACTTTTACGCTCGTTAAAAAAAAAAAGTTAATTTCTCCCATGGTCGTCCACACCCCTGCCTGCCCTCCCCTTGAGATTTGCAGCAGCCGCTGCTGCACATATGCATTGCCACGCGTCCTCTAGTTTACAGTGCTAATAGCCCTAACTCGAAGCAAACGCGACACCCATTGCTTTGCAAATGCTTGTTTTTCATTGTGACTGCTCTGTTGTACTCACAACCATATTAGATACAATTTCACAGGACACATGTGCTTTTCTGCACTCAAATTTGTGAGTCTTTATACACATTTTATTTATTTCACACTTCTTTAACTGTACATACAAATGAACACACTGATACAAATGTCAAACATACTTTGGGTACTCTGAATACATGCATGTGCCTGTGCGCAGACACACACGTGTGTGCCTTCAGACTAACCCCATTTCTAATGCCTGTCAATCTTGGTAATTCATGGATATACCTGCAGAGCTATTAAGTCACAGGAGAGGTGAAGGAGGAATCCATGGAGGTTCTGCCATGAACCTCACCATTTCTTTCGAATGGAAAGCCAGAAACCCAAAGGAATCAGAGTTAAGAAGGAAAGCCACCCATTAGTATATGCAATATGCAGATGAGCTTGGCGTTTTAACAAGACCTTTCCGGAAGTGGTCAGGCCATTAAAGTGTAACGTGTAAACGTTTATAATAGAGAAATTATTTGCTTTTTTAATTCGAGCCAAAATACAATTCTTCAGAAAAGGACCTGTAATGGGCTCGTTGGAAACACGTGGATCATTGAACCTGTATTTATAGCTATCTGGGCGCTTGGCTCAGTGACATTGGTTTCCCTGCTCCACCTTGTGGGAATTAAGAAGAAATGCACTTGTTTATATCTTGATTTTTGCTGATTAAATGACCTAATAAGTACTGGCCCCACCTTAGAAGTTGTAATAAGAGCTGAGTTGATACCCACTGTGGCCTATGCACATCTTGTCTTTATGGAGAGGTTGGGACATCTTTATATCTGAGGCACTATAAGTAAGAAGATTGTCTGGGCAGTGAACGAACAGCCAAAGTCATTGAGGCTAAAGTGTGTTTAGCCAGGCAAAGACTGGAGGTTATGACAGAGCGCCCCCCCCCCCAATTGAGGGGGCACGGCGCTTAGGACCCGGGGGCGCCGTGGCCCAGGCTGCGATCGCTGCTCCTACGTTGGCTGGCCTGGCGCTGCTGCCCTTTTACAAGGTGAGATGTTGGAGGAGCAAGAATTGGGGGCGTCACTTCCGGTTGCCGCCTGCACTGCCGTATCTGTTGGGGGTTATTTAAGTGCCGCCCAGATCAGGCCTCAGCCTTTTCGAGGATGCGAAGTGGGCGGCACGGACCGATGACCAGCATTACCCACCCTCCCATCCCTTACACATGAGATTGAGGATCATGTTTGTGTTGGAATACTAGGTTGTGAGATTAGATAATAAATTCTCCCTAAGCAACAGAGGGGTACCCAAGGCAGGGTACCCAGGATAACACCAAAGGTAGGATCCTGCAGTCCTGAATCAACTGGCGGATGTTCACACCAGCTTGGAGGTTAGGGTGCTCAGATTGCTGGGGTGGGCACTGGGCTTCCGCACCTGGCCACACCGTTGCACCCCCACGGCAGCTTGGTGTTGGGGGGGTGGCACCCGGAGCACAAGGACAAGGGACAGTGAGGTGTTGGAAACTCCCCCCCCCCCCCACAAGGATACATGTGAAGTAAGGTTCACTTGTGTGGTCCAACGGTGTTCGGGACACGGGAGGATCCTCGGATGTGTCATTATCTTGATTATGAGATTTATGAAATGATTTATGAGATTTATGAAATTATTGATTTATACTTACATGATATGTTTCTTATGATTATGAGTTTAATTAATTGGAAATTATAAATAATAATTCTTCCAATACTAAAGACACTCAGACTCTGTGGGTTTGCTTTTGGCTGGTGTTGGAGCGGTGGCCTAATGGAGGCATCCGGGTTCTAAAGTACGGTACAAAAGACTGTTCATGCAATAGTACTATTTAGAGCTATTGATATTTTGTAGGAATGTTCATTCTGGCCCTCAGGCTCTTCCTTACTGCATTTTAGGCACCTCTGTCCTCCAAGTGATTGAAAGTATTGTTGAAAGCACATAGAGTTAAAAAAGAAATTAGAGTATGTTTTACATTTTTATTTGGACTCACCTAAACAAGATTATCTTGATTATCTGTATCCAGCAGTATCCAAAAGGGCTTGACACAAAGTAATCAGGTTATGCTTTTTACTAACTCCCTTTGAGAATGTAGACTTATGTAGTCTTCATTTGGGAACAAAACTGGGCCTGTGTGCAGCGCCCATATAGAATTAAGCTCATTCAACATGTGTTATGTTCTCAATTAGGCTGCACGCAGAAGTACTGGTTATGCTCTATTATGTAGCATTTGGTATTAAAACTTGAAGTAATGACAATTTCACTTGTATAATACTGTACAAATTATGGATATCAGGTTCAATCAACTGAGTAGACTGCTGTAACTATTATATTTGTTTTATTGTAAATGTTTTTTTTATGTAATATTTTGATGATGATTTTCTTGAACGAGTCAATAAGTTGGTGGACTATTGAAGATATCTCCCAGCATTTGCAAAGCTCAGGGCAGGACTGCGTAGAATTCCAAGGCTACAGAGTTCAACTTTAGCTTCCCAAATTGCAAGTCTCTTGGCGCCTTAAGAGGTCTTGGCCTGGCGAGGTATTTTGGTTTGTATTTTGTACAAAGTGGCGAAAGATGAAAAGTGCCCATACAGGATATGGCATCTTCTGACTCAACCACAAAAAGATAGACAGTTATTATGCTTATTTTACTGCAGTGGCATTTAAAGTGTACACACATGAGCTACAGAATTCCACTTTTGTGTCATTGCATCCACCACCAGTTTACTATACAGGCGCATAAAGAACATACATGAGGTATATTATAATCACTTTGGTTACAGGACTTGACGTCAGACATGCTTGTTTTAGTGTACACGCCTTAGATTGATAGAAGACGGATATACTGTACTCATAACAGTGTAACTGTGTTCTTTATCCAGACTCTGTATAATAATACCGTGCACATACTTGTGTTACCTTTACAAACATGAGTTACAGTATAAACCTCGAGTAACTGTAGCCACAGTCAGGTTACTGTGCACGTGACATGTTTATGTATTTATTGGAGGTTTGTTAAGTGCTACATACTTCATGTAGGATGCTTCAGGGGGTACAATCTGGAGGTATAGTCAGAGCTACTGGTATTATGCAATTCTGTGTTGAGAGTCTTTTTCCAGTTAACACAAATTGCTACGTAGTTCATTAGCTTCTGCAGAATTCGATTTCAACAAAGAAATTGTTTCTCATTCAACTGGATCAAACGTTACTAAATAAAGTGCCACGCATGGGGCAGGGGAGTGTCAGGCTCCGTACAAAAGTTACCCAGTCACCTTTCAGAGATGAAGTCTTTACCCAGGTAGAGCGAATGCATGTTATATTGACAACATTACAAAACAATAATGCTTGAGAATGTGCTGCATTACATTGCATATTTTTCCTATTCGCGGAACATAATTGAGTCAATCTTGATGCATAAGTGTGGTAAGTAAGTCTTGGATAAACTATGCTGCTTGTTCCAAACGCCGGGGCAATAAATCCAATGAAGCAGGCGTTTGAAGTAAAAGAAATCCGCTTCAATGATTTCAGGTACAAAGAGCTCGCAAGCCGTGCCACAGTAGTCTTCAGAGGAAAGCATAAACTGCCATAACTGAAGACACGACAGCAGACCGTACACAAAGAATGTATTTCAAGAGATAACAACACACAAGCCACATTTCAAATAACAATAAAAACCGACTACATAAAATGCACACTAAACACACACGAGCTCGAGAACTCTCGTGCCATGTGAGCACAAGAGCGCTTTAGTAAAACAATTCAAATTACGCAACCTACAACAATCCGTTGTTACATAATTCCATTGGCCCTGACTAAGGTAAATCACGTGATACAGTAACTATTCTTGCACTACTTTATGCAAAACTGAGTTCTCTCAATGTACATGTTTGCTTTGTAGCACAAAAAAGCAGTAAGGAATAAACACCTTTATTACTGAATCCACAACTAAACCATTTTAAACCCATTCGAGTAAATTCACACAAATTTTGCTAAGCATAATAGAAACAGGAGTGCTGGTAAAACACATCTGTTGCCGACAGTTACTTGTACTGTGTAACATGTGAAT
Organism: Pleurodeles waltl; assembly: GCF_031143425.1. Classification (NCBI taxonomy): domain Eukaryota; kingdom Metazoa; phylum Chordata; class Amphibia; order Caudata; family Salamandridae; genus Pleurodeles; species Pleurodeles waltl. The sequence goes on from NC_090446.1 coordinate 214,568,284, forward strand.
GACGAGTGCCATCAGCCATTTGAGTTGGGCACTCGTGCATTATTGCTGTGGCTGCCCCTTGGTGAGGACCACTGGAATTATGCTGCACGGGAAGGCCAAATTATGTGCCAGGGTAGACTACATTATGTGGCAAGAAAAAGGCAAATTAAGCTATGACATAACGGAGTACATTTTGTCATAGCATTATGTCATTATTTTGTCATTTGTGCATGTTACCACTGTCTGCAGGAAGGTTTCACTCCATTGGTATACATTTAATGCCCATACACAGCAATAAGCAACAGATAGGTGATCAGTCAACCTTTCTCATGGACCCTCCGCTGCATTGCATCTTGTGTTGTTGCATTTAATATAACTTTTGATCCGTTTGACCGAAACACACATTTTTTGTTTTGTTAAAATCTGTAGGTTATGCCACAGATGATTGAGAATGTGGCAGATGCAGGACTGCACAATTTTTCAGAAACTACTGCTACCACAACATAGCATAGTTATAATGGCCTGGCCCTTATTCTGCCCATAATTGGGGGTTCACTGGACAGATAAAAAGAATTAAAAAAACTATATAGAGTTTTAGAGAAGCAGCTGGCCACCTAAGTGACTCTATTTTAATGAAAATCTTTAATGTGATTATTCCTATTTTGCAAGCTGAAATTTTAGGATTACAAACACAAATTATATGTTTTTTAATTGCCATTCATGTTTTGCTTTGCTAATTTATTTCCTAAAGTAATTTATTAACCTCTTTGCAGCCAATGATGTAACGGTTTCATCCTTGGCTGCGGCACTGAGGTGCCAAGGACATAACTGTTACGTCCTTAGATTGGCTCCGCTTCCCCCATGAGCCTTGCCTCAGCACCCGCACTCCAGGGATGAAAGGGGAATCGCTTTCCCCTTCCACCCCAGCCCGCCCACCCCCCCATGGCGTCTGATGACATCAGCACACGATCGCTCGCTGACCTCATCAGAGGCCTGCCCCTCTGCCCTGGAAGCTCAGCTTCCAGTGCCGATCGGAGGAGAAATGCTTTTGCATTTCTCCTCCGATCACGTGGAGGGGCCGAGAAAGGTATCAAAGGAAAGGAAAGGATTTTCCTTTCCTTTGATGTCTTTCTCAGCATTTCTGCTGCCCAATCGCGATGCAGTCGGGCAGCAGAAATGCCCATTGGATACCAGGGAGTTTTTTTTATTTCTATGCATAAGGGGAGCAGCCCCTTGGGCAAGGGCTGCTCCCCAGGGGGGTAAATTATTTTTAGGTCATTTTTGCCCCTACTGGGGGCAGTTTGACCTATTATAATTAGGCTGATCTGCCCCCAGCGAGGACAGAAACCGCTAGACACCAGGAATAATTTTTGTTAAATGTTTTTTTATTTTTTTAAATGTAGGAGCGACCCCTTAGCCAAGAGTCAATCCCCAGGGGACAAAATTACTCTTAGGCCATTTCTGCCACCCTTGGGCAAGGGCCGCTCCCCAGGGGCCAAAATATTTTTAGGCCTTTTCTGCCCCGGCCTATTTTTATTAGGCCAATCTGCCTCCAAGGGGGGGCAGAAACCACTAGACACAAGGGATTTTTTTTTAATATTATTAAATAGGAGAGCCGCTCCTTGGGCAAGGGCCGCTTCCTGGGGGAAAAATATATTTATAGGCCTTTTCTGACCCCTTGGGGCAGATCAGCCTCTTATAATTAGGCCCATCTGCCCCCAGACGGGCAGAAACTCCTAGACACCAGGGATATATATTTTTTTTGTTTACTTAATTTGTTTATATATGGGGAGCGATCCCTTAGGCAAGGATCACTGCACTGGGGGGCAAATTGTATTTAGGCCATTTCTGCGGCCTATTTCTATTAGGCAGGGGGCACAAACCACTTAGGCACCAGGGATTGGTGTGTGTTTTGTTTGGGTGGCAGCCCTTTAGCAAGGGTCACTCCCCAGGGGGGCACATTACTGTTGGCCATATCTGCCTCCCTTGGGGGCAGATCGGCCTTTTTTGGAAGGTCCATCTGCCCCCAAGGTGTGCAGAAAGCCCACCAGAGACTTGGAAAGATTTTATTTTTCAAAATAAGAGGGTGGGGGCATGGACATACCCCCACCCCAAATAAATGGGGCCAAAGTTGTTCTGCCCACAAGTGGACAAATGGGGCAATTACCCCTGATCTACACCCAAGGGGGCAGAAAGTCTACTAGATGCCAGGGAATTTTAAAAAAATGGAAACAGTGGGGTGGTGGCTACCAACCTGTATGGGCCTGTGTATGCCCCCACCCCAACTGAAGGGGGTAACAGTCTTTCAGCTCTCCCCCCATACACTAAAACATCTTATCCCATGGCAAGCAAGAGGACATTTGATTGTTTTGGGTTTTGGTTTTACATTTGGGCCATGAGAGCTTGGTTAATTCTCAAAATCGTCCCACTTGGAATGGTGAGGGTTGCATGTTTTGGACTTTGGGATGCTGCCATGTAGAAAAATTCACAAGACCTAGACACATCTGAAAACTAAATATCTGGGTGAGTCTAGGTTAGTGTGCTTTACATGCACCCCACACCATTTTCTTACCCACAATCCTTGCAAACCACCAACTTTGCTGGAAATCACACATTTTCCCACGTTTTTGTGATGGAACCTTCCCAAATCTGCAGGAATCCACAAAGTTCCTACCACCCAGCATTGTCTCATCTATGCTGATAAAAATTCTGCTGTCAGCCTATATGTTTTTTTTAGAACTTCCCTTTTGGACCCGATTTGGTTCCCCCTCAATTTTGACATGTTTTTGGCTCTTCCCTATCACAAGCACTTGGCCCACTTGTACAAGTGAGGTATCATTTTTACTGAGAGACTAGAGGGAGTGTTGAGTGGTAGGAAATTTGTCCCAGTGCAGTGATCCCACACAGAAATGTGGTAAAAATGTGATTTTTTAGCTAAATTTGAGGTTTGCTGAGGATTCTAGGTAAGAAAACATTGGGGGATCCACGCAAGTCACACCTCCCTGGACTCCCTCGGGTGTCAAGTTTTCAGAAATGTCTGGGTTTGGTAGTTTCCCTAGATGGCTGCTGAGATCGGGACCAAAAACGCAGGTGCGCCCCCGCAAAAACAGGTAGTTTTGTATTTGATAATTTTGATGTGTCCACATAGTGTTTTGGGGCATTTCCTTTCGCAGGCACTAGGCCTACCCACACAAGTGAGGTACCATTTTTATCGGGAGGCTTGGGGGAATGCTGGGTGGAAGGAAATTTGTGGCTCCTCTCAGATTCCAGAACTTTCTGTCACCAAAATGTGAGGAAAAAGTGTTTTGCTGGCCAAGTTTTGAGGTTTACAAAGGATTCTGGGTAACAGAATCTGGTGAGAGCCCCACAAGTCACCCCATATTGGATTCCCCTAGGTGTCTAGTTTTCAGAAATGCACAGGTTTGGTAGATTTCCTTAGGTGCCGGCTGAGCTAGAGGCCAAAATCTACAGCTATAGACTGCAAAAAACACGTCAGATTTCAGTGTACAAATGTGATGTGTTCATGTTGCGTTTCCTGTCACGAGCATTATGCCTACGCACGCAAGTGAGGTACTAGTTTTATCGGTAGACTTGGGGGAACACAGAATAGCAAAATAAGTGTTATTGCCCTTGTCTTTCTCTACATGTTTTCCTTCCAATTGTAAGGCAGTGTGTAAAAAAGACTTCTTTTTGAGAAATGTCCTGTAATTCACATGCTAGTATGGGCACCCAGGGATTCAAGGATGTGCAAATAACCACTGCTTCTCAACACCTTATCTTGTGCCTATTTTGGAAAAGCAAAGATTTTCTTGATACCTATTTTTCACTCTTTATACTTCAGCAAATTAATTGCTGTATATCCGGTATAGAATGAAAACCCATTGCAAGTTGCAGTTTATTTATGAACCTACAAGCCCTATATATCCCTGCAACCAGAATAGTCCGACAGATGTAACGGTATATTACTTTAAAAAATCTGACATCGCAGGAAAAAGTTACAGAGTAAAACATGGGGGAAAATTGCTGTTTTTTTCGCTTCAATTTCAATATTTTTTTTAGTCCAGCTGTTATTTTCTGTAGGAAAACCGTGTAGGATCTATACAAATTAAACCTTGCTGACTTCAGAATGTTGTCTACTTTTCAGAAATGTTTAGCTTTCTGGGATCCAGCATTGGTATCACACCCATTTCTGTCACTAACTGGAAGGAGGCTTAAAGAACAAAAAATAGTAAAAATGAGGTATGCCCCAGTAAAATGCCAAAATTGTGTTGAAAATGGGGTTTTCTGATTCAAGTCTGCCTGTTCCTGAAATCTGCGAAGATGGTGATTTTAGCACTGCAAACCCTTTATTGATGCCATTTGCAGGGAAAAAAACACAAATTGTCTTCTGCAGCCCTTTTTTCCCACTTTTTTTTTTTTTTTAACAAAATGTTTGCTGTATTTTGGCTAATGTCTTGGTCTCCTTCAGGGGAACCCACAAAGGCTGGGTACCTTTAGAATCCCTAGGATGTTGGGAAAAAAGGTTGCAAATTTGGCCTGGGTAGCTAATGAGTACAAAAAGTTATGAGGGTCTAAACGCAAACTGCCCGAAACAGCCAAAAAAAGGCTTGGCACCTGAGGGGGAAAAGGCCTGGCAGCGGAGGGGTTAAGCACAGATCCAGGAACCTCTTACGAAGTGCTGTACATTATCAACAATGGCGTAATAACAATTGGCATATACGCTGACTTTATACATTTTAATACAAATATTTTGCCTAGTGACCTTTGCCAATTAGAGGGAATCATGAGGAGCTCATTGTATGTTCCAAAAGAAATAGAAAGACACAGGGGCATATTTATACTCTGTTTGTGCCGCATGTGCGTCAAAAATGTTGATGCACATTCAGCGCAAACTTTGCACCATATTTATACTATGACGCCCGACCCCGCGAGTGTCAAAATTCCTCTGTGTGCGTCATTTTTTGGATGAGTGAAACTGCCTTGCGTTAATGACGTGCAAGGTAGGCGTTCCCGTCCAAAAAATGACTTTAAGGCCTGTGTATCTTATTTATTATCCTGCGTCATTTTGACGCACAGGAGGGGGCGGGCCTTAAAAAATTGCACCCAGCCTGCTGTGCGCTGTTTTTTAATGCCTGGGTGAGGGCAGGCGTTAAGGGACCTGTGGGCTCATGTCCATGGTCTCTGACCATGGAAGCAGTCCACATGTGCCCTTCCCTGCCCCCCGGGACACCCCCTGGAACCCCCACCCACCCCTGGAGGACACCCATCGATGGGGAGACACATCCCAGGTAAGTACAGGTAAGTTGAGGTAAGTATTTAAAAAAAAAAAAAAATTGTGGCATTGGGGGCCTAACTTGGGCCCCCCTACATGCCACTATGCCCAATGGTCATGCCCAGGGGACAGAAGTCCCCTGGGCATGGACATTGGGCAGGGGGGGCATGACTCCTGTGTTTGCTAAGACAGGAGTCATTTCCATGGGGGTTGTGAGTCAAAAAATGGCGCAAGTCCAGTTAGAGCCATGATTTTTTACTCTAACCTGACTTGCACCATTTTTTGACGCACAACCCCCATTTTCCCCACACCTGCGCTACCTGGTTAGAGTCATTTGTTTTTACTCTGACCAGCCCGCAGCGACGGCTAATGTCAATCCATAAATAAGGCACACGCCTGGTGCGTTGGAATGGCATTAGCTGGCGGTACATTTTTTTAAGCAAACCAGCGCCGGTATTTTTACACCATTAAAACTAGTCCTTCTCCAAATTTATGGGTTTAGCGCACCAGAGTCTGCCCTTCCTTCACTGTGTGAGCGCTGCATGCGTAACAAGAGAAAATGTGACCACATCACACCATCCCAGGCTCCAAGACTTAGCACAGAATGGTCCTTCCCTCCAAAAAACTATCTTACAATAAGCAGCTGCCCTGTGGTAACCAGAGTGCAGCGCACTCCCACATTTTGGCACAGCCACGCTTTGGCACTTCAGACTACTGCACATATAGTACATCGACCATCTCTTGTAACTCTGGTTTCTTTGCGATGCGTAGCACTCAGTTGGTCTTAGGGGTCTTATCTGAGCTTCATCATTACCACAGACAAATATATATAAAAAATATATCGATAATGGCGCGGCCCAACCTTGTTTAATGCAGCACTTGCTGCCACATTACTGCTTAGTAACGCTGCAATACCAAATGGTAGTCCTCATACTTAACAAAAGCTAAGTCGGCCTTGATGGAATTCAAGCCTTTCGACTGCACAGAAACATCGGCAGCAGGTGCATTAACACGCCTAACTACCCTACTAGTCATCAATTCTGTAAATAAAAGGTGGACATTGACATTTAAAATACAGTGAAAGGACAAGGCAACATGTCAAAATTAACCATCTAGACAAAATGTGGGTGCAAAGCAAGATAAATAAAAACAAATGGTGATGTTGACATTTTAGGCTGCAAAATCTGCAATTGAGTTGTGTTGAAAAAGGAAAAAAGCGACATGCACATCTAGTAAATGTGGTAGGGCACCACTCTACTGCTCAGATCAACTGCTGGGAGCTCCGAACAGGAAAAGGCTGTGTAATAACAGGGCTTTTGCAGAACCAGAATTTGATTTTCATTGTAAACATTTGTACAGAAATTAATGTTTCTGAACTAATGTTTCGCCTCAACAAATGTGTCCAGAAACAATTTACTCTCACTAATTGATTGTGCAGTGTAGCTCGGATGCACAAGCAGGCAATTATGGCTGCTTAATTGAAAATGCCCTCGTTCGAGCAGGTATTTGCTCAGCTTCGGGGCTCCCGCCTTGGTGGCTCCCAGCCCTGCCGCAAAGCGTTTTCTCTCCTAGGCAAAAACCTAATTTATGCTGCGGGATCTGCCGAGAATTTGAAGAGTGCGTGGAAAACCCAGATTCTTTCGGAGTCATTTAAATGAATTGGAGGATCGAGCCCTCAGTACATGAATAAGCCGTAAGGATAAGTAACATGCAAAAGAGAACACTACTTAAAAAGAAAATGGAGTACAAGGAAAATAATATATATAGCCTAAAGAGAGACTTTTTCTGTATTCAACGAGGAGATTAAAAAATGAAATCCACTTGCTTCGGTGATCTTCACTTTCCTTTATAAATGATTTAGATCTTGATGCCCATGACCCCACTTGACCCCCTTGTATGAGGAGCATAGCTTCAATTGGTGCAGCAGGTGTAGTGGTACTGGGGCCCAGAGGCCTACTGTACTTTGATTATTGATGTATTTTATCATTCAAACAGCACCCGGTGTGCCCATTCCCTTACTTACACTAGGACCAGTGATACAATGGCTACCACAGTGCCTTGTACAACATGTGGGGTGTGTGATGTGCTCCCACAAGCAACCTCTAAGTTTGTGTGGGCTCAAGCGCGTTCACCACCCGACAGACCTCAGAGAGGTGTCGGTGGAGGACAGGGACTAATAGGCATATTTGTTTGAGATTCCTGAAGGTAATGCGTAGAGTGCATGGTCAAAAGTTTGTCGGCAGAGGTGTATTGTTGAAATTAGACATAAAAGTAGAAGAGAATTGTCCAGGACTAACAAGGGGTAAAAAAGCACTACATAAACTAATGTATGCATCTGTCAGACACACGTGGAGGGCCACTGGAATTAGGAGATTTTGCAACAGGTGCGTTTCTGCATAATTATGGATTTTCCACATTTGCCACTCAATTCATCATCTGTTGAAAAATCTGCAGATTTGAGCAAAAACATTTGGTAGCTTAAATGCACCAAGTGATACTAAAAGCTCAACAAGGCATGTTGCTGCGCAGGGGAAGGCCATTTGCAAAGGTTTACGGTCAACTTCCTGTTGGTTATTGCTGAATTTGGGTGTTTTTACTGAAACTAGTGAGGTTAAAACCTTTCCCAGACAGTGTGAACATGTGTAAACATTCTCAAAATAATCAATTAATACTATCATAAAATATGTTGCATAATTATCCATTTCTTGCTGCATAATTTCGTCAACCCTTCTGCATCATTTGATCCTCCTCGCCACATAATTCCAGAGCCCCTGTAAATATAGTACATACAGTAGAGTAGCAGTATTGCTGGAGAGAGTTTAGGGTTTGCTTGTCAAAAGTAGGCAATGACTGGGCAAAGGGCATCTACCTGGGGATCCTTATCTGCTGTCAGCTTACATGGTGCTCTGATTCGGACCAATACGTTCCGCTGAAGTCCAGGATGGACATCATCTTCCTTAAATAACCCATGCATTTGCATACCCGAAGAAAGGGCATTGAATAATAGATCAAAATCATCTATTCCTTTCCAAGTACAAAAACACCACCCACTGCCTTAGGATAATTAGTAAAATGTATTTATCACTAAAATTACGGTTAATGCAGACAGTCGTCTGGATGAAGACAAGAAGAATCAAAAAATGCTATTAGGATTGCTAGGAAACTTCAGTGAAGAGGTATTGCAAGGCAATTGATCCTATTGGCAGACCGCTGATGGAAAACATTGCATCATTTCTAAAAGAAAATCCTATTGGCCACTGTAGAATCTGGCCTAAAATGACCATGCTTTCTGCCACATAGAAATGTGCTGCCAGAATACTTTTTGTTGAGTGTGTGTAAAACTGTTACATAAAGAAAATTGAACAACTAATCCAGGTGGCAACAAATTCCTGCAAACATATTTATAGGTTTCTTCTAGATAGCTCATGCCCATAGCTTACAGCCCACCCATAGCTTATCCATTTGTTAGCTTCAGCGTTTGTCTCATTTCCTTCGTCCCCATTTGTCACAACAAGCAGCATCATGTCCTCTTCTTGTGTTTGGCCCTCCACTGGAGCATGGACCAAGTACATGTGGCTAACCACTGCTCCCGTTTTGGCGTTACTTTTTCTTTGTGTTCAAGCAGGGCATATGAGTGCTTGTGTTTTCAGTACATCTCCCATATCCCTGTCTATGTAGATTCTATTCCCTCACTCCCACCCCCTTCCATGGTGCTTCTTTTCCTTCCCTCTACCTACTTGCCACTGCACTCAGTTCTATGGAATTGTACTCTACACCATTGCACTCTACTCTGCACCACTCTATTGTATGTACTGCACCCTCCTCTACTCCACTGCTTTACTCTATGTCACCACACTGTACACCACTCTGCTCTTCTCTACACTGCTCTACTGTACCCCACTGCACTCTATGCCCCTGTAGTCTACGTTCCCTACTCTACACCACTCTTCATCACTGCATTCTACAACATACTACACTGCACCACTCTACTGTAGACTACTACGCTCTACTCTGCACCACTCCACACCACTGCCCTTTATGCAACTGCAATTGATCTCACTGCCCTCTACAATACTCTACTCTGCACCACAGTACTCACTACCACTACACTATGGTGGTCATTCTGACCTCGGCGGTAAAAGGCGCCTACTGCCGGTCAGAAATCCTCCATAATCCCGCCGCGGTCGCGGAAACCCGCCACGGTCATTCTGACCCGCAGAAGGCAAACCTCTGAAAATCCGACAGCCACAACAGACCGCCAGACCAGCGGTCGGCGGAAAAGTGGAGGTGACAAAACCTCCACCGTCACGCCAACAGAAATACGCCCATGCCATTACGACCCACGAATCCACGCGGCGGTCTTTCAAACGCGGTATTCCATTGGCGGGACACACCGCCGCGGTCAGAATACACACAAACGAACAAAACTCAGCCACATTGGCCGATTTGAATACCACACACCTGATACACATACACACACCACTCCCACACACACAATACAATATAAAACACACACCCACTTCACCCACAAACCCCTACGACCAAAAATTCTGAAATAAGGCCAGAGCGAGACACCACCATCCACAAACTAGCAGCCACAGCCACTCAACACCATCACCCACACACTATCCACACACAAAACAACACACACCACCACACTCAACACACTTAACTACACATACTCCTCCCCACACATCATACACACCACCCCATGGCACCCCAAAGACACCCCCGCTTCTCAGACGAAGAACTCAGGGTCATGGTGGAGGAAATCGTTCGGGTAGAGCCCCAGCTGTTCGGCACACAGGTCCAATACACCAGCATTGCCCGGAGGACGGAGCTATGGCAGAGGATTGTCGACAGGGTCAACGCTGTGGGACAGCACCCCAGAAATCGGGAAGACATCAGGAAGCGATGGAACGACCTACGGGGGAAGGTGCGTTCCATGGTATCCAGGCACAACATCGCCGTGCAGAAGACTGGCGGAGGACCCCCACCTCAACCCCCACAATTTACAACATGGGAGGAGGAAGTCTTGAACATCCTGCATCCTGACGGCCTCGCAGGAGTCGGCGGAGGAATGGATACTGGTAAGTTGAAGCTTCACTACTGCTTCCCCCCCACCTGCATGCCAAATCATACCCCAACCCTCACCCCCATCCTCGAACCCCACCCTCACCCCCACCCCCATCCTCACCCCCACCCTCACCCCCACCACCATCCTCACCCCCACCACCATCCTCACCCCCACCCCCAGCACACCTATTCCCTGCCAATGTCTCACCATCACAACCCACACATCCAAAAACCTAGGCCTGCATGCGTCCACTAAGCATGGACACCCATCACCAAAGCATGCCCAATGCATATACACATCCCCCCCACAAGCCACCCTCACCAAAGCCCCCACACACGAATGCCAGCACTTGGGGACACGGGAACCCACAGATACACCCATATGCCACACATTGAAACTATAACCATACCTCTATACCCCTGCAGGACCCGACCGTCAACACACCGCCGCGGAGGGCCCAGAATTCTCCACACCCCCCACCCAAGAGGCCGTCAGCGATGACAGCAGCTCTGTCGACCTGGACACCGATGACCAGCCCGGACCATCGGGGACCTCTGGACAGTCGGTTCCCCTCACACAGGCCCAGGCCACTACAGACCCAAACCCCTCTGGGAACACCAGCACAGCTCCCACCCAGCGGGCCCATGCCTCTGTCTCCAGGGCGCGTCAATCTGCGGTGTGTCTACCACTACAGGGCACCCAGGATAACCCACCACCCCAACAACAACAGGGACCTGGGGGCAGTGGTAGTGGGCACACCGGCCAGGGGGCAGAGGCCCAGGGAAACAGGGCAACTCGGAGGGCAGCTGTGCGACAGGGGGGGGGACGGGCCCAGGGAACCCACTCTCCACGAGGCCCTCACCACCATCATGGGAGCATACAACCGCTCCCAGGAGACGATGGCGACGGTACTGGCCCGGTTCCAGGAGATCCAGGTACTGCAGGAGGAACACTATCGGGGGTACAGGGAGGACATCAGAGCCCTCACCTCCACCCTGGTTACCATGGTAGGGCTGCTACAGGACCTCATCAACACCAGGACGGACACTCAACAACACCCAAGGGCCCCTGCCACTAGCCTGGACCAAGAACAGCCAACCACCTCCGCCGGCGCTAGTGGACAGGAGGCCCCCGCACAGCAGCAGCCCACCAGACCCCCACCTCCTGCAGGAGAAGAACCACCCCGCAAGAGGGCCCTGAGATCTCGCAAGAAGACAGAGTAGGATGTCAAGACCCCCGCCAGCAAAGGATACCACCTGATGTCATCCCACTGTCCCACATTGTCACCCTGTCCATCCTTGAACTGCCCATGCTCCATCTCTCCACAGGCCTCTGGACAATGCACCTGTGTGACTGTTACTCTGGACTCTGCCATGGACATTCCTTCACCATAGCCCCCACCCACTTGAAACCACCCATCCCATTTTGAGCACTTAAATAAACACCTATTTTGCACAAAACTATCTGGAGTCTGGCTGTGATTTCAAAATATTGTAATTGACATGACAGTGCAAATATGTCCTTGTACATAGTGAAGTCAACAAACAGCTGCCACAAAGCTGTAGTCCATGGGGAAATGAAGCACAGGACTCGTAGTGGGGACCCCAGATCTGAAATAGGGAGGGAAAAGCCACAACTCAGTCATCATACACTGGGGCAAATAGACAGGCAGCAGAGATGCAGGAGAGTAGTTCACATCTACTAAATTATCTTTGAATTGTTACCTGTGTCCTATTGGAAGTACTGTTCAATGATTCTGTCCCTGTTGTCTGTTTCAGCCCCGTCGTCTTCCTCCTCGTCACTCTCCTCAGGTTCCACCGCTGCCACAACACCACCGTCTCGACCATCCTCCTGCAGGAAAGGCACCTGGCGGCGCAAAGCCAGGTTGTGAAGCATGCAGCAGGCCACGATGATGTGACACACCTTCTTAGGTGAGTACATTAGGGATCCATCTGTCATATGCAGGCACCGAAACCTGGCCTTTAGGAGGCCAAAGGTGCGTTCGATCACCCTCCTAGTACGCCCATGGGCCTCATTGTACCGTTCCTCTGCCCTGGTCCGGGGATTCCTTACTGGGGTCAGTAGCCACGACAGGTTGGGGTACCCAGAGTCCCCCAATAGCCATACACGGTGTCTCTCTAGCTGTTCCATCACGTAAGGGATGCTGCTATTCCTCAGGATGTAGGCGTCATGCACTGACCCTGGGAATTTGGCATTTACATGCGAGATGTACTGGTCAGCCAAACACACCACCTGGATGTTCATTGAATGGTAACTTTTTCTGTTCCTGTACACCTGCTCCCTGTCTCTTGGGGGAACCAAAGCCACATGGGTCCCATCAATGGCACCAATGACGTTGGGAATATGTCCAAGGGTGTAGAAATCACCCTTCACTGCAGCCAATTCGCCCACCTCAGGGAAAATGATGTAGCTCCTCACGTATTTCATCAGGGCAGACAACACTCTGGATAACACCTTCGAAAACATGGGCTGAGACATCCCAGAAGCAATTCCCACTGTTGTCTGAAATGACCCACTTGCCAAGAAATGGAGTACTGACAGGACCTGCACCAGAGGGGGAATCCCTGTGGGTTGGCGGATGGGGGACATCAGGTCGGGCTCCAGCTGGGCACACAGTTCATGTATAGTGGCACGGTTAAGACGGTAGGTCAGGATAATGTGGCGTTCTTCCATTGTCGACAGGTCCACCAGCGGTCGGTACACGGGAGGATTCATCCGTCTCCTCGCCAAACCCAGCGGACGGTGCCTAGGAAGGACAACATGGAGCACACAGTCAAGCAACCCACAGGTACGTACTCACAGCTAGCACAGTAAACGATTCTCTATGCAGTGAATGGCGTGTCTGAGTGGCTATGCAAGGCCTAGGCCTGTGTGACGCAGTTGAAATTGAGCCATGTGGACCCTCGAAATGGCGGCTGCCTGACCTGTGAAGTGTGACAATGGGATGTGAGGTCAATGCGCTGGCGTGGCACACCGCGGCGGGCGGCGGGCGAAGACCGCGGCGCGAAGCCGCATTGGTTAACATTGAAGCCTATGGGTTTCAGGAGCCAATGGCGAAGGGTGCCGGCGGTGGCGGTACGCACCGCCGCGGTACGCACCGCCGCGGACGTGACCGCCATTTTCTATCTACTTATCCACTTGCGACTTGAACTTTCACAGGAGAGGACCTATACTGCAAGTGTTGCTGTGACCTCGGTCTGGAAGGGACAATGGCTGCTGCGCCTGGGGAAAGGGCCCCTGCCTTCACTGGAGAGGAGTTGGAGAAACTTGTGGATGGGGTCCTCCCCCAGTATGCGCTACTCTACGGTCCTCCAGACCAACAAGTGAGTTTAATTCAATCTGGATTTGGGGCCACTGGCTGGCTTGGGGGCCTGGCGGGGGGCCTGGCGGGGATGGGGGGGCATGTTGGGGCTGGCGGGATGCCTGGTGGGGATGGGGGGGCATGTTGGGCCTGGTGGGGGGCATGGCGGGGGGCCTGGCGGGGATGGGGGGCGTTGGGCCTGGCTTGGGGGCCTGGCGGGGGGCCTGGCGGGGATGGGGGGGCATGTTGGGGCTGGCGGGGGGCCTGGCGGGGATGGGGGGGCATGTTGGGGCTGGCGGGGGGCCTGGCGGGGATGGGGGGGCATGTTGGGGCTGGCGCGGGGCCTGGCGGGGATGGGGGGGCATGTTGGGGCTGGAGGGGGGCCTGGCGGGGATGGGGGGGCATGTTGGGGCTGGCGGGGGGCATGGCGGGGATGGGGGGGCATGTTGGGCCTGGTGGGGGGCATGGCGGGGGGCCTGGCGGGGATGGGGGGCGTTGGGCCTGGCTTGGGGGCCTGGCGGGGGGCCTGGCGGGGATGGGGGGGCATGTTGGGGCTGGCGGGGGGCATGGCGGGGATGGGGGGGCATGTTGGGGCTGGCGGGGGGCCTGGCGGGGATGGGGGGGCATGTTGGGCCTGGTGGGGGGCATGGCGGGGGGCCTGGCGGGGATGGGGGGCGTTGGGCCTGGCTTGGGGGCCTGGCGGGGGGCCTGGCGGGGATGGGGGGGCATGTTGGGGCTGGCGGGGGGCATGGCGGGGATGGGGGGGCATGTTGGGGCTGGCGGGGGGCATGGCGGGGATGGGGGGGCATGTTGGGGCTGGCGGGGGGCATGGCGGGGGGCCTGGCGGGGATGGGGGGCGTTGGGCCACTGGCAACGAAAATGCAGACAAACTTGAACGTGGTATTTCTCCCTCCCTGTACGTGTCACATAGGTCCGCGCCCATGAGAAGATCGGGATTTGGCGTGCCATCGCCAAGGAAGTCCGGACCCTGGGGGTCCACCATCGACGGGGCACCCACTGCCGCAAGAGGTGGGAGGACATCCGCCGCGGGACCAAGAAGACCGCCGAGTCTCTGCTGGGGATGGCCTCCCAACGTAGGCGGGGTGCCTGCCGTCAACTGACCCCCCTGATGTTCCGGATCCTGGCGGTGGCCTACCCTGATTTGGATGGGCGCGTGAGGGCAGCACAGCAGACACAAGGGGGTGAGTACAAGCATTATCTACTCTGTTGTCGCGCAGTGGAGGTGTCTGGGTGGGGGAGGAGGGCTGTGGGTCCCCCTAGGCCAGGGCGATATCTGTAGGCTGGGCACCCCCGTAAGCCCCTGTGTCCCCAGCCACCACCCTCAGTAGTTTGTCAGTACAGCCATCCCTGGGCCGTGTCATCCATGGGTGCAGTTGTCAACTCTAGGCGTGTAGGGCATGTTCCACGGAATGCGTAGCGGACCCCAAGTGCGCAACTTAGTGCAGGGGGCATCTGTGTCTGTCATGTCCGCTAACTGTACCGGAGATCCATGTACTCAATATCCCTTTATTTCTCTCTCCCCCCCCCTTTTTGTTTGTCTTTCTGTGATTGTGTGCATCAGCATCATCAGGCGGAGGAGAAGTGGCATCGGGGCAGGAGGGAGCTGCATCTCACATGGCCCAGGAGGGCCATGCCACAGAGTCAGACTGGACCAGTGAGACGGAGGGCGAGGGGAGCTCCACAACGGGGACGACTGGACCCTGCAGCGACACGGACACGTCCTCGGAAGGGAGCTCCCTTGCGGGGGTGGCACCATCCGTGCCCCCCGCCATTACAGGTACAGCCGCCACCCAGCGCACCATCTCCGCCCTCCCAGCAGCCCCTCAGCGTTTGCCCCGTGCCCGCTCTGCCAGGAAGCCGGGCATCTCCTTCGCCCCAGGCACCTCAGGCCCTGCCCCTGTTACCCCCGCTGCCCTCAGTGAGGAGGTCATTGACCTCCTCCGAACGCTCATTGTTGGGCAGACTACCCTTTTGAATGCCATCCAGGGGGTGGAGAGGGAGGTTCATCGCAGCAATGCGTACCTGGAGGGCATTCATTCGGGTCAGGCTGCCCATCAGCGATCGTTCCAGGCTCTGGCCTCAGCACTGACGGCAGCCATTGTCCCTGTCTCCTGCCTCCCTCTACTAACTCCCTCCTCCCAGTCTCCTGTTCCTCTGCCTGTCCCACCCACACCATCAGACCAGCCTGCACACACCTCAACACCCAAGAGAAGCTCATCCAAACATAAGCACCACAGATCACGCAGACATTCACACACGCAACATTCCGATGCAGACATGCCAACAGTCACTACCACCTCTGTGACCCCCACCTCCTCGTCTCCCTCCTCCCTCCCTGTGACGTCTACACTCACACCTCCATTCACCTCACCATCAGCCAGTGTTTCCATCACCAGCACACCCTCCACTCCAGTCCGCACACGTGCAGTCACCACCCCCACTGCCATTTACACGTCCCCTGTGTCCTCTCCCACTGTGTCTGTCACCCCCTCTTCCACACCACACAAACGCAGCCACCCACCCACCCAACAGCCATCCACCTCACGACAGCCTATCCCTCCTGCACCTGCACCCAAAGACAGCAAACGTGACTCACCTACAACCACATCCTCTCCCTCCACTCCCATTCCCACTGTACCTACCACTCTCCATTGTCCCAAGAAACTCTTCCTCGCCACTGCTAACTTCTTTCCTGACCCTGAGCCCCCCCCTCCTTCTCGTCGGGGTAAGAAGAGCACCTCAGCCACCACCAGCCCTGCAGCCCCCTTGACAAGGGTGCAGGGGTATTGGAGCCCACCAGCCCGCATGTCTGGATCTTCGCCCAGCAGCAAGGGGACAGCCAGCCCACCCCCTGGGAAGAGGAGCAGAAGGCGGAAGGGGCGCCGCAGGAGCCCGGCTTCTACATCCCCCCCGGACACCACCCAGAGACAGTCACCAGCCACAGCTCCAAAGGGAGGAAAGGGCCACAGACTCCCGACTAAGGAGGGCAAGGGCAGCAAGTCGGAGAGGTCAGGCTGCAGGCCTGCTGCCCAGGAGGAGCCCACCACCCCCATAGCCGCTGCCCAGGGAGGACCCAGCCCAGCTGGCCAGGAGGGCCCCACCACCCACAGCCCAGGTGGGCATTGAAGGAGCACCATCCCCGCTGCCCAGGAGGGCACCACCAGGCAATGAGCAGTTGGCCATAGACCGGCCGCCGTCTCAAGCACCGCTGAACTGGGCCCCGCCGTCTCAAGCACCGCTGAACTGGGCCCCGCCGTCTCAAGCACCGCTGAACTGGGCCCCGCCGTCTCAAGCACCGCTGAACTGGGCCCCGCCGTCTCAAGAACCGCTGAACTGGGCCCCGCCGTCTCAAGCACCGCTGAACTGGGCCCCGCCGTCTCAAGAACCGCTGAACTGGGCCCCGCCGTCTCAAGCACCGCTGAACTGGGCCCCGCCGTCTCCAGCACCGCTGAACTGGGCCCCGCCGTCTCAAGCACCGCTGAACTGGGCCCCGCCGTCTCAAGCACCGCTGAACTGGGCCCCGCCGTCTCAAGCACCGCTGAACTGGGCCCCGCCGTCTCAAGCACCGCTGAACTGGGCCCCGCCGTCTCAAGCACCGCTGAACTGGTCCCCGCCGTCTCAAGAACCGCTGAACTGGGCCCCGCCGTCTCAAGCACCGCTGAACTGGGCCCCGCCGTCTCAAGCACCGCTGAACTGGGCCCCGCCGTCTCCAGCACCGCTCCGCTGGGCCCCGCCGTCTCAAGCACAGCTGAACTGGGCCCCGCCGTCTCAAGCACCGCTGAACTGGGCCCCGCCGTCTCAAGCACCGCTGAACTGGGCCCGCCGTCTCAAGCACCGCTGAACTGGGCCCCGCCGTCTCAAGCACCGCTGAACTGGGCCCCGCCGTCTCAAGCACCGCTGAACTGGGCCCCGCCGTCTCCAGCACCGCTCCGCTGGGCCCCGCCGTCTCAATCACCGCTGAACTGGGCCCCGCCGTCTCAAGCACCGCTGAACTGGGCCCTTCAAGGCAAGACCCGCTGAACTGGGCCCTTCAAGGCAAGAAGCGCTGAACTGGGCCCTTCAAGGCAAGAAGCGCTGAACTGGGCCCTTCAAGGCAAGAAGTGCTGAACTGGGCCCTTCCAGGCAAGAACCGCTGGCCCTTTGGCAGACGTGGCAGGGCAGGATCTGTCTCGGGCAGGGCTGCAGGATGTCCTCTGGCCAACATGCCTCCTCCAGTGGCAGTGGGGTCTGTTATGGACTGTTTGGACTGTGGCTTTGCTCTCCCCAGGATGGCCCAGTGGGCAGGCCACCCACTGTATGGACTGTTTGGACTGTGGCTTTGCTCTCCCCAGGATGGCCCAGTGGGCAGGCCACCCACTGTATGGACTGTTTGGACTGTGGCTTTGCTCTCCCCAGGATGGCCCAGTGGGCAGGCCACCCACTGTATGGACTGTTTGGACTGTGGCTTTGCTCTCCCCAGGATGGCCCAGTGGGCAGGCCACCCACTGTATGGACTGTTTGGACTGTGGCTTTGCTCTCCCCAGGATGGCCCAGTGGGCAGGCCACAGTGGTCATGGAGTCCCCTCGTGGATCTGGCGTCGTGTACTCAAGTGGCTGAGGTGCCCCCCCTTCCCTTCCCCCTGAGGTGCCTGTCCTATTTTCTTTCTGATGCCCCTGCAGTGTTCTCTCCGTGGAGTTCTTGTCGTGGGACTGGGCCTTGCCCCTTTGCACAGGACCCCTGTGGTCCACGGACAGTGGTTGGACTACATTTAGTAGCTGTATATATTTTGTACATAGTTTATTTATTTATTGGGATTACTGGGGTCCATATTTCAATATATCTGCCCGTTTATGATCTCTTCTTTTGGTCTTTGCATTATTTCGGAGGGGGGGGTTTGTGGGTTGTGACAGTGATCTGTGGGAATGCATTGATGTGTGTGTTGTAGTGGGTATGGGTGGGTGGGTGTGTGCCGGTAATCTTTTCCCTCCCCTGTGTCGTAGGTGCTGTACTCACCGATGTCTTCCGCGCCGCCGGGCGTGCTCCTGGTACAGGAGCAGGTATAGGAGTGCGGGGATGACCTGCAACTCGGGTTCCATACTGCCGGAATCTCGCGTGGAGTGCGTAGAGGTGAGCGTTTTCCCGTTCGTAGTCTGTTTCCGCCGTGTTTTTATCGGCGGTGCTCCCGCCCCGGAAAAGGTGGCGGATTGGTGGGTCGTGATAGGGTGGGCGGTACATTGTCTGCCGCCTGGCTGTTGGCGGGGACCGCCGCGCTGTTTGTTTGTGCCGCCGTGGCGGGCGGAGTGTTAATGCGGCGGGCTGTGTTGGCGGTTCCCGCCAGGGTCAGAATTGCATATTTTGGACCACCGGCCTGTTGGCGGCTTGGCCGCCGCATTATCACCGACCGCCAGGGTCAGAATGAGGGCCTATATGTCTCTGCAGACTGTCACATAACTTAACTCCACTGTACTCTATGTCACTGCACCACTGCACTCTGTGCCACTACACTTTACACCACTCTACTGTGCACCACTGTACTCTATGGCACTGCACTGTATGCCACTGCGCTCTGCCCCATTGACCTCAACTCTGCACCACTCTACTCTATTTCACTACACTCTTCTCTGCAACACTCTACTCTGTGCCACTGAACTCTATGCCACTCTACTCTGCACCACTCCATGCCATTGCACTTTATCCCACTTCTTTTTATGCTTCTGCCCTCTATGACGTTATACTCTGCATCACACGACTCTACGCCACTGCACTCTACGCCACTGCAATCTGCACCACTGTACTCTACTCTGCCCAACTCTAAGCCACTGCACACTATGCCACTGCACTCTATGACACCCTACCCTGCACCACTCTACTCTATTCCACTCTACTCTGCACCACTCTACTCTGTGTCACTGCACTGTACATCACTGACCACTACTTCGAACCGCTCTACTCTAGGCCACTGCACTTTGCACTCAATGGCACTGCACTTATACCTCTGCAGTCTATGCCACTGCACTCTACAAAACATCACCCTGCACCACTCTACTCTATGGCACTGCACCTTATGCAACTACACTTTATGCCACACCACTATACTCTAGGCCACCAAACTAGAGTATGCCTACTCTACACTACTGCACTCTGTGCCACTTTACTGTACTTTGCACCACTCTACTCTATGACACTACACTCTAAACTAATTCACTCTGTGCCACTCTACATCACTGCACTCTGCACCACTGCATTCCACCTCACTGCACTCTAGTCTGCACCTCTGCACTCTATGCCACACACTCTACATCACTCTACTCTATGCCACTGCACTCTGTGCCACTGGACTCTATGCCACTCTGCTCTCCTCTGCACCACTGAACTCTGTGCCACTGAATTCGATGCCACTGCACTCTACACCACTCTTCTCTACTCTACTTAACTTTGCTCTACTCTATGCCAATTACTTTATGCCAATCTACTCTACTCCGCACCACTCAGCTGTGTGCCATTGCACTCAATACCACAGCTCTCTACTCTGTACCACTCTACACCACTGAACTCTACTCTGCACCACTATATGCCACTACACTCTATGCCACTCTACTCTGTGCCACTGCAATCCACACCACTCTACTCTGGATCAGTCCATGCCGCTGCACTCTATGCCACTGCTCTCTACTCTGCACCACTCTACACAACTGCATTCTAGCCCACTCTACTCTCTGCCCACTGCACTTTATTCACTGTCTGCACCACTCTACTAAATGGCACTGCTGTCTGCGCCACTGCACTCTACACCACTGCACATTACTCTATACCATGCATCTCTATGTCACTGTGCTCTACTCTGCACCAGTCTACTCTATGCCACTTAACTCTAAGCCAAAGCACTCTATGCCACTGTACACTTCTGTGAATCACTCTATTCTATGTTACTGCACTCTATGCCACTCTGTTGTACTCCGCACTGCTCTACTCAATGCCACTGCACTCCATGCAACTCTGCTTTGCACCACTGTACTCTATGCCTCTGCACTCTACACCACTGCACTCCATTTAGTGTACTCTACTATACGTCATTGCACTCTAAGCTACTCTACTCTACTTTGCACCACCATACTCTATGCTACTGCACTCTATACCATGACATTCTGCTCTACTCTGCTCCACTACTATTCACGCGATTTCACTCTACGCCACGCTACTCTACTTTGCACCACTGTATGCTACTGTACTCCACACCACACTACTCAACTCTGCACCACTCTACTTCATGCTACTGCACTCTACTCAACTCTGCACCACTCTACTCTATGCCACTGCACTCTACTCTATGCCCCTGCACTCTAAGCCACTCTGTTATACTTTGCTTACTCTACTCTATGCCACTGCACTCTATGTCACTCTACTGTACCCTGCACCACTCTACTCCTCTGCAAACTACCACAATGCACTATATGCCACTGTACTCTACTCTGCACCAATCTGCCCCGCTGCATTCTATCTACAGCACTCCGCACCACTCTACAGCATGCCACTCCAGTCTTAGACACTCCACTCTACACCATTCTAGTCTACCCACCCTCCACTCATCTCTACTCTTTGCCAGTCCACTCTATGCCACTTCACTCTACACATCTCTACTCTACTCTATGCTACTCTACCCTACACCAGTCCACTCCTCTCTATTCTACACCACGCTACCCTACTCCATGCCATGGTACTCTACGTCATTGTACTCCACTGAACGCCTCTCTCTGCCACTCCACTCTACATCCCTCTACACCACTCCACTCTGTGCTACTTCACTCTATTGTGCACCACTCCAAGCCACTCTGGGCCACTCCAAGCTATTCCACTCCACTCGACACCACTCTACTCCAAGCTGCTGAACAACATGGCTAAAATAATTTGGCAAAGCCAACAGCTCTTGCATAGGTGAAACCTGATGTCTTTGCCAATGCTTGTTTAGAATGTTTACAATAGGAAACTCTCCCCAGTGCCCTTGCCTCCCCTTCACGGTGGTTGGGGGGAGCACATAATTAAACAATCTGGACTATAATTCCCAGAGTGCACCATAATACATGTCTGAATACCAAGGATACATTTAAATACCACTTTGATGATTATGTTCCAAGAAATCAACGAGCCGAGTGGAAATCAGTAAAGTTAAAAGGGGATTGTAGTCTTAGACAAGGAGACGTGGAAACTGGTTTGCTGCTTCATATTTGCCCTTTCGATATTAAGATGTGAAAGTCGCCTGTTCTCAAATATTGTATTTACCTATTTATTTAAGGCATCAGTGGGCAGAAAAGAAAATGTAAAGTCATTTCCTGGCCAACTGCCCAATGTTCAGGTTTATCAAGAAATTAAATTAAAGCACATCTTTTCCGATCTACAAATTGAAAGCTGGCAAGCCTTCAAGAGAAAATGGCGGTAGAATATAATAGAGGTGTATAAATCTTCACCTTCTGTTTTTTACCTGGGCAGATTCCACATGTGAAAAGAAGGCCGAACGTATTTAGAGAAAAGTGTCTGGAGTCATAGGAAAACCTGCCAAGCGAAAATAGTGATTTCGGCTGTTATTCCTCATTGGAAGTTACAAAATGGTAGACAGTACCTAACAAATAATCTCTAGGATCTATAAATGGGCACCTGTCCTTGGCTCTCCTGGAATGTTCATTGATACACTACTTCACAAAAGTGTTTTCAGCTCCAGTACCTTGTAACAGTATAATGGAAAATAATTGTTCTGTACAACTATTTCTATGTTCCAAAATTTCCTTACTAAGATTATTTGTCAGGGTTGCATCACTTTTGTGGTTCATCCCCAAAGCAAAATCTATTTTGGCTTTTGCAAAGCTGAAAAGTCGATTGGCATGGCTTTGCATGGTTTAGTTTATTTAAAGAAAAGCATCATAGCACATTGCATTACTTTGCTTCAAGTAGGCGTTAGATGGGTGGAGCATGGGCATTCCCGCGCATTCACTCATGTATTTTGACACAAACCCAGATTTACAAAGACATGTAAACCTGGAGTTTCCCCATAATTTTACGCCTACCCATCATAGGCGTAATGTGGAGAAATGTTTATTTCTCCTTCCTACTTCTTCTTTCTCTATGTGTGATGCATTCTGCAACACACTTAGAAAGCGGAAATTTCCTCTTAGGGCTGTTTTTGTGCAGTAAAGTGTCTCGTCCTGCACAAAAACAATCCAGCCCATAACACTGCACTATGGTTCACAAAAACTATACTGCCTGCAACGTAGGCACCTCTGCACCATGATGCAAGGGTGCCTGCATTGGCACTGGACAGCACATAGTACACCAGTGCTAGGAGAGAGCAGAAGCCATAGCAGAGAGCAGAAATGCGCCACATTTCTTCTCTAACCTTTTCACCCAGTACAGCAAGTTCCCTTGCTGCCTTTTGTTGCATGAAAGATTAATAAATCTGTGCCTATGTTCACTTTATTGAAAGCAACTGAATAGGTCACATATTTAAATGGGTACATCTGGGTCCATTAATAAAATAATAAATTATTGATGATAGTTGTGTGTTTCCTATGCTTGCAATAAAACGGGACATAGTGTGTATATGTGAATTATATCATAGATTGCATCTGGCCATTTCCTGTGTGGTTGGTGTTTCCTTGTGTGGTGTGGCAGCCAACTGTTCTTGACGTGGTCAAGTCATATGATGATATAACATGGGTAAGGGTGAGATCTATATCACACTTCATCTGGACATCCATGGAATATGTTACTTACTTGTTGCATCATATGCTCTATATGCGCGCTGGGTGATCGAGCAGTACATGGGTACACCAGTGGGATTGGTGAAGCAAGCACTAGCATAACAACAGCCTTTAATGACATTGATTGTATATCTGTCAGTTTTGACAAAATGTCCCACACCTTTAAAAGGCATATTTTGCAGTATTATTGAAGGTGAACGTAGCCTGAGGCCTTTACAGCTCATTACAAGAGAACCAGACATTCATTACTTAGGGGCTGATTACAAATGATGTCTTAAATTCTAACACCAGGCACGGCTCTTCCGCTAGGGCGGAGGAGTGTCACCCCCCCCCACCCGCAGTAGCAGCTGCAAATCTTTTACTGAAAAACAATAATAAACCATGTTTGTTATCGTTTTTTTTGCAAAAAGGGCAGGGCCACAGACTGTGATGAGCACTGAGGGGGAGTGCACAACACTCCCCCTCAATGCGCATGTATGTTTGGCCGACCATCTCGGGCTGCGCAAACACACATGCACAGTAGGCTATCTTCATCCCGGCACTGTGTTGCCGAGCTGGATAGAGGAGGCACAGGATCCTACTCTACTTGGGAGCGCCCTGGCTGGGCACTCCCAGCCAATCCTAACGCTGCTCTGAGCACCATCAGGATTGGGCGCAGGGCAAGCTGGGAGCCTGTGCCTGCAGCCTGTCTGCGCAGGATAGGAGGAGCGAGGTTGTGATAGCGGAGGCAGCGACTATTCAGGTACGTTTTTAAAAAATTCATTTGAATAATTCCCCCACACACCATTCACACACCAGCGTGCACGACGCCACACCGTCTTTAGCACCGAGAGCCGCTCATGCATAACACCTGTGTACATGTGTAAATGTGATAAGTTTCTGCAAGATCGAAACTGGCCAAATTTAACAGAGGAAAAAGGCCCGCTCTTTACTGCAACATGTATATTTTAGTGCAAGAAGCACCATCATCCATATTATTCCCTATTACAAAGTAAAAACTTGATGTAGGTGAAATTTTATGGCAAGACCGGAGGCTCATATTATGCTTCTCTTACTTGCTTTATTTTCACTAGCAGCAGTCAAGAAACTACAGTTCCCATGAGGCTAAGGGTAACAGTAAGCCAATAGGAATAGAAAACCTATCGTGTAAAGCACCAATAGGAACTATGCACATAATATAATCACCATACTTGACTTGTGACCAGCCCTCTTTCTTGCTGCTCGCAGTCAAGATAAGTGTTGCGTCATTAATTTTTCTTATATTATATTAATTTCTAGTGGTGTTATTATTGTTTATACGGTATTTCGCTAGTGTGCGCAAATCTATATTTCTTTCCGATTTATTCCTATTATCCTCGGCGCTCCCCCAGATCACGCCTCCTGGAATGCCGCTCGCGCTCCTCCTCAGCTCAAGGGTTGGAACGGTCGCGACGTCCGTTTTCCGTGTTCGACCCGTTCCTCACCGTTTGCTGACTCCGCTGCCTTTCTGCCTTGCCGTCCGCATTAACCTGCTTTCCAGTGCCTGGACGGTCGGAGCTTCTGTTTTTTTGAACTCCTCCTTCCTCCAACTCCGGTCACACCCTCTAGGGCGTGTTCTCACTTTCCTCACTATCGTTTTCTCTCAGACTTAACCCTTTCCTGCCCTGACATTATTTTCAGCTAGTTTTTTCCCTCATGATGCACAGCATTAATTCTCCTGGGCATTCAAATAATGATGATTTTACATTTAACCAGGATTTTGGTAATTTTATCAAAGAAGCTGTGGCTCAAGCCATTTCTGTTTCTATGGGAAAAATTACCAAAAACATTGAATCCTCGGTTCAAAGTATAGTCTCCAAATCCTTACTGGCCCATTCTGCGGGGATAGCAGAAAACGTAAATTTAAGGATTTGTCAGCCCAAATAACCCCGCTTAAAGCCACCACTGATGGTGCTGCTTTGACTGGTGAAGTTTCTTCACCCCAGGTTGAGGACGAGTCTCCTCCCAGGCCTCCTTTTAAGGAGGGGAATTCGCAGGTATCTAAAAAAAAGTGTACCTCCAAATCTAAGCATACTTTGAGCGCACCAAAAAAGATTGTAATTTCACATATTTCTGACATGGATGATATGGATGACATAGAGGATATGGATGATGCTTCAGATATATAGGGTTCCCAATCCCAGTCCTCCCCTCCTCCAAAAAAACCTAGATTTGACCTATCCTCGTCGAACCCTTTCGCAGCCAAAGTGATTTTAGACTCAGATGGTAATCCCATGTTTGATCCCTCCCTCCTTCACCATCCCAACTCCACAGAATGGTTCCCTTCTTCCCACGTAGGAGACTACATTGCGCCCAGGCTAAGACTTCCCCTAGACAAAAACACGAGGGCCAAATTAAGATCTGAATGCCCTAGACCTTCCCTCTGTTCCAACATTACCTCTTCCTCTTCCAAAGATCAACCCCTACTTACCTTCTTCTCAAAATTCGGCAAGGATCCCCCTAAAGGAGTCGACAGAGCCTGGTCGAATTGTCAAGATAAACTCTTAGACCTGGTAGGCCCGTTGGCACGTATTTTTAATATGGCAGACTCGGCCACAGCGGAAAGGTCAGACATTGATCCTATGGAACTTTCCTTATGGATTCAGAGAGCCTTCTGTCTCCTAGGCAACGCACATGCCGCCATTACTCACGAAAGGAGAAAAGGTCTATTGCTCAAATGGGACCCCAAACTGGCTAATCTGGCTTCAATGGATCCAGGTATCAAGGCGGACAGACTCCTTTTCGGAGATTCGTTCATCAAAGACCTGGGCAAATTCGTCTCTACCTTTTCCTCCATCGATAAAGTCCAGCAATCCATCAAAAAAGTTTTTACCTAACGGGTTTTTGCGAAGGCCGGTACAGGCAGGAGCCGCTCTACCGGCCGTTCCTTTCGGTCACAAGGACTCAGAGGCTCCTTCAACTCCTCATATGGAACACAATCTTTCAGGCCCCAGTTCTACCCCCAACGAGGCAGAGGATACCGGGGCCGGGGTCAACGTGGATTCAGAAACAACAACCCACAAGGTAAGCCCCATTTCTGGCCTTCCTCCAGTAGGGGGACGCCTTCGCTTGTTTGCAGCAAAATGGCACACCATAACAACAGATCCATGGGTTCTCAATACAATTCAAGGTTATTCAATAGAACTCTAATCAACCCCTCAGCAGACATATCCTCCACCTCCTCTATGTTTTTCTGCAGAAATGTCTTCTCTCATCTCGCAAGAGATTCATTCTCTTCTTTCCAAACAAGCCATCCAACTTTGCCTTACAGATCCCTCAGGCTTCCTAAGTACTCTCTTTCTAGTTCAAAAGAAAAAACAAAAAAGTAAGACCGGTCATCAATCGCAGATCCTTCAATCGCTTTGTTGAATACAGACACTTCAAAATGGAAACCATAGCCCATTTAAGAGATATTCTCTTTCCTTCCGATTACATGGTTCGCCTGGACCTTCCACATGGACCAGAGAAAAATCCTCCAATTTCAGTGGCTCAGACAAACTTACCAGTTTTCTTCCCTTCCGTTCGGCCTTTCATTAGCACCCTGGTGCTTCACAAAGTTAATGAAATCAGTAACGGCTCACCTCAGGTCCTTAGGCATCAGGCTTCTCATCTATCTTAACGACATCCTCCTTATGCACCAGAACCGCCTATCCCTCCAGTCTCATCTCCAAACCACGTGTTCTCTCCTGTCCCAGCTAGGTTTCCTCATCAACAAGGACAAATCTGTTACTATCCCTTCCCAAAGAATAGAATTCTTGGGTTTCGTAATAGATTCTGGTTCCGCTACTCTTCATCTCCCTCAACAAAAAGTCAAATATATAAAATCAAAAATTCTAAAGATTCTTCACAGCTCCCAAATTTCTCTCGGATCCCTAGCCAGAAGTGTGGGTCTCCTTTCCTCCTTAATTCAGGCCATCTTTCCCGGTCCCCTTCACTATCGCGCTCTTCAAAGAATAAAAATCCGTCATCTCAGAAAAGGCCTTTCCTACTCCGAAATAATCTTTCTCGATCAGGAGTCTCGTTCAGAACTTCAATGGTGGATAGACCATTTAGATGCCTGGAACAGTCGAACTATCTTTGCATCAGCCCCAGATCTTATGTTAGAATCAGATGCAAGCGTAACAGGCTGGGGCCCCCGTTGTGGTCCAATCTCGACTGGAGGCTCCTGGTCTTCAGAGGAGTCCAAATTGCATATCAATTATTTAGAGATGCTTGCAGGCTCCTTTGCAATCAAAAGCCTAGCAAAAGACAAGGTTCAATGTACCATCCTCCTCCGTATGGACAATGTATCAGCTGTCCGCTACATAAACCATTTAGTGGGTACCAGGTCAAAGCCTCTAGCGGATTTAGCAAAAAGCCTATGGGAGTATTGCCTTCACAAACAAATCTCTCTCTCTGCAGAATATCTTCCTGGCTCAACCAACGAGACAGCAGACTGGCATATTTGCTTTCTCGGAAGACACCAGTGACTGGAAACTTCACTCCTCAGTGTTCCAATCTCTTCTCCACAAGTGGGGACCTTTCACAATAGATTTGTTTGCCTCCCGTTTGAACACACAGTTACTCCTGTTCTTCAGCTGGCGACCAGATCCTTCAGCACTAGCCTCAGATGCTTCCCTACAAGATTGGTCCTCTTCTCTCAATTACGCCTTCCCTCCGTTTATCATGATTACTCGTGTCCTCGCTCAAGTCAGACGTCAGAAAGCAACGCTAGTAATTGTGGTTCCCTTCTAGCAATCCCAAATTTGGTTCCCCCCATTCTTGGAACTAGCGATCGACTACCCGGTCCTCCTTCCGTCTTTTCCTTCCTTGCTCCGCAACCCTCTAGGTCATCTGCACACCCTCTTAATCAACAACATTCTCACTCTTTCGGCCTGGAAAGTTTCAGGTCTTCCAGACCTTCCATTCTTATTTCGGCAGAAGATTCAGACTTTATTAACAAAGCCTGGGCTACGGGCACCAGCAAAGCTTACAGTTCCGCCTGGTCTCATTGGACAAGCTGGTGTGTAGGAAGGGACCTCGATCCCTTTTCAGCCGATATAATCTTCATAATCAATTTCCTAGCCACCCACGCTAGTGGAGGTAAGTCCTACAGAACAATCAACCTGTATAGATCAGCTATTTCCATGCAACATGCTTATGTCAACGGCAAGCCCATGGGAGAACATCTCCTACTCTGTCGTCTTTTGAAGGGAGTAAAGTTTTCTTTTCCTCCTTTACCCAAGTACTCAAAGTTCTGGCATGTTAATGTTGTTTTGAATCTGTTTCTTTCCTGGCAAGATACAACAGACCTATAGGTAAAAATGCTCTCAGCTAAACTCACTATGTTACTTTGCTTAGTTTCTATCAAGCGTTTATCAGATGTGAGAGCCTTGGATATTTCCTCTCATCAGTTTTCCCCTACAGGAGTTTTGTTCTCCATCAACAAACGTAACAAAACTAATTTACGTTCACTGTTTTACCTGTATTTTCCCAACCAACCTAAATTGTGTGTAGGCCAATGTCTCAAGGCTTATAAAAGTCGCACAGCCAATCTCAGAGCGTCCTCTTATTCCCAACTCCTTAATTCTTTTCGCAAACCTCACAAACCTGTCTCTTCAGCTACTTTAGCCAGATGGGTCCGTTGGCTAATGTCCCTGGTGGGTATAGACACCTCTATTTTTGGTGCTCATTCGTCTCGAGGAGCTATGGCTTCCAAAGCTTTTTGGGTGGGTTCCAGAGTAGAGGACATTCTGAGATCGGCTGATTGGTCTAATGACAGTGTCTTTAGAACTTTTTATTGTAAACCGGTTCATACAGCAACTTCTGTAATAATTAACATGCTTTAAACAAGCATAATATGAGCCTCCGGTCTTGCCATAAAATGTAGATTTTCCTAGTAATTTATGACGGAAAGTCTTAATTTTATTAAAGACACGGAGGCGAGTATTATCCCACCACAGATTCTCTATAACATTTGTTTTCTCGATTCTCTTTCCCTCCCTAACAGCTTCATCTTCTCAACCTCAAAACTCATCTGAATGTCAGACGAGAATTCAATCTCCAACAACTTCGTCCAGCGTTTCATCTCAATGCGACCATCGGTCACTGCCTGAGCGTTGGATTTCTCCTCTCTACCAGTCCTGGATGAACTATTTTCAAGAACTTTGGGGGTTATTACAACTTTGGAGGAGGTGTTAATCCGTCCCAAAAGTGACGGTAAAGTGACGGATATACCACCAGCCGTATTACGAGTCCATTATATCCTATGGAACTCGTAATACGGCTGGTGGTATATCCGTCTCTTTACCGTCACTTTTGGGACGGATTAACACCTCCTCCAAAGTTGTAATAACCCCCTTTGTTCTTTACTGTTGGCAGTTGCCATTGTTTTAGCTATTTTTCCGTTGTTTTCTCACACTAACTAGCCTTCTCGCATCAAGGAAGAGGGCTGGTCGCAGTCAAGTATGGTGATTATATTATGTGCATAGTTCCTATTGGTGCTTTACACGATACGTTTTCTATTCCCATTGGCTTACTGTTACCCTTAGCCTCATGGGACCTATAATTTCTTGACTGCTGCTATTGAAAATAAAGCAAGTAAGAGAAGCATAATACTCGCCTCTGTGTCTTAAATAAAATTAAGACTTTCCATCATAAATTACTAGGAAAATCAGTATTCAGTACACAGTATTCCAGATGTTTTACCTTCTTAAAAGACTTTTTCCCACAAGAAAATCTCAGAAAGTTTGACCTGTTTTATCTGGAGAAAACTGCAGGGCCATGATATCACACAACTCATAATTATGACCCATAGCTTACAATGAAAGCCTTAGGTCACCATTACAAGTTAGGCAGAACAAGGTGAGGCATTTACCACACATGTTAAAAACTATTATCCCAGAGTGTGATATTTATCATCATTTTTAAATCTGCAAAAGAGGCATTGTGTGCTGATTTGACATTTAACACACCAAGAAAAGTGGTGCTGCATCCAATGCGGTGCCATTTTTCTTGTGCCTCTTAGCCCCCCCTACCGCCACCAGGTGTGCACTGTATTTAATATATGGTGCACCATGGCGCAGGGTAGGGGCAATACTGTAATAAAAATTTACGCTATTGATGTACTGTGCAGGATTAGCAGTAACATTTTGGAGCCAATCCTGCAGAATCCCCTTTTAACACCTGCTCTGTGCAGGCGTTAAAAATAGCTGCTAAATGGAATCTCTTAAATTTCACTGTGCCATTTTTGCGTTCCCCCTAACGGGGGAACATCCCCCTTGCATGCATTATGTCTGGCACAGGCGTAATGTGGTGCAAGGGGTTACAAAGTGGAGCAATGCTTGCATTGAGCCACTTTGTAAACATTGCACAGCAAATTTGGCCTCATTGCACCACATTAGCATCATAAAAAAGTACATTAATGAGGCGCAAGGAGACACTAGGCCCTCTTAAGCCTGAGCCCAAATTCTGTGTGTTTTGCCTTTTTTATGGGCCTTTTCCCTTGATAAAGTTTGGCAGGTTTGACCTGTCGGATTCCTTCACGGGCAAACCAAACAACTTGTATTTCCCATCAGAATTTAGATCCAAATGTATAAATATCTGGTCGCAAAATACCGGTCACAAATTGTGACCAGTGTCTGTGTGACCAATAAAGATTATTAGGTGCTTTTCTAGGTCAGCTGTTAAAAATCACAATCGGTGGGGGATGAAATCTGACCTACATCATGAATATTAATGAGGTAGGTCACAAATTGTGATTCACTATGATTGGAGGCCATCACAGGAATATTAGAGTGCTGTGGCTGGTAGACCACCATGTTTATGATTGACTTTAAATAAACCGAGCAGCTTTCTAGATCACAGTCTACCAGTCAGCACAGTTGTCTGGTTTGCTAAAGACATACTGGGGACTTTCAGAAAGTTGACCAGGAACGTATTAATTTCATTGTTTACCATTGGGTTTTTTGTTTGTAGCTCACACTTTCTGTCTTTCTATTTGCAGGCTTTGTTTGCTTTAGGCTTTCCAGGTGCATTTCGCCCCTCCTGTTGACTAAACCATGTTTACTTTATTCTTTCGTAAACATGCTTACTGTTAATAGGCCTTTAAACCTTGTTCTTATCTTGTCACATTTGCTGCGCATTTATAGAGAGATGTTAAAGGTCAGGCTCTCCATTTGAGGGAGCTTGGTGTTTATTTTTCTCTCTCTGACTTCAAAGTGAGAGCATTTATGTACAATCCTGCTGTATACCCTTTTAGCACGAGAAGGGATGTCCTTTTGTTTCTAGCACCCAACAACAAAATAGATGAACTGTGCTGATGTTTCAGATTCTATCAGAATTTATATAAATGAGGCACATTTTCGTAGTAATTCTGAAGTGTTTGGGAATCAAATATTTAAATTCAATCAAAATACATCAATACACTAGGTGATGACATCTGCATACATTATCGTTTAAATTCAGTAAAACTTTTTTTCGGTGCAAATGTAATGGTCATTTCGATTAAAATGTGTTTCTGTAATAGAGGTGCACTACCACACTATGCATACTCCACACAACGCCACTCAACTCAATTTAACCCAATCAACCCACCCCACTCCAATCTACCTCACTCCACTCTAGTCTACTGCACTTCACTCAAATCTACCCCACTCTGCTCCTGTCTATCCTAGTCTACCCCACTCCACTCCGATTGACTCCAATCTACCACACTCCAATCTTCCCCAATCCATCCCTCTCCAATGTACCTCAATTCCACCAACTCAACTCTAATCAACTTGAATCCACTCCAATCTACACTACTCCAATCTACCCACTCCACTCCAATCTACCCCACTCCAATTTACAACACACCACTTCAAACTCCACTGCAATCTATCCAACTCCTCTCCACTCAATTTCACCCCACTCCAATTTACCTTACTTAAATATACCACAATCTACCACACTCCAATCTGCCACAATCTACCGCACTCCAACCTGCCATAATCTACCTGCTCTAATCTACCCTACTCCATTCTACACCACTCCACTCTACCACACTTCATTCCACTCTACCCAAATGTACCACACTCCACCTCACTCCAGTCTTCCCCACTCCAGTCTACCACACTCCTGTGTAATCTACCCCACTCCAATCCAACCCACTCCACCCCAATCCTTCCCACTCCAATCTATCCCACCCGACTCTACTCCAATTTACCCTACTCCAATCTACCCCTCCACAATCTAGCACACCCAAATCTAACCATATCTACTCCACTACAATCTACCACACTCTAATCATCCCTCTTCAATCTACCACACTCCAGTCTACCCCACCCCATTCCAATTTAACCTACTTTAATCTAACCAAACTACTCCACTGTACCCCATTCTAATCTACCCACAGCCCTCCACTCCAGTCTAACACTTTCCACTTCACTTTCCTCAATCAATCTCCCTCCACTCCATTCCAATCTATCTAGCTCCACTCTGCCCCACTCCACTCTAATCTCCCCCACTCCACTCTACCCCACTAGACCCCACTTCAATCCACCCAATCAACAGCATTCTACTCTCCCCAATCTACCACACTCCATCCCCCTCTACCCAATCTATCCTACTGCACTTCACTCTAATCGGCCACATGTCACTCAAATCTGCCCCACTTTAGTCCAATATAACCCAATCCACCCCACTCCAATCTACCTTACCCCACTCCACCCCAAACTATCCAGCTCCAAAATATGCCATCCAATCCACCCCGCTCCAATCTAACCCACTCCAACCTACCCCACTTTATACCAACCTACCCCACTATAATTCAGCAAAAGTAACCCACTCCAAACTACTGCACTCCATCCTAATCCAACCCATACCACACTAATCTTCCCCACTCCACACCAGTCTGCTACTCTCCACTCTACACTACCCCCTCCACTCCAATCTACCACACTCCACTCTATCCCATTCTACTCCAATCTACCCCTGTCCACTCCAATCTACTGTTCTCCACTCCATTCTACTCATCTACACTCCAATCTACCCCATTATTCCCCACTCCACCCCACTCCACTCCATTCTACACCAATATATCTCACTCCAGTCTACCTCACCTACCTCATTCCTATCTATCTCACTTCAGTCTACCCCACTCCAATCTTTTGCACTCCAATCTACCCACCTTCACTCTAATCTACCTCATTCCACCCCAATTCAGTCTATGCCACTTCCCACTCCAATCTACCCTACTGCAAACTACCCCATCTACTCCACTCCGCCCCAGTCTACCACACTCTGCCCTACTCTAATCTACCCCGCACCACTTCATTCTACTCTATTCTCTTAGACTATCCCACACCACACTACACTACACACGTATTCAATATATGTCACTCTGCTCCAGTCTTGACCCCAATACAATCTATCTAACTCCACTCCACCTCACTCTACCCCATTCTACCCCACTCAATATACCCATTTCAGTCCACCCAATCTACCCCACTCCACCCTACCCCAATCAACCACACTCCATTCTAATCTACCCACTCGATCCCTTTCCAAATCACTCCATACCACCATATGCCAATCGATTCTACCCCACTCCAGGCCAATCTAACTCACTTCACCCAAATCAACCCACTTCATTCTACTTTACCCCATTCCACACCAAATTACCCTACTCCAATCTAGCCCCTCCAATCTGCCCACTCCAATCTACTCCATCCTAACCCAATCTATCCCACTCCAATCTACCCCACTCCATTCTACCCCAGCCCATCCCAATCACCCCCACACCACTCTGTCCAACTCCATCCAACCTACTTCTCTTCAATCCACCCTACTCCACTCCAATCTACTTTAATCTACCCCACTCTAACTGACCCCACTCCACTACTGTCTACCCCACTCCATTCCAGTCTACAGTACTCCACTCCAATCTACTTTACTGTAATCTAACCTACTCCACTCTAATCTACTCCATTCTAATCTACCGCACTACACTCTAACCTATCCCACTCAACATACCCCATCTAATCTACCCCACCCCACTTGAATCCACTGTGCTCCGCTGTTCCCCAACGTACTCAACCTCACTCCACTACAGTCTTCCCCAATATATATTCCAGTCCAATCTTCCCCATTCCACTCAAATCTCCCCACTCCACCCCAATCTACCCCACTCTACCCCAATCAACACCACTTCAATCTACCTCACTTAATCTACCATACTAATCTACCCAACTCCTGCATTCCAATCCATCCCAATCCACCCTACTCCATTCTACCTCACTCTACCCTATTCCACTCTATGCCAATCTACTCTAATCCACTCTACCCCAATCTACCTTATTCCACTCTACCCCACTCCAATGTACCCCACTCCAATCTGCTCCACCTCACTCCCTATCACTAACTTTTAGCCATGTTGAACAGCAGCCACAATGGTGTACAACATGACTAAAACACAATTGCACAGGTGAGACCTATTGACTTTGTCAATGCTTGTTTTAAATTCAGCCTGCTTTCATTAAAAGGAAAGCAGTGCAGAACAAAACAAAATACATTTCCTTTTTGTTTTTTTAAAAGTTTGGTTAAGAAAAGGCAGTGGTCATATCGACCACTGCCTCCTCTTAAACCAAAACCTTTTTTTTTACATTCATAATGGGGAAGGGGTCCCAAGATGGCTACTTCACTTTTATGAATAGGTTGCCACCTCTTTTGAAGTGTCAGCAAAATGTCAATGGTTTGCGACTGGATTTCAGATGCTAAACATTGATACATTAGATAGTGATACAGCATTTGGAAGGGTCACCCATAAGACGCCCCTTCCAGATACCGAAGTGGAATTGAAAATATTTTCTGTCTCCTAAAATGGGATTAATACCAAAAAAAAAACATTTTAACAGTCGCAAACCACGAGTTGAAGCATAAATGCTTTGTACATCTGGCCCTTGTAATGAGGGCATTGCAGAAAACTAGGATTTTAGTATTTCTCAGGGTAAACGATTCAAACATATTTTAAATGGTCTAAATGGTCAAAGGATGTTTACTATGTTAAATGGTTCTCTCTTATTTTTCCTTAGATAAACATGTTTTCCAACAGGCTAGACTATATTTTTCCTGGTTATCATCTCTTCACCCTTACTTGACAATATCACAGCATGATATTAGTCGTAGTATTTTCAGGGTCCAACATTTCGATTATAAACATATGTGTGGTATTGGTAAGTGTTAGTGTTCATTTAAGAATGTCATAACACACCAGGTGCCTGCCTCTTTTAACCCTTTAGAGTGGGCTTTCATAAACTGTACGTATTGAAGTAAACAGTATATTACACCATTTACTTTGCTGATCATTGAGGGGATGAACTACGGAGTTCAGTACCAGGTTGTAACAGTTCTGTGTTCAAACAGTCAGGGCCCACTGAGTACTGAAAACGCATGGTAATAAAATTATAATAAATTACTATTGATGTATTCAATAAGTGACTCATGTGGATTAATCTGATGTTTTTACACATGCTCTTGGCGTGGCATCCTTGCTGCTGCCTTGTCTGTGAGATGTTACAAGCCAGAGTCTGCATGTGTGGTTGGAAAGCTGAGTGAGTGGAGGGTTCAATGGTACATGATAGGGAACTGTCTTACCTTACTAGGCATTCATCATTGTGCCAAACAAACAAACATTTGTTTATGTATATCCACCTCAAAGGTACTCATTGTATTGCCCCCTGAAGGATTTGTGGACCAAAAACGAATTCAAACCAATGACCACGCAGTCAAATACAGGTCCTTAGAGTGATGCAGTTGTCCACCAGATCAGCAGAGCTCCTGTTTTAGAGTTTGATGGAGGGAGTTATTCTGTCACCAGTGTTACAGACAGTGGCGGCCGGCAGCTTTAGGAGGGAGGGGGGCGGGCGGGACACACACTCATTCTTTTACACACAGACACGCATGTACGCACACACGCACATCCATTAACAACACTCATACCATTCAAACATGCACGCATGCACCAAACATTCATTTTAAAAGATCGCACACACTCATTCTTTCACACACACACGCACGCACGCACATCCATTAAGAACACTCATAACACTCAAACATGCACGTGCGCACCAAACATTCAATTCAAAACATCACACACATACACACACACACACACTTAACTGCAGCCTCTAGGTCCTAGGACCATAGGTCAGCCAATGAGGGAAGGCACAGAGTGGGATGGGGTCAGTGAGACTGCTGACCCCACCCCACTCTGTGACAAAGTGTCACTGATTGACACTCGCCCTGGGCAATTCAGCGCTTAAACCTGAAGCGCCCAGGGAGAGTGTCAATTGGCGACGCTTTCCTCGTCACCCAGGGGAGGGCCTTGAGGCACCTTTGTTGAGCCGAGGAGGTCACGCCCATTGGAGCTGTGACCTCCTCAGCCCAGCAAAGTTCAGCTCAGGCAGCCAGGAGTCTGTGCAAATCGCGCATGTCTGCTCCTGGCTGCGTGAGCTGAA
Source organism: Pleurodeles waltl (assembly GCF_031143425.1). Lineage (NCBI taxonomy): Eukaryota > Metazoa > Chordata > Amphibia > Caudata > Salamandridae > Pleurodeles > Pleurodeles waltl. Next base: position 214,605,177 of record NC_090446.1, read on the forward strand.
CATGGAGAGTGTCTGTCAGGCTGACCTTTGTTCAGCCTGACAGACACTCTTCATGAGGGGCAAAAGGTGGGGGGGCGTGGCCCCTCCGCCCCAAAGGACGGCCGCCACTGGTGACAGATATCCCGTCCACCTTATTAGAATTCCATTATAGCCTATGGAACTTGTATTACTCAGAGAGATGTAAGTCACGTTTTTGACAGTGTATCTCCTCCCCCTCTAAACTCTAAATCAAACCGTTAGCATTGAGAGTACTGAATGGGGAAGAAACCGAGACTTATAAAGTTCTAAAATCAGGCAATTTTAAATAAAACTACACAGCTCTCAAATGCCGACTGCAATCTATTATGTTCACCAGATGTTTAATGTTTGCTTGCAGGGACAAATGTGAGAATCATGGAGTTTTTAAAGAACGGTTCGTCTCCCAAAAAAGCCCAAGACGTTGCTGTTCACCTGTCCATTACAAGGAGTGAAGCAAACAAACATCTATACGCACTGGAAAAAAAGAAAAAGGTGGAAAAACGAGGCTCGAACCACTGGCGGGTGTGTTGTGAAAGTGCAGGCGAGGAAGATTTCCATGAAACCTCAGCACTCAAAAATGGTAAATATCTCAAAACATGCACTAATCACAGATTAACACGTTTGATGCTCGACTTCAATAAAATACACACCCTCACTAACATGGGAGTAAGAATGTTTGAAATATGCATCTACCAGGTGCCCCTTTTCAAGTTGCCTGGAGTGGTATTTCTGTGGGCGATGTTATTATGCATGCTTTTAGGATTTACTGGTTGCATGTAAAATCTAATAGCTTCCCACGCACATCTTTGCCCCAGCTGAAAGTAGCAGGAAAATGTGTGTGGAAAGGGCCCAGAATCAAGAATCACGTGTAGTAACTGACTAAGTAATTCCGGGGCCAGGGTGTTATTGTCCATTTGGGCCTAGGGCTCTCGGGATTGCCTGTATCTGATGTGAAAATTCCAACCGGAATAAGTAACTCCATGCCCAGGATCTTCCGCTCCAGTTACTTGTCACCATGAAAGGTGCTCCTGGAATGTGGAGCTGGTAACACCTATTCTACCTAGTAATCGGCCCAACACACAAAACTCCTGCAGGCCACTGTGGAGGGCTTCACTGCAGAAGCAAGGACTAGGAGTAGCGTGGGTCTCCCATAGCTTGTTGCTTATGCTAAATAGAGGAGTTCATCAGCAAGGCCACCATCCTTTGATATTTGGATTCAAGATCTTGTTTCACTAGCTGGTAGGAGAAGGTTTCACACAGAAAAGAAGAGGAAACCCGATAATGTATTGATTAACTGAATTTAATTGAATTATGAGTGTACTCTTTGAAACTATAGTAGCTCAATTAAGTATAGATTTGTTTCCTCTCCACTGCTCTTATCCTATGTCGCTTTCTATTCTTCTTGTTCGCATTTCGTATACTTCTCTCAAATCTTTGTTTTGGGAGCAGGAAAGTATATATAAGGGACATATGTAATAATTAAATGTGTATATAATTGGGATAGTGCAAGATACCCTGAAAGTTCTATGACCATATGAAAGCAGAATACTTCAGGCCAAGTGCCTTTCTTAGGTCAGGGAACTACGAGTCGGCTTACAGTATTTTCATTATACTCGTCAGGGGTATTTTATTCCTTATAATACATAATCCCATACATACACTACACATAGATGGAAAGAAATAGAAACAAACATTTGCAATGTAATGGGTCTCGTGTTTGCTCGAGTTAGAGCTGTTAACATTGTAAATTCGTAATTGGGCTTTTCTTGCCACTTAAATTGAAAATAAAAAGTAAAACTGTTGACATAAGTGAGCTGATTCGAAGCGCCAAGGCCGCCATGAGCGCAAAGGAGAAACAGTCAAACATATTGGCAATCGTGCAATTGCCCATGTATCAGGGTCGATGTCCAAGGCAGTAACCAAACTGCCCCAAGGAGGGACAAACGTAAAGCGTTTACCAATGATAACAAAGAATTTTTGAAAGGCAAGTCCTCGAATGAGTGATATTGTTGGGTGTGCGGTGGGCATAGTTAAAAGCGCACAGATAGATTACAACAGGTAAAAGTGCTTGCGCGCACGACCTAAAAATTTAATATTTAGTTCCTTCTGCAAAAGCCACTTATATATTTGAGCAGCTTGTGAATAGTTTTAGGAAGAGCAAGCAAGGAAAGAGTGTTAAATATAAAATATGACATTGTAGCAGGATAGCATCCTGCTTTAAAGCACCACTTGATTACCACTGACAATAGGTGGAAGCATTTACCAACAAATTATTGAAATAAAATTGTATCTACAGCTGTTTACAGTTAGGCTGCTAGGCATTTTCTGCTGGAACCAGTCTCTTACTGAAAAAAAAGTGCAAAATGATGGAAAAATTCATAGCTGTAAATTTCACGAGAGTAATCAAAATTACACGTAAGCATGTTCAGCTTTGTAACCACTACATTCTGCAGCACTGTTTCAGGAAAGGAAAAACAAGATATTCACATTCCCTTTCTTGTCCATGTTCCCCCGATAGCCTTAGAAGCGCATTCTGCCTGTTTGACCAGTGTGCTCTGACTTGACTTGCAAGGGAGCAAACGAGCTTTGAGCATCAGAGCCACTGTTTGTGTTTGTACAGGATGTTTTCAGCATTCGGAAATTAAAGCTCGGGGAGCACTGGGCCGACAGACCCCTGTCTGTCATCTCTCAACTAGTGAAAGATTATTGGAGGGAACTGTGTGCTGCTGGCACCTGCAGGGAGCAATGTGATGTACTGAGGTGTCACTTATACTACGCCGGCGACCGGTGATGTTTTTATTCTTGTCAGAACTCACCGATAATAAGAAAATATCATGTTGGGAAAACGAGTTATAATTCCCCACATGACAATTGAACTGTAAGGAAACTTTTTAATAAAGAGTTGAGACAGTTTGTACTTAATGTGAGACTTAGAGGTAGATTTACTAAATTGTAGCCAAAGTTGCTGTGCTGCATTGCGCTAGGGGGAGAAATCAGCGCAGTTCCATAATTACTAAGGCCCATATTTATACTTTTTTAGCACCACATGTGCCCCACTTCTTGACGCAAAAGCAGCGCAAACTTTCAAAATACAATTGTATTGTGTAAGTTTGTGCCGCTTTTGCATCAAAAAGTCGGCGCAAATACGGAACCAAAAAAAAAGTATACATATTGGCCTAAATATGACGTGCTGCGGCTGTATTCCTGTGCTGGAGTACAAACTGGCTTCCTTGCACAATACACACACTTTTTCACCACAGGGCAGAGCTGTGTTAGTGACCTCTAGCATGGGGTTGGCACTAGAAGGCATCCTTCCAGTCCTACACGAGTACCTTTCCAGTACAAAATCCGATGCTTAGATAAACTTTAAAACAGTTCACAAACTGGATGCGTGTTGCACCGTGCAGTATATTATATTCAATGTGTGAAATTATACAAGAAATAACACAAATCCTCCAACTTTGCGCCTGCCTCAGTGAGATTTTTTTTAATCCAAAACCCAGTGGTCCAATGTTAGGAGGTAGGGCTTTGCATCAAAAAGCAGGAGTGGTTGTGCTGCAACACCCAAGTACCACCTGGGTAGGTCCACCCCAACCGCTGACGCAAAGTAGAATAAAGCAGAACGCATCATCATTTGCTCTAAAAAAAAGGCACCTTTTGAGTGCAAAAAAGGACTTGTGTCTCTTTGCGTCACTTTATTTGACTTTGGCCCATATTTATACTTTTTTAGCACTGCATTTGCGTCATTTTTTGATGCAAAAGAGGGGCAAACTTACAAAATACAATTATATTTTGTAAGTTTGTGCCGCTTTTGCGTCACAAAATGACGGAACTGCGACGCTAAAAAAGTATAAATATGGGCCTTTGTTTGGGCTAGAAGCATTGATAAATCTGCCCCAGAGAGGGTCAATATGAGTTGTTTGGTGTTACCTCCATTGGAATAGCAGGTTCAAAATTGCAGTCGGCAGCTGGTTTTCCCGCTCTGTACCAGGCAATTATGACTTTTCAAGCACAGAATGGGAAATAAAATGGGGGTCCTGGAGTTGTGAGACCTTTCCTGCAAGTTTTTATGAAATTACAGGTTTTTGGGCGTCAAACCCAGAAGAGGAAATGAAGGAGCACTTCCCGGGTACAAATCCATACCTGGTGAACTCATAATTATGTCACTCCTCGCTGCTTGTATTTGATCCCTTCCTGTTACCATTCTCAAAATCTCTACAACGAGAAGAACGTCTTGAAAAGGATGGGAAAATTAGCCTTCTGAATCCATCTTGATTTTATCAATGTATTTAAAGCCCACAGTGAACATGTTGAATGCCACCTCCGACGCAGGCTAACCTCTCCAAACTTGCAGAGGATGGCTCAGCGACTTAGATTTTTCTGACATTGTCTAAAGAACATCATATTCTTTATTGTACAGAAACTTGTAATTTGGGAAAAGGCCAAGTGCTTTCTCACTCAACTGATAAGCAGAGAGTGCGAGTTACGGGGACACTTTAACTAAAATACAGTTTTGTCAAAATGGTAATTATGGAAAATGTGAGATGTATTTTGGGAGTATGACTCAGGTTTGGGCTGCACCATGCTTGGGATATTATACAATTATTGATGACTGTGTGTGGCTAATGTAGTTAGTGTGTTAGAATAACACTGTGGCCACAAGTGAATCGCTCCAAAGGTTTCTTATCGTCCCCTTAGTTACAGGATAATAATAGTCTGCTGTTTGGAAATGGCAGAGTTTACAGTGCCCCATCCCAAAACATTGCATAAGATGAGGTACAGCAATGTTTTTTTTTTTTTTTTTTTTTACAACATAATAGCATAAGAAATAATGGAAAAAACTATGATCAGAGTCCATGATTTTCTGTCTAGAAACAGTTTTCACTGTTTTACCAGCCTCATAATATAAAAAAAGCATACATTAAAATTACATACACATATACCTACTTAGACGGGCTCTGAGTCAGCCTTTTCGTCCTTTGATCTGTTCAGTCTCATTCATTTTGTGCTTCTGCTCACCACAGCATACAGCATAGGGGAATGCATCAGCCCATGGTTATCACTGTCTTTCGTCCACTTTAAGTGACATCATTTTACTGATTGCGAGTGTACATCCACCTAAAAAGAAGTGCAGTGCATTGCCAGGGCTGGTAGGCCAGTACTTTGCTTTTACCAATGTTTTTTTCTCTCCTTCATCCTTATTTATTGTTCTTAGTTACCCTTGTGTGCTTAAACTATTAACTCTTCAGGTTGCGGTAATTTAAAGCCAAGAGTAACTTTTCTAAGTACCTTGTTTCATTTTCTGTGGAAGGAAATAAGACAGAATAAGATGGGAGGAGGTGTGGATAACAGTTTGGAGGGAAGAGGTATGAAGGAAGAGGGAGGGGAATGGGGATAGATTAAGGCATCAGTGATAGAGAGATAGGTAGATGTATAGAATAACAGGTAATTAGACAGACATACTTTGAGGTGGAGTGATTGACTGATGGATCAATTGACTGATTAAGGTAAAATGACAGAAAAGGGAATGGTCAGGCAGCTGTATGGATCAATCGGTACATGACTGGTTGAAAGCGTGGGTAAATCAATAGGGATATAGTTGAATGTAATGAACGGATAATTAGCTGGATGGAGTACAGATAAGCAGATGTATAAATGAATATATAGCTTCGTAAGCTGATGGATGTCAAACAGGTTGGTAGGAACAGGCTTTCTGAGCCTAACAGTGGAATACTTAGGTCCATATTTATACTCTGTTTGCATCAGATTTGTGTCATTTTTTTTAACGCAAATCTTGCGCAAACTTAACTCCATATTTATATTTTGGCGATAGACATGTCGAGCACCCACATTTTGTAGTTAACAAATTTTTTTGCCGGCAGAAAACTACCTTGTGTCAATAAGATGCAAGGTAGGCTTTTCCAGGCAAAAAATGCCTCAAAGACCCTAGGACCTTATTTATCCTCCTGTGCACAATTCACACACGGGAGGAAGAGGGCCTTAAATAATGGTGCTAAGCCTGCTTAATGCCATTATTTAAAGCCTGGGTTTGGGCAGGCGTAAGGGGACCTGTAGGCAGATTTCCATGGCCGGAGACCATGGCAATTGGCCACAGGTGCCATTCCCTGTCCCCAGGCATACCCCCACCCACCCCTACTCACACCAGGCGGTCACCTACAGATGGGGGACCCATCCGAAGGTAAGTCCAGGTGAGTATTTTTTTTTTGTCCAACGCAGCTCGGGGTCCCTGGCTTGGAGCCCCCTGCACGGCGCTGGCCCCAGTTGCCATGCCCAGGGGACATTTGTCTCCTGGGCATGGCCATTGGGGTGGTGGGCATTGCTCCTGTCTTTACTGAGGGCTTGTGCGCCAGAAAATGGTGCTATACTGCTTAGAGGCAATTTATTTGCCTCTAAACCGTGTAGCGCCATAATTTGGTGCACAGGACCCGGTTCCCCCTACGCCTCCCCGGCCCTGTTTGCATCCTTTACGAGGATGCTAACAGGGCCTTAGCGATGGCTAGCGCCATTCCATAAATAGGGCACCCGGCCAGCGTCATGGAATGGCGCTAGCTGGCGCTATACTTTTAGCCGCAAACCTGCGCTAACGCAAGATTGCAGCAAAATGTATAAATCTGCCCCCTAGATACATGACAGATAGATACATTGATGGATAAATTGATAAACTCATAGGTCTTGGTGAAGATCTCCAAGTTTGGAGGGACAAACAGTATTTAGGTGTCTGCTGGGGAAGTGTCCATTTGTCTCCTTCTGCAGAGTTCCTCTTGCAGCTCGGTTCAAGCTCTGATGTGTTCAGAGTGCAGAATATAAAGCTATGTGGCTGGTCTCTACCTGGTTTTGGACATGGGATGATATAGGGCTGAACAACTGCAATATAATACATGTTGTGGTTGCACACATACTGGTTGTACAAACAAGTTCGGACAAACAAAGTAACAGCTGGATTCCTTTGTCCCCTCACTCAGGGAAAAGGAAAGATGTCCACTCTATGTTGCCTTTACAGACCTATCACTCCTCCAACCAAATCTTTTAGGGTTCACAAATGGAAATGGATCATTACCAGTTCATCCTCTCATTTCCATGCTTCTCACCAGAGATAGTGGGAGTGGACGTTACCAAGTCCAGGTCAAAGAGCAATCAAAACAGAAACCCAGGAACTTAAATAAAGGAAGGGGACATCTATTGGACCATGATCTCTAGGATGGATGGGAACTCAACCATCTGGAAGTTCCACCCAGCACCTCGCAGGACTACACTATGAGTCATGGAAAGCCCCAAAAACCTTAGAAAGGGTTGTTTAATGGCGGCCACTCCCTCTCAGGGGCGAGCTCTCGCCATAGCCATGAAGAATTATCTCCCATTTGCAAGCTGTTTCATTCTCCTCACATGCAAACCCATGCTCACAGTTTTTGTACAATTTTCTTTCATTTGCAGAGTACGACATTGTAAAAAAATGTAATGGTGCAAAATAGTTTTTGAAATAAACCTGAATACATCTTCCACAAAGCCACTGTCTTTGTAGGCACAACGGCTGCCTTACAAATGAAAAATAAATTTTCACAAGTAATAAAGGCCTTAATTTATGGGACAGTCTATGCTTCAAGTGAATTTGTGTAAACCATTTTTTGTGGTCACAAACACTCCACATTGGAGTGAAACCACAAAATGGATTTTGCAATTTATGAATCCCAATTTTCACCGACTCAACAAACGGAACTGCGACCCCACGCTAAATCGCTATTTGTTTGGGACAATGTCTTAGGTTTTCCTTCCTAATGCAATTCTGCATGAGATGCAATAATGTTTCCAAACCGAAATCCAGTCTCACAACAATGAAAAATTACTGACTCCTGATTTGTGGTGGTAACCTATTCACAAAATGGAAAGGATAACGAAGAGACCCTTTCCACTTTTTGAATGTTGAATACAAGTTTGCTGGGGAGTAGGCAGTGGTCCAGAGGACAAGTGTCAACATTTAAACAATCTTTTCAAGACAAATCTTTTTTTTAACTCAATCCCGTTTCCTTTTAGGGAAATGGTCAGCTTTAAAAAAAAATATCTTTTTTTTAATGGCAATAACAGACATAGGGCCTGATTACAACTTTGGAGGAGGGTGTTAATCCGTCTCAAATGTGAGAGATATACCTCCCACCGTATTACGAGTCCATTATATTCTATGGAACTCATAATACGGTGGGCAGGATATCTGTCACATTTGGGACGGATTAACACCCTCCTCCAAAGTTGTAATCAGGCCCATAATGACCTGCTGACCCTAGCCAGTCACCATCCCTGTGATGGCCACTCTTCAGGGTGAGTCGCAATTTGTGACCGACCTCATTATTATTGAGGTAGGTCACGTTATGAAATCTGAATTTTGTGTAATATATTATTAGTACGTAGTCATAAGTTCTTTGCTGGTTACAAAAATACAGGCCTCAAATTGTGACCAGTTTTTTGCAACTAGTAATTCTTACAACCGTCCTACAATGGCTGCTGCCATGCAATACAACAAATGACTGCTGTACAAGCAGCTGGAAAGACATGCAAACCGCAAGCCAGGCAGGGCTTCCAGACTGGAAAAAGATGTTTCTTCACATTGATATGAAGAGCTTTATTTTGTCACAACGATCATGGAGTACTAGTGAAACGCTATTGTATCTTTGATACCGTCAGAAAAGGGACACGAGGACCTCCTAGTCATGTGGCTAAGATTTGATTCCCACTTTCAGCCTCACACATGAAACAAGTGATGGCAACATTAGGCTAGTTGCCATCCACGACAAAAACATGCTCTCTATGCTGAGCTTTACCGTAGGTGTCCATTATTGGAAAAAAGAGTATTTAACATAAAGAATTTAAAATTACTAAACGTTCACCAACTATAGCTAAGTAAATGTGGCAATTAAGGATTTGTTTTAGTTTATCAGGGTAATCATATAGAACAAACTTAGGGCCTCATTTACAATAAAACGATGCAGCGTGGCGCTGCAAGTCAGCTTGCTGCTCCATGCTGCATCATTTTGAAAGTGCAGGGATGCGCTGTGTTTACAGAAATATGACGCATCACTGTTCCTTCCTCTGCACTGGCGCACAATCCACTGCCTGACCCCAGCGCAGGCTCCCTTGCACCGTGGTGCAAGAGTGCGTGCGTTGCATGGTCGATTGTTTATGTGCAGGAAGGGGAAGCTTCCTGCAAATAAACAATCATTAATGGCGTTTTCCTCTTTCTCTGTGTGCTACAGAATGCAGCACACATAAAGAGGAATAAATGGGGATAAATAATGCTGTTTCTCCCCGTTGTGCCAATTTAACGCCACCCCTGAGGTGGTGTACTAATCTTTTGCATTCCCAGCCTTGTAATCTGGGAATGCATCAGATTCTGTCAGGTTCAACGGGTGTTGTGTGGGAACACCCACAGCAACACCCATGGAACACCCTTTTCACACAGAGTTATGTGTGAAAGGGGGCATCATTACAAGGCCATGAAAAGCCATGTAATAAGAACCTTAGTCCAAGAGGGCAGCGTAGCAAAGCAATACTTTAATTTATTGCAGTTATGTGTAAAGCACAAATATTCACTACACAAGAATGTCTTGACACTGTTTAGAGAGATAACTGACTAGACCTGTAAGTTTTCCTAGCTGTGGGTGAATGACGTGGAAAAGAGCCAGTTTTAAGCTAATGCCGGAATTTAACAAGAAAAGCATGCATGGGGATTGCAGATCGCTCTATAGTTGGGCCCTTGGCACAGAAAGCCAGCCCACCCATTTAGAATAATTGACCTAAGTCAGAGTTTCCCAAACTGTAGATGCCTTTAAAATTCTTTATTCATCTTGTCACATTTGCTGTATTTCAAAGACAGAGCTCAAATGCCAGGTTATGTTTTCTGACAAATTACTGCTTATTTTTAACATGGGCATTGGTGTTTACAAACTCCTCTCATTTTGCAGTCAGAGAAGGAAGAGTAGAGTGAATTATGTTGCTGTGTAGCCATTTTAGCTATAGTTTTAGACACGTTATTTTAGCATAATTGGCCTGCTGCTGTGCACTTTAACCTAGATATATTTTATTCAGCTTCGTTATATTATTTTAACAATAGCTACATTTGCGGTCTTGTTTTATTTTCTCTATCTAGCTGTTCTTAGATTAGGTCAGCACCGCGTTCTTAAACAAGACATTTCTTTCACTCTGTGCTTTTCTCAAGGCTGCAGTAAGATAGGTTGCCGGCAAAAGTGGTACATCTCCAATGTTCACAAAAGCATACACACTCCTACTTGGGGATCCTTTGTTGGAACATCAGCTGTTATATTATAAAAACACTACTTTGACCCATGTATGTTAGAGGGAGATTCCAGCCAGATGACCACGACTGTATGCTGATTGCTGAGTGCTTTGCGCCAGCTGCCTAGGTAGACTACAGGCCTCTTGCTCAGTTATAAGGGATGATGTCTTCCCAGGGGAACTTAAAGGGCAGAATTAGAGCTTAACAAGCTGTGCTCTAACATAGCTTAGGTAGGAACTATCCTTAACAATCTTAGTGACACTATGGTAGCGTACTCTCCTTGTCACAGTCTTAAACTTATTGTGCTTCATCGTCCTAGTTATTGCAATACATGCTTTATTATCTAAGATGCAGTTACTTCAATAAAACGTTATTGAATTATACTCTGCCTCTGATTGTCCCTGCATATCTGAGACTAATGTAACTGAGAGAAACGGATGAGATCTGAGTGACCATGATTCCTCTGAGGAGTCATTCATGTAATGCGCTCGGTTACCCAATCATCCCCACTCTTGTGTGGAGATGAGGCATTGCTAGTTAGCCAGAACAGAACCCGGATTAGGCCGACAGGTGTCATGTGGTGCAAGATTAGACTCAGTCTCCCGCAGTACAGGTGATTCTGCCACCCAAATCAGGTAGTCTCAGTAGGATAATGAGAACCTACGCGACATGGCGCCACCAACGTTTGGTCAGGCACTGATTTTCAGGTCCTCCTGAGTATCTCTGTCTCACTACATGCAAAGAAACCTGAGTACTATTAACGGGGACGTCCGATGTATTTAGGATTTTCCTCCTCAGCTGAGTAGGGAGCACCTAACTAACATTGTAGGTTGTTCAAGCTTGAACTCTAAAAGGATAATCCCCATTTGGTGTGCTTATCTCTGAACAAAATTTACCATCCCCTTACTGCATATTTATTGGTACATGGCCTAACGGTGCAGGGGGTCCAGTTACATTTGTTGTTGAAGCTCATGCAGCATACAGAACATAACTTTTCTATTCTTGGGTCACATTTCCAGCAGCTGATGGGAACACAAATACATTTTGTTAGACTTTTCATCCTTGACGTGGTCTCCCTTAACTTTTTGCCTCTGTTCCCCAGGTTGTTGATGTGTGCTGGACTCTGATTTTACTGTTTTTGTTATGTTGGGCACTTTACCACTGCTAACCAGTGCTAAAGTGCAAGTGCTCCTTTACAAAATGTGTATGTAATTGGCTTTTCCATGATTGGCATATTTGATTCACTAGTAAGTCCCTAGTAAAGTGCACTGGAGTTGCCAGGGCCTGTAAATCAAATGCTACTAGTGGGCTTGTTGTGCCACCCACATAAGTAGCTCTGTAATCATGTCTCAGACATGCCAATGCAGTGTCTGTGTGTGCAGTGTTTAACTGTAAATTCGACTTGGCAAGTGTACCCAATTGCCAGGCCTAAACCTTTCCTTTTCTTGCATGTAAGGCACCCCTAAGGTAGGTCCTAGGTAGCCCAAGGGCAGGGTGCAGTGTATGGTTAAGGTAGGACATAAGATAATGTGTTTTATATGTCCTGACAGTAAAATATTGCTAAATTTGTTTTTCACTGTTGCAAGGCCTGTCCCTCTCATAGGTTAACATGGAGGCTATCTTTAAATATGATTAAAGTGTAGATTCCCTCTGGGAGCGGATGGACATGTGGAGTTTGGGGTCTCTGAGCTCACAATTTAAAAATACATCTTTTAGTAAAGTTGATTTTAAGATTGTGTGTTTGAAAATGCCTCTTTTAGAAAGTGAGCACTTTCTTGCTTATACCATTTCTGTGACTCTGCCTGTTTGTGGATTCCCTGTCTGGGTCAGTTTGACAGTTGGGCGGGTTGCACCTCACACTAGACAGTGACACAAAGGGAGCTGGGGTGTAGCCTGCATAACCTGATGAGCCATCTGTGCTAGGAGGGAGGGGAGGAGTGGTCACTTACACCTGAAAGGGCTGTGCCTGCCCTCACACAATGCAGGCTCTAACCCCCTGGTGAGTGTCTGGGGCCTGGCCTGGGCAAGGCAGGATTTCACATTCAAAAGAGACTTTACTTTGAAGTAGGCCTACTTCAAAGGAGAAATTGGGTATAAGAAGGGCACCCAAAACCACAGACTTCAGAACACTTCTGGAAACAAGAGGAACCTCTGCGTGGAGAAGATCTGAAGAGCTGAGGAAGAAAAGCTGCCCTGCCTGTGACTGTGCTTTGTGGAGCTATCCTGTAGTTGCTGCTTCTGCCAGAGTAAGAGGGCAAAGACTGGACTTTGTGCACTTTCCATCTTGAGAAGAAATCTCCAAGGGCTTGATTTAGAGCTTGCCTCCTGTTGTTTGAAGTCTCAGGGACAGCAAAGACTTCTCTCTGCCAGCACCTGGAGTCTCTGGAGAGACTCCTACTCTGCCCTGTGGTGCCCATCCAGTTCCTGGGACCCTGAAAGGAGAAGCTGGCAGCCTAAGAGGATGAAATCCACGCACAGAATGCCGTGCTGGGAAAAGATCGACGCAACTCCGATCTGCGGCTGAAGAAACGACGCGCCGCTGGCTCTGCGCCTGAAAATCGATGCTCACCAGAAACACAACTGAAGAATCAATGAACAGAGCTGGAGAAACGACGCACAGCATCGCTGACGGAAACTCGGAGATCGAATACCGCGCTGCATGGTTTTTGAATTATCGCGTGGCTGGATTTCTGACACAAGTGCTTGATTCAAAGCTTGCCTCCTGTTGTTTGAAGTCTCAGGGACAGCAAAGACTTCTCTCTGCCAGCACCCGGAGTCTCTGGAGAGACTCCTACTCTGCCCTGTGGTGCCCATCCAGTTCCTGGGTCCCTGAAAGGAGAAGCTGGCAGCCTAAGAGGAGAAAATCCATGCACAGAACACCGTTTGGGGAAAAGATCGAAGCAACTCCGATCTGCGGCTGAAGAAACGACCCGCCTCCGGTTCTGCGGCTGAATATCTACACTTGCCAGAAACGCAACAGAATTATTGACGCACCGAGCTGGAGAAATGACGCGCAGCATCGCTGACAGAAACTCAGAGATCGAAACCCGCGCTGTGTATTTTTTAACCATCACAAGGCTGGATTTCTGAAGCGAGTACCGCTGGGCTTGTAAAAACAACGTCATGCCTGCCTGGACCCGAGAGTGCTGACGGGATCGACGCATCGCTCTCCTGCAGAGAGAAGAAACGTCGTGCCCCGACCCGACGAAAGGAGAAATAACGTAAGGTTTTGCTTGTGATTGAAATCGACGCATCGCAAGCCCTTTTTTACACACACTCACCCGTGCGGATTATTTTTGACGCACCCAAGGTACATTTTCACACTAACAGTGTTAGTGTGTGGAACTACCTAAAGGCTCTTTTTGCTTTTTAATTGATAACGACTGGTGTATTGTGGATTTTTGTCATTTTGGTCCTGTTTTGTTTAGATAAATATTTCCTATTTTTCTAAACCTATGTTGTGTCATTTTGTAGTGTTTTCATTAAGTTACTGTGTGTGTTGGTACAGATACTTTACACCTAGCACTCTGAAGTTAAGCCTACTGCTCTGCCAAGCTACCAAGGGGGTAAGCAGGGGTTAGCTGAGGGTGATTCTCTTTTACCCTGACTAGAGTGAGGGTTTTTGCTTGAACAGGGGGGAACCTGACTGTCAACCAAAGACACCATTTCTAACACATTTCATCATTATACACCTGCAAACATACCTGCCCAATATAGAGCATATGCATATCTAGAAATACCTCTATCTTATCAAGAACAGAATAATTGGTTTGATGGCGCCCTACCACATACAATTCTACACGTTAGGTTAGGTCCTTCAAGTAATGATGGTCACGTATACACCGCACCCTGATGCAGCAACCTTGACGGTAGGTGAAGTCTGCCGCTTATATGCTGAGCTTACGGAAATATACAGATGGTTAGTACAGTTTGTAATGCAAACATAAAATCCAAACCCAGCACGTGCTGCCCCGGCGCAACCAAATGCAGTAACGCCATTCATTAATTCTGCGACTGCACATTAGATCATGGGCAAAGTACCCCCCAAAAGAAAAGAGACTCCGTTTTGGTTAGCTCAAAATATAAATGCACTGAAAGCAGTATTTCCCCATATGGGAGTTCAGGATAAGCATATAATATTAACTATGTGCTTGCCATTTGGGATGGTTCCCACAGTAGATAACTGCAATACTTGGGGCACAGTATTTGCCCCGCTCTATAATACCACACACAGTACACCAACACTTGCCAATCTGCTGGAGGTGTAAAACAAATTCAAGATGAATATGTGGCTGCCCTAGTCCTGGACTTGGGGATGCAACTCATGGGCAATTTTGCAAGAGTATCTTCAATCATATTGAGTAACCTTAAAGGGGAAGCAGTTGCACTAGCAGTGCTCATGCGGCTCCTGGACGTTCCTCCACAGGATCAAAAACGTGACTTGCCAAAGATTATCGTGGAGACCTATTCTAGTATTGATCGAGATAAAATCACAATTTCAGGGTAAATCTGATAAAGATTCTACCAAGAGAGCACCTGAGGGGTCTAAAAAAAGCTGGGATAAAAAACAACAAACACTTAAAAAAGAAAAGGGGAAATCTCTGCGTACGGAGACCCCACAGAATAGATATAATCTCAGAAATAGTGATAATATTAAGACGCCTGAAAGATATCAATATACTGATACACGCCAATCTCATTCCTTTCAAGATTCACTGGAAAAATGCAGTGAGAGATGTGGGCGGTCAGAGCAAAGTACTGAGTATGTGAAACCGAGACAGGAATCACAATGCTCAACAGACGTTTCTGTTAAAAAAGAAGAGAAACTTCCCCAGCACAAACCCCAATTTAAAAAGAAAAAAGTGGCAGCAGTTGCAATTCGTCATGCCACTCAAGAAGATGGCTCTATTGAAGAAGAAGACGTGGGTGCTAGCTCTGCTAGACAGCGCAGCAGAGGTCACAATAGTTTGCCAGAATCTTCAAGAGCATCTGGAAGTGAAGGTAGCTGATGACTTCTTACAAGTTGAAACTGCGGACATGCGTGTCTCCACGCCTGACAGGGTGTACAAAGTAATGATACAGTTAGAAGGAGACATTTATGATATTCTACTTGCCGAAAGGGATTGGCCGCCTGAATTTGTCCGTACTTGCCCATATGGGGAAGAGGTTATCAAACCTTCTTTCTCACCACTTGTTTCCGATGAGTTCGCATAATCCTACGCCATTGATTGGACATTGGCGCAGGCACCCGCGTTATATCGCAACTACATAGGGTGGGATAAAGATTCCTCCTAGCATGTAATTAAAATTAAAAATCAACCTCACCCCAATTCCCAATAAAACATGATGCCAAAGCACCTGTGAGGGAAATCCTCACACAACTAGAGTACCAGGGCGTAGTTGAACCCTGTGTCTCATCAATGAATAATTCTTTATTCCCTGGAGCTAAATCGGACCATTCATACAGAATCGTCTTAGAGTATAGACATTTAAACAATCATACACACACATACACTATACAAAACTCTCATAGCACAGCACTTATGAACCACATAGTGCACAAAAAATACAAAACTACATTGGATATTTCAAATGGTTTCTTCTGCCAAAATATAGCACCTGAGAGTAGAGACCTAACAAGTTTCAGCATACTAGGCTCCTAGAAAAAATATGTTGTTTACCACAGGAGTATAAGAACAGTCCAGGACTGTTTGCAGCTCTTGTAACTTCAAAATTGCACGACATTGACCCTGAAGCATTGTCCTATGCAGATGATATCTAGCTCAGGGATGATGAATTACTGCAATATCTAAGATGGGTAACCCACATTGTTGTGGGTTTTGCCGAATTCGGCTATAAATTCAACTTCAAGAAAACAAAAATAGCCTTCCTTAGCTTTCTGTTTCTGGGATACTAACTATCAAGTATAAGAAAGGGCCCAACACCACAATTTTTAGTAAAATGCGTGCAGTTACAACCGCCAAATACCATTAAAAAACTCCAATCTCTATTGGATTTTCTAAATGTTGGCAGAACATACATTACAGATGAAGCATCACGCATAAAACCTTTATTTGACTTTATAAGTCCTGACTTTTCCAGTAAATTTTGGACAGTCGAACACACACGCATTCTCAGAGCATTGCAAACAGACATGCTTGCAGCACAACATCTACACACAAGGGACAATAGAAAACATCTAGTCATCAGAGTAATTGCTGGTGCCATTGGTTTCACCTATGTAACATTCAATGAGAATGAGACAGTCCCGATTGCACACAAATCACATTTATACTCTAGAGCAGAACAACATTTTGCTCCCACTGAGAAAATTCTCTGTTCAGATGGCAGTCATTAAAGAAAGACCACTAGCCTAGGGGAAAAGCATTATTGTTGTATCTCCAATTCCATCCCTGGAGGCTAAAGTACTGCATTTACGTTAGATCCAATGGGCAACGAGCTGTAGGACGGATACGGAGAGCAAGATGGCGGCTGCGTAACGCAGCCGCGAAGCGTCGGCTTTCGATCGGGAAACCTCCCAGTGCTGGGGCAGTTCTCCCGCGGGTCGGAGCCTCCTTCTGCACCCGCGCTCACAGGATACAATGTAGCGGCATTGTGTCTACTTACTTTACTTCGCCTGCACCCTCTCTCTTTTTTGGGGTGATTATCCTATAGCCGGCAGGAAAGGCGGCACAACGGAAATATTGCAGATAGTGTCGTTTTTTAAAAGACTGCAAGCTCTTCAAGTGAGGAGTGCTCTAGGTCACTTGGCTCCTGGTTTTTTGTGATTTTTTTTGGGGGGGGGGAAGCAAAACTATGTGGATTTGCTGACAGAGGCTAAAAGGATTGCATAGTGCCTCCCCGGGATGCGGTCTGGTCTGCTCCTGTTCCTACCTGAAGACAACTACAGGTCTGTGCTCCAGAGTGCCAATTGGGGGCAATTGTCGACGTGGACTCAAAAAACGGTCAGAGTTTCTTTACTCTATTACAAGTGTTTGACACTGGGCATATATTATAATAACGTATTTTGCATCAGAAAGCAAAAAAAAAAAAAGTTAAAATGCCACCTAAGGGAGTGAAAAATGTGACTCTGTCTGGACGAGGCAAGCCGGTAAGAGTTAGTTTGTCAGCTCGGCAGGGGGGGGCTATGGATATAAAACAAGGCTTAGGTGAGAAGGTGGTCTCCAAAAATAAGAGTGCCTCGCTGGATAGGTATTTTGAGAAAGGGAAGGACATACTGGTGGGGGGTGCAGATACCCCCTCCTCCGCCGTGGAGGAGGTCGATCCCCTAGTAACCGAGGAGAAGGCGGCTATAGATGGGCCCCCCCGCATGAAGGTGGGGAGAGGCAGAGTGATGTTGTAGATGTGGTAACTTTACAAAAACAAGTTACTGGGAGTCAGACGGAGCAGAGGGAGAGCGCACAAAGCGCTATGATATTATCACAGGTGGAGCAGAGGCCGGTGATATTACGTGATAATGAGACAATACAAGGAGATAAGTTTTTCTCACTATCAGATCATTCAAGTTGGTCAAGTAATGAGCAGCTGGACTTGGAGGCGGATAAAACTTCTTCTGAATTTGAATCTGAGGTGTCCTCCTTAGCACTGGGAAAGGAATTACATGAGAGTAGCAGGAATGCTACCGTCAGGAAAAAACAGAGGAAGAGAAGTGAGCAAGTAGGACCTAATAAGCACTCCATTAACCCATTGGACACTAAGGGTCTTCAGGGGCTTCAGTGGGAGTATTCCAAGGATGATTTAACTCTATACGACAATGGTGAAAAACAGCCCAATCCTGTGTCACTGGAAACCATATATCAAAGCATTATGGAACACCGAGAGGAATCCAAATTAGAGAGCCGTAGGACTCAAATGGCTTGCCGTAAGATGCAAATCCAAATTCGTCGAGTTGCCAAGACATGTTCGGAGTTTACTACACGGATGGAAGAAACAGAGACCCGGATCTCGCGTCTGGAGGATGAGGCTGGAGCTCACCAGTCGTCTCGAGAAGTGATGGAGAAACAACTTGAGGACACTCAGTGGAAATTGACAGATTTAGAGGACAGAATGAGGAGGAATAATCTGCGCGTCCTGGGTGTACCAGAAGGACTTGAAGGATCAGACACACATAGTTTTATGGTCGCACTTTTTAAGGAAGCTTTTCCGGACTTACAACAGTGGGATTGG
This sequence comes from Pleurodeles waltl, assembly GCF_031143425.1. NCBI lineage: Eukaryota > Metazoa > Chordata > Amphibia > Caudata > Salamandridae > Pleurodeles > Pleurodeles waltl. Next base: position 214,623,685 of record NC_090446.1, read on the forward strand.
GACAAAGAGGTTCAAAGAGCCCATTGATTTCCTTTTAGCAAAATAGGACCAAACTCAGAAGGAGGAAGTGGTAGACCTAGAGTAATATTAATCTCTTTGCTTAACTATCAGGCAAGACAGGCCATATACGACCGAGCTCGACCCAACGCTAGAAGTAAGGCTAAGGGATGTGAGTTTTTTGTGAGACCAGACTATTGCCATAGTACTGTTGAAAAAAGGTGGAGGCTCCGTCAGTTAATTCAGCCACTTCAAAGAAAGGGGGCACAGGTTTATTTATTAAATCCAGCTAAACTGAAAGTAGTAATGGATAACAGGACCCACTACTTCACGTCAGAGGAGAAAGCAAGGGCTTTTTTTGGTGGACTTAACGGTTCGTTTTCCTAAAATAGATTTCCTGGATTAAGACACAGGGTGGGGGCAAAGTGGAGAGGGTTAGGAGTTAAGCCCTGAGAAATCGAGCTGGGGGTAAGAAAGAAACCTCTTAGGATTAATCCCCCCTTTAGAATTGTTTTTTTTTGTTTGGGGGATAAAACAGGGTTCAGATAGAAAGAGATAGAGGCAAAGAAAGGGAGAAAAGGCAAAAGAGAAAATAAAAATAAAATCATGCACTGGGTAGGGACGGTCGGAGCGGAAGCTTTACCATCATCAGGGACAGTGAGATCCCATACTCTCCATAAACTGGGTGTAAGGGTAGGGGTAAGGGGGGGTGCAGGTGGGTGGGGGGGTGGTTGGTAGTAGGGCTGGGGTGCAAGGGGCGGGAGGATGGGAGAGGGGTGGTGGGGTGTGGGGGGGTCACTAATATAGGGAGAAATGTTCAGAATAATTTAATGAAGACATATCAAAAGAAGAGGATGTATAGGACTCAATATCAACCAGTTGGTTTCTTTAAGGGAGAAAGTAATGTCGTGAGACTGGTACATCAAACTGAGCGATATGGCAAATAGATTAAGGATTTGTACATTGAATATTTGCGGTCTTAATAGCCCTCAGAAAAGAAAAAGAGTGGCAGCTGGTCTTAAACTAATCAAATCAGATTTATACTGCTTGCAGGAAACACACATTGCATGGAGTAAGCGAGAGCTCATACGAGAGCTTGGGTTGACGCCTCTTGTTTGTACCAGGCAGGAGGTATCGACACGTGGGGTGACGATACTTGCCAGAAATAATAATGTACATGCTTTTAGATCCCGAACAAGTAATGATGGACGGTGGGCTCTCATAGAATTATCCGTGAATACATTCAAATTTACCCTCTGCACTATATATGGATCAGTCTTTGACGAGGCTGAGCCTCTGGATACGCTGAACATGGAACTAGTTGGATGGCCCTTACCAATAATTATTTGTGGCGATTTAAATATTCATTTAGAGGTAGGTAGCAGTAGCATGGGCACTCAGAGTTTATATCAGGGACGAAAGCCCAAAGTATGGAAAGCTCTAAGGAGGTTAGTGAGGGAACATGGGTTGAGGGATGTTTGGGAAAATATTAAAACTTTAGATCCACGGTATACCTATTACTCGTTCCCACATGCCAAATTAGTAAGGTTGGATTACTTTTTTATATCACAAAATCTAATTCATGGGGCTGAAATAGAATGTAAACCCAGATTATTATCAGATCATAATCCGTTAGTATTGTCTATAATAATAAAGGGACCATCTAATCCGCGTCGTGTATGGACATTTGATAGGAAATTGTTGGTTGACCCAGGATATATATCCCATATGAAAGAGTGGATTCACCACTTTTTTGATACTAATAGGAATACGGCAGATCCGGGGATGGTATGGGACTCATTTAAAGCTGCGGTGAGAGGTGAAACTCTTAGCTATAGTTTGGGAATACAGAAAATCAGAGGGAAGGAAATCGTAGAACTTCAACAAAGATTAATAACAAAAGAAAGGGAATTAGCTAGTAAAATTGCTAGTAGAGAAGACATTATTCTCACTCAGACCCAGATGGCGATTCTTAAGGCTAAAATAAATGCTCACTTGAATAAAACAGTGGCAGCCGCCTATCAAAGTCACCGATTGGAGTGTTATGAATATGGTGAATCCACAGGAAAAGTCCTAGCTAGACGGGTCAGACAGAAGGCGGTTAAACAGAATGTTTTGAATATAATCGATGGCAATGGGCGGAAACATACAGAGTTAGAAGGAATTCTAGAGGTTTTTAAGGGTTACTATCAGGATCTGTATAGTGAAGATATAGTGTACTCTGAACAGCTACAAAAAGAGGTTAGTGAATTTCTGGGGGAATTAAAAAGTACAAGGCTCTCTTCTGAGGAACAAGTTACATTAGACGCACCAATTCGTATTGATGAGATAATTGGGGCAGTGAATTCCCTGGCAACAGGGAAAGCTGCTGGGCCGGATGCAATATCACTTGAATTCTACAAGACTTTCTTGATAGACATTAAAAAGGATATGCATAGTATTTTTTGTATAGCGCAGGCAGGTCAGGCGCCTTTATCATGGGAATGTGCAAGTATTATAGTGCTAAAAAAAAAGGATAAACCGACAGAGCTCCCCAGTTCATATAGACCTATATCCTTGTTAAACGTAGATGGAAAGATTTATGCAAAGATTCTGGCCAGTAGATTGGCGAATGTGATAGTCAGGTTGGTTAAAAAACAACAACATGGGTTTATTCCGGGTAGAGACACAATAGATCATATAAGAAGAAGAATATCCATGTTTGATCTTGCAGAACTATATCAAACAAATTTAGGATTATTACTTTTGGATGCCGAGAAGGCATTTGATCGTGTATCGTGGAAGTTTCTATGGGAAATCATGCGCTGGAAAGGTATAGGGAGTGGATATATTACAGCTATAAAAGCTTTATATGTAGCCCCAAAAGCTAGAATATGCATCGCTGGTTTGGAATCAGATACTATCTCAATCTCTAGGGGGACTAGACAAGGGTGTCCATGTTCCCCCTTGCTATTTGCTCTATATATTGATTCTTTCTTGCTGAGATTAGAAGAATGCAAAAACATTAAACCCCTGTTGTATCATGGAGAAACATATAAGGTGTTTGCATATGCTGATGATGTAGCTATAGTGACAAGCAATACGGAGGAAGCTATTAAGGCAATAGAAACAGAGGCAAGAGAGTTTGGAAGATACTCCGGATATAAGCTGAACTCAGATAAAACACAGATAGTATGTTCTGAGCACGTTTCATTAGTAGATAAACGGCTGGTATCTGAAGCGGCGTATCTGGGGGTGAAGATTACATCAGTGGTTAATCGGTTGGTGGAAATCAACTTTATCCCACTATTAAATAGAATAAAGAGGGATTTAGACCGAATGCATAATTTGCACCTATCACTAGAGGGTCGCTGCAATGTATTGAAAATGATGGTTCTGCCAAAAATCCTATATTTATTTCGGGCCGTTCCCCTTGAGGTTGATAAAAAATGGCTTAAAAGATTGGAAAAGATGGGGCATAATTTTTTATGGGGATATGCTAAAACGAGAAGGGCAATGAAGTATTTGACACTTCCCAAAGATCGAGGCGGGTGGTCAGTCCCTAATTTTACACTGTATTACTACGCCTGCTGTCTTCAACATATGGATGAACTTATAAGGGGAAGTTTTAAGGGTAATGAAGAAGTAAAACCAACCCCTATTTATACTATGATGGCGGGTGGGGAGGCAAGTGGTTGGTTATCAAAATTTGAGGAACCAAGTTACTTCAAAAAAGTAAGATTTAAGCCTTTTTTGTCCGCCTTCAAGGTTTGGGCTCAGATAAAACAAAATATGGGACTGGGAAAGATTACGGCTTATACACCAATGAAATTTTCAGCTATCCCAAATCACATCTTTAGGGATCCCATACTAGATTTTTGGCGTTCTAGGAGAATAAACAAAGTCGGAGACTTGTATTGTAAATCCGGTTGTAAATCATTTACGGAATTGCAGTCCCAATTTGGCTTACCTAAGACCCATTTTTTAAAATTTTTGGAAATCCGAAATTTTTTACAGTCTCAGAAGTACGGCAGGGTACAGTTGTCGGAGATCCCGGTAGTTGAGGCTGTTTAAAATGGGGCAAAGATTGGCAAGTTATATAAGCTACTAACAGAGTTACAAGTAGATCATATGGTACAACAGAATGAGCGATGGATTGCACAACTTGGGGTGGCTGGAGAGTGGGTGGACCAATCCTTAGCTATGGCTGATACAACATTTCTTTCAGCTAATTTGAAAACCCAGCATTACAAAACACTGATGGACTTATATTATACTCCAGCGAAGCTGAAAAAGTGGGGGATATCCTCTGGAAGCTGCAATCGAAGTGGGGAAGTTGAACCTGAGATAACGCATATGTTTTTTGCATGCCCAATGTTGCAGGGAATATTAAACGAGATAGAGGTATTCCTTAAGAAGATCACAGATTGCAATATTCGGGTTACTGTTATGCTGGTAGTATTGGGAGTCGTGGACTCACCCGAAAGTATGGAACCTACACTGTATAAAATAAGGCGATTTTTATTTTTGTGAATGGCAATATACCGCCTATGTATTGCTACAGATTGGCTCAAAAAAGAACCCCCCACGTTTGATGGTTGGCGCTCTAGATTACTTGCCATCTATAATACTGAATTAAGTCTTTATAAGTTAAAGGGTCATAAGAAGAGATATAGAGGAGAACGAATGTGGGCACCACTGACTAGATGGTTGGAATATCAAGACACAGTTTAAAAAAAAAAAAAAAAGTTAATAGCTTTGATATGTGATATATACAACTATACAAATACAACTGTTTTATTTTCTAAGGTCTTCTTTCTCCCGTTGTTTCGTTGGTTTTTTGCTTTTTTCTTGTTCTGTTTTCTCAGCACGGATATATTATGTCTTCTTCTCTTGTTTATTTCTTGTGTAACCCCCTCCCTAAAATAATTTTTTTTTAAAAAGATCCTGCACAGCTAACACTGATTGTCTGTGATTTGTACTATTGTGTCCAGTCCTTCAATGAATATCTGCACTACTGGCGCCAGAATGGGTTCAGAGATTCTAAAGATAACACCATCAAACACAGACTTCTGTGGGGGAAAGTAATGGATCTGAAGGAAACGCTACCTAATGTTCATATTGTACATACACTTGGACACCAGCACATTGGAATACATGTTGCTGGAAATACATTGGCTGATGAAGCAGCCAAATCAGCAGTAGCTACGGCTTCTGTTGCTGCAGTAAATCGTTCAAGAACAAAACCGGACAAAGACATATGGGCTGCCATGAAAGCCACGGCTGAAGGCACGCCCTTATTAAGGGCATTTCCTGCTAAATATTCCTACTGAATGGGAGGCTTCCTAGATGCAGAAGTAAAAATACCAGGTATGGGAGTTCGAGTAATTCCCAATAAAGACCTAAGACCAGAGTTGATCAAAGTAGCGCATGAGGGTTTGCCTCTGCTCATGCTGGTGCGGCAGCTACAATATCATTATTTCAGGCTCGTTATTGGTGGCCAGGTCTATACAAGCAGACCAAGCAGTATGTCCTTTGTTGTGATATCTGCCAACAAATTAAGGGGTCCACCATTAAACGCCCACCGCAGACACGCCTCCTAATTTCTAACAAACCATTACAATGTGTGTACTTGGACCAGTGTGGTCCCCTAACACCAGACAGTGCATACAAATACTTTCTAGTCACTGTTGACTCCTGCTCTAGATTTCTATGGGTGTGGCCACAGAGCTTGGCTGATGCTCGGACTGTTAATAAAGATTTGCAAGTCTTTATCGGCACATATGCAGTTGCGGCTTTCCACTCGGACCAGGGCCCTGCTTTCGCCTCAAGGACATTCAGGGATGCCATAGCTTCGTTAAGGGTCCAACTCCATTACTCGTCTCCATTTTATCCTGAGGGAAATAGTGTTGTGGAGCGATGAAAACTGAGATTTAAATCAATCCTTAACAGCCAGAGTATAAGGTATGGGTTGTAGTTGGCTTAATTACCTGTATGGAGTCCAGAGAGCACTTAATAATCTGCCTGGAAGGTCCCTGGGTGTCGTACTTTATACGAGTGCCTGTTTGGAACTCAAATGTATGTTACAGAGCTTGATGGTCCTGGCGTGGAGGCGGCAGAAACACCCTTTGACATATGAACGTGTCACTGTCTTGCAGGAATTACAACAGTTCTGTGATGACAACGCTTCTGCCAGTGCTGCCTCCTTAGGAATTAAGGATGTACCAATAGCATCTAACAGCTGGATTCCAATGGTTGAGGATCAAGTACGTGAAAATGTTGCTGTGAAAAAGGAGTCTGGTCCTTCCTATCGCGTACCGGTCCCAGTCATGGGAATACACGTTACCAGAACTGTTATTCTACCACCGCTGCCTGGTTCTAAAGAAAAACGATTTGTCTCTATCGACAATGTCAAGTTACACCATGTGGCCGATCCTGCACAGCAGACCAAGAGGAACAACCAGTAGTACCCGAACCCTCTCACTGCTGGTCAAGATGTTACTCTACAAGTTTTGAGCAGCAACGCTGACACCTCTCCGAGCTTGGGGAGGGTGGAAAATGATCTTGCATTAGTTCCACTAACATCAATTGTAACAAATAACACCAAAATTGCTGATTGATTCGACTCAACTTCTACACAAAGGGATGGCGTTATTTACAGTGAACCACCACAGGAGACCCCTACCAGTTCCCTTCTTTCAAATATGGCTCCAGTTTTTGCATGGACTGCTTCTGGATACTTTGCCGACATCAATGACACCTTTTTGGACTCATTTGCCTCTTCTACATCTGAACTACCAAAAACATGAAAGTTTATAAATTGGCTTAAAATAAATTATTTTATTTTCCCATGAAACTATCCATGGCTTTCCTTGGCTGTATTAGCTTTCCTCCTTTGGATTGGCTTTGCTATTACTTTCTTTTTACTAATACATGGTAATTAACTGCCTGAACGACCAGCAGTTGAACTGGTGGATGAGGACCTAAAACCCTATTTTTCTTTTCACAAAGTCCGCAGAAACTTGTTTTTGTAAACATTTCCGCTATACCAATTCCTGATGGGATTGTTTGGGATAACGTCACATTTGATATATACTGCCCAACGGAGATCATTCAAATACCATTGTGTTTAAATTTTCTATGAATGATGTAATAATCCCTGGAGTTGTTTCTGATGAGTGGGATGTGAAAACAGTTGATTCTATGATGACTGAGTTGCAGTATTTTACTGTATTCGAAAGTGAGGATGTTTATCAATCCAAAGAGAATTATGGTGACATTGTTTGCTATAATTATTATGGACATAATTTCATTCACAGAGCAAATACCCCAAAGACAATTTTTAATTACACACAATGGGAACATTGTCCAACTCCACCACAAGGGAGTTCTAAAACATATTCTGAAAAATGTGCATATTTTTCTGGGCACAATGTTAAAAATGCCTAGTCATATTATTTCAAATTGCCGTTTATGGAAAATGTACATCTATTATTGACAGATACAAAATTCATTTATTCTGATTCCTTTGTTTCCCGGTTGGCTAAAGAAGACTATGAATATTGGCTGAAGTCAATTGACAAAGAATTGGCAAATAAAGGGAAAGGAAGCTTTGTTTAGAGCCTGCCTGATGCCTGTTCAAATTATATTTGTAAATAAAACTGTACAACAGACAAGCTGTCTAGGCTTAGCAAGGATTAAGGATTTGAATATGCCCAGTATTCCTGCCCCTGCAAAATTTTACAAATGGCAAAAGTTTATCAATATAACTGAAGATCAGCTCGATGAATGGGTCCAGAAAGGCACATTTAATTTAATGCGACAACTAAAAAAGAAGCGACTTATGTCATGTTAAACATTGAGAAATTATAAAAGTTGCCTTTTACTGTGGCTGAAGTACCATCTGCTGAGTGGTTAATACACAGGGTCATTAATCTGCCTATTTCAAAGCTTCAATTTACATCCTGCTTAACACACATTCCACTGGGCAAATATGAAAGGCTAGGAGATAGTTGCATCCATGAGGTGTGAGAGCTACCCTTCTCGTACAAATGTCTTAGTGGCATGAAAGAGGTCTTTCATAGCAGTAGCGAATGCAAGACTTCTGTCAGCCATTCGATGGACTGTAAAAGCTATCCTTGCACGGGGTGTGTAACGCTTTGGGAGCGAACTTGGCTTATAATATGAAGGGAGTCCCAGTCCCCTTGATTAGACTGGTCTTCCAGGTGCTCTTGAATGGCAGCTATGTTGTCCTCAAAAGTGAGAGCTGTTGTGGGATGCAAACCGGATTAGTTTATGTCGTTTCGGTATCCAAAATTGTTACATGCTGCTGGAATGTACTTTTTCCTCCTACACGACTGCAGGAAGTAGCTGAGATTTGGACCCATATCGCTACTTCACATGTGAATTTTGACAAGTTGGACAGACTCAAAGCTTTATTGTTTCAAAAACATGTGATGCTTACATTTGCATGCTAGACCTATGTGCTTCAGGTTGCAAGGTCATCGGCAGAGATGCAGTCCCTTTTCAGTGCTAACTTTCGAGACACTTTGGTGAACTCGTGGGAAGGACATTAAATGCGTCCAGTACTACTGGAATCACAAATTTCTTTAAGGCTATTGGTTCTGGTTTTGTTCACACCTTCTCCTCTATATTTGGCTTAATACCTTCAGCCATCCACTCAATATTCTCTAGTATTTTCGGGGGATTTCCAATAACTTTGGCTATAATAGGTGGCATTTTGCTATTGCTACTTTTTCCGTGCAGTAGCTGTCCTGCTGCTACTAGGAGGACTGAAAGCGCTTCCACCAGCGCAGCTGTGTCGTAAACGCATGATGCAGTACTTTGGAGCATCACTCCTAGAGCAATTGGAGTGTGACTGGTGTCTGTCATTCAGAATGGTTTTGCATTGTGTGCAGCCCGTGTTTCGGTGCCTCTGGTGCTCTTCTGAATGTGCACTGAAAGTTTATCTTTCTACGCAGCACTTGCTTTCATTGGACGCTGATCTGTTTATGTTCTTGCCGAGGTCTCATTACCAGACATGCGCACTGAGGGTGCGTTTGCTACAGGAAGACGTTTATGAGCTGCCATTCGTGGATCAAGCAGCTCTAAACTCATTGTTGGGCACACTACGGAATGCTGCTGCCTTGGCTGGAGCTCAGGCTTTGGGATACGAATGCTCCTTGGCTTTCCTTGGCGATTAACTTCCTACTTTTTCACCTGCCGAAGTGGAAGATTTCCTGTCTTCAATTGTCCCAGATTCAATTGGTGACTTCCAAAATGACTCTGACTTTTGATATTCAGCCCTTCCTTGATGCCACAATTAACATTTTAAATTGTCCTTTTGATACATGCTTAAGTGTCTTTAAACTTGTCATTATTGACATTCCCATGTATATATGTTTTAAGATGAATTTTAGTTGCTTTTTAAATAATTAGGCTTTGAACCACCTTTGAACCGGCAAGGGGAGGGTATTGTGTAGCCATTTTAGCTATAGTTTCAGACACGTTATTTTAGCATACGAGGTCTGCCGCTGTGCACTTTAACATTAGATATATTTTATTCAGCAGCCTTATATTATTTTAACAATACATTTGCGGTCTTGTTTTATTTTCCCTACCTAGCTGTTCTTAGCCTAGTTCAGCACTGCATTCTTAAACAAGACATTTCTTTCACTCTACTTTTCTTGAAGGCTGCAGTAAGATAGGTTGCTTGCAAAAGTGGTACACTTTGTCTCCAATGTTCACAGAAACATACACACTCTTACTTGGGTCTCCTTTCTTGGAACATCAGCTGTTTTATTTAAAAAACACTACTTTGACCCAGGTACGTTAGAGGGAGATTCCAGCCAGATGACCACGACCGTATGCTGATTGCTGACTGCTTCGCTGCAGCTGCTTATGTAGACTACACGCCGCTTGCTCAGGTATGGGGGCTGATGTCTTCCCAAGGGGGAACCTGAAGGGCAGAATTAGAGCTTAACATGCTGTGCTCTAACATAGCTTAGGTAGGAACTATCCTTAAGAGTCTTAGTGACACTATGGTAGCATTATTTTTGTGTTTTACTCTCCTTGTCACAGTCTTAATCCTATTGTGCTTCAACATCCTAGTTATTGCAATATATCCTTTATTATCTAAGATGCAGTTACTTCAATAAAACCTTATTGAAACATATTCTGCCTCTGATTGTCCCTGCATATGTGAGACTAATGTAACTGAGAGAAACAGATGAGATCTTAGTGACCATGATTCCCCTGAGGAGTCATTCATGTCATGCGCTTGGTTGCCCAATCATCCCTGCTCCTGGGTGGAAATGAGGCACTGCTAGTTAGCAGGAACAGAACCCGGATTAGGCTGACAGGTGTCATGTGGTGGGGGATTAGACTCAGTCTCCCGCAATACAGGGGATTCTACCGCCCAAATCCAGTAGTCTCATTTGGATAGTGAGAACCTACGCGAGAATGCATCAATCTTGCTAGGATACAGGGTTTTGTGTAAGAAAAGCCTGTAGAAGTCATTTCTTAGTAACACAACAAAAAGTAAATACCTGTAAAGGAACTGTACACATTGAGAAGTTCGGAAAGCAAAAATGTGGCACATTTTTTTGTAATTCTGAAGAGTGATGGAAATAAAGATCTTAATCGGATCAAGACAAATCAAAGCACTTTACTTGGTGATGCAAAAATGATAAATATTCACTGAAACCCAACTTCCGCACATTATCATTTATGTGCAGTATAGTTATGTCAGTACAACAGCATATCTATGCAAATTTAGTGGCCATTTGAATATAAAATGTGCTGTCTGTAAAATGCGCTACCACACAGTGCTTTAGTTACAGTAAAAAGTCCCTCCTCATACCCTTAAAATCAGATATACTTTAAATAACTACAGATGTACATACTCACACTATAAATACACAGTCATATTATAAGATGTGTGTAGGACAGCACCAATCCATGATTGATCCCTTCTGTGACAGGCTATCTGTGCGCAGATACCAGGCTGAGTGAGGTAGTACTCTCACTTGTACAGCCTGCACATGCGTACACACACATGTGCACACATGTTAACATGCAGTTAGGCCTGAGTCTCTTACTCAGCTGTATAGCAACAGCAGACCTTATCTTAAAAGATGGATACTGACAGCACTCACAATCCATATTATAAGTAGATACAGTGAGTGAGATTCTTTGATACTCACTCCTGGCAGAAGTCCAAAAACTGGGTAGTTCAAAAAGTAAAAATCTCTGGGGGATTAAATGGGTCACAACCACCAGACTCAGGGGCATATATATAAGAAAGTGGCACAGTGCAGCACAGCAAGTTACCTTGCTGTGCTGCACTGTGTCACTGGCAGAGGGCAGGAATGTGCTGTATTTAAGGCATACAACGAATTCCTGACATTTCCCCCTGTGCTGGTGCACAATGGACTGCCTCGTGCCAACGCAGACACCTTTGCACCACGGTTCAAGGGTGTCTGCATTGCATGCAGGATTGGTTTTGTGCAGGAAGGGACACCTTCCTGCACAAAAACAATCCTGAGAGGTATATTCCTCTATGTGTGCTGCAGAATGCAACACACATAGAAAGAGGAAGTATAGAGGAGAAACAAAGGTATTTCTCCTTGTTATGCCTCTCTTGGGAGGTGCATTTTTTGTGCATTCCCAGGTTTACAAGGTCTTGTAAATTTGGGAATACATCAAATACCATGGGAGCTGTGTGGGAATGCCCACACAACGCCCATGGGATGCCTTCCCAGGGCAGAGTAACGCAACACAGTGATTTGCGCTGCGTGTTGTTACGCCAGATTTTCGTAACCACTCAAGGAAACGCAAAGTGGCAATGTCTGGCTTTAGAAATCTGGCTTAGAGGTTTGACTTGTGAATGGACCACATTACGTGGTGCAAACGTGATTCAATCCTCTCATTAAGAAGCCCCTCAATCTCTATGAATGGAGCAAAAGGTATGATGCATCCACCTTTAAACTGAGACCGCAAGCAAACAGTATCTACTACATCTGTGCCCAAATGTCAGAGAAGGATGTGTAGGAGATATCTTCAACAGTTTGATTAAACTTAAACTGATCCCAATCCCATCAAAAAAAAATTCAAAGATTTGCTGCCCAATCTCCACCCAAAACCAATGTCTTCCTTCCCACAAAATCTATGCAACTAACTCCCCTAAGAACGCATTATCTCTTTTAACCCCTTCGCTGCCAGGCCTTTTCCCCCTCCTGTGCCAGGCCTTTTTTTGCCTATTTGGGGCAGTTCGCGCTTAGGCCCTCATAACTTTTTGTTCACATAAGCTAACCAAGCCAAATTTGCGTCCTTTTTTTCCAACATCCTAGGGATTCTAGAGGTACCAAGACTTTGTGGGTTCCCTTGAAGGAGGCCAAGAAATTGGCCAAAATACAGTGAAAATTTCGTTTTTTTACAAAAAAATGGAAAAAGTGGCTGCAGAAGAAGGCTTGTGGATTTCCCCCCGAAAATGGCATCAACAAAGGGTTTGTAGTGCTAAACTCAGCAGCTTCCTAGCTTTCAGGAACAGGCAGACTTGAATCAGAAAACCCAATTTTTCAACACAATTTTGGCATTTTACTGGGGCATACCCCATTTTTGCAATTTTTTGTGCTTTCAGCCTCCTTCCAGTCAGTGACAGGAATGGGCATGAAACCAATGCTGGATCCCAGAAACCTAACCATTTCTGAAAAGTAGACAAAATTCTGAATTCAGCAAGGGGTCATTTGTGTAGATCCTACAAGGGTTTCCTACAGAAAATAACAGCTGAAAAAGAAAAATATTGAAATTGAGGTGAAAAACACATCAATTTTTCTCTATGTTTTACTCTGTAACTTTTCCCTGCAATGTCAGATTATGGAAAGCAATATACCGTTACGTCTGCTGGACGCGGTTGCGGGGATATATAGGGCTTGTAGGTTCATCAAGAACCCGAGGAACCCAGAGCCAATAAATGAGCTGCACCCTGCAGTGCGTTTTCATTCTATACCGGGTATTCAGCAATTCATTTGCTGAAATATAAAGAGTAAAAAATTGCTATCAAGAAAACCTTTGCATTTCCAAAAAGGGCACAAGATAAGGTGCTGAGGAGCAGTGGTTATTTGCACATCTCTGAATTCCGGGGTGACCATACAAGCATGTGAATTATAGGGAATGTCTCAAATAGATGTCTTTTTTACACACTCTCCTATATTTGGAAGGAAAAAATGTAGAGAAAGACAAGGGGCAATAGCACTTGTTTTGCTAATCTATGTTCCCCCAAGTCTCCCGATAAAAATGATACCTCACTTGCGTGGGTAGGCCTAGCGCCCGCGACAGGAAACGCCCCAAAGCGCAACGTGGACACATCGACAATTTTGGGAGAAAACAGAGGTGTTTTTTGCGAAGTGCCTACCTGTAGATTTTGGCCTCTAGCTCAGCCGGCACCTAGGGAAACCTACCAAACCTGTGCATTTCTGAAAACTAGAGACCTAGGGGAATCCAAGGAGGGGTGACTTGCGGGGCTCGGACCAGGTTCTGTTACCAAGAATCCTTTGCAAACCTCAACATTTGGCTAAAAAAACACATGTCCCTCACATTTCTGTGGCAGAAAGTTCTGGAATCTGAGAGGAGCTACAAATTTCCTTCCACCCAGCGTTCCCCCAAGTCTCCCGATAAAAATGATACATCACTTGCGTGGGTAGGCCTAGCGCCGGCGACAGGAAACACCCCAAAGCGCAACGTGGACACATCCTAAATTTTGGAAAAAAACAGAGGTGTTTTTTGCGAAGTGCCTACCTGTAGATTTTGGCCTCTAGCTCAGCCGGCACCTAGGGAAACCTACCAAACCTGTGCATTTCTGAACACTAGAGACCTAGGGGAATCCAAGGAGGGGTGACTTGCGGGGCTCGGACCAGGTTCTGTTACCCAGAATCCTTTGCAAACCTCAACATTTGGCTAAAAAAACACATGTCCCTCACATTTCTGTGGCAGAAAGTTCTGGAATCTGAGAGGAGCTACACATTTCCTTCCACCCAGCGTTCCCCTAAGTCTCCCGATAAAAATGATACCTCACTTGCGTGGGTAGGCCTAGCGCCGGCGACAGGAAACACCCCAAAGCGCAACGTGGACACATCCTAAATTTTGGAAAAAAACAGAGGTGTTTTTTGCGAAGTGCCTACCTGTAGATTTTGGCCTCTAGCTCAGCCGGCACCTAGGGAAACCTACCAAACCTGTGCATTTCTGAAAACTAGAGACCTAGGGGAATCCAAGGAGGGGTGACTTGCGGGGCTCGGACCAGGTTCTGTTACCCAGAATCCTTTGCAAACCTCAAAATTTGGCTAAAAAAACACATGTCCCTCACATTTCTGTGGCAGAAAGTTCTGGAATCTGAGAGGAGCTACAAATTTCCTTCCACCCAGCGTTCCCCCAAGTCTCCCGATAAAAATGATACCTCACTTGCGTGGGTAGGCCTAGCGCCGGCGACAGGAAACACCCCAAAGCGCAACGTGGACACATCCTAAATTTTGGAAAAAAACAGAGGTGTTTTTTGCGAAGTGCCTACCTGTAGATTTTGGCCTCTAGCTCAGCCGGCACCTAGGGAAACCTACCAAACCTGTGCATTTCTGAAAACTAGAGACCTGGGGGAATCCAAGGAGGGGTGACTTGCGGGGCTCGGACCAGGTTCTGTTACCCAGAATCCTTTGCAAACCTCAAAATTTGGCTAAAAAAAACACATGTCCCTCACATTTCTGTGGCAGAAAGTTCTGGAATCTGAGAGGAGCTACACATTTCCTTCCACCCAGCGTTCCCCCAAGTATCCCGATAAAAATGATACCTCACTTGCGTGGGTAGGCCTAGCGCCGGCGACAGGAAACACCCCAAAGCGCAACGTGGACACATCCTAAATTTTGGAAAAAAACAGAGGTGTTTTTTGCGAAGTGCCTACCTGTAGATTTTGGCCTCTAGCTCAGCCGGCACCTAGGGAAACCTACCAAACCTGTGCATTTCTGAAAACTAGAGACCTAGGGGAATCCAAGAAGGGGTGACTTGCGGGGCTCGGACCAGGTTCTGTTACCCAGAATCCTTTGCAAACCTCAAAATTTGGCAAAAAAAACACATGTCCCTCACATTTCTGTGGCAGAAAGTTCTGGAATCTGAGAGGAGCTACAAATTTCCTTCCACCCAGCGTTCCCCCAAGTCTCCCGATAAAAATGATACCTCACTTGCGTGGGTAGGCCTAGCGCCGGCGACAGGAAACACCCCAAAGCGCAACGTGGACACATCCTAAATTTTGGAAAAAAACAGAGGTGTTTTTTGCGAAGTGCCTACCTGTAGATTTTGGCCTCTAGCTCAGCCGGCACCTAGGGAAACCTACCAAACCTGTGCATTTCTGAAAACTAGAGACCTAGGGGAATCCAAGGAGGGGTGACTTGCGGGGCTCGGACCAGGTTCTGTTACCCAGAATCCTTTGCAAACCTCAAAATTTGGCTAAAAAAACACATGTCCCTCACATTTCTGTGGCAGAAAGTTCTGGAATCTGAGAGGAGCTACAAATTTCCTTCCACCCAGCGTTCCCCCAAGGTTCCCGATAAAAATGATACCTCACTTGCATGGGTAGGCCTAGCGCCGGCGACAGGAAACACCCCAAAGCGCAACGTGGACACATCCTAAATTTTGGAAAAAAACAGAGGTGTTTTTTGCGAAGTGCCTACCTGTAGATTTTGGCCTCTAGCTCAGCCGGCACCTAGGGAAACCTACCAAACCTGTGCATTTCTGAAAACTAGAGACCTAGGGGAATCCAAGGAGGGGTGACTTGCGGGGCTCGGACCAGGTTCTGTTACCCAGAATCCTTTGCAAACCTCAAAATTTGGCTAAAAATAAACATGTTACTCACATTTCTGTGGCAGAAAGTTCTGGAATCTGAGAGGAGCCACAAATTTCCTTCTACCCAGCGTTCCCCCAAGTCTCCCGATAAAAATGATACCTCACTTGTGTGGGTAGGACTAGCGCCCACGAAAGGAAAGGGCCCAAAACACAACGTGGACACATCACATTTTTTTATAAAAAGCAGTGCCTACCTGTGGATTTTGGCCTGTAGCTCAGCCGACACCTGAGGAAACCTAGCAAACCAGTGCATTTTTGAAAACTAGAAACCCAGGGGAATCCAAGATGGGGTGACTTGCGGGGCTCTGACCAGGTTATGTTACCCAGAATCCTTTGCAAACATCAAAATTTGGCCCAAAAAACACTTTTTCCTCTCATTTCGGTGACAGAAAGTTCTGGAATCTGAGAGGAGCCACAAATTTCCTTCCACCCAGCGTTCCCCTAAGTCTCTCGATAAAAATGGTACATCACTTCTGTGGGTAGGCCTAGCGCCCACAAAAGGAAATGGCCCAAAACACAACGTGGACACAACATATTTTTTCAAAGAAAACAGAGGTGTTTTTTGCAAGGTGCCTACCTGTGGTGTTTGGCCTGTAGCTCAGCCGGCCCCAGGGGGGGGGGGGCAGAAATGCCCTAAAATAAATTTGCCCCCCCAACCCCAAACCCTCCCCCGCCGGGAGCGACCCTTGCCTACGGGGTCGCTCCCCCTGCGTGACATTGGCGCCAAAAAACAAATCCCCGGTGCCTAGTGGTTTCTGCCCCCTTGGGGGCAGATTGACCTAAAATTGGCCAATCTGCCCCCAGGGGGGCAGAAATGGTCTAAATACAATTTGCCCCCCCAGGGGAGCGACCCTTGCCTGATGGGTCGCTCCCCATCTCTAAAAAAAGAAACAACAAAAAAAAAAAACACAAAAAAAAAATTGCCCTGGCGTCTAGAGTGTTCTGCCCCCCCCCCCGGGGGCAGTTCGGCCTAATAATAGGCCGATCTGTCCCCCGGGGGGGCAGAAATGGCCTAAAATAAATTTGCCCCCCCAACCCCCCCCCCCGGGAGCGACCCTTGCCTACGGGGTCGCTCCCTCTGCATGACATTGGCGCCAAAAAACAAATCCCCGGTGCCTAGTGGTTTCTGCCCCCTTGGGGGCAGATTGACCTAAAATTGGCCAATCTGCCCCCAGGGGGGCAGAAATGGTCTAAATACAATTTGCCCTCCCAGGGGAGCGACCCTTGCCTGATGGGTCGCTCCCCATCTCTAAAAAAAGAAACAACAAAAAAAAAAAACACAAAAAAAAATTGCCCTGCCGCCTAGAGTGTTCTGCCCCACCCCCCCCCGGGGGCAGTTCGGCCTAATAATAGGCCGATCTGTCCCCCGGGGGGGCAGAAATGGCCTAAAATAAATTTGCCCCCCCAACCCCCACCCCCCCCCGGGAGCGACCCTTGCCTACGGGGTCGCTCCCCCTGCGTGACATTGGCGCCAAAAAACAAATCCCCGGTGCCTAGTGGTTTCTGCCCCCTTGGGGGCAGATTGACCTAAAATTGGCCAATCTGCCCCCAGGGGGGCAGAAATGGTCTAAATACAATTTGCCCCCCCAGGGGAGCGACCCTTGCCTGATGGGTCGCTCCCCATCTCTAAAACAAGAAACAACAAAAAAAAAAACACAAAAAAAAAATTGCCCTGGCGTCTAGAGTGTTCTGCCCCCCCCCCCCGGGGGCAGTTCGGCCTAATAATAGGCCGATCTGTCCCCCGGGGGGGCAGAAATGGCCTAAAATAAATTTGCCCCCCCAACCCCCACCCCCCCCCTGGAGCGACCCTTGCCTACGGGGTCGCTCCCCCTGCGTGACATTGGCGCCAAAAAACAAATCCCCAGTGCCTAGTGGTTTCTGCCCACTTAGGGGCAGATTGACCTAAAATTGGCCAATCTGCCCCCAGGGGGGCAGAAATGGTCTAAATACAATTTGCCCCCCAGGGGAGCGACCCTTGCCTGATCGGTCGCTCCCCATCTCTAAAAAAAGAAACAACAAAAAAAAAAAACACAAAAAAAAATTGCCCTGGCGCCTAGAGTGTTCTGCCCCCCCCCCCCGGGGGCAGTTCGGCCTAATAATAGGCCGATCTGTCCCCCGGGGGGGCAGAAATGGCCTAAAATAAATTTGCCCCCCCAACCCCCACCCCCCCCCGGGAGCGACCCTTGCCTACGGGGTCGCTCCCCCTGCGTGACATTGGCGCCAAAAAACAAATCCCCGGTGCCTAGTGGTTTCTGCCCCCTTGGGGCAGATTGACCTAAAATTGGCCAATCTGCCCCCAGGGGGGCAGAAATGGTCTAAATACAATTTGCCCCCCCAGGGGAGCGACCCTTGCCTGATGGGTCGCTCCCCATCTCTAAAAAAAGAAACAACAAAAAAAAAAACACAAAAAAAAAATTGCCCTGGCGTCTAGAGTGTTCTGCCCCCCCCCCCCCGGGGGCTGTTCGGCCTAATAATAGGCCGATCTGTCCCCCGGGGGGGCAGAAATGGCCTAAAATAAATATGCCCCCCCAACCCCCACCCCCCCCCCCGGGAGCGACCCTTGCCTACGGGGTCGCTCCCCCTGCGTGACATTGGCGCCAAAAAACAAATCCCCGATGCCTAGTGGTTTCTGCCCCCTTGGGGGCAGATTGACCTAAAATTGGCCAATCTGCCCCCAGGGGGGCAGAAATGGTCTAAATACAATTTGCCCCCCCAGGGGAGCGACCCTTGCCTGATGGGTCGCTCTCCATCTCTAAAAAAAGAAACAACAAAAAAAAAAAACACAAAAAAAAAATTGCCCTGGCGTCTAGAGTGTTCTGCCCCCCCCCCGGGGGCAGTTCGGCCTAATAATAGGCCGATCTGTCCCCCGGGGGGGCAGAAATGGCCTAAAATAAATTTGCCCCCCCAACCCCCACCCCCCCCCTGGAGCGACCCTTGCCTACGGGGTCGCTCCCCCTGCGTGACATTGGCGCCAAAAAACAAATCCCCAGTGCCTAGTGGTTTCTGCCCACTTAGGGGCAGATTGACCTAAAATTGGCCAATCTGCCCCCAGGGGGGCAGAAATGGTCTAAATACAATTTGCCCCCCAGGGGAGCGACCCTTGCCTGATCGGTCGCTCCCCATCTCTAAAAAAAGAAACAACAAAAAAAAAAACACAAAAAAAAATTGCCCTGGCGCCTAGAGTGTTCTGCCCCCCCCCCCCGGGGGCAGTTCGGCCTAATAATAGGCCGATCTGTCCCCCGGGGGGGCAGAAATGGCCTAAAATAAATTTGCCCCCCCAACCCCCACCCCCCCCCGGGAGCGACCCTTGCCTACGGGGTCGCTCCCCTGCGTGACATTGGCGCCAAAAAACAAATCCCCGGTGCCTAGTGGTTTCTGCCCCCTTGGGGGCAGATTGACCTAAAATTGGCCAATCTGCCCCCAGGGGGGCAGAAATGGTCTAAATACAATTTGCCCCCCCAGGGGAGCGACCCTTGCCTGATGGGTCGCTCCCCATCTCTAAAAAAAGAAACAACAAAAAAAAAAAACACAAAAAAAAAATTGCCCTGGCGTCTAGAGTGTTCTGCCCCCCCCCCCCCCCGGGGGCAGTTCGGCCTAATAATAGGCCGATCTGTCCCCCGGGGGGGCAGAAATGGCCTAAAATAAATTTGCCCCCCCAACCCCCACCCCCCCCCTGGAGCGACCCTTGCCTACGGGGTCGCTCCCCCTGCGTGACATTGGCGCCAAAAAACAAATCCCCAGTGCCTAGTGGTTTCTGCCCACTTAGGGGCAGATTGACCTAAAATTGGCCAATCTGCCCCCAGGGGGGCAGAAATGGTCTAAATACAATTTGCCCCCCAGGGGAGCGACCCTTGCCTGATCGGTCGCTCCCCATCTCTAAAAAAAGAAACAACAAAAAAAAAAAACACAAAAAAAAATTGCCCTGGCGCCTAGAGTGTTCTGCCCCCCCCCCCGGGGGCAGTTCGGCCTAATAATAGGCCGATCTGTCCCCCGGGGGGGCAGAAATGGCCTAAAATAAATTTGCCCCCCCAACCCCCACCCCCCCCCGGGAGCGACCCTTGCCTACGGGGTCGCTCCCCCTGCGTGACATTGGCGCCAAAAAACAAATCCCCAGTGCCTAGTGGTTTCTGCCCACTTAGGGGCAGATTGACCTAAAATTGGCCAATCTGCCCCCAGGGGGGCAGAAATGGTCTAAATACAATTTGCCCCCCAGGGGAGCGACCCTTGCCTGATCGGTCGCTCCCCATCTCTAAAAAAAGAAACAACAAAAAAAAAAAACACAAAAAAAAAATTGCCCTGGCGTCTAGAGTGTTCTGCCCCCCCCCCCCCGGGGGCAGTTCGGCCTAATAATAGGCCGATCTGTCCCCCGGGGGGGCAGAAATGGCCTAAAATAAATATGCCCCCCCAACCCCCACCCCCCCCCCCGGGAGCGACCCTTGCCTACGGGGTCGCTCCCCCTGCGTGACATTGGCGCCAAAAAACAAATCCCCGGTGCCTAGTGGTTTCTGCCCCCTTGGGGGCAGATTGACCTAAAATTGGCCAATCTGCCCCCAGGGGGGCAGAAATGGTCTAAATACAATTTGCCCCCCCAGGGGAGCGACCCTTGCCTGATGGGTCGCTCTCCATCTCTAAAAAAAGAAACAACAAAAAAAAAAAACACAAAAAAAAAATTGCCCTGGCGTCTAGAGTGTTCTGCCCCCCCCCCCGGGGGCAGTTCGGCCTAATAATAGGCCGATCTGTCCCCCGGGGGGGCAGAAATGGCCTAAAATAAATTTGCCCCCCCAACCCCCACCCCCCCCCTGGAGCGACCCTTGCCTACGGGGTCGCTCCCCCTGCGTGACATTGGCGCCAAAAAACAAATCCCCAGTGCCTAGTGGTTTCTGCCCACTTAGGGGCAGATTGACCTAAAATTGGCCAATCTGCCCCCAGGGGGGCAGAAATGGTCTAAATACAATTTGCCCCCCAGGGGAGCGACCCTTGCCTGATCGGTCGCTCCCCATCTCTAAAAAAAGAAACAACAAAAAAAAAAAACACAAAAAAAAATTGCCCTGGCGCCTAGAGTGTTCTGCCCCCCCCCCCCGGGGGCAGTTCGGCCTAATAATAGGCCGATCTGTCCCCCGGGGGGGCAGAAATGGCCTAAAATAAATTTGCCCCCCCAACCCCCACCCCCCCCCCGGGAGCGACCCTTGCCTACGGGGTCGCTCCCCTGCGTGACATTGGCGCCAAAAAACAAATCCCCGGTGCCTAGTGGTTTCTGCCCCCTTGGGGGCAGATTGACCTAAAATTGGCCAATCTGCCCCCAGGGGGGCAGAAATGGTCTAAATACAATTTGCCCCCCCAGGGGAGCGACCCTTGCCTGATGGGTCGCTCCCCATCTCTAAAAAAAGAAACAACAAAAAAAAAAAACACAAAAAAAAAATTGCCCTGGCGTCTAGAGTGTTCTGCCCCCCCCCCCCGGGGGCAGTTCGGCCTAATAATAGGCCGATCTGTCCCCCGGGGGGGCAGAAATGGCCTAAAATAAATTTGCCTCCCCAACCCCCACCCCCCCCCCCCCGGAGCGACCCTTGCCTACTGGGTCGCTCCCCCTGCGTAACATTGGCGCCAAAAAACAAATCCCAGGTGCCTAGTGGTTTCTGCCCCCTTAGGGGCAGATTGACCTAAAATTGGCCAATCTGCCCCCAGGGGGGCAGAAATGGTCTAAATACAATTTGCCCCCCAGGGGAGCGACCCTTGCCTGATGGGTCGCTCCCCATCTCTAAAAAAAAGAAAGAACAAAAAAACAAAACACTAAAAAAAAATATGCCCTGGCGCCTAGAGGTTTCTTCCCCCCCTGGGGGCAGATCGGCCTAATAATAGGCCGATCTGCCCCCAGGGGGGGCAGAAATGGCCTAAAATAAATTGCCCTCCCCCCCAGGGAGCGACCCTTGCCTAAGGGGTTGCTCCCTTTGCGTGAAATTCATGCAAAGAAAAAACTCCCTGGTGTCTAGTGGTTTCTACCCCCCTTGGGGGCAGATTGGCCTCATCAAAATAGGCCAATCTTCCCCCAAGGGGGGCAGAAATGGCCAAAATATAATTTTCCCCCAAGGGGAGCGACCCTTGCCTAAGGGGTCGCTCCCCACCAAAAAAAAAAAAAATGAAACAAAAAAAAAAAAAATGGTCCCTGGTGCCTAGAGGTTTCTGCCCCCCCTGGGGGCAGATCGGCCTAATAGTAGGCCGATCTGCCCCCAGGGGGGGCAGAAAAGGCCTTCCCGAAAATATGCCCCCCCTGGGAGCGACCCTTGCCCAAGGGGTCGCTCCCTTTTGTCAATAACAATAAAAAAAAAAAATAATCCCTGGTGTCTAGTGGTTTCTACCCCCCTTGGGGGCAGATTGGCCTCATCAAAATAGGCCAATCTGCCCCCAAGGGGGGCAGAAATGGCCAAAATATAATTTTCCCCCAAGGGGAGCGACCCTTGCCTAAGGGGTCGCTCCCCACCAAAAAAAAAAAAAATGAAACAAAAAAAAAAAAAATGGTCCCTGGTGCCTAGAGGTTTCTGCCCCCCCTGGGGGCAGATCGGCCTAATAGTAGGCCGATCTGCCCCCAGGTGGGGGCAGAAAAGGCCTTCCCGAAAATATGCCCCCCCTGGGAGCGACCCTTGCCCAAGGGGTCGCTCCCTTTTGTCAATAACAATAAAAAAAAAAAAAAATCCCTGGTGTCTAGTGGTTTCTACTCCCCTTGGGGGCAGATTGGCCTCATCAAAATAGGCCAATCTGCCCCCAAGGGGGGCAGAAATGGCCAAAATATAATTTTCCCCCAAGGGGAGCGACCCTTGCCTAAGGGGTCGCTCCCCACCTCAATAAAAAAAAAGGAAAAAAAAAAAAAAAAAAATTGTCCCTGGTGCCAAAGGCCTTTTCGAAATAATGCCCCCCCTGGGAGCGACCCTTGCCCAAGGGGTCGCTCCCTTTTGTCAATTTCAAAGAAAAAAAAAAAAATCCCTGGTGTCTAGTGGGGTTTCAAAAGCCGGATTGCAAGCAGTCCGGCTTTTGAAACCCTCGGAGGGACTTCAAAGGGAAGGAAATACTTTTCCTTCCCTTTGAAGCCCCTCCGGGCCTCCCAAGTGATTGAAAAAGAAATGCTTTTGCATTTATTTTTCAATCGCGCTGGAAGCAGCGCTTCCAGCGTGACGAGGGAGGCCCCTGTGACACATCAGCGCGCGCGCGCGAGCGCGCTGACGTCACGGGGGGGTGGGGGGGGTCGGGGGTGGAAGGGGAAGGTCTTCCCCTTCCATCCCCGACTTGGGGGGGAAGGGGGGTGCACGGGGGGCGCGCTAGCGCGCCCCCAAGTTCCCCTGTGCCATGGACGAGATGATCTCGTCCAAGGCACAGGGGAACTGTAGCCTTGGACGAGATCATCTCGTCCAAGGCACCCAAGAGGTTAAATGTTTTCCTAATACTAATCTCATCTGTTGAGTTAGACACAACCAGACAGGTAATTGTTAATAAGTTCAACCTATGAGCTGTCTTTACCAATCCACCTACCAGTGCACCGTTAACCATCACGTCAACTATGCTACATTTCAAAGCCCACACATTCGAGACTATGGGGGTTATTAAAACTTTGGAGGAGGTGTTAATCCATCCCAAAAGTGACGGTAAAGTGACGGATATACCACCAGCCGTATTACGAGTTCCATAGGATATAATGGACTCGTAATACGGCTGGTGGTATATCCGTCACTTTACCGTCACTTTTGGGATGGATTAACACCTCCTCCAAAGTTGTAATAACCCCCTATATCATCACCAGACCTAAAGCATTAAGAGTCCCACAACATACTATTGATTGGTTCAACCAAATCAAATTGAGTACGAAGGCAGCTTCCCTAAAACACCCACAACCTATGACATTGCTCAGTGCAGAGAACTAAAAATACTCTAAGTATGATGCAAGTAAGTATTATCCCATACTAAGTAAACCCAACTCAATGGTAAGAAATCTGGGACTGATAGTGTAGCACCACTGAAACCAAATATAATACAACCCCCCCACCAAATGTAGTTCACATAAGAAATAAATGATCAACAAAAGAGAGCTGATCAGGCCTAACGAAAAAACACACTCACCCCACCAGCAAACAAGGAACTGCAAACAGCACACTATGAGAATTGTTGCACAGAAATGTTGAAATAAAAATACCATTAAGCCCCCACAAAGTGAATGCAGTAGGTCCACTAAATAGTTATTCACACTACTAACCTAAATATCCACACACCTACGAAGTAGACGGTACACTAAAACCCACATCCACCTCTTTGACCAAAGAATCAGTGGACAAAATCAAACCACTTCAGCCAAATAAACAATTTCCATCCAAATTTCAAAACAGGCATCAGCACATTGTCTGAGGGTGTTCTGAGGGTTGATCATGTCATCCTCAAGACCAGCAAAATGTGTGGCCTGCTGTTAGAGCAGTAATCAGGTTTCTCACGAGGCTGAGGAAGCAAAGAACCTGCTTTGCTTGATGGAATAGCGGGACATCCATCACTGATGGCTATAGCAAGGCATCCCTATTTATACTTGTCCTATCAGATGCTAGTAATAATTAGACCAGCTAATCCAACTCAACCAACCTAAACATTTAAATAAACGGTGAGAACTAAACATGAAGCTCATACATGTTACACATCCATCCTTCCATGAGATGTGCACAGCTAATCAAGGGTTACAACACCAAGTACATTCAGGAAAAGAAACAAGGCCTGTAATGTCCATGTAATTAGTATGGGCTCTCCGACACATTTGGGCTCACATTTATACTTTTTTAGTGCCGCATTTCCGCCGCTTTTTGACACAAATGCAGCGCTAAAAAAGTATAAACATGGGCCTTGATATCCTCCAAACTCAGGCCTATAACCTTAAATGTTATCAAATCTCCTCTGAAATGCTCCTCCATACACATAACGATTTCCCGAGAGGCAGTTTACTTTCCCGAAAGAAGAAGGGAATATCTTTCTCGAGTGAGGCTTGCCTCATGGAGTAAGACTGGGAAAGTAAGATCAGGGCTCAGAGTAATGAAAGTTACGGCTATGTGGCATCCATTTGGCTACCTTATAAAACAAATGCCCTGGTTTACAACAATTGGTCATATTTGACAGCCAGGGTTAGGGAGGGTAAGACTTTCTCTGTTCATCTGCATTGACCACAATTTAAACATTTTAAATCTAACACATGTGAGTCACAACAAACAATTAGGACTTTTCCCAAAATAAGCACCAGTGCGGAACACACGTATAGGACAAATATGTACGTATAGTAATTTACAACGCTTGGTAGAGCTACTAACAGACTGTCTTACATCATTGAAAATTGTCAGTCACCAATGATCACAGAACCATCCAGCCTTTTCCAACTGATAGCTCCGGATTCAATTTATTATCTCCGTTAGGACATTTCAGTTGAAACACCGTGACCAATGGCATCTGGACCACCATAGAGACCACAGTACTATTGTGGAATGGAGAATTACCTACACCTGCATGCTTGAGGTGGCCTTTCATTCGCTGAATAGAGGTGTTTTAAAGGGTAGGGCATGAAAGCTTAAATTGCTTCTGAGAGTTCTCTGGGTTATTTACTAGATATTGAGATGATGTTCACGCATTGCTATGCCCATCGGTTTTTAAAATGCTTAGAGGCTGATTTAAGAAAAGTGGCGCTGCGCCCACGCAGCACCACTTTCCTTGCGCCCCTTAGCAACCCCTACCACCACCATGTGTGCCCTGTATTTAAAATAAAGCGCACCATGGCGCAGGGTAGGGGGCAACAGTGTCAGAATTCCCGACTCTGTTGATGTACTCTGCAGGAGTAGCGCCTAAATTTGGGCGCTACTCCTGCAGAGTACATGGGGGCCCATTGTATTCAATGGCATGCCCTCTTTTAATGCCGGCTCTGAAAAGGCGTTAAAAGTGCCGAAGAAAATGGTGCAAGGAAATCTCTTAGATTTCCTTGTGCCATTTTTTCAGCCCCACCCTAACGGGGGAACGCCCCCTTGCATACATTATGCCTGGCACAGGCATAAATTGACTCAAGTGTTTACAAAGTGGTGCAATACTGCATTGCGCCACTTTGTAAATATGGAACGTGTAAAAATCCACTTTAGAGCCGCCTTAGCATCAACAAAAATTACACTAAGGTGGCGCTAGGGTGGGCCTCTTAAATCATGCCCTTAGTATATTGACGCTGTTTCGTGTGGTGTTACGTAATGCAATCACCTGTGCAAAATCTTAATAGATAAGCGCCGCAACACAGGGAGCTCTCATTGTCAGTGGAATCTTTCTTTGTAATAATCTCAAATCAGAGACCGTCTCCTGTGCCTTTCACATTTTGATCAGTTATCCCCTTATGTCAATAATGTACCTGCAATTGTTGCCCGATAGATGAAAATGGCTTTTCGTGGACACAGTTAGCTGCTCCGTGTTAACCACACGCTACTAACAACAGAGCCGTGCTAGAGGTTGGCTGCATGATCCCACTGTAGCCATCATACAGTCAGCCTCGGCCACATTTGAGTGCTGGTGAAGTCTCTCTGTGCGTGGACTTTTTGTATGCCATCTAATGCTCCAGGCTATTGGACAATTACGTAATTAGAACATTCTTAACTTTTTGAACGGAGGTTCCGGTTTTCACCCAAGCACTTCTTTCTTGGGTCTGCCTTTGGATAATTGTCCAAAACACCCTAAGATACCTTCCCTTGGCTCGTGCAGCGCAATCTTGCAGCAGTTTAAAAGAGTTAGATTGAAGAAAGACATTTCTCCAGTGCGAGCTTTTCTGAATAATGAAATATGATTGGCTTAAAAAACTGTACTTGTTGAGAAATATTAGCGAGAGCCTTACAGGTGTTCCTTTGGCACTCAGGTGTTTTACGCATCATTGATCAAATCTGCCTTCCCGTCTCCCAGACACACAGACTTTGCAGCCAAAATGCGTTTTAAATTGTTTTCATTCTTATGATGACTATAGACAGCTCTGCTGTCGTGGGGACCGGCATGGCATCAGCAAACTGACAGCGAACACGCTTCGCTGCCAGACGAAGCGCGAATGCGCAATCGAGGCCAGCGAACAAAAACATCAAATTAAACCAAACTGCCACCTTTTACGCGCACTTATAGTTCATACATTTCGGAGCATTGGCTGGGGGAGAACATCGACTGTTCTCGCGCGCGCCAGAACAAGACCCACTTATGGATTGAAACAGAAATGCTTTATTTTTTATTCCGACCACCTGCTGGAATTAGCTCTTTGCCAGGTGTGTTGAATAATGCAAGTCGATATCCGCTGCAAAGCCCTTTGTAAATTCAGGGGCACTCAAACAGTTGTTTCCTTTGAGCGAGCGCCATTAACGATCGAAGGCTTTGCTCTTGCCTTACTTTTCCGTATAACAAAGGCACCTGACGGCTTTTTTTTTCTCTTGTGGCTTTGTATTTCAGCCGACGCTTCCCTAGTCCCTGTAGGATGCACAGCACTGATCGAAAAAAAAGTCTCTCTTGTGGCATCCTTGAATATTCAACTCACGGAGTTAGGTAAGTGTGGGACTTTCAGCATCCTTATTTGGATTCATTTAGGCCCTTTCCAAGAGCCTACTTACAATGTCAACACCTGACTGAACATCATATTCATTTCTAGTACACATCTTGGTTCTTAAATTTCATAATAAACGCCCTTTGTTTAGTAGGATCCTAGAGATGATGTTGGACAAGGGAGGGGTTCGGGACTATGCATAACATAACATGTTTTGTTTTCTTATGAAACACAAATTGTGATCTCTGTATCCGCCGACCTGGGTTCGAATCACGTAGGCTACCAGAATATCTCCATAACATAAATATATCCTTAAAAAGAATTTGACTTGCAACTAATACCACTATACAGAACTTGCCTCCAAATAAGATATGTCAACAGTTAGAACAGTAAATTAACTTAATCCTGAAATATCTATAATAATCTTGGGTACATTTCGGAATTAAAGGCAGGTTGAAATATTTGTAGAAATAGATCATGTAAAGTCCATAATTGTGCAATTGTGGCATCTGTTTCTTTCCAAAAGATGTAGCTGCTGTTTACATTTTCATGTGGCACCCTGAAGGGGGTCCACAATGCTCCCTCTCACAATCAATTACTCTAGCCGTCTGCACTTTAGGATTTACCCATTCTCTCTGTAGTTATGTAGGGGCATATTTATGAGCCCCTTGTGCCGCTGGAGCGTCACTATAAAATCATATCGACAAGGCCACACAAATCCACTTTGCGTGGCTTTGAAAATGGCCTCATAGATATTGAATAAGGCAAAGCAGCGCAAGTCGCTGCGTTGCCTTACTCTGTGCTTGGAGGTGATCCAGGGGCGTTAAGGTGGGAGTTCCCACACAACATCCATGGTTTTTGACACTTCCCAGATTTACACTGGTTTGGTAAGCAGTGTCAGTTATAGGGCTTGACAGTGCAGTACAGAATTTCATCCCATGGACTTAACAATCAGGCATCGTGGTAGGGTGACCATAATACAGAACGAAAAAATGGGACACGGGCACAAACATAGAAATAGGACTAAATGTCCTATTATGTATCAGGGTGTGTATGTATGTATGTGTGTGTGTATGTGTATATATATATATATATATATATATATATATATATATATATATATATATACACACAAATATATACATTTTTCACGTTCCCTCCCCGTTCTGTGAAGAGCTCCACGTTCCATTTGCTGGTGGGCCAGACTAGACCTAGAGCTCCAATTCACACCTCAATAAATCCTGCTGTGCTCCTTGAATGGGGTGAGGCAGCACAGCAGGAGAGTTTGAACCAGTAAACTTCTGTCCCTAGTTTCTGGGAAGGCCGGTTGAAATGTGAGCCTGCACAACAATGTGATGAATGTGCAGGTTCAACCGACTCTCCCTTAAAAACCAGGACATTTTACTGTTTTAGAGTAAAGTGTTGGGACACCGCGACTGACCTTCAAAAACCAGGACTGCCCGGGATGTGTGGTCAACCTACATCATGGTTACTGCCCACAGGGGAGAATGTAGGACAACTCTTCCCTCTAAATTAGGGACTGACAGAAGAGGCTCGAGCCAACAGCAAAAAAAATACCAGACCCAGAATGTGCCTAACAATTAGTTGTAAAAACATGTATGCAGTTTAATATAAGTATTTTTAAAATTTTGTAGTTCACAAAATGTGATAACATCTAGAGAGTTTCCTGCTTTTATGAAATAAACTTGCTGTGAAAAAATAATAAATAAATGTCTCATGTCTCCTAATATCACTTAATTTCAGGAAAAAAAAACATTGAGAAGAGCTGATTAGCGGTAAAGCTAGCTATCACAGTTTAAACAGTAGTTTCCGTTATTGACTCTAGTCTTAGGAAGTGTGCCATGACAAAACAATTATAATAAATTATTACAGTAGGGTAGATACTTCATTTTCTTCTTGTGAAAAACTTGTAGATTTGCAATAGGAAAATGAGAGACAGTTTTTTACAAATACCTTACAGGCTTACATATGCCATATATGTAATATTATTATTTTTTGCAGGAGGGATACTCCCATATGTAATGTCCTTTATTGTGGATGTAATTCTTACATTGAACTTGTGCTCCCCCGCAGTTGAATTTGCAAT
This sequence comes from Pleurodeles waltl, assembly GCF_031143425.1. Classification (NCBI taxonomy): domain Eukaryota; kingdom Metazoa; phylum Chordata; class Amphibia; order Caudata; family Salamandridae; genus Pleurodeles; species Pleurodeles waltl. Next base: position 214,653,207 of record NC_090446.1, read on the forward strand.
AAAATATGATTTATTCATTAGAATTGAATGATAACAAATGTTATATATAATTTACAGCACAATAAAATGTGCCCTCTTGATTTGTAGGCTAACAAGGCCTTTCACATATTTAAGTGGCACTAATTAAGCTTTAATGTTGTTTTTCAGAAAAACAAATTTGGAGCCATCTGAAAGAAAATGGTAAAAGACGAAGTCTCGAAATTGCAAAAGGTGTTGGGATGCAGACTAAAAGTGATGTGAACAAAAGTTTATACTCACTGATGGATAAGGGATACATTACGAATGAGGGGGCGAACTGGTTCATTAAGGGAACACAAGAAGCGACAGCTTCAGGTACATTACATTCTGTAAACGATTCTCTATCTTTGTGAATTGAAATGAGGGTACAGAGAGCCGCAGCTCAGCAAATATAGGGCCTTATTTGAGTTTAGGGGACGGTTATGCTGCCCAGTATTGGCGGTTAGCTCAGCTGACGAGTTACAAGCACATCATATCATAATCCACTTGCAACAAGGCAGACGGGGATCCTTCACATCTGTGACGGACTGCTCATCTTCCAGACTCTATATCGCGCCCTCAATGCAGGTCTTTAACAACAGGGCTCTCGAAGGATGACACTACATCATTACAGAGCACTGCCAATGACTCAAGCGTTGTACATGGGTGCTATCAACCCCTTTCCAAGGAGGCTGTCACTGCTGGAGAAACCTGGGGATTTGTCTTCAGTCAGGTATTTCACTCAAAACCATACTACATCCTTGAAAATAAATGAAAGAGGCTGTGGGTTTGACCTCTCTCGCTGGTTCTTTCCAAAGAGAGGACTGATCATGAATGCGATGTCTAGTAGAGCACCCAGGAGAGTACTTCGAAGAAGAGAAGAAATTAGGCTCACTTGGGGTGTGTTGCAGCAAGGTTGTTGGCTCATTGTGATGGGCAGGTAGCCACAGAAAGGGCCACGTAATAGTTCGCTATACCTGTTGATGGGCGATAGTGGAAGAAACCATGGCTCTTCTAACACTCATTGATTTATGGAGGTTACATTCTGGCGATATAAAGATAAAAACACTGTCATCTCATATGGGAGTCTATTTCATTAGTTAATTGGTCTGAAGATTAAACCGGTGTTCTGAATATCAGCCCTGATATCCATTTTTACTTAGTTTTTAAAATATTTGAACAATACTGCATGCTTTATTGATTTGTTTGAAAGTTGCTGTTGAAAGTCAACTCTAAAAATGCAAATCAGACAATGTAATCATATTTTAAGTGAACCTTAATTTTATGCAAATATAGCATGCCTGATCCTCAGATATCCTAAGCAACCTGAAAAACTCGAGCACTATCGTAATGAAATTTATATTTATTAATGACAACACATTTTTAGCGAAGGATTGGTGGACCAGGAGCTCAAAAACATTCCCAGTGGCGGGAATTTGGCACTGATCAGCAGCCTCACAGTTTGACCCAGGAATGTTCATGCCTCCACGTAGGGTATCATGTAAACGTGTTTTGTATTTCAATCTGTTAAGTTTCTGACACGTATATTTGCAGTAACAGATATTCAAAGTCCAAGTCATGTAAAATCAAACAGGAAAGACATATGTAAGAAGCAGTATACTGCAATTGGATTCTTGGAGTCTACATGGCATGCTTTAGTTGTCACTACAAGGTTTCCCACGGCTTACTATACTTTCTTTCACTAACGTATCAAAGAGAAGATCTTCAGTGAACATTACTGAGTGAAGTACTCGCCCAGCCATTGACCTGCCTTCTCCCGATCCTGGTATTAACTGCATCCTCCACTTTATTTTCTGTGTTTGTCTAATAGAACTGCAAAGATTGAGGTGACAATTAGTCTTCTCTTGCATCTCTTTCTTTCCAAGTTTGAATTCCTTGCTTCACCGTGTCCTGCTTTTTCATTCTCCCTTTTTTATGTTGGTACATGTCTGTCTCATACCTTTTTTTGCTTTGATAGTATATTTCACCATGATAGCTCGAGTTTTCTTTCTTCATTCTCTGCCTCTCTCTCTCTTTAGCTTTTAACACGCCAACATTTGTATTGTTCTTGCCTTTACAGTCTTTCTCTCTCCATGGCTCTTCCTGTGCAGTTTTCTTTCTCTTTCTTTTTATTTGTCTCTCCTTGTAATTCTAATTGTATTAGTATTTATATAGCGATTACTACCCCTGATGAGGCATCAAAGTGCTTTTCGGTGAGTAGCACGCTACTGTCTCTAACTTTAAAAAAGGCTGCCTCTCTTAATGAGTGTTCCTTGCAGTTAATATAAGTTCTTCCAAAGAACACAACGGCCAAATAGTTACTCAACATTTGATAAAATCAGTGCACTCTCATATGAAATACCTTTTCAATTTGAACATTTTATTGGACAAGATTACTATTTTGGAGTGCCACGGTTGGAAGATTTAATCAGATATATTATTTTACCAAAAATGGCAACAAATTCGTCAAATGAGTACCAATTAAAACCTCTGATTGCATCCCTCCAGTTTAATCCCTTCAATCTCCCGCACACACAAGTTAGACCAAAGCTATCATGACCACACCCACCTCAGCAGTCCTTACTCATTAGACAGGGGTGAAAGTAACACAGCATTTATTTGAATTGACTGAAGTTTTAGTAAAAATAGTTACCATTAATATGATCAAACTTTCAATTCACAAAAAAGATATAGCACACACATTTTCTGTTAATGTGTACACACATTTTAAAATCACACAGTCAAAACAGGTGTAGGTTAAAAACAAGCAATCAGTCTGAAAAAAATAATCATATTCCTAGGTTGCTCCATCCTCTTTCAAGCCTCTGCCCCGGAAGTGCTCTCCTGTACACGTTTCTCCTAACTTTCTGGGCTGGAGAGATGTAGCTGCAGCAAATTAAGCATCTGGGGCAAAGGCTGGGTACATTGGCGAATTGCACAATATAAGGGCAGATCTTGTGGCTAGAAAAAATGTTAATCTACTTTGATTTCCACTGGCCAGAAAAAAAAAAAATGGACGCCCGTTTCCGAAGAACTGGTATTTCAACAACATACTCCATACACATTTCAGATCCTGTCCATTCTTTGACAGATGTAAAAAAATCTCATGAAGGCACATTTGATTAATGTATTGCTCTTAACTTTCTCTGACTATGTAATAATACGTCTGATTTGTTAATACTCTGACACAATCCTGTGAAGGACAAAACCTTCATGATTATTTCTGCCACCCCTGTTGCACCATTAGTGCGCACACCTGGGCTTTTTCAAATTTCAGCAAAACCTCATGCAAAGAAAGTGATCCTTACCTGTCTAAACCGGAGAATAGTAACAGGCCCTGTTGTTTTTTTTTAAAACACCACTGATAATAATTATTTCTCTTCTTGAAGGTATTCAACCCCTAATCGCAGTTTATCAAAGGTAACACAGCTGTTTGATTGACCCATGAGAAATGCATTCTAATTTACTTACAGAAATTTTGCATCCGCATGACCTCTGGGTTAAAGGCCATTTTAAGTCAATAAAAGTAGTGTTAATTGAGACTTTGTCAATTTGGAGTATTTTGCACAGATCAAAAATAGTCGAAAACTTTGTTCACCCTTGAATAAGAGGAACCTCACCATTGCACTGGGCAGAATGCTCTTCCCATCCACTCCTCCCGAAATCCTTTTTAAATGAAGTGTGTGCCTATTGTATATAGGACTGTAGTTGGTTTCTTATGATAAATTTCTCTCTTATTGCCCATGGTATTTATTGCCATTAATTTTGCCATTATTACGTATGGACTACTGCTGCTATTGGCATCATTTCAAGACAGCACAGTGCTAATCCATGAGCCAAGGCTATCTCCATAACTTGTTGTTTCACTCTTCTCTCCCTTATCACGTCTTTTGCTTGTCTTTTTTCTCTTTTTGCGAGCTAAGCCTTGTTGATTATGACCGTCCTGAATGCACTTATCTTTACCTCTACTTATTGGCGGCTCTCACTTGTTCTTCACTGCTGTAATTAGCTGTCTGAATGCATCATTTATTAGGTTCTCCATTGTTTACTAATCTGACAGTACCATCTCTTGGCGCCTTCTCTCAATTGCTAATCTTATTTTTTGTATTCCTTCCACACTGTCATTTAGAAGCAGTGGCGACTGCCATATATATAAAGTTGCGGGCGGCAATGACATAATACTTAAAAAAAATATGGTCCATATCCAGTTCACAGAAACTTCACAACAGCGCAGGTGTAAAGAGGTCTACAATGGGACGTAACTATTCTTAGTACTGTTGTGCAGTTCCTTACTCCTACCAATAGGCAGACTGACTTAATCCAAGTCTGTCTCAGGCGTGAGTATGCCGCACAAACAAACAGAACATGGGCTACATTTTCATAATCTTTTTTTACAACTTGGACAAATCAATGAAGACCCTGTTTGCGTTGCCCATTTGGCAGTGAATGCCTTAAGTGGTAGAGAACCCGTCCTGAACTGGATATCTAATTTCCTATCAACATAATTAGTGATACAGTCCAGGTATTGCTCATACAGTGGGCTTGACTTAAATAGTGCAGAGTCCATAGGAAGAGTCCAGTCCCTCTGTTGCTGTTTTCAGCATCCTTCTAGGCTGACACCTAATGCCAATATAATTTCTTAATTTGTTCTTTTGATGGAAATAACTTAATATCTGTGAGCTACAAAGCTTTTTAATGTTCCGACACCAGTCAATTTCACCGAATCTGTCTAGCCTAATTGTGTCATGGAAAGCCTCAGCGTAATTGGTTACTTCAGGATTTGTCCATGAGTCCGGACTGGCGCTCCCTTAGCTATTGCTTTACTCAGCAAAAATAAAACTGGTCAATGCCTTGCATTATTGGCAATTAATCTTCCGCTCATGTCAAGGTCAAGCGGATAAGAGGGTGTCTTAGGGGAGGGAGACCAAAGTTCTATTGAACTTCTGTTCAGGCTTCGTCCTATCAGAAAGATTACAAAAAACTAGAGAGTACTGGAACATTCTGCCCTGCAGCCACAGCTTTAGAATCATAGCTCTGCAGTGGGGGTGCAATAGGTTTACTTTATGAAGAATCGTGTTCCTTCAGAATGGTGCCTGCTATTTGTTTGCGTTTAAGGGGTACTTTGACTATATTGTTTTCCATGACATGGTAGATGGTAATTTTATTCCAAAGTGCTCAATTGAATCCACTCTTTCAAGCTCCTCTCCGCCCATAAACATGTTCCCTCTGAATGATTTATGCCCATTGATTCACAAAAATGTCATCTTAGCTCCATTGATCTCTAAGCCTTGTACCGTGCAAAACTACTCAAAGTGAGATAAAAGTATTTGAAGCCCTTTTGGTGTTTAGGACACAAGGAAGATATCATCTGTGAATAGTGAAGTGGACACCTTCGCACTGGCCAACCATGGAACATCAGCAGGAAAAGGTGAAGGGAAGTGCACAACCTCATTCAAATAAAAGGACAAGGTAGGAGCAAGAGTACATCCCTGCTGAACTCCCTTCCTGACAGGGATTGAGTTGTAAGATGACTCTGTTCCCTATAACAAACTCTTGCGTAGTTACCCTCATGAAGCCGGACAATGAATGATAGCATATTAGGAGACATTCCTATTTGTTGTAGCACTTGCCAAAGCTTCTGTCGAGGGACCAGGTCAAAAGCAGACTTCAGTTCGCCACATATAATTGACCTTTTCTGATTAGCACTGTTTTCCAAATGAAAGAGAATAAAACGAAAAACCTGGACAACAGTGCTAGTTTTACCCTGAAGCCTGCTTAGAAGGGATAAATTATTTGCCCTTCTTCAGTGAATGTTTTTCCTTGAAGCCTGCTTAAAAGGAAGAAAATATTTGCCCTTCTTCAATGCATAGGTGGATTTTCTCCAATACAGCCCGACAAAAGAACTTCTGGATTGAATCTATCAAACTTATTGGTCTGTACTTCAGAGAAAGACTACTATCCCCTTTTTTTGTAGATGAATATCACCTCAGCGCCTTTTCATGAGTCAGGATCGGCTCTCCCTTATCTATTGCTTCACTCAAAAGTAAAATGTAGGTGGCCCATTTTGGTCTATCATAGATGAAAATATCTCCAGGAACGGCATCTGGCCTGTGGCTTTCCCCTGAACAGTAGCACCAACTGCAGATTCTATATCATGGAGATCAAAAGTGTGAATGTGATCTATATGATCTGTCATAATAACGTTCTTATCTCCACTAGTTCTATTGCAGTCATACAAGGCTTGAATATAGTTAACCCAAGGTAAGGGCAAGAAATGATTTTCTGGTTGGGCAGCCTCCTCATTCCTCCCCAATGAACGAGAGACCAAAATGTAGTCATATCGCTCTCGTTGCAGGTACTTCAAAGATCACGGCACCTTTGCTTATCTCAGTCACCTTCCACTTGGTGTTGGGGCTTGTTTGCATACCTTACACAGGGTCCAAACTTCATTTAATTTTTGATTTTTAATGGTTGATATAAGCAGAGCTCTGGACTTCCTGCACTCATCGTTAAACCAAGTGGTAATGTTATGGCTTTTCCTTCTATTGTGTTAATTAGGCACGAGGAAGTGAATAGTTGACTGGAGAAAAAAAGCTTAGGTGGATATTTATAACTTCCTGCAGATTCTACCTAGTGGCTTTAGTGACTTCTAATTTATTAATGCATTAGATAAGTCAGTCCCAATAGAGGGCAAAGCGTCTTGTCCCGCTTCTAGCTGAAGCTATTTAAGGTGGCGTATATTGTTAGCTAGCTGTACGTCCTTGGTAACACAACGTAGATGAGGGTCAGGAAACAGTTTCCCGAATATGGTCTCATAGAAGGACATAGGGGGTTGTGGCCTCTTTCCATTCTGCTTTCCATGACCATTTCCTCAGCACATTGCCATAATCTTAAATCAATCAATATATATATATAATCGATACAGCTCTAGTGATGAAGTTTATTGTAGGTAGATACCCCTCTATTTTCTGAACGTGTTCTACCATTTGCTGCCCTTAAACCATATTCTAAGGTAAGAGCTTTCAGTTGCAAAGCTGCTTGGGTACACTTTTTAAATGGGACTAGATGAAGCAAGCTAGGGAATAGCCCTCCTTTCATCCTCCCCACCAGCCAACTTTGCATGATCCCTGTCCAAAAGTTCGATTGTAGTGTTGAAGTTGCCTGCCATGATAATGTGTGCAGGTTGACTCGAAATTTCCCATAAATTGTCTAGCTTTTGAATTGTGTCTAACGACTTGCCTCTTTGAATCCTTCTTGCATGGATGTTATAGATTTCAACCTTAGGCTTCTTAGCAGTACTTGGATGAAGGCCTAAAATATTAGGGAAATCTGTCTCAATTCTTTCCATTTTAAAACTGAGCACAAGTCTCACACTCAGGCTGACACCCAGGCTGTTATGCCACCAGAAGGCCGTCCACACACATTTCTTTTATTTGGAATGAAAATATTTAAATAGACAACCCTAAATACTGGTGTAGTGCTCCACATCCCCTGAAATAGGCAGATATTGAACCTATTGACTAAGATGTTCCATTCCAGTAAGTTCTCTTTCATGTTTAGACCTGCCACATTCCAGGAGACAATGGAGACCCCCTCAGAGGGGACTCTGCTTGATCTTTCATGAGTCCCACTGTACAGTTCACATACAGTTGAGGTAGTGTTGGGCAAGATAAAGGTCTGGGCACTTTGTTGGCAAGCAAGTTAGGACTGGAACATTATTATAAATCTCCTGCTAGGCCTTACATTTGTTTCTCATGTGTGGAGCCAATGAAAGAGAAATGTCCTCACTATTCAGTCAATCTAGGGACTACAGAGAGAAACTTGTGTCTGGATGTAAAGTGATCAAATTAGTTGAGAGCATGGTTGCCCCTCTTTACTTAAACTGTATAAGGCAGTCATTTGGTGGGCTAGTTCTTAAATCTAGGGCCACTAAGCTGTCAGTCAGATTTCTGTTGGTAAAGGTAACTTCAATGAGGTCAAACTTGGATCCGCTGATGAAATGTCTTTTAGCACTAATAATATCCTCCCTGCTGACCGATTTACAGTCCCTGTGCCCACCCCCCATTGACCTGCCTCCCTCCATGTGTGCTATAGCCCATTCTGGCAGGCTTCCATTCTCCACCAGTTTCCATATATCTGGTCTCCCGAATGGCTCCCCATGTTCTCTCAGGGTAGTAGATCTCACGTTAGGCGTATCAAAGTCAGTCTCCTTCTGCCTTCCCTTATTGGTGTTATTTATGTCTGCTACTGCACCCAAAAGTTGCTTCACCCGACCTGCTAACTGAAAAAACATAGGCCCATATTTATACTTTGGCGCAGTCGTGCGTCAAAAATTTTACCGCCGGCTAACGCAATTCCAACGCGCCATGCGGGCGCCTTATTTATGGAATGACATTAGCCGGCGCTGCGGACTGGTGTGCGTAAAAAAAAATGACTCACACCAGGCAGCGCCGGCGTATGGGAAAATGGGGGTTGTGCGTCAAAAAATGGGGCAGGTCAGGTCTGAGGCAAAATTCAGGCCTCAAACCGGATTTGCGCCATTTTTTTTTTGACGCCCAACCTCCATTGACATGACTCCTGTCTTAGCAAAGACAGGAGTCATGCCCCCTTGCCCAATGACCATGCCCAGGGGACTTATGTCCCCTGGGCATGGTCATTGGGCATAGTGGCATGTAGGGGGGCCCAAATCAGGCCCCCCCTATGCCACAAAAAAAATCTGAAAAAAATACTTACCCGAACTTACCTTTACTTCCCTGGGATGGGTCCCTCCATCCTTGGGTGTCCTCCTGGGGTGGGCAAGGGTGGCAGGGGGTGTCCCTGGGGGCAGGGGAGGACACCTCTGGGCTCCTTCTGAGCCCACAGGTCCCTTAACGCCTGCCCTGACTCAGGCGTTAAAAAACGGCGCCCATCAGGCTGTGCGTAATTTTTTAAATATGGGGTACAGGGCTTAAAGTCATTTTTTGGAAGGGAACGCCTACCTTGCATATAATTAACGCAAGGAAGGTTCCCCGTTCCAAAAAATGACGCACATGGTGGAATTTTGACGCCCGCGGGGTCGGACGTCAAAGTATAACTATGGGGCAGGTTTTGCGCTGACTGTGCGTCAAAATTTTTGACGCACATTCGGCGCAAACAGAGTATAAATATGCCCCATAGTTTTAGGGACCCCTATTTTTTCGTTTACCTCTCTGACTAACCCCAAAAGATTTTCATGGTGAGGTGACAATTGGACATTGGATGATCTGTAAACACCCTGCTTCAATCTTAAATCACAAATATCCGGGTTCTGCCTGACTGTTTGCAAGAGCGCAAGTGAAAGTGAGTTCCAGGGGTATATATCTCGTGGGGAATCCACATGAAGTAAATCTGAAGGGACTGCTACATAAATTGTACTAGAAGTTAAATCATTGCCAGGGGCACTATAGCTTCTTTCTTTTTGAACATACTGGGTAGTGTTCGCACAATCAGCTTTGATTTCCTAATTGCTCCTCCCTAATTGCTATCTCGGATCATGGGGTTTTGTTACCAATAATTGATTTAACCTATCAAACAGTTATCAATTTCATTTAAAGTACAATTATTTGCTTTCTTCATTACTTTTCTTAGATGTTTCCTGGGAAAGTTGTGAGGCTTTATGTTTCCCCATTGAGCCTCTTTACACACAAAAATGAATATTAAACAAATAAAGAATACTGTGAATATTTGGCTTTAACTAAGCAGGGTTGAAATACAAAAGATACCCAAACACAGAATACTCACCAGGTAAGGGGGTTTTAAGTTATAAGCTCAAGATGTTATGTCAATTAAAATAAAAGGGACTAAAAGTTGTTCCTATTTGTCAATGCAGTATTCGAAAGCCCTGTCATGCAATTAAACAAAGGAAAATACAGCGAGAAATAAAAACAAAACATTCAGTATAATAACCAAGCCCACTCAAACTTTGTATCTTTCAGGGGAGGGAAAAAAGCCTACGACAACCTTTTCATGGCTAACGTTCTCTATAGCTCAGTATTAAAAAAGAAGTTGCAGCTTGTAGACTAGACTTAAAGTATCTTGCAACAAAAATGTGGAGGCGTCTCCTAGCTCAGGGAAGGTTAGGGCTTGTGGGCTGCCTCGGGGTGGACTGCTGGACCACATGCTGCCGGTGTTACCTCCTTCTAGATTGAAGTCTCTGGTGGACGAATTCTCATCCCAGTCAAAGGTTGAGAAGTAGGGCCAAAAAGGGAGCAATGGCAGAGGTAGGTAGTACGTCTCTATGCATTGAAATTAGACTTGTGAGAATAACAGTTGGGGCGCTGATGCGGAGCCAAGGGAGGTGGCCCTGCCCTGGCTGTTTCTGGGGCTGACCGGCGCAGGATGGGTCTGCTCTTGTCCCGGGCTTTGCCAGGGTATTTCCTGCACGGGACCCGCAGAGCGGGTGGATGCCTTGCACTATATAGTGCTGAATCAGCTGGTGATGGAAGGGCCACCTCCTCCTTGATCCCCCAAAGTACTCTGGGACAGGTAGTCCCTTTCTGCCTCCTGGATTGCATCCTACGCAGCGGTGGATTATTTGCGCTATATAGCGCTGAATCAGGTGGTGGTGGGAAGGCCGCCTTCACCTTGGGCCCCCAAAATACTCATTGCTGCATGTAACTGTGTCTCTTGATTGCAAAGTACAGTCGCCCTTGGGCAATGTGCGTAATATATGTTCAAAACAAAGGATACAGGTGGTAATACTGTTGCTTTGTGGCATGCTCAGAGACACATTTATTGACAGTACGTTTGGAAGGGATGCTTGTTTTCACACTGGTGGAATTCTTCTTGGACCTACTCACCGCTGCTCTCCTTCCCCAACCTTAAAGTCCTGCTCTGACTGAATCTTCAATAAACAGCTGTACTATATAACAACCCAGAGCCCAATATATGTTGCGCATATAGCAATTACTGATGACAGGGTTTACAAAACAGGCAATAAGATCACATTTGCCAGCACTAGTCAGCCCGTTAAAACATTTATCCCTGCACTCAGGACATTTTCAGGGGCTCAGCATCATGCAGGTGTTATTTGGCCCTCATTGTATTTATTGAGTTTGTTTACCATAGACGTTGGAGGCAGGATTGTTTTTGTGCAGGACGGGTTATCTTCCTCCACAAAAACAATCCTCAAAGGCATGCTTGTGAGAAAGTAGCCTCTGTCTGGTATGGTTACCCACACTTTTGGCCTATTTGTGAGTGTGTGTCAGCATGTTTTGCCTGTCTCACTGGGATCCTGCTAGCCAGGACCCCAGTGCTCATAGTTTGTGGCCTAATGTGTGTGTTGTCAGTAGTGCTTAACTGTGTCACTGAAGTTCTGCTAACCAGAACTTCAGTGCTAATGCTCTCTCTGCTTCCAAATTAGTCACTATAGTTTAGTGACTTCATATTCCAATTCCAATTGGCACACTGGACCACCCTTATAAGTCTCTAGCATATGATACCTAGGTACCCAGGGCATTGGGGTTCCAGGAGATCCTTATGGGCTGCAGCATTTTTTTTGCTACCCATAAGGAGCTCAGACAAACCTTTCCACAGGACTACCACTGCAGCCTGCATGAAATAGTGCACACACTATTTCACAGGCATTTTCACTGCACTTAAGTAACTTATAAGTCACCCATATGTCTAACCTTCATTTAGTGAAGGCTAGGTGTAAAGTTACTAAGTGTGAGGGCACCCTTGCACTAGCAAAGGGGCCCCCACGCTGTCCAGGGCCAATTCCCCAGACTTCGTGACTGCGGGGATACCATTACACACATGCACTACATATAGGTCAATACCTATATGTAGCTTCACAATGGTAACTCCGAATATGGCCATGTAAGGTGTCTAAAATCATGGACCTGTCCACCCCATTCCAAATCTGGTATTGGGGGCAATCCCATGCATCCTGTGGGCTCCACCATGGACCCCCAGTACTGCCAAACCAGCTCTCTGAGGCTTGCACTGCAGCTACAGCTGCTGCCACCTCACAGACAGGGTTCTGCCCTCCTGGGGTCTGACCAGCTCAGTCCCAGGAAGGCAGAACAAAGCATTTCCTTTGGGAGGAGGGAGTTACACCCTCTCCCTTTTGAAATAGGTGTTACAGGCTCAGGAGGGGTAGCCTCCCAGAGCCTCTTGAAATGCTTTGAAGGGCACAGATTGTGCCCTCCTTGCATAAGCCACTTTATACTAGTTCAGGGACCCCCAGTCCCTGCTCTGGCATGAATCTGGACAAAGGAACAGGGAGTGACCACTCCCCTGTCCATCACCACCCCAGGGGTGGTGCCCAGAGATCCTCCAGTGTGTCCATGGCGTTTCCATCTTGTTTTCCAAGTTGTAAGAACACTCTGGAGATCTCTGAGTGGCCAGTGCCAGCAGTTGACGTCAGAGACCCCTCTGAGTAGGTGCATATCTGGTTGGGTAGCCAATCCCCATCTCAGGGCTATTTAGGGTCTCTCCTGTGGGTTCCTCTTCAGATTCGGCTTGCAAGTTTCCTCCAGGAATCCTCTGCATCCTCTGCTTCAGCTTCTGACCGTCAGAACAGCCGCAGACTGCTCCAGGAACCGCTGAAACTGCAACAAAGTATCCAGAAAGGCTACTGTGACCCTGCAACTTCAGCTCCAGCCAGCAACTGCAACAGTTTCCAAGGTGTGCACGCTCTGAGGACTCCCTGTTTTCACCCTGCACCAGAAGAACTGAAGGAATCTCCTGTGGAGTGATGGAGTCACTTCCCTGCTCCAGCAGGCACCTTTCAAGACGACGTCCATTTCTCTGGGATTCCTTTCCTGACGACAAGCGTGCTCCCTGGAACCCAGAAGGTGGACCCATCTGACCCAGACTGTCCTAAGGTCCAGCTGTCCAAATATGGAGGAAGTAAGAGCTTGCCTTCCCAGTTTGCGACAGTACCCTTGTGACCGCGTCATCTCTAGCTCCTTGGGCTTCTGTGCACTTCTTCCAAGAATCCTTCATACACAGTGTAGCTCAGGTCCCCAGCACTCCATCCTGTGACCACAACACACTGAGTTGTTCTCTGGCGGCGTGGGACCTTCTTTTGTTGTGCTGCAGCAACTGCAGTTTGCACCTTCTTTCTCCCCGTGTCCTGGGACTCCCGTGGGTGCTGCCTGGTCATCTGTGGGCTCTCTCCAGTGATGGGAGCCCCCTCTGCTTCCTCAGTCTGAGTTGAGGCCCCCAGGTCCCTCGTGGAACTAGCCAGCGCCATTTTGACGGAAACCGCAACCTTGCTTGAACCAAGGCTTGTTGGATGAATCCAGCGACACAAACTGCCTGCACACAAATTCTTGACGTGGGACATCTCTTGCATCACACAGGAACCCGCAGCCATCTTCTTTGGTGCTCTTCTGCAGACTTCTTCTAACCGGAGAATCCTCTTTTGCACCATCTTCTAAGTTGGCAGGGGCTCCTGTCCTCCTGGAATCTTCTGCCACTTCTGGACTTGGTCTCCTCTCTTCACAGGTCTTCAGGTCCAGGAATCCACCTTTTGTTGCTTGCAGTCTTGCTTGGTTCTTGCAATAACTCTAATCACTACATGTAGTGTGTCCTGAGGAAACTTGCTGTACTTTACTCCTACTTTCCTGGGCTCTGGGGTGGGGTATTTTACTTACCTTTGGTGTTTTCTTACACTCTCAACACCCCTCTGCACACTACACTTGCATAGGGGGGAATTCGGGAATCGCATTCCACTTTCTTAGTGTATGGTCTGTGTTGCCCGTAGGCCTATTGCATTCTATTGTATTTTCTACTGTTTGCACTATTCTATGACTATTTACTTACCTGATTTTGGCCTCTAGTGTATATATTGTGTATAATACTTACCTCCAGAAGGAGTATTGCCTCTAAGATATTTTTGGCCTTGTGTCACTAAAATAAAGTATCTTTATTTTGGCAACACTGAGTATTGTATTTTATTGTGTATAAGTACTGTGTAACTATAGTGGTATTGCAGGAGCTTTGCATGTCTCCTAGCTCAGCCTAAGCTGCTCTGCTACAGCTACCTCTAGACAGCCTAAGCTGCTGGAACACTGAGTACATTTCACTAATAAAAGATAACTGGACCTGATGTAAGGTGTAAGTACCTAGGGCACCCACTACAAACCAGGCCAGCCTCCTTCAATGCTCCTCTTTCTAAATGTGCTGCAAAATGCAGCACGTATAGAAAGAGAAAAAAACAAGGTGAAATAAAGATATTTCTCCTTCTTACACCTCATCTTGGGAGATGTTGCATTTTGTAGCATTTCCAGGTCTACCAGTAAGGGTAAGTCTGAGTGTGTGTCAAAACTCATGGGTTGATGCATGGGAACATCCACGTTCCACCCATGGGAAACGTACTTTGGGATGAGTAATGCAAAACAATGATTTTCGCAGCATTGTGTTACTCTAGATTTATCAAGTTACTTTGGGCCATGCAGGGTGGCCTTGCGTGGCTTGATAAATCTGACTTAGTAGTGGCGACACCCTCACGCCCCTTAACTTGGTGCAAGAATATTGCAACTCAATGGCAAATATGGCCCCTAGTGATTGACTGCAGCAGATCATGAGTTTAAAATGCAGGATGTCCTGGTATGGACTGCTCAGTTGCTGGTATTGGAAAACACCCTAGTGCCATCAGTTGAAATTGGGCTTTGAGATGGCAATTCCCTCACACCACCAGTGTCATCTACATTAGAAACATCTTCATCGTCCCAAGAGCATGTATGTATGCCCGGGTCAAGTCAGGAGAAGCAGAACCTAGAACAATACATGCATACAGAGGTGTTGAAAAAGAAACAGTATTGCCTATCTCTGGGTTGTTCTGTTCTCTTATGAATTATTCAACTCATTATGTTTGCTTTCTTTTGAAGAGTTTCTTGATGTACACTTTGAAATAAACTTAGTTTGTTCAATTTCTATATTACTATACAGCGAAAGTTCGGGAGGATTAAAAATTGATTTCACAAAAAGAGCAGTTTATGAATACTAGTATCTTACAGGAAACACATTATTGATGACATCAGCCTTTTGCACTGATTGTGATAGTTTGTGGTGTTCAGCACGTTATTTTTCAACATTGAAAACCTACATTTTTGTGCATAGTGCTAATTATAATGTGGCAGGATCACAGTTACCACAAGTGTAATGCAACTACAACAAGGAGAAGCTAACATGGGAGAAGTATCTGGAAGAAATCAAAGAAGGTGCCCTCAAAATGGTAAAATAAGACATTATTAGTATAGCAAACCCCCTATCCAGAAGTAAAAAAAAAAAAAAGATTTACGCTACTCAAAAGATGTTTCAGAAATTTAGAAGTAAAATAGATCTCAGAAGCAAGAGAACATGAGCATACGTTTATAAAAGCAAAGTGCTGCTGGTAAAGAAGTAAGTGGACCAGTTCAAAAATCAAAGTAAAAAATAGATGAATCAATCAAACAAGAAGCAAGAATGGTTACAAGATATTTGTGTCTAAAGGATATGCAAAGGTGGAATTGAAAGAAAGAGAGGAAATCATTGGGAAAACTTGAATTAAAGAAGGATTTCTGGAACATAGTAAAAGGAACGGAAACACATGCTCTAAAGAAACATTGGTAAGTCCATGCAAGATAACTCCGACCAAGGAAGAACAATGAATATGTTTACTCAGATGTCAACGCGACCTTTGACACATCTGCACATAAAGTGAAATTGATTAACGTAGGTCACATGGTAGTGGAGTATATACGCCTCTGTCTGAAAGACAGGAATTCATTATGACCCCAGTGAGTGGTTCATCAAACTCCACAACTGACCATCAGTCCTATTTAGAAACAATTGCTGCTATAGTGATTCTTTCTAAAATGACAAGTTCCACTCCCACATTGTGAGAGTACTTTGTGAGAAATTAATGCATAGGACACCCACAAGTTGTGGTGGTTCGCTCAACACCTCCCTTTGTTTTTCAGGCATAAAAGCTAATAATGGAGAATTGTTTATGAAAAACAACAAAACCTAGTCCACCATGCAACCGAGGTAGACTCTGAATTGGTCAATCCACCATGAATACAGCTAACTTCCTAATAGAATAAAGGCACTCACCCTGTGGCAGATGGACGACTTCCAAACATTTTGTGTTGGTAGAAGTGGCAAAAGTTCCATAGATGCACACTCATGGTTCCCCTACCTCTTAAAGCGGCAGTGGAACTATGCATTTTGCAGCATGACTGCAAACCACCATATGAGACCAACAGTGTACTTGTAAATAAAGTTCATTCAGGGGCGTAGTGTGCCCTGTTGGATACCATTAGTATATGTATTAGGGTTTTCTCCTTCAAATAACTTCATCAGTTTCACTCAAAGAGTTCTAACTGTGAATGCACATGAAGATATTCGGGCTGGACTGAGTAGACCAAAGGCCCCATTTCTGATCAGAGGGCAGAAAGTAACCCTTATGCTGGGCTCCAGTTCTTTATAAATGATTCTAACTTGAGATGTGTTTGAAGTGACCTGGCCCAGGGTAGCTTTAAATGTGAATGATATAATTCCGAAAATGTCTCAGCGAAGTAGCACTGATGCTGTTGGATACATGGGGGAGGAAATCAAATTTCAGAATACCTGATGAAAAGCAAGGTGTATATCGCAGAGTCCGGGCCACCCAGCATGAGATGGGTGCATAATTATGACTTAGGCATCATTATGAATTGAAGAGCACCAGGACCTGTGGTAATTGATAATGACATGGATGTTGAGGAATTATTGTCGAACTTTTAGAAAGCCCTCTATTCTAGTTTGGAAACGGAGAAGGGATACATGCATAGAATGTTTATGAAAAAAGGGGGCAGTGACAATCATAAAGCTAGAAATATTTATATGATGATTATGCAGGAGGTGAAACTCATACTAGGGGAAAAGGTTGCAGTAGAGGATATAGAACCAGTGGAGTAGTTCTTACAAAAGGTCAGACAGAGATTTAAACCTTGTGTAGACCTAAGGCACCTCAACCAGAACATTGGGATAGATTGTTTCCTTTTTCAGAATATTAGTGAGATGTTGATATTGTTGAGGGTTGGTGGGTATTTCTCAAAGTTAGGCTTGAGAAATGATTTCCATCAGATTCAACTACATTTGAGTACCAAAGCACTTGGGGCCAGATGTACCACAGGATTTTACCCATTCTGTGTCTACGGGAAAAAGCTTTCGTACATATGGCCCTTGGACTTTTAAAGCACCCAAAGGCATATTTCAATTAACTCTACTTCCGTTTGGCTGTGTTTCTGCTGCCAGTGTTTTCCAGGGTTTGATTTCTGGTGTACAGAAAGATTAGCAGAAAGCAGTCTTCTTTCAAGAAGACATTCTGTTGTTTGGAGGTACCACAGAAAAGCACATCAAGGCTTTGAAATGGGTTTTGGAGAGGTTATGAAGAGAGGCATGACATTAGGGAAAGAGAAGTGTAAATTCACAGAACAAGAAGTGGAGTACTTGAGATGTTCAATTTCTTCAGTAGGTGTTAGACCAATGGCGGGTGTGGGAGTGCAAATGTGAATTTGCCTCCTCAGATAAGGAAGAACTTTGGTTCTGAGCTTAATTGAATTCTGTGCTAACTTTGTGTTAGACTGTGCTGAAAAGACTGAGGATCTGATAATTCTATTGAGGAAAGTGGTGTTTTTTTCATAGGAGAGTGTCATAAATAACTTTCACAACCATAAAGCAGGAAATAATTCAGGCAGGTATACTGAATCCTTTAAATGTTACTGTGAGAAAGGACTTCTTTTGACTTGGTAAGCCCCCAGGTTTGCCTGGAAAATGATGTAGTTTCAAACTGTGAGCACCCTGGGCCCATGCTAAACAGGTTCCCAGAGCCAGATCTCTTCCTCAAAACTGTGCTATGTTTGGCACTTCGGCCACCCTTGTAAGTCCCTAGTAAATGGTACCCCTGGTATCTAGGGCATGGGTACTGAAGAGGGCCCACAGAGCTGCAGAACCAATTGTGCCATTCTGAGAGGCCCAACACCAGCCTCATACAGACTGTCATTGCACGTGCATGACCAGGTTTATTTAAAAGTTGCAAACTCTACATTGCGCTCACTAAGAGTGCCATGCCCATTAACACTGCATGCAACATAGGTAAGTCACTTGTCTTGCAGGCCTTACAGCCCTAAGGCAGGGTGAACTATAATGCGTGTGAGGGCATATGTGTGCATGAGCAAATATGCCCCTAGTGTGTCTTTGTCTTTGTCCTTACAAGACATAGTAAGTGTACAGGGAAGCCATAGCAAATACATTTGCAGGACACTGGTCATGACGCGTTCCCCAGCTACGTTATGGCCTCTCTGAATACTGGGTTGTATGGTATCAAACAACTCAGAATAAAAAAACCCACACTGATGCCAATGTTGGATTTATTATAACATAAATCCAGTGGGCACCTTAGAGCTGCCCACTGCAAAACCTAAGAGACCTGGCATGGTTGCTAACTGGTCTCAGCCAGCCTGCCACCACCAGACAGAAGTCTGGACTCCTGCTCTCAGGAGCCAGAACACAAAGCCTTTCCTGGTTGTAGGTGTTACACCCTGCACCAGCATTCAGCTTCAAAGGCTTAACCGCCTTTGAAATCTGAGCTTTGCCTCTGCTGCTAGCAGCAGATGGCCGCCTAATGGTTTTTCCCCCACTTTGAGTGGGAAAACCATCAGTAACCATAGCCAGAGTAGGAGGAATGGCCTTCCCTCAGCCTGCAACACCCCTCAGCTGTGGGAGGCGGGGTGACCACTCCATTTCATTTTCCTCCATCATGGATGGTAGGAAAATAGCCAATCAGGGTTAGGGATGTGACCCCCTTCCCTCAGGAAGTGGTCACTTAGTGGGTGTAGCCACCTTAAGGTAGGTGACCCAATTGGCCACTACCAGGTACTCACCCTAATGCCCACTAAAGGCAGTATTTAGTAATCATCCAGACCTACAGATTAGATTTGAAGGACATAAGAAGACTGGGAACAAAGAAGACACGAGGCACATTAACACAAGTTTTGGCTGGCCTATCTGCACTGTACCCGGCCTCCCTGGCCCCAGCATTGGAAAACCTGCTGTGTTCTAGGAGTCCCTAACCCCTTGTGACCGCTACACTACAAGGGGACCAACTGCACTTTAAGTCCACCTGTGCAGTGTGTTTCCAAGTGGTCCCCCTTTCCATTTTGCACCAGCTCCAAGACTTTCAGGCGCTGCTCACGCTTGACCCAGGGACTGCTTGAACTTTTCCAACTGGCCCATAGGACATCTCGATGACCTCAACCTAAAAATAGAAGGTGACACCTGTGAGAGCATTGCCTGATTTTATATGCCATTTTAACGTTTTTCCCATTCATTCCGTATGGTGCGTGATTACGCATAAAATGCATATATTTTCTAAACTTTGAAAAATCATAACAAAAGAAGTACTTACCAAATATTGATGATATTGATCTAAACATTTTTTATAAAAATCTGAAGTATTTTTGTAAATTGGTCTTGAGTTATTCTTCCGAGTGTGTGTCCACATTTATTGGTTCTGTGAGTACAGCAAATGGCTAGCACCAGTGCTTTAGATGGGCCGGTACTCTCCGGTACTGAGTACCAGCACTTTTTTATTTTGAGAGGGAGAGTACCGGCATATCTCAAGAAAAACGTAATACTTTTAATTGGAGAGTACCGGCACTTCTCAGAAACAAGCAGGTACTCTGATAGAGAGTACCTGCACTTCTATTTTTCCATTTAAAGCACTGGCTAGCACATTTCCAAGACAAACCTAACTGCTCACCCACACTACCACAAAAATAGAGCATTAGGTGGTCTGCTTTTTAGCTCTGGATACCAAGGTGGGGTTCCTTGGACTTTCTGCACAGTGCACGTCTTTTTCATACACTATATGGAGAGCCAGCCTCCTACCGTTACTAAGAAAACAACCATTACCATTGAGTCAGAGATGCCACTTGAGTGCTAGTGCTGTTCTGTCTCAGCTTCACAGCTGATAGCAGCAGGCTTTTGCTTTTGCTGTGTGCAAATGGTTCTGAAGTAGAGTGTGAGGCAGTGGAGGCAAGGTAGGTACAGACACTAAAGAACAAACATTTGGGGAGCTAAGGTGATTTTATGTTCAGACCACAAGACTCTACTAAGATGATTGATAATAACGTAAGTGATGAGGAATTGTTGCCTAGTTTTAGGAACATCATCCACTCTAGCATGTGATAGAGCGGAACGTGGTAACAATTTACCTGCGTTCGGACGCTCTTTAGGTCGATGAATCTTTTGACTAAGTGGGAACTCTCTGTACTATTAATCGAACAGTCTCATCTAATCGATAATCAATAACGAACATAAGCAACACCTTGAACAACATAACACTTAACAATTAATCCAGAATACATTTCGGCGAACCCTGACCTTTCAGCCAGGAATAACCACACCAGTTTATTGCAAAGTTAGTGAGTTTATTTCCCTATATTAACAAGGCTAGCACGATATAGATGTG
The DNA here is from genome assembly GCF_031143425.1 of Pleurodeles waltl. NCBI lineage: Eukaryota > Metazoa > Chordata > Amphibia > Caudata > Salamandridae > Pleurodeles > Pleurodeles waltl. Next base: position 214,673,671 of record NC_090446.1, read on the forward strand.
TCTCAACACCAAATGATAAACATAAATGAACATTAATAGCTGTCCATATCGTCGGAACAAGTGTAATCTATGTAGCATTTGAATCACAAGGCATTCGATAGTGGCAATGCAAAGCACTAATACGATAATCTGTAATGGGCTAATTGCGTACATTTAGTCAGCATAACAAGATCTCAAATTGCATCGTGCGACATATGGAATCCTCGTCTAACCTCAAATTAGCATCAGCATGTGGGACTTCATGCAAAACAATTTGGCAACATCAATTTAGAAAACTCCTAGCTAGGGTCCTTCTCAAAATCAGCAGTTGGTTACCTAAAGGAAACACAATGCAATTTTACAATTTCCTTTCATAATTACCAATTCCAATCAGCAATCAATGAAGTCTTCGTCTCACAGGTATCGTTTCTCGATCAGCATAGGGCCGGGACAAAAGGGGCAAAGGTGAACGGGGCAATTGCCTCACGGCGGCAAGATAAGATTACTACTTCATGCAAAGGGGCAAATCAAAGTTAAGTCTCTAGGGCAAGAATCATTAAGGTCTCTTTCTCTCGATTAGAGAAAGCATCAAAGTCTCTCAAAATGGCGTCGCAGCAAAATGGGTCATAGTAGCTACGAAGTCAAAATGGCGGGATGTCCGAAGATAGAGAGAGCTTTCCTCTCGTGCACCTGGGTTTTATAGACAACAGTTCAAGTCCAGTAGGGTCTCCATTGGAGGGTTCATAGGTTAGCTTCAAATTGACCAATCAAAAACGACAGTTCTCAAGCTTTTACTTAAGCATACATTATCCTTGGAGATGGGTACGCAAGTTGCAACATTGTCTCTCGATTAGCTTACTCTCAGAGCCTCCATTGTCCGCACCTGCAAGCCGACCTTGAATTAAAGAGAAAATATGCCATGCTGGCACCAACTTTAAGATAAGCATGTGAACAGTCTCTGTGGAAAAGTACAGCTTCAAGCAGAAATACACGTTTAATAGCACAGTGGAAAAATACGAACATCTAAACCGTGAGACCAGACAACTAGGCCAAAGCCTCCGCTAAAGTAATGCTAAGCTAAGGCATTTCAAATAAGCAAATCGTAGCACACGTTTATGATTATGTCGGATTAGTGCAATTCTAATACACCACGTTATATAAAGCACGCATATAAATGATGGCAAACTACTCTGAGGGCACATTTTGTCCCCGTACAATCTTCATTAATTCGGTTAATGTCACACACGATTATGTCAGCACTACGTTTATGCGTTAATAAATCAAAACCTTCATTTTCTGCTTCATCACATGTGAACTGAGAACGAGTACATACTGAAAAATGTCAGAAAAAAGTAACAGTGGCAATAAGCATAAGACTAGAAATATACATTTACTTTTGTCGTTGAGTACATCGCAGTGTGTCGAAATTGTCTAGCTGACTGTCTTGGCTTCCTGATTCAAATGAAGTGTAGAGAGAATTTGAAACAAAGATGGTTGTGGCAAGCGTGGATGATGCCATAGAAAAGCTAAGTGGCACGGAATCGAAGGAAGAATATGTGTCAGCTTTTGCTGAAAACGGGGTGTTTAAGGTGGCTTGATACTTATTGCTGAAGGGAGCAAACCGGGAAAGTTGTTTTCCTGTTCGTGCCATACCATATTTTAATGTTTTTCTGAACTTATGGTTTGTGATGCTGTTGTGATAATGCATGGTAACAAATTTCTACAAGCAGTGAGAGACTAATTGATTATGGTAGCACATGAGGACCAATATTGAGCATATTTTAACCTAAAACTGTATAAAAGAGACATTTTAATGCCCAGGATTGGAAGCAAAGGTCACGAAGACAATGGCTGAATGTAGAATATGCAAGAGAGAGAAAAGAGGCTTAAGGTTGGTGGAGAAGAGGGGCCTTTGTATGTCCATGATTCGTGTAGACCATTGCTCAAAATTAGCTTTGATTTCAATGCGGCTGTTCCGGGGTTTACTAGAGCATTTATGTTATGCTGATGTTGTGTTAGATGTCCATTACAAGTGGTTAGAGGTAACCTTTTTGCATACTATTACCATATCAAGCACAATCAGAATACTTAATGGCATTGTATTAAGGGGAAGGAGTTCCAGCTTGCCTAGTAACTGTTAATGGCACCTAACTAGTATTGAATTAAATGAAATAATTTGTAACTGTTTTGAGAGTCAGCAATATCAGGATTTCATTTTATCATCCACAGCCAAGGATCAAGTAGAAATCTCAAATAGAATGGTAAATTAAGTGATGGAAATGGTTTTGAAGAGGGGTTTGCAAATCCAGGGTGCTATTAAAGATTTGGGGACATATCTTCATGCCCCTTGGCCACCAGTGGATCACTTCTTGTGATGCTCGGGCGGTGCATGGTGCAGACCCATTTCTACGTGGCCACACAAAACCATTTGGTATGACTTCATTAGGCCCAGTCATGCTCAGTTATGTGTCTTATCGTTGTTTTAGAAGGTAAACTACTTGGGATATGTAACATCCAACACTGTGCGCCTTGAAGTTTCAAAAGTCAACCCTTTGTTATGAAGTCTAATATCCCATCAGCTCCCTGAGTTCAGTCGGGCCTATCATGTTCAGCTATTTTTCGAAAATATTTTTTATTCATCAGATCCAAAACAGGTCCACACATATTTATGAGGTAAAAGAGCGTCTGTATGTCCAATCATGCATAGTCCTGTGTTTGAAGCAGCTGTCTGATTTGCTTTTATAGAACGTGAAGCGCAAGGCCTAACTTTCAGAAGCAACTCTCCTTCGCGCATTCTTATCATGTTGTTTTATGTTTCCATACCAGATGTAATAGTATACCCTCTTTTGTAGTGTTCATTGACATCTTGTTAAGTTTTCGAGAAAAACCTCCAAGTCAGATAAAACCGTGTCCAATCGTGACAAACCAAAGTATCAGGGTGAGTCCTTCTTTATCGTGTACCTGTGCTGGGCAGGCGTCTGAACATTTATTTCGTTGTTTATTTACTGAGGATTTTATTGTGGTGCAGCTTCGACCCCAAAGGGTGTCAGAGAGCTTTACAAAGTATAGAGAATAAAGAACAAACCATTACATAAACAGAAGGCATAGTGTGTCAAGTAGGTCAAAAAGCGTAAGGTATTCGCCTATTTACAAGTTACATTAGCATAATCGATACAGTTTATCACATTGGGTAACGTTACTGAATATACAGAGTATCCAGAACAAAACCATAAGAGATAGAGAAATGTACTGAATACATAATAGGTAGATAAAATGGAAGCAGTATACGTAAAAGCAGGGTATCATGGAATATCGAAGATGACAATTACATTAGGGCCTGTACAAGACTGGTTGATTAGCAGGTCTTTAGACAATAAGTGAATCTAAATGGAGGCGTCCAAGGATGTGTTTCAAAGGGCAAGGTCGAATATAATCGTATTATTAGCAAGTCCTCTCCGAGTGAAGGGTAGGCATTAATGTATTAATATTTTCTCTTTGATCTAAAATATCTCTGGTCGCTGGCGAAAGGACGAAGAAAGTTGGCCATTTAAAATGACTTGGATAAGTAAAGATTTCATTTCTAGCTTAAAGGCAGCAAGGAAAGAGTTAGATCCAATTGGCAGTGAAATGGTGTTCCACAACCTGGAAGCATATCCTGAGAAGGGTTTTTTGAGTGTTCTTTTTCTTTGAGAGGAGGTAACTCCTAGCATCAGGTTATCAGAGCTACAAAGGCGTTCTTGACCTTAAGAGATGACTAGTGTGAGATGGACTGAGGTCCTTCTGCAAAGAGCTTTATGAATAATGGATGCCAGGGTGAAGATACTTATGTCTTCAATTGGTAGCTAGTGTACTGAAATCAAGATGGGAGTGATGTGATCATGTTTCTTTGAACCTCATACTTTTCTAGCTGATGTATGGAGAGTGTATTGCATCTGCATTATTTTAAATTATAGAATGTAATTTATTATTTTTTACAAATTTCCCCTATCATAAAATACATTTATGACACACATTTCTTTGTCGATACATGTCACACTTGAGGGGAGTGAGTAGCCAAAAAACAAGGATGCCCTCACCTCCCAATCAATAGAAAGCAAATCAAAATGACACAGTCACTGTGAGTGAGGATCCTACTAAAAATCTAGGAGATTGCAGGGTATCACAATTTACCCACTCCAGTACTCATGGGATGAATAGGATAGGATAACCCCCTCAGTTAGATTTGATTTGTTGATAAATGGCCTATGCTTGTTACGCAATAATCAAAGCAGATGTCAGAGGTACAGTTAAAACCGTTAGGGTGAACTATAATACTCGCAAGGAATTTTGCGTTTTCTTAGACTTTTGCTCTCTTCATTTTTAAGTCTAATGCCCTGATTGTTGTTTCATCTCCAATTTCTAATGCATGTAAGGAGGGCACTTTGCATCCAAGCAAGACTTAGCTGATTTTGTGCTACATACCAGACATCTGTAGGGAGAACAAGTTTTGCGCTTCCTGAGCACATCCATGAAGTTAATTATCAGGAAAAATAGTCGCCTTCTTGGGGCTTTTTTAGTATCTGACATACACTATGTCACTATGCACCAATGGCAAGGGGTAGGTTGCAGAGAGGCCTATCAAATGATGTCCAAGCCAAAAGAATATTCTTATGGTACATCATGCAATAAACAGATCTGATGGTTTACATAGATTAAGTGGTGAAAGCAGATTTTAATAAAATTGATGTTGTGTATTATTAAAACATGCATAAACATTGGTCATATACAGGGCTACATTATATATACACCTTTACATTATGTAGCTGTATATTAAGTCAAAATCTTAACTGTTGTTGGTTTTAAGCAAAAGGCAATAGTTTTTGAAGGTTACTTTGAAATCCTGTAAAAAGGGACTAGCTGTGAAGGTATGCCGATGTGAATTGAAATGAAGCAGTGTTAACAGGTGAAAAGACCAGAATCAGAAACCCACACATACAGTTGTGGGTAGTGTGAGGAGTTCCCATAGGCATATCTTGGGTTGCCTATGTCATTTTAGGATAGCAAAGAGATAAATTGGGTATATGCTCTTACCCTTTGTAGACCCAGGTTAAGAAGCTGTATAAGGCCTTATTCCTGGAAGAAATCCCTCTTAGTGGCAATAATGAGAAGAAGGTGTGTGCTTGATGATGTTTGGGGACTCTATACATTCAGTGGGAAAGATCAAACAAGCAAAATTCTCTAGATCACTAAACACTGGCCTTCTCTGGAGGTCAGTTCTTAGACTTCCAATTGGGCCATCATTATAACCCAATGACCAGGAAAAAAAATTCCCTTTGTTGTAGCAGTTGTTTTTAATCTGTGATTCTTTTTCAGTCCCCATCACAATCAACAATATCTACATACAGAAGAATCCCACAAACTTCATCTGTCAGCAAGGTCCAAACAACACCATTAGTATTTCGGAATCCCAGCATACTCAGATCGGAAGCTGCAACACCATGAACACTTCTACAAGCACTGTTGTGAACGAAAGATGCTTACCCTCACCGTTCAGTATCCATGGCAAGTATTGAGTATGAACAAAGTTGTGGTCACTTGTTGCTAAATAGGGCCGAATGAGGCAAGGATGACTGACCACACAACCAAAAACCTCTCCCAAGCATGTGACACTTTTACATGATGTTGTTATTGGTATTTAACACTTCTGTAGCTCATATTCTTTCATTAATATTGTACTGTAGAGCCTTTCAATAGTCCGTGGTGTGACTTTTCAAATGTTTTCAGCATCAGTGGTGGAAGCCCATCCATGTGTATTGGGTGACTGGCTGATGAAAGGGAATTCACTAAGCCAGTTTCAGAATGACATGATGAAGACTTTGTTACACCAGCTGGGGATGACCTTTACAATGGAAAACATCTTAAAATCATATTGGTCTACAGATTTCCTGCCACTGAGACCAACTCTATCTAAATATTTGCTTATGGTTCTCAAGAAATAATTTGGCAGATGTCACGGTAGCAGGCATTTCAGGAGACAGTTTGGTTATGTGAATATTATTTGTACAGAGTTGCTGTCACTGTCTTGTGGTAGATGCCTTTCTGAGCCCAACTGCTGTTGCAGGCATTATCTTTTATGTATTGTTGCAAAAGTGCACAAATGAAGTGTGTCCATTGTGGGAAGAGATTTTCCCTGGAAACGTGCTCTGAAGTTTGTTGTATAGCTATTTTATCCAAATTTAATACATGTTATTTTATCTAACTAGGCCTGCCGTTGTGCACTGTAGTCCAGTTACATTTTATTCAGAATCGCTTTGTTTTTCTAGCATTAGCCACATTTGCGGTGTTGTTTTATTTTCTCTATTGAATTGTTCTTTCACCTAGGAAAGCATCACGTTCTAAGTACTGCATTCCTTTCACTTTGTGATTTTCTCAAGGCTGCGGTCAGATAGGATTGCCAGCAAAAGTGTTACGCTGTGTCTCCAACATTCATAGAAATATACACATCCTTACGTGGGGACATTTTTCCTAGAACATCCATTATTTTATTATAAAAACACTTCTCTGTCCCATTCACGTTAGAGAGAGATTCCAGCAGATGACCATGACTGCATGCTGATTGCTGATTGTCTTCGCTACAGCTGCTTGCTTAGACTACAGAATCCCTGGCCTATGTGGGGACGGTGTCTTTTTCGACAACAGGTTTCCTTGCTCAGGTATGGGGATGATGTCTTCCCAGGGGAAAACCTGAAAAGCAAATTAGGGTTAATCACTCTGTAATCTAACATAACTTAGGTAGGAAAGATATATATCACTCCTAGTGACAATATGGTGGAACTGTTTTTGTGTTTCACTCTCCTTGTCACAATTTTGCTTCTATTGTGTTTTATCATACTAGTTATTGCAATACATGCCATTTTATCTAAGATGCAATTACTTCAATAAACCCTTTGTGAACTATATTCTGCTTCTATTTGTCTTTGCCTGTGTGAGACTAATGTAACCAAAAGAAAGGGGTGAGATCAGATCGACCACAATTCCTCTGAGGAGTCTTTCTTGTCATGTGCCCGGTTACCACAATCATCCCTGCTCTAGGGCTGAGATGAGGCGCTTCTAGTTAGCTGGAAAACCTAGATTAGGTGTCACATGGTGTGGGATTGTACTCAGTACCCTACAATTCAGGTGATTCAGCCGCCCAAATCCAGTAGCCTCATTAGGATAATGAAAACCTGCGCAACAAGGTGACACCACAGGCATTATGCATTGGGTTAGCATGGTTGTGTGGACAAAATGTGTTAGCTGAATATGTTTACATCTTGAAATGCTAGCTTCTTTGAAAGCTCCTGTCTAGCCTTGCATGAATGGTTGGTGTGCTGTTCAGATGTTGCTGCAAAACTCCACTGCGGGTAACAGTGATGTAGTGGAGGATATGGTTGGTGACTAAAGCATGCACTTCACATGTAGCCTTGTTGTTCTACACAATTTCCCAGTGACAGATTGGAGTTTTCACAGGTGAAGGAAGAGACATTTTTTTATTGCTCTCTGTAAAAAGAAATTATCTGTAAGCTTTTGATTTAGACTAGGAGAATGTGATCACCTGTGTAGTGTTTAAACAACTTAGGAATGTAGGAAGGATCTCACCTTAGACATGATGGTCCTTCATGGTTGGTAGGTTTGAAACATCAGCTGAAGGGAAAAAGGACTTATGCCAATGATAGATTGATGTGTCATGCAAAATGCTTTAATGTAGATCTTTGTGGCCACTAGAAGCAGTACAGCTTATTTAGGCTGGATGGATGAGCCCACAGTGATAGAGGTTGAGGAACATTTTAGCCACTGAGTGAGAGAGGGTTATGGCTTGCCATTTTTCAACTGGCTCATCATTCCAGAACTAGCAATGTCACACAGAACCTGTAAAACATAAGATGAGTGTGCTGCTCAGTATAGATGACAAATTAACTTATTTTTTAAAGAAGATGTTGCAAGGAAGATGTCAAACCAATAGAATATTCATTACAGTTATCACAATGTTGTAGCACAAAAGAAAAAGGAAATTTTAATGTGCGTAGATTAATGCAGTCTCAATAAAGCCACCTGGATAGATGGATATCCTCCACCAAGAATTGATGATATGATGACTTCTTTGAGTGGTGCAAAGGTTTTCTCAAAACTTGATCTTAGATCAGCATATCATCAGGTTGTACTTGAGAAATAATCATGTCATTTCTTAGCTTTTGTTACATCAGATGGTGTGTTCCAGGACCAATGGGTGCAGTTTGGCTTAGTGCCCGCAGCAGCTTTTTTTCAAAGACTAATGAGTCAAGCGTTGTGTACGTTGAATGGTGTTTTTGCTTTTCGGGACAATGTTTTAATATTTGGGAAGAACAAAGAAGAACAATTGGAATGACTTCAGGATGGGCTAGAAGCCTTTTAAACAAAATTAATAACACTTAGAAGAGACAAATGTGTTTTTGGAGTTAACAGTGTGGAATATTTAGGCCATATGATTGTAGGATGTGGAATTAATCCCAGGCCTGGGTTATGAGAAGCTATACCCAACCTACCGGCACCAGGGAGTCTTGGCCTACTGTTGGCGTTAATAGAGTTGTGTGAGTTTTACATGAAATTTATTGAACATTTCACTATTATTGCTGATTCCATGTATAAGTTGTTAAAGAAGAATGCACAATTTGTAGGTGACCATGAGCAAGCACAAGATTTTCCATCTATTAAGTGTTGTTCGTGCAAGCACCATTATTAAGTCCATATGTGTCTTAGAAGTCACTGACATCACTGTTGATGCCAGCAGTGTAGGTGTGGGAGCTGTGTTATAACAAAGGAAAGATATCAATGATCACAACACTGCTTATGCATCCTGCACGTTAAAGATTCATGAACTTCAGTATTTGGTCATTGAGAAAGAAATGCTTTCCTCTGCTTGTACTGTCCTTAACGTCAAACCTTATGCTTGGGGTATAAAGTTTATGTTACGCACAGACCACAAAACATTGGTCTCCATCGTGAAAGGTTATGATGTTAATCCTACAAAGGCAACTGCTAGACTGCTACATCTTAGTTCCAAACTATTAGAGCATCATCTTGAATTTGAACATATACAGGGGGAGAAGACACATTGCTTTTCTCTGTTACCTATTTCTGATGATTTGACACATACCACAATGAATAATGATTCAGACAGTGAATCTTTGGTTGCCAGGATATGTTGTTCTGGGAGAAAACATATAAGTGAGACAGAATGGAGAGATGATCTTATCAAAGATTCAGAACAGTGCAGCCAGTTCACAAGTATTACATATGTAGTTTCATTCTGGCCCGCCTCTCCTCCAGCCATCTTACTTACCCTTTATTCAACAATTTCAGCCAGTGTTAATATACACTACTCTCTCATGCCTCTTGTTGCAGCTATCAACTGGAGGGGTCTACTATTTTCTAAATCATTTCCGCTGATCGCCAGATCCTCTGCCCTGCTTTTTTTGTCTCTGCTGGTGCATTGAATGTGCTACTCATCTGCCAGTGCAACTCCTGCAGATTCATTCTCCAAGAGCCTTTGCTTTTGGGGCATTTGCCTGCCAATGTCAATACAGCCTCTCACTGAGACCACACCTTGCACCAACATTTGGGATGACTTTTTCAAGAACCTACCCCCTGTGGAAGTACCCTCAGCAAGCACATTTTCGCAGTCTTCATCAGGATGATTCCAATTAAATGTGACAATGCACCATTCACCTCCAACCAGAACCCTACCAGTTTCCCACAGGACCATGCATGTGCATGAAGCCAGCAGAAGGATGGTCACATTTGCCACAATCACATTTGTCACATCTGGAAGGAAGTTCAGGATATATATGCTCGAGAGCTTCGGGGGGGGGGGGGTCAAGGGAGTCTGGAGCAGAATGTTAAATTGTTTGAGTTTGAAGAAGACATTGAGGCACACAAACTTGACCTGCTCACAACCTCTTTTCTATTTAACATCTTACTGTACATCCCTACAGTCCGTGCTATACCTCTCCTTAGCCTCCACTGTGCCCTCCTCCTTATCTGTGAGTAGGGCCACATGTAGTTGTGTAATGAGCCGTCTGCAACCAGCTAGGTCACACAATTGTTGCCACTCTGTGTTCCTGCAGTTCATCCAGGAACGTGGTCCCACCACCCTGGGCCATGTGTGCCAATCTAGCGTACTGTAAGCACTGCCTGGATCGACTCCAAACTCCTCTTGGGCCTGGCCATAGGTAATAACTGTTGAGGTAGAAATCCCCTGCAGTCCTGCAGCTCTGCCCTCCCAACACCTCGCAAAGGACACGTCTTTGCTTCAATATTCACCCCATTATGAACAGCGAGAGGATCTTTCAGAGAATGCAATGGATTGAGTCAAACCCCCGTCATCTGTCCCACATTAATCATGTACTGGGCCCCAGGGTCCTGTGCAAATTCTGAGGTATTGGGAGGTAACGTGCTTCCAGCACAGTTCCAGACCCAGCAGGTGTGCCATGCCCCCCTCCCTCCAGCCCCAGCCTGGGCAGGAGAAACAGCTTAGACTTGGTTGGCTGTGTTTGCCTGCAGTCCCCAAACATCTGTGAATTTGCTCTGCCTCTTCAGCAACAACAGGACTGACTGCCCAAGACTCTACAAGTAGACCAAGGCGATTTCTGCGTAGAGTGAGATGACGTGTGGGGTACCAGCTAAAGGGACCCCTCCTGCACCAAGCCTGGTTCACAGAACACAGGCCAGTGGCTTCATCGATATTGTGAAAAATATTGGGGACAAAGGACAACCCTGTCTCATTCACACTCAACTCCCAGCAGTCTAACATCATCTCCACTCTTGCAGACCCACGCACCTCATATTCAACCTTACAGCAAAATTTTGAATAAACTGTGACCAACAAAATAATTTCACTGTGTAGTATTGGAAGAAGATATCTGAAAATTATTCACGAAGGACTATTGGGTATCACATTCAATGAAAAAAGATATTGAGGGAAAGGTGTTGGTGGCCAATTATGGATAGAGATGTTGAGATCTAGGTTGAAAAACATAGAGAAGTGTAGTTTGTTGAGCAAATGACAATGGCTTACAGTGTAGGAAACATCCACTGGAATGAAATGGTTGCCTGGAGGAGGTTTGGGCAAGGTTTAGTGTGGATTTTATTTTCTTCGTGCATTTATTGTTCTACCAATTCAACAGAAATACATAATTGTGTTGGAGGATTATGTTTCTAAATGACTGGAGGTGAAGTTTGTGATACATTTTCTTACAGGTGTATTTTTCTGGAGAAGGGTTTTCTTCTGAATTCCTGTCTGATAATAGGGCACATTTCATACTAGGGAAGTGGAAGAGTTTCTTGAGAATGCAGGTATAAAAAATAAAAGATGTAGTCTGTATCATCCCTAAAGTAATGGTCATGCAGAAAGGATGAGCAGGTGGATGAGTTCTGGAATAGTGAGCCCGGATCAAATAAGGTGCAGCCATTGGGAACTGGATGGGTGTATTGTGTTGTTGCCTTTGAGCTCTGTTTTTACTAAGAAAACATACTCACAGTCCATGCGAATTGGCCTGGATAAATCTTCTTTTGAATGTTTGAGAGTTGGCAAAACTACTAAGCATGATGATGCCATGCATTTATTTTTACCCAATTCCAGATTACTCATGGTGCCACTTCTGTAATGATTAGACATCCGGTGGGTGCAAGCTTGCTGAAAGTGGGAAGATCTACTTATTGTGTCAATAAACAGAATAAAGCCCTTGCTTTTGTGTAATATATATACTTGATCGGAGAGAGGTAGTCACAGAACCATTACGACAGGTACATCCATCATGGTGTGGTTGGGTCATTGTTTAATATTTACTTAGGGGTCATTATTTATTTATTTATAGTATTTGTTGAGCACTGGCCTAGCCACAGATGCAGCATGGCACTTTACAGAAAAACATTAGATACAATATAACATCAGATAACTGACAAATAGCATAACTATATTTAGCTCCATCTTTGTTAAGCTCATACGGGTGAACTATGGAGAGTCAATTTTGAACATGTGAATATTGAGATTTGTGCGTAATGTCAAAAGGGGTTATTCTTAGTCTTTGGGAATTTTTCTTTTCAATTATGAGGGGATATTTAAGGTTAGCCTTACTTGCCCTCTTGTTACACTTTGACCCGCAAGGATGCATATTTGTTCTTGTAGGTTTCCTGGGAGATCTGAGTGTATAGCTTTTTGCATTATGTATGTGGCTTTGAAGGTGTTTTGTGCTTCAACAAGATGCCTGTGGAGCTGCTTCAGGAATGGCATTATGTGGTCTATTTTCCTGGCATTTTCAACATGTCTAGCTGCAGCGTGCAAGATGGCTCATATATGAGAGATTGTAGATTTAGGGTCGGCCGAGTTGGCGCTGCCATTGTCTGTATGCAAGGGTACTGGAGCTTGCACAACTGTCTTCAAGGTGTCTTGGGTGATCGAAGCTTTGACTTTCTTCAATAGGTGTAATTGGCATGTTGTTGCCTTCAAGAGATTTATTATATTATTATTCTAGGTTAAGAATCTGTCAACTGAGACCCCAAGCTGGATTAGGGGTGATTCATAAGAGAGTTAATATTTCCAATCATTTTTGTACTTGTGTTTGAGGATTTTTGGAATGGAGATAATTGAATTTGGTCTTGTTTGGATTAAGTGTCAGAGAGGAGACAGATGTCCACCTAATATTCTTTTTAAGGAAGCAGGATGCTTATTACCAGTGGGTTGTAAACTCTCTGGTGTTGCTGCATATCAATAAAATATTGGTGAAGTGTTATGTTCTCATCTTTTATTACTACTGCCATAGGCCCTTGATAAAGCATTTTTGCCCTTTCTGTTAAAACTACGTTCCAGAAGTGCTGTGTGACTTACATTTTCAGATGCTGCTCATAGATCAAGCACCATAAGCAGGCATCAATGAAGTCTAAGATTATGAGGCTGTTACCAAACACATGAAGAGTGGATGAACAAGTACTGTATTTTGATTTAAATCCTGATTCAGGTTTGTTAAGGAGGTTATTCTTGGGTATGTGCTCAGGAATTGGAGAGTGACTGCAGTTTGCAGGGATTTTTGCCAATGAAACATAATATAATAATAATAGTCACTGGTCTTAAGTTCTTTATATTGTTAAGGACTACTTTTAGTTTCCTAAGAAGTGAAGAGACCAGTTCAGATTTCAGACCATTGTGGAAAGAACCTTCTGTTAGTGATATGCATACTATTTTAATAGCAATGGTGGAAACTCTACTGACTATGTTTTGATTAAAGTACCCTGCAGAGCTTCTTCCAAAAGCAATGATGGATTGTTATCTTATCATGCTGCAAAAGTCAAAGGTCTTCTATATTTAGATGTTGAAAAGTTGACAATTTGCCTTACAGATCTTGCTGGAATAGAGGGTGGTTTTGGGCCTTGACTAGTGTTTTCAACATTCTCTTTATTTTACTAAATAAAGTTCCTCTAAAACATAAACCTTATATTTCCAACTTGGAATTTCGTTGCTTTTGGGTCAAGTTGGAGAAAATGTTAATGGTTTGAAAGAGAACTCTTGGTGTGTTGAATGCTTCTTTGATTTTGTTGTTTTCCTTTTGTCTTGAGAACTAGAGGCCTCATTTAAAGTTTGGTAGACAGGGTACTCTGGCCACAAAAATATACTCCACCCACCCTATTTAGAGTCAGATGGACCATCATGTTTCTGCTGCCAGTGCCCCTGTTGCCTGTGCCTGTGAAAACATCACATTGACCCTATTTAAAGCTGAAGCCATGAAGTACTTTTTTTCTTTTTGGCACAATCAGTAAAAGTCTGGCAATCCTGATAAGAAAAAGAAAGCAATTATCCTCCCCCATGAATGACATTAGTTTTTTGCTTTAGAGAAACAAACTGCCATTTTGAGAATTTGTTTTTGTAACACAAAAGGTTTGTTGATCAGCCACAAGAAAAATAGTGGCCACCCAGCAGACATTTAGGGCCTCATTTATGAGGCCGTATTGGCACACTGGGTTATCAGAGTGTCATTTTCGTATGCTCCGGTGGCTCAGTATGGCAGCACAAGGCCACGCAAAGCCACCATGTGTGGCTTTTCATGGCCTTTGTAAATATGGGTCCATTTCATGCATAACACTGCATGAAAGGGACATTGCATGGGTGGTGTTGTGAGTGTTCCCACGCAACACCCATGGAACACTAAGGAATCTGATACATTCACAGATTTACAAGTCTGGGAATGAGTTTGATTCCTATGCCACATCAGAGGTGGCGTAAAAGTGATGCAGTGGTGAGAAATATCTTTAATTCTCCCCGTTTTTCTACTTTCTGCAGCACACATAGAAAGAGAAAAACACCTATCTTGATTGTTTTTTGTGCAGAAAGGTGTCCCTTCCTGCACAAAACAATCATCCCCACAACACAGGCATCCTTGCCCCATGGTGCAAAGGTGCCTGTGTTGGCGCTAAGCAGCACTTTGCGCCGGCAAAGGGGAAGAGGACAGAAATGTGCTGTATCTTGCAGACATGACACATTTCTGTCCTTTCCCGGTGGCACAGGGCAGCGCAGCAAGACACTTGCTGTGCCGCCCTGCACCATGGGCTTGAAAATGTGGCCCTTAATGCCTTCAGAGGAGCTGTGGAGGGGCAAAGGAAACTGACATTGAGATAAGGGATCAGTGTGAGTGGCTAAATATGAGATGGTCACAATGGATCACTTGCTATAGTTTGGTTCTAGGGTGACATGGTTAGGTTCTGGAGTGTCAGTGTGGAGTTTTTGAGTATGTGAATCACAGAGGAGTGATCTTTAGGTATTCACATAGCGAAAGGTATAAGAGTGAGGGGGGGATAAGCTTGAGTAGACCGAGCTGCTGTGGACACGGGGACTCTAGGCTTAGAGAGCTGGAAGGAGGACCCACAAGAGATATACTTAATAGAAGGATCCGGACTGAAGGAATGTGCTCCATTAAAGGAGAACAGAATCTCATGCAAGGGAGTTGCTGTCAATAAGAGAAAGACAGACTGAGGAGGGAGTTTGTAAAGGAGCATTTAAAAATAAATTGTATTGGACCAGCTGTGCTCAGCTAGACAGGGTGGAATCATCAAATGCTGTAAAGTGACATAGAAAGCTTAAATAGGCCTAGGGAGGAGGTGGTTATCAGAAGGGTTCCAAAAGGTACTATAACATAAGGGAATAGCACATCCACCTGGTCCGTTGTTGAATAGGGATATGTGTTGACCTAAATGTCGACACATTGTTGATGCAAAGTTCAGACTAATATTGAAGACCAAAGTGGAAGACAGTATGGAGGCTTTTAGTTCTTGGGAGTGAGGACACTGTGTAACCATAAGTGCTGAGAGGTATATTGATTAGACATTTCTACATACCTTGTAGTTCACGTCTAGTTGTTTAGAGATGAAGTGTAACTTTCTTTCGAGCCACTCATCAATTCTTTATTCTACTTGGCCTTGAGTGCTAATCAATGACACCTTTTAATGCCTCACATTGCCAGCAAGTTGTCTCACCCTTCATGACACATTCTTTGAAGGATATGCTCAAAGTAGCGCATTATAGCACTCGCACACAGCAGTAAATTGTAACAATATCTGAATTCCACATTTTGTGTATGGGTACCATACCCGTAGCAGTGTTCCGCACAGCTAAGTATTATTCTCCCATGCAGTTTAGTAGTATGCAATGGTTTTTCTATAGTTGTCAAAGAACTATGAAGAAACCTTGAGGGATGACACAGATCAAGAGTATATTCATGTAAACAAATTCTAGTATGGTCATATTTGGATAATATAGAGGTCCTCTATGCTAGTAAAATAATCTTCTGCTGTGAATGTGTAACTGCATTATTAATCTAGGAATCCGCAATCGAAGTAGAGCCTTTCAGGAATATCCAAAGACTATTTCGGTTTTCTGAATGCTCACGAATTATGTAAATTACTTCCACTGAAATGAAATATATGCACATTTCTGTCACGCGTACTTATTTTATAATAGGTAAAAAAACACGAGGGCATTTTGCTATTAGGTGGTTTTTAAATCAGCCCTATTTGAGGGAAATTAGCCTAAACGTTGAGCTGTGTTGGTATATGCTCAGATTTTTCTATATTTTTCTGTTCTGCTTGGAAGAGTTTGATGTGACAAAATGCAAGGACTGATGAACTTTGCTTTAATCATTGATCAGGAGATACTACTCGCAGTTCCCCTGAATATCATTCTTCATCAGTAGACGTGGGAGAGGCTTTGCCCGAGATGATGACATCCCCCGCTCCATCCCAGGAAGTGAATATTACCCAGTCACAACTTCAGAATTCCATGATTGGCAATAACAACGTAATGGCAATCAGCTATCAGATCGACGGTCCAAGGAGAGAAGAACACAACATTGAAAGTGCTGAGAATTTGACAAGGAATAACTCAGGTAAGTAACCGTTTGACAGTTTACAAGTTTCATGAAAATTACTCTGAAGTGTGAAATCCTACAGGACAAACCTCAGCAGATTCGTGTTTCCGAGTGCCTGGTCGCCAAAGACCCTTTCAGCAAAATCTTCTGTGTTTATGGTGGTTTTGCTTAATATGCCATCCAAATTGTGGCATATTTTCAAGTCGGAATGTGAATTCCAAATCATAATAGAAAAACAAATGCGTGTGTAAATTGTTTCTCCATTAATTTGCTTTAGTATGGAATACACTAGCCAGCGGTTGTGCAATTTGGTTTTATTACTTGTAGTACACTTAGAAATGGGAGATAACAAGTAATAACATGTTATTACCATTTTAAAAGTATGAACATTGTGCATGGTTACTATTTGCTTCCACGATCTGTGTCAGATTTTGCCCTAAAATGCTATGTATGTCCCAGTTAAAGGGATTGTGAATCCTAATTTTAAAGACAGAGTTGAGACACTTTTCACTATTTCCCATGCCACTGGATAAATTACACAGGGTTGTTTTGCTTTTTCTCTTGAATACACAGGGGGCCATATTTATACTTTTTGACGCAAAACTGGGCTAACGCAGTTTTGCGTCAAAAAAATTAGCGCCGGCTAACGCCATTCTGAAGCGCCATGCGGGCGCCGTATTTAATCAATGACGTTAGCCGGCGTTAGCCGCCGGCGCTGCCTGGTGTGCGTGGAAAAAAACGACGTACACCAGGCAGCGCCGGCGTAGGGGGATATGGGGCTGGGGCGTCAAGAAATGGGGCAAGTCAGGTTGAGGCAATTTTTTCGCCTCAACCCGATTTGCGCCATTTGTTCCGACTCCCAACCCCCATAGAAATGACTCCTGTCTTAGCAAAGACAGGAGTCATGCCCCCTTGCCCAATGGCCATGCCCAGGGGACTTATGTCCCCTGGGCATGGTCATTGGGCATAGTGGCATGTAGGGGGGCACAAATCAGGCCCCCCTATGCCACACAAAAAAAAAAAAAAAAAAACACTTACCTGAACTTACCTTAATGTCCCTGGGATGGGTCCCTCCAGCCTTGGGTGTCCTCCTGGGGTGGGCAAGGATGACAGGGGGTGTCCCTGGGGGCATGGGAGGGCACCTCTGGGCTCCTTCAGAGCCCACAGGTCCCTTAACGCCTGCCTTTTGCAGGCGCTAAAAAACGGCGCAAAAGCGGCCGTACGTCATTTTTTTTACCCGCTCACTCCCGGGCGTGAATTTTGCCCGGGAGTATAAATACGACGCACATGCCTCGGAGTCGATTTTTTAGACGTGAACGCCTACCTTGCATCTCATTAACGCAAAGTAGGTGTCCACGCTAAAAAATGCCGCAAACTCCATGGACTTTGGCGCTAGACGCGCCTAACGCCAAAGTATAAATATGGAGTTAGTTTTGCGTCGGAATTGCGTAAAAAAAAACAACGCAATTCCGGCGCAAACGGAGTATAAATATGCCCCAGAGAGTTTACATGTAGGGTATGGAATTCAAAGTTTAGGACCAACCTACCTCACGCAGCGAACATTTTATCACATCCAAATACTAGTGAGCTACCCTATTCCTTCACTAAAATTGCCCATATACAATTTTCCACTAGTCCCTATTTAAGCCTAAAAAAATACATTAATGTTGTTTCATCAGCGTAGTGGAAATTATCTAATCTCTTGGCATCCAGCTTGGTAGCGCTGTTATGCTATTTGTTCGCCCTATAAGGAAATATGCAGTGTAGATCAGAGATAGTACTTAAGACAAAGAACAACCCTACATCACCCTTGTTATCACTAAAGGAGACTGTTCGCAAGAGGAGCAAGGCAGCAGGAGATGGCAACAGGAGACTGGTGGTGGAAGGTAAGTGTTTTTTTGTTTTTTTTAAGTCATTTGGCCCCCCCCCCCGCTGATGACGATTAACATCAAAGAACAAAGTGGGGGTGAAATTAATACTTTTACTGCAAAATGAAAATGCAGAAATGTAACTCTATCAGCTAATTTATGAATATGAGTATTGGGCAACAGTGCTGAATTTCACCAATTGATTAATGATTATAGTTGCTGAAGTTATTCATTTTAAGGTTTGGGTGGACATTGCACCTGTTTGCAAAACCTGTTGCCTAAAGTATATGTAGAGATGGATTTGGGTCAGCTACCTTCAAGCACTGGCTTTTCTGGATCAGTCTTTTTCAGCGTGTGGCATTTTAGATCAGCCTTAGGCATACTAGATTAGCCCAGGAGAGTATTTCTCACCCACTATCATAATATTGGCTGTTTATGTATGTCCTTCCTCCTTCTATTGAGTGCACACATTGGAATGCATGAGGAACTATTTTTCATCTAAAAGATACAATTAGCCATCACACTTTTTGTCATATTAAAATCTTCATCCCACAGGAGTGTTGTAAGCAGAACTCACTCCTTTTTGTATTGCAACTGTCACTTTTTTAATTGTCTTGTGTCATGACTCGAAACCAGCAATAACACACTACTACCAATACAACACCCCCAATACAACAAAACCAATACAAATAATGCAATTCAAATAATACCAATACCACTGACACTCATAACAATACACTACTACCGTCATTAGTACCACTACCACCAAAGCACCACTCGCAAGCACAGCTCTACTAAATACAATCTCATCCTAGTAACAAGGGTGACAAAAAATGCAGTTATCACTTAGGAACTATCTGGAAGGGTGCTTTGGCTGCATACACGTAGCATTGTGTTCAATTAAACTAGTTAATGTACCAATATAAGAGTCTAAAATATTCAGAACCAACTGTATCATGCCGTGAGCTTCCTGCTTTCCTATGTGAACCATTTCCAATCCATCCATCAGCCAGCAAGAGCACATAAACTGACCTCTTCCACCACAGCCTTGTCTGCAAACATCCTTCCGTGTCTTGCATTGCAGGATCTTCATGGCAGCCAGCTGCGTATCATAGACACCTGGGTATGAAGGCATCCCTGGCATAAAATAATAAAGAATCAGAAAATAATCTCTTCTGGCACAGACATGTTAGGCTTCTCCAGGGTGCGTAATTCAGGTTACCATCATGCCTGTTTCTGCCAAAGTGAGTTACTATTTATTCCTAAAATAGAGCCTACACAGGTTGGCGCCTGCTCATTTCTGTTGAATTCATGGATAATTCATCACCATCTGTTCTCTGGGTGTCCACGAGGCACAGTGCTGAGATGCTGCTGCTTGGCAGAGCATATTGTACATGACTCATGGAGACCAGGGGACACTCGCATGGGTATGTTAATGACAATCACAGAGCATTTTTGAGACAAACTAGAACTCCAAGCAGAGGGCGGATGGCAACACCGCCTGTGCACGAAACACAATCCATGACAAACAAATGAGAAGATTTGACTGGTGTGCATTCTCTAGATCAATAACAGCTTTTTTTCTGATCATCTTCTTCTTCTTATTATTATTATTATTGTTATTATTATTATTATTAGTAGTAGTAGTGGTAGTAGTATGGTCGGTATCATGGTCATCTTTATGATTGTTACTTTTATTGTCAAGATCTGTGATAAAGGTCTAGCATATTCTTCAGCCTGCACGTGATCTCAATTTATCTCAATTTATTGCACTAGATGTTCTGCTGGTTCGAACTGGATGGTCTGCATTTATCTACCCAACTAAACCCTTCCTTTAATATATATATATATATATATATATATGAAATTAGTTTGCCGGGATTTATGAATTAAACTAGGCCGACATTTTTAGAAGGCTATAATTTTGCAAGCTGCAAGGCATATTTTGGAGTTACGTTTTTGCAACAGATGTGTTTTTTAATGTTTTGCCGTTTACGTTTTCACTTGGAACTCCCTGATCCATCTTTATGTCCAATCTCGACCTTGGGAAGGATATTCTGTCAGATGTTCCTCACTCCTCATAGTGTCTGAATATGGCTACATTAAACTATGAAATCTTACTAGCCACGGTTTGCAAAAGATGCGACAATCACAAATGGCCTTAATTGGTTCTAAAATGTTGTTGAAACTATTTCATGACATCCTGTAACTCGTACAGAGGTATTTGCCACAATAAACTACCTCACTTGGTCTTGTTACTCCACCACTGCTGGTGGTCTAAGAAACTTCACATTTTCCTGCTGTTAGAAACAGCAAGATTGAAAACCACATCGTTTAGTAACACTGTTTGGTTGTTGGTGCAACTACTGCTTGGACCTCTGCCTGTGGTCTGCAGAGCTCAACCACCATGATCTATTTTAGAAAATACCAAAAAGGTCACCGTTCCACCTCTTCTGGGATTAACGCCATGTTCTTCACTGTCCTTTTCTCGATTTCTCCATTTCACTAACCTTTCTTCGTGTTTAATGTGTTATCTAACCAAGGTCTTTGTAAAGCATTATATGCCCTCTGTGATGAATGCACACTATATATAACTGTTAAATGAATCAAATAAATACATAAAAATATGTGTTATTGTGGAGGTGCAACTGTTTAGACTAGTTAACAAACTCACTCCAAACGTAACGTCTAACACTGGAAGTAATACAACAGATGTGCTTCCTGTAGTGGGCTTCAAACTTTTAATGCCATGAGCCCCACCCCCCAGTGTAAAAAAAAAGAAAAGAAAATTGGAGCTCCCTAAAGTGACAATAATATTTTCTTGCAATCAAACACCGCAGCTATGTTCAGTTATCTCATTTAAAAATTCAGTCAAATACATTATTGGAAACACTCTGTTGGCAGCCAGGTCTCCCTACCAGTGTAACATATCTACTGTGTAATTATCTATCAGAAATCGAGGTTAGAGGGGCTCCGAGGTTACTCTCACCCAACACTTTGACACTCAGGACATGAGTGCCCAACTACATTACTGATGGCCCATTGCGAGTGGCTCACTGGTGCTGTGTTTTTGCTGTTTGTCATTACTCCTCAGAGGCATAATGAGACATGCTTCTCTTGGGCAGAGCAAGCCACCACATAGATATCACCTAAGTGCCTCCCTCATTCCCACCAACCCAACTGGGAGGGAGAGGGGGCACCCCCACAGTTTTAAGACTTCTGCTTTCCTTGGCCTAGTGCTACACTTGTGAAATGATTTAGGGCCTGATTACAACTTTGGCGGAGGGAGTTGATCCGTCCCAAATGTGACAGATATCCCACCCGCCATATTACAAGTCCATTATATCCTATGGAACTTATAATACGGTAGGCGGGATATCTGTCACATATGGGACAGATTAACCCCCTCCACCAAAGTTGTAATCAGGCCCTTAATGTCTCAACTGTTTATAATCAGCACACTTCTTTAACCAGAGCAAGACTTATTATGTACGAAGTGTGGCCAGTGATTTTACAGAAATTGTCTGCCTTTGAGTGCTAGTGTCGATGATGGCCTCATCGGGGCAGCATCCTTCCCAAGCTATTGCTAATTCGATATGTTCTTTGCAGGTTTTGATACAGATTCACTTTCGGACGACACCGGATCTTCGTCAGAAAATGGCGATACAACTCGTACAATAACAAGGGACCAGAACTCTGGCCAGAACATCAACATAAGAGACTCTGCAGTGAAGAACACTGTGATTGGCAATGACACTCAAGTGACAATTGGTGATGGCTTCAACAACGATATGTCCTGGCTGATCTCACAAACACACAAGTTCAGACTAGTTGACGGTATGCATCTGTTATCTGTGATGTGCTGTTTCTTTGCAATCTTCCTCTAAAAATGTTAATATGATGCTGAAACAATTTCTTTAAAAAAGTAAATATGTCCATATTTACTCTGAGAATTGTGAGGTAATCATTCCATGGAATTATTCCAGGGCTAGTTGATCCAATCCCCCTTTTCAATCGTTTACATGTGTTGATGAGCATCTCACTACATCCAACACTCACACTGTTAAGAGTCTCATTATCGCTTTTGAAAAGGACATTAACTTTGCAGCACAAACGTCCTAAATCTGGACTATCCTATGAAATTGAAGGCAGCAGTCAGTAGAAAGCAAGTAAAACATGAAAAACATGAAGAACAAGGAACACAAGAACATGTGGTCACATTGCAGGAAGCAATCCAATAAACGTGACACACTTCAACTACTCCAAATCTGTCTGTCCTGCCTAAATAGACAGTAAACCTTATGAAACTGTTTCTACAAATTTTGTATCATTGGTTTTCCTGGCATAGAGAAACGAAGAAATGCAACAAGGTATGCAGCAAGGTAACAGAAAACATTAATGTATAAAATAGCCATTTTGCTGGTGTCGGGCTTGTTTTAGAAAAGAAACCCCTGCCAGTGGCAGTTATTCCACTTTTGCCAATGGTGCTAGGAATTGTGGTGCAGGATGTGCTGCAGCACTCCCATAAAACTTGAAAGAGTTTAGATGGAGAATGAACAGTAATAGGCCACGCAAATGGTTGTCCTCTGGTAGCATTTGTTGTGTTTTGAAAGACAGACTGCCAGATGTCCCCATGCCTTTAGTGAGATGATGAAACTGCTAGCACCACAGTCTTTGGCATGTCGTATTAAGATAAAAGGGCAACACATCATCAAAAAGGTAACCTTGAAGATGCCTCCTAAAGTAGAATATGAAATTGTAACATAGCTACCCACTAAGCAAATGAATAATTCCACATTATCCAGCATCAGTTTTTACTTATGTGGGAATACAATATGTGTCAAATCTTTGACTATACAACTGGAAAACACTATCACAGACCTTACGTGTTGCTATACCTATCAAACGTAATACACAGTGCAAGTTCACACACTGTGGACAGTCTAAAGCCAAGACTACTGGAAACATGAGGCAGTGCAGGACCAAATTAAGGGGGTAAACTCTGCGGGAAAACCTGCTGAGTTTAGCGCTGACAGTCAACAAAAGACCGCCAGCGTGCAGAAGCCCCTGCCGGCCACATAATGTACATTCAGCTGGGCCGGCGGGCGGAAACAGGGTTTCCGCCAGCTGGCCCAGCTACATGCAGGGCCTGAACATTGACGCCAGCTGTGGAGCCGGCGGCAATGTAGCAGTGTGGCGGGTGCAGCAGCACCCATGCATGACAGGCTGTGCATGAGGGCCCCCGCACTGCCCATGCCAAGTGCATGGGCAGTGCAGGGAGGCACCCATCGGCAAGCTTTTCCCTGGCGGGGTAAACCACCAGAGAAAGGCTGGTGGAACCAGGAACATTATCCGGCTGGCAGTGCTGCTTGCAGCACTGCCTTGTCGGATATTAAACCCGCCATCACCAGGCTGCCTGGTGCCGGAAGCCTGGCGGTGGCGGAGTTACAAAAGTGGCGGTAATTACCGCCACCGCCGGCATGGCGGCCCAGACCGCCATGTTCATAATGAGGGTCTAAGTGTCAAAGTTGATTAAAATATCTGGCAAGAAACCACAAATTACGTGGCAAGTATAATACACCTTTTTCCATTAAAATAGAACTCTCCAGAACATAATAATACATTTCATATTTATTGTACCTCACTTAGTGGATTCAGGACACAGAACTTTAAAAGTCTGCAAAATATTTGTGATTCTGTCAGGTCTGAGGGACCTCTGGAAATAACTGAAGCTTTGAGAACAGTGTCTGATGAGAACAAGAATTTGTGTAGGGTTAAATAAAACATATCTTGACGTGCCCTTGCCTCATCCCCCCAAAAGGTAATATTTACCTCTTTGCACTACTGTCATCTATTTATATTGCCAATTACAAGTATAATCTCTTGAACGCGATGAGCTAATCCTTGTGAAGTGTCTTACAGGGCATTGCAAACAAAGTGCACACTTAATAACTTGTGATCCATGTCACTTAGAAACCAAATATACTTTTGGATGAAATATGAAAATTATGCAGCAGATCGGGGATAATGGTGTGAGTGCAACAAAATCATATTTCCATATAAAACAAAGCGGTTGCATAGACACTTTTCTCCTATGGCCCTGAATGAGACCTAATTGCCTCAGAAACATCACCTCCCAAATACAGTCCCTAGTGCTGAATGAACATATATAGCGGTGCCCACTTTTAACAGTTCAGGTAGCTGCCATGTCCTATTCTGCTCAGAAGTAGTTGCTCATATTGGTCAAAAAAGACTACAAACCTCTGCGACCACAAACAGGAATTAAAGACAATCCAGTCCATACCATGAAATTATCTGTGCAATTCAGATACATTCTCAGCATCCTTAGAACATATAGCCCTGTCAACTACATCACACTGAGGATTCAGATTTAGAAAAACACAGAAGAACAACCTTGTCAGTGATAAAATGGGAAACATCTTATGAAAATAATGGAGTCAAGGCCTACACAACACTTTATCTGTGAAAACATGACAGCTACGGGTCTACATCCAAAAAAAAGACCCATAGTTTTTAAGCCCAAAGTTCTAGCAAACTTTGAGGAAAAAGGACCTAAGGTTACATATTTCAAGAGCTGAAAATGGACAACGCATCTACATGTAGATGCAATTAACAGAAAGGCACGAGAGCAGGACACACAGGTTGCACAAGTGCTTGAAAACCTATTCCATATCTTGTTTAATGGTGTTGCCTTTAGAATCTCTGAACCCATTCAACTTCCAATAGTGCAGATATTCATTGAAAGACTGAACACAGTAGTAGGAGTCACAGACCAGCAAGGTCAAAATCGCCGGATCCGCATGCTCCAACGCTAACAATAGAGCTTTGAGCTCAGCCAGCTGCGCCGTGCAATCTCCCAAGGTTTTAGTATAAGTATGTCGGGGGCAGAACACTTCCCCCTCCACAGTGCCGCTCACCACCGCACATGCAGCAGAATACTGTTGTTTAGTCCCAACCGCTGGTTGCGCAGAGCCATCGGTATACATGACCACTTGATATTGGTCAATAGGCAATGTGCCAGCAGGAACTGGGTACTCTATTTCATATTGAAGAAATTCTTGAGTCTGCAGTTTAGGGTCAAATATGTAATCTACATCAGTGGCTGTCAAAGACGTATCCCATTGTATCCATTGCGGGTGTAAAGCTTTCGAATTAGGAACACTCGCTTTTGTAACAGCCTCTAAGGCCGGAATCGGGGAAACGACAATGATGCGTTGGCCCTGGGCAAGCGGTCTTTCTTTAATCACAGCCATCTGTACTGCAGTGAGTATTTTCTCAGTCTGTGCAAATCGTTGTTCTGCAGCAGAATACAAGTGAGACTTGTATGCAATCGGGACTGTCTCACCCTCATTAAAGGTGACATACGTAAACCCAACAGCCCCAGGTATTACCCTGATGACTAAATGTGTCTTATTGTCCCGTGTATGTAAGTGTTTAACTGCTAAGAGATCAGTCTGTAAGTCTCGCAGTATGTGTGTATGCTCAATCGTCCAAAATCTACTCAAAAAATTCGGGCGAATCAGTTCGTATAAGGGTTTTATACGCGTATACCAAATTTCAGAAACCCCAACAATGACTGGAGCTTCCGAACCGTATTAGGAGGCTGCAATAAAGCACATTTCTCCAAAAAATGTGGCGCCAGGCTCTTGCCCTCACTCGACAACTCATATCCCAGGAAAATGACGCTGAGGAAGGCAATCTTTGATTTCTTAAAATTAAACTTATAGCCAATATCCGCAAACCCCACAACAATGCGCGATACGCGCCTTAGATGTTGCAGAATCTCATCGTCTGTCAGATATATGTCATCAACATATGATAACGCTACAGGGTCCAACTCGTGCAGCATTTCAGTCACACAAGTCGAAAACAGTCCTGGGCTATTCTTATACCCCTGAGGCAAACGACAAAAAATTTTCTGAGAGCCAAACGCACTGAAACTGGTATAGTCCCGACTTTCGGGCGCTATATTTTGGCAGAAAAATCCATTCGAGATATCCAACGTTGTTTTGTATTTCTTACGCACTATATTGTTCATAAGCGCTGTGCTATGTGAATTCTGTATTGCATATGTGCGTGTGTGTTTCTCCTTCCTGGCGGCCAAGACCTGGAACTCCCTCCCCACCAGCCTCAGGACCACCCAGGACCACTCCGCTTTCCGGAGACTCCTAAAGACCTGGCTGTTCGAGCAGCGATAACCACCCCCTTTGTCCCTAGCGCCTTGAGACCCGCACGGGTGAGTAGCGCGCTTTATAAATGCTAATGATTTGATTTGATTTGACTATTCAAATGTCTGTAATCCACCACTATCCTATATGAATGGTCCGGTTTAGCAACCGGAAATAAGGGATTATTCATCGGCGAGACACAGGGCTCAATTACACCCTGGTACTCCAATTGTGTAAGAATTTTCCGAACCGATGCCCTTGCCTCAAATTTAACAGGATACTGCGGCTGTGGCTGAGGTGTGCCCTTTATTGGAATTACATGATAAGGTGATTGTCTATCCCACCCCACATTATTTCTATATAGGGTGGGAGCCTGTGCTAGAGCCCATGTTTTTCCATAGGACTCCGCTAGCTCTCTCGGAACAAGTGGTGAGAAGGAAGGTACAATAACATCCTCCCCAACCGGACAGTCGCGAACAAAGTCAGGTGGCCAATCCTGTTCGGCCAACAGAACATCATATGATTTTACCACATGGTCCCAAAAGATGGCGTGTACAATGCTGTCAATGTCCCCTTCTAATTGTAGAGTCACTTGATATACTCTATCAGGATCAGAGACTCGCATGTCCGCCGTTTCAACTTGTATGAAGTCATCAGTTGCTTTCACCTCCAGATGCTCTAGAAGACTCCGGCGAACTATTGTGACCTCTGCCGCGCTGTCTAACAGTGCTAACGCCCATGTCTTGTTCGTCAAGAGAACTCTCCTCTTGAGCGGCATGTCTAACTGAGACTGCTGGCACTTTTTTCTTTTTAAATTGCTGTTTTTGTTGCAGCGGTTTCTCTTCTTGTTTAACAGAAACCTCCGCTGAGCGTTGGGAATCCTGTCTCGGTTTCACGTACTCCGTCCTCCGCTCTGACCGCCCACCTCTCTCACTTCTCTTCTCTGAGGAGTCCTGAAAGGAACGAGATTGGTGTGTATCAGTATATTGATATCTATCAGGCGTCTTCAAATTATCCCTATTCCTGAGATTATACCTAATCTGCGGGGTCTCCGGTTGCGGAGACTGTCCCCCATCTTTTTTAGGTGTTTGCTGTTTCTTTTCCCAGCGCTTTTTTGTACCCTCAGGTTGCTGTTGCTTAGCATTATCTTTATTATTTTTACCCTGCAATTGGGGTTTCTGCGATCTAGCCCCTAGGCTATTGCGACCAATACTTGAATATGTCTCAGCTATTGTTCTCGGAAGTTCCCGCTCTTGATCAATCTGCGGAACATCCCGAAGACGCATTCGCACTGCTAGTGCTACTGCCTCTCCCTTGAGATTACTCAAAATAATAGAAAAAACTGCGGCAAAATTGCCCATCAACTGCATGCCCAAATCTAAGGCAGGGGCAGCCCCATATTCATCTTGAATTTGTTTAAGCACTTCCGGTAAATTAGCTAAAGTCGGTGTACCGTGTGCTGTAGTGTAGAGCGCGGCAAACACCGTGCCCCAGGTATTACAAAGGTCCACCGGAGGAACCATCCCATACGGCAAACACATCGTCAAAATTCTATGTTTATCCTGAGGTCCCGTATGGGGAAATACTGCTTCCAGCGTATTAATTTTTTGCGCCAGCCAAAATGGAGTCTCCTCCCGTTTAGCCGGTACCTTGCCCATAACTGAGTGTACAGTGGCCGGATTGATTCCCGGAACCACTGCTTGTGGGTGCGCCGGAGCAGCACGCGCTGCATTATTATTTAATGTCTGCATCACAAACTGAACCAGTCTTCTGTATGTTGTAGCTAAGTCTATATATAAATGAAGCACATCAGCCACTGCCAAATTTGCAACCGCAGGATATGGTGTGTAAGTAGCCAATAAAGGCCAGGTCGGACCATCATTACTCAACGGACCTAACCTCACTTGTGCTACTGTATGTGGGAGGGCGCCATCAAGCCAATTATGGCTGCGGGTGACGCATATTGATTGCTATATTCACTACATTAGGATTCGCCATTTGCAAAAAATAGCTCTAGGTCAGAGAAGGCACACCAATATCGGGGTTTTTCCTTTCAAAGTTCAAGCTTGAACAACCAACCACGAAGCAATAGGACGTACCTATCCCGTGGTGGCGGAAACCCTCAGCCCCACGGACGTCTCCGCGTACGGAACCGAGGAGTCAAAATATATATGAGACCGGGGGAGTCAGTCGGACCTAAACATTAGAGCCAGACCAATCGTTGGCGGCGCCATGTCGCGTGGGCTCTCATTATCCTAAATGAGACTACTGGATTTCTAGGCAGCAGGATCGATAACGGTGTGGGGGACTGAGTCTGACCGACGTGTAAGGAACTCTGTCACCCTAAATCCGGTTTTTGCTCCGGCTAACTAGCAGTGGCTCATTTCTCCCACGGGGAAGAAATGATTAGGCAGCCGAGCGCATGACATCTTTGGAACTTCTCAGGGAAATCGTGGTCACTCAGATCCAAACCAACTCTCTCATTTACAATATGGTCTCATATACAAATGACAAAGACAGTATAGGTTTTATATAATGTTTTAATAAAACGACTGTATTTTAGATAATAAGGCGTGAGCCGCAATAACCAGAACAATACAACATAGTAGGATTGAAATAGTTACCAGGAGAGTAAAACATAAGAACAAAGCTATCATATTTCCTAACAGTTTCTACTCTCCCTCTGCTTGTTCTATTTAGAGCACAGCATGTTAAGCTTTTAGCTTGCCTTTCCGAATCACTGGGGAGACATAAGCCCTCATACCTGAGCAAAGGCCTGTGATCTGGTTCAGCATCTGCAACGAGGCAGTCAGCGTCTAGCTGTGGGTCTCTGGTCGGAATCTCCCTCTTGCATGTATTGGGACAAGGAAGTGATTTTATAACTAACATGTCATTGTGATCCCAAAATGTCCCTACGCAGGAATGCCAAATCTAAACTCCTACCACGTCTATCGGCAATGTACCAGACTGTATCCTTGACTGAAGCACAAAGTGAATATGTTATGAAGAACTCCAGTGCTGAAGTAGGCAAAACAGTGTGATATGAATAAAAAACAACACCGTACAACTGGCTATTTGAAAAATAACAGTACGAAGCCTAATAAAAAGCATTTAGAGCAAAGTGCACAAAGGCCTAAAGCCTGAAGCTAATGCGCAAAGTATACGTAAAACTAACCACACTACAATGAATTTTGGCACATTCCAGATTTGCCACTTCTGGTAGACCTGGGAATGCTTCAAATACCTACATCTTCCCAGGTGAGGCGACTGAGGAGAAATATCTTTATTTCTCCTTGTTGCTTCCTCGTTCTATGTGTGCATTTTGCAGCACACATTGAAAGAGGAATATGCCTCTCAGGATAGTTTTTGTGCAGGAAGGTGTCCCTTCCAAAACAAAAACAATCCTGCTTACAATGAAGGAGGTTACTGCATTGGCGCTAGGCAGGATATTGTGCATCAACACTGGGAAACAACAGGAATGCGCCACACAATGTTAATTACGTGCATTCCTGTCCTTTCCCTATGACTCACTGCACCTTGCTGCGCTGAGTGATATATCGATCAATATGCCCACTAATATCTCCAACAAATCACAGAAAATCTAATTGAGATCCTCGTAGTTGTACCACTAAGAAAATGGACTGAAAAAAAAGCTGTCAGCTTGTACTTCTTGATATAAAAAGCCACCTCTTTTGGACACAAACAATGAAGGAGCTTTTTGGTTCAAATTCCAGGTTACAAGCAAAGCAAGAGGATGGCCGGACGAGGAACATGAGACAAACCAAACTGACAAGGCTTTAGACAGGAGATACCAAGCTAGACGTCATGACATTTGTAACTGTAAGAGAAAACATGGCATCCTCAACTAATCTTTCATGATAATTCTACCCACCTGAAGTAGGTGGCTCCTCCATTTGGTAATTAAAGATGGAGCAGGGAAGTGTAACAACAGCTCCATCAGTTGTAGGCAAATTCCAGTCTATGCCAGGGGTACCCTGAAATACAAAAAATATCTTGTGGTATACCCTTAGGCATTTTTGGCTGAATATCTGTACCCTGTTGAATTGTCCTGTATATTAATATCAAGGAAACCCCAGTTTTGGTTGAGTTCACTGGCGTAGTACTATCTTACTCGAGTGGGGAGGGCTACCGATGATGAAGCATGCCACAAAAAGTGGTGGGTGAGGTGACTCTTTACCTATCTATTATTGAGCCTATAGGTAAGTAGGACTTTAGCATTTAGGGATGTAATCCAGCTCTTTATGTATCAAATATCCAAGCATCCTGTGTGTGTATCACATTCCAGTACCTGCCAGGGAGACTTGTTTGAAATGTGGATGCAAAACCTGGGGCAAAAACCAATAGTATCCAAGGCAAAGATATACATTCTACTATTGCACCATCACAAGATCCAAGTATAACCCCATCAAAGATGAGAACACCCATTTCAAATCATCATTTTTTGCACAGTGAAGATACGACAGCACTTATAAGGTTAAAGAGTCCCCACAAGAGGAAAGAGTCAACCCCATGGTTTCCAATGAACTTAGAGAATGGAGACAGCATTGCCATAGGAAGGAGAGGAAGTGGTGTGCTAATTTAGATACTAATGAGAAGGACAAGCACAAATCCCTACTTGCCACATAAAAGATGGCAATGTTAAAGGCTAAATCCATCTAGTACACATCAAAAATTTGACTATCCGAGAACTCTATTAAAGAGCTTTTTAAAGTGGTCAAGGGCTTATCTAATCCCCCCATTAAGCAACATACCAATACCTCTCGAGCATACTGAGATAACTTGGCAACGTTTTTCAGGAACATAATTCTCAACATGTAGTCATAACTTAATTCAGTTGAGTCGTATGAGGAGGAATGTCGTGTTCAAGGTATCTCCACAAGTGCCCCGTGGCTTCTGTCTTTCCTGCCAATGTCAACACACCAGATCAAAGAGATCCTGATGAGTATTAAATCAGGTTCTCCCACTGATGCGTGCCCTCGTGAAATTCTGTACTTGGTGCCTTTTCCTAAAAAGCCAAATGCAGATCCAAATTAGTTGAAGAACTACCGCCTGATCTCCCTACTTCCTACCTCTGTGAAAATGCTTATTAAACATCTGAACAAAGAGTTAGTTAAGTTCATTACTGACCACGATGTTCTAGACCCTTCTCAAAATGGCTAAAGAAGTGGTCACAGTATGTAGTCAGTCCTCATCGCTGTCACCACCTCAATAAGAATGCAGGTGGACCAGGGCGGGACTGCTGTCCTAGTCCTACCAGACTTGTTGGTAGCATTTGATACTGTGTCTCCCTTACGCATGGTCAAATGGCTACAGCAAGTAGGAGTGGGTTCCAAGGCGATGGAACTGATTTACTCTTTTCTGTTGGGGAGGTGTCAGATTGTAAGCTGTGGTCAATTTAGGACCAAGGCCTTCAGTCTCCAACGCACAGTGCTGCAGGGCTCCATGCCTAGTTCCACACTTTTTAACCTATACATCATGCCTTTGGCTGCCTTGTTGAGATCTTTTGGTTACCAGGTATTATCATATGCTGACGACACACACATTATTGTGTTTCTCACTGATAATCTTCCTCAAACAGCTGAGAAATTAAATCTCTGTATAAAAGTGGCAGCAGCTGCTGGATGAAGAATAATTTACTTAAGCTTAATGCTGACAAGACAGAAGTTATGGTCTTTAGAGTCCAGCATTCTCTCTGGTCAGAGTTATGGTGGCCAGAATCATGTGGGGCCCTGCCTACCTATTCAGAGTTGATTAAAAACCTTGGAGTCCTATTGGACCCCTCCCTCAACTTCAATCTACAAATAAAATGTACCACAAGCAGTTGCTTTTTCATTATTCGCTCCCTCAGGAAGATTTTCTCTTTAATTTCTGAGGAACTTCGCAAAGCAGTGGCAATCGCAATGATTACATTGCTGTTAGATTACTGCAATGCTCTGTATCTTAATACCAAGAGTTACTCCTTGAACATACTATAGACGGTGCAAAATGCAGCTGCACATCTCATTCTTAACACTCTGAAAGTTCTTTCTGTGAGCAAAGGCCTTCGAAACCTGCACTGGCTGCCAATTAGGAAGTGATTGTTCTTCAAGGCACTTCTCTTTGTGTAACTAGCTCTTCATGACTAAGGATCACTGGCCATCAGGTCATCCTTTCATCTGTACAGACTGACCAGGCACTTAAGATTAGCCTCTAGCAAGAAAGTTATTGTTCCTAAATATCATAAGGCAAGATGGGGCGCATGCTTCTTCTCTGTGGCAGAGGCCAAGTTATGGAACACGCTGCCAAGTTACATTGCTGAGACTGAGTTCTTCATTTCCATTCTAAAACACGTAAAACCCTGGCTCTATTCTTCCTAGGCCTGACCTTTTTAGTCTAAAAAATTATTCTTATCTCCCTATCTCTTTCTCCGAGGTTGCGCTGGGTTTCGCCTCTTTGTTTTTTCACTCTGGGGTGCGTTTTTCCTGTTAGGGTTCTGGGATTTTCAGATGCAGCACCTTGATGCCTTCAGGTTTAGAGCTCTTTTTCATTTCATTTCAGTGTGCCAATGCCACCAAGATCAAAGATGTAGCACCTAATTGATGATTACATTAGTGTAGATTCAGACCCCTTGTTTGGGACACCCGAACAGCACACTATGGCTATTCAGTAGATCTACAAAAGTCAGTAGGGCCTTGAAAATAGTTTTCAGCTCCAATGCTGATCTTCATCTGCTGTGACTGAAAATTCAAGCCTTAATAGGACTTCAATGGCATTATTCATCAGCACTAACCAGGCACTCCGAGACATCATCACACCCTTGATAGCTGGGATGTTTACCATTAGCTCAAGCCAAAAAAACAAAGAAACTGGAAGAGATGCATTCTAAACTCATCTACAGGAGGACAAAATATGCCATACCCAGAGATCTGGTCCATCTGACTCAAAAGATTTACTGCAATACAGGTAGAAATGTCTCCTCCTTGTATTATCAGCCATTGTTGTCTCATTGCTTTCATACATCCCTTCATTAAAGGTATAGCAACCATGTCTTAATTTAATTTACTCTGCAGGGTAAATGGTCAGTTTCACTCAACTCAAAGCACAGTTCTTGGCACACAGATCACTGATTACCAAAGCCCTCTTCTACAAGACAACCTTGTTTTTTTTTTTATTATAGTTTTTTTCCAACTGGTTCCCTGGAAGGGAAATAACACAATTGATAACAACTTGACACCGTTTCCACCCCCGTTCTCGACTTCTAGGTTCATCTTGTCTTCCTTTGCCTCAAGTCCAGACACAGATACGCCCCTGCGGCAGCCCCATAGCTCACCTCCCTCTGTGTGCTTCAAATGGTATTGACTCTGAAGTGGCTCCGTATTTTCCATAAGTTGTTAAATTTCTTTGGCACCCCCTTGCTGTCTAGATTGTCTCTTCTGCTTGCAGACATCAGTCCATGTTCCTGGCCCAGTTGGAGGATTTGGGACACCATAAAGGTGAATTATGACTCTCCTGGCCACCACCAGGCAATGTTACACCATAAAATAGTAACATTTAGGTAGTGTTTCTACTGCCCAGATACCCAATATCATCAGTGCCAATGTGAAACATTTATCCTGTCCTGTGGCCTCCTCCATTTCCTACTGTATCCCAGTCAAAAAGGGTTCGATGTGTGGGCAGTCCCATAGCTTATGTAGTCAGATTCCCGGGAGAAAACAGCCTCTCAGACATCCAGCACTGTTTATTTTGCCCATGTGTAACAGTTGTGTTCTGATGTAGTTAGCCAGATGAAAGATGTTTAGCTGACCCAATCTGAATCCGTCTTTATTGCTACCTCTCTGGGGTATCTACATGCCTCCCACAGTCTGTGTCCTCTAGGACCCCCTAGTCTAGCTTCCAAGTTCCAGTTCTATAGATTTATAAAGTATAGATTTATAAAGTTGCAGGCTTAAGTAGTGAGGATGTGAGCATCTGGAATTCAAGTGGGGGTCTCATGCTCGACCTCCTGTTTTTGTTATACTTAGCGAGTTCATGTCTCGCCAAAGGCATATGAGCCTCTGATTCTCTGCCAAATCATAGTCCGCATGGGGTTTAGTAAAGGATACCATGCGGTATCCCTCCCATAAGTATCCAGTTTGGAAATACCTAAGGCAATAGAGATTCCCCCACCCCATTGGAACAATCTAGTCACCCTGTCAACTACTTGAAAGAATCCATCAAGCACCCCGTGTTGCGAACATGTAGAGCATTTTAGACAGGGATATAATTTTGAATAATGAAGCCCTTCCCAGGAGCGATAGGGGGAGACTTTGCGAACGAGCAACGTCTTTTTTGTATTCATCTTGAATCCATCCTAGGTTGGCACTGTGGAACCTTGTGAATTCTTAGTGATATAAATTCCCCAAAATCTGAAACCTTTTGGGAACCATTTTATGGGGAGCTCCCAGTCACTTGATGGTTACCATTGTGTAATCTGGAAGAGAATCGACTTGCACTAGTTGATCCAATGACCTGTGAATCTCACAAATGTTGGCATATTATTAGGGGTGGGCGGAACTTGCAGAATTTGACTCAGCAAACCTCTGCAGTTAAATAAAAACTCAGAGAGATACTGTGAAGTTTCACCAGCAGGCGGAAACAGGCACATGTGATTTAGCGCTGGTAACTCATCACGGAAGGCACCATTGTCGCACTCACCAACTTACCATTCTGAAACAGACATGAGAAAATATCTGCCATGCAGCGATTGGCAGAATTTGTTTGGAACTCTGTGTTACAAGAGTAATGTGGAGTCACCAAATTCTGCCATCTCTTTGGGTGGAACAGAATATTCCACACACCCCTCCATAATATCCAGCACTCTGGGATTGAGCCCTCTGGTTTGAACAAACAAAGGAGATGGCTGTCTACATACAGGAAGGTTCTTTCCTCTCCCAACCCAATAAATTTCCAACTCCTGTGCATCTATCCTAATCTAGCACACCCGGGTCTCCACTGCCAGGGCAAACAGGAAGGGAGATAGCAGGCACCTCTGTTTGGTCCCTCAATATATGGCAGACTCCCCGGAGTGTCCTCCACTAACTCGGGCTTTTGCTATCAGGTCTGTGTGCCATGTGCAGAACTCCAAGCAAATCCTATCTTCTCAAGGATGGAATGAGGCCAAATCTCATCTTCTCCAGGATGGCATGTAGGTAGGGCAACTCGAGGGAGTCAAACGCTTTTTCAGCGTCGAGCGATAGTATGACAGTTGGCTCAGCCATATGGTCCCTCAGGCCAGGCAGCGGAAAAGTCTCCTGATGTTGTGTCATCTGTCTTTATGTGGCATAAAACCCATTTATCGGGGGCTGTCAATTTGTAAATTAACCCCCACCGGGCGAGATGCCAACATTTTTGCTAGCACCTCGGTCTCAAAACTGAGCAAGGAGATCGGCCTGTTGGGTCCGCAGTCTTCCGGCATTCTGTAGTTTTTATGTATCAGGACCACTGTTGCAGTCCGGAGTTCAGTAAGTGATGCCCATCCAAGTGCACCCTGTAGAACATATCTCACATTTGTTTGCATACTTTGCTGCACACTACATCAATGGGAAGACCGTTGGTCCGTGGAATCTTTCCAATGTCGATCTGGCTGATCACTGCCACGATCTCACTTTTCTCTACTGGGGCCTCCAGAGAGGTCCTGTCCACTCCCTCCAAGAAGGATAGGGATGACTAACACATTTCAGTAGTTTCCCTGTGGAGAACTGGTTATAGGAACTGTACAGGTCCCCCAGAGAGGCCCTGAACACTTTAGCTGTCTTCTGCAATATCCACGGTCCCCGGCCGCTGTGAAAACCCTGTTAAGCCAACTTTGACCCTTCTCACATTGTGTAAGCCATGTTAGCATCTTCCTGGCTTTGTTCCCTAGTTTGTTTAGTCT
This sequence comes from Pleurodeles waltl, assembly GCF_031143425.1. Lineage (NCBI taxonomy): Eukaryota > Metazoa > Chordata > Amphibia > Caudata > Salamandridae > Pleurodeles > Pleurodeles waltl. The sequence goes on from NC_090446.1 coordinate 214,710,026, forward strand.
GTATTGTTTACCCCTAAATTGTGCCCTCACTTCATGGTTCATCAGTTACCTATAATTATCGATGGTATGTGTCAGCCTATGTTTAAGCTCTGGGTTTTGGGAGTAAATGTAGATGTTCTCCATCTCTTAGAGGGGAGTCTCCATCTCATGCCCTTCTCTATCTCTGTCAATCATTTTGTCTGTGATGTAAGCAAGACAGCCATGAATTGAAGCATAGCTTGCTTCAAAGCTGTCAATGGCTGCATTAACCCACTCCAATTTTTTACTAGACCACTATCATTCAACAAATGCTACACCATCAACTATTTTATCTAATGACAAGATGAACACAATTATATTTTACTTTGACAACTTGAAACCTACTCCCATTCTGTCTCCAACTCCTATTGCCCGCCCACATATGGACAATCTTTTACTTCCCTTTGCATGTTCACCTTACTAATATCTTCAACTCCCTCAAGTCTACTTATCTGAAACTGTCTCATATAGGTTTTTTATTGCCTCTACACTGCCAACAGCTAAGAAATCTTAAGGTCCCATATGCGCTCCATTTTCCTGTAGAGTACTTTAGGGATCCAAACTTCTCCCCCATCATCTCTGTGGAACCACTTTACTGCATTCTCACCAGCCACTACTTCAATATCACTCTGTATGCTAGCAATGCATACTGTACCTCAAAATATCCTCAGCTTAAGCTGTTCAGAAACTCAAAACTTGAAAAAAACAGATTCGGAATTGGATGTTAAGCTCATACCAAAAGCTCAACCAAAGACAAAATTCATCCTGCTCAGATCTATGCTTGGCAACCTGACCTGAACCTTGCAGATGATTGGCAATGCAAAATCACTTGAACTCAACCTCGACCCAGATCTCTAATTCAAACACATTGCAGGAAAACATGACAACATAGTAACAGCTCTCTGTCCTGAACAAAAGGTGAAACCTTTCCTATCTGAATCCAAACCTTTCCTACCTGAATGAAGATAACAATGCATGTCCATTCCATTCAAATTGAAAGAGCCAATCCTCTGATCATGTCAAGTCCACTCACTGCTTGAATGTTAACACTGGGATACCAGTAATATTGCTGCTGCACTCTAGAATTCTGTATCATCACCATCACAGACCTCCACAGGACCAAGCGGGTACTCAGGAAAACATCCTATATGCTATAGCACATCATGAGATGCCGGAAGAATTTCTATCTTGACAGCCCCCTCCATGCCTGCATCTCCTTCAAAAATGGTTCTGCTGCCTACAAAGCCTTCATAGGAGTACCCTAGATTGAGACCCAGTCCCTCTTAAATGGACAGTAACGCAATAGTAGAATGGATATTGATTGGACCTAAAGAAATGAAATTAGGAAAAGGCCATATATGATCTGGAATAGCCTCCTCACCGATCCCAGAACACCTTCAATATCCACCTACAATTCTGAAAGAAACCAAAGACAAATCCTTTCACAGAACACAACCTCTAAGCATGCACATAGTAGGAACAAATTTTTACCCACTTACTGTATTTAGTGCATCTTTCTACAGAGCATAGTTCACTCTATACTTACACCTTTGCATGCACATAAATTAAAGTTACTATGAAAGGAAAAGGCTTGATTTCTTGAAGTATGGATCATAGAACTGCTCAAGGATAGGTGTCCTTGTACCCTCTTCCAATTTGAAAGATGTATCACTGGAATCAGCACCTTGGTAGACATCCATGATGCAGGCACCAAGACCAATGGAAGACAATACTGAAACCTGACACTGACTTCATAGGATAATAAACCACAGAAATCCTACGTGGAGAACTTGAACAAGTATATTTGCATGGATATCAAGCAGATCAATTGCTGTCAATATATGATAGTAAGTCAACCAGACACATCATGAAAATTATCCTTAGCAGAGATTCCATTTTGAAGGTAAGATGACTGACAAAATGATTCACTATCTTCAAGAGAATCAGTGGTCAAAAAGGTTAACAGAGTTTTGCATGAGAAAAGTTATTACAAAGTAAAAATGTGGTAGTTTGACGAAGGGACCATCATGATGGTATCCTTCCCCAGAAAATTTTGGAATTGTAATGGGGCAGGTCTGAGCTATTCTGTTGCAAAGGGAATTGGATCATTATGGAGCCTGCAGGGAGTAATTAGAACCTGATATAGTTGCTGCTTGAAACTGTACTGCAGTTTTTCTTGGTAATATTGAGATTTTTCTGTTTGTGTTGCTGACTGATAGCATTTGGTTCATATAATTGCATTCTGATTAGCCATATTTTTAATCTATGTGATTAAATTGAAGTAATATGAAAGAAAGTCAATTTGTTCTAATTATTTTTTTCCAGATGTAAACTGTTTGAAAGCAATGTCCATGTATTTAGTAGCGTGTTTTGTAAAACAATGTGTCCAATTATAGTTCATTCAAAGTACAAATTTAACAATCATGTGAACCCCTTAGTACCCCTTACATTTTCCCATGCAGGACACCTCACACTATACCTCACATTTCAATTGTGTTCTGAACATAACATGCAGAACAGAAACATTGAAAGGCATGGGTAAAGTGGACAATGGCCTAGGGCTCCCACCTTTTAAAGAGCTCCCTAGATAAGTGATATTACACAGTTTCTCCCATTCTGTTACACTTATTGATTTCCCCATAATATACTCCAGCCTTTTGTTTTCCTGTCTGTTCCTCTCACTCTGTCTCTCTACTCAATGTCATTGGAAGGATTATGGGTTCTGGACAATACATATTTCCACTAACTTTTGTATGAACGTTTAAGTATAATATAGTTAGGCATCATGCAGACTTGGCAGGGATAGATAATACAATTCAAAGTTGCTCTGAACAGGAGGGCCATAAAATATGTATTGCCTGTGACCCCATAAATCCTTAAGATGCCATTGAAGGAAACCTCCCCTCCCCCTTCCAGCCACCTCCTTTTCACCAAGCTGCACTCTTCATCTCCCCTTTTCCTACTTTCTGGGTCAAACCATGGAAAAACTCAGAGGGTGTATTTTGAGTACTAATGATATGACATCAGTAAGCCTCTATTGCCAACTCCTGCACCATCTTTACTTATGTCCTCCTACACACTCTATAACACCACTACTTGCATGGCAAGTACACATTCAGTGGCATCTTTAGGGTGGTGTGCCCAATGCTGTCACATCCAGCTCCAAGCTTGAGCTTGTGCCATTTGCTTTGTGACATGAGGGGAGGACAGAGCAGGCAGGTCATACATGACAGACTGGACAAGAGCAACCTGCATAGATTTTGTGTGCCTGGCAATTATAAGTGATAATAACAATGTCAAGATACCTCTTGGCCCATGGGTAATGAAGGTGGATGGAGTACTTTGAAGAACTGCTGAAGCAGCCTGCGTCACTATCCCAACTAGACATACAGCCAACTGACAAGGACTTACCAATAGACTGCAGCAGACCAAGCAAGGATGAAATATGTCAAGCCATCAAACATTTAAAAATTGAGAAGGCAGCCCAGTCCAGACAACATTCCTGAAGAGGCACTGAAGGCAGACATTGAAACATCAGTAGACATGTCCTACCCATGTTTGAAAAGATCTGGGAAGAGGAAATGGTGCTATCAGACGGGAATGAGGGATATCTCATCAAGATTCCCAAGAAAGGTGCCCTGAGTAACTGTGCAAACTACAGATGGGTACGTCTTCTATCAACCGCAGACAAAGTATTCTACAGAGTCATCCTGGACAGAATGAAGGAATAAGTTGATCCTCAGTGGCGAGACCAGAAAGTTGGTTTCTGTAAAGATAGATCCTGCACAGACAGATTGCAACATTGTACATCATCATTCAGCAACCCTGTATGTTAACTTCACTGACTATGAGAAGGCATTTGACAGCTTGGACAGAGAGACCCTTTGCAAACTGCTCTGCCATTACGGTGTGCCAGATAAACTCTTAACAGTTGTCAGGAACTCATACCAGGGAATGACAAGCAAGATTATCCATGGAGGATAACTCATGGAAGCCTTCCAAGACAGCACCTAAGACCGTCAGGGTTGTTTGCTCTTGCCTTTTCTCTCCCTGTTGGCCATAAAGTGGAGCGTGACGACATCTACAGCAAGGCAAAGAAATGGGATCCAACTGACACCTGAATTCATTTCCATGACCTTGCCCTTGATGTTGACCTGACCCTACTCTCTCATACCCATCTTCATTTGAAGAGAAGGGTGACAATGTGACAGTAATATCATCACAAAGGCCTGAACATCCACTGGAAAAAAAGATTCTGAATGCTAACATGGCCAGCACAACTGCAGTCACTCTTGCAGGCGAAGCATTGAAAGAGTTTGAGGCTTTAACCTACCTGGGCAGTGCCATAGACAAGCATGGTTGGACAGATGCTGACAGAAAAGCAAGAATCAGCAAAGCAAGGGCTGCCTTCATTCAGCTAAAGAAGATTTAGAGCTCCAAGGACCTAACACTGCCAACCAAGATCATGCTTTTTAATACCAATGTAAAATCTGTCCTAATGTATGGGGTAGAAGCTTGTAGGGCAGCAGTGAGCACCACCAACAAAGTCCAGGCTCTCATCAATACCTGCCTGAGGAAAATCCTCCAAACCCACTGGCCAAACACTAGCAGCAGTAATGACTATGGCAGCAGGTTTTCCAACTCCGTGCTCATGAAGAAATCCTGAAAAGACACTGGGGCTGGACACACCTTCTGCAAGCCCCCCCACTAAACACCACCAGGTGAGCCCTGACCTGGACTCCTCAAGGGAAAAGGAAAAGAGAAAGGCCAAGAAACATCTGACATTATGGTCTCCAGGCTAACTGAAAGGAGATGGGTTACACGGAGTCAGATTGAAAGAAAAGACCAGGATATATATGGCTGGAGATTCCTGATTGATGGCGTATACCCAAAGGGAGTAGTAGGCGTAAGTAAGTAAGCAAGATAACTCTGGTGGTTATTGTACTTGGTAGGAGAAATATCCAGTCACAGTTTTGGGTCCTCCTAATGTAACATAGAGAGTGAATAAGCTTGCTGCAAAGCACAGCTTGTAAAATGCAGATCCCAGATTTGTATTTTAGATAAATAGCTCAGTGAGTTTCTGGTTTAGCCACAGATATATTATTTTTCTAATGTAGCACAGTGAGCTGTGAACCAGCATCAAAGACTTCCAAACAAACAGCAACACATAGGTTTAGAGCATTATGGATTTTTTTTCTAAATCATTCATTATTCCAAGGTTTCTAAAAGGGTTCCTTATGGTAGTAATAAATTGTTATTAGTTTGAACAAAAATAACCACTTTGTTTTGTGAAATTCCTGAGTTTATGTTTCTCCAAGTCAAACACATCTATATAATGTGTACCAGTATGGACGATATGTGACTCCTACACCTTGTAGTCCACATTGTCTTATGTAACATTTGCTATACAATGATTTACACACTTGAATGAGTCATTATCGTTGTATAATACATGTGTGTGATGTAAAGTGTTCTTACACCCTACATTTGGATGAGTAGTGCTATAACAGAATTAAATAAGTGGGAGAGAGGGTACCGCTGGAGGGTGGTAGGGAGGGAATCTGTGGAGAAGTCATGGGAGCTGATGAAAATGAAAATTGTTAAACCAGGCACCACCAACGCTAAAGCCTGCACGCCCCATTAAATAGCCATATTGGATGACCCTACAAACCAATAACCTTGAGTACAGTAATACTTTTGTGTTTTTATTCTAAAAAATGTGTTGTCAGTTTTTTAGGGAATGTTTTAAGAAACACGAGGACTTTTGAACCTTTCCATATTTTGTTTATTTTTTTTGGTCTTCTATCAGGGTTCGATCGGTCGCTTTATAGTTTTCAAATACGTAGTATTTTTTTTATAACAAATGCCTTCCTAAATTATCATACTGATTGATTGAAACAGTTGTCTTTTCCCTCATCGTTAAGTACCACATCCTTTAACATATGATATGGTTGTTGTTCCAGAAAATGATTGCAGGATGGGCCAGACCTCACCCAGCACGCCAAGTATGATTCATATTACTAACTCACGAGTGCAGAATGCCAACTTTGGGAATGACAACTACCTGACCATAGAGAAAGAGGAGGCAAGCCCAGAGAACAGCGAGTCTGAGGAGGAAAAGGAAGAAAGTGTGCCAAATGAATGTGGACATTAATGAAATCTGATTTTCATATATTTATAATGTATTTTCCACATTGTATTTATCATAAAGTTAGGAATATATTTTAATTTTTGAAATGTAATTAATCTACTTTCAATTAAATGTGGTTTTGATTTTAGGACCGATGGTGTGCTTGCATTTACTGCTTATGATTGTTTGCCTTTTTGTCAGGGCGAGTTGGAAGGACAGCTCCCTGTTCACTGGTGCTGTACTCTCATTCAGATATGTGTACAGAATTTAGAATTTATTTATTGATTAAGACATCTACAGAGATCAACAATTATTGTACATAATACTACAAAATGTGTCAATCTTAGTAACTGCATCAGTGCAACTAGAAAATATCAGAAATGAATTGAAAAATTAAAAACATTGCAACGAGCAAGCTCTTCTGGACGAACAAGAATTACATTAATCAAAGCATCCCAATTAGTTACATTAAATTTAAAATAGAAACGAAGAATGCAACGAATATGAGATTGTGCAACTGAAGGACAGATTAAAAAAAAGTAAGTTTGATCTTGGATCCAACCTTTACACAGATCACAGAGACCTGTCGCATTTTCAAGGAAGACTAGTGCCTTTCATAAGCATTCAAAGGGTAGAATACCTAAGCTGAGTGCTACAATAACTCGCCTGGGGCCACGATCAACAGAGAATGAAAGGTACTTTTCTGTTAACATGTACCCTATTTTATTGAGTAAGAGGGAATATATCATTAATGATTTACAATGGTTGCTATCCTCCATAAAACTGAATCTTTGGATAGCGTTTTTTAAAAAGTGCTTAAGTTGTCCAGGAGTCCAAATGCGTAAATACATCTGATTTACAGTTTAGTTTTTCCAGGACAACCTAAGATTTGAAGTAAAAATAAGATTCAGACTAAAATGAATAAATGACTCCAGTTTTATCAGATCTCTAAGTGTAACTTCCAGAGCATGTAACAAACATGCCCAGCGTGACAGCCAGTGCAAAAGCGACAGAACTAATTAATGAAAGTTCTAGACGCAGCCCCTGAACTGAAGGTTGTGATTTTTCACAGGGCCTTCCCTTCCTATAGGTGAAGTGAGGACGATTTCTCAAAAGGTACATGTTCCAGGGAAAAATTAATCCAGGGAAGAAACGTAACTTTGGAAATTTCCAATAAAAGTGTAAAGTATCTCCTGCCTGAAGCTATATAAAATTTGTTTAAAACCCCAACCTGTGCTAAAGCTTTATTGCCTAAATGGCAAATGTAGTTTACTATCCACATTTTGGGTAAACACCCTGCCCAGGTAAGTGTATGTTTTACTCTATCAATATTGTTTCCACCGACCATCCAGGAGTAGGGACGTCATCACTTTCTTCCCTTAAAAACTAAGACGTTCATTTTACTTACATTAGTATTTAAACAATTCTAGCCGGCATAGCTTTCAAGTTTAATTGCAAGCCAATTAGACTTCAATTAAATAAAACAACATCATCAGCGTACATCAGTATATGAAGGTAACAGGCCGGGCAGCGTACAGGAAAATTTCCTTTATCCATAAATTGAGCCAGTGGCGTAGCGTGGGGGGTGGCGGGGGCCGGCTGCACCGGGCGCAACATCTGGGGGGGGGGGGGCGCGCTCGCACTCGCGAGTGCTAAAATCCACGGGTTAGGGGGCGCAAATTACTTGCCTTGCCCCGGATGCTGACAACCCACGCTACGCCACTGAATTGAGCTGGTAAACTGTGTTTGTAGATGGGGAATAAACTAGGCGCCAGAACACGCCCTGTGTCTGCAGGAATCAGACACCCTGGGTGTGCAGTACTGAGCTGCTGCCCAGCTTCTTCACGCCCGTCAGTATTCTTTACTTGAGGGAGCATGCTGTCACTGCTTAGAAGTAGATCTTGCTTCCAAGTGGGCAGATGTCATAAATTCTTAAAACCACCCATTTCCATCTGCCTTCGTGACTAAGTAAAGTTTCAGTTGAAGTGAAAGGTGAAGCTTTTTTTTTTACTTCTTTTTGTATTCTTGATTCTACATAGTTAATACTTGCAAGCAATTGTAAACAGGCCATATTATAAAAGAATAAAACAATTTGTAGAAAATAGCTTGCCTGCATAATTTAAAAGAATTAATTGAATTTTATCTGATAACTGTAATGTTAATTTGATTTTGAAGTGGCCACCAGCTGGAAACAGAAAAGTAAATGCAAAACCAATAGAACTTGCTTTGGCCGCCACCCTTCTTGCTTTCTCATTGCTCGTTTTGTTTGATCATTGGTTATGAAAATCCGTCTTGTTGGGGGAAACATTCTGGGCCCTCACCAATATAAATTAAGGTATATGCTATAAGCAAAATTATGATTTTGGTCTTAAAATGTACTCATTGCCGCAGGAGACTCAAGCACTGAAGGGAACTACTTTGTGTGCGGATGTGCTTCTTGTGAAAGATCAGAATGATGTCACTCACAGTGAAATGTCCAAATAGCTGACGTGTGTTGATGCTGACCTACTTCCCCATGCTGTATCCTGTAGTGGGTGAAGACAAAGTGAATTATGCAACAGTGGGTCGAAGGATAAAGTGCACTAGCTGAATGTCCCTCCAAGTAAGTTTATGCAATGAATACTTTTAAATAAAATCAAAGGGGCTTGGCTAACAGCACACCTAGAAAAAAGTATACTTTCACAAACAATTAGGATTTTAGAATGTCTCTTTGTGTGATGATGTATAACTGATGTCTGAGATGCATTAATACTCTGCCTTTTATATGTGTAATCATGATTTTACAAGGTTGGAGACTCAGGGGGTCATTACAACCCTGGCGGACGGTGTTAAAGCGGCGGTAAGACCGCCAACAGGCTGGCGGTCTTTGTTTTGAGTATTATGACCATGGCGGTCACCGCCATGGTCATCCGCCGCTTCACCGTTCCGCCCGCCAGGGCGGAGACGACCACTGGGCTGGAGACCTGGGTCTCCAGCCCGGCGGCCGTCACAATACCGCCGCCGGTATTTCGACCCGGCTTACAGCCGTGGATTTCCAGTGGTAGGAACCGCCATGAAATCCATGGCGGTAAGCCCTATCAGTGCCAGGGAATTCTTTCCCTGGCACTGATAGGGGTCTCCCCCACCCCCCACCCCCACCCCGACTCCCTCCCCTACACCCCCCACCACCCCTGCCACCCCCCAAAGGTGGCAGGGCCCCCCTCCCCACCCCGACCCCCAACATCACATAACTCACACACACACACAACACGCACGCAGGCACCACCAACACACATACACCAACATACATTCCTACATCCACACACTCAGTCAGACACGCACACACATATACAGACATACACGTACACATCCATACATACATACAGACATACACGCACTCATCCCCAAAACACGCAACACACCCGCAAGCATACACGCACTCACACCCCCCCCTCTACATACACAGACACACACCCCCATGCACCCACACAACACACAACGCCCCCTTTCCCCCTCCCCTAATGGACGATCGACTTACCTTGTCCGTCGATCCTCCGGGAGGGGACGGGAGCCATGGGGGCTGCTCCGCCGACACCACACCGCCAACAGAACACCGCCGCGCCGAATCACAGGACGTGATTCGTTGGGCGGTGTTCTGTTGGCGTGGCGGTGGAGCAACCTCCACTTCCCCGCCGCCCACCAGTATGGCTGTTGGCGGCTCTCCGTCGTAAAAAGGACGGAGAGCAGCCAACAGTCATAATACGGCGAGCGGCAAACCGCCACTACTGGCGGTCTTCCGCATGGCGGTCCCTCGGCGGTCTTGTTAAAAGACCGCCGAGGTTGTAATGACCCCCATAATGTTGGGATCAGTCACATTCTTTTGGCTAAATTAAATATTGCAGTTTTCTTGTTTGACAAAGATGTATTTGACATCTTTCCAAAACTTATATTTTTCCCCAAATAGTAACATGGGTATATCTTTAACCAGTTTTTAGTTTATCTGTAGTAGGTTTTCAAAACATTTCATATACGTTTAAGTTCTTTTAAATTAGCTCATTATGCTTGGTATAGCCTTCCAGCCTGCTGTAGCAGGCTATACTGGCCATTAAAGGCCCCCACCTGCATTAAAGGCCAGAGCCGAAGGCAAGGGCTTTTAACAAGAGAGTGAGCCTTTAATGACCGGTATAGCCCAGCAATGGCGAGCTATAAGGCTACAAGAATATTCGGCCCCTAAAGGGCAGAATGTTTTAAATAGTAAAATAAAGGCCTCACGGAGCCCGTGGGGGTTGAAATCCTCTCGGGCCCAGTGAGGCCTTTGTTCACAGCTGTTGCTGTGAAGCCGAATATTGGAATGTTGTTCAGCATTCCAGTGTTCTAATACCAGTTTGCAATGTTAAGTTTTAAGGTTATTTCATTTGGTTGAAATAGCACTAATGACAATTATTTGCTTATACTGATATTCACTACAACACAGTCTGTCAATTATATATAGATATATTTTTTTCTTTTAACAAGCACTGGCAAAGCACATAGACATGGCTTGTACCTGAAAGTGGCTCAATGGTTTGGTGACTTTGTGTGAGCGGTATTATGGATGTACAAGTGAGTGAATACACAAATGAACCAATTGGGGTGAGACTGAGACAGAAAATAGGCACCAAAAATAAAAGTGGCTGTGTTAATAAATTATACTGCTAAAAAGTGTACCATGTTTGCAAATTTGGGCAGTTGTGAGCTTGTGAAGACACGCTGGGGTATACGTACTTAAAAGGTGCTGCAGGACAGTGCAGCAACTAACCTTGCTGTGCTGCGCTGCCCTGCACCACAGGAAAAGGGCAGACATACACCGTATTTATGAAATAAAATGCATTTCTGTCCTTTTCTCCAGGCCCTGGTGCACAATTTGCTGCCTGGCTCAATCGCAGGCACTCTTGCACGATGGTGCAAGGGTGCCTGTATTGCATGCAGGATTGCTTTTGTGCAGGAAGAGGCACCTTCCTGCACAAAAAAAATCCATGGAGGTGTTTTTCTCTTCCTATGTGTTCTGCATAATGCAGCAGACATAGAAAAAGGAAAAAAAAACAGGAGAAATATAACTATTTCTCCTCGTTCCACCTGCCCTGTGGAGGAGTAAGATTTTCATGCGTTCCCGGGTTTACATAGCCTTGTAAATCTGGGAATGCATCAAAACCCATGGGTGTTTCTTGGGAAAACCCACTGCCAAGCCCATGGAAGACCCCCCCCCCGACTCAGTATAAAACAACATAGTGGCTTGGCTTTGCGTAGCCTTATATATATGGGTCTGCACTCTGCACCACCAGGGCATCAAAAAAGTGACAAAGTGAGGGTGCACGGGGCTTATAAATATGCCCGCTGTATAAATGTTTTGCAAGGCATGGGAAACTGCATGGATTAGAGCATGTCACAGGCAATATTCATTTTAATGTTAGGTAATTCAGCAGTGAAAGCAGGCAGAGGCAGACCATAAAACCGGGTTACAACCAGCTAGAAATGCAGTCCACACTATGACCTATCAGATCAGTCTTTCAAACACTGCCTGATTGCCCCATAGGCCAGTATGACTTTAGAGTTAATGGGTAGGTGAATGGATGTTACCAACCATGTACTTGCTCACTCATCATCAATGCATCCAGCCACTGTTTCACCCTTTAACCCCTTCGCTGCCAGGCCTTTTCCCCCTCAGGTGGCAAGCCTTTTTTTGGGTATTTGGGGCAGTTTGCGCTTAGGCCCTCATAACTTTTTGCCCACATAAGCTACCCACGCCAAACTTGCGTACTTTCGATTCTAGAGGTACCCAGACTTTGTGGGATCCCCAGAAGGAGGCCAAGAAATTAGCCAAAATACAGTGAACATTTCGTTTTTTAAAAAAAAATAGGAAAAAGGGGCTGCAGAAGAAGGCTTGTGGTTTATTCCCTGAAAATGGCATTAACAAAGGGTTTGCGGTGCTAAAATCCCCAGCTTCCCAGCTTTCAGGAACAGGCAGACTTGAATCAGAAAACCCAATTTTTCAACACAATTTTGGCATTTTACTGGGACATACCCCATTTTTACAATTTTTTTGTGCTTTCAGCCTCCTTGCAGTTAGTGACAGAAATGGGCGTGAAACCAATGCTGGATCCCAGAAACCGAAACATTTCTGAAAAGTAGACAAAATTCTGAATTTAGCAAGGGGAAATTTGTGTAGATCCTACAAGGGTTTCCTACAGAAAATAACAACTGAAAAAAAATAATATTGAAATTGAGGTGAAAAAATCTGCAATTTTTCTCTACGTTTTAGTCTGTAACTTTTTCCTGCAATGTCAGATGTTTGAAAGCAATATACTGTTACGTCTGCTGGACTGTTCTGGTTGCGGGGATATATAGGGCTTGTAGGTTCATCAAGAACTGTAGGTACCCAGAGCCAATAAATGACCTGCACCCTGCAGTGGGTTTTCATTCTATACCGGGTATACACCAATTCATTTGCTGAAATATAAAGAGTAAAAAAGTAGCTATCAAGAAAACCTTTGTATTTCCAAAATGGGCACAAGATAAGGTGTTGAGGAGCAGTGGTTATTTGCACATCTCTGAATTCCGGGGTGCCCATACTAGCATGTGAATTACAGGGCGTTTCTCAAATAGATGTCTTTTTTACACACTCTCTTATATTTGGAAGGAAAAAATGTAGAGAAAGACAAGGGACAATAACACTTGTTTTGCTATTCTATGTTCCCCCAAGTCTCCCGATAAAAATGATACCTCACTAGTGTGGGTAGGCATAGCGCCCGCGACAGGAAATGCCCCAAAACACAATGTGGACACATCCCATTTTTTGACAGAAAACAGAGGTGTTTTTTGCAAAGTGCCTACCTGTAGATTTTGGCCTCTAGCTCAGCCGGCACCTAGGGAAACCTACCAAACCTGTGCATTTTTTAAAACTAGAGACCTAGGGGAATCCAAGATGGGGTGACTTGTGGGGCTCTGTCCAGGTTCTGTTACCCAGAAACCTTTGCAAACCTCAAAATTTGGCTAAAAAAACACATTTTCCTCACATTTCGGTGACAGAAAGTACTGGAATCTGAGAGGAGCCACAAATTTCCTTCCACCCAGCGTTCCCCCAAGTCTCCCAATAAAAATGGTACCTCACTTGTGTGGGTAGGCCTAGCGCCCACGAAAGGAAATGGCCCAAAACACAACGTGGACACATCCCATTTTTTTCACAGAAAACAGAGGTGTTTTTTGCAAAGTGCCTACCTGTAGATTTTAGCCCCTAGCTCAGCCGGCACCTAGGGAAACCTACCAAACCTGTGCATTTTTGAAAACTAGAGACCTAGGGGAATCCAAGATGGGGTGACTTGTGGGGCTCTGACCAGGTTCTGTTACCCAGAATCCTTTGCAAACCTCAACATTTGGCTAAAAAAAACACATTTTCCTCACATTTCGGTGACAGAAAGTTCTGGAATCTGAGAGGAGCCACAAATTTCCTTCCACTCAGCATTCCCCCAAGTCTCCCAATAAAAATGGTACCTCACTTGTGTGGGTAGGCCTAGCACCCACGAAAGGAAATGGCCCAAAACACAACATGGACACATCACATTTTTTCACAGAAAACAGTGCCTACCTGTGGATTTTGGCCTCTAGCTCAGCCGGCACATGGGGAAACCTAGCAAACCAGCACATTTATGAAAACTAGACACCTAGGGGAATCTAAGATGGGGTGACTCGTGGGGCTCTGACCAGGTTCTGTTACCCAGAATCCTTTGCAAACCTCAAAACATGGCCAAAAAAACACTTTTTCCTCTCATTTCGGTGACAGAAAGTTCTGGAATCTGAGAGGAGCCACAAATGTCCTTCCACCCAGCATTCCCCCAAGTCTCCCGATAAAAATGGTACCTCACTTGTGTGCGTGGGCCTAGCGCCCACAAAAGGGAATGGCCCAAAACACAACGTGGACACATCACATTTTTTCACAGAAAACAGAGGTGTTTTTTGCAAAGTGCCTACCTGTAGATTTTAGCCCCTAGCTCAGCCGGCACCTAGGGAAACCTACCAAACCTGTGCATTTTTGAAAACTAGAGACCTAGGGGAATCCAAGATGGGGTGACTTGTGGGGCTCTGACCAGGTTCTGTTACCCAGAATCCTTTGCAAACCTCAACATTTGGCTAAAAAAAACACATTTTCCTCACATTTCGGTGACAGAAAGTTCTGGAATCTGAGAGGAGCCACAAATTTCCTTCCACTCAGCATTCCCCCAAGTCTCCCAATAAAAATGGTACCTCACTTGTGTGGGTAGGCCTAGCACCCACGAAAGGAAATGGCCCAAAACACAACATGGACACATCACATTTTTTCAAAGAAAACAGTGCCTACCTGTGGATTTTGGCCTCTAGCTCAGCCGGCACATGGGGAAACCTAGCAAACCAGCACATTTATGAAAACAGACGCCTAGGGGAATCTAAGATGGGGTGAATCGTGGGGCTCTGACCAGGTTCTGTTACCCAGAATCCTTTGCAAACCTCAAAACATGGCCAAAAAAACACTTTTTCCTCTCATTTCGGTGACAGAAAGTTCTGGAATCTGAGAGGAGCCACAAATGTCCTTCCACCCAGCATTCCCCCAAGTCTCCCGATAAAAATGGTACCTCACTTGTGTGCGTGGGCCTAGCGCCCACGAAAGGGAATGGGCCAAAACACAACGTGGACACATCACATTTTTTCACAGAAAACAGAGGTGTTTTTTGCAAAGTGCAAACCTGTGGATTTTGGCCTTTAGCTCAGCCGGCCCGGGGGGGCAGAAATGGCCTAAAATAAATTCGGGGAGCGACCCTTGCCTAAAAGGTCACTCCCCTTGCATGATGGCGCAAAAAAAAGATCCTCGGTGCCTAGTGGTTTCTGCCCCCCTTGGGGGCAGATCGGCCTAATTAAAACAGGCTGATCTGCCCCCATGGGGGGCAGAAATGGCCTAAATATAATTTGCCCCCTATGGGAACGACCCTTGCCTAAGGGGTCGCTCCCCACCTCTAAAACAAAAAACTAAACAAACAACATTTTTTTTCGTGCCTAGAGGTTTCTGCCCCCCCTGGGGGCAGATCGGCCTAATAATAGGCCAAAGGCCTTAAAAAAAAATGCTCCCCCTGGGAACGACCCTTGCCCAAGGGGTCGCTCCCCACCTCTAAAACAAAAAACAAAACAAAAAAAATTATCCCTGGTGCCTAGAGGTTTCTGCCCCCCCCTGGGGGCAGAAAAGGCCTTAAAAAAAATGCCCCCCCTGGGAGCGTCCGTTGCCCAAGGGGTCGCTCCCTTATGTCAGTTTCATTAAAAAAAAAAAAAAAAACTGGTGTCTGGTGGGCATTTTGACAGCAGGATTGCTTTCAATCCGGCTGCCAAAACACAGAGAGAGACTTCAAAGGGAAGGAAATAACTTTCCTTCCCTTTGAAGCCTCTCTCAGCCTCTCCCACGTGATCGGAAGAGAAATGCATGGGAGGAGGCCCTGTGACAAACAGCGCGCGATCGAGCGCTGACGTCACAAGGGTGGTTGGGGGGGTCGGGGGTGGAAGGGGAAGGGATTCCCCTTTCAGCCCTGGCCTGGGGGGTGGAGGGGAAGCGCTAGCTCTTCCCCCGAGGGCCAGTCCCAGGACGTAAAAACGCAAGGTGGCTTTGTGTGGCCTTGTAAATATGGGCTGGCAGACTGCGCCACCGGAGCGGCAAAAATAATGACGCTTTGGTGGCACAGTGTGCTGCTAGGGCCTCGTAAATGAGACCCACTGTTCTCTGTTTTACCTCCTACTGATTCATTTTGAGGTGATCACCATACTACATGTGCAAACTCTGCAAGTGACATCTGAGTCTGAATGTGCAATTTGCTAGTTGACATATGAAGGAATATGATCAGGAAAACAAGTTATAATTAGTGAGCCTCATTTTTAGGTCTTGCATAAAAACAACTTCAGGTTTGTCAATTATTGTGTTTCATACATATTAAGAACTTAATACTCATGCATGCTATTAAGGTGACAAAGTTATTGTCCTGTTTCACTGTTATGTGCTCAAGATTTTTGCAGGATCTACATTTACAAGAAGGTTGTTTCATAATTTCATTCAGGATGACAAAAGTATCTAGATAATATTGCTTAGATATATCGAACTACAACCATAGTGCAATATATTTTCTCAGTCTGTAACTATTTGTACAAGGTGTTCATTCTATTCAGCTCTTGCCAGCATCCTCTATGATTCTCCTCTCAGGTGTTGGTCTTCAGGAATGTGGTACCAGAGGCCAGCCAGTTTTGAGAGGCATAATTACAAAATAATGATGCAGCCCAGCACTGCAAGCCATCTTGAAGCTCCGACTGCGCCATAAGGAAAGTGCAGGGATGCGTCATATTTACACCTTCCTGCACATAAGCAATCATTTATGGCGTTTTCCTCCTTCACACATAGAAAGAGGAAAAAACGAGGAGAATTAAAGATATTTCTCCACCTTTCACCACTTTTATGCCACCCCTGGGGTGGTGTAGGAATCTGACACATTCCTAGCCTTGTAAATCTGGGAATGCGTCAGATTCCATCAGTGTTGTGTGGAAACACTCACAGCAACACCCATGGGATTCCCCTTTCAGAGTAAGTAATAAGTGAAAGGAGGCTATATTTACAATGCCATGAATAGCCATGCAAGGTGGCTGCGTGGCATTGTAAATATGGGTCAGAACACTGCGCCACTGAAGCGTAACAAAAAGTGATGTTACTGTGGTGCTAGGGGCTTGTAAATATTCTTCTGAATGTTAATAAGGTCATGTTCAACTTCTGATGGGAGGCATATGGAATCATGCCACAGATTCTTGAAATGGTGGCCCAGCTGGCAGAAACATTGAGCATGTACCCTTCCAGCTGGCTGTGATCATGGTGATGATGATTGAATGGAGGGCTGAGAAGCAGAATGCGCTGGAATAGAAAGTACAACTTGTGATTATATATATATATATTTTTTTTCACTGAATAAAACAAAGGTTAAAGGGACATTTTAGGTGAAAATATCAGCGAAAGCAAACTACTTTAACTGAACAAAACCACTAACATTCACCACTTTAAATTATCTAAAGTAACTATAACTCAAGCTATAAAATTATAACTTAGACAGTGAGGTCATAAATGCTGTCATTTCAGATGTTGCATTGGTGTTATCAATCATGTCATTGAACTTCATGAGTGATGTAATATCGGTGGTAATTAGAAGTGCATTAATGAGGCAATTAGCATTGCATTGGGTTGAACGGAGGGCCCAGTCCCCCACATGTGAACCCAGACAGCCACCCACTTTTATTTTTTTTTAACTTTTCCTCTGGATCTGGTAATCCCCCGTGGCTTTCAAGGGGGCTGCACTGAGTGCCACTGTGGATCTACAGAATGGCAAAACCAATATTTTCAGTTTTTGAGCCCAGAGTGTTTCACATGGCCCCAGCGGTTAGGGTACCCCTACTCTGCCCGCTTTATATTCTTTTTCTAAAACATTCCTAGGGCTCAGAGACCAACCCCCCCAAGTCTTAAGATGGTGGCTGCAATATTTTCTGCAGATTGCGGCCAATCAATAGGATACCGTACTCAGGCTCATGGATTCTTCGCTGAGAGCCAACCAATCAGAGCGAGTCTGGATTCGCAGATCCTCCACCATGGGTCCATGAATGGTCTGCTGTGAGAAATATTTATCTTTTTTTAACCTTAGTTTTTCAAAATGAAACATTGGATTTACACCAAATCACCAAAACCACACTTTCTGGCCCAAGAGCTAGCTTTCTGCCAGAGTTGGTGTAATTACGTTCAGCCATTTTAGCTGTAGCTGTGTCTATTTTTCCTATGGAAAAATGAATGGGGAAAGAGGACTTTGCCCCTCCCCCTTTTTCTTGGCCCCCTGTTGACAGATCACCCCAAAACTTTGCATGAAGGAGCTGTGGTAGGTGAATTTTTGTTTTGGAAAGTTTCTTCAAACAGCGCCAAAAGTTATTAGCAAATCAAGAAATGGTTTTCCTATGATAACGTGGTCCTAACTATAACTACCCAGTAGTGACCACTGGGAGCAGCATATTTCCAAGTGTATGGACACTAAAAGGAATATATTTTAGAGAAGTGTGTCCAGAGGAAAACGTCACATGACAAACCTCTTATAGTGTGTCTACTGCTTGAGGCCTAATTTTATGATTAGGGGTGGGTGTAATTCTCATAATGCCGTGTGACGTAATCATGTGGAATCACATAAGAATTCTGCAAGATTACGATTGAATTATGTTAAAAGAATAATTCTCAATTTTGCTCTATTTCTTAGTGCCAAAATGCCCCATGGATCCAAATTGGACTCGAGGATGCATTCTACACTAAGGAATGGCGCAAAATGCTAAAGAATATGAAGAGGGAGCAGAAGCAGCCACTTACGCTTGCTAAATGTGATTTCTCAGTGGGATTATTCCCCCAATTTACTCTTAAATACTTGAGGAGGAGGAATTGCATACTTATTGGTAATTCTGCATCAAAAAATAATGCAGAGACACTGAAATTGCTCTGAGTACTCCAGCATAATCAAACAAATATGGCCAGGTCTAGCCATGATGAGACTCAATGTGATAATGGTCTAGTCTTTTACAGGACCATAAGAGAAGGAGCTTGACTCTGGTATAGTTTGAGTCTGAGCATAACGAACACACAGTGGAAAAAAAAAACAAGGAGCCTATTAAGCTCGCTACATTGTTAGAGATGCAAATCCCATAACCATTTGTCGTATTAGATCCTTGAAATAGCCTGTGAAGCTGTAGAAGATAATTATGAACTACATTTACACATAGACATTTTATTCTTACTGCCCCCTGTCCGAAGGCTGACAATGGAATGTGTCGGGATTCGAATCTGCCATCTTGAAGCATGCAAGCTTATCTCAAGATCTACTGGCTCTGGGAACACTGATGGATATATTTGGTGGAATTTGGTGAAAGTGACAGTACAGGAAGAGCAATCCTTTCAGAACATCCCTTCCAGAAACAAAAAAGGGTCTTCTGACCCCTGTCAGTTATCTAGCATATCCATCTACTTTAGCAAGTCTGAAAGTGTTTTTTGTTCATAGTATTCTTTAAGTGTCAATGATTTGTATTAAGCATTCATCAGTCCCTTTAAATAAAATGTCATCCTGCTTCCAAAGATACTGAGACACTATCACTTTCTGTACCTACCTCAGTGAGTATAATACTGGGGAACAGGAAAAGACTATCTACAGCTTTTGGGAGGAAGAGACTGCAAAGAACCAAAGTGGTTTTCCTAAGGCCAAAAACGGTAGGCACGACCTGAGGCCAAAGTTTGGGCGAGATGTACTAAACTGTGGCACCAAAGTTGCTGAGCAGTGTAGTGTCTATGGGTGAGAAAAACAGTGCCATTTCTATTTGAATATTTAAATATGACACTGTTTTTCACCTCCCATAGCACTTGCACACTTTGTACTGCCACACGCTAATGCACACACACCCTTGTACCACAGGTTTTGTACTGGAAGGGGAAGCTTCTAGTACAAACACTCTGCCTTAATACTTTGCCACATTGTAAATTGCTGGCCACATTCCAAGTTGGAAAAATGTGGAGACTTTTAAAAGTTGATCCACTGTTACACCAGCCTCAAGGTGGTGTAACACTTCAGCGCAAATCCATGTCTATAGATGTTAGTAGATAGGGATTTGTGTCAAAATGCATGGGTGATTCGATGGGAATGCCCATGGACAATCCTTGGTATTCCACTTGATATAGAGTAGCACATATCGAAATCATAATTTGCATTGGAAAGTTAATAGCACCACAACACTTTATGCTGGGTTGAGTCACTTTCGTGGCTCAAATGCGGTACAAAGTGTATGTAAACATGGGCCTTTGTTTCTTAGTCAGCCTTTAACATATTAAGTGCAGGGATCCAAAGAGCTTTTCAGGTAGGTTTCCTAATGATATCCCAGGGCATGAGCTATGGAGACCTCACCACCTCCTGCCTAGAGGGGCTACGCCCTTAAGTATGCTTCACACTGTTTAAAGGTGTTCTAGGAATTCAGTAAAGACACTCAGCAGGACTCTGAAGGAAACTGCAGAGTGGGCAGAACTTGGCTGGTGACTTACTCTGGAGAGTGTCTTGCTTTGTCTTCAAAAAATCTTTTACTTGCAAGGGGTAGAGGGGGAAGGGGGAGGAACCCAGAATGAATGAATTTGTGTTCTGGAACTAGCATGCATATTTGGTGTTAGAAATAGGGTCTCCAGTTGGCAGGTGTATGCACCCAGTCCTAGAAGGGACCACCACTCTATTCAAGGTAAGTCAGATACACATTAAATGATAACCTGCGCTCACCCTCTGGTAGCTGCACAGCACAGTCAGGTTTATCTAAAGGGGCAATGTGTTAAGTATTTGTACAATACACACACACAGTAGCACAATGAAAACACCCCAAAAAGGCTTCACACTAGATAAGAAAAATAGATTTTGATTTTAGAAATAAATCAAGACCAAAACGACAAAAATGCAATGAGTAGAAGAGTAGTTATGCTTTTTAAAGGAATAAGTTTAAAAATTAGAGTTTAGAACGAAATAGCATTCTAGAGCAAAGGTCTTCAAACGTTTTGATGCCGGGACCCCCTCTCAAACGTTTTTTAGGCACAAGGACCAGCTCCTAACAAACATTTCTAGAACCTGGTACTCTTCATCATTGACAATCATAAACATCCCCAATTCCAACTGAAAATTATTTTTACGGTGAGGAAATAATATGAAACAGTGTTTAGCAAAGCAAAGGTCAGTGAGTGTGGGGGTGTGGCTAGAAATAAAGGTCCTCATTTATGAGTATTGGCGTAGTGGCAGCACTGCAAGTCTTCTTGCTACACTGCCGTATGCCATTATAAAAGGGCAGAAATGTGCCGTGTTTATGAAATACAGTGCATGCCTGCCCTTTCCCCCTGTGCTGGCACCCAAATTGCTACCTAGCACCAATGTAGGGAGGGTATTTTCCTCTTTCCATGTGTGCAGCAGAATGCAACACATATGGAAAGAAGAAAAATTAGGAGAAATGAAAACAGTTCTTCTTATTCTGCCTGTGTAAGGTTTGGGCACTGCTCCAGTTTATGTGATTCTGTAAATCTGGGCAACGTCCAAATCCTTGGGTGTTGCCTTGGAACACCCCCTGCAACGCCCATGGAATGCCTCCTTGACACAGAGTAAGGCAACGCAGCGGCTGCACTGTCTTTACGTATCTATGAAGTTATGCTCTGGCGGCGCAAGCCTCTCATAGATATGCCAAAAAATATTCAGCAAGTTTTTTTTTTTTAAGTCTTTCACCGTCAGGTAGCTACATATAAAATAACAGGCAACCTAAAAGAAAAATAAATAAAAGAAAGTGGTTACTCATTGGTAATGAACTGCAGAGGTCTGTGTGTAACCATCCAGCCACAGAATTAAATCGTGGTTGGTGCAGTGGAGAATAGTGACTTGTGTATTTTTAATGCCACAAGGTCACAGACTGTGACAGAAAGCACTGTGAAAATTTAAGTCACTAATTTATATTTGCATTACACTCAGTATAAGATACGAAATGCAAAAAAAAAAGGTTAAAGATAAATTTCCAAAATGTAGATTTAAGTAATACCAGACCATAAGTAATAAATTTTTTGATAGCTGTCCCATCAACACCTCCTCTTGGATAGTAAACACTATGGAGCACTCTGGAGCAGATTTATGAACTGCCACTTAGTGCAGCGCCACTTTTCTTGTGCCCCTTAGCAACCCCCTAACACCACCATGGTAACGCCAAATTTAAAATACCCACACCATGGTGGTAGCAATGGTGATTAGCATCATAATTTTTTATGCTAGTCAAAGCTTTGCAGGATTCGGATAAAAAATGATGACGCTAATCCTCCAAAGCACCCAGAGGCCCATTGTAATGAAAGGGAGCCTCTTTTGAACGCCTGCATTTAGCAGGTGTTAAAAAATGCAGATAAAAATGACACAAAGGAATCTCATAGATTCCTTTGCACCATTTTTACGCCCCCTTCCTAGTGCCAGAGCACCTCCCTTGCATACATTATGCCTGACGCTGGCATAATGTGGCACAAGAGGTTACAAAGTGGTGCAATGTAAGTATTGTGCCATTTTGTAAATATGGCAGTGTTTCCCCACTACGCCACATTAGCGTAAAAAAAAAAAAACTAATGTGGCGTTGGAAGGGCCCAAGGCCAGCATAAATCTGGCCCTATGTATATACAATTACACTTAAAAGAACACACTTCACTGCCCAGTTGTTTACTCTTTGCACTACCACTCAAAAGGAACAACTCTGTCATCACAAAGCTTTGAGTGATTCGATCAATTAAAGCCAGAACCGGCTCCAAAGCATTCGTATATTTTATCATTTACATTTGCAGATCAACTCGTAGCTCACATTTGCATTTCATTCAGGAAGCAGGCCCCCTGGCACAATGGCTTCTTTAGCTGTCTATGCAGCTTAATTTTACAGCACAGGAAACTCAATCAATGAAAGTTAACAATCGGCTGGGAGAATGTGCAACCCCCTTTCCAGGACTCCACGGCCCCCCCGGGGGCGGTCGCGACCCACAGATTGAAGACCTCTGCTCTAGACGAACCTTCAGGACATGCTGGACCGGGGCAAAGTCAACAGTTCAAGCCGACCACTATGGAGTGCGAGCCGGGTACGTCAGCCAGGGAGGCCTAGGAACAAAGTTGCAACCTAGTCGCAAACATGAGGTACGGGATCAATGTGTCGTGTTAATTTTCGTACATATTTATGGCGATGCATTGGTTCCCAAAGACAAGCATTGAAACCGCAATGCCTTGACTCCGAAGCCAATGCGCTGGATTTCTCCAGGCTGTCAAAGGGATGCATTAATCATCCTTCAGCGATGGTGGCAATGCAGTGGTTTCAGTGCTGCATTGATGCTGATGCACCAAGTGCCACTTCAACCAGGCAAGAAATGCATCAATCAATGTGGCGGTTCCGGAGATGCTGCTCGGGCCCCAAGTGCGATGTGCCAATTTGACTCCCACAACAGGGTCGATTAGTCGGTTACCACTTCCAGCAGGCAGAAGATGCGTCAATTTCACAAATGTAAGTATCTGGGTCCCCTTCAAGTTAACCATACACATGCACAAGGGTAGAGGCTTTGGTGTCCCTACGATTCTAGCAACCTAAAGCAAGCCAACAAGCCCTTGGAGATCACTTCAGTGGCAAGGCAGAGTCCAGCTCTCCCTCAGCAGGGTCATAGAGCAGCAGGACAGCACAGCAGAAAAACAGTCCTTCCAGGTCAGCAGTCCAACATAGTAAAAGTCCTTGATGCAGCACAGCAGTTCTTCTGACATAGTCCAGTTTTAGATCCAGAGGTGATTGATTTGGTTTGGTTCGAGGCCCACTACTTTGAAGTGGGGTGAATTGAGAGAAGGGTCTTTGAAGTGCACAGGTGTCCTTTCTTCCTCAGCCCTGGATCCAGACTATCAGTAGGAGGTAATTAGTCCTTTGTGTGCGGAGAGGCACTGCCTATTCAGGTGTAAATGTCAGTCCCTCCTGCCCTTTCGGACCAGGAAGAGCCATCAGAATGTAGATGAGCTCTCAGACACACATAATTTTGCTGGTTGTGAGCCTGCCTAGAGGGAATGAACAAAGTGTATCTGTCATCCACCCAATAGGAGCATTGGGGACAAGCTGTAGGCACACAGAGCTGTAGGAGCAGAGAAACATCAACTTTTTAAAAGTTGCATTTCTAAAATAGTAATGTTAAATTAAACTCTACCAGTAAAGAGGATTTATCATTACCATTCCAATGATATGAAACATGCCATAGATACTTGTTAGAAATGGGGTCTTTGGTTGGCAGTCAGGTTACCCCCTGTCCAAGCAAGGACCCTTACTCTAGTCAGGGTAAGTCACGCACAATCCAAATTATCCTGTGCCCACCCTCTGGTAGCTTGGCACTCAGCAATCAGGCTTAACTTAGAAGGCAATGTGTAAAGTATTTGTGCAATAAATCATACAATAACACAATATAGCACCGCAAAAATACACCACACAGTATTTAGAAAAATATTTATCTGGATATTTGCAGGTCAAAACAATAAAAGTTGCAATAAGAAAATGTAAAGATATCACTGGAAAGTGATATAAAGTGTCTTAAGCCTTTTAAAGGCAAACAAAGTCTCTTTCAAGCACAAAGTACCTGGTTTGAGTGAAAAATCTCCACAAAGGGCAGCAGAGGAGGAGATGCGTGGAAATGGTGTGTGCGTCGGTTTCGCCCCTTCACACACAGACTTACATCGTTATTTTCCACGCAGGGAAGACATTGCGTCAATTTCCGGCGTGCGGACGGGCCTCCTCTTCGGGTTGCAGGGCTTTCAGACACCCCGGGGTCTCTGCGTGGAATCCTGGGCTTGTTGGCAAGCTCTGCGTCGTTCCGGTGGGCGATGCAGGGAAATTTCTCCCTCACGACAGGTGCTGCGTCGATTTCCACTCTGGGAGTCGGGCGGCATCGTTCCAGGTGGGCCGTGCGTCGAAGTTCCGGTCGCACCACAGGTGCCGCGCCGATTTTTTCCTTGCGAAATCGAGCGGCGGCGGCCCCGGTCGGCGTGCGGTGAATTTTTCACAGCGGAACAAGCTGTGCGTCGAATTTTTCACCGCACAAGGAGTCCAGTTGCAAGAGAGAAGTCTTTTTGGTCCTGAGACTTCTGGGAACAGGAGGCAAGCTGTATCCAAGCCCTTGGAGAGCACTTCTGCAGCAAAGCAAGAGAGCAGCAAGACAGCAGGGCAACAGCAAGGCAGCAGTCCTCTGTAGAAAGCAGTCAGGTGAGTCCTTTAGGCAGCCAGGCAGTTCTTCTTGTCAGGGTGCAGATTCTGGTTCAGGTTTCTTCTCCAGAAAGTATCTGAGGTGGTAGGGCAGAGGCCCTGTTTTGTACCCAAATGTGCCTTTGAAGTGGGGGAGACTTCAAAGAGTGGCTTAGAAGTGCACCAGGTCCCATTTCAGTTCAATCCTGTCTGCCAGGGTCCCAGTAGGGGGTGTGGCAGTCCTTTGTGTGAGAGCAGGCCCTCCACCCTCCCAGCCCAGGAAGACCCATTCAAAATGCAGATGTATGCAAGTGAGGCTGATTCCCCCCGTGTTTGGGGTGTGTCTGAGTGAATGCACAAGGAGCTGTCAACTAAACCCAGCCAGACGTGGATTGTAAGGCACAGAAAGATTTAAGTGCAGAGAAATGCTCACTTTCTAAAAGTGGCATTTCTAAAATAGTAATATTAAATCCAACTTCACCAGTCAGCAGGATTTTGTATTACCATTCTGGCCATACTAAATATGATCTTCCGACTCCTTTCAGATCAGCAGCTACCATTTCAACAATGTATGAGGGCAGCCCCAATGCTAGCCTATGAAGGGAGCAGGCCTCACAGTAGTGTAAAAACGAATTTAGGAGTTTTACACTACCAGGACATGTAAACTACACAGGTACATGTCCTGCCTTTTACCCACACAGCACCCTGCTCTAGGGGTTACCTAGGGCACACATTAGGGGTGACTTATATGTAGAAAAAGGGGAGTTTTAGGCTTGGCAAGTACTTTTAAATGCCAAGTCTAAGTGACAGTGAAACTGCACACACAGGCCTTGCAATGGTGCAAGGTAAAGGGGCTACTAAAGAGGGTGGCACAACCAGTGCTGCAGGCCCACTAGTAGCATTTAATCTACAGGCCCTGGGCACATATAGTGCACTCTACTAGGGACTTATAAATAAATCAAATAGTCCAATTTGGTGTGATCCAAGGTTACCATGTTTAAAGGGAGAGAGCACATGCACTTTAGCACTGGTTAGCAGTGGTAAAGTGCGCAGAGTCTAAAAACCAGCAAAAACAGTGTCCAAAAAGTGGAGGGAGGCAGGCAAAAAGTTAGGGGTGACCACCCTAAGGCTGTCAGGTCTAACCATACTCCTTCTCAATCAGGAATTGCAGCTTAAAAGTATGATAAGGAAGTCCCAGTGTTAACCTACGAGAGGGGCAGGCCTCACAGTGGTGAAAAATGAATTTAGGTGTTTTTAAATTCTATGCAAACCTTAATTGTACATGCCCTGCCTTTTACTTACACAGCACTCTGCTCTATGGGCTTCCTTGGGCCTACCTTAGAGGTGGCATGTGTAATTAAAGGGGAGTTTAAGGCTTCGTAAAGAGTTTTAAATGCCACATAGAAGTGGCAGCAAGACTGCACACAAAGGCTCTGCAGTGGAAGGCCTGAGACATGTTTTGAGGGGATACTTTAGTGTGTAGCACAATAGTGCTGCAGGTCTACTAGCAAGAAGGTATATGGGGATACCCAGAAAACCTAGGAACTGGGTAAGGTAAACAACAGCACTCAAATGGTCTTGATGGGGAAAGTATAAATGTAGACTTCCACAGCAATGATTAGGAATTCACCTCTGATTGGTAGGGTATTGTATCAAAAAAGTTCCCTTTTTTAATCAAACATCACTTCCATTGCAAATTGTTATATAAGCATAGACAACCCTAAAAGTGATACAGTTTAGTACAAGTGATTGAGTGAGACAAAAGTGCGCAAGGGTTACAAAAATCTAAATATATACAAATACCTGGTGTCAGCATATAGGTAAAACTCAACAACACTCCAAAAAGGAAAGTGTTGAAACCTTATCAGTTAGGTTTCTCCAGGAAACAGCTGATTGTACACAATTGTTGACGTTTCGACCCCATGAAATCACTTAACTAAGGGTCAATTGAGGACTAAAATAATGTGCATGTTTTTCTCAGTTTAAAACCAGGCTTTGTTTTACATTTTTTCAGCCTGGATATACCCTGGGAGGAAACCATATGATGAATATTCCCTCCAGTTCCATAAAGTTAACAGTGAACAGAGGCTCCGTACTGGCAATACTGGTCAATCAGGCTAGAGGAGCCCCCCTGCATATCGTTGTGGTGTATGGTGGTGTTGCAATTGCGGTTACTGCCAACTATTATTGTCCCATTTCTACCGAAACAAAGAGACAAATGCATTCATTTCATTGGTATTTTAGGGTGAGTGGTAGTTCCTGTCCATGTATATCCCTGTATGTTCACATCCCATATTTGTTGACATTGTCCTATTGTTAGAAATGGGGTCTTTGGTTGGCAGTCAGCTTTCCCCCTGTCCAAGCAAGGACCCTCACTCTAGTCAGGGCAAAAAGAGACACACACCTGGTTAACCCCCACTCACCCCCCATGCTAGCTTGGCACGAGCAGAAAGGCTTATCCCAGAGGAAGTGTGTAAAGTATTTTTACTAACACACAGTAATACAGTGAAACACTACAAAATGGACACCACGAAGGTTTAGAAAAATAGTAAATATTTATCAAGCAAAGTTATGAATTTTCAAAGATTAAACATACAAATAGCGCTTAGAAACAAATGTTTTGATGAGGTTTTTTCACACCGTCGTAATGGAGTTGTTTCCAACAATCTGACGCCAATGACACTGATCAAGGAGTCACACGGACCCCTGAGAACAGTACCTTGTGAAAATTGAGGAAACAAGACGGTGCACAGAGTCGGTGATCGTGGTGTCGCTGAATCTGAGGCAGTGGCATTTCCGGTGCTGCAGAGCGAAGATGTCACAAAGAGGCGTCAGGTCCTTGCTGTGGAGTGGTGGAGGTCAGGCGGCGTTGGTGCAAAGCATTGGATCCACGCACTTCTGGTGGAGTCAGTATCTGGCAGTCACGATGTGGTGCAGTGACTTCCACAGAATCGTGGACTTCCGTGGGGCTGCAGCGGCATAGGGCCTACAGTGTCGTCACACTCCAGCGAGGACCACGGCTTCGGTTGCAGGTGGAGTCACAGGATTTGGCAGCTGCATCGGTCCGAAGTCATCTGAAGTTGGTTTACTTGGTTTTTCTTGGTTTTTCCACAGCGTCTCCTTTCAAGGGCCCAGGGACTGTACTAAGCACCACTTGGCAGAGCAGGAGTCTCAGCGGAGAGTCCAGGTGATTGCAGAGGAAGTATTTGATGGCCCTGAGACTTCCGAACAGGGGGCAAGCTCAGTCCAAGCCCTTGGAGAGTCTTCTCAAGAAGGAATCTACCACAAAGTCCTGTATTTTCCCCCTTTCACAGGCAGAAGCAGCAACTGCAGGATAGCCCAGCAAAGCACAGCCACAGGCAGGGGCAGCACTCCTCCTCAGCTCTTCACCTTGGCAGAGGTACTGTCAGAGTCACCAGATCCTCAGGGTGGGTCTGTGCACATTCCCAACACGTCCACCACTGAACAGCTCCAAGACTCTGATAGATAAATCACGGAGACTGAGAAAGGGGAAGAGGGGATTAGGAAGGGAACAGCTGGGAAGGAGATCTGTAGTAAGAAAAAGGTTAGAACACACAATATGAAAATTATATCTCCTGAAATCAATACTAGACTATGATTCTAAGCCTAGTCACTCTGAAAACATGAACAATCTAAGAGTTAAGTTTAAAATGACTAAGTTTCAAGATGGCCGGATACCTGTAGGGGAATCAAGATGAATTAAATGAAAACCTTCTTATTCAAGTACTTTACATGAGAATCAGAAAAAAACATTCTGACTAAATTTTAAACCAGTCATATAAATCCTGTTTTGAGAATATATACTAGGACCATTCAATATTGCATCTAGAAACTCTGGCCTTCTGTGTACTCTTAAAATGTTTCAACACAAATTGCGCATATTGCAGATATATATATATATATATATATATATATATATATATAGTAAACACCATAAAAGGATTGTGCACCATGAATAACACAATATGGATTCAGGAAACAAATCACATAACTTGTCAACTCGAATATTACATAATAAATATCTTAGAATAGTAGCATACAATAAACAACATGAATTAAACTCGAGGAGAGAATCGTGCGTCTTGCCAATTCGAGTGTTACCATGTAAAATACCAAGAAATGGTAGCACGCAATGAATATCAAAGTCAAATCATCATTAATCGAATCGCGCGTCTTGCCGATTCGTAAAACACGATGTAAATGTCAAGGAATAACAGCTCACAATAAATAACAAGATCAAAGTACAATGCAACGAATCACGCTTCTTTTGCCGATTCTTAAGCCACCATGTAAAAATGTCAAGAAATGGTAGCGCGCAATGAACAACAAAGTTAAATGCTCATGAAATGAGTTGTGCGTCTTGCCAATTCGTAAAACATCATGTAAATGTCAAGAAATAGTAGCGCGCAATGGACAACAATGTTTAAACACCATAAAACGAATCGCGCGTCTTGCTGATTCTTAAGCCACCATGTAAATGTCAAGAAATGGTAGCGCGCAATGTATAACAAAGTCAAACCTTTATGAAATAAATTGCGCGTCTTGCCTATTTGTAAACTACTATATAATTGTCAAGAAATGGTAGCGCGCAGGTAAACTGTTACTCATTTAAGAATTTAAACCAAGAATATCAAAATTCTAAATAACGGTGTTGGGACAGTCCAACCACCGTCTTACCACCTGGAACAATGATCACCAATGAAGGATTAGGGCAGAAGACTGGAAGATCCAAATAGGCCACCGGGACAGGAGCTCAGGAAGAAGCTGTTGCTCTGCACTGGGACCTCTGAATAGTGAGCACTGGGAGTTGGGCTGGCTCTCTTTTATAGAGTCTTTGCCCAGCCCAGAACCACGCCCAGGCATGTTGCAGGGAAAGTCTCTGGAAGGCCCTGGAAAGGGGCCACACCCTAACACACACTGAAAACCTGCAGCAATACATTGCAAAGGAACAGTATTTGTAAGCATATTAAAAATAAGTTTTCAGGATTGAACTCTGCAATACAAAAAGGTTAAACCACAACATATCAGCACAATGCATAAATGACTTTGTTTTGAGAGTGCTGGGTTTTTGCATTTTTGTCGCCAATAGAGCGCGTACTGCTCTGGTGTTGACAGGTACCTCTTGCTTCCAGAAGCACATTTAGAAGAAATCTAAAGTCTGGGGTTTTGGGTCCACTACTTATACCCCTTTCTGCCTTTGAAGTCACCCATCTTCAAAGAAAAGTCTCTGTTGTTTACTGGATCCTGCCTTGTCCAGGCCAGGCCTAAAACAAATGCTAAGGGGTTGGAGACTGCATTGTGCGAGGGCAGGCACAGTCCATTCAGGTGTAAGTGACCACTTCTCCCTCCACTCCAGCCCAGATGGCTCATCAGGATATGTAGGCTACACCCCAGCTCCCTTTGTGTCACTGTCTAGAGGAGATTCCCAAACAACCCAACTGTCAGTCTGAACCAGACAAGGAATCCACAAACAGGAAGAGTCACAGAATGGTTTAAGCAAGAAAATGCCTACTTTCCAATAGTGGCATTTTCAAATTAAAATGTAAAAAACAACCTCACTAAAAGATGTATTTTTAAATTGTGAGTTCAGAGACCTCAATATCCACATTTCTAGCTGCTCTCAAAGGAAAACTGCACATTAAGGCTATTTAAAGGCAGCCCCCATGTTAACCTATGAGAGAGATAGGCCTTGCAACAGTGAAAATCAAATTTGGCTGTATTTCACTGTTAGAACATGTAAAACACAGTAGTACATGTCCCACCTTTACCATACACTGCAGCCTGCCAGTGGGGTGCCTGGGGCCTACTTTAGGGGTGCATTACATGTATAAAAAGGGAAGGTTTAGGCCTGGCAAGTGGGTACGCTTGGTAAGTCAAATTAGCAGTTTATAAACTGCACACAGAGACACTGCAGTGGCAGGTCTGAGACATGTTTACAGGGATACTCATGTGGGTGGCACAATCAGTGCTGCAGACCCACTGGTAGCATCTGATTTACAGGCTTTGGGCACCTCTGGTGCACTTTAATAGGGACTTACTAGTAAATCAAATATGCCAATTATGGAAAAGCCAATTACACATACAATTTCACATAGGGTGCACTTGCACTTTAGCACTGGTCAGCAGTGGTAAAGTGCCCATAGTAACATAAACAGCAAAAACAGAGTCCAACAGACAGCAAAAACCCAGGAATTAGAGGCAAAATGTTAGGGAAGACCAAGCCAACAATGCCAGGTCTAACACCCATTACCTTGTCAAATCTTAGAGGGCTATCTGACTCAGTACCATTCAATAATGATATTGTTCTACATGTAAACTTGTCCCCAGAATACCATTTGTTGTGAGCAAATACTCATCCATGATCCTGAGACTGGTCAGCCTGAGCAATCAGAGAGTAGGGTCTCAGTCTTATAGTTACAACAATCGGACAGTGGATGAGACTTCCCTAAGATTCTCCGGTCTAATATCCCTTTTTCCCACTTTGATCAATCGCTTTTATGACCTGCCTTCTTCATTCTTGATATCCTACCTCTGATTTCTCATCTCCCTGTCAGGATCTGTAATACTTCAGGAGTGGCATCAAATGTAGTTGTGTGAACTAGCAGAGTAACAGGGCTAACATGAGTTGGTTGCAGCTGTGCTTTTATTGTACATAAAAGTGGTGTGAGAGTCAGGGTGGAACGTTTGGGGTTACCACCTTAGGAAAATGCAAGTTGTCTACTGAGGAGGCATGAGGGTTAAGGGAGAATACATAACAGCTAGTGTTAGATGTTGATTTGCCTGTACTGTGTGTGTGCTGGTACCACATGCTCTGAAATAAATCAGTGTGGAGGGGTGTAATGGTCAGTGTCATTATCAGTGTTTCTGCATATGCGTGTAATAGTTGGTGCAGGAAAATAGAAATACACAAGGAACAAAAACATTATCGTCAGTGCACAGAGGAGGAAAAACAAAAATGAAGTACATAACTTGAAATACTTATTATCCCTTATTGGAGCGTCGGGGTTGCTCTAGTTGTTTCTCCTGTTCTCCCCCCTCTTTTTCCTGCTCTGCATTTGAAGAGGTGGACATGGATGGGTCTAGGAGGATGTCTGTCCGATGTATCCATGGTTTGTGGTTTTGGACCTTCAAGGCAGTGTCTGTGCTTTCAGTAACAGGGAAGGGTTCTTGAAACATAGGGTCCTCCACTTCTTGATGAAGTTTCTAATGTAGACAGGAGTGTCCAGTGGTATCGTTGGTCTTGGGACATCTGCAGGAGGTGCGTTGGCACTCTTGTCTGATGCATGTGCAACCTGTTTAGACAAGAGCCTGGCTTTGGTTAGCCCAGAAATATAGATAAGCATTTTTGACTGTACAACTTCAGACACACTCTCAGCTACAATGTCTTTCATGCCTCAGGGACATTACTATTCATTGATTTGGCTGTTACTATCCAGGTCAACACGTTGCGGAAATTCGAACCCTTATGACAACCCCTGAGAACTCTGGTGTGTCCATGGATGTGTTTGACAATGGAAGACCTTGCTCGTTTATGCAGGACTTTGTGGCTCCTGTATCCACGAGGAAGGTACAATCCCTGTGGATTATGGCAATCGTTACAGTGGGTTCCTCATATGGTCTGGTCAGATGGGGCTAACCTGTGGATACCCTCATTGGGTGTAATTTTACTGGAAGGGGTTTCCCCCATGTACCACTACTCCTCCCTGTGCGTTTTGTTGTTGGGGTAGTTGTGGTGCCAACTATATTACAGTCTGAGGTACGTACTGAGTCTGGGACACCATTTGTGGTGACTATTGATAAGGTGGGATCATTGTCTGGGGTTGGGGGAAGTAAATGATTTGCGGGCTTTGTAGTGTCCTGTAGCGATTTGTAACTGTTTGGGCTCTAGTGAGTGAAGTACAGTTCTGCCTGTCCCTCATTTTCGATCTGCATTCTATAATGAAGTGTCTGCCTTTTTTTATAGTGGTGACAGACCTGGACACTTTTGGACATTTCTGGCCTTCCTCTTCCAAAAGGACCTCTTACCCCTCTCATACTTGGATTGCTCCCTCCTTGTCCATATTGTGGGACTTACAGTGGGCTGCCTGTAGGAGGCATGCCTAAAGATACTGCAGCCAGATGAGTGGCAGCATTTGAAATTCATCCTCCTGCTTTCTTTGCGAACTTCTGCAGTACTAACTTGGCTGCTGCCCTGTCTACATTCTCCTTCTCACTCTTTTTCTTTTCCTGTCTTGTCTTACAGAAGTGTATTATGTGGGCTTGTATATCAGCCTTTGGGTTGGCCTCAATAGCTACTATGTTGCCTAGTACTTCCACTGGCAATCCTTATTTTTCTACATTATAGAATAACACTGCCTTGCCCCCACCCCTGTGACATCCCATCTTTCTCCCACCTCTTGTGTCCATTTCTTATTCATCCTCCTAAGGAAGTCCACTGAGTCCTCATTGCCTGCATTGTCTGTGCCATGTGGGACCTGATATCCGGCCTATCAGGATATATTTCCTTCATTTGAGTCCACACTAGACCCCTATACCTATTGAAGGCTGACCTCTCACATTTGGAGTTTGTCAGGGTGACATCTTTTACCCTTGCTTTGTGGAAAAGTCTGTTTGTTTCATCCCCTATAAGGGAACTCATAAGATTCTTATCTCCTATTGCTAACGTTACCTCTGGTGTGTGTTTTTTAAAAGCAGCTATCCATTTCCCTGCCCCATTTGCGAGGGGAGGCAACTGTTTCTTGAGATTTTGTTTGTCCATCTGGGGCCATGGCACAGAGTGTCTGCCGTGCCCTTAAACAATAGGGGTATTTGGGACAGAGGTGTAGCAACATCTCCACCTTAGCAATGTCTCATGGCTCCAAATAACCTTTACGTGGCAATGGGGTCATCTACGGGGCTAGACCTTCTGTCCAGCCAGCCAAATTGACGCTGAAAGGGACAACATTGTACCAACTGCTTTCATTTTGGGTGACTATCTCATTTGGGATTAGTACGCTCTGGTTTGGGACCTTGGATGTCACAAGAAATTGGCCTGGGTGTCCCTTCGGAGTGTCACTCTGTCATCCATCTGAAATGTCCCTGATCTGGCATATGGTTTGCCATGAACTCCCTCAAACTTTAATCTGTCTACTTCTGCCTTTCTATTTCTATGTACTGGGGGACTATGGAACTTGATTGTTTGCCCCCCTCACCACATTTCTCCAAATGTGAGAGGTGTCTCCTACTCTTCTGCAGTAGTTCCTCTGTGTTCTGAACATGTTTTTTTATTTTGCCCAACTCTTCATCTGACCATGGTCGGCCATCTAATGAGTGACCAGATGGTGGTGGCTGGATTGGTGGTGCCTCGGAGGCAGTGCTTAATTTGTAAATATAAATGTGTCGGTGCCCAAAGCCCTCCTCCTAAATACGCCACTGCTGCAATTAAATGTGGGAACATGGCCTCTTTAATTTATTTAAAGCCATCCCTGCCCTTTCAGCTCACTCTTGCAGCTTTCTACTTACTCCCTTTGTGAAGCTTTTTCATTTTTCCCTTCCTCCGTCTTTCCCATATGAGGCTTCTGCGTGCAGCAAATGCTTGAGGCAGAAGAATAAGCCCCGGCCCTCAAAAATAAGTGCCGGTGCCCAGCACCGGAAACAACAAGCACAAATTAAGCACTGCTCGGAGGTCACATTGTCCCCTCGATACCAGGTCAATTCATCATGTTTTCTGTTTTCCCCTACTATTCTACCACCGTCTTGGATCTGTACTATCGACTTCCATTCTATTTCACTGATCTGTTGTCGCCTGTCATTTAGTTGCATCTTTATTTTCTCCCACCCTTTATCTTCCTTTCTTTCACCCTCTTCCTGGATCATTTGTTCCCTCTCGGAGACCCTCTTTTCCCTTTGTTCCCCAATAGTTTTAAATGTCTTTTGATACTCATGTCACTGTCCTACTCATAGGGAGTTCCGTCATCCATGTGTAAAATGAACGGTGGTGTCACCTGTCCAACGCATTTATTTCCCTCTGTGCCTGGGGAACCTTTAGTGGTACAGGTGGTTTTAGGATGAAATATAGTTCGGTAGAGGGTATGCTTTCTGTGTTTCTGGTGGAAGAGTTATCTCAAGGATTTGAAACCTACCACAGGCAACAATGTAGGTGTTTCATCAGACTGTAATGTATACATTCCCTGTTTTGGAGGGCCTTTCGGGTCAGTCCCCAAGGACTGATATGGGTGAGGTGTCGCGGACGGTGAGTCAGGCATCTTGGGGTGGGTGGACTCACTATTCTTTTCACAGAAAACTCATCACCATAGCGCTAGAGGGATCTGTCTCTTCTCTAACTTGTCTTCTTTGTATTTACTCTGAATAAAAGTGCCCATGTGTTCTAGGATGTGGTTGCTGAAGGTGCACTCTTGGGGGCCGAAATAAGTATACTTTTGTGTCGCCTTGTTTCTTTCTTCAGAGTGTTTCTCTAAACTATTTTTGACTCCGGGGAACATGGCTACAGAGGGGACCACATATTTTCTAAGGGATATCTCTAAAGAACGAGTTACTTACCTTCGGTAACGACTTTTCTGGTGGATACATTAGCTACCTGTGGATTCCTCACCTCATGAATACTCCCATGGCGCCAGCATTCGACGGAAATCTTCTTACTAGTCTCTGCACGTCGACGAGGACGTCACTGTCTCGCACGCGACGCCGTCTGACGTCATACAGGCAATAAGAGGTCCTCGACGACGTGCGGACGTCAGTACCAATCATTTTTTACGTGCATGAGAACAACCAGGCAATGCAATGAAAGAACAAAGCAACATCCATTATATTGTAAAAATACCCCACATTGTATGAATAACTGTAAATCTTTTTATGTACATTTATATATATATATATAAAACTCTCTCTTTTAAAATATATACACACACCAAGTATATACATAAAGATATATACACATATACCTACATATATATAAATATATTATATATATACATCTATTGCACCCTCAAAGACCAAGAGGAGCGCACTCAAGGATTACCTGGCAAGACCATAAAGGCAACGGGGAGGCGGGTGGGACCGTGAGGAATCCACAGGTAGCTAATGTATCCACCAGAAAAGTCGTTACCGAAGGTAAGTAACTCGTTCTTCTGATGGATACAACTACCTGTGGATTCCTCACCTCATGAATAGAGTCCCAAAGCAGTACCACGCCCGGCGGTGGGTGCCTAAATGGTCAAACCAAGAAATCCTGCAGCACTGACCGTGCAAAATGGCCGTCCCTTCTAACCTCAGAATCTAAACAGTAATGTTTTGCAAAAGTGTGAAGGGACGACCAAGTTGCGGCCTTGCAGATGTCGACCACAGGAACACCTCTGGCTAAGGCCGAAGTGGCCGACTTAGCTCTGGTGGAATGAGCTCTAATGCCCTCAGGAGGATCCTTCTTTGCCAAAGAGTAACATATTTTAATGCAAAGAACAACCCACCTGGATAGTGTTCTCTTGTGGACTGCCTTTCCTCTCCTCTTGCCCACGTATCCAATAAACAGCTGATCCTCCAGCCTGAAATCCTTTGTTCTATCGATAAAGAAGCTCAACGCTCTCTTTGGGTCCAGACGGTGCAGTCTTTCTTCCTCTTTGGAAGGATGAGGCGGAGGATAGAACGTGGACAAAGTAATTGCCTGAGCCAAATGGAAGGGTGAAAACCTTCGGGAGGAAAGCAGCCTTGGTCCTCAACACCACCTTATCCCCATAAAAAGTTGTATAAGGGGGTTTTACTGATAAGGCCTGCAACTCACTCACTCTCCTTGCTGATGTTATAGCTATCAGGAAGACTGTTTTTAAAACCAAATACCTCAAGGGGCAAGAATGCATAGGTTCAAAAGGGGACCCCATAAGGAAAGTCAGGACTAAGGACAAATCCCATTGCGGCATAATGAATGGCTTTGGAGGATATTGATTTAGAAGACCCTTCAAGAATCTGATAACAATAGGGGATTTAAATAAAGATGGTTGGTCTGGAAGACATATGAAGGCTGACAAGGCCGATAAATAACCTTTAATGGTAGCCACTGCACAACCTTTTTGCGCCAGAGATAGAGCAAAAGACAAAACGTCCGATAGATGAGCATGTAAAGGATCAATCTGCCTCTCTCCACACCACGCAACAAATTTAGACCACCTATTAGCGTAGATAGATTTAGTGGAGTGTCGCCTGGCCGCTAATATAACATCCACTACCTCAGGCGGGAGAGAGAAGGAACTCAGGTTGCCCCGTTCAATCTCCAGGCATGTAGGTGCAGACTCTGGAGGTTGGGGTGTAGAACCTGCCCCTGCGACTGTGAGAGGAGGTCTGCCCTGAAAGGGAGACGGAGCGGCGGGCACGTTGAGAGTTGGAGAAGGTCGGAGTACCACACCCTCCTTGGCCAATCCGGAGCTATTAAGATTACTAGAGCCCGGTCTTGGCGAATCTTCCTCAATACTCGAGGAATCAAGGGTATGGGAGGAAACGCGTAAAGCAACTG
The DNA here is from genome assembly GCF_031143425.1 of Pleurodeles waltl. NCBI lineage: Eukaryota > Metazoa > Chordata > Amphibia > Caudata > Salamandridae > Pleurodeles > Pleurodeles waltl. Next base: position 214,747,504 of record NC_090446.1, read on the forward strand.
GCCGCACCAGGTCATTTGAAACGCGTCCCCCAACGCTTCCTGCATCGGATACTGAAGGCTGCAGAACAACGGACAATGCGCGTTCTCTCGAGTGGCGAACAGATCTACCCGAGGAAACCCCCACTTCTGGAAGATTAAACGGACTTGATCTGGATGGAGACGCCACTCGTGGTCTGCCGAGAAGTGGCGACTGAGACTGTCCGCACGCACGTTCAAGACTCCGGCCAGATGGTTTGCTATCAAGCAAATCCGATGGTCCTTTGCCCAGGACCATAGTCGAAGAGCCTCTCTGCAGAGAAGGTACGACCCCACTCCTCCCTGCTTGTTTATGTACCACATCGTGGTAGTATTGTCCGTTAGGACCTGTACCGACTGACCACGAAGGGAAGGGAGGAAGGCCTTGAGAGCCAGACGTACAGCCCGTAACTCTAACAGATTGATGTGAAACATCTGTTCCTCTGGAGACCAAAGACCTTTGATCTCCAGATCCCCCAGATGAGCTCCCCACCCTAGAGTGGAAGCATCCGTTATGACTGTGGCCACTGGTGGCGACTGCTGGAACGGCTCTCCTTGTGAAAGATTGTTGCTTGCAACCCACCACTTCAAGTCCACAGCAGCATCTCTGGAGATCTTGACAGTACCCTCTAGATCCCCTCTGTGTTGAGACCACTGCCTTCGGAGGCACCACTGAAGAGCCCTCATGTGCCAGCGAGCATGCGTGACCAACAGAATGCAGGAGGCAAAAAGACCGAGCAGACGAAGGACCTTGAGGACTGGAACTACCGCTCCATTTCGAAACATTGGAACCAAATCCTGAATATCTTGAATCCGCTGAGGCGGAGGAAAGGCCCGACCCAATGTTGTATCCAGTACTGCCCCTATGAACAGGAGGCGCTGAGAGGGCTCTAGGTGAGATTTGGGCTCGTTCACCGAAAAGCCCAGGTCGAACAACAACTGGGTTGTTGACTGCAGATGACGCAACACAAGCTCCGGGGACTTGGCTTTGATCAACCAATCGTCCAAGTAATGGAATACTGCTATCCCCTTCCTTCTGAGCTCTGCCGCAACCACCGACATCACCTTCGTGAAGACTCGAGGTGCTGAAGTAAGACCAAACGGAAGGACCGCAAACTGGTAGTGTTGCGATCCCACCACAAACCGGAGATACTTCCTGTGTGACTTGAGTATCGGGATATGAAAGTAAGCATCCTGCAAGTCGACAGACACCATCCAGTCTTCCATGTTCAACGCCAAAAGCACCTGTGCTAGGGTCAGCATCTTGAACTTTTCCTGCTTGAGGAACCAATTCAAGATCCTCAGGTCCAGAATTGGTCTCAAACGACCATCCTTCTTGGGAATCAGGAAATACCTTGAGTAAACTCCTTGACCCCTTTCCTGCTCCGGGACCAACTCCACCGCGCCCTTTAAAAGGAGGACTTCTACCTCCTGTTCTAGCAACAGGAGGTGTTCTTGTGAACAATACGAAGGGCGGGGCGGGATGAGGGGCGGAAACTCCCGAAAGGGAAGGGTGTAGCCTTTTCCCACAACACTGAGAACCCAAGTGTCCGACGTAACAGTCTCCCATTTGGTGAGAAAATGCTGTAATCTTCCCCCTACAGGAGAGGAGTGAGTGGGAAATGGTGGAAGCCTAAGGCTGCTTCCCCTGCTGCACCCCGCCAGAGGATGAGGAAGAGGCAGAGTGCTGCTGAGAGGCTCCCCTGGTGCGGACCCTACCCCTCCCCCTAAAAGATCTATAGGGATGGGAAGAGGCAGGTTGCTGATATCTTCCCCGAAAGGAAGAGGAGGAAGAGCCACGCCCAAATCCACGAAACCTCCTGAAGAATCTGGAAGAGGCCGTGGAAGAAGGAGCTTGGAGTCCCAACGACTTAGCCGTGGCCCTGCTCTCCTTAAAACGTTCCAAGGCCGAATCAGCCTTAGCCCCAAACAGTTTGTCCCCATCAAACGGGAGATCCAACAATGTGGACTGTACATCTGCCGAAAAGCCCGAGTTACGGAGCCAGGCCTGTCTCCTTTCCACCACAGTTGTGCCCATTGCTCTGGCGACCGAGTCGGTGGTATCCAGTCCTGTCTGGATAATTTGGGTCGCAGCAGCCTGGGCATCAGAGACAAGATCCAAAAGACCCTGGGGAAGCTCTGTAAACGAAGAGGAGATGTCATCCATCAGAGCATGAATATACCTCCCCAGGATACAGGTCGCATTAGTGGCTTTTAACGCCAGACTGCAGGACGAAAAAATCTTCTTCGACTGCGCCTCTAGCTTTTTTGAGTCTCTGTCCCCAGGCACCGTCGGGAAAGAACCAGGCGCTGACTTGGACGAACAGGAGGCCTGCACTACCAAGCTCTCCGGCGTAGGGTGCCTAGATAGGAAACCAGGATCAGTTGGAGCCGTCCGATACCTCCTGGCCACGGCTCTGTGAACTGCTGGGGAAGATGCCGGCCTCTTCCACACCTCTAAAACCGGATCCAGCAGAGCGTCATTATAAGGTAACAGAGGCTCCGCCGCGGCTGAGGCCGGATGCAACACCTCCGTCAAAAGGTTTTGTTTCGCCTCCACCACCGGCAAAGGCAGGTCCAAAAAACTAGCTGCCTTCCGTACCACTGTATGAAAGGAAGCAGCTTCCTCAGTATATTCCCCCGGGGACGAAAGGTCCCACTCAGGGGAAGTGTCCAGCCCACTGGCCGACTCCAGTCCACGCAGCCCATCACCCGAGTCCTCTAGCTCTCCTTCCTCTAGGGCTCGTTGGTACTCCTGCTCTTCTAGTACCCGGAGAGCACGCCTCCTTGAATGCAGTCGTTGCTCAATCCGCGGAGTCGACAATGCCTCCGCCGAAGTCGGAGATCGGCGCCGATCTTCCGAAGCCACCGACGCCGCATCCGGCGCCACGGGTAACTTCGGCGCCGACTGAAGAGCAGCTGAAACAGATGGACCCACCGGAGTCACAGGCCGAAATCTCGACGTCGACGGGATGGAGATCCCTGGGGCCAATCCCTCCGAAGACACCGGAGCGGCCACCGGCGCCGACACTGGCGCCGAGCCCACGTTCCCAAACGGGAGAAAGGGCATAAAGGGTGCCGGCCGAAGAGGCGCAGGATCACCCAAAGAAAAGGCCAAAGGCCCAGCCGGAGCACTCCCTGGAGCCATCTGTTGGAAGATGGCATACATCGCATTCAAGAATGCGGAACTATCGGCTCCAGGGGTGGGAAAAGCCGGATACTGGGGTGCCTGTCTCGGAGGCGACCCCGACGCCGGCCTCGGCGTCTGCGCCGGAGAAAACACTTGAGGCTCCAATACCTCAATCACCGACGCCTGTCCAGGCGAAGTTGGTGACGCCGGAGAGGGCAACGGCGTCGAAGGATGCGGCGTCACCGTGGGGCTGACCTCCCATGTCTTTCGGCGCCCATCCGGAGACCTGGAACGAGCCTCCCTTGAATGACGCCGAGATTCTCTACGGCGCCGGGAGTCTCGATGACGCCGATGTCTTGGAGAAGACTTCTTGTGATGCTTCTCCTTTGACTTGGCCATAAACAGCTTCGCCTCACGTTCTTTAAGGGCCTTCGGATTCATGTGCTGACATGAATCACAAGTCGAGACGTCGTGGTCGGAGCTCAAACACCAAAGGCAATCGGAATGAGGATCCGTCACCGACATCTTGCCTCCGCACTCACGACAAGGCTTAAATCCAGACTTTCTCTGCGACATTATTTCCACAGAGAAAGAGTACGCAGCAAGATATACACTGTAACCGCAAGAGTAACAGTTGCTCCCTCGAAGATAACCGTTTCGAATGCACGGAAAAAAGGGAACTGACGTCCGCACGTCGTCGAGGACCTCTTATTGCCTGTATGACGTCAGACGGCGTCGCATGCGAGACAGTGACGTCCTCGTCGACGTGCAGAGACTAGTAAGAAGATTTCCGTCGAATGCTGGCGCCATGGGAGTATTCATGAGGTGAGGAATCCACAGGTAGTTGTATCCATCAGAACAGTCAGTTTTATTTGTCTCTTCCCCAGATACACTATGTATTTTATTTGTACACTATCTCGTTATTTCTACTACTTTTTGTGTATCAAAAATTGACGTTTTGGTCTCATGCAGTATTACCTGAATTTACATAGATTGTAATCAGGCCAAATTGCTGAACGTCAGATAACGGTTATTCCTAGTCTGAAAAATCTCACCCGTTGATATGTATGGGAAGGTGAGTTTAGGGGAGGTCTAAGTGGATTGTTGCCAGGCGACATACATGTTATAATAATCTTGTGAATATAAATGACTAGTTGTGGTGTTTGAGGATCTAGTCCCTCACTCATGTACTAGAAATGCAGAATTTTTAATGTCTGTGAGAAATACGTTAAGTAGGACTTCTAGTATTATGGTTGAATCCGTTATCATATGATGGATGGAATAACAGCAGTTCCCCATGGGCCCACTGAAATACTAAGCAGTTTATTTACAAGCCCCTCCCTCTACCTGTGTGCCATTTTTTTATGACACTCTAGCAGCACAGAGTGGAAGACCCATGTCTACGAGGCTACGCAAAGCCATTTTGTGTGGCTATTCACGACCTTCTAAATATTGTGTAAGGCAATGTAGAGCAAGCCTCTGCATTGCCTTACACTATGTCAGGGGGGCATTCCATGGGCATTGCAGTGGGTTTTCCCATGCAAGACTTATGGATTTTGACGGTGTCCCAGATTTACAAGGATCTGTAAACCTGGGCAAATGTCAAAACTGTACACCTGCCCAAGGGCGGCCTAAAAGGAGAAACATCTTTGTGTCTCCATGTTTTTTCCTCTTTCTGTGTGTGCTGCATTCTGGTGTCTCTTCCAGCATAAAAACAATCCTGCCAACAACGCAGACACATTTGCACCATGGTGCAAAGGTGCCTGCAATAGCACTAGGCAGCAAATTGTGCAGGTGGTTGGCTGAAAGGACAAGAATGCACTGTAACTCGTAAATACGGGGCATTCATTCCCTTTCAAATTGCCATTGGGCAGCGAAGGAAAAATGCTTGCAATGCTGCCCTACGTCAATTCATTGTAAATATGGCCCTAATTTGATTTTGATGTCATCTGTTATCTGCCTCGACGAGACATCAGTCTCACTCATGGAGGAGTATTTATGAATCCGTATTGCTGTCTTTGGGATGTTTGATTTAGGTCTCTCGTATGTCCATTAGGGGAAATACTTCCCCACCTTCTAGACCGTTTCGGAATTAGTACATGAATATCGAAAATATTTTTGAGGTTGTTCCTCTTCTTCTCTTATATTGTATGATAATTGGAGGGGGTCCAGCCACCATTCTATCATTTCTCCCTTATGACTGTGATATATGTTGAATTGGTCATATTTTAGTGGTGGGAGTAGCAGAGTTTTTCCTCACTCGCCAATGTTGAGTTGGCAAGCGCGAGCAAGGAAAATCTTACTTAAGACCAACTCCTGGCGAGATTTCTCAATGCGGGCGGTCGCAGGTAGTTGTGACCGTGTAGTGAACCCTAGTTTGTTTCAATGCGATACAGTAGTTAGCTCAGCCGGTAGCTTGCAAACTCGTGCCCCGTCACCCAGTGATTTTTACCCTACTTAGCTTGCTCTGTTTTAGCGCATTTATTTAATTACATCTTTTAAGATGGCTGCCTTGTTTTGAGTTAGGCCCATGTTTTGATTTGCATTATCAGTGTCACTGTGCTAAGGCATCAAGATCAGGGGACAAATACAAACAAACTGTAGGTGTTCCCTTTTGGTACTTTCCCTCTTCAAGCTTTTGAGGGAATTGTTTATATTAATTACTGTCCCAAGCACCCATTGTTATCTATTGTTTGGGAACAAACCTACATCAGGGGTCCAAGTAGATCTGTATAAATACTCCTGACTTTATCCGACAGTCAGAGGGATTCCGACCAGATTCCATCACTGCTATCGATGGTGCACGCCGCCTTGACGCTGACCCAGTCTTTATGTCCCTGCGGAGTCTGAGCTAGAGACCTCATTCCAAGGTAATGAGGGTTGGGGGCTCTTCCTATAGACATGGCATTGGCAGATTGAGGTTTAACATACCTAGCTCTCTTCTAGATTAGAGGTTAGGCCTACATGCTAGGGTATTAGGACCTTCACACACCATGTTATTTCACGATCTTGCAAGATGGAGGGGGTCTTTGTATTAATGACTTTAGTCATTACCATTGTGTTTCTTGCACTGTTCATTATCTTAATCATTGCAGCCCATGCAACTTATCACAGATTGCAGTTTTGCTAAAATAAAATCTATTGAAACTCTAATGCATCTTCTTCATTGCCTGTGTGTGACTGAGACATGTTATGTGAGAAAGGTGTTATCTCCAATTAACCATGACGCTCCCAGGGATGTCACACTCTTGAGTCCATGGGGAAAGGCTGCCAAAAATCACCTTTTACTATTTTAGGTGAGGTACTGCTTGTGAGCCGGAAGGGTTGGCACGACCGCTGCGTTTTGTTGTAGGATTGGCATAGTCGCCTACAAACATAAGTACTGTCATCCTCAAACCAGCAGTCTTCCCTAGAGCAAGAGTCCAACTACAACCGCTTGCGTTAAGAAACCTTCCATTTGCATTACGGGAGCTGCTGCTCAAGTAGTAAATCTACTCGAGTGGCAGAAAAGAAGCAGTGCCCTCTTGCTCTGCGCAGGGAGCCGTTTCTGCAGATTTTTCAGTGTGGGACAAACTCCTGGCCCTAAACAGCACGAACAGCGTGACCTCATGCACTCCGCCGCTTGCGGTACTCCATTTAGATCAGCAGAGTTTTTTGGGCACTTTGCGGAGTCCAGGCCTAGTCATTTCCCTCTAGGCTCAAAAAGGGTAACTTATGAATATAAGACTTAGATTTTACATTGGCATTCTGTTTTTAATTTGGATAAGATCTAATGACACCGACCTGTAGATCTTATTGCTACCATCTCCGTATCTACAACCAATAAGGATCTTGGTGTACTCTTTGCCAGTTTATCCTCTATCGTAGACAGCTTTCTATTTTTCAAATCATTCAGGATCACACCTACAGGGGGAATTAATACACCAAAAATATCTCCCACCACTTTTCCAGCATCAACATCTCACTTAGTTCTAAGCTTCGTTTCCCATACAGGATCTTCAAAATGTTCCACATGCTAAATCTTCAGAAATACTATACCTAAATAGCATGTACCATCTCTTTGGAAATTTGAAATAAACATACTTTCCACAAAAATAGTATACTCCAGGAATCACAGGATCCTTTTCCATCTAAAAATGATTTGGCCTTTCCTCTAACCTTAAAGGTGTGTTCATATTCACTTGTTCCCACAACTAATGGATCCAGATAACTTTGGTCGATTTGGATCCATTAACTTTCCCTTGTGCTGCTAATCTAAAGCTAATGCCGGTCGATTTCCCTTCCCTTGATGTTCTTTTCTTCTAAATTCCACTTAAGCTGTTTCTTAAGGTATTTGGGGGTCATTGTGAGTTTGACGGTCGATAACATCTGACTGCCAAAGTCCTGATGAGGAGAACGCCACGGTGCTGGCAGTCTCCCCACCTATACCATTACAACTTTTTCACCGGGCAGACGGACGGGAACCAAGGTTCCTGCCCATCAGCCCAGTGGGAAAGATCCAGCAGCATTGTTCAGGGCTCATAATTGATCTGGCGGCAACGCTGCCACATTAAGGGTGCACCAGCATCCTTGAAATGCGCACTGTCTGCACAGCTGCGTGCATTTCAAGGGTGTTGGGCAGGGGACCCCTGCACTTCTTCTCCGTCAGCTTTTTCATGGCGGTCCAACCACCATGAAAAGGCTGGCGGAGAACAAGATTGTAATCAGCAGGGCGGCGCTGACTTCAGCGCCGTCCTGGCTGATCACAACCATCATCCCACTAGGATCAGAGATCCAGTCAGAGATGGTGGTCCCCTGGTGGTCGGACTGCTACGGTAGTAATGTGGCAGTCGGGGACTGCCACAGCCACGGCAGTCCGACTGCCACCACAAGTCTGGCAGTCTTGAGACCACAAGACTAGTAATCAGGCCCTTTATCTGTTTCAGACTTAGACTCCATATTCGTTTCCTCTTTCTGTCTTCCACTAGATAAAAAAAAATCTTCTCTACTGTCATTTCACAAGTCAAATTATGTCTGTGTGTATAAACAGTGTCTAGGGTTGTGACAGATATAAAATATTTACCTGCTATTTCTGCACCTTTAAAATAAGTATTCCTATTCAGGAGTTTAAACAATGGAACTTCTGGAAGAACTAAATCATAATTTGAGAAATAATATTGAAAGCCACCCTGTCCATAAAATACACTCAATAAAAGACTACATGCAATTCCATAGGTCAAAGGAATGTGAAATATAATGCCCACTGAAACAAACAGATAACTATGTACAAATGTAGCAATCCCTTTCATTCATACTGTGTATGTACCCATAAAAAAATCTAAAATATAGATCTGCATAATAATCTCCTCTAAAGTCATCAATATGTAAAGCCTTATCATCTAATGTGTGTAAGCCTCTATCTATAGGATTCAGTGTTTGGGGAACACTAGACTGTAAATCATTTTCTACAGAAGTAGTATTCGAAACAACTTCTAGCAATGAAGCAATTAATACCTCAAGAGAAACACTCAAAACTGCACCTAATAAATATTTGCATCTACAGGTTTTCTTAGTTCCCATAGCTTCTCTAAAATCAGATTGTAAGGTGTAGAACAGCAGCAATGATGGTTTGCTTAAATCTCACTTGTGCAAAGAGACAAAATACAGTCCATGTGATAAATGACAATAGATTTATTTATATGGTCTTCGTGAGCCTCCCTTAGTCCTACTCCGTGTTCTTCTAAAGGACAACCCTCCCTTCTTCTGAAGACTCTAGCTCTGTATTCTTCTAAATTCCCTACCAAAGTCAACACAATTTTTTCTAATAAATGCACAGTTCAAATTCACTAATACTCACATCCAAAGTGAAATGTCTCAGTCTAATGAACCTCACAGAGAACTCAAAGTAGAATTCAAGCACAATATTCAGTTCAAGGAGGTTCACTTGGATCTGCAGCGTTATCCCAAAACCCCCAAAACGTTTTCCCCCTGTCATTGGCAGCAAAATATGTCCATTCATGTGAAGAGTACCACTGACAGGGCACTCTAGTTCTTTTAGATCTCCTCCATGCAAATCCTTTCTTTTTACTTTCAATAAGATCAGAGTTCTCAGTGTCCCCTGGAATTGTTTAAGGCACACGCTCCTTGGGTAGGTTCAGTTTCTTTCTTTATTGCTGTCTGGGCAAACTGATTCCAGCTTCCACTCATTTTCTGATGGCACTAGGTCCTTCGCCATGGTCTGAATCAGAATGTGGCTCATTCACCCCTACAGAAGGAGTTTCTTCCGTCTCAGCTTCAACTGTAGCTCCCCAGACCCCCCTCAGACCAAGCATTTGTTGTTTCAGACTTTCTTTGATACCCAAAAGCTTGGCTAAACTGCTCCTTTTGTATCACTGTCACTAGACGTGCTGTCACATCACAGGTACACTCATCTCAGAGTATGGGAAGCACATATCCAGTTAGGAAGACCTCCATATTTAACAGCTGTTGTCACCAGATGAGTTGATACGGACCACCCAACAAGATTCCAAACATGTCTTCCTTACATGTTTCTTCATCAAAACCCAGTAACCGGGTTGCCCCCGATGCATCATGGCACTGTTCCTGATGCATCAGAGCTGTGGCTGCTCTGACCTGATAAGACTAAGAATGCACCACATCAGCAATCCATTTCCAGTAATCAAGGTTCATATCATCTGTAATATTCACAATTGCATTGAAAGGAATAACTGACAATCTCATAGATCTTCCCATAATTATCTCATGGGGAGACAGTCCCATTGTCTGGTCAGGTACACTGTGAAGATTCATCAACACAAAGGGTGAAGCATTAGGCCATTTCAAAGATGTCAAAGCACACACTTTTGCAGATTTGGATATCAGTACCCCATTAACCTGTTTGACAAGACCCGAAGCCGCAGAGCTATAGCTGCGATGTAGTCTCTGTTCGACTTGCAATGTTGCAACAGCAATCTCAGGACCACATTATTAAAATTAGCCCCTTGGTCTAATTCTAGAGAAGTCAGGAAGCCAAACCTCGGAATGAGTTCTCTTAACAACAATTTTACTACAGTGAGACTGTCATTTCTTCTGTTCGGGTAACCTTCAACCCAACATGAGAAGGTGCACGCGACCATAGGACATATCTCAGCCTGTTACACAGAGGCATCTTGATCAAGTCCAGCTGCATCCTGTTCAAGGGACCTCCTGATCTTCTTATGTGACCAAGGAATAGATGTAGGACCCAAAGTTTTGCAACTTGCAATTTGCGACTCATTGCGAGTTGCAAACCATATGTACACCAGTGTACGTCACACTGTTTGTGATTCCCAATGGAGTCGCAAATGGCCTACGTCATTAATATTCATGAGGTAGGTCGTAATTTGCGACCCCATTGGGAATGGCTGTACTCACAGGGATGGTGGCCTGCTAGGGACAGCAGACTGCCATGTTGGTGACTGCTTTTAAATAAAGCATTTTCTTTTTTTTTTTTTTTTCTTTTTTTAATGCAGCCCATTTTCCTTAAAGGAAAATGAGGTGCATTTAAAAAAAAAAAAAATACAAGTTTTCTTTAATATTTTTTTAGAGCAGGTTGTGGTCCATGGGACCACTGCCTGCTACGAAAAAAATATTTGTGCATGCATTCACAAAGGGGAAGGTGTCCCGTGGGGACCCCTTCCTGTGTGCGAATGGATTAGCTCCAATTTGAAATTGGTGCTAGCTGAGACTGTTTTGTGATCACATGAACAGTCACAAAACAATCATATATCACATTGCGACTTGCAATTAGGAAGGAAACACCCCTTTCTAATTATGACTCGCAAACCTATTTTGCGATTCGGTAAATAGATTACCAAATTGCAAAATATGGTTTGTACGTAGCAAAATACTTTTTTCTTGTTGAAAACGGCCCAATACTGCGAATCGGGCGATTTGTGAAAAAAGCGACATACTTCTGGCCCCAAGTGTTACTGCAGTTCTCTTTCCAACATTTTTCTGCTCGCACTCAACACATCTATGACACAATGCTTCAGCCATCAATCTGAATTTTGGATTAAACCACGTTTGCCTAAACAAGAGTACCTTTTCCTGAAGCCTCCTTACGTCTTCCCAGGCATCTGCAGTTAACAAAATGTTGTCATTGGTCTCATCCATTCCCTCACTTGTATAGTCATCATTAAAGGTAAAGACATTGGGGGTCAGTATGACCCTGGCGGACGGTGGAAATATGGCGGTATGTACCGCCAACAGGCTGGCGGTACATACTGCCATATTATGACATTGGCGGGTTGGCTCAATCCAACCTGCCAATGTACCACTCCAACCGCCATGGCGGTGACAGCAGCTGGGTTGGAGATATCTCTCTCCAGCTCAGCAGCTGTCACTGTTCCACCCGCGGGATTATGACCCCGCCTACCGCCATGGTTTTCGTGGCTTCCTTACCGCCACGAAAACCATGGAGGTAGGCACTATCAGTGACAGGGAATTGCTTTCCTGTCACTGATAGGGGTCTCCCCCCCCTCTCCCGCCCTCTCCAGTTACCCCCCCACCTCCCCGTCTCTCCAATGCCCCCCCAACCCCCTACATTCATGCCCCCTTCGCACACACACATACACACACACATACATACACACCCACAACACCCCCACCCCTCTCCCCTGTCGAAGCACACACTTACCTGTGTGCAGGGGTTATCCGTCAGGAGACGGGATGGGGTGCTGCTGCCAGCAGCAGTGTCCGCCTGCAGAACACCGCCAGGCTGTATTATTTCTCATAATATGTCTGGCGGCAGTCTACTGGCGTAGCAGCGCCACCTTACCGCCATCCTCCGGCATGGCCACAGCCAGGTTTCCTTCTGGCGGAAATCCTGCTTTGGTCATATTATAGCGGATGGCTGTGAGCCGCGGCGACGGACTTTTGGCGGCCATTGCCGCGGCGGAAGGCATTTTTTTACTGCCAGTATCATAATGAGGGCCTTTGTGAGCACAGTACTCTGTGGCCTCATCAGCATACCTACTGCCTAAAGTTACATGATAATTTCCACTATGGCTTGCAGGGCACTAGGCGACTGCAACTTGAGCAGGCTTCTATAATATCTCAAGAAGATTCCTCACTTGTTCACCATTCTGGATGGGTGACCTGGATCAGGTCATAAATCTCTGCTGAGACCATAACTCTCTAAAGTCATGCACAACACCAAAGCCATACTATCAGTGGAAATTGTCACCTTCAGCTGGTTTGAATAACAGCAGGCTCTAGTAAGAGCAATCAATTCAGCCACGTCTGCAGAAAATATTCCTTTACGCCAGGAAGCGTTCACAAGTCCTGAGATTGTGCAGACTGCGTAGCCAGCTCGCAAACTTCCTCCATAGTCTTGTAAACATGAGTGACCCACACACAGCACAAAATCAGACTCAGGTAGTGGCTCATCTAGTATATCTGGTATTGACTTGGTGCATAGCTCAGTGACATTGAGGCAGTCATTCACCACTTTCCAATCATAATTTTCACAGACACTGACAATCACATTTTCAGCTGCAAGTATGGTTTGTTTCTACTTAGTAAGGTGGCTACTTGTCAAATGGTGGGTTCTAGTCCTTGTCAAAAACAACTCAACAGAATGAAGAACATAAACTGTCAATGGGCGATCCATAACAATGTTTTCAAGAGTATCAGAGAGTAAGGCCACAGACCTTCTGGCATTTCTGTGTGTGTAAGCATTGAGAAAGAACAGCTCTCGTTCTCACTGCAAAAAGTGCAAATGACTTATTACAAGCAGGTATTCCCATTACTGGGGTACGATAGATACTTTTTCTCAGCTCTAGTAAGGCAATCAAGCAATCATTATCCCAAGGTACTGGATCAGACACATCCTTGCGTGTCACCTTCAATAAAAGCTTGGCCACTAGGGAAAAGATGGGATCCACCGGATACAGAAGCCCACCAATCCCCAAAATATCCTGATTTCTCTCTGGGTAGTTTGTGGGTTTATTTTAAGAATTGTTGAAATCCTCTCTTGGGACACTTTCCTTGCTCCTTTCTCAATGTGATGTCTGAGATACTGGATCTCTTTGTGACAGTATTGCAACTTGTTTGGGGACACTATGTCCATTCTCAGCTAGGTGGTTCTACAATGCAATAGTATCACGCTTACATGCTGCTTGGGTATTTGAAGCCACCAGTAGGTCGTTGATATACTGGACGAGGACTGAGTTGTAAAGCATGACCAAGGACACTGGATACTTCTTGAGAATCTGATTGAAAATGGAAGCACTCTCAGTATACCACTGTAGAGCTCAGCACCATGCTAAAACACAATTGTCAAATCGAAACACGAAGAGGATCTGACTGTTCTCATGCTAGGGTATAGAAAAAAAGCCTGGCAAAAATCAATAACTGTGAACCCCTTGGCCTCATATCTAATCTGAAACAAAATCACAGCTGGGACACAAGGAACAACAATGTGGTCACTTTCTTCAAATCTTGAGCAATGTTATATTAATCTCTTGGCCTTCGTAAGCCCATAATAGGATGAATTGCATGGACTCACCATAATCTGTTTCAGAATACCTTGTTGGATCATAGATTCAATTACCAGGGTAATCCCAGCAATCATCTCAGGTGTCAAATTATATTGGAGCGATCTTGGATATTCAGCATTTTACTTCACTATGATTCAAATGGGTTCAACACCTTTGATCAAACTGATGTCCTTTCTGGAAAAATACCAAACCTCAGACTTAACTTTGTCTTTAAGAACTATCAGTCACCAATTTGAAAGTGACATCCTCATCATGAATCTGCATTTCAGCACATTTTGGCGTACAATAGACAACACAATTGAGCTTGCAAAGGAGGTCTTTCCCCCAAGAGACTCACTGGACTAGAATCACACACCACAAAATGGTGATTCTCCTCAAAAGATCCTAATTTCACAGGCACTTCTGTCACTTCTGGGGTTGTCATTTGTGTGTTTGCACCACCTATAACTTGGATCATTTTTCCCAATAAGGGTAGGTTTGGGACTTCTACTGCTCTCAGAGTAGAATAGGTAGCAGCATTGTCAAGGACGAATAACACAGGGTGGTCATTCACTATCTATAAATAGACCACTCTGGTCTACCTTCAAGACTACGCAAGGTACACAATCTTCCTCCCCCCCCCAGGCACTGTCATGCAGACTGAGTCATAGATCTTAGAGATCTCAAGCACGGGATACTTTTGGAAGGGCTTAGTGGGAACTTGATTGTAATTCAATCTAGGGCCATTCATGTTTATCAGTGGCATCGAGGGTTGTAGAACCTGCATTATTGGAGCTTCTGGTACATCAAACTTCTGCACTTTCATATTTTGCATTAGTACGGGATTGTTACTCTGGGACAGTATAAACCCTAAATTCTGGAGCTGATTAGCTGGATTAAGATGACATTTCCTCTTCCAGTACCCCAATTTATTGCAATTATGACAAGGACTGGTCTTCTTTAGACTACCCACATCCATCCCTGTACTGGAATCAATTGGAATACCTTGACCTCTACTCTTCATCGCAGTAGCTCCCTGCGGATATACTCCTTGCATAGTACCAACATTCCCTACAAAAGGCTGGGTTTCACTACTTCTCTCAGCAGCTTTAATTTGTGTAACCATTAACAGCTTCAATTTCTCTATTTCATCACTGTAGTACTTTACATAGCTCAAACTTTTATCAATTGATTCATTCTGCTGAACAAACTGAATGCGCTGAATCCACATGCTAATTTCAGGTCTCAATCTTGTCACAAACCTCAACACGAAATGTCCCATACGTTTGGGTTCAAGAGTCACCATTCCACTATACCGCTTGAATGCTTGCAACAATTTCTCATTGTAATCATGAAATGACTCTTTGGCTTCATGAGTCATCCTTTCAATCTTAATCCAATCAACATCTTTGGGCAACACCTTCAACTTTAAAAATGTCATCACCTGCGGATATTTTCTCATCACCAACGGCGAATAACCTTTTATCAGTGGGTCTCTTATCAGCTCTTTTTCAGGCCATTCAATGGCTATCTCACATTATGCTCACAAGCCACCCGGAAACTCAGTATCAAACAGAGTATTCAAATCAATCCACAATATTTGTGAAGTCTTCACAAACTTCTCAACCTGCTTGTACAACTCTACTGGCTTTTCCCTTAACTTCGGAAAGTCATTAGTGAATGAAGCAAGATCACTTCTGTTGCACGGCACATGAACATAACCTGCACTTGGCACTTCTCTCAACTGGAAATTTGATGTGCTCACCCCTCTCTCTACAAGAGGTGGTGATTCCCCTGTCTGTCTTTTCGGTTCTTTTTTTCTTGCCCATCGACTTGCCCACTTACCTAACTCATTCCATTTCTGAATGTCCCGAATTGGCTCTTTAATTTGTATTTTCATGACTGAAGTTCTCATACAGGCTATACCTACTTTATTAAAAACATACACAGTAACTCCTCTGCAAGGCTTTGTTCTTATTCAAGTCTATCTCATATCCCTGAACCAACTCGGATAGTTTGTCATATACTTGTCCTGAACGTCTGGTAACATTCTTCAGAAATGAATACAAGCTCATTCCGTTGGTAAGACCCTAATCAAGTCATTTCAAGATTCCCACTAATCATCTTGTCCAACTCAAATTCAGTTTAGTCACATCCACCAAGTTCTCTCTCACAGGCGACTGAATCATTCCCTTACTCAACTCGGACCTCCCTCTATCACTTAAAGCAGTGGTCCCCAACCTGTGGTCTGCAGGCCCCCAGGTGTCCGTGATACATTTCCAGGGAGTCCTCAGGCCTGGGGCTAGGCCTCTGGACAGAAATACGTGCATGCTTTTATATTTAAGTCTTCATTTGTGCAGCAGTTTTAAAAGCACTGCAAAGTTCCCTGTACAACCGTCAGCTTTTGGGTAAAAATAAAAGCATCAAATTAACTCTGGTGAATAATGCATCTGCTAGTTAGATATAGTCACTCATTACGACTCTGGCGGTTGGTGATAAATTGTCGGTAATACCGCCAAAAGGCTAGCGGTAAGTACTGCCAAATTATGACCATGGTGGAAAGATCGCTGAAAGACAGCCAATGTATAACACCGACCGCCAGGGCGGAAGCAACAGCCACCACAGAGGTAGCTGCCTACAGCCAGGTGGAAGTCAATGTTCGGCCCATCATATTAAGACCCTGCAAACTGCCACCTTTTTGGGGGCGGTACCAACATCATCAAAAGCCTGGTAGAAACTGAGCTCAGAGCTCAAAGAACTCACCATTGGAGACACAGGGAAGAACCACACCGCCAGGGAACCCGAACTGCAAGTCTTCCAGATGATATTCTATGTTCTGCTCCACCACGACCACTAACGTCAGTGAAGAGGACGACAGTGAGTACAGCCGCCTAGCACACAAGGTGGGGGGAAGAGTGACACACACATGCACAACACACACCCCACACACACACGCACACCATACACACAACCAGATGCACAAGAAAACAATTTGACCCCGTAACTCGGCTGAATAATGCAAGGACAAAAGTGTTGGTAATAAGATCAACACAGTAGAAATATTAAGTTAGTCAAGTTAATAGATATATACATATTTACAGAAAAAGGGACACAGCCCAGTCCTCGGTTTGCGTGGGCCACATGGCCACATGCCAAAGTCCAAGGCCCCACTTGTCACCTGCTTCAACACGGAGAGAGCACTGCAGGGACATCAGTTGGTAAATAGGCAGGCACCTCAGCTGGGAGACGAAACAAGACCACTGGTTCTGGAGGGGGCAACATACCCTTTGCTTGATCCTGGGGAGTGATGGGCCGCAGTCTCTCATGTGGGTGTCTTGCCCACTGGTTCTGGAGGGGGCAACATGCCCTGTGTTTGATCCTGGGGAGTGATGGGCCACAGTCTCTCAGGTGGGTGTCTTATCCACTAATTCAGGAGGGGTCAGGCCGCACAGCAGCCCATGGGTGCAGGATTACATAGTGTCTGCCGGCGGTGACGGCTGCACATTGGTGGTGCTGCTAGTGGGGTGAGGCTCCTGCACATCCCCTGCACCCTCGGACGGCTGCCCAGTGGTGGTGCTGCTGGTGGGGGGAGGCTCTTGCATATCCCCTGCACCCTCGGACGGTTGCACAGTGGTGGTGCTGCTGATGGGGGGAGGCTCCTGCGCATCCCCTGCACCCTCAGATGGATGCACAACCATGGTTGGTGGTGGGGGCTCCATCACAGTTGCAGGTCCAGGCTCCTTGCCCTTCCCGCCTGCTGGTGCAGGCTCCTTGGCCTTTCGGGTGGCAGGTGCAGGTTCCTTGCCCTTCTTGCGTACTGGGGAAGGCTTCTTCCCCTTTAGGCTGGCTAGTGCAGGCTGCTTCCCCTTCAGTACATGTGGCCTGGATCCCTTTCCACCACGAGTGGGTGCGGTTAGGACTGGGCCCGGGGACTGTGTAGCTAGGTGCTTGGCTGGGTTCTTCCAACCCTGGCCATACATGCAGGACGCAGGGGAGGGTTAGGGAAGAGGTCAAAGGTGGATAGGAACAGTTTTTCAGGACTTTGGGGCGGGAAAAGGGAGAAGGAATGGGAGTGGAGGATAAGGGAGTGGTTGTTGGAGGTGTCTGTCTGCTGGATTTGGGTGCAGGTACATGGGCTGTATGCTGTTGTGAGGTGGATGGCTGTTGGGTGTCTGAGTGCTTGTGTTGGTGTGCTTTAGAAGGGGGGACAGACACAGTGGGAGAGGACACAGGGGACGTGTGCATGGATGTTGTGGAGGTGTCTGCCATTGAGGTGTGTGTTCTGCTTGGTGTGGAGATGATGCTGGTAGTGGATGATGATGATGATGTAGTGCATGCAAGTGAGTGTGGACGTGGCTGGGAGGGAGGTGGTGGAGGGGGGAATGGGGAGACGTGGAAATACTGGATGTTGTTGTGTCTGCAACTGGATCAACTGGATGGTGTTTGTGTGAGAGCCTGTGGGATGAAGTGTCTTCCTTGTGTTTCGCCTGTGACACTCTTGGGGGTGTGGTCTTGTATGCATGCTCATCTGTATGTGTGTCTGGGATAGGTTGTGGTTGAGGGGAATGGGACTGGGCAGTGGAAGTTGGGGGGGGACGGTAGAAACATGGACAATTGCTGCCATGAGAAAGGAGGCCAGAGCCTGAATCGATCTCTGTTGGGCTGCCAATCGAGTGTGAATGCCCTCCAGGAATGCATTAGATTGTTGCATTTGGGCTGCTAGCTCCTGGATGGCATTCACAATGGTTGACTGCCCTACAGAGATGGATCTCTGGAGGTCAACAGCCTCCTCACTCAGGGCAGCAGGGCTCACTGGGGAAGGGCCTGAGGTGCCTTGGGCGAAGGAGATGCCCACCCTCCGGGGGAGGGCGGTGCTGGTACGGCGGGTGGTGGCTGTACCTGTAGCGGTCACATAAGTATCCGCCACCACCAGGGAGCTTCCATTGGAGGATGTATCTGTGTCTGAACTGTCCTGTCCAGTCTCTGCCGTGGTGCTCCCCTCGCCCTCAGTCCCACTTGTGCCCTCACCATTGGTGGACTCTGCCTCCGGGGTCCTGTGAGATGCAGCTCCCTCCATTGCCGGTGCCTCGGCTCCTCCGCCAGATGATGCTAATGCACATAAGGACAGGATGACAAAACAAGAAAGGGCGGGGAGAGACAAAGGATACACTGAGTCAATGGCTGCACCAACACCACCGTTGGCGCACACAGCACCCTCACACACAGGGATCAGGCCTACACAATATGCATCGCACTACCAGAGAAATAGCTTGCCTCCAAGGAATGGAGAGGGGCACACACTGCCAAATGCAGCACACCTGGGACCAAGCAGCCCTGACCAGTAGTGGATGCCTACGAACTAGGTAGCAGAATCTTCCCTTCTGAACGCTAGCCACCAGGGGACATATGCTGCAATGTCAGGCCTGGCCTAGGGGCACCCACTGACACACATCCCCCACCCAGATATCACCCTACCATGCATAAGTAGTTATGATGGGCACTATACTCACCCCCTTGTGGCTGCTGTGATGTCCTCAAGCGCCCATCCAGCTCTGGTTAGGCCACCGCCAGCATGCGGGCCATCAGGGGGATCAGGGTTCAACGGGCACCCCTTCTTCGTTGGGAGGCCATCCCCAGCTGGGCATCCGCCGTCTTCTGTGCCCAGCGTCTCAGGTCCTCCCACTGTTTGCGACAGTGGGTGCTCCGCCTGCTATAGACCCCCAGGGTCCGTACCTCCTTGGCGATGGCACTACATATACCCTTCTTTTGATGGGTGCTGACCTGAAGAGGCAATACACACAGGAACATAGAATTAGACAAACAGTCCTGCCTGTTACACATATGGCCCACCACACCCGTTCCCATCACCATATCCACACACATGGCCCAGCACACAACCTGTACGCCACCAAGAGGACATCCACCCACCCTGTTACACAAGGCCTTCACACACACAACTCCATGCATTCATGCCACGTGCATCGTGCTCACAGTGTACTCACCTGTTGGTCTGGAGGTCCACACAGCAGTCCGTACTGGGGAAGGACCCCATCCACCAGTCTCTCCAACTCCTCTGCAGTGAAGGCTGGGGTCCTTTCCCCAGTCACACGGGCCATGGTAGGTTCCAGACACAGGTCACAGCAGCACATGCAGTGTAGGTCCTCTCCTATGGAAGGTCAGGAAGCAAGTGAGGAATATGGTAGAAAATGGCTGTCACGTCTGCGGCGGTGCATAGGGCCCAATGTTAGCCAATGAAGAGTTGCACGGCAGATCCCGACCGCCTCCCACAACGGCGCACATCATCAGTGGAATTACCTCACTTCCACCTGTCCTTCCACACAGGACAGGCGGATGCCATTTCAGGGGGGGGGGGCAGGCCCTGGAACAATGCTGCATCACAGGAAATATTAGCACATTCTGGACAAATCACAGTGACCCATTACATGTTTACAGGATGCAAAGTACTGTAGTAGCTCCATTGTTCAGTTTGTGACCCGCTCCTCACTCTTGTGTCCCCCCCTAGATTCCTACCGCTGTGGATGAATAGGAGATGGAGACATACACCCGTGTACAGACCCCTGGTGGACTTGGCAACAGTGGAGGACAGGCACATTATCCTCACCTATAGACTGGACAGGGCCACAATCACAGAGCTGTGTGCCCAGTTGCAACATGACCTGATATCTGCTACCCGTCACCCCACTGGGCTCCCCCTCTTGTGCAAGTGCTATCAGTACTCCATTTCCTGGCAACTGGTTCTTTCCAACTGACAGTGGGCTTGGCAGCAGGAATGTCACAGTCAATGTTCTCAATAGTGATGCCAAGAGTGTTGTATGCCCTGATAAAACATGTGCAGATATATTGTTTTCCCCCAGGTTCAAGATTTGGCCACAGTGAAGGCTGAGGTTTATGCAATGGGACATATACCCAACATAATTGGGGCGATTGATGAAACACATATTGCATTTGTTCCCCCATGGCAGAATGAACTGGTGTTCAGGAATTGTAAGAGTTTTCACTCCATGAATATTCAGATGGTGTGCTTGGCGGGCCAGTATATCTCCCATGTCAATGCTAAGTATCCAGGGTCGGTGCATGATGCCTTCGTCCTAAGGAATAGCAGCATCCCAATTGTGATGGGCCAACTACAGAGGCACAGGGTGTGGCTAATAGGTGAGCCCTCGTTCCCACCCAGTATATGTTGGTGTATGGGTATGGTGTGGGCCATATTAGATAGTGTGTGGCTAAATGTCCCTCAAAATTTGCAGGTGACTCTGGTTACCCAAACCTATCATGGCTGCTGACCCCTGTGAGGAATGACAGGACATGGGCAGAAGAACATTCTAATGAGGCACATGGGCGAACCAGAAGGATCATTGAAAGGACCTTTGGCCTCCTGAAGGCCAGGTTTCCGGTGCCTCCATCTAAGGGGTGGATCCCTGTGCTACTCACCAAAGAAGGTCTGTCAGATAGTGGGCCTGTCCTCCCCCTGGGGCACAGCAGTCCTCTCAGTGTCCCTGTTGGCCTGTGCCTCTGTCGCCTGAACCGTGTGCCCACTGCCACTGACCCCACGTCCCTGATTGTCTTGGGGGCGAGGTGTGCCCTGGGGTCCCTGTAGAGGTGGACACACTGCCGACTGACGTGTCCTGGGGACAGAGGTATGGGTACGCTGGGTGGGTACTGTGGTGGTGTTTCCTGATGGGGGAGAGACTGTGTTAGTGTGTGACTGGGCCTGGGTAACCGGCTGTCCAGTGGTCCCTGATGGGTCAGCTAGGTCATCCAGATCCTGAAGACCAGAGTTGCTGTCATCACTGTGGGCCTCTTCAGTTGGGGAACTCAATAGTGCTGGCACCTCCTCTCCGGTGACATTGGCTGGGGTACCTGTGGGGATATAAATGATGTGTATAGTTTCTGTGTCTGACATATTGTACATCCGTGGCTTCCCCTCTTTGGTTGGATTTGCCCTGCCAGCTTTCACTTGTGTATGTTAGTGTGTGGTGGGATAGTTAATTCTTTATAGTGTGCATGCTTTAGTGATGAGTGTCCAGGCAGGGATGTGAAGGGTGTCCATGCATTGGTACATCATGCAGGGATTGGCATTGGGATTGAAGAGATGTGATGGTGGAATGTGTGGGATGGAGTGGGGTGATTGAGGGTATGCGATGGCATGCAGGTAGGGGGATGATAATAGTAGAGAGTTGACTTACCAGAGTCCAGTCCTCCTCCGACTCCGACCAGGCCCTCAGGATGAAGTATTGCCAAGACTTGCTCCTCCAATGCTGTGAGTTGTGGGGGAGGAGGTGGGGGTCCAACGCCAGTCCTCTGGATAGCGAGCGGGTGTCTTGCTGCTATGGAGCATACCTTCCCTCATAGGTCTTTCCACCTCTTCCTGATGTTATCCCTAGTTCTGGGGTGCTGTCCCACTCCGTTGACCCTGTCCACAATTCTCCCCTATAGCTCCATCTTCGTAGCTATAGATATCTGCTGCACCTGTGCTCCAAATAACTGTGGCTCTACCCTGACAATTTCTTCCACCATGACCCTTAGCTCCTCCTCTGTGAAACAGGGGTGTCTTTGTGGTGCCATGGGTGTTGAGTGATGTGTGTTGGTGAGGGTGTGCTGGGTAATATGTTGGGGTGTGTAATGTGGAGTGCGTGAGTGGTGTTGAGGTGTGAATAGTGCGTGGCTCTAGTTGTGTCAGTGGTCTTGGTGTCTCTGTTGGCAATACTTTGCAGTCATAAAGGGTTGTGGGTAACGTGGGTGTGCATTTTATAGTGGTGTGGGTGTGGTATGTGTATGGGTGTCAGGTGTGTGTTGTTTGAATTGTCCAATGTGGTGGTGTTTTATTTGTGGTTGTCCATTGTGAGCGCAGCGGTATGTACCGCCACTGGTTTACTGCCGTTGAATGTCCGCCGTGGTGATTCGTGGGTCATAATGTGGTGGGCTTAGTTCTGTTGGCTTAACTGTGTGGTGTTTGGGACCGCCAATTTAACACTGACCTTTGGTCTGGCGGATTTGTGTATGTGGCTGAATACTGACGGATTAGTGGGTGTATATCATAATATGGTGAATGGATATCCATGACGGCAGTGGTAAGTTGGCAGCCGTCAACGTGGCGGTAAGTGCGATTTACCTCCAATGTCACAGTGAGGGCCATAGTTTTGTCTAGTAGCAGTTTTGACTCATCTACAATAGCGCAGATGGCTAATATGCCTGCTGCAAATAACATACATCATGCAAAGACAAGTATTTTGTGTGCATAGCGCAGTGGGTTACCGCTTTTGTCACAGGGATTCTTTTATTACTGTGCAGTTCATCAGTTACAACCGTAATTTAGCACAGTGAGCTATGAACTGCCATCAAAGAGCTGCATGCAAACCGCATGGCACAAATTAGAAAGTTAATTTTTTTCCCCAGTCTTTCATTATCCTTATTAGGCTAAAAAAAGGTTTGCTTGTGTAGAAATACATTCTTATTATTATTAAAGTCAATTCTAACCACTGTGTTATGTTCTGAATTCTGAGTTTGTGCTTCTCCAGACCAAGTACTCTTAGAAAAGGCCTACCGGTGTGGATCACATGTGAATCCTACACCCTGTAGTCTCCTGTAAAGTTCTCCAACACCCTACAGTGGTATGAGAGGTGCTATAAAACAAATTAATTACATGTGACAGGGATGCTATGGAAATATGAGAGGCCCTTATGTTTTTATTTTCTTTCCCCACTACATATTTATGTGAAAAAGCTTTCTCAGATCTTATGTACCAAAAAAATAAAAACAGAAATTGCTTAGGAAACAGATTTGACCTGAAGAGTCAGCCTTCCTAAATAAAACCAAACATTGAAAAGTTAGTCACCATGATGCCGCGCCAACCTTCCCATTAAAAGTTTTCGATTTTTGCAATTTTTTAAATATAAAATAATTATATCTTTAGTAATTTGGGTATTTGTTTGGTGTGTACTTGTTTGTGTAGTTTTTTGTGAATTACTGTTTTGATATTTGAAATTTAAATTGTGAAAATTGCTTGGGGGTTCCAGTAGTGATTCAGTGGGGGTCCTCAGGAATCAAAAGGTTGGGAACTGCTGACCCAGAGAATGAAAAGCTTTCACCCACTCCTCTATTTCCTAATCACTGAGACTCCGTTACACCACAGGGACTTTAGACATATTCCCATCTTCATGGATACCGCTACTGTAATTTAAAGGCATCTCGCATACAGGTGTTCCAGAAATTGTCATTCTCTGAAGTGTACCTTTGGAAGTACACCATGCATGATTCAAAGTCGAATCAACACTCGCCACACATGGGGAGCTTTTTTTTGTTGAGACCCTAGGAACAAAGCCTCTCGTATCAGGCCTCATAGCAGCATTACCTGAAGCACCTGCTGCACTAGGGACAGCTCTTCCATGATGTTTCTCCTTCTCTCTAGCATGAGTAGCACATTCCTAAGCATTTGGCACCTCATACTGTGCAGGTCTAGGAGGTAGTTTGGCTTCATCTCATATAGTACTCTTGTCAAATTTTTAATAATTCTCAGATTAAATTTGCCTTAACATGGAAACCTCAATGCACCCTCCTTTTTTCATGACCTTGTACCATTGACTAAGCCAAATACAAGTGTGGAACACTACCTTTATTGTCATATAATGACCTGGGGTATCTTCAGGTGGTGCCTCTTCTCCCACCCTAAGAAGTACAGCTACGTCTCCTCTAAACAAATCTTGTATGACCTTAAAAAAGTTCATTTTTCAATCAAATATCTGCAATCACAAATGGAATTTTGTTCTGGACCAAGAAATAACTTTTTCCTCAGTTCTCCTTCACCAACAACTAATTGAGGCACGTCCTCTTGTGACAAACAGCCAATACCAGCGCGGCACAACACCTACCGACCAATAAGGCACGCTGTCACGCCAATTTCAATCCTTGCAGCGGTTCACCCTCCTTTACTATCTGCATGCACAAACTCTTCTCAGCATCAAACACACATATCAAAATACAATATGAATAACTTTTGTCTGCTCCACTAAAGAAGTGAAAGTAATCAATCCCACAAGAGTCAAAGCAATCATGCACTTCGAACGAAACCTCGACCTGAGGGGTATCATTCAGATTGATACAGATTCGCCCTATGCATTAGCATCCAACCCACCTCACATTCACACAAAAATAAATATCACTTTCTCAATTTTGGCGTTGAGGACATCTACCTACAAGCACCACCAACTTAGCAGACAATTACAATGTAGTATCTTCTACATTTTTTAAAACTATCCCGGAATCATAGGTCATGTTGAACTCGATAACTTCAACTTCCTTTACTAATCACCACACACAACATTCAAAACATCTCCGCAAAACACCATCCAAACTCCATAAAGCACCACAAGCTCAGCATGAACTACTGCAAGTTACAACCCTATTGATACTCACTCCTGGGCCGACAACTCTCACCCAAATTTCTAGAACTCGCCTAATCTTCCACATTCTAGACATGGGCACTAGGGACTGTTTTCTAGGGGCCAACTAATCTAGAATATAGGGTTCGAGCTCTCCTTACCTCAAGACCATACCATCCTCAGTCTGCTACTGTCTGATGACACTCGGGCCCATATTCTCATTTTTCTTCTTCAGAAGGACCTTTTTAGGATGCTTGAGAGGTAAAGGAGAGTTAAAATCAACCTTTAGATTGAATTGTCAGTTTAACCTATTTGATCACACATTTAATCCATGAAGTGAAGGATAAAGTTCAAAACGTTATTACAAATTAAGAGCCAAACTGATATAAATTAATCTCAAAAACATGGTATATAATTACAAAATCACCAAAGATGAAGTAAAGCGGCGAATGAAGTTATATTGTACAAGCATAAGGCATACAAGAATTTAAGTCACAACAATACAAAATATAAAAATAATCTGATGTCTGTATACAAGTTGCTATCCTCTTGTTTAAACACTGGAGAAACTACGTTACTCTAAATGCTAAACTAAACTTAAAAGAGAAGCCTAGTTGATTCTTGGGAAATAGAAAAGTGTCAGCATAGCAGAAACCTCAGTCGAAGTTCTGACCTAGACGTGTTGTACAGCATAAAGCTACACAAAAGAATAAAGAGTAAAGTGCTCTGTACCCCTTCGGGCCTCAAGGGAATCTTCTCTTGTATAACTAAGTAAATGCCAATTAAACTCACAGAGCCTTTGAGAAATTCCCATCACCAAGACCAGTAGTTTTCCATCTTCTTTGCATGGCTGAAATTGGCAACTCCCCTCAGATCTCTCATCCCACGATTCGAACATGAGAAAGGCTTTGGACACAAGCAGGAGTCTTTTCTTTTCAGTTTATTAGCTTTCCTTGTGTTGCCAAACTAACCTCCCATACCTCACTATCTTCAACACACAATATACCTTTCATTAACTGTAAACTCATACATTCGCACCTGAAGGAAAAACATTGTAACACAAGCATAAATTCACGTTGAAAGTAAAACACAAGAAACCAAATATTTCAGGTCTTTAGTTCTGCTAAGTTAAGACATTCAATGTACATTCGAAATACATGATTATAAGTACATTTACAAATGAAAACAAGAATTACAAATGAAACGTGATTATATGCGATTACATCATAGTACCATAATCAGAACACATGAATATAAATGTGCATGAGTACTACAATTCAGTATGTTATAATCAAACATTACAACACTCATATATGGGAACTTCTAGTCTTCGACTTGAATGCACCTTCAACAATACAATTTTGATGCTTCACTTTACATTAGTAACGTTAAGACACACAATACATTTATTGTTGATTACATTATTATGTCACTTCTGTAACGCATGATTGTGAAATCAAAATTCTGTGTCACTAGTATGTATCATACACATAATTGTTTTGTGCATGTGGTTACATGAACATTAATACCCTATGTCCATTATAGCATGTCTATTAGTGTTATTATTACTGTATTTGTAATCATATTCACATTAAATATCCTATATTTGTAGATGAATGTCTGTTAAGAAGCTCTACTATGTGCCATCTTTCTCATGATCATGAATACTCAATTAGTAATTTCATGTCTGTTGCACTGTGTTTTATATCATGCACATTCAATAACCTACATATACATGTGTATGTCCATCACATGCATATTAAATACCCTGTGTTTGTACGTGCATGTCCATGACAGGCATATTTAATACAATGTGTTTTTATTTGCATGTTTGTTAAGCTAACTGTGGCTATGTTCGCTTTTACATGCCCTTTAACACCCTGTTTTTGTTGCAACAGTTCTGCTGAAGAGAGTGTTTATTTGCAGCTGGTGGTGCGGTGCGGTGCGGTGCCGTAGTAGATAAAAATGTACTTAATGTGAATGGACACCTGCAGGAGAGGCAGTCGATTGCCAGCCATGAATTCCAAAGGTTCTGTCTGAACAGTTCTCAAAATATTTCATTGGAAGAGCCAGGCTGCCGAAAGCCACCATAACCGTGGTAAGTGAAAACAGCAGCTCCTGCAACAATCAATAACCCCCCACCCCCTCACCCCCTATGTGCCAGTAGTTGGGGAGCTGGAAAAAAAAAGCAGGTGAATAACTGGAGATTAAGCTCGCACAGGCCTGTCAGAACCTTTTGTTAGGCCTGGGGTAAAATACTTTGCAGAGTCCTCTCTGGGTTATAATTCAAAGAGAACCTCGCATTACAGAAAAACAACAAGAGCAAAAAAAACACTTTGTCACTAGTAGATGCACCATATTCTCATTTAAATTAATTTTGTAACAGGAATGAGGAGCCTAAAAAAGACCCAGGTCAGGAGTTAGTGGCAGCTTTGCGTCAGTGGGATCTCTAGTTAGTCATGGAGGTGGGGAGTGTCATCAGGCTGCTCATACAATGGCCCTCAACCAGTGGTTCAAGGCAACCAGTGCTAGGAGTGGTCGGTCTTCACAGCCTCCTGTTTCTGTTGAGATTCCTCCAGTCATCCCCAAGGATTTTTATTCATCA
Organism: Pleurodeles waltl; assembly: GCF_031143425.1. Classification (NCBI taxonomy): domain Eukaryota; kingdom Metazoa; phylum Chordata; class Amphibia; order Caudata; family Salamandridae; genus Pleurodeles; species Pleurodeles waltl. The sequence goes on from NC_090446.1 coordinate 214,775,152, forward strand.
GCTCTTGTAGGTGTGTATCCATACCGCTAATGATCTCTTTCATAGGGCTTTGGACTGTGGAGTGCTCATGGTAATTGTGACGCCAAAGGGGCACCGGCCACTGTTTGTGAGGGAGCCTTCTGTGGATCTGATCATTTCCGAGGCTGGTGTCTTTGGTAGTTCTTCTACCCACCCACAAAGATCCAAACTAGGTGACACCGACCATCTGCTCATGTGTGGGCTAACCTATAGGCTCACCTTGGCTTATGTCATGTTGGAAAGAAGTGGAAGGAGTGATCTAACCCAGACCTATGGCCTGCATCGGGAAATCCTGGTCTTTGCCAGGGAATGAACTGAGGAACGTTTTTGGTAGAGAAACAAACTCCAGGAGTTATTTTAAAGGCCTTGCGATTAGCCTTTCATCTCATTTTAAATCCTGCCTCAGCATAGTTGACTACAGCACACCACTGCTTGAATATCTATTGAGGTACTAACAAGCTCGGCGAGAGTCCATCATTGGCTGTTGTAGACTGGGTATGAGTTTCGCTAATATCATGCATGTTAACTCTTTATTTTAGACTCCAATTCGGATAAATAGGGGGGCAAGATTATTTGTGATAGCACCTCGAATTAGAACCGTTTTAAAATGTGGATTCTTCTGCAATTCAAAATATTTGAAGGTCGCCTAGATGCACACAAAGTATTTGAGAAATAGTAAGCATGACCTTGTTATCTGGGTGAATATCAATCCCCTTTTTCTTAAATTAATGCACATTACTCTATGTTGTGTCCAATCCAATAACAAGGGACTTAACTGAACAAGACTCTGTCTTAAGACCTCTTTTGTGCAACTTCACGAAGGAGTGCAAACTTATGCCCTGGATAGGTACAACGTAAGGACACCACTTTTGTGCATGCACCACATCGGGAGGCCAGGTCAGCGATGTCTTTCAAGAGTCCAGGTGGGACCTGTGAGAACTCTAAGAAGGACACAAGCAAATGGAACTGGTGATATGGGGTTAGAGGGTTTCCTCTGTAAAAAAAAGAACCTGGTAGGTCCCTCACAGACAAAAGCATGCAGATTAAACTTCATTGGTAACTGCTGTTGTTCCCTTGTCTCTTACAGTCATTTTCCAAAGAAAACTGTCAAAGCGGATCCTTCCCCTTTTCTCTAAAGATGCTTCAGATTGTAATAGTTGGGTCATAGGTACTTTGTTTTACGCATGCAATCTTCCAGCAACGTATTCTTGACAGCAGAAGTCTGTAGATCTTACTTCTACATTATCTCAGCTGGAATATGACCTTTCGGAAGTGGGCATTCGAGCGGTGGCAGGAAAGCAGTTCTATGAACTGGAGGTAATACCCGCCAATGACACAGGCGCAGTCTGGCCCAGTGAGATACCTAAGATGACGAGTAAACAAAAAAATTGAGTAAGCAAAAGGGGGGAAAAATAAGTTACTCTTAAAGGCCTTGCGCAGGATTCCACACCAGGTTGCTAGATGTATGTACCTTATCTCTTGAATCAGAACATATCTTGGGCAATAGGATGGGGGCGACATCTAGGTTTGCAATTGCAGAAAACACCCATACTTGAAACATTATACAACTAAGAATACTTATCAAATTACTGTAAGAGTTAAACAAAATATTGCAGCTTAAGAGATAGAAACAGTGCTTCTTTATTCCCTCAGCTTAAGAGAAGAAAGTATAAAGGAAGCAAACACATTAGGGTCATGTACACTAACTGTGCAGCACAGTGTCATCAGCCCTAAATATACTCCTGGCTGCCCTAAACATTTGTCCTGTGGTGTGTAATCAGAGCCATGAGTAAGGAGGCCATGTCCTTGGAGGTGAGCAGTATGAAAGTGACAAAAGAAAGATAAATGCTGAACAGTTGGCAGTGGTGATGAAGCAACTTGAGGCGCTTTTGGGAAGGGGATACATAAGAGATTAAGAAACCAGCAATCAGTAGGAAAGTGGGACTCAGGCAGTCGGCAGATATCAAGGCTGAAGCACAGTGCAAGCAAGAATCATGTTGTGGGGCCAAAGCATCTTAACACAGAATCCACTGCCATCTTTTGACATTAGTCGGAAATCACACACAGAAGCGTGAAAAACTCTTCCTTCATTGATTCCATCAGGGGAATTAAGTAAAAGTTAATAAATTGTGAACTGGAGTTTCAGGCCAAGAAGGTGGTAAAAATCCATAACCGTTGACTGTGCAATCTCCTGCTAAAGTCCCCAACAAAAACTAAGAACATGTTTGGGAGGAGATGACTGACAAAATTCATTCTGTATCTACGTAACCACATGATGTTGAGAACGTCAAAAACAGTTTAAATGCTAGGTCCGAACCTGAGTGGCTAAGTAGTCTAGGTGGTCATATGATGAAGCATGACACCATTGAGTGTGTGAGACCACCTAGTCCGTAAAGGAAATTCCCCTTTTTTTATCCCACACACCAGAATCCACTGTTGTCCCACCTCCAGTTGAGGTTTACGAGGGGCATAGTGCTACAAATGTTACACTACTGACCTGCCCCTGGTACAAGAACCCCGTACTCTCATTTGTGTTTTTTTTTTTTTTTTTTTGGGGGCTAAGTAGAAGCACAAAAGTATGGCAAACAAAGGTGGTTTTCCGATTCAAGCACATGAAGAACAGTTTAGAATATCCTCAACAAGTTCAGAGTGGAAGACACAAAGGTCTCTAAAGCACAGAAACATTCTGGGTAAGAGACTTAAAAGTTACAATGGAAGTACATTTGGTTTTTGAAAAGTTGACTAGGCTGAGAATAATCATCATTGTGAACAGAGATGTTATTTGTTACACATTCGTATTGATCAATGTATGTGCTGCTGTAGGGATCAATAACTCCTAGTAATGCTGACGTAGTGAAATTGGAAGATTTCATTTACAATGCATTGTAATCTTGATGACGGCTTGATTCATCTCTTAGTGACTAAGCAACCATGGTTAGTGAGGGTGATGTGTTACCATAATATGACCAACGTTGCTCCTATGGAGGATTATTGCATGCATTGTGGTTTGATCCAGGGCACCTAGTACAGCAGTGCAGTGTACATTGGTTTTCACCACCTACCATGTGAACATTAATGCTATGCTTCACTTTACATTAGCGGCACAATTGATCACTTCTAAATTAGCCACCAGGTGTGCACGAGTGCAGTTAATTGACCCTGGGACATTTGGAATCGTGCTGTTCTTTGGCAGTGTGATTTGCTGACATTGGCAGTGTAGGTGCCCATGGGGAATTGCATTGCCTGTCCACTCACTCTGAGCAAAAGGTCCATAACTTAATTGAGTATTTTGATGAATGTTAGCTGAGCAATACCATCCACCAATTGTAATGGCCTTAGTGTGGTGCCCATTGTAAAGAATTCTTGTGACGCTTGCATTTTCAGGATGGTGGAATGATAGTGGATCCTTATGGCAGGCTCCAGGGAATCCCTAACAATGCAAGTGCAAATTTATGGTTCCCATGTCAAGCCTGTGCCCCTCAGGATCTCGGGCTGACTCATATTTAGAGGTCCGAGCTTACTTCTGTGAACCCTGGCTCTGAACCTGCATTGCTGCCTCCTTAGATAGTGTGATTGTGTGATCTGGATTCAATCCTCATGCTGAATAGTTTATTATAATTAAAGGCAGCAAACATCCTTCTAGGTATCATTTAATGTATAGCAAATGTCTCAAAACAATCAATGATTGCATTTCAATCCAATCGAATTTCAAGTTTATTTAGTTATGATACGGAACTCCTATGGAGGTCCACATAAAACAAACATACAAAAGGAAGACCATAAAATAAATGACCTAAAAACCTTTGTGAACAATTTACATTACCCATTTCTTACCAAGTAATTCGATAATTTAAATACTACAATTTTAAAAAGCATTAAAAAAAGTTACAAATTCTGTAAGAAAACATTTAATTTGAGGGGGCAGAAAAGGCCTGCAGTACATAAGTAAAGTTGAAGATAGATTGGGTGTAACCATCTACGACGATATAACAGCAAGGCTGGGCAAATGAAAACAACACGATTCAGGTCTACGTTGCCGTTTTGACAGAAATTACAAGTCACTGAGGATCCACACCATCTAGCCCATAATGTACTAAGAGGGAGCAGCCCCTGTCAGAAAGGAGCCAGAATCATCTTAACCCACGTGGAAGGTTCCAGCTAAGATAAGGCTGCATTTCCTTCAATAGTACAGTATCTGTTACAGATTGGAAACCCTGCCTGTGTGCACAGGCCTTATTATGCAGACCTAGTTGCTTGCCTAAGAATGGATTTTAGCTGTAACGGACAGAGTGTAAGAAGAGAGGCAAGATCTAACTGTAGTAGGTCTGTGGCAATTGTGAAATTCCTGGAAATAGCGTATTTCACTCTGCTACTGCCAGCCAAAATTTAATTCTTTAACAGAGAGTCGTCACCACTCTTCTCCAGACTAACCACCCAGCATACAACCCCAGCTAGTCCTTGCAAAAATGTGCTCCTTAACCCCATCTCAAGCCTTAGGATAGCTGCTGAGAGGGCAGAGTTTGCAGATGTTAATTTCCTAAGGACATGGCCCTCTAGTGTATCTAAAAAAAAAAAAAAACATTTAGAAAATCCAACTTGCTCTAGGCCATAAAGTAAAGAGGGAGGTATCTTTGCCCAGTATACCTCTAAGAGGTGTTCAAAATGTCTCCTGCCTGTCACACTATAAAGGGATTTCAAGCAATTAGCTTTGGATAGAGCCTTGCTTAGGTTATGTTCTACGTGTGCCCTGTCACTGAGATTCCCCCAAACAATATGTCCCAAAAAAGTATACAAGTTTACCCTTTCAAGTTTCAGAGTTCCCATTGACCATTGGAATCTGTCATACTTAAACTTATTTTTTGTATGTGGGCTTCTGTGAATTGCCGTAAGGCTTGCAGATGATTATTTAACCCTTTTGGTGTAGGATCCAGGACGATTGTGTCATCAGCATAGTGTAAACAGTTTATCGACCTCCCGCCCAATATGGGGGCAAAACCATCGCTCCGAGTTAGGTGACTAGGTAAATCCGAGATGTACAAAGAAAACAGCAATGGGGCCAACATACAACCTTGTTTTAAACCATTCTGGGTTGGGATTTCACAAGACAAGCCTATATCTCCCCCCTAACTACACCCTACACCAGGTGGAGGAATGGAGGGCACTCACCAAATACTTAAAGGATACCTGGCATACCTAATCTTGAAAGTTTTCTCCATTGTGTGGCCCGATCTACTTTGTCAAATGCTGCAGAGAAATCAATAAAGGCTGCATAGATCACCCCCTCAAATGGAGACCTATTTCTCATTTATTACCAGGAGGGCAGAGATGTTATCAATTGTTCTATGCTTTTTCTGAAACCAGATTGCTTCAGATGGATGACTGTTTCTTCCTGCCCAGTCACTAATATGAGATAGCAAACATTTAGCAAATATTTTGTGAACCGCATCGAGCAGAGCGATCTGGCAGTTGTTCCCAGGACAGTTACCATCCCCTTTCTTATACAAAGAGGCAATAATACTACCCTTCCAAGATAGGGGATTTTCCTAGTTTCATAGCAGCACTGGAAGACCTGGCACAAGATTTTACTCCAGTTATGAACATCATATTTCATACTGTTGTGTAGCCATTTTTGCTATAGCTCTGTGCGCGTTATTTTATCACACTAGGCCAGGCCGCTGTGCACTCTATTCTAGATATATTTTATTCAGCTTTATTTTATTGTTACAATAGCCACTTTTACGGTCTTGTTTTATTTTCTGTTTATTTAATTGTTTTTGCCTAGGCCAGCACTCTGTTCTCAAACAAGACATTCTTGCTCAGTCTGTGCTTCTTCCAAGGCTACAGCACGGTACATTGATGGTGAACGTGGTAGAAGTTTAGTCTCCAACATTCGTAGAAAACACACATCCTTATGTAGGGACATTTTCTCAGAACATCAGCTGTATTGTTATAAAAACACTTCCTTGTCCATTACACGTTAGAGGGAGATTCCAGCCAGAGAACCACAACTGTATGCTGATTGCTTTGCTACAGATGCTAACGCAGACCACAGGCCTTTGCTCAGGTATGGGGGATGATGTCTTCCCAGGGAAACCTGAAGGGCAGAATTAGAGCTTAACATGCTGTGCTCTATCATAGCCTAGGTAGGAGTTAGTCTATCAACTATAGTGACAATATGGTATCATTATTCTTATGCTTCACTCGCCTTGTCACAATTTTAATATTGTCATGTTGTGTCGTCCTGGTTTTTGGAGCTCACGCTTTGCTATCTAAGATGCAGTCGTTTTATTAAAATCATTATATGAAACATATACTGCCTCTGTTTGTCATTGTATACATGAGACTAAATGTAACTGAGAGAAAAGGATGAGACCTGAGTGACCACAGCTTTCTTGGGAAACCAATTATGTCATTCGCCCGACTGCCCAGTCATCCCTGCCCTTGAGGACATGTGGGGCACTGCAAGTTAGCTGGTGCAAAACCCAGATTGGAGCGACAGTGTGACCTGCAGTGGATCAATCTCAGTCTCGGACACCGCAGGCGATTCTGCCGCTCAAAATCCAGTAGTCTTATTAGAATAATGAGAGCCTGCGTGACAATACCAAATACAGAAATTTCATCTGGACCCATTGTTGCCAAACTACGTGTTCCTCTTATGACCTCTCCATTTTCTTTCACAGACGTGGAAGTATATGAGGAATTGTCACTAGCTAGAGAAAGCTCCTCTGTAATCCCACTGGATGCATAGAGACCAGATATGAAAGTGGACCAGCTCGCTTCGTTGATGACCATTGGAAGAGATCTAAGTTCTCGAGCCACATCCTTCTGCTACCAATGACCAAAAACAGCTAGATTGGCCATTAACAGCTGCTTCCCTTACATTAATCCAAAATCTGTCAGTTACATCTCTTTTAAAACGTGCCCTTAACCGCCACCTCCTTTTTAATAGGCACAGCTGAATATTTCTGTCTAGAGAGTATTTCCTATATTGTTTGTGGATAAGGGTATTGATCTCTCAGTTCAATAAAAGTAGGGGGCAGGGTTTTACCATATGCTTGCTCAGGATCTTCTGGCGGGTTATCACAGGTAGCTGCTGCATAAACTATGAAAACTTTTCCAAAACATTTCCTGCCCAGGTTTCGAGGTTGCCTGAGACGGTCTCTAATTTTCCTTGCAGCCCCTTAATGCCGTCATAGGTCCAATGTGTTCCACATGTTCTAATATTAACCTGATTTCGACCCATCAAAGCCCAAGGTGTCGGCGGGGAGAACTTTCAGATTAAGGGACGCTACCAGAATATTATGATCATTGAGTTCTGTCACTTTTATATTCTGTACCAAGGAGAATGTCTGATAGCAAGTTACCACATAATCTAAAATTGCTGCTCCCCCCACCAAGATTTGTGTGTGTAATGGACTAGCTAATCGGAGGGAAGTCTTCCATTCGCTATGATACAGTCACTTATCTTCAAGTGCTCAAAGAGAAGCTTCTCTCATTTATCAGTTCATATTTTATGGGGAAAGACACAAGTGGGGATTCCAAATGCTTCCTTTTTTCCTCATTCCAGAATTGAAAAAAGGAAGGATTCGAATTTACAGTTTAAGTCCCCAACCAGGATAATTCGAGTTGCATGCTCCCTGTCATAATGCTCGTTAATAAAAAGAAATATCTTAGCTAAGAGGCCATCATGTGAAACACCAGGGGGGATATAGGAATTTACCAATACCAAGGGAGCTCCATCAGACCCCTCACCATATAAAATTATGGCCAAGAACGGACTGCTGGGATCTCTATAACATTTGTAACGCCAATCAATCCATCAATCCAATCAAGCAGGCAATAATGTTCAAAAATAATGCTTAGAGATCTAAATTGTGTATAAAACATATTTATATACACAATCATTAAGAGCAACAACTCAAAACTCAATTAGGTCACAAGAATTTACAACAAACAATAATGGTATTCTGTGAAAGGTGGCCACACGGTGCAAGTGGGTGCAGCTATAAACCAAAAACAATAATTTACTGATGACTGCGACACAGGTAAGTTCTTTTGCCCAGGTATCAAAATGAATTACAAAGCCAATTAAAAAAAGGAACAAATCCCTTAATTAGGTGTAAAAAAGACCATGTGTAAAAATACCAGTGAGAGCACAAATGAATACAGTGGCAGTGTTTGCTGCTCATAACTGAGTGCTGCTCGAGGTGCGCAGGGGTGAAGTTAATCTTGCTGACAGTGTGCCTGCATTCAAAATTAGGATGCGGAAAAGGGCAGTTAAAGAAGGGATTCTCCCCTCAACCAGTGCCCTAAAAATAGAAAAGGAGGAGATTCACACTGCTGGCCTCCTGGGGGCATGGATTCTGCATAGTAGACTACTGCTGGCCTAGGAGACTGGGTTTCACAGGCTCCATGCTGCAGACCGGGATTCAAACTGATGAACGCCTGGGGGCAAGGACTCAATCCCAGAGTACTACTGGCGTAGGAGGTTGAGGCTTCACTTGGAGCGCCGAGCAGGCTCATATATTCAGCCCTTGGGTCCATCTACCCCTGTACTAGGCTGGGCTGCGCCACCTCCCTTTGGTTCAGATATTCAAGTCTATTTGGTAACCCCCCCACAACTCCAATGTAGGTTCCTTAAGCTGTTCTGGTTGCAATTCTGGGGAAAAGAAAGGCCACATCTTTCAGAGATATAAAAGGGGAAATACCTGCTCAAAAAACCTAAATTGCTAACTACATTACTACCATTATGGGACTGATAATATCTGATGTTGAAAACATGGAGGAAAGGATTGGCGCTGCACAGCTCCCGAACCCCCCCCCCCACACACACACAACACTACAAGTTATTGTAGTTAACTACAAGGAGAGTTCTCAGAAAGAATCTGAAAGTGTTAAACCTTGTGAAAAGTAATGGGACTAAATTGTTCAACAAATTGGACCCTCTACTTTTTGAGCTACACTGGATAGTGAGGTGGGGTAAAGAATTCCAATTCTATTAAGACCACCACCTTTAAAAAAGAAGAGAAGGGAAGTTAAGGCTACAGCGTCTAGAAAGTCAGTACCAATACAACAGCCATTCATTTTGGCTGCAAGAGATCAAACCCCAAATAGTTAGAAACTCCTAGATGATGTAATGGAGGATAATGTTAGAAATGATGGAACTAACAACATCCAAAATTGTGTCCTGGAACATTGTAAACAATTTGTAATAAAAAGAGAATCTTATAATGAATGATTTCTGCACTATGATGGAAGCCAAGAATATAGATTTGTTAAGGCAGTCACTTGTACAAGCAAATGTAATTTCCCCAACTAATAATTATAAATATAGTGAAGTCACTGGTAGGCTTCACCAACTGGAGATCACAGAACCTGTAATTTTAACTGTGGCATAGAAACACAAAATGCCAGTGGAGAGATAATTAAGAAAACCTCTGCCCCTGCTTCACAACCATTTGGTGGGAGATGCAAAAGGGATGTATGGCAAAAAATGGGTCCCGTTTAACTCCTCAAATTGAGGAGTGGAAAATCCAAATCATTTTGCTTGCAATTACCACTGGATTGTACCCCTTATGTGATTATGCTTGAGGATGCATTGCCAGTAATAAATGAGTCAAATGTGGATGGACTGGTGCTAAAATACAAGACTGCTCATTGCGAAAGTCCAAAACAGGATATCATGATGATCTGTATATGGGAAGCCTTTTAACTCTAAGAGTTGGAGAGAGTAGTCTAACAAGCAAGAAATCAAAAGAGGAATATGTTGTGATAAATTTTAGCGATACATTTACTTCAGTGCCTTAACTGCTTGACAAAAAACAGGATGAAATATGTACACAACCTCAATATATTTCTTTTATAGAGCAAACCCATTGTTAATAATTTCTTGCATTAATTATGGGATAGATACAATATCACGCGCTGAAATGCAGAATTGTTATAACGTTCCTGTTAGGAACTGTTTTGAGCCAGTTGAAAGTTTGAACACTAATGAATGACTGTTATTCCATATAAAGAATAATCAGTGCTGATTTCAGCCAAAAAGTGGTCGCTCCCTGACCTTTGTACCCGCTTACCTCGAACTTCCTGGATTTTTGCATGTTGGCCATAGGACTCTGTGCCTGGAGCCTGCCTTGAACCTTGAGAGGGTAGCCCTGCTGTGGAGCCCTGCTTCTTCATGTGCAACCAGGACTTCCAGGAGTGAATCCAAGGGCTAGGTTTGCTGACCTCCTGTTCAGTGCCACAAGAACATAACAGGCTCCTACCATCTTGAGCCTACACCTGGACCCAGCCTGAGTGATTCCTTAACCCTCAAGAGGTCTCCATACACTCCCAGGCCATTGGTTGTGGGGCTAAAGGTGCCTAGCTGACCATTTCCTAAACCTGAGGACTTGCTATTTTGAACCCTAAACTTTGAAAAATTAATAACTCCAGTTCTACTAATTGGGTTTTGATGGTTTTGTTAAAATGTTTTCTCTTCTAAATTGGTTTATGATTTTTTTGGGTTGTGTTTTCACTGTATTGTTGTTTGTGTGCTGGATACATACTTAACACATTGTCTCTATGTTAAGCCTGCCCACTTTTGTGCCAAGCTACCCAGGGTTAAGCACAGGTTGATTTTGTGATTTTTTGTGGTTCACTCTGCAAGGGATTGTTGCTGCTGCTGCTTGACCAGGGCTTACTCCCCAGTCAACCAACTACCCATTTTCTTACTGGTGATACGGTTTTGACATTACATGCTGAAAAGCCTGAAGTGGAGCACTTACACAGCAAGTAAGAAAGGTTGAGTTTTTTTCATGTAGCTCCAGGTCAAGCAGCTGGACCCCACAGTGTGATCCTCCAACTGCCCGTCTCTTAACATTCCACATTCCCTCTAGAATCCACTAACATTCCACATGCGCATTAACCCAGGCCTTGGAAAGAAACACGTAAATAGAACACATCTCCCCACCAATAAACATTTTAATTTTTTTTTCTTCACATTTCATTACATATATGATATTAAAATTAATTACTATCATATTGCCCCTTTAGAACGGTTTACAGAAAACAATATATATAGAAATTATTTATTGCACATAGTCTCTTAGCCATTTTGGTTGGTTCTTCTGCCTCTCAGTTTTCCTTAACATTCTTTTCTTATCTGGTTAGTATTATATTCTTTCTTTAGAACTGCTTACAGAAAAGAAAATATATGGAAATTAGTTATTGCACATAGTCTCTTAACCATTTTGGTTGGTTCTTCTGCCTCTCAGTTTTAACATCTTTTCTTATCTTGCTAAAAAACATTATCTTGTTCCAAAATGTCATTATCTTCATCATCTCCTAGATGTAACCTTTTTCCACTCTGAACCAATCTCCTGACATTCCATTTCTCATTTCCTTCCAATATAACTCTATTGTCAAAAATCTTTCAAGATTTTCTTGGCCTTGGAAAATTTTGATTCTCCTTTCCTCACCATAGTGCCCAATTGTACTTGCACATATTCCCCCGCCTTCAATTGATAAGGTTTGTTAATCTTGCTATTGTGCCTGTCACAATATTTCTGTTGTTTCTCTTCAATCTTCCTTGATATTTTACTCAAATAACAACTAGTATATTTTCCCTTCCTTATCCATACTGGAAAAGCCATTGTTGTTAGTTTCCTCCCTCGTAGCAATGCAAAAGGTGTCTCTTCTGTTACGGAATGTGGAGTAAATCTATAACTCCACAACATGTTTCTAAGTTCATCTTCCAATTTAACCCAATCTTAACGAATATTTGCAAACTCTCTCCCAATACTCTATTAAATCTCTCAACCAATCCATTCTCCTGCAGATGGGAGAGAGAGCTGTTTTATTATGTATAGAGTCAAGAGATTAAAAAAAATTGTTCAATTTTTTGTGCAACAGATTGAGGACCATTGTCCGTAACTATTTCCTCGGGAATACATTCCCTTGTAAATACATCTCTGCAAAAAATAATTACTTCCTCTGATTTTGTCATCAACCATACGAAGCTCAGGCCATTTGGAGAAATAATCAACCAATACTGTAGCAAATTTATTTCTCAAACTTGAAAGATTTAATGGACCACAAATGTCTATACCAAGCGTCTTCCAAGCACTCTCAGGACACTTAATTAGCATTATTGGTGATTCTTTAATCACCCAAGATTTGCTACCATTCCAGCAATTTTCACAACTCTGTTAAAATCTATCTAAGTCTTTGTCCATTCCTGGCCACCAAAAATTAATTGGAGCTTTACGCTTCATAGCTGACATTCCGCCATGACCCTCATCTAGCAATATCATTAATTTTTCTCGGACAGGAACAGGAACAACCAACCTTTCACCCCTCTACACCATGTCATTAACCACTGATAATTCTGTCCACACTAATTTGTATTTTCCCCAATAGAGAATAATTTTCCCATTGTTTCATCCACATACTTGGTATAGTCTGTTGATTTTACACAATTCTTCATCCATTTCTACAGCTTTCTTCCATTCCTCCTTAGTAATGGTTCCTTCACATTATTGTTCTACAGCAGCTACCATCCAATCCCCAGGATTTTGATCTTGCATGGAATCATCTTCTGAAGGATCGACTGGCAGTCACGAGAGACAGTCAGCCTTGACATTCTTTTCACCTGACATACTTTATGGTAGATGTATACTCCAGTAGCCTAAATAACCATTTGGCCATATGCTGTGTATCCTTTCCTCCTGCTTTCGTCGAGATTACATTCACTAAAGGCTTATGATCTGTTCTTAATTCAAACTGTATGCCCCATAGATACATATAAAAAGGTTGTACTCCGCACAAGCTAGCCAAAGCCTCCTTTTCAATGATCAGTTAACTTTCTTCAGCTCCTTTTTAAAGTTCTAGATGAAAAAGCAATCATTTTTTCCTCTCCTTGATGCAACTGCATAAGCACAGCGCCCAAGCCATACGCACTTGCATCAGTTCTGAGAGGTTTTATGTTTCATGTTAAACAGCTTCAAAATGGGAGCTTTGGTGATACCCTCCTTAATAGCTAAAAATGACCTCTCACAATCCATAGACCATATATATTTTTTGCCTTTCTTGAGAAGTAATCTCAAAGGTCTAGTTAAAGATGCAAAGTGATTCACAAATTTGGCATAATATTCTGCCAGACCTAGGAATGATTTCAATTGTTCCTAGTCTGTTGGGCTAGCAGCACGTTCAGTAGCTTGCAGCAATTTCAATTTAGGCTTAATAACCTCAGATTCAATAACATGCCCAAGATATTCAACCTCAGGCACAGAAAATTAGACATTTTCTGTACCAATCATAAGTCCGGCTTCCTGCAATTTGTCAGTACCTGTGCTAATGCATAATCATGTTCATGCTGATCTCTTCATACACTAAAATGTCATCCTGAAAAACAACCACTCAACTTATTCCCACCAAAATCTTCTGCAAGACATGTTCAAACACCCCACTGGCTGATGCCAAACCAAAAGGCGTTCTTAGATATCAAAAAGCCCCATGAGATGTCACTAACAATGTTAAATGCCTATCATGATGTACAACAATTGGGTGGTATGCCTCAGGTAGATCTAGAGTGGTAAAACATTTGCCCTCTTGTAGTGTGCTTAACATAATGTTCCTCTTTGGCAAAGGATGACAGCCTATCCATATACATTCATTGAGATTGCGTAAATCAACACACATGCAGATTTTTCCATCCTATTTCTGTGCCAACACAAGGGGACTTAACCATTCCGACAGTTCTATGGGTTATATGACCCCTTCAGAACAAAGTTTGTTTCATTCAACAGACAATGCATCCTCCATTGCTAACGGAGCACTCCTCACTTTATGAGCCTTTGGGACAGAACCTTCATTTAGTACAATGCTATGTGAAAACCTTTTAATTTGCCTAATGTATCCTGAACAATGTGCGGAAATGCTTTGTTCCATTTATCTACTTTTGAATCATTCACAGCCATTACTTGTTCAGTACTATTTGGATTCAATGTGATACCTCATTTCCTCTGTTCTCTCCAACCCAGTAAAAGCCTAGCTTTTTTGCACAACATATACCCAGCATATTACTTCTTTGTCTTTAAAACTGAAAGCTGCATGAAAACATGCCAGAATAGGTAATTTCATTCCACAATAACCCACCGGAGTTATACTGGTTTGCTTCAAGCACATTCCAGGCAAAAGATCATACGTGTCCTTGTTAATAATGGGGTACGGAGAACAAGAATCAGCGCACATATCTAGAGATACACCTAACATTACAATTTTATATTTCGGTGAATGATAGACATCTATATTTAAAATATGATGTTGCATGAGAGTGTTTGATGAGCATGAGCCTTGTTTGAAAGGTTCATATACAACTAATACTTCATCATCATCGTTCGATGAATTTCCGTCAACCATTTGGACAACATTTCTGGAATTTTCTTTCATATACATTTTTGTTTCCTCTATGTTAGCTTTACACATTCTAGAAAATGCCCTGTATGTGTACAACAATAACATTTAGCCTTTACAGCTGGGAAATTCTCATGTGTAGCTATATGTTTAAAACTCCCACACCTACACCATTGCGTTTTGTTCCTAGCGGTAAAACTTTCAGTTGGTCTAACCTTCAATTTTTTTTTTCATGACAGTGACTGTATTTACTTCCTGCACAAAAATTCACCTGGGAAGAAGATATGTTATTTTCAGATCTTAAAATTGACATATACGATGATCTTCTGAGCAATTGTTATTGCTTTGTCTGATGTGGGTTCATGTACACTCAACAAGTTTTCTTGGATTTTAAGATTCCTTAATTTATTAATCAATTGGTCTCTAATAATCTCATCATGTAAATCTCTGAATTTACATGTAGCTGCTAGAACACAGGCATCCTACATATTGTTCTATGCTTTTAGTTGACTCCCACAGAAAAAATTATGTAATTCTACTACCACATTACATTTTTTACTATGATGCTCACTTAAAGCACTAATGGCTCTTTCATACACTTCGTCATCAACTTCTTCACGAGTGCCAAGAACAGGTTCTACACCCAAATTATGTTTCAGTAGAGGCAGTTTTCTTTTTGAAGTGAAACTATTTTGCCCCAAATATCTCTAGACACGCTTCAAAAGCATCCTTCCAATCCTCTCATGGCATTACAGGTTGCCCTGGCCGCAGTAGAAACATAAGGGGTGCCGTTACAGATTCCATTTAAAAAAAAATTAATATAATGTAGTCTCCATTGTCAGTTGGTATAATAACTAATTAACATAAAGTAGTCACCATAGTCTTTTGATAAGAAAACATGTGTTTGTTATTATGTGTCAATGTGCTTACACTCGCAAGTAAAAGAAATTTCTAAAATCACTTTTTGTATGTAATTTGATGATACTGGTAATGCGCTTTTTGATAATAAGATCTGTGCATCACTGACATTCCCTTAAACAAATAAACTGGCTGAAAGAGATTGTTTCTGCTTCCACAGTAAGCATTGCGCAGTCTAGATGCGACTCAGACATACAGACACATACAGCTTTCAAGCTCACGCAAGCATTCAGACGCATGCTCGTAATCGCGCGTGACAAAGGAAAAGCGGTTGGTACCTAAATGCAAACGGATGCCTAATGTGGGTAAATACCACCATCCCGTGACCCACCACCAATGTAACTTGCCTTGACAATACAGAAGAGGTCCGCTCCTGGCACGATACCCGAACTCATCAGTGCGAAAACTGGTGTTCAATGAAGAAATGGAGCACTCAAACAGCAAGTAAGAAAGGTTCAGTTTCATTCATATAGCTCCAGGTCAAGCAGCTGGACCCCACAATGCGATACCCGAAATGCCTGTCTCTTAACATTTCACATTCCGCCCAGAATCCTCTAACATTCCACATGCACATTAACCTAAAAGAAACATGTAAATACAACAAAGACATTTGGATGAAAGAAAAACTTTATATTGATCTGGCTCATGCTTTTAGCCAGCAAGTCACGCTTCTCAGCAGGGCTAAGGAGGGGGGCTGACCACATTTATTTCACACTTCCTTGTTACATTACTCTTTTTTCGAAGAATGGTATATTGGTGATACATTTTTATTATAATTTTTTTACCCATAGCCTTAGCTAGGCGATAGTTTTTAGAATTATTTTGCTTAAAAAATAATTGCATTGTTTTGCTGATTTGGGTGGGGGTTTTAATATTACAGGTGAGCACAGTGGCCTGCCAGTGTGTGATTTTTAGGATCTAAACAATGAAAATGTGAAACATTTTAAACACACTGCATCTGGAGAGGCTGTAAACAGACATATTAAAACATGATTACACTTTTACTAGTGATATAATTTATAGAGAGACTAATCAAATACCCATGTGTATTATACATTTTAAAGGGAATATTATTGATTTAAGTATGGTGTCTGCTGATCTCTTCCTCGCTCATTGATTTTGAAATAATTAGCAATGATGCTAGTGATTCAATGCCCCTTACTTCCAATCCCCCTAATTTTGAAATCAGGGGGACTGGCAAAAAGAACATGTGAGATAGGGTATTTTAAGAATAAAGGATTAAGGATAAAATGGGATAAGATTGACTCAGTAGCTTTTACTAAAAAAGTAGTTAGTGAAAATATTGATTCTATCCTAGCTTGTTTATCCTATGAAAAAGCTTCCAGTACTATGCATAATGGATTTTAAGGCATGTGTGTGTCAATTTCAGATATGCCAACACTCACCACAGTACCACTCAAGGCACCTTCTTTGCAGATGGTTTAGTTCAGCCTGCTCAGTTGCTCACAATCAGTTGAAAGAAGCTCTTCAAACTCATCCACATTTGATTCAGAGACTAAACGATGCTCAGGGGTTATATAAAACCATCTTAGAGGCAAGAAAAATCTAGATAAGACGCAAGGCATGGGATGACTTATTAGGGGCAGGGAGGGTGATGGATAATTTAAGATTTTGGGAGGTAGTTAATCAGCCATTTTATTTTAGGTTAGGAGCACAAGCGCTTTGACCTGTTGTAAGTAGCGTGTGATTTTAACCACACCCACCTCATGCCCATCACTTTCACTCGTTTGTGGGCTTGCCTTTCAAAAACCCCTTGGGGTCATAGGTAATTGCTTGAGGTGGTTTTGTACAGCCTTGCAGACTGACCCTGTCACATGGATAATTGCACAATTGCCAATGTACTTAAGCGCGGCTCCTCTTCGTGCACCATGACAGCCATGGCCCTCACAGCTTGAACAGCCCCAACAGCACAAACTCCATTGGTGGTGCTGGACAGCTTGTCACATTATTCACACTGTTACCTAATCAGAGTAATTTCTTTTGGCTTTTCTTTCACACTCCATAGCTTTCCCAAAAACACTCATAATTGATATATGCTTCAATAAAACAAAAAAAACAACAACAAAAAACCCACAGAAATCTGCAACGCGGGCCTTGCGGGAGAGCTCATACTACAATATTCAGAGCACTCAGGAAAGTCACCCCATAATGCTAGGCAAGCATTCTTTTTCAAAACATGTTTGCCCATACCTGTGGTGTTCCTAGGGCAATGGGACCACCACCAGAACATTCAGCATGACACATTATTTCTGTTTAGGTCATCTCTGGGTCCCCACACTAGGTTAGTGGGGACCCCAAAATAAATAACCCCGCCCCCCCCATTCAGTCTCTTTCCAAGCTCTCTTATGGCTGAAACCTTTGTTTTACAGTTTAGAGTAGTTTGTGTTTTAAGGGTCTTCTTTGTAATATGTTGCAGTAGGTCTGTTAGCCCTGGAAATGTGTAATGCACTAAGCTCTCTAGAGGCAAAATATATGGTTACAGTGCAATACTTAGTCATTTTCTTTTCATGTGGTTATGCCCTCTAGAGGCTAACTGTATGGTGACATAGCCATGTTTCTTACAAATGCTATTTTCCATTGCGGTGTCCTCTAGGGGCTGTTCTGAGCATTTACAGTCTAATGCCAAACGTGTATTTCTGATGGTTTTAATTGGGTTTATATGATAATTGAATATGTTTTAATAATATCTCCTTATTGCAATTATGACCATGAGTCAGGCCAACTTAACCTCCTTATTACACTATGACTGAACACTCTTGATCGGTTTGGGTTACCCTTCTAGTTTCTCTTATTACTCCTCTGTGGCTGTCTTGTTTTGGGAATTGTGTTAGTCAGCCAACAACTCTGATGGTGGGGTGGTGAAAGTGGTATTCTATTGGAATTACCATGGCAGATTTAAATTAGGATGCTAAATGACAACATTTTTATTTTTGGCTGCAGATAGAGGAAGAAGGTAAATGGAAGTGCATTAGTTATATGCAGGACCACTGGAATTGAGTGTGAGGAAGAGACCAAATTATGAGGCAGGGTTGACCAATGTATGTGGTATGAAATGTCCAGTTATGAATTTGAACACCAATTGCTCCAACTCAAGCAAATGTGAGTCCCATTACATTGCAAATGCGTTTTCTTAGTATGAGACTCTTAAGGTTGAGTCTCTAATCCCAGCAAAATTATAGGTGACCCACTTGCCAACTATTTTTCAATTTGTGAACAGGGAGGATCGTGTAATTGAACCAGATACAGGGGTTCCTATAGATTCACCTAATTTGAAGGCTTTTTTAACTCCTTAGAAGTTGCTTCGGCAATCCAAAAGAGATTTTCTGGGAAAGCACCTGGACTGAATCGTGTCCCAGTTGATATTTCTAAAGCAGACCATAACTAATCAGCACCAATGCTAACAAATGTTCTAAGAACTACAGTGATAGGCCCATAACCCGATTCAAGATGGACAGCCATTACTGTGCCTATTTTTAATAAAGGTGATAGATTTCTACTTTGTTGCTAAACCAATCTACCTATTAGATTCCAGGGCCAGGATCCTGGGTCAAGTGCTCTTGCCTCATCTTGACACCTGGTCCGAGCAAAAAAGTATTTTAACAATTTGGTTTTCCACCAGGAATTGACACTGTCTTTTGGCTGAGAAATGTGTTATAGCTAGGGAGGGTGCCTTATATATGTAGCTTATATGGACCTTTTCAGCGCTTTTGATCTAGTAAATCGCTTGAAACTCTAGGCTTTAATGAAACAGATGGGGGGAAAATGGAATTGCTCACCTTAAGACATTTGCAATATGATAAATTAGTTTAGGTCAGTTGTGGATTATTAGGCAAGTGCACTTCTCAAATTAGAACCACTCGCGGTGTAAGGCAAGGGTGAATTTTATACTCAATATAAATGGTGTTACTAGCCATTTTTTATGGAAGAGAAAGGATTTGCCCAGGATGGAGAATCAGAAGCATATCAATGTAATTGAATGCAGATGAGGCAGTCCTCATTGCCAGAACAGCTAACGCCCTACATGTTTTGTTGGATTCTTTTCTAACTTTCACAGAGGACCTAGCTAATAATACTAAGTCCAAATCCTACGAAATGGGGGCTGTACTGCTTGAAAAGACAAAGACCCTCATTACGACTTTGGTGGTCTTTTTGTAAGATTGCTGAAGCTGCATGCGCCGAAAGACCACCAGTGCTGGTTGTCTTAAGACCTCCCTATTCCGACAGATTTTGGAATTCCAACCAAAATCGGGCAGAATTCTGACACCAGTCATGCTGGTGGTCGGCGAATGAGCGATTCCACCGCCAGCACCACCACGCTAAATGTACACCGCACGCTGTATTACGGCGTGGCGGTGTCTGATGGGAGAGCGCTGCCGGCGGTGGAAGCACCAGGATGTATCCCCTCCCAGACAGCCTCCTCGACGGACAAGGTAAGTGGATCATTCGACAGGTGGGTGTGTGTGCATGTATCTTTGAGTGCGTGTGTGAATGTTGTGAATGCGGGGGTGTATTTGGGTGCGTGTCTGCATGTGTGAGTGACTGGATGGGGTGAAGGGTGTGTGAATGTTTGCGGATGGTGTGGGACTTGTGTGTGGTTGGGGAGTGTGTGAGTGTGTGAGTGAGTGATTGAGCGGATGGATGGGGTGAGTGCATGCATGTGTGTGTGTGTAAGTGGGCGTGGGAGGGGGCGAGTGTGAGTGGACGGGGGTGATTGTGAGAGTGGACAGAGAGTGGGATGTGTGGGTTTGAGTGGATGGGGAGTGTGTGTGTGTGTGTGTGTCAGTGTATGGGGAGAACAGGAGAGTACGTGCATGCAGTGCAGGTGGGGAGGTGTGTGTGAATGTATATATGCGCTGGAGGAGGTGTGAATGTATGTATGCGCTGGTGAGGGGGAGTGAATGTGTGCGGTCTTTGTGTATGTATGTTAGTGTGAATGGGCGTCTATGACGTTAGTGTGAATGGGCGTCTATGACGTGAGTGTGTGGGGGTGTGTTTGTCTGTGGGAGTATGTGGGTGCATGTGTTTGGGTATGTGAACATGTGTGCGGGAGTATCCTGGCGACAGGAATGCAGATTTCTATCACCAGGATACAAGACCTGCAGCTTTTCCTGGCGGCACTACTGCCAGAAAAATGCTGGCAGTGTTTCACGTCATAATACCACTAGCGATTTTACAGCATCCGCCGGGCCGGAGGTGCTCACCTCAAGCCCGGTGGACTGCAGAAAAGAAGTGGCACGGCAGAGTAATTTGGTGGTCTTCACCGCCAGCCTGTCAGCTGGAGAGACCGCCACCACGGGTCCGGTGGTCTTAAGACCGCCAGAATCTTAATGAGGGACAAAAGACTTAGGCCCTCATTTCAACTTTGGTGGTAAAAACTGCCTACCATCGCCGTGGTTACAGCCTTCCTCCATATTATGACCACAGCCGAATTTCGTAACAAGAATGGCAGAAATCCGGCTGTGGCCATGCCAGCAGATGGCAATAAGGTGGGGCTGCTACTACCAGCCACGCCACACCAGTAGACTGCCGCCAGACATATTATGACCAATAATACAGCCTGGCGGTGCTGCTGGCCGGCGTTGCTGGCGGTAGCAGCGCCATGTCCCGTCTACTGCCGGAGGACCGCATGGCTCCAGGTAAGTCAGGTTTCTGACACGGGAGGGGGTTTGGGGGTTGGGATGGTGTGTGTGTGTGGGTGGGTGTGAATGTGTGTGTGTGTGGGTGGGTGTGAATGTATGTGTGTGCGTGAATGTAGGTGTGTGTTGAGTGTTGAATGCATGTGTGCATGTACAGACATTTGAGTGCGTGTATGTTGTGAAATGTGAATGCAAGTCTGCGTGTATATTTGGAAGTGTGTGC
This sequence comes from Pleurodeles waltl, assembly GCF_031143425.1. Classification (NCBI taxonomy): domain Eukaryota; kingdom Metazoa; phylum Chordata; class Amphibia; order Caudata; family Salamandridae; genus Pleurodeles; species Pleurodeles waltl. Next base: position 214,796,365 of record NC_090446.1, read on the forward strand.
GTATGTGTGTGTGATTGGATGAATGCATGCGTGTAAGCATGTGGGTATGGGTGTGTGTATGCATGTGTGTGTGAATGGGGCGTGAATGTAGAGGGAGAGGGGGTTTGGGGAGGTGGCGGGGGTAACTGGAGAAGAAGCGGGGGAGACCCCTATCAGTGACAGGGAAGGAATTACCTGTCACTGATATGGCCTACCTCCATGGTTTTTGTGGTGTTACAAACGCCACGAAAACCATGGAGGTAGGTGGGGTCATAATCCCGCAGGTGGCACAATAACTCCAGCCCGGCGGCTGTTACCGCCGTGATGGTCGGAGTGGTACATTGGCGGGTTAGCTTCATCCAACCCTCCAATGTCATAATATGGCATAAGTATCGCCAGCCTGTTGGCGGTACTTACCGCCACATTATCGCCGACCACCGGGGTTCATGACGACCCCTAAGGTATTTGGGAATTCTTTCTAATTCATCTTTAAGCTAGACCCCCTCCTTGTGTAACCGTGTGTTTACATCAATTTAGCAGAACCAGTAAGGCTGTTTTAAGCTTTGCACATAGATTACATTATAAAACTGTAAAATAAATGTTAAATATTTATAAAAGTAAATGTATTCCAGTAGGACTTATGGAGCAGGTGTTCATTTTATAGTAATGTGGGAACTCTCCAACATGTTGAAAATGATTTTATTTGGAGACTACTGTCACTGAGTATAGTCACTTTAATTTGCCCCGAGGAATTAGGGCTGATATATTTGAATGATGTTATTAGGTTTGAACCGCTGATGTTATGGATCAATAGTTGGGGCAAACCAGATAGGGTCTTGGTTAGAATTTTTCTTAATGAATGCCTCACACTTGACAAATTGGAGCGGATGCCTTAATTTGCTTATATAAGGAAAACTTAAGTCGATAGGTATCTCTAAATGTTTTAAGATGGAGCCCTATGTAGACTTTATATTGAAATCCACCCACAATTTTTATTAGACTCTCAAGACTAAGCACAGTGTAATTTAAGGTAGCATTTTCTTTGCAAGGATCCTGGCACCAGGATGTCCCAATTTGTTGGTGAAACAACATTTCTAAACAAAGCATAACCCCTATTATGCTGTATTGCCCACTGTATTAAATACAAAGTATTTCTATTTTGGAACCTATCCTACATAGAGCCAACATTAGACAATGAAAAGATAGTATGGTGTTTCTAAAGCAACTACATACACCAGATATTTGTCATGTAAACTGTAAAACTGTAAACTTTGCACTTGTATAGCGCACTACTCACCCGTTAGGGTCTCAAGGCGCTGTACTCATACCGCTATGGAACCCCTCCTGGCTTTTCCCTGTGAGGTGCCCACTCCTGGGCACCCTCAGGGTGAAGCCAGGCATCCAAGCGCTGTTGGGGCCGTTGTGGAGTTTAAGCAAGCTATTGCCCAGAGTTGCAGAGTGGGACCCATTAATTAGATTAGGCACCGAGGCGAGAATTATCTGGTCCAAGGGAATTGAGCCCAAGACCTGCCGAAGCGGGACTTGAACCCTGGTCTTGAGCCAGATCTCTGCTTCAGGGTCTGCCGCTCTAACCATTGTGCCACACTTCCCCACTGCAATTAGAAATTTCATAAGAAATGTACCAGTAATTAGGAAATGTTATGAAGACAAATGTTTAACCTTATGGATTATTTTTTATGAGAAATCACTCCACAGAATTATTCTTAATGTGTTTTAGCTTTCAACACGTAATGTCTGAAAATGTATGTTTTTAAAATGTATCTTAAATGGCTAATGCTTGGATTTATCAACTGTATTTGATACATCTTCACTTTTTATTGCTTCCATGATTAAAGATTATTGATTGACAGAAAAGGATGCAATAGGGAAAATTTGAATTGGCTGACATCCGATGGTGGTTTAATCCAAATTAAACAATGTTCCACTATAAAATAAGCATGTATATCCCTTTATTGCCTTGCAGGTACTCTTCCTGTTTTTAAGTATACTATATTTTTCCTTTGAAAATCTACTGTAAGCTTCGAAAGTGATTGTTTCCTGATGATGACCCTTCAAATCTCTATGGGTCAAAATATCATTGACATTTAGGGAACAATGACAGTGTACTAATCTGAAAGTCAGTGAGGATCCCTGACTGACTAAATGATGCATTCTCCTACACAGTGTTATGATTAATTTACTTGATGCATTAGTCGCCCCTTTTATCTGACAACAAATTTGGTTGTCTACCACCTTGTTGTCACATGATCATTATCACTTCGCCTACTTGTACTGTGTGACCACCTTTCACAGACCACCATTAATGTTTATTTTAGATTCTTTTTACATAATTGAGATTTGAGTTGTTGCTCTTAATGAATTTGTATACAACTGAGTATTATATACAATAAAGGTCTCCAGGAAATGTTTTTGTACATCATTGCTTGCTTAATTAGACTGATAAGTAATCATTGATCGTTTTGAGAAATCTGCTTTATGTTTACATGACACCTAGAAAGACCATAACTTTTATGTACCTTGTTCTTCTTATGTCTAAGGGTAGATGCTATGGTTAATACAGCATGGTTTGTTATATCAGACGATTGATCTGGCATAGCATGATATATTGACCTAAAAGTGCTACATCCATGGTGTTCGACTGCAGAATAGAAATGTGAGCAGCTGCAGTCTACCTGTGAGTGCTTCACATGAGAATGGCTGTTTCTCTAGGTCTGACCGTGTATGCATGTGTGTGATTTTATTTGTTCATTTTAAACAGTGCCTGTACTGTGTTTATGTACATTTTTGTGCTGTTCTTTTTTGTATTGTTTTCCATATTTTTAGTCCATAAACTTTCATGAATTTTTACCACCTGCATTTCATTGGAAATATTTTAATGTGGCGTTCTCCTTCACTATCATGTGAAAATCTATGTTTATTTCTAAACCACTGTATAGCACCAACACTACACATCTGAATACCCTCTTACAAATAAATCAAAACATTTTATTTTAGCACATGAATCTTTAACAAACCAACTGATTCGGCATGTTTCAGGTACCAAAGAAAAGCTTCTAATCTCTTCACAGATTTCACTTTCTGGGCTCACGTGTGCCACTGACTCATTTGTTATTTCATTTACAGTCTAATACCCTCACTATTGTTAGAGAGCAAACATTATTAATAAAAATGAGTAACTAAAAATGAAATTATTAACATGTACTAAAAAGGCCTAAAAAGAGAAACGTGTGTTAGAAAAATAAAACGTGCATGTTTAAATGTGACTGGCATGGTGTCAGCCACCTCAAGCTAAATGTGAAATAATGTCTGTAAAAATGAATTTTGTTTAATTATAATTAAATGTACTGACAAAATATTATACATACTACAAAACTAATGGTTTGAACTTATTATGAAATCTTTTGTTCTTTGTGCATTAGCATTAGTGAATGGGCCCACGTTTTAGGATTTCTCCAGAAACAAGATGTTTAAATGTTGTACTGCTTTTACTGAAATACTTTGCAAACATTGTTTATTAGACATCCTCGCAGAGGAAAGCTACCACTTTCCCTGATGGTCTGACCGCCACGGTCGTAATGTGGAGTTCGGACTGCCACATCCGCTGCAGTCTGACCACCATCATGAGTCTGACAGTCTTGAAACCGCCAGACTAGTAATTAGGCCTAAACTCCATATTCCTCCTTCTGTCTTCCACTAGATTCAAAAATGTCTTCTCTACTGTCATTTCACAAGTACAATTATGTCTATTTGCATAGACAGTGTCTAGTGTTGTTATAGATATAAAAGGTTTACCTGCTATTTTTGCACCTTTAAAATAAGTATTCTTATTCAGGTGTTTAAACAAAGGAACTTCTGAAAGAACTAAATCATAATTCGAGAAATTATATTGAAAACCACTCTGTCCATAAAATACACTCAATAAAAGACTACAGGAAATTCCATAGGCCAAAGGAATGTGATATGTAATGTCCTCTGAAACTGAAGCAGGTAACTATGTACAAACATAGCAATCCCTTGCAATCATGCTGTTTATGTATCCATAAAGCAATCTAAAATATAGATCTGCAGAATAATCTCCTTTAGAATCATCAATATGCAAAGCCTTATCAACTAATGTGTGTAAGCCTCTATCTATAGGGCTCAGTGTTTGGGGAAAACTAGACTGTAAATCATTTTCTACAGAAGTAGTACTAAAACAAAACTCCTACCAATGAAGCAATTAATACCTCAAGAGAAACACTCAAAACTGCACCTAACAAGTATTTGCATCTATGGGTTTTCTTAGTACCCATAGCTTCTCTAAAATAAGATCGTAAGCTGTTGTACATCAGAACAGTGATGGTTTGCCTAAATATCACTTGTGCAAAGCATCAAAACACAGCCTATGTGATAAATGACAACAGATTTATTTACATGGTCTTCGTGAGCCTTCCTTCGCCCTACTCAGTGTTCTTCTAAAGGATAATCGTCTCTTCTTCTGCAGACCGGGCTCGGTATTCTTCTTAATTCCCTATCAAAGTCAACACAAATGTTTCTAATAAATGCACAGTTCAAATTCACTAATACTCACATCTAATTGAAATGTCTCAGTCTAATGAACAGCACAGGGAACTCAAAGTAGAATTCAATCATAATATTTAGTTCAAGGAGGTTCAATTGGATCTGCAGCGTTATCCCAAAACACCCAGTCATTGGCAGTAAAATATGTTCGTTCATGTGAATAGTACCTCAAAAGGGCACTCCAGTTCTTTTAGATCTCCTCCTTGCAAATCCTTTGTTTTCACTTTCACTAAAATCAGAGTTCTCAGTGTCCCCTGGAATTGTTTAAGGCACACTGTCCTTGGGTAGGTTCAGTTTCTTTCTTTCTTGCCTTCTGGGCAAACTATTTACAGCTTCCACACATTTTCTGACAGCACTAGGTCCTTCGCCAGGGTCGGAATCTGAATTTGACTAATTCACCACTACACAAGGAGTTTCATCCATCTCAGTTTCAACTGTGGACCTCTCCAGACCCCCCCCAGGCCGAGCAAGTGCTGTTTCGGACTTTCTTTGATCCCCAAAAGCTTGACTAACCTGCTCCCTTTGTATCACTGTCACTACCAGTATTTCTGTGATGGGTGCTGTCAAATCAAGGGGACACTCATCTCTGAGACTATGAGAAGCATGTATCCAGTTAGGAAGACCTCCATATTTAGCAGCTGTTGTCATGAAGATGAGGTGATACGGACCACCCAGCAAGATTCCAAACATGTCTTACTTACATGTTTCTTCATCAGAACCCAGTGACCGGTACTGACGTCATGGCACTGTTCCTGATGCAGTGGGTCTGTGGCTGCTCTGACCTGATAAAACCCTGAATGCACCACATCAGCAATCCCTTTGCAGTAATCAAGGTTCATATCATCTGTAATGTTCACAATAACATTCACAAGAACAGCTGGTAATCTCACAGCTCTTCCTATGATTAGCTCATGGGAGAGAGTCCCGACGTCTGGTCAAGTACACTGTGAAGATTCATGTACACAAGGGGCGAAGCTTTAGGCCATTTCAAAGATGTCAAAGCACACACTTTCACAAATTTGGATATCAGTGCCCCATTCACCTGTTTGACAAGACTTAAAGCCTCAGGGCTATAGGTGCGATGTAGTCTCTGTTCCACTTGCAATGCTGTGATAGCAATCTCAGAACCTTATTATTAAAATTAGTCCCCTGGTCTATTTCTAGAGAAGTCAGGAAGCCAAACCTCAGAATTAGTTCTCTGAACAACAGTTTTGCAAGAGTGAGACTGTCATTTCTTCTGTTCGGGGAACCTTCAACCCAACACGAGAAGATGCACACAACCAACAGGACATATCTCAGCCTGTTACACAGAGGCATCTTGATCAAGTCCAGCTGCATCCTGTTCAAGGGACCTCCTAATCTTCCTACATGACCAAGGGCCAGATGTATGACCCAGACTTTTGCGACTTGCAATTTGCGACTCATTTGCAAGTCGCAAAACCATATGTGCACCAGTGTACCTCACACTGTTTGCGATTCACAATGGGGTCGCAAATGACCTATGTAACTAATATTCATGAGGTAGCTCGTAATTTGCGACCCCATTGGGAATGACTGCACTCACAGGGATGGTGGCCTGATGGGGACAGCAGACCACCATGTCTGACTGCTTTTAAATAAAGCATTTTTTTTTTTTTTTTTTAATGCAGCCCGTTGTCCTCAAAGGAAAACGGGGTGCATTTAAAAAACAAAAATGAAAAGTTTCTTTTCATTTTTTTGTTTTGGAGCAGTCAGTGGTCCGTGGAACCATTGCCTGCTCCGAAAAATATTTTCGCATGCATTCACAAAGGGGAAGATGTCCCGTGGGGACCCCTTCCTGTTTGCGAATGGGTTAGCTCCAATTTAAAATTGGTGCTAACTGAGATTGTTTTGTGACCGCATTCACGGTCACAAAACAATCATAAATCACATTGTGACTCACAATTAGGAAGGGAACACCCCTTTCTAATTGAGACTCCCAAACCTATTTTGCAATTTGGTAAATAGATTACCGAATCGCAAAATATGGTTTGTACATACCAAAATGCTTTATTCATGTTGCAAACGGCCCGATTCTGTGAATCGGGCCGTTTGCAACAAGAAAAAAGCTACGTACATCCGCCCGCCCCAAGTGTTACTGCCATTTTCTTTCCAACATTATTCTACTGGCACTCAACACATCTGTGACACAAAGCTTCAGCCATCAATCTGAACTTTGGATTAAACCATGTTTGCCTAAACAAGAGTACCATGGCATCTCTCTGGACATGAGCTGGACAATGGAAATGTCTAGCCATTGGGGGCAACAGACTATTTGTCATCACAGGTCTTCTGTCCGTTGAAAGCCACATGGTGTTCTCTCTCTTAACACAACCTGCTCTGACCCCACTCAGCTGTTCTTCCCCTGACACCTTTTCCTGAGCCCTCTTTACCTCTTCCCAGGTGTCTGCAGTTGTTAACAAAATTGCTCTCATCCATTCCCTCTTTTGTAAAGTCATAATTAAAGGTAGAGACATTGTGATCACAGTACTTTGTGGCCTCAACAGCATATCCTTTTCCCAAAGTTACATGATAATTTCCACTATGGCTTGCAGGGCACTTGACGACTGCAACTTGAGCAGGCATCTGTAATGTCTCAAGAAGATTCCTCACTTGTTCACCATTCTGGATGGGTGACCTGGACGAGGTCATAAACCTCCACTGGGACCATAACCTTCTGAAGTCATGCACAACACCAAAGCCATACTATCACTGGAAATTGTCAACTTCAACTGGTCTAAATCACAGCAGGCTCTAGTAAGAACAATCAATTCAGCTATTTGTGCAGAAAATATTCCTTGAAGCCAGGAAGCTTAAACAACTCCTGAGATTATGCAGACTGCATAGCCAGCTCTCAAACTTCATCCATGGTCTTGTGAACATGAGCCACCCACACACAGCACAGAATCAGACTCAGGCTCATCTAGTATATCTGGTGTTGGCTTGGTGCATGGTTTAGTGACATTGAGCCAATCGTGCACCACTTCACAATCATCATTTTCATTGTCTGGTACAGGCAACAAAGTAGCAGGATTTAGAATGGCACAGAGCTTGACAATCACATTTTCAGCTGCCAGTATGGTTTGTTTCTACTCAGTAAGGTGGCTACTCGTCAAATGGTGGGTTCTAGTCCTTGTCAAAAACAACTCAACATAATGGGTAACAAACTGTCAATGGGTGACCCATATAAATGTTTTGGAGAGAAAGGCCACAGACCTTGTGGCATTTCTGTGTGTGAAGCATTGAGAGAGTCCAGCCCTCTCACTGCAAAAAGTGCAAATGGCTTATTGTAATCAGGTATTCCCAGTGCTAGAGCACAATAGAGACTTCATCTAAGCTCTAGGAAGGCAATCAAGCAATCATCACAAGTTACAGGATCAGCCACATATTTGTGTTTTAGCTGCAATAAAGGCTTGGCCACGTGGGAAAATATGGGATCCACTGGCCACAGAAGCCCACTATTCCAAAAAATATCTTGATTTCTCTCTGGGTAGTTTGTGGATTTATTTTCAGAATTGTTGAACTCCTCTCTTGTGACACTGTCCTTTCTCAATGTGATATCTGAGATACTGGACCTCTTTGTGATGGTATTGCAACTTGTTTAAGGACACTTTGGGCCTGATCACAACTTTGGAGGAGGTGTTAATCCGTCCCAAAAGTTCCATAGGATATAATGGACTCGTAATACGGCTGGTGGTATATCCGTCACTTTACCGTCACTTTTGGGACGGATTAACACCTCCTCCAAAGTTGTAATCAGGCCCAATATGTCCATTCTCAGCCAGGTGGTTCTAGAATACAATAGTATCATGCTTACAGGCTTCTTGGGTATTTGAAGCCACCAGTAGTCATTGATATACTGGACCAGGACTGAGTTACAAGGCATGACCAAGGACACCACTGTAGAGCTCAGCATTATGCCAAAACACAATTGTCAAACCAAAACACTAAGAGGATCTGACTGTTCTCATGTTAGGGTATAGAAGAAAAGCCTGGCACAAATCAATAACGGTGAACCACTCGGCCTCATATCTAATCTGAAACAAAATAACGGCTGGATTTGGTACCGTGGGACACACGGAACAACAATGTTGTTCACTTTCCTCAAATACTGAACAATGTTATATTTATCTCTTGGCCTTCGTAAACCCATAATAGGAATGAATTGCATGGACTCACCATAATCTCTTTCACAATACCTTGTTGGATCATAGATTCAATTACCAGGGTAATCCCAGCAATCGTCTCAGGTGCCAAATTATATTGGGGCGTTCTTGGATATTCAGCATTTGACTTCACTATGATTCAAATGGGTTCAACACCTTTGATCAAACTAATCTCCTTTCTGGAAAAATACCAAACCTCAGGCTTAACTTTGTCTTTAAAGTCTGGTGGCAAGTCAATAATGATCATCATGGTAAACATTGCAATATAAGAACCATCAGTCGCCAATTTGAAAGTAACATACTCATCATGAATCTGCATTTCAGCACCTTTTGACATACAATAGATGACACAATTGAGCTTGCAAAGGAGGTCTTTTCCCCAAGAGACTCACTGGACTTGAATCACACACCACAAAATGGTGATTCTCCTCAAAAGATCCGATTTTCACAGGCACTTCTGTAATTTCTGGGGTTGTCATTTGTCTGTTTGCACCTCTTATAACTTGCATCATTTTTTCCAAGAAGGGTAGGTTTGGGACTTCTACTGTTCTCAGAGTAGAATAGGTAGCACCAGTGTCAACGAAGAATAACACAGGGTGGTAATTCACCATCTATGGCTAGACCACTCTGGTCTACCTCCAAGACTATGCCAAGTACAGAACATTCCTCCCCCCCCAGGCACTGTCATGCTGACTGATCGAGCCATAGTTCTTAGAGATCTCAAACACAAGATGCTGTTCGAAGGGATTATTGTCTTGTAATGCATTACAATTCACATTGGGAACTTGACTGTAATAAAATCTAGGGCCATTCATGTTTTGCTGTGGCATCAGGGGTTGTGGAACCTGCAATATTGCAGCTTCTGGTGTATCAAAATTCTGCACTCTGCATACTTTGCATCTGTACAGGATTGTTACTCTGGGGCAGTATAAACCCTAAATTCGGGAGCTGATTAGCTGGATTAAGACAACATTCCCTCTTTCAATGCCCCAATTTATTACAATAATGACATTGGTCTTCTTTAGACTACCCACATCCATGCCTGTACTGGAATCAATTGGAATACCTTGACCTCTACTCTTCATCGCAGTAGCTTCCTGCGGATATAATCCTTGCGTAGTACTAACATTCCCTACAAAAGGCTCAGCAACTTTCAGTTGTGGAACCATTAATATCTTCAATTACTTGTGTTTCATCTCTATTTCATCACTGTAGTACTTCACATATCTCAAAATGTCATCTTTTGATTTATTCTGCTGAACAAATTGAATGCACTGAATCCACATGCTAATTTCAGGTCTCAATCCTGTCACAAACCTCAACAGAAAATGTCCCATTTGGGTTCAAGCTTCTCCATTCCACTATATGGCTTGAACGCTTGCAACAATTTCTCATTGTAAGCGTGAATTGACTCAATGGCTTCCTGAGTCCTCCTGTCAATCTTAATTAAATCAATCTCTTTGGGCGACACCTTCAATTTTAAAAATGTCATCACCTGCTATTTTCTCATGACCAAACGGCAAAGAACCTTTTATCTGTAGTTCTCTTATCAGCTCTCTTTCAGGCCATTCAATGGTTATCTTACATTATGCCCACAAGTCCCTCAAAAACGCAGTATCAAACAGGGTATTCAAATCAACCCACAATATTTGTGAACTGTTCACAAACTTTTCGACCTGCATGTACCACTCTACTTGCTTTTCCCTTAACTTCGGAAAGTCATTAGTGAATGAAGCAAGATCACTTCTGCTGCACAGCACATGAAAATAACCTCCACTTTGCACTTCTCTCAACTGGAAATTTGATGTGCTTGCCCCTCCCTCTACAAGAGGTGGGGATTCCGCTGTCCTTTCGGTTTCTTTTTTGTTGCCTATCGACTTGCCCACTTACCTAACTCATTCCATTTCTGAATATCCTGAATTGGCTCTTTAATTTGTATTTTCATGACTGAAGTTCTCATACAGGCTATGGCTTCTTTATTAAAATATACACAGTAACTCCTCTGCAAGGCTTTGCTTTCAATCAAGTCTGTCTCATATCTCTGAACCAACTCCTGGGACTGGTTTTGGGGTATCACCCCTCTTCAGCCAGGTTTTAAGACGTCATTTGTGCAGCAGTTTTAAAAGCACTGCAAACGTCAGCTTTCGGGGAAAAAATAGAAAGCACCAAGATAACTCTAGTGATTAATGTATCTGCTGGGGAGAGATAGTTTTGTGTAGTATCAGTTTTGACTCTTCTAAGATAGAGAAGATGGCTAATATGTCTGCTGCAAATAAGGTGCATCTTGCAAAGACAAGTATTTTGAGTGTATAGCATAGTGAGTTACTGTTTTTGTCACAGAGATTCTTTTGTTACTGTGCAGTTCATAAGTTCGAACCGTAATTTAGCACAGTGAGTTATGAACTGCCAAAGAGCAGCACGCAAACCGCATGGCACAAATTAGAAAGTTTCTTTTTTCCCCAGTCTTTCATTATCCTTATGCTGCTAACCGGTTTGCTTGTGTACAAAGGCATTCTTAATATTAAGTCATTGCTAACCACTGTGTTTTGTTGTGAATCCTGAGTTTGTGCTTCTCCAGATGAAGCACTCATAGAAAATGCCTACCAGTGTGGATGACATGTGAATCCTACACCTTGTAGTTCCCTGTAAAGTGCTCAGACACCCTACAGTGGTAGGAGAGGTGCTATAAAACAAATGAATTACATGTGATGGAGATGCTATGGAGAGAAGAGAGGCCCTTATGATTTTATTTCCTTTCCGCACCACATATTTATGTGAAAAAGCTTTCTCAGGTCTTATGTACCCAAAAATAAAAAGAAATTGCTTGGGAAACGTAGAATCTGACCTGAAGAGTCAGCATTCCTAAATAAAACCAAACATTGAAAAGTTAGTCGCCAAGATGCAGTGCCAAACGTCCCATTAAAAACTTTCAATGTTTGCATGTTTGTTTAATATAACATATTTATATCTTTAGTAATTTGTGTATTTGTTTGATGTGTGTTTTTTTTGTGAATTACTGTTTTAATATTTGAAATTTAAATTGTGCAAATTGGTTGGGGGTTCCAGTATTGATTCAGTGGGAGTCCTCAAAAATCAAAAGGTTGGGAACCGCTGACTCAGAGAACGAAAAGCATTCACCCGCTCATCTATTTCCTAATCGAGGAGACTCCGTGACACCAGAGGGACTTTAGACATATTCCCTTCTTCATGGATACCGCTGTAGTAATTTTTAAAGCAGATCCCATACAGGTGTTCCAGAAGCTGGCATTCTCTGAAGTGTACCTATAGAACTACAACCTGCATGATTCAAATTCGAATCAGCACTCGCCACACATGGGGAGCTTGTGTTTGTTGAAATCCCAGGAACGAATCCTCTCATATCAGGACTCATAGCAGCATTACCTGAAGCACCTGCAGCACTAGGGACAGCCAAATTATAAGTTGTCTTTCTGGGGAAATCAGGCTTGTACCTAGGAACCACAGGACAAATAGTACCTGGTGCAGTAAGAGCATCAGCAGTCTCTGGGATAATGGGGTTAGCAGTAACAAACATCCGCAAACTCCCTCCCATAGGCTCACGATGTACATTCACCGGAGTAACCCCCATTGTACCAGGATTCACGTTTATTGTGGCAGTTGCTAGTCGTAGATTGCCTACACCTTTGGGGCTACCGCCACCCTCCACAACGGTCTCATTATACCGAGGTGGGTGTTCTGACAATATTGTATCTAAAAGGCTCTCACTAGAATCATTGGCACGGATCTCACTCATATAATCTGCGTCCTTTTGCTTTCCATCTTTTGCTTCCTTGTCTTTTTTATTTTCCTTCTCAATTCCCAATGCTTCACTCGTTAAGGCTGAGTACAGTCTAACTCCCTCTACTGTGAGTTCTCCACTTCCTTTGTTCAGCATCCCATCTAGCATGGGCATACGTATGCACTGCCTGTATCAGGGAACTCTTCCCTGATACTTCTCCTTCACTCTAGCATGAGCAGCACATTCCCAAGCATTTGGCTCCTCATATTGTGCAGGTTTAGGAGGTAGTTTGGTTTAATCTCATATAGTACTCTCGTCAAATTTTCAATAGTTATCAGATTAAATTCACCATAACTTGGACACCTCACTGCACCCTCCTTTTCCATGAGCTTGTACCACTGACTAAGCCAAATACAAGTGTGGAACGCTACCTTTATTATCACATAATGACCTGGGGTATCTTCAGGCGATGCCTCTTCTCCCACCCTAATAAGTACAGCTACGTTTCCTCTAAACAAATCTTGTGTGACCTTTAAATATTTCTATTTCAATCGAATATCAGTAATCACAGATAGATTTTTGTTCTGGACCAGGAAATAACTGTCCTCAGTTCTCATTCACCAGCAACAACTAATCGCAGCACATTCTCTTGTGACAACAAATACTAGTGCGGCACAACACCAACCGACCAATAAGGCACGCTGTGATGCCCATTTCAATCCTTGCAGCGGTTCACCCTCCTTTACAATCTCCATGCACAAACTCTTCTCAGCATCAGAAACACAAAACAAAATACAATACAAATAACTTTTGTCTGCTTCACTAAAGAAGTGAAAGTATTCAATCACACAAGAGTCAAAGCAATCAAGCACTTTGAACGAAACCTCGACCTGAGGGGTATCATTCAGATTGATACAGATTCACCCTGCGCATTAGTATCCACTATACCAACCACACCTCACATTCATACAAAGATAAATATCCCTACCGCAATTGTGCCACTGAGGACATCTACAGTGTAGTCTTCTACATTTTTTAATATTATCCTGGAATCATAGGTCAAGTCGAATCCGATAACTTCAATTTCTTTTACTAATCACCACACACAACATTCAAAACATCTCTGCAAAACACCATCCAAACTCCATAAAACACTGCAAGCTCAGCATGAACCACTGCAACTTACAACCCTATGCATACTTACTCATGAACCAACAACTCTCGCCCAAATTTCCATAACTCAACTAATCTTCCAAATTCTGTACATGGGCACTAGGGACTGGGCTCTAGAGGCTAACTAATCTAAAATATATTGGTTTGAGCTCTACTAACTTCAAGACCTTACCATCCTCACTCTGCTATCATCTGATGAGGCTTGGGCCCATATTCTCATTTTTCTTCTTCCGATGGACCTTTTTAGGATGCTTGAGACGCAAAGGAGAGTTAAAATCAACCTTTAGATTGAATTGACAATGTGACCTATTTGATCACAAATTTAATCCTAGAAGCGAAGGATAAAGTTCAGAAGGTTATTACAAATTAAGAGTTAAACTGATATAAATTAATCTAAAAAACATGGCATATAATTACAAAATCACCAAAGGTGAAGTAAAGCGTTGAATGAAGTTATATTGTATTAGCATAAGGCATACAAGAATTTAAGTCAAAGCAATACAAAAGATAATAAACATAATCTGATAGTCTGTATTCTAGTTGCGATCCTCTTGTTTAAACACTGGAGAAACTAAGTTACTCTAAATGCTGAACTAACCTTAAAAAAGAATCCTAGTTGATTCTCAGGAAATAGGAAAGTGTCAGCGTGGCAGAAACCTCAGTTGTAGTTCTGACATAGAGGTGTTGTATAGCATAAAGCTGCAGAAAATAATAAAGAGTAGAGTGGTCTGTACCCCTCCAGGTCTCAAGGGTATCTGCTCTCGTCTAAGTAAACACCAATGAAACCCACAGAGCCCTTGAGAAATTCCATCACCAAGATCAGTATTTTTCTTTGCATGGTTGAAATTGGCAACTCCCCTCAGATCTCTCATCCCACGATTTAAACATCAGAATGACCTTGGACACAAACAGAAGTCTTTTCTTGTTAGATTGTTAGATTTCCTTGTCCTGGCAAAAGTAACCACCCATACCTCACGATGTTCAACGCACACTATACTTTTCATTAACTATAAACTCACACATTCGCACCTGCAAGGAAAAACATTGTAACACAAGCATAACTTCATGTTGAAAGTTAAAAACGAGAAACCAAATATTTCAGGTCTTTAATTATGCTAAGTTAAGACATTCAATGTACATTTGAAATACATGATAAGTACATTTACAAATGAAAACAAGAATTATAAAGAAAACGTGATTATATGCGATTACATCATAGTACCATAGTCAGAACACATGAATATAAATGTGCATGAGTACTACAATTCAGCATGTTAAAATCAAACATTACAACACACATATATAGGAACTTCTAGACTTCGACTTGGATGCACCTTCAATAATACAATTTTGATTCTTCACTTTACATTAGTAATGTTAAGACACACAATATATCTATATATCTATATATATAGATATATAGATATATATATATATATTGTTCACTACATTATTTCACTTCTGTAACACGACGGTGAAATCAAAATTCTGTGTCACTAGTATTTATCATCATACACTCAATTGTAGAGTGCATGTGGTTACATGAACATTAATACCCTATGTCTGTTATAGAATGTCTATTGTTATTATTACTGTATTTGTAATCATATTCACATTAAATATCCTGAATTTGTAGATGAACGTCTGTTAAGAAGTTTTAGTAAGTGCCATCTTTCTCATGTTCATGATACTCTGAATTAGTAATTTATTGTCTGTTGCACTGTTTCATGTGCATTCAATAACCTGTATATGTATGTTCATGCCCATCACATACATAATAAATATCCTGTTTGTATGTGCATGTCCATGACATGCATATTTAATACCATGTGTTTTTATTTGCATGTTCGTTAAGCTAACTGTGCCCGGTTCTCTTTTACATGCCCTTTAACACCCTGTTTTTGTTGCAACAGGTCTGCTAAAGACCTGTGTTTATTTGCAGCTGGTGGTGCATTGCCATAGTAGATAAAAATTTACTTAGGGGCATATTTATACTTGGTTTGCGCTGAATTAGCATCATTTTTTTACGCTAATTCAGCGCAAACCTAACTCCATATTTATTCTTTGGCGCTAGACGCGTCTAGCGCCAAAGAAAAGGTGGTTAGTCATTTTTTGGTTGTAGAAACCTACCTTGTGTCAATGAGATGCAGGGTAGGTGTTCCAGGCCAAAACATGAAGATATGGCTGTAGAGCCATGTTTATCCCCTGTTCTAAAATCAAGCATGGGGGATGGAGGCCTTAAATAATGGTGCTAAGCTTGCTTAGCTCCATTATTTAACGCCTGGTTATGGGCAAGCATTAGGGGACCTGTGGGCATGTTTCCATGGTCAGAGACCATGGAAAGAGCCCACAGGTGCCCTTCCATGGCCCCAGGGACACCCCCACCTACACCATGACGACAGCTAATGATGGGGGGACCCCATCCCAGGTAGGTACAGTTGAGTATTAGTTTTTATTTTATTTTAAAGTGCCATGGGGGAGGGCTAATTTGGGCCTCCCTACATGGCGCTATGGCCAATGGCCATGCCCAGGAGACATGGGCTGGGGAGTCATGTCCATATGGTTTAACGTCAGAAAATGACGCTAGTCTGAGTAGAGGCATATTTATGCCACTGCCCGTACTAGTGTCATCCTTTGATTCTAAACTCCCTGTTCCCCTTACGCCTTCCCCACCCAGCTAGCGTCCTTTTTCAAGATGGGCCTTACCGCCCGCTAACATCATACCATAAATATGACGCCTGGCCGGCTTGTTGAGATGGCGCTAGCTAGTAGTATACTTTTTGATGCTAAACTGCATTAGTGCAGTTTAGCATCAAAAAGTGTAAATCAGGGCCTGAATGTGAATGGAAACCAGCAGCAGAGACAGCTGATTGCCAGCCGTGAATTCCTAAAGGTTCTGTCTGAATAAGTCTCAAAATATGTAATTGGAAGAGCTAGTCTGCCGAAAGCCACCATAACTGTGGTAACTGAAAACAGCAGCACCTGCAAAAATCAATAACCCCCCCCACCCACCCCTTGTGGAGGTAGTTTGGGAGCTAGAGAAAAAGCAGGTGAATAACTGGAGGTAAGGCTTGCACAGGCCTGTGAGAACCTTTTTTTAGGCCAGGGGTAATATACTTTGCAGAGACCTCTCTGTTTTATAACTCAAGGAGCCCTTGGTATTATGATAAAAAACAAAATAAAGACAAACTTTGTCACTAGGAGATGCACCATATTCTCATTTAAATTCATTTTGTAACTGGAATGTGGATCCCAAAAAAAACAAAAACACCAAGTCCCAGGTCGAGTTAGTGGTAGCTTTGCCTCACTGGGATCCATAGTTAGTCAGGTAAGTGGTGAGTGTCATCAGGGCTGCTCATTCAAGTGCCCTCAACCAGTGGTTCAAGGCAACCAGTGCTGGGAGTGATCGGTCTTCACAGCCTCAGTTTTCTGTTGAGATTCCTCCATTCATTCCCAAGGACTTTTATTCATCAGCTCTTGTAGGTGCCTATCCATCCCGCTAATTAGCTCTTTCATAGGGCTTTGGACTGTGGAGTGCTCATGGTAATTGTGACGCCAAAGGGGCACCGGCCACTGTTTGTAAGGGAGCCTTCTGTGGATCTGATAATTTCCGAGACTGGTGTCTTTGGTAGTTCTTCTACCTACCCAGAAAGATCCAAACTAGGTGACACCGACCATCTGCTCATGTGTGGGCTAGCCTGTAGGCTCACCTTGGCTTATGTCATGTTGTAAAGAAGTGGAAGGAGTGATCTAACCCAAACCTATGCCGTGCATCTGGAAATCCTGGTCTTCGCCAGGCAATGAACTGAGGAACGTTTTTAGTAGAGAAACAAACTCCAGGAGTTATTTTAAAGGCCTTGCGATTAATTAGCCTTTCATCTCATTTTAAGTCCTGCATCAGCATAATCAACTACAGAATGCCACTGCTTGAATATCTATTGCGGGACTAACAAGCTCAGTGAGAGTCCATCATTGGCTGTTGTAGACTGGGTATGAGTTTCGCTAATATCATGCATGTGTAACTCTATTTCAGACTCCCATTCGGATAAAGAGTGGGGCAAGATTAATTATGATAGCACCTCGAATTAGAACCGTTTTAATATGTGGATTCTTCTGCAATTTAAAATATATGAAGCTCACCTAGACGGACACGAAGTATTTGAGAAATAGTAATCATGACCTTGTTATGTGGGTAACATGTCGCATGGATATCCAACCCCCTTTTTCTAAATGAATGGACATTACTCTATGTTGTGTCCCATCCAATAAAAAGGGGCTTAACACAACAAGACACTGTCTTAAGACCTCTTCTGTGCAACTTTACGAAGGAGTGCAAACACATGCCCTGGATGGGTCCAACATAAGGACACCCCTTTTGTGCATACGTCACATTGGGCGGCCAGCTCAGCGACGTTCTTCAAGAGTCCTGGTGGGACCTGTAAGAACTCTAATAAGGACACAAGCAAATGGAACTGGTGGGGTGGGGTTAGAGGGTTTCCTCTGTGAAAAGAAAGAACCTTGTAGGTCCCTCAGGGACAAAAGCATGCAGATTACACTTCATCGGTAATAGCTGTTGTCCTCTTGGCTTTTACAGTCATTTCACAAAGAAAACTGTCAAAGCGGATCCTTCCCTTTTGCTCTAAAGATGCTTCAGATTGTAATAGTTGGGTCATAGGTACTTTGTCTTACGCATGCAATCTTCCAACTAGGTATTCTTGACAGAAGTTTGTAGATCCTACTTCTACCTTATCTCAGCTGGAATATTATGACCTTTTGGAAGTGGAGGTTGGAGCGGTGGCAGGAAAGCAGTTCTATGAACTGGAGGTAATACCCGCCAATGACATAGGTGCAGTCTGGCCCAGTGAAATACCTAAGACGATGAGTAAACAAAAAAGCGAGTAAGGAAATGGGGGAAAACTAAGTTGCTCTTAAAGTCCTTGCACAGGATTCCACACGAGGTTGCTGGATGTATGTGCCTTATCTCTTGAATCAGACCGTATCTTGGGCAATAGGATGGGGGAGAGATCTAGGTTTGCAATTGCAGAAAACACCCATACTTGAATCATAATACAACTAAGAATATTTATCAAATTACAGTAAGAGTTATACTAAATATTGCAGCTGAAGAGATAGAAAAGGGTGGTTCTTTATTCCCTCAGCCTCAGAGAAGAAGGTTTAAAGGAATAAAACCCCTAAGGGTCATGTACACAGAAAATGTGCAGCACAGTGTCATCAGCCCTAAATATACTCTTTGCTGCCCTAAACATTTGACCTGTGGTGTGTAATCAGAGCCATGCGTAAGGAGGCGGTGTGTCCTTGGAGGTGAGCAGTATGAAAGTGATGAAAGAAAGATAAATGCTGAACAGTTGGCAGTGGTGAAAAAGCAACCTGAGGCGCTTTTTGGAAGGGGATATATAAGATTAAGAACCAAGCAATCGGTAAGAAAGTGGGACTCAGGCAGTGGGCAGATATCAAGGCTGAAGCACAGTGCAAGCAAGACATTCATTGTGGGGCCAAAGTATCTTAAGACAGAATCCACTGCCATCTTCTGACAGTCTGTCATCATGAACAAACGTGAATAACTCTCCCTTCATGGATTCCAGCAGGGAAATTAAGTTAATGAATTGTGAACTGGAGTTTCAGGCCAAGAAAGTGGTAAAAATCCATGACTGTCAACTGTGTAATTTCCTGCTGAAGTCCCCATCAAAAACTAACATCATAATTGAGTATTTTGATGAATTGTAGCTGAGCAATGCCATGAATTATGCTGGCCTTAGCATGGTGCCTATTGTAAAGAATTATTGTGACGCTTGCACTTTCAGGACAGTGGAATGATAGTGGATCCGTAAGGCGGGCTCCAGGGAATCCCTAACAATGCACGTGTAGATTTTATGGTGCCAATATCAAGCCTGTGCCCCTCAGGATCTCAGGCTGTCTCATATTTAGAGGTCCCAGCTTACTTCTGTCAATCCTAGCTCCGAACCTGCACTGCTGCCTCCTTAGAGGGTGTGATTGTGTGATCTGGTTTCAATCCTCATGCTGTATAGTTTATTATAATTAAAGGCAGCAAACATCCTTCTAGGTATCATTTAAATGCATAGCAAATGTCTCAAAAGAATCAATGATTGCATTTTAATCCACACCAGTTTCAAGTTTTATTTACGATACGGAACTCCCATGGAGGTCCACCTAAAACAAACATACAAAAGGAAGAACATAAAATAAATGACCTAAAATTCTTCATGAATAGCTTTCATTCCCCATTTCTTACAAAGTAATTCAATAATTTATTTATTACAATTTTAATAAGCATTTAAAAATGTTAAAAATTCTCTAACAAAACATTTTATTCGGGGGCAGAAAAGGCATGCACTACTTCTGATGCAGTACGTAAGAAAAGTAGAAGATAGATTGTGTATAACCATTTATGATGATATAACAGCAAGGCCAGGCAAATTAAAACATCATGATTCAGGTCTTGGTTACCGTTTTGACAGAAATTACAAGTCGCTGAAGAGCCCTACCATCTAGCCCATAATGTATTAAGAGGGAGTAGCCCCTGTCAGAAAGGAGCCAGAATCATCTTAACCCATGTGGAAGGTTCCAGCTAAGATAAGGCTGCAATTCCTTCAATAGTACAGCATCTGTTACAGATTGGAAACTCTGCCTGTGTGCACAGGCCTTTTTGTACGCATGCAAAAGCTTGCAGACCAAGTTGCTTGCCTAATAATGGATTTTAGCTGTAACGGACAGAGTGTACGAATAGATGTGGGATCTAACTGTAGTGGGTCTGTGACAATTGTGAAATTGCTGCCAATAGCATATTTCACCCTGCTGCCAGCCAAAATTTAATTCTTTAACAAAGACCTCAAAGAGTCGTCACTTCTCTTCTCCAGACTAACCACCCTGTGTACAACCCCAGCCAGTCCTTGCAAAAATGTGTTCCTTGAATCCATCTCAAGCCTTAGGATTGTTGCTGAGAGGGTCGAGTTTGCAGATGTTAATTTCCTGAGGACATGGCCCTCTAGTTTATCTAAAAAAAAAAAAAAAAACATTTAGAAACTCCAACTTGCTCTAGGCCATAAAGTAAAGAGGGAGGTATCTTTGCCCAGTATAACTCTAAGAGGTGTTTAAAATGTCTCACACCTGTCGCCCTGTAAAGGGCATTCATGCCATTAGCTTCGGATTGAGCCTTTCTTAGGTTATGTTCTATGTGCGCCCTGTCACTGAGGTTCCCACAAACAATTTGACTAAAAAAAATATACAAGTTTACCCTTTTAAGTTTCTGAGTTTTCCAATGACCAGCAGAATCTATCACACTTAAACTTCTTTTTACCATGGAAACACAGAATTTTCCTTTTAGAGTAATTTAGTTTTAGAAAGTGGGCTTCTGTGAATTGCCGTAAGGCTTGCAGATGATTATTTAACTCTTTTGGTGTATGATCCAAAATGATTATATCATCAGCATACTGTTAGCGGGTTCTCCCTCCCAATATTGGGGCAAAACCCTCGCTGACTAGGTAAATCCGAGATGTACAAAGAAAACAGCAACCTTGTTTTGAACCATTTTGAGTTGGGATTTCATGAGACAAGCCTCTATCTCCCCCCCAACAACACCCTACACCAGATGGAGGGCAATCACCAGAACTAGTAGGATTACCTGGCATACCTAATCTTGAGAGCATTCTCCATAGCGTGGCCTGATCTACTTTGTCAAATGCCATAGAGAAGTCAATAAAGTCTCATAGATTACCCCCCTCTCATATTTCTCATTTATTACCTGGAGGGCAGAGATGTTATCAATTGTTCCATGCTTTTTCCTGAAGCCAGCTTGCTCCAGAGGGATGATTTCGTTTTTCTTCCCAGTCACTAATCTGAGATAGCAAACATTTAGCAAATATTTTGCCAACCGCATCGAGCAGAGTGATCTGGCGGTTGTTCCAGCGACAGTTACAATCCCCTTTCTTATCTAAAGGGACAATCCTACTACCCTTCCAAGATAGGGGAATTTTCCTAGTTTCATAGCAGCACTGGAAGACCGGGCACAAGATTGTACTCCAGCTAAGAACATCATATTTCATAGCAAATGTAGGAATTCCATCTGGGCCCACTGCAAACGAACTATGTATGCCTCAAAGACCTTTCAATTTCTTTCACAGCACAGGAAGTATATGAGGAATCGTCACTAGCTAGAGTGAGCTCCTTTGTAATCCCATTGGATGCATAGAGACCAGATATGAAAGTGGACCAGCTTGCTTTTTTGATGACCACTGGAAGAAATCTAGCTCTGGAGCCACATCCTTCTCCTACCAATGACGAAAAACAGCTTGATTGGCCATTAAAACCTGCTTCCATTACATCATTTCAAAATCTGTCAATTACATCTCTTTTTAAACGTGCCCTTAAATGCCTCCTTTTTGCAGGCACAGCTGATTATTTCTTTCTAGAGAGTATTTCCTATATTGTTTGCGGATAAGGATATTGATCTCTCTGTTCAATAAAAGAGGGGGCAGGGTTTTACCATATGCTTGCTGGGGACATTCTGGTGGATGATCACAGGTAGCTGCTGCATAAACTCTGAGAACTTCTCCAAAACATTTTGTGCCCAGCATTCGAGGTTGCCTAAGACGGTCTCTCTAATTTCCCTTCCAACCCCTTAATCCTGTCATAGGTCCAATGTGCTCTACCAGTTTTAATATTCAACTTTGATTTCAACTCATCAAAGCCTCAGGTGTCGGCAGGGAGAACTTTCAGGTTAAGAGACGCTACCAGAGTATTGTGATCACTGCATCTATCATTTTTATATCATGGACCAAGGAGAATGTCTGATAGCTAGTCACCACCTAATCGAAAATTGCTGCCCCCCCCGAAATTGGTGTGTGTAATGTGCTAATGTGCTGGCGAATAGGAGGGAAGTCTTCCATTTGCTATGATTCAGTCACTTATTTTCAAGGGCCCAAGGAGAAGCTTTCCTTGCTTATCAGTTTTTATTTTATGGGGAAAGACAAGTGGGGATTCCAAATGCTTCCTTTCTTCCTCATCTCAGAATTTAAAAAAGGTGGGATTAAAATGTTTACAGTTTAAGTCCCCAACATGACAATTTGCGTTGCAGGCTCCCTATCACAATGCTGGTTAATGAAAAGAAATATCTTAGCGAAGAGGCCATCATGTGAGACACCAAGGGGGTTATAGCAATCACCAATACCAAGGGATCTCCATCAGACCCCCTCACCCACACCATATAAAACTGTAGCCAAAAATAGATTACTGGGATCTTTAAAACATTTGTAACACCAACCAACCAATCAATCCAATCAAGCAAGCAATAATGCACAAAAATGATGATTGGAGATCTAAATTGTGTATATGTTCGAAAATGGGTTATTGGTAAGGGCAGGTACGTACCTACACTTAGCAATAGGCCACTAACCTCCATTTAGGTCCAGTTAGGTCTCAGTAAATTAAACCCAGCACAACCCTTGGTAGCTTGGCAACGAGCAACAAGGCTTAACTTAGGAGACAGAGTGTAAAGCATTCAAATATCACAAAACAGTAATTAAATAAAACACAGGAAACAGTTTAAAAATCCAAAACCAATTAATAAAAATCTTTAAAATGACACAAAAATGAATAAAGTCGGATAAGGGGAACTGGAGATATGAATTTTTAAAGAATTATTGTTTTCTAGCGCCTAGAAACAAAAAGCGCCAATCTGGTCATCTGGTCTCACCTCGACCGGGGCAAATTCAAAGTTTAAGGCCGACCACGATGGAGCCCGGCTCGGCTACAGCCCGCGGGAGGCCTCGGTCAAAAGTTTACCTTTACACTTAGTAGTTTTTCTGGAGATTTTCTTCAGCGGGACGAACCTGACAGTCCAATCCGACCTCCTGGAACTCTACTCCGGATACGCGTCGCGGGAGCCCTCTGTGGAGATTTTTACCTTCGGGCTTAGTCGTTTTTTCGAGGTGAAAATCCTTCGACCTGGGCAAACCTGCATCTTGATCCGACCTCCTTGGAGCCCTCCTCGGATACGCTGGCTGGGAGGTCCCGGTCAACTTTCTACGTTCAGACTTAGTCTCTTTTTTGGAGGTTTTCTTCACCAGGACGAACCTGCAAATCAGGCCGGGTCGCGGTTGAGGCAAGCCAGCTAGAGTTGTCGCGGCGGGACAGTCCCTCTATGGAGCTTTTTTCAAAAAGTTCTCCAAACTTCTCCAAACTTCTGGACCTTCTCCCAGATGTTCCTTTAAGGTTCTTTTTGGGTCTACAGCTCATCCCAAAGTTCCAGAATCTCTGAAATGATCCTTGGGGGTGTGGACTACAACTCCCAGAATGCACCTGGCACAAACTCCTTTTTGGCCACTGGACAGTGGTCAGCTGGTTGATTTCTTCAGGAGTTGGTGCAGGGGCATCTGGTTAACAATTTTTCACCTGTAGCAAACAGGGAGTCCCTCCTTGAACCAGTTGAGGCCACACAAAGTCCTTCTTGTGGGGAAGCCCAAGTGTGCAGCTGGTGCAGTCCTTCAGAGTGCAGGGTTCCGGTGCAGGCCAGGGGTCCAGCAGGGCAGTCCTCCTTCTGTAGTTCTTCCTGGTAGGGATCTGGTAGGGAACTGAGGTGTGGGTACAGGTCTGCCAGTTTTATCCTTTCTCCTGGGTGAAAAACAGGGGGGTCCTGGTTCTCCAATCAGGAGTAGGGTCCTTCCCCCTGTGATGACCACTTCCTGGGAAGTGTGGCAAAAATCAATCCCAGGAGGCAACATTCCTCAAAAATCCATCATGGCTGAAAGTGATTTTTGGAGGTTACATCTGGCATAGCCCACCCACTGGTGTGGCTAAAAATCAAACACACCTCTCTCCTGCCCTCTCCTAATCTAATCAAGGGGGCACCTAGTTGTCTGGGGTTGCAGGGTGTGGGGGGTGTTGCTGGGTTGCTCCAAATGTCCTTCGCTGCCTTTGAAGACCAGTTTGGCAGCCCTCCCCTTCCTGCCTCACCATCTGCTGAGGGGAGATCTCCTCCCACAGGCACATCTCTTTGTGTGAAGCCAGGCCACCTCACACCTCATCAAGGCAGCCTTGCCAGGCTGCCAGAGGCTGGCCAATCAGAGCACAGCAGCAAAAACAATGCAGGGCTGAAATTGGCAACTTTTCAGGTACAGTTTAAAATTCTTTACCGGAACAAGTTATATTAAATCCAACAACTGTAAGTTGTGGGATTTATTATAACAATTAATTTGATACCAAACTCTGATATCTGTCACTTAAGGGGACGTTTAAAATAAAAATAAAGTCTCCCCATTGTAGCCTATTAAGGCCATTCACTACAATGAGGGAAAAACGAATTTGGCTGTTTTTACCTCACCAGGGCTTATAAAACTATTTTTATAAGGTCCCTGCTTATAGTTACATGGCACCCAGCCCTAGGGGCACATAGGACACATCTTAGGGGTGACATATGTAAAAATAAGGTAGTTTAAGACTTTGGAACTGCTTTTAATTCCAAAGTCGAATTTGCATATAACTTTAATTTAAAAGCAGCCAGCAAGGCAGGCCAGCCTTTAAAATGACACTGGGCACCTCAGCAGTGCACCTATAGTGCACTACCTATGCTGGGGTCCCTAAACCTACATGCCCTACCATATACTAGGGACTTATAGGTAGGTTGACTTAGCCAATTATAATTAGCCTAATTTCCATACAGATTTTACACACAGCACAGGCCCTGGGACTGGTTAGCAGTACCCAGGGCACCATCAGAGTCAGGAAAACACCAGCAAAAAGTGGAAAATGGGAGAAAATAGTTAGGGGGCCTTTGCAATCAGCCCTGTTCTCTCACAGGATTATACTCATTTATATACACAATCACACACTTCTCAACTCAACCTCACCCACCTCATCAATTACCAGAGGAGTCCCCCAAGGATCTGTCCTCTCTCCCACTCTCTAACATCTACATGGACCCTCTTACCACCATTCTTGCTCGAGCCAATATCCCCTTCCATCTCTATGCTGATGACACACAACTTTATATTGAAATATCCTCTCTAGAAGATATCCACCGCCTGAACAACACCCTTAAAGAAGCCCACTGTTGGCTTTCTCATAACCATCTCAAACTAAATCAAGGTAAGACGGAAATACTCCTCCTTTCGAAATCAAACCAGCTCCCACAATTGCAAGAATGACTAAAATCCATTGACTCTCTCAAATGTACTCTCACCTCATCTAGCACGGTCTCTCAACCATTTTGGTTGGTTCTTCTGCCTCTCAGTTTTCCTGAACATTCTTTTCTTATCTGGGAAAACAACATTATCTTGTTCCTAAATGTCATTATCTTCCTCATCTCCTAGATGTAACATTTTTCCACACGGACCCAATCTCCTGACATTCCATTTCTCAATTCCTTCCAATATAACTGTATTGCCAAAAACGTTCAATATTTTCTTGGCCTTGGAAAATTTTGAATCTCACTTCCTCACCATAGTATCCAATTTTACTTTCACGTATTGCGCAGCCTTCAATTGATAAGGAGGTTTACTAATCTTGCTATTCCGACTGTCACAATATTTCCGTTGTTTCTCTTCAATCTTCCTTGATATTTTACTCAAATCATAACTAGTATATTTTCACATAACTAGTATATTTTCCCTTCCACATTGGACAAGCCTTTGTTGTTGGTTTCCTCCCTCGTAGAAATGCAAAAGGTGTCTCTTCTGTTACGGAATGTGGAGTACATCTATAACTCCACAACATGTTCCTAATTCATACTTCCAATTTAACCCACTCTTAATAGATATTTGCAAACACTCTCCCAATACTCTATTAAATCTCTCAACCAATCTATTCTCCTGAGGATGAGAGAGAGAGCTGTTTTATTATGTATAGTGTCAAGAGATTTAAAAAGAAATGTTCAATTTTTTTGTGCAACAAATTGAGGACCATTGTCCATAGCTATTTCCTCGGGAAGACCCTAATGCATATCATCCAATTTCTTCACTAAATACGGATTACAAAATATTGACAAAACATTTGGCCAATTGGCTTAACAGGGTTGTCACTAAACTGGTGCACCCCGATCAGAATGGGTTTATTGTCGGTCAACAACTTGCAACTAACACACACTATTTAGCGGAGGCCCTCACTTATTTTGCTTCTAATAAAAATTTGATGCAGAAAAAGCCTTTGATCTGGTGGTATAGGACAAACAGTTTGAAATATTGTCTAGATACAAGGTGCCCTCCCAGGTTTCCGCATTAATGTAATGTATCACAGTTCCAAAGCCAATATCATAATTAATTCTGCTTGTATTGGTCAACTTCAAGTTTGATGTAGGACCCATCGTGGGTGCCCTCTATCCCCTATTCTCTTTGCTCTATTCATTGAACCCTTAGCAATTAAAGTCAGACAGAATAATCTGATTCATTCCCCGCTGCAGTCAATGGGTAAGATTAAACTCTACGCTGATAATATCATTATGTTTCTAGATGAAGAACAAACCTCCCAGTAGGAGGCTCATAAGGTGTTCGCTGAACTCGAGGAAATTGGTGGTTACAAGATTAAAATGAGTAAGACTGATATTATTCTTTGTGGCACTTCTTCTATGAGACTGCTCCCCGAATTAAAGCACTGTGTGAACACTAGGCCAAAGAGATATATTGGGACTAATTTTTCATCTGAAATAGGAGATCTGTAGGATCTCAATTACATTCCTTTTCTCCTGAAGTCCCAGGCCCTGAATGCACGCTGGGGACCTCTACCCCTTTCTTTACTTGACCGAACTTTCTGTTCTTAGCTATCCCTTGCGTATTAACGTCTCTATTTTTTAAGAAATTAGAGTCTATGTTTGGCCTATTTATCGGACAAAATCAGAAGGCACTGGCTGCATTAAGTACATTATATGCTGATCGAGAAAAGGGGGGTTTAGCACTACCAAACTTCAAAGATTATTTCTTTGCTTTTTTGCACATTACTTGACCAATTTCACAACTAACCAACCTATGGGCTGCCTATTTACTAAAGATTAAGATGTTCGTGAATTAATCTGTAGGGAGCATGATATTCGGAATCCTGCACTGTTGGGTGAAATCGCCAAGAAAACTTTGATACAAGATTCTTACTTAAATGGCTCTTTAGAAGAAAATCAGATGTTTTTTTTTTTTTTTTAAGAAGATATTCAATTCCATATTTGCACTTTCTTACTCCTCTCACACAGTTTATGTTCCGCTCCGGTTCTCAGCTCGGTTTAGAGATAGTGAGGAGATGGGACAACGCAGGATTTAGTAAAATTGGGGATTTTCGTATCAATGACAATTGGGAAACTGTTAAATATTCAGACAGTCGTCCAAAATGACTTTTTCCTGGTAGGTTCCTATAGTATTCTGCTCCACAGTTTAAGGGACCTAGATATTGATTTAGTCATTAATACACAGGCATTAGGTGCCGAACTGGAAGACCCTCCTGGGGTAAGGCGAGCGGGCGTATGGAGAAGGTTACTCCTAGAGCGGGCAAAGACAGATCTCTGGGCAAAAGCGGAGAGAAAATGGTATCGCCAAGAGGGCTTTGACCTGTCAAAGGAGTGTTGGGAGAAGATCAATCATTTAAATTTTACAGTACTCAGAGGCGCGAATTGGCACTGCATGATATTTTTTAGTAAATGGTTATTATATCGTACCCCACGAGCCATATCCCGGATGGTGCCCAGTTGCCCTGATCTCTGTTTTTGTTGTGAGGCAGCAGGGGTGGCTAGTTGGATACATGTGATTGGCACATGTCAATTTATTCAGGAATACTGGGATGGAGTATTTAGGATATTATCAACTATTGTTCAGATACCTATAATTCCCACTATCTGGCTGGTGGCCTTGGGCTACGACCCTGGAGGCAAGGCTTCCACCCAGGTGGGAAAAATTCATTTTTATTGCCTCTGTGATTACTAGATCTCTCCTGTTGAGAAACTGGAATACCGATCTAACTCCTTCCCCTCAAGAATGGCTGAGTAAAATGTTACAGATCAGAAAGCAGGAAATGAGATATGCCAGGCGAGTGGGCAGGGGTGCAAAATTCTCTTGGATTTGGGGCAAATTCTTTCAAGACAATTATGCATAATTATAATAAGGCTTAATTACAAAATGAATCTGGGTTCCTATCTAGCCCGATTGTGTTTACCTGGAGTTATCCTACTGGACATTATTGGGAAGGATGTTTAAGACAAAGTATGGCATTGAAATGTTTTTTGTTATTATGCTGGATCTGGATAAAAAATGAATAAAAAGAAATTTAAAAAAAGAAAACGTTCTCCTTAGGATGAGAGAGAGACCTGTTTTATTATGTATTGTGTCAAGAGATTAAAAAAAAAATTTACATTTTTTGTGCAACAAATTGAGGACCATTTTCCGTAAGTATTTCCTCGGGAATACCTTCCCTTGCAAATACATCTCTGCAAAAAATAATCACTTCCTCTGATATTATGTCATCAACCATATTTGGGCCATTTGGAGAAATAATCGACCATTACTATTGCAAATTTATTTCTCAAAGGTAAAAAATAAAATGGACCACAAATGTCTGTACCAAGCTTCTTCCAAGCACTCTCAGGACACTTAATTGGAATTATTGGTGATTCTTTAATCACCCAAGATTTTCCACCATTCCAGCAATTTTCACAACTCTGTTAAAATCTATCAATGTCTTTGTCCATTCCTGGCCACCAAAAATCCACTCTAGCTTTATGCTTCATAGCTGACATTCTGCCATAACCCTCATCTAGCAATATCAGTAATCCTTCTCGGATAGGAACAGGAACAACCACCTTTCACCCCTCCACACCATGTCATTAGCCACTGATAATTCTGTCCACACTAATTTGTATTTTCCCATTTGCCCATTGTTTCATCCACATACTTGTTATATTCTGAATGATTTTACACAATTCTTCATCCAGTTCTACAGCTTTCTTCCATTCCTCCTTAGTAATGGTTCCTTCAAATTATTGTTCTACAGCAGCTACCATCCAATCCCCAGGATTTTGATCTTGCATGGAATCATCTTCTAAAGATTTGACTGGCAGCCATGAGAGACAATCAGCCTTGATATTCTTTTTACCTGATACATACTTCACCGTAAATGTAAACTCCTGTAGCCTAAATAACCATTTGGCTATATGCGGTGCGACCTTTCTTCCTCCTTTCATCGAGATTACATTCACTAAAGGCTTATGATCTGTTCTTAATTCAAACTGTATGCCCCATGGATACGTACGAAAATGTTGTACTCCACACCAGCTAGCCAAAGCATCTTTTTCGCTGACTGAGTAACTTTCTTTTACAGTTGTAAATGCAAAAGCAATAATTCTTTCCTCTTCTTGATGCAACTACATAAGCACAGCACCCAAGACGTATGCACTGCATCAGAACTGAACAGTTTTAGGTTCCATGTTAAACAATTTCAAAATGGGAGCTTTGGCGATACCCTCCTTAATAACTAAAAATGACCTCTCACCATCCTCGGACCATATATATTTTTCGCCTTTCTTGAGAAGTAATCCCATAGGTCTAGTTAAAGTTGCAAAGTGATTCACAAATTTGGTGTAATATTCTGCCAGACCTAGGAATGATTTCAACAGTTCCTTGTCTGTTGGACTAGGAGCACATTCAATAGCTTGCAGCAATTTCACCTTGGGCTTAATACCCTCAGCTACAATAACATGCCCAAGATATTCAACCTCAGGCACAGAAAATGTACCTTTTTTATAACTATTGTAAATCCGGCTTCCTGCAATTTTGTCAGTACCTGTGCTAATGTGTAATCATGATCATTCTGATCTCTTCCATACACTAAAATGTCATCCTGAAAGACAACCACCCACCTTATTTCCACCAAAATCTTCTACATGACACTTTGAAACACCGCTTTGGCTGATGCCAAACCAAAAGGCATTCTTAGATATCTAAAAGCCCCAAGAGGTGTCACAAACGATATTAAATGCCTATCATGATGTACCACAATTTTGTGGTATGCCTTAGATAGATCCAGAGTGGTAAAACATTTGCCCTCTTGTAGTGTGCTTAACATAATGTTAATTTTTGGTAAAGGATGACAGCCTATCCATATACATTCATTGAGATCTCGTAAATCAACACACATGCGGATTTTTCAATCCATGCCAACACAATGGGACTTAACCATTCCAACACCTCTATTGGTTCTATGACCTCTTCAGAACAAAGTTTGTTTAATTCAACAGACAATGCATCCTCAATTGCTAATGGAACATTCCTCAGTTTATGAACCCTCGGGACAGAACCTTGTTTTAGTACAATGTGATGTGAAAACCTCATTAATTTGACTAATTTCTCCTGAAAAACCTCCCCATTTATCTACATTTAAATCATTCACAGCCATTAGTTGTTCAGTTCTATTTGGATCCAATGTGATCCCTAATTTCCATGTTCTCTCCAACCCAGTAAAAGCCTACCTTTTTGCACAACCTATACAAAGCATTTTACTTCTTTGTCTTTAACCTCTTAGCTGCTGGGCCGTTCCCCCCCCCCCCGTGCTGAGCCCTTTTTTGGATATTTGGGGTAGTTAGCGCTTATGCCTTCATAACTTTGTCCACGTAAGCTATCCATGCCAAATTTGCGTCCTTTTTTTCCAACATCCCAGGGATTCTAAAGGTACCCAGAGTTTGTGGTTTCCCCTGGAGGAGACCAAGAAATTAGTCAAAATAGAGCAAACATTTTGTTTTTTTCAAAACAGATTGAAAAAAGGGCTGCCGAAGAAGGCTTGTGGTTTTTCCCCTGAAAATGGCATCAACAAAGGGTTTGTGGTGCTAAAATCACCAGCTTCCCAGCTTTCAGGGAAAGGCAGGCTTGAATCAGAAAACCACTTTTTCCAACACAATTTTGGCATTTTTCTGAGACATACCCCATTTTTTCTATTTTTTTGTGCTTTCAGCCTCCTTCCAGTTAGTGACAGAAATGGGTGTGAAACCAATGCTGGATCCCGGAAAGCTAACTATTTTTGAAAAATAAACAAAATTCTGAATTCAGCAAAGGTTCATTTGTGTAGATCCTTCAAGGTTTTCCTACAGAAAATAACAGCTGAAATAAAAAAATATTGATATTGAGCTGAAAACAATAGCCATTTTTCTTTATGTTTTACTCTGTAACTTATTCCTGCGATGTCAGATTTTTGAAAGCAATATACCATTATGTCTTCTGGACTCTTCTGGTTGCGGGGATATATAGGGCTTGTAGGTTCATCAAGAACCCTAGGTACCCAGAGCCAATAAATGAGCTGCACCCTGCAGTTGGTTTTGATTCTATACTGGGTATACAGCAATTCATTTGCTGAAATATGAAGAGTGAAAAATAGGTATCAAGAAAACCTTTGTATTTCCAAAATGGGCTCAAGATAAGGTGTTGAGGAGCAGTGGTTATTTGCACATCTCTGAATTCCAGGGTGCCCATACTAGCATGTGAATTGCAGGGCATTTCGCAAATAGACGTCTTTTTTACACACTATCTTATATTTGGAAGGAAAAAATGTAGAGAAAGACAAGGGGCAATAACACTTGTTTTGCAATTCTATGTTCCCCCAAGTCTCCAGATAAAACTTGTACCTCACTTGTGTGGGTAGGCCTAGCGCCTGCGACAGGAAATGCCCCAAAACACAATGTGGACACATCCCATTTTTTGACAGAAAACAGAGGTGTTTTTTTGCAAAGTGCCTACCTGTAGATTTTGGCCTCTAGCTCAGCCGGCACCTAGGGAAACCTACCAAACCTGTACATTTTTTAACACTACAGACCTAGGGGAATCCAAGATGGGGTGACTTGTGGGGCTCTGACCAGGTGCTGTTACCCAGAATCCTTTGCAAACCTCAAAATTTGGCTTAAAAAACAAGTTTTCCTCACATTTCGGTGACAGAAAGTTCTGGAATCTGAGCGGAGCCACAAATGTCCTTCCACCCATCGTTCCCCCAAGTCTCCCGATAAAAATGATACCTCACTTGTGTGGGTAGGCCTAGTGCCCGCGACAGGAAATGCCCCAAAACACAACGTGGACACATCCCATTTTTTGACAGAAAACAGAGTTGTTTTTTGCAAAGTGCCTACCTGTAGGTTTTGGCCTGTACTCAGCCGGCACCTAGGGAAACCTACCAACCCTGTGCATTTTTTAAAACTAGAGACCTAGGGAAATCCAAGATGGGATGACTTGTGGGGCTCTGACCAGGTTCTATTACCCAGAATCCTTTGCAAACCTCAACATTTGGCAAAAAAAACACGTTTTCCTCACATTTCAGTGACAGAAAGTTCTGGAATCTGAGAGGAGCCACAAATTTCCTTCCAGCAAGCATTCCCCCAAGTGTCCTGATAAAAATGGTAACTCACTTGTGTGGGTAGGCCTAGTGCCCGCGACAGGAATGGATCACACAAGGGTCAATGGTAGTCCTTGCATGAGGGCTACTGTTAACCCTGGAGAAGGCACTAGGCGCAGGCACACAAGCGGGGTTGTGTTTTTATCAGGACAAGTGGGAAACACTGGGTGGTAGGAATTTTGAGGATCCCTGCACATTCCTTTAGTTTCTGTGATAAAAAAGAAAGGAAAAATAGTGGTTTTAATCAACGTTTCACTTTTGCAGGGTATTCTGGGTAAGAAAACTTTGTTAAATCCAAACACGCCACATTTACGTGGGCTGCCTTGGGTGTCTAGTTTTCAGAAATGTCTGCGTTTGGAAGGTTTCCCTATATGGCTGCAGAGCCCAGGACCAAATACTTAGAGGACTGTCTTAAAAAACAAGGCTGTTTTGTGGTAGGTAATGTTAATGTCTCCACAATCCGTTTTGGGTACTTCCCTGTTGTGGTCACTTACCCACTCACTAAAGTGAGGCAGTTTTTCACTGGAGACTTAGTGGAACTTTGGGCTCCCTGCAGATCCCTGGAATTCTGCTCATTGGAACGCAAGGCAAATGTGTTTTTTAAGCACATTTTGTGATTTCAAGGGGATTCTGGGTGAAGGAAAACTGGTGAGAGCCACGCAAGTCCTGCACCCTTAGACTCCCCTGGTACTAGTTTGTTAAAGTTAACCCACCACCCACACTGGTTGGTTTTAGCACCTCCAGAAATTATGGTTTCAAAGCATGAATACTTATCAAAGTATCTGAATATTGAAACCAAGCCTTCTGAAGGTGAGCCATAAAGCTGCGTCCAGGCACCAACCTCTTTATGGTCCATTCACACGCCATTCACGCACAACAAACAACACTTTCATATCGCCAGCCACGGGCCCAATCCAACCAATCACTGCACTCACATTAACTTACCGCTGCCAGACAAGGGCCCATCACATTCACACGCCACAGAACGGAATAAGTTTGACTACATTTTACCACCTGTCAAGTAACCGACTCCTTCCTTAACATTACCAAATGCATGCGTAACAAACCTTTACTAATGACTCCTGTGACAGCCACCTGAAGCCCAGGAAGACATGTTTTTCATGCGCCTTTAACGCACTCCCTGTGCTAAATACAACTCCTTCCAGTTTGTGGATGCAAGTTGGGGGTGTCCGAGTATGCCGTACAAAGCGATTCCTCGAACTGAGTGAGCATATCTACCTTTGAAACTAAGGGAGACATGCTGGGGATTTCTCATGATGTTACCTAGAGAGAAGGTCATAGCCTAACTGCCTCCTTCTTCCTTAACATTACCAAATGCATGCGTAACAAACCTTTACTAATGACTCCTGTGACAGCCACCTGCAGCTCAGGAAGACATGGTTTTCATGCGCCTTTAACGCACTCTCTGTGCTAAATCCAATTCCTTCCAGTTTGTGGATACAAGTTGGGGGTGTCCAAGTATGCCGTACAAAGCGATTCCTCGAACTGAGTGAGCACATCTACCTTTGAAACTAAGGGAGACATGCTGGGAATTTCTCATGATGTTCCATAAAGAAAAGGTCATAGGCTATGAAAAAGGGAAGTGTTTGGTACATAGGGGAGTCCATGAGAACGTAGCATATGTCCCAGCCAACATTATGTGCAGTGATGTGACTGTAATGCACTTATACAGCAAACTGAACATCTACTAAGTTCTGATGGAGGATGAACATGAAAAGCAGGACAAACACTGACCTATACAAGTCATTCTCCTTCAGTGCTGGGATGGCACCAATGGGTTTGAATCCATAGGTGTAGATGATATACATCTGTACTACCTTTACTATCTGCCTTCTACCTGTGCAATAACCCTGTGAAGGCACACCTACCATAAGCTTTCCTTACCCATTCATGTCTCTGTTCTCATCAGAGTCCTGGCTAATCCTGTATAATTGCCAAGTGAACCTATACTAGTTTGTGGATGAAAGTTGGGGGTTTCCAAGTATGCCGTACAAAGTGATTCCTCGAACTGAGAGAGCATATCTACCGTTGAAAGTAAGGTAGACATGCTGGTGAAGAAAGGGTACTCTGTGACAATGTGGCATATGTTCTGTCCACTAGTATATGCATTAGGGGGAATATAATGCATGTTAATTGAACAGAACACTGACCACGTTCTGACAGTGGATTTAGCTCTCAAGCAGACCAAAAGGAAGTCCATGATGAAGTAAAATTCTGTGGCTCCTTGCCTAACGAAGCAGTGGCCCACAGACGTTCGGTATCCATGCACTGCCACTGAAAGCATTACCCAACGGCATCTCAACCTCAGTCTATTTCCCAGAACTTTGCTTTAGTATGATGCAACGTAAAGCAAGTAGGGATACAGAGGCCTGGTTGTGATGAACACTGGGGACAGTAATACTGACTCTCCTGCCGCTTTCCATGCTTCAAGCACAATTTACAGAGATGACATGGAAAATCCTTTTTGGGTGTTTTAGGAATGCGATCAGCAAAGTGTCGCTCCTGCAGCCTTGCCACATCCTCCAGAACATATGAGGTGGAGGCTGCTGCTGCTGCTTCTGTAACAGCAGTGAGACTTTCAATTACAGACAACTGGAAGTCAAGGAAAGACAGGAGTCTTCCTGTGGTTGACTGACGGTAAACAACATACGCATTATATGTTGCCATCTGAATCAGGTGGGTAAACAGTTTCTTGTACCAAGTGCGAGTTTTACGACACGCATTGTATGGTTGAAGAACCTGGTCGTTCTTGTCCACTCCGCCCATGTACTTATTGTAATCAAGTATACAGATGGGCTTGTGGACTTCGGCCATCTGACCCCAAACCGTGTTGGGAGAAGTGCTCTCATCATGAATTGTAGTGAGCACGTATACATCACGCCTATCTAAGAACTTGACTGCGAGCAGTTCGTTAGAACGCAATGCAGTACTCTGGGATTTCTGGAGCTTCTTGCAAACAAACTCCTGCGGGAATCCTTTGCGGTTACAACGAACTGTACCGCAGGCCACAGTGCCAGCTTTGTAGAGCTCACTGAACAGCTCTACTCCTGTATAGAAATTGTCCACATAAAGGTTATAACCATTGTGAAGAAGTGGCTGGACAAGTTCCCATACAATCTTACCTGTGACCCCTAACGCGGGAGGGCAACTAACAGGGTTTAGGGTAGAGTCCTTCCCTGTATACACTCTCAAGCTGTACACATAGCTAGAAGAGCTCTCACACAGCATGTACAGCTTTATGCCATAGCGAGCTCTTTTGCTCGCAATGTACTGTCTGAAAAGCAGCCGTCCTTTGTACAGGATCAAGGACTCATTGACTGCTATATTCTTTCCAGGAGTATAGATCTCTGGAAACCTGGCAGACAAATGTTCCACGACAGGCCAAATTTTGAACAACCTGTCAGGGTCTGGATGGTACCTGGGCAGCGCATGCTGCATTAGTAAAAAACAATCTCTGCTCATGTATGGTGCGAAGATGGGGGTTACCCAAACCGTGCGAGTCGTCCACTAGGACTGCAAGGTGGGTTTCTGCACTAACCCCATTTTGAGCGTAAGGCCCAAAAATATCTTCAACTCCGCCAGTGAAGTGGGAGTCCACTGGCGTGCCCTAGAACGGGGCTCTAGGGTGCCTCGCTTCCTCAGAAATTGGTCTGCACGCAAATTTGTTTGCTGCACAATTTCCTGAAGGAAGTCAACATCCAAAAATAGATGGACGTAGTCGACTGGCAAAAAGTTAGCTGTATCGACTTTACATCCAGCGTCACCAGTAAAAGGTGAAATTTGGGGCTGAACTAAACAGGGAGGCTGCCAAGAGAGCACTCTCTCTGTGCTTGTGGCTGCATGCACCTGCTCTCTGGGTTCGACTAACCCAATGTTGTCCCACTGCACAGACTGTGCTTGCGAAGGGACAGCACGGCTGTCGTCATCCTCTCCTTCAGAATCACTGGAAGAGGTGTCATCAGATGGGACTCCGCCGATTAAAAAATCACTCCCAGATTCAACCACATTGTCCTCTCCCTCAGATGCTGTCTCAGAATGAGACACCAGATACTCTGATCCTACATCAGAGCTGTCCTCTATAACCCGACTCAGGGCTTGAGCAGTAGTCATCCAACGAGACGCCATCTCTGCTACTGGCTAAACTGTCCCTCTAGAGTACTAGCCTACATAGAAGGCAGATAGAGTCACAAAATTGCTCCTGGGTATGTGTCCAATAGGAAATGTTGTCACCTTACCTTTGCTTCTTCTCCAATTCGGCAGATTCTCTGAAGACACTGGAAAAAACAAAAAAGATAGTATTACTTCACCTTACCACATACCCATCATCACAGCCTTTAGCGCTGGTGGCACACAGTGCGACAGTCAGCTAAATACATATAAATATATATCCTTTGCAGCAGGACAATAAACCATCTGCGCTACTTTAGGTCATCAAAACTGCCACTAGACAAAAGACAGATAAATATATATATATCTCTTTTATATATGTGTCGTTTCCCTGGGGGGCCAATTGTGGCTCCCGGAAAACAACACATGAAAAATATATATATATATATATATATAAAACACACCACCCAAGACTGCCGGAATCCCAAGGCTCAATTGCAGGGCGGTCCGAGTGTGGTTCCAGCAACCACATATATAAGTCCACACTTCCTCCAAATATTTGGAGAATACTCGGACACCAATGCGTGATCCAAATGTCTTTACTACGCGAATGCCTTCACACAACGTGAAGCGCGTTGTGTGAAGGCATTTGCTTAGTAAAGACATTTGGATCACGCATTGGTGTCAGAGTATTCTCCAAATATTTGGAGGAATGTGGACTTATATATATATATATAGAGAGAGAGAGAGAGAGAAAGAGACTGACTCTCTACGTCACTTTTTTTTTTCATACATGTGTGCTTTCTCTTGTCAAAGCACACATGTTTAAAAAAAAAAAATGGCCCCATAGGGGGTCAGCCTAAGGACTGACCCCCACTAACATTTTCTATTTTTAAAAAAAATATTCCCTGGGGGAGCCCGATCGCACCCCCAGGGAAAACTACAACTAATTATTGCCCTAGGGGTCGGCCCGTGGTCGGAGGGCCAACCCCGCCATTTTTTTTAAAATAAAAATAAATGTTTTATTTTAATCTGGGGGGCGCGATTGCCCCCCAAAACATCCCCAACATATTTTTTTTTACATTCATGCCCCCTCGGGGGGGCTGGCCCATTTACACAGGGGCCGATCCCCCCAAAGAAGATCCCTGGTGAAAGTGGCGTTTCCTGGCCATGGATCACAGCCGTGCTGTGATCCATGGCCAGGAAACGGTGCCAGGAAGGCATCGATGGAAAGGGGAGACTCTCCCCTTTCCATGGATGCCTCCCTGGCATCTGGGGAGGCCGTTTTGGCCTTTTTTCCCCACCAGAGTAGGGAGAGAGCGCTTACCTGCTTCTCTCACGGCTCTGGTGGGGAAAATGTGACGTCTGCGCGCCTCGCGGCGCGCTGACGTCACTGACGGGCAGGCGGGCGGGCGGGAGACGCGGAAGTTGTTCCACGTCTCCCACAGGGGGAAAAAATAAAAATAAAAAATACTCCGGTGCAAAGGATTTTTAACCCCCTCCCTGGTGTCGGCCACTGGTCGTGACCCGCACCCAAGGGGTTAAAACTGAAAGCTGCATCAAAACATGCCAGAATAGGTAATTTTGTTCCACAAATACCCACCAGAGTTATATTGGTTTGCTCTTCAAGCACATTCCAGGCATAAGACCATATGTGTCCTTGTTAATAGTGCGGGGAGAACAAGAATCCATCCACATATCCAGAGATACACCTAACATCACAATTTTACATTTCAGTGGATTATATACATCATCAATATTTCAAATTTGATGTTGCATGACAATGTTTGATGAGCAAGCGCCTTGATCCACAGGTTCATATACAACTAATATTTTATCATTGTACAATGAATTTTCTTCAACCATTTGGACAACAGTTGTGGAATTTTCTTTCTTGTACATTTTTGTTTTTTTATGTTTGCCTTACATATGCTAAAAAAAAAAAATGCCATGTACAAAGATAACATTTAGCCTTGGTAGCTGGGCAATTCTCATGTGTTGCTATATGTTTAAAACTCCCACCCCTAAAACATTGCATTTTGTTCCCAGTGGTAAAACTTTCAGTTTGTCTAACCTTCAATTTATTTTTCATGACAGTGACTGTATTTACTTCCTGCACATCTCCTTCACAAAAATTCACCTGGAAAGACGATATCTTCTTTTCAGACTTTAAAATCAACATATACGAAGATGCATCCTTCGAGCAATTGTTATCACTTTTTCTAATGTGGGTTCATGAACACTCAACATTTTTTCTTGCCTTTGAAGATTACTTAATTTATTAATCATTTGGTCTCTAATAATCTCATCATGTAAATCTCTGAATTTACATGTAGCAGCAAGAACACGTAAGCACCCTGCATATTGCTCTACGCTTTCACCAGGTAGTTGACTCCTAGAGAAAATGTGATGTCTTTCCACTACCACATTACATTTTTTTACTATGATGTTCACTTAAAGCACTAATAGCTCTTTTATACACTTCTTCGTCATCTACTTTTGAGCGTCAGGAACATGTAAGCTACGCATAATCTTCCTACCTTCTGCACCCAAGTGATGTTTTAGTAAAGCCAGTTTTCTTTGTAAAGTGAATAATCCCCCCCCCCCCCCCCCCAAATACCTCTAGATACGCTTCAAAAGCATCCTTTCAATCCTCTCATAGCATAACAGGCTGCGCTGGCCGTTGTAGAAACATAGGTTGTCATTTTACATATTCCATTTATTTTTTTAAATAATAAATATAATTAATGTAGTCAGCATTGTCAATTGGTAAAATAACAAATTAACATAGATAAAGTTGTCACCGTTGTCTTTTGATAGGAAAACATTTGTTGTTTATGTGCTTACACTCGTAAATAAAATACATTTCTACATCACTTTTTTCATGTAATTTGATGATACTGGTGATGTGCTTTATGATAAGATGTGCGCATCATCGACAGTCCCTTAAACAAATAAGCAGTCTGAAGGAAGATTATTTCTACTTCCACATGAAGCATTGTGCTGTCTAAATGCAACTCTGATGGACAGACACGTGCAGCGTTCAAAGGAGCGCGAGCATTCGGAAGTGTGCTCGTGATCGCACATGACAAAGGAAAAGCGGTTGGCACCTAAACGCATGCCAGTGATATGGGGGGAAAATACCACCATCCTGTCACCGACCACCAATGTAGCTTGCCCCAACAATTCTGAAGAGGTCCGCTCCTGGTACGGTACCTGAACTCCTCAGCGCGAAGACTGGTATTGAAATGCTGCACTGCACGGAGAGCAAAGTCCCTATCACACATCGTCCAAGTTCCCGTAAACAGGGTCCAGTATTCCATCGTCGCCAACGAAGAAGTGGAGCCCTCAAACAGCAAGTAAGAAAGGTTGAGTTTTATTCATGTAGCTCCAGGTCAAGCAGCTGGACCCCACAGTGCGATCATCCAACTGCCCATCTCTTAACATTCCACATCCCCCCTAGAATCCTCTGACATTCCACATGCACATTAACCTATGTCTTGAAAAGGAACATGTAAATACAACAAATACATTTGGATGAAAGAAAAACTTTATATTGATGGAACTCATGCTTTTAGCCAGCAAGTCACGCCATCACGGCAGGGTTAAGGAGGGGCCTGGCCACATTTATTTCTGTTAACATCCCTTCACTGCGAGTAACTGAAGTTTGGTCTTCGCCACACTTCCTGGTTACATTACTCTCCTTTTTCGAAGAATGTTATATTGTTGTTTCATTTTTATTATAATATTTTTAACCATAGCCTTAAGCAAGGCGATAGATCAATTTGATAGTTTAAAAAAAAAAAACTTTATCTTAAAAATATTTGTATTTTTTAATTTTTTTTTTATTGGGTGGGGGCTTTAATATTTCTACAGTTGAGCACAGTGGCCTGCCAGTGTGTGATTTTTAGGATCTAAAGAATGTAAATGTGAAACATTTTAAACACTGCATATGGAGAGGCTGTAAACAGACATATTCAAACATAATTCCACTTTTACTGGTGATATAATTTATGGGGAGACTAGTCAGATATCCATGTGTATTAGAACTTTTAAAGGTAATATTATTGATTTAATTATGGTGTCTGTTGATCTCTTCCTTTTGCCCATGGATTTTGAAATAATTAACAATGGTGCTAGTGATTAAATTCCCCTTACTGCTGCCTGGAACCTAATTTGGAAATCAGGGTGATTGACAAAAAGAACATGTGGGATGGGTATTTTAAGAATAAAGGGTTAAGGATTAAATGGGATAAAGATTGACCCAGTAGCTTTTAATAAGAAAGTAGTTAGTTAAAATATTGGTTCCATCCTAGCTTGTTTATCCTACGAAACAGATTCCAGTACTTTGCATAATGGATTTCAAGACATGTGTGTCAATTTCAGATATGCCAACTCCCAACACAGTACCACCCGAGGCACCGTCTTGCAGATGGTTTAATGCAGCCTGCTCAGCTGCTCACAAGCAGTTGAAAGCAGCCCTTTAAACTCATCCACGTTTGATTCAGAGAGTAAATGATACTCAGGGGTTATATAAAACCATCTTAGAGGAGAGAAAAATTGAGTTAAGATGCATAGCGTGGGGTGATTTATTAGACGCAGGGAGGGTGAGGGATAATTTAAGATTTTGGGAGGTAGTTAATCATCCATTTTTTTAGGTCAAGAGCACAATCGCTTTGACCAGTTGTAAGTAGTGCGTGCTTTTAACCACGCCCACCTCATGCCCATCACTTTCACTCATTTGTGGGCTTGCCTTTCAAAAAGCCCCTCGATGTCATAGGTAATTAATTGAGGTGGTTTTGTTACCGCATTGCAGACTGACCCTGTTACAGGGATAATTGCAGAATTGCCAATATACTTCAGCAGGGGTGAACTTTTTTTCTTTTATCTCTCCTCTTCGTGCACCATATCAGACATAGCCCTCACAACTCTAACAGCTCCAACAGTGCAAACTCCATCGGCAGTACTGGAGAGTTGGTCACATTATTCACACTGTTAACTAAATCAGAGTCATTTCTTTTGTCTCTTCCCTTGACGCTCCACAGCTTTCTCAAAAACATGTATAATTGATAAATGCTTTACTAAAAACAAAAAAACTATTCTGCAGCTTGGGCCTTCCGGCATAAGGGGAGAACCCATACTACAATATTCACTGCACTCAGGAAAGTCGCCCCATAATGCTTTGCAAGCATTTATTTCAAAACATTTTTGCCCATAACTGTGGTGGTCTTAGGACAATGGCATCACCACCAAAATGTTAAGCATGACACATTCTTTCTGTTTAGGTCATCTCTGGGTCACCACACTAGGTTAGTGGGGACCCCAAAATAAATAACCCCGCCACCCCCCATTCAGTCCCTTTTCAAGCTCTCTTATGAATGAAACCTTTGTTTTACAGCTTAGAGTAGTTTGTGTTTTACGGATCTTCTTTGTAATATTACAGTAGGTCTGCTAGCCCTGTAAATGTGTAATTCACTATGCTCTCTAGAGGCTAACTGTAGGGTTACAGTGCAATACTTAGTCATTTTCTTTTCATGTGGTTATGCCCTCTAGGAGCTAACTATATGGTGACAGCCATATTTCTTACAAATGCTAATTTCCATTGCGGTGTCCTCGAGGGGTTGTTCTAAGCATTTACAGTCTAATGCCAAAGGTGTATATCTGATAAAGGTTTTTATTGGGTTTATATGATAATTGAATATGTTTTATTAATCTCTCCTTATTTCAATTATGGTCATGATTCAGGCCAACTTAACATCCTTATTACACTATGACTGAACACTCTTGATATGTTTGGGTGACCCTTCTAGTTTCTCTCATTACTCCTCTGTTGCGGTCTTGTTTTGGGAATTGTGTTATTCAGCCAGCAACTCTGATGGTGGGGTGTTGAAAGTGGTACTCTATCGGAATTGGCATGGCAGATTTAAATTAGGATGCTAAATGACAACATTTTTATTTTTGGCTACAGATAGAGGAAGAAGGTAAGAGGAAGTACTTTAGTTATATGCAGGGCCACTGGAATGGAGTGTGAGGAAGAGACCAAATTATGAGGCAGGGTTGACTAATTTATGCAGCATGAAAAGTCCAGTTATGAATTTGAACACCAATAGCTCCAACTCAAGCAAATACAACACCCATTACATTGAAAATGCTTGTTCTTAGTATGAGAATACCAGCAGAATTGTAGGTGACCCACTAGCCAACAATTTTTCAATTTGTGAACAGGGAGGGTCATATAATTGAACCAGATAAAGAGGTCCCTAAAGATTCACCTAATTTGCAGGCTTTTTGAACTCGTTAGACGTTCAGCAGGTTACTTCAGCAATCCAAAAGAGTTTTTCTAGGAAAGCACCTGGACTGGATCGTGTCCCAGTTGATATTTTTAAAGCAGACAATAACTAATCAGCACCATTGTTAACAAATGTTCCAAGAACTACAGTAATAGGCCCATTATCTGATTCAAGGTAGACAGCCATTACTGTGCCTATTTTTAATAAAGGTGATAGATTTTCACTTTGTTGCCAAACTCCCTATTAGATTCCAGGGCCAGGATCCTGGGTCAAGTGCTCTGGTCTCATCTTGAGACCTGGTCCGAGCAAAAAAATATTTTAACAATTTGGTTTTCTACCAGGACTTGACACCGTAGAACACTGTTGGTTGAGAAATGTGTTATGGCTAGGAAGGGTAATTTATAGATAGCCTATATGGACCATTTCAGCGCTTTTGATCTAGTAAATTGCTTGAAACTCTGGGCTTTAATGGAACAGATGGAGGTGGAAATGGAATTGCTCACCTTAAGACATTTGTAATATGATACATTAGTTTAGGTCAGTTGCGGGTTATTAGGCGAGTGCACTTCTCAAATTAGAACCACTCGTGGTGTAAGGCAAGGGTGAATTTTTGGCCCCATTTTTTTCTACTCAACATAAATGGTGATAATAGCAATTTGTTTATGGAAGAGAAAGGATTTGCCCAGGATGGAGAATCAGAAGCATATCAATGTAATTGTATGCAAATGAGGCAGTCCTCATTGCCAGAACAGCTAACAGCCTACATGTTTTGTTGGATTCTTTTCTAACTTTCACAGAGGACCTAGCTCTGAAGGTAAATTTATCAAAATCATTTAAAATGACCCATGGGCTTTTTAAAGCTAAGTCTAAAAACTACCAAATGGGGGCTGTACTGGTTGAAAAGACAAAGGCCCTCATTACGATTTCGGGGGTCTTTTTATAAGACTGCTGAAGCCGCGAGTGCCAAAAGACCTCCAGTGCTGGCAGTCTTAAGACCGCCCTTTTACAATAGATTTCGGAATTCCAACAACAGTCGTGCTGGTGGTTCGCAAAGAGACAGTTCCACCGCTAAGCTAAACGTACACAGCACGCTGTCTTATGACACGTAATATGGGGTGGCGGTGTCCTGATGGTGGAGTGCTGTCGGCAATGGAAGTGCTGAGACCTGTCCCTTCGCGGACGACCTCCTTGAAGGACAAGGTAAGTGGATCATTCGACAGGGGAGGGGGGCTGGGTGTGTGTGTGTGTGTGTATGCGCGTGTGAATATCTTGAATTACAGGGGGTGTTTGTGGTTGCATGTCTGCATGTGTGTTTGTGGATGGGGTGAGAAGGGGTGTGAGTGTGTGGATGGGGAGGGGGTGAGTGCGTGAGAGCGATTGAGCGTATGGCAGGGGTGAGTGCATATATCAATC
This sequence comes from Pleurodeles waltl, assembly GCF_031143425.1. Classification (NCBI taxonomy): domain Eukaryota; kingdom Metazoa; phylum Chordata; class Amphibia; order Caudata; family Salamandridae; genus Pleurodeles; species Pleurodeles waltl. The sequence goes on from NC_090446.1 coordinate 214,841,241, forward strand.
AATCAATCAATCACTGCATTTGTAAAGCACGCTACATACCTGCTAGGGTCTCAAGGCGCTGGGGAGGGGGCGATGCTACTGGTCGAAGAGCCAGGTCTTGAGGAGTCTTCTGAAGGTCAGCAGGTCCTGGGTCTGTCATAGGATGGTGGGGAGAGTGTTCCAGGTCTTGGCGGCGAGGTAGGAGAAGGATCTGCCGCCGGCAGTGGTTTTTCGGATGCGGGGGACTGTGGTGAGGGCCAGGTTGGCTTCGGGTGGGGGTGTGGAAGCTGAGTCGGTTGTTGAGGTAGGTGGGTCCGGTGTTGTGCAGTGCTTTGTGTGCGTGGATCAGGAGCTTGAAGGTGATCCTTTTGTTGACGGGGAGCCAGTGCAGGCCTCTCAGGTGTAGTGTGATGTGGCTGCGGCGGGGGACATCGAGGATGAGTCGGGCCGAGGCATTCTGGATGCGTTGGAGTCATCTCAGGAGCTTGTCTGTAGTTCCTGAGTAGAGGGCGTTCCCGTAGTCGAGTCTGTTGGTGATGAGGGCCTGGGTAACGGTTTTTCTCGTGTCGAGGGGGATCCATTTGAAAATTCTGCAGAGCATACGGAGGGTGTTGAAGCAGGACCCGGAGTCGGCGTTGACTTGCCTGGTCATGGAGAGTGGAGTCGAGGATGACACCCAGGTTGCGTGCGTGGTCTGTGGGTTCCAGGGCTGTGCCTAGTGACTTGGGCCACCAGGAGTCTTCCCAGGCTGATGGGGTGGGTCCGAGAATGAGGACCTCCGTCTTGTCTGAGTTCAGCTTCAGTCTGCTGTCCTTCATCCAGTCGGCTACGGCCTTCATTCCTCGGTGGAGGTTAGCTTTGGCGGTGTGGGGATCTTGGGTGAGGGATATGATCAGCTGGGTGTCGTCGGCGTAGGAGATGATGTTGAGGTTGTGTTGTCGTGCGATGTGGGCGAGGGGGCCATGTAGATATTGAACAGTGTCGGGCTGAGGGAGGATCCCTGTGGGACGCCGCAGATGATCTCGATGGTTTTGGAGCGGAAGGGTGGGAGGCGGATGCTCTGGGTTCTGCCGGAGAGGATGGATGTGGTCCAGGCCAGGGCCTTCTCTTGGATACCGGCATCATGGAGGCGTGCTGATAGGGTGCGGTGGCATGCCTGTGTATGTAAGTGAACGAGGCAGAGGGTGAGTGTGAGAGTGGACGGGGTGATTGTGAGAGTGGACAGGGAGGGGTGTGTGTCAGTGGATGGGAGAGCAGGTGCGTGTATGTGGTGCAGGTGGGGGGGGGGTGAATGTATGTATGCGCTGGAGGGGGGCGTGAATGTATGTATGCACTGGAGGGGGACGGGGTGCGAATGTACGTATGTGCTGGAGAGGGGGAGTGAATGTGTGCGGGAGTGGGGTGTTTGTGTATGTATGTTAGTGTGAATTGGGGTCTATGACAAGTGCGTGGGGGTGTGTTTGTCTGTGGGAGTATGTGGGTGCATGTGTGTGGGTGTATGTGAACGTGTGCGGGAGTATCCCGACGACAGGAATGCAGATTCCTATCACCGGGACACAAGACCGCCAGCTTTTTCTGCTGGCGCTACTGCCAGAAAATGCTGGCAGGCTTCCATGCTGTAATACCGCTAGCGGACCGCAGAAAAGCACCAGCACGGTGGAGTAATTTGCCGGTCTTCACCTCCACACTCCTAAAGAGGGCCAAAAGACGTAATTATTTGGAATTCTTTTTAATTCATCTTTAAGCGACCCCCCCCGTTGTAACCTTGTGCTTACATCAATTTAGCAGAACCAGTAAGGCCGTTTTAAGCTTTGCGCATAGATTACATTATGAGTCTGTAAAAGAAATGTTATATCTTTATAAAAGCAAATTTATTCCAGTAGGACTAATGGAGCAAGTATTCAGGTTATAGTAATGTGGGAACTCTCCAACATGTTGAAAATGATTTTATTTGAAGACTACTGTCAGTGCCACAGAGTATAGTCACTTTAATTTGCCCCGAGGAATTAGGGCTGACCTATTTGGATGATGTTATTAGGTTTGAACCACTGATGTTATGGATCAATAGTTGGGGCAAACCAGATGTGGGCCTGCTTAGAATTTTTCTGAATGAATGCCTCAAACTTGACAAATTGGAGCGGATGCCTTGATTTGCATATTTAAGGAAAACTTAAGTCAATAGGTATCCCTAAATTTTTTAAGATGGAGCCCTATGTAGAATGCATATAGAAATCCACCCATCATTTTTATTAGACTTTCAAGACTAAGCACAGTGCACTTTAAGGTAGCATTTTCTTTGCAAGGATCTGGCACCAGGATCTCCCCCCTTGTTGATGCGACATTTCTAAACAAACCACGAGCCACATTATGCTGATTTGCCAATTGTATTAAATCCAAATTATTTCATTTTTGGCAACTATCCTACATAGAGCCAACATTAGACAATATAAGGATGGTATGGCGTTACTACAGCAACTACATACACCAGATATTTGTCAGGCAACTGTAAATTTCATAAGAAATGTACCAGTAATTAGGAAATGTTATGAAGACAAATGTTTAATCTTATGGATGAATTTTGTATGCAAAATCACTGCACAGAATTATTCTTAATGTGTTTTAGCATTCAACATGTAATGTCTGAAAATGTTTTTTATATTTTGAATGGCTAATGCTTGGATTTATAAACTGTATATGATACATCTTCACTTTTGTGGCTTCCACGATTAAAGTTTGATAGACAGATAAGGATGTAATAGAGAAAATTTGAATTTAAAAGTGGCTGACATCCGATGGTGGTTTAATCCAAATCAAAGTTCCACTCATAAAAAAGCATGTATGTCCCTTTATTGCTTTGCAGGGACTCTTCCTATTTTTATGTATACTGTATTTTTTCTCTGAAAATCTACTCTAAGCTTCGAAAGTGACCTTTTTTCCCGATGATGACCTTTGAAACCTCCTCCATGGGTCAAAATATCATAGACATTCAGGGAAAAAAGACTGTCTACTAATCTGAAAGTCTGTGAGGACCCCTGACTGACTAAATGATGCATTCTCATACGCAGTGCTAGGATTATTTACTTGATGCATTAGCCCCCTTTTATCTGACAATTCTGGTTGTCTACCACCTTGTTGTCCCATGATCATTATCACTTCACCCACTTGTACTGTGTGACCACCTTTCACAGAGCACCATTAATGTTTGTTTTAGATTCTTTTTACGTAATGGACTTTTGAGCTGTTGCTCTTTATGAATGTGAGTATTCTATACAACAAAGGTCTCCTGGAAATGTTTTTGTACATCGTTGCTTGCTTAATTAGATTGATAAGTAAGCATTGATTCTTTTGAGAAATCTGCTCTATGTTTACATGACACCTAGAAACACTTGTTGCCCTTACCTTTTATGTACCTTGTCCTTCTTAGGTCTAAGTGTAGATGCTATGGTTATTATAGCATGGTTTGTTATATCAGACAATTGATCTGGCATAGCATGATATAGTGACATAGAGTGCTACATCCATGGTGTTGGACTGCAGAATAGAAATGTGAGCAGCTGCTGTCTACCTGCGAGTGCTTCACATGTGAATGGCTGTTTCTCTAGGTCTGACCTTGTGTGCTTGTGTGTGATTTTATTTATTCAGTTTAAACAGTGTCTGTACTGTGTTTATGCACATTGTTGTGCAGTTCTTCATTTTTGTTTTCCATAGTTTTAGTCCATAAACTTCCATGAATTTTTACCACCTGCATTTCATTGGAAATATTGTAATGTAGCATTCTCCTTCAGTATCTTGCGGCAATCTATGTTATATGTTTATTTCTAAACCACTGTATAGCACCAACAGTACACATCTAAATATCATCGTACAAATAAATCAAAACATTTTATTTTAGCACTCTTCAACAAACTGACCGATTCAGCATGATTCAGGTACCAAAGAACAGCTTCTGATCTCTTCACAGATTTCCCTTTTTGGGCTCACGTGTGCCACTGACTCATTTGTTATTTCATCTACAGTGTAATAGACTACTATATAAACAACTATTGTTATAGAGTTAGAGACCAAACATTATTAATAAAGATGAGTAAAAATGAAATTAACATGTACTAAAAAGGCCTAAACAGAGAAACGTGTGTTAGAAAAATAAAATGTGCATGTTTAAATGTGACTGGCATGGTGTCAGCCACCTCAAGTTAAATGTGACATAATAAAGGTCTATAAAAATGAATTTTGTTGAATTATAATTAAATGTACTGACAAAATATTATACGTACTACAAAACTAATGGTTTGAAATTATTATGAAATGTTTTATTCTTTATGCATATGTATTAGTGAAAAGGCCCATGTTTGAGGATTTTTTCACAAACACGAGGTTTAAATGTTGTACTGCTTTTACTGAAATACTTTGCAAACATTGTTTATTAGACATCCTCGCAGGGGAAAGCTACTGCTTTCACTGTCCTCCTTGTACTATACTTTCTAGTGATGAATGTTGCAAGTGTTAAAAATGAAGCTTTTTTTTTTTTTTCTTCTTTTTTTTAAAAAGGAAGCTACTTTAGCTAAATGTGTTGTCTGCTGCAGTTTAAAAAATATATATTTTATTGCGGAAGCTGTCAACAGGAGAAGAGCGTATATGTGACCCTATCTTGGAAGGAACAAAAAAAAGATACATCTGAAGCACAGATGATGTTTTACTGGTTGCACACTAACCCACCTCATAGTCTTGTTCAAAAGAAGCAAATCTAGTAACTTTTGGAACTTTAATTTAGCAAGCTTTAGGTGATGCAAGTCAGTTTTAAGGTCAAGCGTAAGCGTATGACCTCAAGTACACTTTAGTATACCTCTCTGTGGGCTTGCATCAATCCCCATGCTTCTGATTTGCTTGTCTCAGTGTCCCTTAAAAATCCTTGCTTGCTAGTGGTCAGTCCAGCCTCTTTGTTCTTTCTTTTCTCTTTTGTTCCACCCACAGAGCAGGGACTAAGTACAGTATAATTACGCTGTGGGTCTTTATCCCTTTGTTTGAGGGACTACTTTATTATGTATTTGTTGCTCCTGTTACACTGTGGGTGCTTCAAGCCATAGCTGCTTGAATTTTATTGCAGCATTTGTCCCTCCCACCTCCTCCCAAGCTAAAAAATACCAGTTGTGCCACGATCGGAGCTGCTGCTCAGTGAGTGCAGGCACGCTCTATCATATCTTTTAACTCTCTGCTATTTTTTTTAACTTCTATTCATGTTCGATGCCATTTTGAGGTCATAAATGCTTCTTTATTATAACAGGCTTTCTCTACCTCTTCTCCCCGCTTCTCGACCCCTTCTTGCTTTTTGCCCACTCCAACATTGCACCACCCACCTTCCTCACGAGTGTGCCTCCTTTTTAAAAACAAAGCTTCATCTTCCACCTCACTCTTCCCTCAGGCATCCACTTCAACTCAACCTCCTTTTCCTGCCTCAATCTCTCCGCTCCTCCCACTTATCTCTGTTTTCACTTCCCTCTTGCCCTGGCTCTGGAACAGGGACCGATGCATAATCAGCCACACAAAACCGATCAGTGGCAGCGGCCCGGGGCGCCTCGAACACCTTACACCTTACCCCGGCAGGATGCAGTGCATCAGGAGGCTGCCCCAGTCCAGCAAGTCTTCTGACGAGCAGATCCTGCAGGAGGAGAGCAGGTAGGTGGTTGCGCAGAACGGAAAGATCTTTAGTAAGGATGCAGCAAACAACACCCACACAGGCTCCGTGCACACAGCACCAAACAGGCAGTCACGAGGGACCATGGCTCTTAAACGCCACCCTTGACTTAGAGTTTACAACTCCTATTGATGTAACTCCAGTGTGCATAGTTTTACAAGCATGCTTTCATTTGCATTGTTGGATTTAAAGCAGGAAAGATTTTAATGCAAATATGGTTTTTGGTTGCCAAGTGACCGCAGCTCATCATGAGTCACGCTTTCTGCCAAATCTGGATTTTGTTTTATCATTGCTCCATCCACCATCCGAACACATGTGCCTCTTTTTCAAATACAAAGCTTCAGCTCTTACTTCGCTCTGGAGTCCACTTCAACTCCACCTCCTTTTTCTGCCTCCATCTCTCCGCTCCTCCCACTTTTGTCAGTTTTCACTTCCCTCCTCTCGTGGCTCTGAGACAGGGACTGACACAAACATTCACACAACACCAGTCACTAGCAGCGGCCCGGGACTCCTCAGAACACTAAAACAGAAGGGATTTCAGTTCCGTAAAGTATTAGGTGCCTTAAGAAATAGGACCCAAGAGACGTTTGCAGAATCTTTTTCCAAGTGTTGTACCTCTGTCTAGCGCCCCTTGCGCATTCCACCTCTCTGCAGAGAGCAGCACTGATATCGCTTTCGTCCCACAGTACATGGCTGTCTCTTGTTGTTTACTAAAGGCAGCTGTTCTACTAACCACTACTGAAGAACCATCCCTTAATGGGCTCACGTCAGTACAATGGCAAATCAACTGGATATTTAACCTTGTATTTTATAATGGTGTGGCTTTCATTTTCAGTGTCACTATTGTGAAACGGCAATGCATGTTTTGGTCGTCCTTCTTGCTCGTTTAGAGGCTAAGCTGGCTAATGTGCTGTTCACCATTTTTAACGAACGACAGACGCGAATCATGGTCTATCTCCCTTCGATTCTGATTAATGTTGTGTGGTTCACTTAGTTTTTTTTGTTTCACATATAAATAGCTGGAACTGACCAAAGTATCCAGGGAATAGGAGTAATAATTTGAAAACCCACGTTTTATGGAGGTGGAACTGATCTGAAAGGAAAACCAGAAGTATGAAATAATCTAGAAGTTTTTTTTCTACTGAACAATGCCAGAAAGTTAAGAAATATGAACTGAAAAGTCTTAGCTTGAGGAATTCCATGACGCTGTCTATATTAGTCGCAGTTTCACACTCAGATTTGATGGTGCAAAAAGCGTTCCTTCATTAGTGGCATCTGCACACCTTTCCTTAGTGCCTCCTTTGCATGACTGTGTACCTAACATGGTAGTGCTTGCTGCATTCTGTTAGAGTACAGAGGTGACTATGCTGGCTGGCTTCTCTGCAAAAGCTTGACATGCTGGTCCCCTGCTCCTCCCACCTTCTGACTCAGCTGCTCTTACAATTGAATGCTTCCGTCAGCGCATGCAGAGTTACTATTCTATATTAATAGTCTGCAATCATTTCTCCCGCCTTTCTGGCGTTTCCCTCTGATTAGAAATTTAGATTTGTTGGCACTTTATAAAAAAATCTGCAGAACATGTAGGTGATTATGAAATCTTTGTTTTATTGTGATTAAAGAGCGAGTTGCAGGAATGGAATTGTATGATTGTCTCTAACATCTGTTTCTGCTGCTGGCTGGGTCCAAGCATTTTACACAGCTGCCTGTGAACCCATCTGGGAAGAGGAAGGGGCCAGGGGCGCCTCTGACCTCCTGTAAAAAGAAGAGGGGGGGGGGCAGAGGCTATGCTTTGACGGCTCGGACAACATCACCAGAAATAGACCAGTAACACTGCAAGCTAAAACTTAATGCTGAACAGCATAGCATAACTTAACTCAGTATAACACAATGTAGCATAAAACAACATAGCATAACAGCATTACATAACAGCATAGCAAAATAACTACATAACACAACATAGCATAAAATACATTAAACATAGAAGAATTTAACACAATATAACATAGCATAACACAACACAGCATAACAACACAGCATAACACAACATAGCATAATACAACATAACATAGCATAATACAGCAAAACAACATAGCACAATACAGCAAAACAACATAGCATAACATAGCATAACAAAAAAGCGCATAACAGCGCATAACACAACAGCGCATAACACAACAGCACAACAAACACAACACAGCAAACACAACATTAAACACAGCATAACGTAACGTTACATAACACAAACTAGCACAACACAGCATAACACAACAGCATAACACAACAGCATAACACAACAGCATAACACAACAGCATAACACAACCCAGCATAACACAACCCAGCATAACACAACCCAGCATAACACAACCCAGCATAACACAACCCAGCATAACACAACATAACACAGGGCATAATATAACACAATATAGCATAACATAGCATAACAGCATAGCATAGCAAAACACTACATAATGTATAATAACATAACACAGCATAATAGAACACAACACAGCATAACACAACCTAGCATAATATAACACAACATAGCATATCATAACAATATAACAGCACAACACAGCATAACAGCTTAACATAGCATTACATAACAGCATAGCAAAACAACCACATAACAAAACATAGCATAACATACATTAAACGTAGCATAATTTAACACAATATAGCATAACACAAGATAACACAAAATAGCATAAAACAATACACAACACAACATAGTATAACATAACACAGCTTCTACAACATAACACAACATAGCTTATACAACACAAAATAGCATTGCATATCACAACATAGAGTAACATAGCATTGCATACCATAATATAACACATAGCATAACACAACATAGCACAACATAACTTAACAGCACAACATAGCATAGCATAATGTAACAATATAATGTAGCATACTACTAAATAGCAAACTACAACATAACAAAACACAGCATAACACACCACAGCATAACACCACAGCATAAAAAACATAGCATAACAAATAGCATAAAAACATAGCATATAACACAATATAAGATGACAGCACAAAATAACACAAGATAGCACAGCACAACACAGCAGAACACAACACAGCAGAACACAACACAGCAGAACACAACACAGCAGAACATCACAATGTAACAGCATAACAATGCAACACAACATTGCATAACCTATCACAACATAGCACAGCATAGCATACCATAACACAAGATAGCATAGGATAACACAACATAGAACAACATTGCATAACCTAACACTACATAGCATAACACCACAACGTGGCCTAGCATAAGACAATATAGCCTATCATGGAATAACAACATAATACAACATAACACAACATATAATACAGCACAACATAACATACAGCATAGCATACAACATAACATAGCATAACGAAAAACAACATAGCATAACACAACACAACACACCTAGCTAAGACTACATAGCCTAGCAGAATACAACACAAGACAACATATCCTATCATAGCATTAAACAGAAGATAACATAGCATGACATAACATACAACATAGCATAACAGAGCATAGCATAACAAGACAACAGTGTAACATAGCATAACATACAACATAGTATAAAATAACAATATAAGACAACATAGCATAACACAACATAAGACAACGTAGTGTAACATAACATAGCATAACATAACATAGCCCACATAATTCAACGCCACACTACATACATCCACTCCGTTCCCAACCAAAACAAATGGGTAAAAATCAATTGCCAATAGTTCTAACTCTAGCAAAAGCGAAACCGAATGCATTACAAATGCTTGTTTCAATTCCATTCAGCTCTTCAAAGTTAGATTTGATTTGATTCTGTTCAGTTCTGTTATTCTGCTCGTATCTATAGTTCAAACACTTCAGATACCTTAGGCCCAACATTACAGAACTGTGACCCCCTTCATGTTCCTGATTCTGACTGAAGACCTGCTCTTCCTGCGCTCTGCTGATGAAGGCCCTGCAAGCTGCTGTCTTATTAAGGAGAGGTATAATCAATGAGCATTTATTTTTCTTTTGCCGGTTTTTCCCTTCAGAAAATCAAACCACATGTTTTTGGTTAGCACCATAGTTAGATGCTTTCCAATTCATTTTTGTCTCATTTTCATTTTTGCATGAAGCCCACATATGCTTCTCAAATTAAAATTTGGTAGTTAGAATATTTGATCCAACAATTAATTTAAATGTTTATTAATAGATTGTGATTGATTCAATTGCACAACTAAATGAAGTCTGTTGCTATTTTCCAAATAATTCTGTTGGTATTCTGCATAATTCTCTTGGAGTGTGATAGTAATTTCTCCTATTGGGCTGAAATTCTTCAGACATTTTGGACAGCCTGTGTCGTGTCTGTATTGATTTCATTTTGTTTTTGCACATCATTTACGTGACATTAGCATTGCCAATTTAAGGGCAATAAATGTTTAAACTTTACTTAATTGGTGTGGTAATTCATGACCACACAGGTCATGGTGTGTTTAAATTACTGACTCATTATTGCATATTTTGAATGTTTGGCGGCTATTGATTCATTGTTTAATAGGGTGATCTCATACTCCTGTCTGAGTGAAAAGATTCAAGTCAACCTGTGAGGGTAGATGTCACTGCCCTCTTACCTGGCACCTTATCATAATAATATAAAATAATATAAGGTCACATGACCACACTTTTTAATGTATCTTTCCACAGCACATTTTAACCTGGAAGTATTTCCACTAGGCTGACAAAACCCTCAGCTCACTTTCTGTTGCTATTGGCCACCATTGCTCTCTACCTTTATAAACTGTCTGTGTGAAAACAGTGCTGACTGCAGAGGCCCATAAACTTTTTGCCACCATTGTTCACTTTCTGCTGGTGTTTTCCTGACTCTGATGGTGGCCTGGGTACTGCTAACTAGTCCCAGGTCCTCTGCTCTGTATAAAATAAGATTGCAAATTAGGCTAATTATAATTGGTTATGTCAACCTACCTATAAGTCCCTACTATATGGTAGGGCATATAGGTTTAGTGAACCCAGCATAGGTGGTGCACCCATAGGTGCACTGCTGGGGTGCCCAGGGTCATTTTAAAGGCAGGCCTGCCTTCCTGGCTGCTTTTAAGTTAAAGTACTATGCAAATTCGACTTTGGAATTAAAAGTATTTCCGAAGTCTTAAACTATCTTATTTTTACATATAAGTAATCACCCCTAAGGTATGCCCTGTATGCCCCTAGGGTGGGTGCCCTATAACTATAAGCAGGGACCTTATAAAATAGTTTTATAAGCCCTGGTGACGTAAAATAGCCAAATTCTTTTTTCCCTCACTGTAGTGAATGGCATCCATTGGCTAGAACGGGGAGACTTTCCTTTAATTAACAAGATCCCCTTAAGTGTCAGATACTTCAAGATTGGTATCAAATTAATTGTTATAATAAATGCCACAACTTGCAATTGTTGGATTTAATATAACTAGTTTAGGTAAAGAGTTTTAAACTACCTGAAAAGTTGCCAGCTTCAGCTGTGTAGTGCCCTTCTCTGATTGACCAGGCTTTGGCAGCCTGGCTAGGCTCCCTTAATGATGTATGAAGTGGCCTGGGCTGAACAAAGGAATGTGCCTGGGGGAGGAGAACTCCCTCAGCAGATGGGGAAGCAGGAAGTGGGAGGACTGCCAAACTGGTCTTTAAAGGCAGGATAGGCCATTTGGAGCAACCCAGCATCTCCCTCACATCCTGCAACCCCAGACAATCAGGTGCCCCCTTGATAAAATTAGGAGAGGGCAGGATATGGGTGTGTTTAGGATTTTTAGCCACACCAGTGGGAGGGCTCAGCCAGATGTAACCTCCAAAAATCAGTTTCCGCCATGATGGATTTTTGAGGAATATTGCTCCCTGGGATTGATTTTTGCCACACTTCCCAGGAAATGGTCATCACAGGAGGAAGGACCCTGCATCTGATATTAGAACCAAGACCCCCCTGTTTTTGTCACCCAGGAGCAAAGATAAAACTGGCAGAGCTGCACCCACACATCAGATCAGAAGAGGGACTGCCCTGCTGGACCCCTGATCTGCAGCTCGACACTGCATACTTTGCCTGGCTTCAGCTGGTTCAAGAAGGGACTCCCCGTTTGCTACAGGTGAAACATTTCTAACCAGAGTCCCCTGCACCAACTCCTGAAGACACTGACCAGCTGACCACTGACTAGTGGCCAAATTGGAGTTTGAGTCATTTGCATTCTGGGAGTTGTAGTCCACACCCTCAAGGAGCACCTCAGAGCTTCTGGAACCTTGGGGTGAGCTGTGGACACAAAAAGAACCTTAAAAGACCTCTGGAAGAAGATCCAGACATTTGGAGAACTCTTTGGGAAAAGCTCCATAAAATGGACCGACCCACCGCAACAACTCTAGCCGGCTGTCCTCGCTGCGACCAGGCCTGACTTGCAGGTTCATCCTGGTGAATCTCCAAAAAAGTGACTTAGTCCAAAAGTAGAAAGTTAACCAGGACTATCCGAGAAGAGCTCCAGGGACATCTGATCAAGATTCAGGTTTTCCCCGGGTTGAAGGATTTTCATCTCGAAAAATCACCTAAGTCCGAACGTAGAAATCTCCATTAGGGCTCCTGCAATGCGTATCCGAGGAAGGGCTCAAGGAGGTCAGATTGGACTGGCAACTTGGTCCCGCTGAAGAAAATCTTCAAAATGAGTAAGTCTGAAGGTAGACATTTGACAGAGGTCTTCCGCTTCTGTGGCAATGCAGGGCTCCATTGCTTCGGCCTTAAACTTTGAACTTTGCCCCGGTTGAGGTGCGACCAGATTGGCGCTATTCGTTTCTATGCGCTAAAAAGCATTAATTTCTTTAAAAACGAATATCTCTGGTTCCCTTTATCTGATTTTTTATCGTTTTGGTGTCATTTTTAAGATAAAAATATAATCTATTTTTATCAATTGGTGTTGGATTTTTTATTGTGTTTTACTTATTTACTGTTTTGTGATTCTTTTAAATGCTTTACACCCTAGTTCCTAGGTTAACCCTTGTCACTCGTTGCCAAGCTACCAAGGGTTGAGTTGGGTTTAATTTATTGAGACCTAACTGGGCCTAAGTGGAGGTTAGTGGCCTATTGCTAAGTGTAGATACTTACCTGTCCTTACCAATAATAAATTTTCCAACACTGTCATTATCTCAATTCAATTAATTTTCCACCCACAAACAGTTTAAGGCATGGCAACATGAACAATTGCACGTGGACCCCACCATTCCAATAGTGTATGAACTTTCTCTCAATTTGTCCACTCTATTATATTTCCCTCTTTAAAACGCAGTCCTTTTTTACTGTGCCTCCTCTTTTAACTCTGTCTCCCCACCCACTGTCATTTTAAGGATTTTTGTGGTACAGAGTAAGACAATTCAATTGTTTTCTGTAATCCTCTTAAAACTTAACATATAAAGTAGTATTGTTTAGCATAATTTAGCCTTGAAATAGATGGAAATGGGCAATGAAATTTAAGTTGCTCCATACGGAGATGCCAAAACATGCCTTGCACCCCCAAAATCCATAAGATGACACTGTCCACTCTTCTAAATGCTGCTCAACTCCTAGCTCTTATACCAGATTTCTCACTTCTACTTACCAATATAAGTTGCCCTCAACCAATCGGAAATTTACAATACACTGATTGCTATCCTTCATTTATCTTTCATTTTGATCTTGCTGGTTTCACACTACCTAAGCTTTTCATTCAAGCTGTTTTCGGCAAGTTAATTTGACTGTCCTCTTTATTCCACTCTACATCCATACAGCGTGTCTGAAATATTTTCAAAATTCCTATAAAAACCTTTGTTGCTATCACACTTTAGAATTACAAAAAAAAAAAAACGCTTCATGTTTGCTTTCCTTGCCAGGTTCCCATGTCATCAGAGAAAAACAAAAAAAAAAAAAACCAAGGAGTCTAAAGTACTGTTATAGGAAATAATAAATGGGTCCAGGAAAAGTGTTTGTTCAACCATTTATTTTTGAGGTTGAATTCTTCCTCACTTTTTATTTGTTACATTAAACTTTACAGAATAGAGAGCCTGGTTAATGTCAACATGAACACACACCTCACAAATTCATGATCTAAAGGAAAATATTCAGATGCCAACGTGTTTTTTTCCCCCCGAAGAAAAAAAAATCTTAAAACATTTTTAGGCAGAACAATTAAACAGGCGATTTAAACCCAACATTTTCCGATGGGACTACTGTAGAAAGGTTACTAGCTTAGCAAAGTCTTAGCTGAAGAGCTTGTGCCACTTTTTTGTAGAAAGTTTCAACCGCAAAGATGTGCCAACTCATACAACATGTGCCATTCCATGAGCATCAAGCATCCTATGAAAGCTTAGTAATGAGTGCTAAGTGTAGGTGAGGTGGCTGTGTCTATTCAGAAAAGAAAGAAATCCTCAAATATGGTCATCCTATTACCTGGTGTTGACAGCCTTTAGGGTCATTTTGATAAGTGCGTACAATTTTTTTAGAGGCCCTTTTCTTTTTAAGACTGCTACATTTAAAAAACATAAACAGAGCAAGGCCAGTATATAAGTGCGCAACACGTGTTTGTGCTAGTTTTTTTGTTTTATAAAAGAAATCATTAAAACATTTAAAATTCAAAAATTAATAACCTTTCATATATAAAATGGGGATATGCTGTGCCTTTAAAGAGGTGTCCAGGCCAACAATAAACTAGTGAATTCAGGCATTTTGCATGCACAATTAGCACAATTAATTGAGATATATTAATAATATTACATTTTAAGTAGAAAAATAAATTAAGACTTGATAATTCATTTTGGTGTTTTCTAATGGTTTCATTTTTTTTTTTACCACATCAAACACCCCAAGCACATGCTTCTTATAACCTTTCATATATAAAATGGGGATATGCTGTGCCTTTAAAGAGGTGTCCAGGCCAACAATAAATTAGTGAATTCAGGCATTTTGCATGCACAATTAGCACAATTAATTGAGATATATTATTAATATTACATTTTAAGTAGAAAAATAAATTAAGACTTGATAATTCATTTTGGTGTTTTCTAATGGTTTCATTTTTTTTTTTACCACATCAAACACCCCAAGCACATGCTTCTTTGTTGTTTTTTGATGAGCATATTTCTTAACAACATTGAAGCATCTATCTGTAGGCAAAGTCCATATGACTTTGGTAGTCCAGCAAGGAACACCCTTTTACTTTAAGGGCTCTCCCAGGAGCATAAATTGCTGCTTCGAAAACTAAAAAGACTTTAAAATGGGCCGTTGCCTACATTGCACTTCAGCTGCTCTGCATCTCTGATTGGTGTCTATGATATTCAGAAGATACTCCTTGCATTTGGCGCACACGTCCATGGAAAACCAGTCTCTCATGGCCTTTTTGTGAAACGACGTCTCTGCTCCCATTTCATATGGTTCAAACACAACTGGTACCCTGGAAATTAAAAACAATATATATAAAAATGGTTACATTTACTGCTGTCTCAATAGGTGTTCACAGCCATTCGGTACCCGTGATATTAGAAAATATTTATTTTCGCTTTTACAATTTGTCGAGTACCTGTGCCTAAATGAGCCTTCAAAATGCTAGCAAACTTTCTTGAAGATGGACACCAAGTATGATTAATTCCTTTTACTTTTTACGCTTTTTTGTATTGTGCAAATAAGAAAATGGCGTTTTAAATCTGGGGACAGTACTGACTGACCATGTTAGAGTAAGAAGCCTTAGCTCTCACATAAAAAAAAAAATACTAGTATAGTCCCTGCAACAATAAATAATAAAAATAATAATATAATTAGAAACGTAATACTCAATCAGTACGTTATGCCCAAAAGCACCTACATTAGTACTGACTAAATGCAAATCCGTGCTAGAAATAAGGTAACCTAAGGTGCTTTATATGGGGCAGTATGTCAAAGGCCCTCCTTGGGTGCTCTATAAACATATGATGTTTTGGAGACCTTAGACGGGCTTATCTTTACATTCATATAGTTCATACAGAATTTGGATACAAAGATCTTTGCAGAGCACAAGTGTGAGAGACACTGCTCAGACCACTTAAGCGGTATAATTTAGCAATTAAATATTGAGCATACTTACACCCCCTCGAGCCATGGAGGTCTTTAAATATAGACATTTTAAGAGGTGGCGCTGTTGGTTATTCTACTAGGTTTTGGATTTTGACAATGGTGTTGCCAAATTACACTGTGATCTAGTTTTTGAGAACTTTAAAAATGCTGGTGAGATCATTCATTTGGGAAACTGCCCATTGCGACCGGGCATGATATCTTGCACCTCCATACCCTTTTCTCCCCGTGCAAATTAACTTCAGGCATAGTAGCAAGGCCTACCCTAACAAGTCATGGAATGGAAAATGGGGTATGGTGGAGACAGCACTAATTCTGAGGATTAAATAATTTACTTAAATCCTTTTTGATTTCAGATAAACTCCATTTCCTATCAGCCTACATCAATCATCTGCACACAAACTTGCACCACTTCCTTCAAGAAACGTAGTTCATCACCACTTTGTCAAGCACACCAGGTGTTCTTGTGCACACATCACAATGAATCAAACACACATTTGTGCTCACGCAGCCACACAATTGAGGGAAAGCCTTGTAGTTATCCACAGTTACGGCTGACCATGGGTGGTCCACAAACCCATTCACCGGGGTGCTCTTGGATGAAGTTTCACTATTGCAGGAAACACAACAACCAAGCATTCATTGATGTCCTCACCACCATAACCTTCAAGCAAAACGTCCATGCCAGCGTACTTCAACCATGCCACTAAACAGCTGGATTTCATTCTCACACAAATAACTAGCCACTAAGATTACCCAATATCATTTAAATATATACTACTCTTGCAAATAAAAAACCCTTAATCAACTCACTCAAGTGATCACTCCCCAATCTAGAAACAAGTCCAACTCTTCAACCAGTGTCGATATATTCTTACACTTCCTCAGTGACACCATAAAAACGAACCACAATGTTCATCTACCATTGATATCTATCTACAAAATTGAGGTTCTCTACAACTTAAAAAACAAACACAAACAGGAAAAGGTCCATTCATAGGCAAAAAATGAAAGAGTTACAACTTCATACTATCAACCCAGAGAAAGATGTTAGTGCGTTGGACTTTGGTAAGTAAAAAATTATAAGGGGATACGTATAGGCAGACTGACCTTTTGACTGCGCTTCAAGTAGTTCCTACCATATTACCCAGTAACAATACAAATCAATATCATTAACAGTCAGTGACATTAATAACCAATAGGAGTCAGTAATTGCCACACACCATGACCTCTTGGCCATGAATAACCATGCCTTTATGTAAAAGTTGGAATGTTTTTTTCCCTATATTAACAGTGTTAATGTCAAGTAACAGTCTCAAAATCAAATGATAAGCAAAGAGAAACAGTACTGGCTGCCCAAAGCATAAAAAAAAAATGCAATTTAATTAAAGCTTGAGCTACTACACATTCTAAGGTTACAGTACAAATCAATAGCATCAATAACTATGCAAACAATATAATATACATTTAGATTTAGCAACAAGAAGACATCAGCTGTTATTACATGTGGCGAAGTTCATCAGTAATGACCCTAACTAATATCAGATTAGAATAGCATGTTTGGACTTCATGCAAAACATTTTATTCACAAATTTTGAAACACATCTAACTATGGCTCTTTCAAAATAGCCGTTGGTACCTAGAACCAAAAGCAAATAGGCATAACAAACAGTATAATTGTGATTATACGTGGCCACAGTATGGTTCAACAAGCTGCCACAGTCTTAGACAATAGGACATCAGTCTTGTCAACAAGGAATCAGAATTCAGCATTAAAGTTCGGAAAAGCAAAGTCTCTTCATGCGCTTTGGAAAAGAATAATCCCTAAACACTTAAAATGAATGGGGAGAATGGCTCTCTGTGGGTGCAGTCTGGCTAAGTTAGATTTCCTAAAACTACTTCCCATGTTCCTATTGGTCAAGGGATTGCATGTTTGCAATTAGTCAAATGAAAAATGAAACCCCATATCTTAAGTTTCTACTAGTACACGGTTCACATCTCGATTATTGGTTCTTCTTTTTCTGTTCGCGTCACAACGCTTGTCAGGCAACAATATTGTATCAGCTTATACTCCAGTCAGTGCATCCATTGTCTTCTCCTGGGAAGGTTGCCTTTACACACACTACATTAAACATTGCATCCCTAACTAGTTCAGCATCTTCTAGCAAGCATTTCTGATGAGAAAGAATTTCAGCCGCGAGCACTTGGTCAACACAGTGGAAAAAAAATCACAATTTAATTCTCTAAGCAGTCATTTTATAAATGCAACCTGACATGAAGCCGTGCAACTAGGCCCAATACCTCGCTAAGTTAAGGCCTATGATTAACAAAGCAAATACTTAATACATAACCTTTAATATGACATATTAGTACTTTAATCAAACATTTACTCCACATTTTATATTATTAAGCTATTTATAAGTACACTTCGTGAACACTGGCGCCACTCACATGGGCGCAACTTCAAATGCGTGCATTAGTTTTCCTTACATTAATTATCTATGCAAAATGAACACTCAGAATACATTAATACTTATTAGTAAAATTCAGCGTTAACAGAGACGCATGCCCGAAGTTGTTGTTGGGAAAGGACAAACGTCCATGAGAATTTGGTTACTAAATATGGAAGTGAATATGTTGAACACAATGGGACCATACATAAAAGCCCACCTGAGGAATCTTTGTCCTGAACTCTGTGCATTCAACATAATATAGCCCGAGGAGACCCCTGGCATATTGTCCAAGAAATTTAGGAGCCATCCTGAAGTGTCAACAATGACAGGCCTGTGCAAAGTAGCCTGATCTGGTACAAAGTAGTGAAAGACTAACTAAATCACAGGCAACAGCCTTTGAGCTGGGAGGGCACACCATGGCCATTGATTATTGTACATTCACCCCAAAACACTGCATGAAGCAAGAAGGCAGCCAGTTCAGAGACTTCAATGGGAGAAATACTTCATACCAAGGGCTTTTGATACCGAGGCAGGATAGTGAAGTGGCAGGAAGTTACTATTCACAGTTAAGCTTACAAGAAAGTTGTGTCTCCAACAACCAAGGACAGGGGAATGGATGCTTCCACTAAAGCAACTTTGAAGATGTTACCATTTCTTAGCCAAGGTGGCATGCAATATTGGTTAGGGAGACTTGGCAATCCTTCATGCCATTAGCTGCTGGAATTGCCTTGGTAGGTAGGCTCTTGCGCCTCACAGGGGCTTCTGTTCTTCTCGAACATGGAACATTCCACCCAACCATGTTCTCATGTTGCTAGTACATCGAGCAGGAAACTCGCATGACTCGTGTAAACCCACAAAACTGTGGCAAAGCATCACAACTAACAGCCCGTCGATGACTTTCTTCCACACAATAGCACCTTGTGACAGTCACCTTGTGTATATGTCACATCGGATCAGGATGCAGAGGTGGTCATTTTCTGCATTTCTGAATATTAATCAGGGCCAGCAGAGGGTTGCAGGCTACTGTTCAAAATCTATATCAGAGGGGTTATTATTTTGAAGGAGTTTGATTGTAATTGTGTGTTGGAATGCCAACCACAATACATGTACAAAGTAGTCCCAATGACATGTATGACATCAGCCAATTCAGTTTTTTTTTAGTTTTTTTTTTAGCAAACACCACCATGCAAGATGAGATTTCTGCAACAATTTTCAAAGTTAAAAGCAGTTTTGCAAACCTCCGAGAAAAGGTAATTAGCCAAGACTGACTAAAGGTGGGACATGACATGGTTCTGCTTGGCAACTGTGAAAAGAGAATTCTTTTATGAGGGCCCATTCTAGCTCAGATGAATCCCAAAGCATGGTGGAGCCATTTTAATTATTGCAGTTAGTTGAGTGACTGGTCAGATCATGTTTTCAAAGGTAGAAGCACATTCTCCACATAGTCAGGGCTTTATGGGGTTCCACTGCCTCAAGAATAGGATCATTTCCTCTTTACTGTACTGAGGTGGAAATTTGGGCTCCAGTTCCACAACATATTTAGGCTTCCAAGGGAAACAATTGATTTGCTCTACTTCTCCCGCCCTTTTTAGTAGACTTGGGTTTTTCAGTTATAGCTACTCTGTTTTTTTTGTGTTTTTTTTAGAAGCTTTTCTTGAAGTGCAAGGCTGTTGCTAACCCTTGCTTAATCTGCTAACGTCTCAACATGTAGATGTAAGACTTGACAGAGACTCACCTGGAACAATCCCACTGACGAACAGCTTTGAAGAACTGATCGATTTTCGGGGTCCGATTTGCAGGGTCTGCAGATCTGGTGGTCATCAGAGCTTTGAGGAAACTGACCGGGAGATGAATGCAGTGTTTGAAGGGCATCAGCATCTACAGAAGAGTGAACAGAATCAGACCCACGCAACAGAAGTGTACTATGACATTATTTTCTTTTCACTCAAAATGAATGCTGCACAACATGTAGCCCAGATGCAAGTTCAGATCTGGGTTGGACACTAGAATGGTGTCATGGGTCAGGTAAAACTATCTCGATCAGAGGTCTTTAAATTGGGGCAAGCACCACTTGGGAGGTTCTAAATTGATCCTTAAGAGGCGCCAGGCACTGGCAAAGAAATGCATCATGATGAAGAGTCCGATGTTTTTGAGACCACAAAACAAATTGGCAGTGCATCTTTGTAATGGGTGATCAGTAAACTCTTTTGTCACACATGGCCAGCTAACCAAGGGTCAGGGGGGGGGGTGGGGGGGGGGCTCCACCACCTAATTCTGATTAAAAAAAAAAATCTCACTGTGGTTACATGTACACATTAGGGAGACAAGGTTGCCTATAGCATGTTGCCAATCGTGTATTTGATTGCATTTTAAAAAGGGATAACATAACATAACTACAACATTCGAACAGTTAAATATGCATAGAGATGTTGATTTTATAGTACAATCATGAAAAATAGGTTTGTATTTTTGGGTGGCACGTTTGATCTTTTTTTATTTTTGTTTAGATGAAGTGGGCTCATCATTAAAACTTTGAAGTCCGCTGATCTACACTACAGCATCGGTTACAGTTCTGAAAAAATTGATCATAGCAAAGCTGTCTAGATGCATTTGATTTTTGGACTATTTGGAAGGAATTGTCAACATGAGTGTTAGAAAACCAGGCTTTTTGCACATGTCCCCCCACTTCTGGCCCCATTTGGACTGATTCATGCTGGTTTTTTCAACTAACAGTGCAATGTAATCTGCTAACCAGGTGCCAATGTTCTCTCCCCAAACTGGTTTGTTGACTGGTGAGCCTCTGATTAGCAAAAGCTTTACACTTAGTGAGTGGTACCTGGGATACCCATGGTATAGGTGGTAAAAGGGTGCCCAGAGCTGCAGCACAGGTTTGTGCCACTCTGGGTGACCAATGCAATCCCCTGATAGCAGGCCTGCCACTGCAGAAGCAGTGCAAACTGCTCAATCTCGACTGTATTCTCACCAGGGATGGCACAGTCCCATCCACTGCCTTACATATATGTCAGACACCACTAAGGAAGGCGTATGCAGCCCAGGAGGTAGGGTGCAGTATATTTAAGGTGCAAGCATGTAAGCTTGAGCTTATGTGTCTCTACAGTGCCTTTTTGCATTAAAGTACACTATGATTCATAGCCAGTGCATAACCGGAAATGGGACTTGCACCCGAGCAGAGCCAGGTTGCTAGCTTTATTGTGGTACCACCTAGATATGTCAAGTGTGGTGTCAAACGACATACCTTCTCTCCCCCGACATGAATATGGCGTTGAAGGATGGCTGGCATTTATCCAGGTGGCACATTAGAGGTTATCCACCTGTTTGTCCCAAATTCTTTGTGCTGTGGTCGGTCAGCACATGCTTTCCTGCACCTGCCACCACCAAAGACAAGATGCTGACCTCCTGCCAAGTAGAGTGAACAGAGCCAGGAGTCAGAGACAAAGGCTGAGGCAGGAAGGAGGCCACACCTCGTGCCCCTTGCAGGGCTAGTACAGAGACACTTCAGGGCAGTGAGATTTAAAAGCTTCACTGCCCCCAATTGCCATCTGTGCTGTCCCCCAGAGGAGGAAACGGCCCTCTCCGGGCACATTTGCTCATGGTCAGATGTAAAATTAGCTTTCGAGGGCAGTGCACACCCCCACCAAGCGGCCCACAACTGTAGGGTGAGCAGGGCAATCTGTGCACTAAATTTTGAATTCTGCCATCTTAGGAGTGGCAGAACAGAGGATTCTGTATAGCTAAAAGTGACCCACTACACCAGAAGTGGTCACCTCAGGGGCAGATTAGCGGTGGAAGCTAGCTGTCCATTGGTCGCTAGCCTCCACACCCCTAATTGACAATGGTGTCACTGACAAACAAACTTTTCCCACTGCAACAAAGCAAAAGATTGATACTCTGTCCCTGAGGCAACAGACTTGGAACTGTGTGAACAACCCTCGTCCTTGGCTCAAACTCAGCTCTCTCAACCAGAGAGATCCCTATGGATGATTGAAACACCCTCAGTCTCCCTTGGTACTAGTCAACTGCAAACTGCAGGTTAAAAACACTTGCAGGATCCAAAGATCCACCGGCCAACTGGGCCCTCTGTGTGATTGCCCAAATCCAGGGGTCCCAGTGTCTTCTGGGAGTTGCAGTCTCACCTTCCCCACAGTTTCAGTCCACTATGTGTCTCCCCCAGACCTCGGGAAGTTCCTAAAATGTTTTGTCACCCTTAAATGCTGCAACTGCAGGGCTTTCCATGCAGCCTGCATCAGACATTGCCAACCCAACCCCAGCTGAGTTTTTGTATCTTCACTGCAACGTCATGCAAGTGGTAAAATCATCACAAGCGCAAGTCCTGCTCAGCACCAGGAACAGCCAAAACAACTCTGCACCTGGACCCCATGGGCCAGGAAAAACTGAACTCACTGTCGAGGCTTGGTCCAAGGATCCGCACAACTTTAACCTGTAAGGGTTGCACGTAACTCGACCTCTACATGGTGTTTTGTCACTAGTGTTTTTCTCCATTGACTTCAACATAACGTTTAAATGCCATTTTTGCTGTGATTTAATTTTGCTTCCAAAATCTTTAACTGCATTTGTACTGATGCAATTCTGTTCTGTTTGTTTTGGTGTCGAAATTAAGGTAAAAATAAGCTATATTTTTAAAAATTGGTGTTGGATTCCTTTTGAGTTGTGTCAAGTCAAAGTAACTTTACTTGGTCCAATAAGACCATAAAAGTACATTCACACAAAGAATAAAAACATTCCAGATACATTGAACGTGAACTGTGTATATCAATGGAAACATAAAAAAGTTCACATACCATTCCAAATACTATATTGGAGAGCAGCTTACATCAATAAAAATCATGCAACATCTAAAGAAAAACCTTAATAAATACACATCCAAAATCAACTACTTTCCAAAGGTGGCTAGAATCATTTAAGTAAAATCACTCCCCACATCAAACAACTCTCTTAACCTCATAGAGAGATAAGAAAGCAAGTTATAACATTTGCGAAATTGACATCCAGGAGTACCTGTAGTTACATTAAGGCAGGCTTTACTTGTTTTCAGTTATGGAATTAAAAAGTGTCTACGTGGATCTCATAAAAACCACACAAAAAACAAAGTGCATTAAGTACCGGGGGGAAAAGCTGTCACAAGGGCAGGAACATAGCTTTATGCACCAGACACCAGTTTTGGGAAAGGCTACCAACATGTGGCACTTGCCGAACCTGAATCTAGTTAAGAGAAATCTATGATGAGCATGAATAGTGGTGAGCACGTAAGGCTGAATGGCAGGACCTCTTTTAATTAGTGCATGTCCATGAACTGTGGGTTTTTCCAGCTCAAAAACTTCCCTCCTAGATAACCTCCACTGTTGGAAAGAGTCCCACGTCTAGCCAATGTCAGCTTTAGAATGGAAGAGGGTGAGTCAAGCAGAGAAGGCCTGCCTAACCTGGCAGAGGTATCCCTAATGTATGTCAACATTTGATTGACCTCCACCCATCGAGCTTCACCCAGTACTTATTTATTTCTCTGCACAGATGGTTTTCCGGTCATACCTAAATGTTAGGCCATCTAATCAAGGGGTGGTGTGCAATAAAATCCAAAAGATAGGGCAACCCAAGCTCCTCATGAACCATAAAAGCTGGGCTAGAAATCAGTACCGCTAGTAGGTGCCTACAAAAGCCATTTTCAACCACATGAAGTTCCCTCAAATTGATATAACCTGATACATATCTGCAGTAAGTAGCTACTGGGACAGATTTAACCTGATAAATCTTAATCCGGGCATTTAATGGTTTATTGCCAATTCCAGGAGAGAAACTAAAAAACAAAACAAAAAAAAAGAGTGCTGCTAAAGGTTTTGAAAGAGCTAATCTCTTAGCTTTAAGTAGCAGGCCCAAGTATCCCAGTCATACAAAATCCACACCTAGATAGGTGTACACCTACACCCTAGACAGACTTTGGCCCGGTACATGGAAAGGTTTTAACTTGGTCTTATACGTGGCCACAGTATGGTTCAGCAAGCTTACCTGCGATTCAATATAATTGGTGGAAAAATCTAACTGATTCATATAACTCACAAATCCATCCAGCAAGGATCCAATGGGGTTCTGGCCAACAAAACAGTATCATATGCATACAGCTATGCAGGAATCTGGTGGGAACCTAATTAAGGGCAATCCATCTGCTTACCAAGTAACCTAGCCCCTACATTGCTCATGTACAAGGTAAAAAAAAAAAAAAAGGAGACATTATACACCGCTGCCTAACACCACTCTATAATTAAAAAAAAGGGCTTGTAAAGGACCCATTTTATTATACTGAAAGAAAACCTTCTTATCTCTATGTAGCTCACTAAGAAAATAAATAATAGCTGGATCTAGGGCCATATCCAACAAAATGTGCCACAATTTAAAACTGTTCACCTTATAGCATGCAGAAGACAAGTCCATGTATGCAATAAACAGAGAACCCGATTTTTCCACAGTATACTTGTTGATCAACATATAAAAAATTAGACACTGGTCACAAGTGCCCAAGCCCGTCTGAAATCCATACTGAAGATCTGATATAACAGACCCATTCTCGGCCCACGATATTGGCCCCACCGTCCCAATACTTTGATGACTGAATCTATCAAATAAATGGGCCTGTAACAGCAAAGCAGGTCTCGAGACCCCTTTTTGTATACCGGGATGATAATGGACTCAGACCATAAACTAGGAAAAAAAACTCATATGTATTAAATAATCATGTCAAAATAGGGGCCCAAATACTCGGTGACAATTTAAACAGGTCAGCCGGAATCCCATCAGGGCCAGGAGTCTTGTGGCTTGCCATGCCTAGTATTGCAAACACGTCCTCCCCCACTGTTAAATTACCTTGCTGCAACACCGCCACTGAGGGCCTTGCGAGGGCATATAATCCTCCCAACCATAGACACTCTCAAAGTGTGCAATCCATTTCTTGGGAGACATATGGGAGGAAATGGCATGACCATCACTACTATTGAACAATGGGCGGTTAAGAATCTTCCAAAATCGGGCACTATCAGCCTTTGTTCTGCTTCCACCAAGTCAGACCAGGCCTCCTCTCTAAACTCTGTTTTTCTCCTAACACTTTTTTGTATAAAGCACATTTAAGTGAAATTGGACCCTGATCTTTGGGCTGGGTTTTTAAGTGCAGACAAGATCAATTTATGGGCATTGAAGCAGTCCTTATTAAGCCACACAAGTTTCTTTGTAGGCGCCTTTGTAGAAGGTCGATACAACCTTACCTTAACATCTGCCTTAATCTCGTGAGAGGCTCTCGAAAAGACAGCATCATCCGAAAAGTCCCCTAAAGCACAGTCCTTTCCATTGGAAACCACAAGATCCAAAAAAATACCTCAGGTATCACTTTAGTCCACTTAATTCTTCTACCCTGGTCCCTTGTTTTACCATCCAGCTTATGTGTTATGGCTGGTTCAGGGGCCTTCACAGACAAATCACTGATGCAAACAAAGATACAGTAGTGATTGCTAAAACTGGAAATACTTATATCCAAAGGGCCAAGCAAGTTCTGCAAAGAGACAGAAACAAAAACACTAGGGTGGTGTTTATACCCAGCCCATCAAAAGCAGAGGGAAAACCACCATCAATGTTTTTGAATGCATCAGTCATAACACATTCCAAATTAAACTCCACCAAAATGTCTTTTAAACAGCTTCCTGCTTGACTATGTTCTAAATGCAGAACATTATCTCCATAAATATGAGAATCAATATCTAATAACTGGGCCCGAAGAGCAAAAAGCGAATTACAATCATTCGGGCCCAGAGTCGCATTACAAAAGTTAAACACTATAAAACTGCCACCCACAGAAGAGGAAAGTAAAATAGCTTGGACATTCGGAGAAGTTGAGATCAAAATTCTTATCCTGCAGACCAATGAAAGAGACCAGTGTTAACAACCCCCTCTTATAATGAACCTTTGAGGAAGGTATGGCAGGAATAAAAAAGGACTTGTAACCATCTAAAAAGAGAAAACTATCAGACTCCAAAGTCTCTTGAGGACAAATTATAGAAAAATAATTAAGGTAAGAAAGCCAGTCTTGGTCAAATCTTTTGTTATTTACCCCTACCACATTCCAGAAATCCAGTCTCAGAAATGTATCAACTTTTTTATGGGTCAGTACTGTCTGACTCCCTTCGCCGCCAACTGGTTAAAAGTAGCAGCAACTCCTCCCCTATGGCAGAGGAGCACTGCCCCCCACCCCCACCCTCCAGCAGCAAAACTTTTACAATAAACCATAATAAACCATGTTTATTATGTTTTTATTATAACAGGGGCAGGGCCACGGCCGATGACAGGGACAGAGGGGGCGTGCACAGCACTCCCCCTCAGTGAGCATGCATGTTTGGCCAGTCACCTCTGGCCTACCCAACACACATGCGCACTGAGCTGTCTCCAACCTGGCACTATGCTGTCGGCTTGTAGAGAGCAGGAAGAGGCTCCCACTCTGTCAAAGAGCACCACACAAGGGTGCTCTGTCCAATTTTAACACTGCTTTCATGCTGCCAGCAATATGAAGGCAGTGGTATGATTGGCTTCAAGGCAGGCTAGGAGCCTGTGCCTGCAGGCCGTGGCATGCTGAGGAAATTAAGTTAAAAAGAAATTATTAGCAGTAGTGTACCTATTGTACTCATGAAGGAGTTCTTATAAGTGATTAGACCAGTGGGCTCACTCATGGGCAACACTCCATCTAAAAGAAGTGGTGATGTTTCATCTGGAGTGGATATGACACTTTGGCCCAGAATCCCTTCAGTTCCACTAAACATATTGCCTGAGTCAATCCTGCCAGCATTGCAACCGCCAGCAACATACATCTTTGTATAGGGAAATATAAAGACCCATATTCAATGCCACCCGAACCGTAGGTGAGGAAACCCCCAAAGATGAGATCTCAGTCAACATCCTGAAGGACCCAGACCCTGGTTGTGCATCATTCCGACTGATCTCAGTTTAGGGGTAAGAGAGTCAATCTATTGCCTCGGCACCCAGGGCCTCAAATCTATGAGATGCCTTTAGGACAAATCTGTTAACCTCAAGGACTCTCACAGGTCTGTTGTAACAACATTTTGTACTCACCCTAGACCAGAGGGTAATTGTGACAATGGACGACCGATAAAAAATAACACAGGGGCAGGGCCTGAATCGTGGAAGTATGAGCCTTCAGACTAGCAATATTTCAGGACCGTTGGGGCTACCCCTGGGTGGTCAAAGTTGACAACACAATCCCCACCATGAGTTTTAGGTGAAGATCCCACCGAGCCAACCCTCCTAACCATAGTACATCTATGCTATAGTCTGTATCCTTTGCTGCCCAACAGGGACAGCCAATTAACTACTCTGTTCCTTGAGGTAAAATAGTCTTCCCTGGTGGCATGTGTTAAAAAAGGAACCCCAGTAAGTGCCACTACATAGGGTACAGATGCAGGTGGTAGATTCAAAGAGACATATGAGGAAAGTGGGCTGTCATTTTTGGAAGTACCTACTCTTCCAGGTGGAAACCCAAACAACAGTCAAATGACTGGCTCCTTTCTGGTTTGCAGATGGCTCAGAGGGACGCACATAAAACAGGGCTGGGATTATAAATTACCACAGGTTCACTTAGGGGTCAAGAGTTGGTGGGAGACATTACAGAACCACCTTGCAGAGGGCATTGTGTGCCTCTGGAACATGGCTCCAACTCCCTCACAGGCTTTGAGCTCACCTGGCCCGCTCACCCAAACCCTTCAGGAACAGAATTCCTAGGGTTAGCATTATGCTGTGATTTACCAAACTATTAGGTTCTTAGGTTATTAAGACTAGCCACAATCAAGAAGAGTTTAGTCAAACATGTAACCAAACATTTGCCAGCCACGGGTTCAATCAGTGACTGCAGCTGGGGAACAAAATCCACAGTATTAATATTATTTGCTCTTTCCAGAGATAAACTCTGAGACTTTTTCCCTCAGGGGGGGCGGACGATCCAAACAACCCTTTTCCTTGGGCCCTGTCCGAACAGTCACAGGTTTTGCTCTCCTGCCTCTTTTATACTTTGGGGCTGGGAGACCACAGTCAAATTACTGGGCTCGGCCATGGCCGCCAGTTGATGGATTTAAACAGTAACAGTCATGGTGGTGACCAGCTGAGCCGAGTCAGGCCGGACACTCCAATAGCTCAGTTTGGTGTAACATTAAGGCCCGCTATAGTGGAGTCGCGAGAAGTGATGGCAGGGGGTAGCAGTCATTATTTGCCCCTGAAGATAAATAAAGGATTGACAATATGGAAAGCCCAGGAGTAGCAAGGTTCCCCACTTCAGCAGGGATGTCTTTTCATTTGCCAATCTTAGTTTGATTAATATTGTCCAAATTACTTGATATCCCAGCAAAAGTCGGGTCCCCTATACAATTGTGGGGCACTATTGTGGCAAAAGCAAGCCAAAACATGTATTAGCTGAGGGAGATTTCAACCCAGAAGTTAACTAACCTTACCAGGGAGTAGATGCTAAGTCCATACTAAATGCAGCCCTAAAAGCCAAGGGGGTGGGGGGACAGCGGCCTGGCCTCTGTTGGTCACTGATGGGCGCAGGATGGACCTAGGCTTTGCCTGGGCACGGTCCGCACCACAGGAGTGCAGTCTGCACTATACAGCACCACACAGGAAGAACAGCTGCAAGTGTATTGAGGTCCTCCTCCTGACCCCTGGTGCTCCTGGAATACATATAACCCGAACAAGCTCCTTGGATGTCCAAAGCTGTGGGAGAGCAATCAGCACTATATAGCGCCGCACAAACAGAACGACTAAAGGTATATCAGGGTCCTCCTCCTGATCCCTGGTGCTCCTGGGACACGTAGTCCCTGAACCTGCCCCTTGGAAGTCCTGCACCGCAGGAGTGCCTTCTACGCTATATAGTTCCACACAGGGAGAATGGCTGCAGATGTATTAGTGTCCTCCTCCTGACCCTCCTGGGACATGTAGTCCCTGAACAGGCTCCTTGGATGTCCCACACCGTGAGAGTGCAGTCTGCTATATATAGCGCCACACAGGGAGAATGGCTGCAGTTGTATTAGGGTCCTTCTTCTGACTCCTGGTGCTTCTGCGACATGTAACCGAACCAACTCCTAGGAAGTCCTGTGCCATGGGAGTACCGTCTGTGCTATATATTTTTCCACACAGGGAGTACTGCTGCAAGTATATTAAATCCCTCCTCCTGACCCCTGGCACTCCTGGGACACGTAGTCCCCGAACCGGCACGTGGAAGTCCTGCACCGCAGGAGTGTAGCTTACGCTATATAGTTCCTCACAGGGAGAATGGCTGCAGGTGTATTAGGGTCCTCGCCCTGACCCCTGTTGCTCCTGGGACACCTAGTGCCCCAACTGGCTACTTGGATGTCCTTCTGTGTGAATTTCTTATTGTCCATGTTGGTACTCTGAAATGCTTAATACATGTTCCTCTAAGTAAAGTCTGCTCTTTGCCACTCTACCAGGACTGAGCTACGGAATTATTAATGTGAATGCAAGGACCATCTTTGGGGTATTGTAAGAGTATTACATGGTGACGATTAACCCCCACAACTCATAATACTGCAGTTTCTTGCAATAAGAATACACACTTCAACAATAGGTACAGTCTATGATGCGGAACATGCCTTAATTACTTCGGAGTTACAGAACCATTCAAAGCATAGCAGATATGGGTTTCAGCTGAATGTTTCTTTAGAAAGTTCAAAAATAGTGTCTATGCATATAGAGAGCATTGGATAACTAGAGTTCCATAAACAGCAATATAGTCAGGCTTACCTCTATGCAGCAGTCAGGACAGACAACGCTGAAAGAACAAATCAAGACATATCAGAGGCTCTAGCATAAACATGGGAATGCAAAGAAAACAGGCAAACATGGGAAATACCTAACCCAGCAAAAAAGAAAATAATCCCGACATAATAGCAAAGTTGTGGGCACAGGGACATACGTTGGCTACAAGAAAGCCGGTCATTAGGGATGAAGCATGGGAGACCTCGCTGACTGGAAGTGAGACTAGAGATCAACAGTTTTTAGAAAGGTGATACATGCTCCCTCCTTTGCTTAAGATCACATGCCCAAATATGGAAAACTCAATCCCCCCTGAAACTTGTGTTAACCACTTTAAGGTGTTTACTCATCAAACCTGTTGATTGATTTGGTTGGGGGGGGGGGGGAAGTAGTCCTTCTGGGTGAAGGGAACAGATCAAAATAAACCCAATAGAGATCTCAGAGTTGGAAATAAAAAGGGAGAAAAGAAATAAGGCCCCAAATCCTAATAGGGTCCCAGTGTATATGTTTAACAGAAATGTTCAACTCTAGGCCCCACTGCTTTCAAATGTGTTTAGAGCAGCAATTACACATAGTCTGCCCAGTTCAAGGTCAAAGGCAATTCTGGTTTCAATATTTAAGAAGGGAGTCAGGAATGATTGTACTTACCGTCATCCTATTTCCCTTCTGGATGATCAGGTAAAGATTCTATGCAGAGTCCTGTTATTTAGATTAGAGGTTTGGGCGGTAAAGAGTGGATTATTGTCAGATATTCACTTCTAGTTAAACATGGGGCTGCCATAGTAGAACAATGTTTAAATCACTATTTGATAGCAAGTAAATAAGTCAACGTAAAGAAGTCTGCTGTCTACCTGGCATTTATGGACCTCAGCTCCACTTTCAACAATATTGACGGATTAAAGTTGTGGAGACTGATAACATATAAAGGGACTGAGGGGCCAATGGTTAATTTACTGAAGGCGATGCATAAGGAAAGGTCAGCTTTGCTATGTTGGGGCCAAAACAGGAAACACACTGGCTCATTCTGCATACATCAGGACGCGTGCCAAGGGTTGGTACTAGCTGTTTTTTTGTATTCACTCTATATAAATCAATTACAAAAGTTTCCTTTTCAGCAAGTTGGCGACTTCCCCAAAGTTCTTAGAACACCAATTTCTGTACAGCAGACAATGAAGTATTGCTAGCCTGCACTGCAGGTGTGTTGCATAAACTATTGGACTCAATTTGTTTATGAAAAATTTAGAGCCATCAACTAACATGTCCAAATTGTGGGTTTTGAGATGTGGCACAAAAATCTCCAAATTGAACATCTACATTATAGGCACTAGACGGAGTACAGTTACTTCGAATTATCCGGGGATTACCCTTAACTTTTTAGCATGCGATAACGCAACTAAGGTTGAAAATCAGCAGTTCATTAGAACAGTGGTTCCCAACCTGTGGTCTGCGGACCCCCAGGGGTCCGTGACACATTCCCAGGGGGTCCGTGACACATTCCCAGGGGGTCCACAGCCCTTGGCTGGAAGGAAGGCACTTCTCCAGCTGGGGCCTCTGACAAACACGTGCATGTGTGTTTTCATATTTATTACTTCCTTTGTTGAGCAGTTTTCAACGCAAAGCTCCTTGTACTGTAAAAATAAGTGTCAAGCTAACTCAAGTGATTAATGTATCTGCTGGAGAGTGATGGGAGTTTTGTGCAGTGGCAGTTTTGACTCAAAGGTTGCGCAGATGGTTAATATGCCTGCTGCAAAGAATATGTATCATGCAAAGAACAGTATTTTATGTGCATGGCACAGTGGGTTACTGCTTTTGTCACAGAGATTATTTTGTTACTATGCAGTTCATAATCGTAATCTAGCACAGTGAGCTGTGAACTGCCATTAAAGGGCTGCATGCAAACCGCATGGCACAAATTAGAAAGTTGGTTTTTTCCTAGTCTTTTATTTTCCTTATGCTGCTAAAAAAGGTTTGCTTGTGTAGAAATACATTATTATTGCTAACGTAGTGCTTAATTTGTGCTTGTTGTTTCGGGGCTGAGCCCCAGCACTTATTTTTGAGGGCTGGGGCTCATTCTTCTGCCTCAAGCCTTTGCTGCAAGCAAAAGACACATATGGGAAAAACAGAGGAAGGGAAAAACGAAAATGCGTCACAAAGGGAGAAAGTAGAAAGCTGCTAGAATGAGCAGAAGCGGCAGGGAGTGGCTTTATATGGATTGAAGTGTCCCGAGATGGCTTCAGGATTATGCTGCCTCAGTATTCTGTGTACCCACATTTAATTGCAGCAGCCGCATGTTTAAGAGGAGGGCTTTGGGCACCAGCACGTTTTTATTTACAAATTAAGCACTGTGCTAATGTCATCGCTAATCACTGTGTTCTGACTCCTAAGTTTGTGCTTCTCCGGACCAAGCACTCTTAGAAAATGCCTACCAGTGTGGATGACATGTGAATCCTACACCTTGTAGTCCCCTGTAAAGTGCCCTGACACCCTACAGTGGTATGAGAGGTGCTATAAAACACATGAAGTACATGTGACAGAGAGGCTAGGGAGAGATGAGAGGCCCTTATGGTTTACTTCCTTTCCCTGTCACTTATTTATGTAAAATGCTTTCTCAGATCTGGCATACCTAAAAAATAAAAACAGAAATCACTCTGTAGAATCTGACCGGAGGATTCACCTTTCCTAAATAAAACCAAACATTAAAAAGGTAGTTGCCGAGATGCAGCGCCAACCTTCCCAATAAAATGTTTTGATTTTTGCATATTTTTTCAATATAAAATAATTTTATCTTTAGTAATTTTAGTATTTGTTTGGTGTGTACTTGTTATATTTTTTGCAAATTACGGTTTTAATGTTTGAAAATTAAATCGTACAAATTGCTGGAGGTCCCCAGCTTCCAGTAATGATTCATTGGGGGGGTCCTCAGGAGTCAAAAGGTTGGTAACCACTGCATTAGAGCGACAAACAGTTTTTTGCCCCAGATGCAGTATATTGAATACGTGCAAATGTATATCAAAGGTGTGCTGCAGAGCAGAGGTATGGGTTTTTTTCTTACTTTTGCGAAATTCAGAGACTGAAAAAAAAATATGACTTTATAGGGAGGATGCTGGCAGTCCCAAATAAGTGTTCTTTTTGACACCTCAAGGAGTCGGGGGTACCATATGAAGAAGATTATACCGATGATTTTATGAATTTCAACATGGGTGAAAGCAGAGGTGCGTTAATTCTAATGAAACACGGGTGACAGAGGCGAGTTTAACTCTAATAATCATAAATAACTGTCTATTTTGAATATTGTTACGCAAGGACTTCACATTTTCGTGGCTAGATTTTAAAGAGCGCTTTCTGTAATATAAGGATGCAAGAATTTAACAGTCCATATTGATTAAATAAATCGAGACCTTTTATTTAAAAAAAGAAAAGCAAAGCATTTGAGTAACACGTGCAGAGGACTCATTGGATGAAGGAGTCTAGTCATTCAGTTATGACACATGCTATTATTTTAACCCCATGTTTATTTTAACCTTATTTTAAACTGTGTGAAACACTCAAGCAATGTTTTATCCGACCTGTTTCAGATTAACTCTGGACCATTACTTGGTATCTACCCAGGGCGGTGGCCACACGTATAAAACGTCTATACCATGTCGTTGCAAGTACGATCCAAACCACATTGCACTTTTTTATTTTGCAAACAGGCCAGAGAAAGAGGTACGATTACCAATCCTTTTTTTGCGGCTTAACTGAGACAGTGCCACCATCTCTTACAAATGTGCTCCTCATCAATTACTGCTGCATTGATTGTATCATTTATTCAGGCTGCTGTTAAAATACGGAAAGATTAGTAAAACCTGCATTGCGTTCTTAAGTATGAACTGGTAAGATATGTGTCCTATAGATTGTTCTTAATATTTATAATTATGGTTTTCGCTTTAAATTTTTAGTGTTTTATGTTTTTGTATTATGTGCAATGTTCTGCTCAAAAGCATCAGAATAAATATTTAATTTGAATAGAAAGTTTGAGTTCAATTTAATTATTGGTGATAGGATTTTTGAGTATCAATCAAACATAAAATTTGCAAACCGCAACTTCCTACCTCAGGATGTATCCAAGCTCTGTGGGTTGTCTCTGCGTCCTGGTAGCTACTCATCAAAGAGCTATATCTTGAGCTTCCTCCTGAAGTTGAGTAGGGTGTGCGTGCTACGCAGGTGGAGGTCGTACCAGATCTTGTGGGCACGGTAGGAAAAGGCATGCCCTCTGCTGCGTCAAACTCTCTGTACTTGAGCGAGGGCTGTGGAACAAAGTTCCCTGGTGGGCCAGTGGAAGGAGACTATGCAGATGATGAGACTGGGTCCGATGTGGAGGGCTTTGTATGTGAGGGTGAGAACCTTGAACTTGCATCTCTTGTGCATGCGCTTCCAATGGAGACCTCTGAGATTCGAGATGATGCAGGTCTGCCTGGGGAGATCCAGGACGAGTCTCACTGTTGCGTTCTGGATAGTCTGGAGGCAGTGGAGGAGCTGGACAGAGTCCAATGTAAAGGGCGTTCCTGTAGTCTAGTCTGCTAGCAATGATTGCTTGCGTTACTGTCTTTCTGGTTTCCATGGAGATCCATCTGAAGATCTTCCGTAGTATGCGGAGATTGGAGAAGCTGGAGGAGGCCACTGCATTTATATGTTGTCTGAAGGTGAGTTTGCTGTCTATGATGATGCAAAGATTGTGGCTGTGGTCAGTAGGGGTTGACGGTTGTCGGAGTGTGGAGAGCCACCAGGAGTCTTCCCGGGGGAGGTGTTGTTTCTGAAGATGAACACCTCTGTTCAGTTTCAAGCAGTCAGATTTCATCCATTCGGCGAGATCAGTCATGGCATTGCTGAAATTGTCTGTAGGGGTGGCGTGGTCTTCGGAGAGGGAGAGTATGAGTTGAGTGTCACCGGCATATAAGATTATGTTGAGTCACTGGGAAGGAACAATCTCTGTCAACAGTGTCACATAGATGTTGAAAAGGGTGGGGCTGAGCGAGGATCCCTGGGGGACAGTGTATATGGTGCTTTTTGGTTCTACAGTAAAAGGTGGGAGGTGGACTCTCTGGGTGCGTCCTGTGAGAAAAGTGTAGATCCATTTGAGGGTGTTGCATTGGATCCAGATGTGGTGGAGTCTGGAGGTGAGTGTGGAGGTGGAGATGGCGTAGAACACAGCAGAGGTCAAGGAGGATCAGGGCTGCTTTCTCTCTGTGGTCGAAGAGGGACCTGATGTCGTCCATTGCAGCAATAAGGGCGATCTCGTTCTGTAGTTGGTGCACAAGCCACATTGGGAGGTGTTCAGTAGATTGTGTCTTTCCAGGTGTTCAGAGAGCTGTTGGGTTTTTGCTTCTTCCAGGACCTTAGCTGGGAAGGGGAGCAGTGAAATAGGGCAGTCATTTTGAGTTGGCTGGAGTCAGCGGACAGTTTAAAAAGCGGCTTGACCTCTGCTGGCTTCCATGCTTCATGGATGGTGGCAGTCCTGACAGAGGTTTTAAGGATGGGAGCGAGGATGCTAGTGATTTCCTTCTGGCCCAGGTGGCCTGTGGGGAAAGGCTCTGGTCTGCTGGTTCTGGACCAAGTGGTAGTCAGTCCAAGTGAGCTCCGTTGTGTGGTAGAACTTAATTTGATCACTGCCTGTAAAGATGGGGTCCAGCATGTGTCCCGCAGTGTGTGTGAGGCTGGTGACTAATTATTTGAGTCTCATGTTGCTTGGGTTGTCCAGGAGGTTGGTGGAGTTGTGGGGGCATTGGGGTCTCAAGGTGGAAACTGAGATCTCCTAAAAACATGTAGTCTGTCGAGTAGATGGCAGGTGGGGGATGAAGTCGGAGATGGCCTTGCAGAAGGCGTGGGGGGGCTCCAGGGGTTTGTACGTGAGGGTTTCCCTGATAGTTGTTCTAGTGTCGATTCGGATAAGGAAGTTAAGGAGTTCCATGAGGTGAGACGTCTTCATCGAGAGTGGTACAAAGGAGGCTGTCCTTATGGGTGATGGAGATACCTCCTCCATGCTTGTTGTGGCAGTCTTTGTGGATCAGCTTGTAGCCTTGCAGGGTGGCGCAGGTGATAACAGGGGCAGAAGCGGGTGTGAGCTTGGTATCGACAAGGAACATCAGATCCGGGCTAAGGGTGGCTATGGTGTCCCATATTTCTGTGGCATGTTTTCAGAGTGATTCTGTGTTGAGCAGTATGCAGTGGAGTTGTTTCTTGGGCTTGCAAGGTGGTGGTGGAGGGCGGTGGTGGGGGGCTGGTGGAGGTATCTTTGTAGCAGGTGAAGTGGTACTGAGGGCAGGTGTGGCAGTAGTTGTCTAGGTTCCTGGAGGCCAGGTCCCAGAGCATGGCACCATAGCATCGGCGGATAGTGCGACAGCCAGGGTTCCTGGTATTGGGCGCAGTCCAGGCATGGACGGGAGCAAATGGACTTGCCTTTGGTGCACCTTCTGCGAGTCGGGGTGCGGTTGCACACGGACCGCCATCAAGTAGGTCTTGGGGTGGGAGGCAGGCGGGGGAAAAAAAAATGCAGGAAAAAATGTCAGGAAGGTGGCGGGGGCATAGACTTGCAGCAGCACACAGGGGCAACAGGTGCCAAAAGAAAGAAGGGTGACTGGAACAGCCTGCACTGTGCTCACAGCAGAGTTGGCAGAGCAACCAGGCAGCGAGGAGAGCAGGTGCATGAGTATCTATGCACCACAAAGAGAAGGAAAATGGCAAATCTGTTGGCCTGGTGCGGGCTGCCTAGAATTTAATCACCAACTACAAAGCTAAAAGAAAAAAAAAAAAAAAAAGATTGTGGCTCAGGCAAAAAACTATATGAAGGCATTTGAGGTACTCCTAATGAACACAGTAGGAAGTTGGTGAAGTAATTTGCCAAGAATGAGTCCCTGTTCTACATCATGTCACAAACATTTGCACTTAGATTTCCAGTTTCTAGGGTTTAAAAAAAAAAATTCAATGCCTTCTCACCGCCTTTGCCCCAGACGCTCATAAAAGTGTGATGACAGACTATTTTGTCTTAATTTTCCTTTCTACTATTCATCCAAGCCACATCATCACGTCTAATGCCTTCAGGAGCACCTCCAAAATATAAATTTCTTTAAGTACTCTTGAGCTGCTCATCACTCTAGATTACATTATTATATATATATATCAAAAACAAAGTGGTCATCAAAACGGCGCGCTCTTGCTTCTGGTGCAGTGAAGGAATATGACCAGTACTCCCAATTTAACAGCAAACCAAAGAGACACTGCACTCCTGGGGGCTTCGATTTCCAAATCAATTTATTGACCTCAGCATTACACCAACGCTTTTCAACCTTTGCCGGTCTGTGGCTGAGTCTATTTTGAATGCGATATCCGATGTCATGCCTTTTATACCCACACATGCATTCTGGTCTTGGTAGTTCATAATATACATTCACGAGAGACATGGGGAGTTTAGGCGCATAAATATGAAAGTAAAAGCACTGTGCCAGCAACATGAATGTGCATACTCCTCTAAATAACAACTATAGTTAAGAACTTTGCAGACTATGACGTAGTAGAGTGGATAAACTGTCACCTTAATGTGAAAGTATGTTATGAACTACCAAGACCAGAATGCCTGTGTGGGTATAAAAGGCATGACATCGGATATCGCATTCAAAATAGACTCAGCCACCGTGATCAAGACCGGCAAAGGTTGAAACGCATTGGAGTAATGCTGAGGTCAATAAATTGATTTGGAAATCGAAGCCCCCAGGAGTGCAGTGTCATATATATATATATATATATATTTATATATATATATATATATATATATATATATACACACACACACACACACACCCCTATCAAAAGTAAAAGTGCTGATATAGGTAGGTGAAAATGTTACTTTAAACAACATTCAAATAAACAAAAAAAACATGACATTCGCAGTGCCGCCATAAATGAGGTCACTTCTGATGTCATCCGTGAAGTAATCAATGATATCATAGAACAGGTCATACGTGATGTAATATGTGAGGTCATAAGTACCGCATGGTGAGTGTGCATGTCATAGTTAATTCATATTACTAGAACTGGTGAAATTCAGTGATTGTATTGAGATAAAGTTACACTTAAACTGACATTTTCACCTAACTATAACATTTTAACCTTTTTTTAAATAATCGGAAAATAAGATTTTATTACCATACACAACTATACCAACACACTGCTGTGCATAGTCGGGTGGTTGGCTGCAGGGTAAGGCCCATAGCCAGCGCCTGCATCCAAACCCACATGCAGCCAACTTACTTCCGTGCAGGGCCTATGATCATGCGCAGTGTGAGCTGGCCACAAGACTTAGTCAGGGTTCCCACTCAAAAGCCTCAGAGTTGGTCAGAGTATCCCTACACTGATCCCTTATACTTTATTATTTCTTCTTTTTTCAGGATACATGGATCAAGTTCCAACATCTGGTAATGGCAGCCACAACATTACAATTTTGACTATACCAGTGTCTAAACTCCCCTAGGGAAATTGGGCTTTGGGACAACCCCCAACCATTTTTTTCTCACCCCTGCTTGACAGATCGAAAAACTTTCAAGGCAGAAGTTGAGGTGGATATTCTTATTTTTGGCACGTTTTGTGAAGATT
This sequence comes from Pleurodeles waltl, assembly GCF_031143425.1. NCBI lineage: Eukaryota > Metazoa > Chordata > Amphibia > Caudata > Salamandridae > Pleurodeles > Pleurodeles waltl. The sequence goes on from NC_090446.1 coordinate 214,879,953, forward strand.
TGCCTGGCAAACCAAAAAGGTCAATTTCCTAGCGTAACAAGATTCTTACCATTTCCACACACTGGCAAATGCCACAGTGCGATATATATATATTTAGAACATTGGAATGTTGCTAGCTCCATTGAAAACAATGGAGTGCTGTGGGCTTTTACTGGCCGGTAAAAGCCCGCAGCGCCAACATTCCAATGTTCGCTTTGTTCACAGCAACAGCTGTGAACAAAGCCTCACGGAGCCCGAGGGGATTTTAATCCCCTCGGGCTCCGTGAACATTTTTTTTTTTAATAGAACATTCTGCCCTGAGTGGCAGAATGTTCTAATAGCCTTAGAACCCGCCGTAGCGGGCTCTACCGGCTATTAAAGGCCCTTTCCCTTGTTAAATGCCCTCGCCTTCGGCTCGGGCATTTAACGCGGGAGCGGGCCTTTAATAGCCGGTAGAGCCCGCTACGGCGGGTTCTAAGGCTATAATATATATATATATATATATATATAAAATTTGTACAATGAATTTCGATTCTCTTTTGATATATTAACAATGTGAGATAGTTGCAACAGACCTGGCATTGTGAGTTGAAAGAGAAGATCATCTTATCTTATCCTTCCATAATTATTAAATTGGTGATGGATAATGTGTGGTGTGGGCTGTATGATCATGGTATTTTTCTAATTGTGCCCACACTCGGAGAGTTGCAATATTAAGGATTTGGGAGGCTTTACAGAAATGGCTTCCTCATTAGAAGCTCGTAGGAAAGAAAAATCCAGTAAACTCTTCTTCACCCAGTATGCTCGTGAGGGAGATGTACAACAAGGGGGATCTACTGCAGGCTCTGGTTTACAAGTTCAACTAATGTATGATAAATTGGAAAAACTGATGAGAAAAGAACTTTCCAAGTGGTGGGAGATCGAATCTCTTCAGCAATATATTAGAGGTTGAACGTGTCCCTAGGGGCTTACGTATTTATACAATTCCATTATATGCAGACCCGGATCCGGAATTGTTGGATGAATGGGCTGAAAATTCCAAAGTTAGTTCCCTTAATATGATGAAGATCTTGATAAAATATGCTTCCAAGGATCGAGAGAAAATCTTGGAAGAGATTGATAAAACCACCAAGTTGATTCTGACATTAGTTTCACAGAGTGCCTTTGATGAAGTGAAGGGGTATTTGGATAAAAAACTTTCCAAATTTGAAGAGGAAATTACTGTAAAGAAACAGAGAAAATGTATTCAGGATTTTAAGGATTACCAGTCAGGGAGGATTTTAACTTTTCATCACAAATATGATTACATGTATACAGAGGATTATAAGGAACCTGTACCTCCAATTGACAATGGAGTGTCTGGCATAAGTTTGAGATTGCCAGAAGAAAGTGATGTATCTGATGGTAATCTTTCTGATGCATCGGACATCCCCTCAGGGAAGAATTTGGATGTGGATACGAGTGCTAGTAGATCGAAGTTTTTGAAACAGTTCCGCCTTTTAAATCAAGGAAGGACAGAACAGAGAAAGATTTTGTTCAACCCAGGGGCAGGGGATGAGGACAGAGAAGCAGAGGAAAGGAACTGTGCAGTGAAGGTACGAAGAAGGAAAAGAAGGTCCTATAACAACAGGAATGACAATGAGAGCACGCAAAGCACCACAATGACTGTGGTGAATCTGTCCAACAAAGTATTGACTAAAGAGGAGGAAAGTCTTCTAGCCCTAGGTTTATCCTTCTGTCTTACTAATAATTTTGATTATGTTCAGACTTGGATAGTTCTTTTTCATTTTGTAAGGAAACTAAAACAGAAAAAATTGTATAAAAACCAAAGTGACAGGTGAAACTGTTTTGACAAAAATAGATAACACCAGTAAATTATGCATTTCAGTTATTGATCTGTTACACACTCTATCCGTGTTGAATGATGATACAAATGCGCATGATGATCCACTTGTAAATTTAGATAATTTGGTTATAGAAACAGATATTTCATGTCCCAGTCCATTTAAGCCTAAATCTATCTTTTTGCCAGCTGTTCAGAGTGAAGCTATTCAAGTATTTGAAAAAGATATGATAAATCAATTCAAGAAAATGGGATATGGTTCTAAGAATATAAAGTATGATAATCTTTCCATCTCGCAGAAATTGGCTCTGGACAGTTTAAAGAGACTCAAGCATTGTTATTCGTGAATCTGATATGGAGGCAATGTAGTTATCCTGAATAAGCGTCAGTATTTACGTGAAGGAGAATGTCAGCTGAGTGATTCTAACTGCTATACTCATGCCAATCAGTTGGAGCTCAAAATGTTTATTATACAGTATCATAGGTTACTGGCTGATTGGAGAGATAAGGGTTTACTGGAATGGGATGAATACCAATTTCTTAAATGTGATGAACCGAAAACTCCGGTCCTTTACCTTTTACATAAGTTACATAAAAACAAACAAAATCCTCCTGGTAGACCGATCGTGTCAGCAATGGTATCATTACTTGAGAATACTTCAAGGTATATAGATTTTTTCCTTAGGCCTTTTGTGGAAAGTCTACCTTTTTATGTGAAGGATACTACACAATTTTTAAAGATGTTGGATGGCCTAGGATGGGAGGATGACTTTCTGTTTCTGACATTGGTTGTTACCAGTTTATATACATGCTTTCAACATGAATTGGGACTTACAGTGGTCAGACACTACTTGAGAGCAAGATCTATATCGTATTTAACGCACACTGAAATGATCTGTGATATGATCTGGTATTGCCTTACGAATAATTTCTTTTTATTTGATGACCAAATATACAAGCAAATTCAAGGGACTGCTATGTGTACATGTTTTGCTCCCAGTTACTCAAATCTCTTTATGGGCTGGTGGGGGGGAAACAGGTGTCATCTGATATATCAGACTATGAAGACAAAGTTATGTTATGGTGCCGGTATATAGATGATATTTTTATCATCTGGCAAGGTGATGTAGAATCTGCACTGAACTTTGTGGCGGTTTTGAATGATAACAAGTACAACCTGAAACTAAGTGAGCAGCATAGCAGTACATCTATTCAGTTTTTAGATGTAGAGGTGAATGTAGAAAATTGTATGGTGCACACAAGATTATATAGGAAGGCAACAGCAGGAAACAGCTTATTAAATGCTATGAGTGCGCACCCACCTAATTTGATTCAAAGCATTCCATATGGAGAGTTACTGAGAGCGAGACAAATTTGCAGTACTAATGAGAAATATCAGCAGGAATGTATGATCATGTGTGCAAGATTTAAAGAAAGAGGCTACAGCAATAGTGTCATCATGCAGGCTTTAAAGAAAGTAGAGGGATGTTCGAGATCAGAGATACTATATCGAGCACAACATCATACTATAACTGACCAGAAAATTAGGTTTGTTACGACCTATTCTAATCAAGCATATAATCTAAGAAAGGCACTTACCAAAAGCTGGCATATTCTACAGACTGATCCAGATCTAGAAGAACTCGTGTGTAATGCCCCTGCGTTAACATACCGTAGGGGTAGATCATTACGGGATAATCTCAGTCAGAATATGGTGGTGAGCTGTAATAATTCTGATAATGTGAGATCTCCAGTCACTGGTTTTTACTGCTGCCATCAATGTAAAGCATGTAAATATAGTAATGATTGCAAAAATGTAAGATTGGGTAATGGACAAAGATTACGAGATCAAGGGATTCTTCACCTGCAATACAGATTTTTGTGTATATTGTTTGAGATGCCCATGTGATAAAATATATGTGGGAAGTACGATACACAAGGCGAAAAAGAGAATGTTGGAACATGTAAAAGCTATTCGCAGTTTTGATCACAGTTATCCTGTGGCCCGACATTTTCATGAGATGCATCAAGGGGATGAAAGGTTACTTAGTTATTTGATGTGTGATTAAATTAAATTAAATTCTCGGGGAGGTGACAGAGTCCAAAATGCGTAACATTTTCTGTCTAAGTATATTTTTAATTTTAGGGCTCCCTCCCCAAAAGGTTTAAACTTAAGTGAAGAGATGAACACACATCTTGGGAGATAAATAGCTGTTTCTGTAAATTCTTTCTGATAATTTTTGACATGCCAATCGAGCTTCTTCGATGTTTTTTTGTATATGTAAGGCATTTTATGTGTCTGTTTTGGGGGTTGATGGACTCAAAATATACATTTTCAGTGGGAAATATCAAAATAATGATAGTGTTTGACTGATAAATTGATTATGATTATATTCGGATCCAGTTAATTACTAGTAATATTGAATATTGAAGTATTTGATTCTAATTGGTTTTGGATTATGAATTTATATGGTGTTTGGAATGAATTATATATTCCTAAAGGATTATTTAATTGATTGATTTCAAGCACTTAGATGAATTTATTGTGCTCCATGAACCCTTACAAGATGGCTCCCACCGTTTCAAGTTGTTATGTATGTATTGTGGATTGAGTCCTTCTTTTATGTTTATGCATGTATGTATTCATACATGTTATATTGAGCACTCCCCCATCCGTGAACAAGGCTACGGCTGAAACGCGTTGGGAGGAAGTCTGTTTGTGTTATTGCCAATATATTTTTGCAACTATCCGATGGTGTCTTGACTTTTCCTTTATATTGGATAAGGAAATAATGGATGTATATCAATGGGATTCCCGATCCTATGTCAAGACCGCCGCTTTGAGCCTCGATATTTCGGGCATTTCTTTGTGAAATATAAATATAGATATAAAACAAATGTTACAGGGACGTTATGGTTAGGTTCACATTTTACAAGCACAAAACCATAGAAATTCAACTACTGGAGTTATTTCAAGTAACTAACACGTGCCCTAAGGTAACTAACTCGCGCCCTTGCCATGCACAGTTTTCTCATCAATAATTTTACTGAAAATGTTATAGTGATATTATCAATGATGTCACTGGTGGACCCAGGGCCTGGCATTGCGCTGCCCCCCTACCAACGTTTGCTGCTTCTGCTCCCCTCGTTGCTATCCACTGTCTAAGTCTATGCCCCTGCTCCCTCATTACAGCTTATGTTGCCATTGCTCTGTCACTGCCATTCCTGTTGGCCCGGAACAGTTAAGCTTGCTCCAAATCCTTCCTACCCTCTGTTGCCGAAGTCCATGCACAAACCTTCTCACTCCTGCCCTGCATGGTCCGATGTGCTGCCACTGCCCTCCATTTAGCTTGATGTCCCTGCCATTCATCTTGTCCTCTGCCACCCAATTATCTGCCCCAACATTTGCCCTCTTGCTTAGCTTCTGTGCTTTGCCTACTGCCCCATACCCTGCATTCCCCTGCTCTCCAATGTATGTGTGCTTGTCCCTGCTCCCTCCTTTTTTGCTCACCATGTTCTATGCACTTGCCATTGCCCTTCCTATCTACTCAATTTTCTGTTAAGCTGCCACTGCTCCTCCCTTCTACCTAGCATGGTCAGATGACTGCCGCCTGTCCCTGCCACCTCCCTCCTGCCTGTCTGAGTTCCATGCCCCTACCCCTCCGTCCCCTGTGGTCCATTTTGCTGCCACTTCCTTCTTCCCCATACGCTCAGTTGTGCTTTACCTGCTCCCTCTTGCCTACTCCATGTGGTCTGTTAAGCTCGTTCCCTGCCCTCTCTGGCCCATGGCAGGCTTCTATCCATAATTTCTGTCCTCCATGGTCCTTTGTGCAGGCCCCTACCCCTTTCCTCTTGCACCCTAGCACCGGTGTGCTGTCACTAACCCTCCTGCTTGCCATGCATGGCTTTCTGTGCTGCCACAGCCCCTTCCACCTGTGTGGTCAGCTTGCTGACCCTGATCCCTCACCCACCTTCCCTCCGTAGTCTGTGTGTATGCCGTTATAGACTCAGTGTTTCCCTCCATGGTGTGTTGTGCTTCCAGTGCCTAACCCGCCTGGTCTCCATGGTGAGCTTTCTGCTCCAGCCCTGCCCCCTTGCCCTCTGTTTTCCATGTGCAGGCTCCTATCTCTTTCCTCCTGCTTGGTCTTGCTCCCTCCCTCCATCCTGTGGTACATGGTCTGTTATGCTGCACTGTCCCTCTAGTCTGTCTGATATGGTCAGCTTGCTGCCCTTAGCTCTTCCCATCTGCTCTCTTTTGTCCATGTGCATGGCCCTGTTCCCTCCAAATTGATTTCCACGGTCCACTGTGCTGCACTGCTGTCGAGTTTGTCCTGTGTAGTGTATTGTTCCGCTGCAACCCCTGATACCTGCCCTTTAGGGTCAATCTGGTGTCCCTGTCCTCTGTTATCAGAGTTCATGTCCCTACCCCATTCCTCCTGCCCTCAGTGATCCAATGTACCATACATGGCAACATTTAGAACTTCGTGAGAGAGAGATTCTGAGATAAAAAACCCTGGGGAAAAAAATCGATTTTCCCCACTTACTTTGAAAAATAGGTGATCTTAGGCAGGAAACCTAAGTTAAAGCCCTTTTGGTCTTAAAATATCAGGAGTCTCCAGCCTAGATAGGGTCAGTTGGCATATATGGCTGTACTGCCACTGCTTCTTCTTTCTGCCCTCAATGGTCTGTTACATTGCCACAGCCTCTCTTGCCTGTACTTCTTGTTTGATGTATTGCCCCTGCCCCTCCTTTCCTTTGCCTTCAAGGATCATTTTGTGCTGCCTCTGCACCCTCCTCCCTGCCCTCAATTATCGGAGTCCATGCCCTTGAGATCTACCTCCCCACAGTATTCTAATGAACAGCTAGCTTGCTAACATTGTATATTCATGGTACACCTGAGAAATTATAAATATTAGAGGGTCTTATTCCCCCCAAAATTATGGTTAGTGCCCTAAAAACTAAAATGAGGGCATATTTTCCGATTTCACAAATACCGACAAAGCGCTTTTAAATTCTTTGCTATCTAGATGTTTTTTATCCAGTTGATCACTTGATTACATGTTGCCCTTAAGTGAGAGAATGTAGCGGACTTAGCAACTGAGGGACCAGGTTCAAGTTTCAGCGTCAGCTCGGCATCCTGTGATTCTGAATCAGTTAATCTCCCCATTCATAAAGCCCAAAGGGAATGTATTCTTCTGAAATGTAATGTAACTGATGTCCATGTAAGGCACTCCAATACCTCCGGGTCAAGTCTGCGTTATATAAAACTGCAAAAATACCAAACAAATTAAGTGGTTTGCACACGCCTGCCACTGGGCTATATTTGAGACACATGTGTGCTACATTTGGGCTCTTCATTCTCTGGTGGCCATATTGAGAGATTTCTTGGTTATGAAGCTCCCTAATCCCCTAATTTACTGCAGTAATCTCACTACAAACACCTTCAGTTTTCCACTTGGATTCCATCAAGATTGCTGTCAGAAGTGCTGCAATTTTGGTATTTGTTGTCAGATGTGCCACACTTTTGGTATAAATTCAGAATGTGCATGTCTCAGTCTACATGTCAGAATGTTTTAATGAAATAGAAGAGGAAGATACTTGAGAACTCACTTAAAACGTGTCCTAATTTTAATTTCTACAGTATGAACTATAATTTCTATGACAAAATGAAAGCTCTCATTTTGCTGTTTTCTAAATTAAGTGTTTTACCAGTTTGATTCAATCAAGATGGCTTCTGGTGTGCCACACCTTTGTCATAAGTAAGACTGTTAGCACTCGAGTTGTTCTTTCGAACACTCTGGAAGGCTGCAGTATGGCACAAGAAAATAAACTGACATGCTTCTCCTGTTGGAAGCACATGTTTTAGTGAGAATGCCAGACTTCATTCTAGTATGGCTGAGAAGGATAGTGTGAATTTACAGAAAGATGCTCTAATTTTAGCTTCCGAGGGACCTTCCACAACCTTTATGGGTCAATCATTAGAAAACTGTTTTTTTGTCAAACATGATTCATGAATTGCCAGCAGAAGGATTTTTCACAGGTTAGAATCACCTTAGCAACAAATGATTTACATTTTAACTGACATCTGTTATCACCATAAATATGTTCTCCTTTTTGTGACCCTCGTCTGCTATTCACTACAATGCATTTCAAAGGGTGCTATCATTTATATTGCTCCCAAGATGGCTGCCATTACTTTCTGGCTGAAGTGTTTGCAGTCAGATTTCACCACAAGATCTGTGCTTAGGCTCGACTAAGATATACAAATATGGATTTCTTTTATTATCTCAAAAACTACTGAACGGATTTATAGCAATTAACAAAAAGCACGCTTTCTGTACCAAGAGCTACCTTTCTGCCAAATATGGTGTAATTCTGTCCAGCAGTTCGAGCTGTAGTCATGTCCACAATCCCTGTTGGAATTAAAATGGGTAATGCACTTTTTTTGACTTTCCCTTTTTTCTCCACCCCCACTTGACGGATCACCCCAAAACGTTTCATGACCCTTTGGCACACGGATAATGCTGAATTTTCAGTAATAAATATTCATGTTTTCTGAATGTTGAATATTCATAGAAAAATGAATATAGAAAAATAATACACAACGTGGGAAATGTGCCTATTTGAGTGGCCGTCAGTAATCACAAAGTGTCCTTATTAATTGCTTAGTAATATGAAATGTCGTGCTCATTTTAAAATTAATGTAGTAGTAGGTTATATTAATGCTCATATATTATGTATTTGCTTTATTAATGATAGGCCTTAAGTTAGCGAGGTTTTGGGCCTAGTTGCACAGCCTCATGTTAAGTTGCACTACTTAAATGAGTCGCACAAAATGGCTGCATAGAGAAATAGATTTGTAATTTTCCACCGTGTTGACCAAATGCTATTAACTGATTTTCTTTCCCAAGAGAACTATTTGCTAGAATACACTGTCTTAGCTACCGTTACATTGTAGAGTTTAGTGTGTGTGAAAGCGATGTTACCAGGAGCTAGCAATGGATGCACTGACTGGAGCACAAGACGATACAAAATTGTTACCCGACGACGGGAACAGGAGAAGAGGAGCCAATCATTGACATGTGAAAGACAGTTTAGTTATATCTTAGATTTGAGGTTCTACTTTCATTGGACTAAATGTAAACGTACGATTCTTTGACCAATAGCAACGTGGGAAGAAGTCCTTGGGAACTTTAACTTAGCCCGACTGCACCGAGGGAGGACAGCTCACTTTTTCCTAAATCTTTTACTGAGAAGTGCCATTCTGATTATTCCCTTTCCTAAGACATCTCTATCTTGAACTTTATTGCTAAGTCCGGATACCCATGCTGACTGAACACCTTCCCAATTGACGAAGACTATCGCAGCTTGCTGATCCATATCGAGGAAAAGGTACTATTAGAATGTTACTGATCTCAAAGTCACTTGCTTTTGTTTTAGGTACCAACTGCTAACTTTGATAGGACTATAGCTAAATGTGTTTCCAAATTTGTGTTGACTAAATTGTTTTATATGAAGCCCAAACATGCTATTCTCATCAGAAGGTTAGCTATGAGACTCACAGAAGATGTTTGCTAATAATTAAGAACAGTTGATGTCCTTTCTTTGCTGAACATAAATGTGTGCTACTTTCATTGCACAGTCCTTGCTATTGATTTGTACTGTAACTCTGGAATGTGTAGCGATACATGCATTAGTCAAATTGAGATTCTTTAGAAGATTTGGTCAACAGGTATTGTTCCTGTATGTGTATCATTTGATTTTGAGACTAAGTTACGTGATACTAGCATTGTTAACATAGGGAAATACACATTCTAACATTTACATAAATGTGTGGTTATTCATTGCCGAAGGGGTCATGGTGCATGGAAATTATTGACTCCAAGGATTATTGATCCTATTGACTTATGGTTATTGACTGGTATTGATTTTTGAGTCTTATGGTGGGAACTACTCTAAGCGCAGTTAAAAGGTCCATCGAACCTCTAACGCGCCCCCTTATAATTTAATGAAGAGAAGCCAAATAAGGTCAGATGCGCTAACAGATGGTAGCAGAGGATGGTTAGTCTTCTTAAGAGCCCATCATAAAGCATTTGCCCTTTAGAGAAGGTAAGAGAGTAGCATGGTTATGCCTCCTTAAAAGGCCACCACAAAAGATTTTCCCCTTGAGACATAGCAGGTTCCCAGAGACGGTAGTAGGGTAATGGTTAGTCCCCTAAAGAGAAAATAATTCAGAGATTGAGTAAGAGAAATTGGTGAAAGTTCAGATTTTCAGATTCGATTATGCAAAGTGGAGAGAAAATGTGTCCCTAAGAACTTAGAATAACTTTCCCACAACCTTGGAGCTTGCAAAAAATAGTTTGAAGATGTTCTCAGCATTCTAGTGACAGTGTGAATGGAATAGGTTTTGCGATTGCACAGCTTATGCAAATCGCAGGTTAATTGTGTTTGTGAGAGTTTAGGGAGTTTGCGTACTCCAAATGAAGTTGTTGAAGGAGTTTCCATACTCTGAAGCGTGAGAGTAGGGAAGTCCTCGACCTTCACATGTGTGTGGCACTTTGTGCTCAAAAAGTGTGTGCGTGGTTGTTGGTATATGGGCCCTACGAGGTCTAACACTCCGAAGTAATATTGTAAAGTGTATGTGAGACTTGGTTATTGTTGTAATTTGTCTGTTTAGTAGGTCGATCGGGCGAGGTCGACAAGTCGGAGTGTGAGTCAAAGTGGGTGAAATACTTTTTCGACTGAGATTTGGTGAGTCTTATGTGCACCAGGACAGACCCACTGATCAGTTGAGAGTAAAATTTACAGGTTGAATTTTGTTTGCGAATCAGGGAAACTGAGAAAGATAGAGTAGCTGCTAGAGCAAATGGCTGTCAGTGAAAAATCCGTAAGGTTTCTGAAGCAATTGTGTCACCCTACCTGTAGTAAACAGACAAATTGGGTTTTGATCTTGCTTAGTGCTCGCAATAATTTTGCATTAGTTTAGTGTAAATCAGAGTTTGGGAGGAGAAGCAGCAAGACTGTCAGCTGCTGTAAGTGTGAGTGTGACGTCATTAGAGCCACGCTAGGATAGGTCGGTTAGTGAGAAGGATCGTGCATGGATTGGCGGACAACCATGAAGTGCAATTGGTTGAGAATGTCGGCAAAAAGGATTATGGGATTGAAAGTCACATCCGGATTTGATTGAAAATAACATTAAAGTTGCAGAAATTAACATTTTCAAAGCTTTAAAGAGTGCCCTATGGGGAGATATGCATATTACGAGTATAGGAGATATTACACCCCCAGAAAGTACATCTGCCTATATTGTATTCATGTCTTTGGCTGAAACAATGGTGTAAAAGTGACAGAGAAAGATGGGAGCTAACATTTCTTGCCCATGGAACATTTAAGTTGAGGAGCTTAGAGAATTTAAGGAGGGTGCTGTACGATTTAAAACCTCCTCCGACACCAGCACAGTTCGAGGCTTTGGCAATCTGGGAATTAGTAGCCAGAAAGCAACAGCAACAGAAATTTGAGAGAAGAATGAGAAAAGCAGAAAAGGCACTAGCAGAGGCTAGATGGGACAGCGAGCAGATGTTTTGGAGAACCAAGACTTTACAGGGAATTAAGTTGTTTCCTCCGATTACACATGAGAGTGAGAACAAACCTAGAAAGAGTACTAGAAAGAGGGACTCGTAGCCTTCCGATGACGGAACAGAAATACACTAGATCCAGGAAGTCTTTGACATATGATGAGGAGTCAGATGCTGACAAATTCATTTTACAGTTATTAAGAAATCGGCCCGCCATATGCAGCGCATGAGAGAAGTTCCAACACCAGTGTAGATCCCACAGCCCCGATAACAGTTGAACTAGCCCAGAGCCAGATGCAGGTTAGCTATAATCCCCCAACTACTTCGGCAGTTAAGAGGTCCAAGCCGCAAATGGACATTCCACAAATTTACCCTTATGTCCCGATTGTAGATACTACAAAAAAACTTGATAGTGCCGAGAGGACAAGTTTACCAGAAGCCAACATTGGTCTAGGTAGAGTCCACTCCAAACCTTATGTCCCAGATACTGTCACAGACAGTTCAACGATACACCCCTTTAACAGGATCACAAACAGAAATGTTCACCTTGACAAATCAGAATACAGGATTAGCACACCCATGAGAGCCAAATGTTAGACCAAGCCCATATGCAGTGTCAGTACCAGTTACCATAGGTCCGGTTATACCATTGTTTTCCCAAGGAAATAATGAGAACAGTGAGCAGAAATCTTTCAGCCCCAGCGTAGAAAAGGAGAGATCCTCATGAATGCAAGAATGACAACCCCCATGAGACCACATTTGACGGAACAGGTCTGTTAATTGACTTAAGTCCTTTCAGGACTCCTCCAAATAATGAGGTGAGATCGTACATGGGTCCAAATCCAAGCATGGTGACACCAGAGACCCCAAATCTGACAGTACAACAAATGCCTGACGTGAGTTGCAACAACGTTACCTTACAGGGTAAGACAGCTCAGCAATTAACCGAATGGTTAGAGAGATTTAACAGCACACAGAAGAAGTTTCTAGCAGAGGCAGAAGACCTAATTGAGGGAACCATGAGTTTAGACAGGTTTGACACATTCAAGGAAAACTAGTTGCAATACTGATTAATAACAAAGCAGGAAGAGTGAATCAGAAATTCGCTGTTCTAGCACAAAAATATGACAGAGATGGAGAAAACAAAACACTTGAAGAGGAATTAGATTAGATTTTGATTTGAAAGACTTCGACAATATGAGAATACCAGGAATGAAAATCCCCCTTAGAGAACTAATGCAGAGCACTCAAACATGGGGAAAATTAGACAAATGGGAAGGCAGATGGGTGAAGAAAAGGGATTCTGTGAATTTTACTGCAAATGTGCAGCAGGTTGAGGACCCAGTGAAAATCCTACCAATGAGAGTGATTCCAGGAGGGAATATTGTTCATGTTCCTTGGAGCAGAAGTGACATTCTGTTGTTTACAAATGAATATCCCAGGTTCAGAGAGAAGCCAGTAGAACAGTACCAGCACTGACAGACAGGTTTGTGAAACTCGCAAGAGGCCTGTGGGAGGATTTGAACACCCTGCTACAGATAGTAGTTCCAGCAGACTTATGGACTGAATGCAAGAGAAGCATAGACTGGCCAACAAGAGAACCTCAGAGAGATCTAGCAATAGGTGCACCATCTCCTGACATAACGAATTATTACAAGATGATTGAGTTTTTGAAAACGAGAATTTCGCCCAAGAACACTGACTGGCAGAGAAAAGACAGGACAGCCCAGGAAGCGAAAGAGACAATACATGCATATTATGAGAGATTGTTGCAGGAGTTTAAACATGACAGCGGTACAGAAACAATTGAGCCAAAAGACATGATTCATTTTGTGTTTATATTTGTGAAATTATTGAGACCTGAAATTAGCCAGATGATTAATAGTCATTTGATTTGCTGGCAAGCAAAGCCGATTGATGAGGTATTACAGTATGCAGAATACTGAGGGACGAGAGTTAGTTGAAGCAGAGAAAGTTGAAAGAGAAGGCAACGGTGATGCAGATTAAAGCAGCACAAACAGGAATGCAGGGACATTTTCTGCAGCAACAGCAGCAGGGAAATGGGGTCATTCAGAATCAAGCAAAAGGTAGATGTCACAGAGGAATTGGGAATGGAAACCGTTGTCCCAAATTGAATACTGTAGTGGTTCACAATGATGTGCAGGGAACGAAGAGATTGTTGCCATGTCACGCATGCAGAGGGCTCACACATTCGAAGCAGGAGTGTCCAATGTTGGTACAAGAAGGTGTTGTTCAGCAAACAAGTGACATCAATTCTTTCCAAAACATGAAGACCGAGAATGAGAAGTCATAATCCAAATTTTCAAAGTAACATGAATCAGATGCAAGGTTTTCGACCCATGCAATGGGTACAAATGCCAGGTCTGCAGATGGCACAGCCCCAGCCAATGCAACAGCAGGTTCAAATGGTACCTAGACAGCAAATTCAAATACCTCAAGCACCAATGGAGCAGCAGCAGGTGATGCTTCCTCAATAGGTGACTGGTCAAAGGTTTAACCAGCGTAATAACAGTACAACAATTCCCATTACACAGTGAGAATGGAATAAACGATGATTGCGTGAGCGAGAGTTCGGGCAAAGAAGAATGTTTGGTTGTAGCTTCCCAAGAAGTAGATCAGAAAAGCCCAAATGTAAAGGGAAAAGTAATGGGTAACAAAGTTTGATTCTCAGTTGACACAGGAGCTATATGCTCTACAGTATGGACTGCAGAAGCTCCAAACCTGCCCCTTTCAGGGAAAACTGTTCAGATTGTAGGAGTCGCAAATCAGTATTTGACAAACCCAATTACAGAACCAGTTCAGGTTGAAATTGGCAACTTCAAAGGATTACATACATTTTTAGTTTGTGACTGGAGTCCGGTATCCTTACTGGGAAGGGACTTGTGTAAAACAAGGAGTTCGATTACTTGCTCAAATGATGGAATTGAAATTCAGACAGTGATGATGAAGATGATTTGGCCCCAGAAACAGATTGTGAGACAATAAATGAGGACTACCCTTTGATTAGCTTCTTTCCAGTTTTCACATTGTTACAAGGAACAGTTAAAATGAAGGTGCAGGATTTGACAGGAAAAGACATTGGTCTAATAAAAGGAGCTGAGCTAGTTAAGGTCCCAGTCAAGCTAAACACGACTTTTCCCCAGATTCCTCATTATCACATGACAAAGGACACCATTGAAAGAATTGCACCCATAATTGCAGAAATTGTAAACCAAGGAGTTTTGAAAGAAGTGTTGAACAGCCCATGTAACTCGCCAATAATGGGATTGAGAAAAACCCTGTGGCAAATTTCGAATCGTCCAGGATTTGAGAAAAATAAATTACATTGTGATTAAATGTTGCCCTGTAGTACCAAACCCAGCAGTGATTTTGTTTCAGATCCCATGCGAAGCTGAATGGTCCACCGTGATAGACTTGTCACAAGCATTCTTTTCGGTACCTCTTTACGAGGATAGTCAATTTCTATTCTGTTTCAAATTTTTTTATCGAGTCTACTGTTGGTGTAGAATTCCTCGAGGGTTTTCAGAGTCACATTTCCATTTTCAACCAGATCTTGAAAAAGAACCTGGAGTCATTGGAAATGCCTTTGCAATCAACTTTGGTACAGTACATTGATGATTTGTTGATTGAGTCCAAAACAAAGGAAGAATGCAAATATGATACGATTGCCTTACTAAATCACCTAGGAAAGAATGGTCACCCAGCTAAATTACAATACTGTCAGAAAGAAGGGAAATATTTGAGTCACCAGATTGAGAAGGGAATTAGGAAAATATCCAGAGAAAGGGTTACAGCCATATTGCAGATGAGTCCCCCAGTCACACCGAGATGTCAGGATGTTTTTGGGAATGGTAAGCTACTGTCGCCAGCAGATTCCCAACTTTTCAGTCATTTTGAATCCATTGCAAAAGCCGACTCACAAAGAAGTTACTGATCCCTTAGTGTTAGATCATGCCTGTATGAAAGCATTTTCTGAGTTGAGAGAAAGTTTGTGCAAATCCCCGGCTTTGGGAATACCTGACTACGCGAAGCCCTTTACGTTGTTCTGTCACGAGAGTGATGCATGTTCTTTGTCTGTCTTGACTCAAGTCAATGGTGGTGTAAACCGCCCAGTAGCATGTTTTTCAGCTACTTTGGACCCAGTTGAAGCAGCTTTACCAGGCTGTCCTTGTTTAGTCACTGCGGTTGGACTGAGCCTCACTTAGAGTGAGGGATTGTGATGGGAAGTCCACTGACAATCATGGTCCCTCACTCCACTGAAGTTTTACTTACACAAACCAAAATGCAGTACCTTACAGGTGCCAGGCTGACTTGTTATGGAATGAGCAGCCTGGGGTCCCCAAAGTTGTCATTGAAAAGGTGTACAGTGCTTAACCCAGCTACCCTACTCCCTTAATTAAATGTTGACAGTGAAATTGAAAGATGTTGAACATGATTGCCTGGAAGTAACTGATCTGTGCACAAAACCGATACCTGATTGGAGGAAAATGACCAAGTTATTTTGTCAATGGTTCCTGTTTAAGGGACAGCACGGGAACACAGAGCATCCTGGCTTCGAGGAGTATATTCTGCACAAGTGGCGGAACTGGTAGCCTTTACTACAGCATGCCATGTTTCTGCACAGCTTAAAGTTACCATCTACACGGATAGCCAGAATGGATTTGGAATAGTGCATGATTTAAGCCAGATGTGGTCACAGAGAGGTTTCCTGACCTCTTCTGGTTCACCAGTCAGAAATGGTGAGAGAATTCATGAATTGCTACAAGCTATTCAAATGCCTGAGAAGATTGCCATGGTGAAATGCAGTGCATACCTGAAATTACAAAATTGTGTGTCAGTGGGACATAGATATGCGTATCAAGTCACAAGGTTTTGCACATAGAACTGTATATTGTTCAAGGATAAATGGGAATTGTTACCTGAGGAAGATGAGACATACCCGAGTTCTGCATTACATTTTATAGATACATTGGAAGAACTGAAAACATTTCAGGATAATGTTGAAAGGGAAGGAAAAAGGACATGGGTAAAATTGAAATGTGTACAGCATGAGGATGAACTGTGGGTTTCAGAAGAGGATCAATTGGTCCTGCCAAACAGCTTAACTCAAATGGCTAGATGATATCATGGTCAGGTACATGTTGGGAGGGATGCAATGATTCAAGTGTTTAAATAAAAGTGGTTCAATCCAAAGTTCAGACAGAATGCTGAAGCAGTTTGCCATTGTTACGTCATTTGTCAACAAATGAACGTGGGTAAAGAGACGGGGGTCAATTTGAGACACATTAGAAGAGCAGGAGGTCCATTCAGCAGAATGCAGTTGATTTTATTGAGATTCCTCTGTGTGGAGGATTGAGAGGTGTTGGTGATCGTATTTTTAGCCATTGGATTGAAGCTTATCCCACATCAAGAAATTGCAACCTCACAGTAGCAAAATGACTGCTTAGGGAACTGAAACCACAGTTTGGGTTTCCGATTTCTTTAGAGTCAGATAGAGGAAGTCACTTCAAATTAAATTACGATTACCCCATGAGATCATAATGGGAAGAGCAATGAGGCTGCCAGTCGTTCCTGCAAATGCTCTTGTGAACATAACAGATTATGTGGTGATGGACTACTGCAAAGGGCTGGCTGATGTGGTTAGCTCTTTCTCTCATTAGGTGGAAGCCACCATACTACAACCATCTCAAGATCAAGGACACAACCCGAGAGTAGGTGATTGGGTTGTGATCAGAAAGCACGTGAGGAAGACGTGTTTGGAGCCTTGGTGGAAAGGCCCTTACCAGGCAGTGCTGATCACTACCACAGCTGTGAAGTGCGCTGGAGTTCTGACCTGGATCCACGCAAGCCATATGAGAAAAGTGGCATGTCCTTTGGACAACGAAGAGGAGTTGTTGAGATTACCAGGAATGTCCAGACCAACCTCAGTGCTGGAGAGAGGCGAAGGAGACATTGAGACTGAATCTGAGCAAACTGAAAGTGGTTCAGCCACTCCTGTGGGACACAAAGACGACGACCCACAGGTATGTGGAAGTTAACCAACCTCATTTGAGATGGGATAGTCTAGTTAGAGGAGGGCTCTCCAAGAAGCAGACGGATTTGAGAGACAGACAGAGCAAACAACAGACCCCAAAGGGGAAGGAGTTGAGGTGGATCAAGCCACAGTGGTCTGACTCCTCCTAAACCAGTGTCAGGTTCGTCAAGAGAAAGTCCTGAAGAGGAAGGAGAAATTACATGTCCGACACTGAAAAGAGCATTGACGAAAGGTCCACTGAAAGGAGATAAGTGGCCGAAGTTAGAAGCTAAAGGAAAAGGAGCAATTACAGTGACAACAACTGAAGAGGAAGTAGACAGGACAAGGAGAGAAGATTTGAGTGATGGAAAATTAAATGGAGATCAAAGGCTGAAAAGAAAGAATTGCAAGTCAAAGGTACGCTGGTCTTGAATGGGCGTATGCAACAACAAGTAAACGGCAAAGAGAATTTTTGTCTTTTTGTTTTGATCGAGACATTCCAGCTCAATATTTTGACACTTGAAGGAAATTAATTAACTGAACTGTTGAAAACTGTAAGATGAGAAAAGTGCAAGAAAAAGACTGTTGAAATTAACCGGAAAATACTTTTTGATAACCTGATTTTGACAAGCAGCTAAACTGATTTTTTACAAACTTGCTGAATTTTGACAAAAGGATCCTGGAAGCAAGACTGAAAGCTGTAAATAATTGCTAAAGAAATTGAAGATTTAATATTGATTTTGCTGCATAATTATACATTTTCTCTTCTACTTTCTGATTCTTTACAGATCATGAGTAACCTTAGCCAGCAGGGTAGGAAGAATAGGTGCTGTAAATACAAGAATACTGGATTGGCGATTGTATGCATGACATCGTGTCTGGTATTGATTGTGGCTATGACTGTTCTTGACAAGAGTGAAGCCAACCATACTTCAGCTTCAGAGACAACTACTATGCTTACAGAAGTAGAGAAGTTTAGGTTAGATGATAAGTATCTACATGTAGACAGTGCCCAAGGAGAACTTTCTTCTAATGTTTTCAATTGCTTATTGAATGAATATGTTGAGACAATGGATGCGAGGGATTATGTCATGTCTGCACGCAGATTCCTTTATCAGTCAAGGAAGGAGTTACTTACCATAGTTTGCCCCTCACCTATGGGATAAGTGGTAGTCTGCTACTAACAAGATTTTATAACCAGGAGTACATTCAGTACTTCAATTCCAATTATGATGTAGTGTTTTCGTTCGTCCCTATATTTAAATACCTGAGTCGAGTAGCTAAGTTGAACACTATAGAGTTAGTGAGAGGATTATTTGAGCCTATGTTAAACTTTGGCAACGCATATGCATATAGAAACAATTTGACATGCTTGCTTACACCCAAAGAAAATAACTTCTTAGATCGGACAGATAGGAGAAAGGCATTAAAGAAGAAATTAGAAAAGGGCTTAGAGAAAAGGACATTTAGAAATGATTATGCATTTAGTGAAATAAAAACACAAGGAAGAATAGCTTTAGGTGTGCACCACATAGGAAAGCTGTGTGTATTTATAGGCCTACATCTAGGACTGATACATTATTGGTGGGAACGAGTGAACGTAGACGTGTTTTTGTTTCAGAGTAAATGGAAGTTCATGTTGAATGGACAGGATCTGGCAATTCCTGGCCCATCTGTGGGCCAAATGCTTATTACCGTCTTCCAAGAGGATGGTGTGGCACATGCTACTTAGGGATAGTTTTCCCAAAGATATTTCAACTTGAGGACTTGAAAAGATGACTGAAAATGTGAGTTACATCCTGCTAAACAAGAGGCAGTCTTCTAGTATAGTTGGAGATATATTTGGAGCAATAATTCCGTCAGTAGGAGTTATTGTAAATTGTATAAAGATTCAAAAGTTGTCTACATTTGTGGATTACGTGCTGACAAATTGTTCAGGAGTCATGATCCTAATGGATACAGAAATGGCTGCAGTGAGACCTATGACTCTTCAGAACCGCCTTGCTTTAGACTTTCTAACTTGAACTTTATTGCTAAATCCCGATGCTCATGCTGACCGAACAGATGCCCAATTGACGAAAGCTTGCTGATCCATATCGAGGAAAGGTACTATTAGAATATTACTGATCTCAATGTCAGTTGCTTTTGTTTTAGGTACCAACCGCTAACTTTGATAGGACAGTAGCTAGATGTTTTTCCAAATTTGTGTTGACTAAATTGTTTTGCACGAAGCCCAAACATACTATTCTAATCAGAAGATTAGCTAGGAGACTCACAGAAGATGTTTGCTAATAAATGACAGTTGATGTCCTTTCTTTGCTGAACATAAATGTATGATATTTCTATTGCACAGTTGTTCTTGCTATTGATTTGTACTGTAACTCTGGCATGTGTAGTGATACATGCATTAGTCAAATTGAGATTCTTTAGAAGATTTGGCTAACCAGTATTGTTCCTGTATGTGTATCATTTGATTTTGAGACTAAGTTACGTGATATTAGCATTGTTAATATAGGTAAATAAATATTCAAACTTTTACATAAATGTGTGGTTACTCATGGCCAAAGGGGTCATGGTGCGTGGAAATTATTGACTAAGGATTATTGATACTATTGGCTGCTATGGTTATTGACTAGTATTGATACTTGAGTCTCATGGTGGGAACTACTCTGAGTGTAGTCAAAAGGTCCATTGAACCTCTAAAGCGTCCCCTTAGAGAAGCCAAATAAGGTCAGATGCGCAAACAACACCTTTTGGAAAATTTCACAAAGAATTATTGACTGGCGCAAAAGATCTAGCCAAGACAAAAAATGCTTTTTCTATGGAAACTAGGTCCTAACTATAACTACCTACAGGCGATCGCCAGTAAGTAATATATATAAGCAAAGCAGTCAGTTGTACCAGTGGCGCACTCCACTTCTGGTGCAGGCGAGAAAGGGAGACCCACCCTCTATACAATCAATAACAAAGAAGAGGCGACATACTCTTGGAACTCCTTTGGATTTGTTTTCATTTGAAAATTAAAGGCACCCACCAATGCTTTTCAACTCTCCACAAATCTTGCTCACGGTTAGTGAGTCCTACATCAATTTGATATTTATAAAAACGTCCGCCCTGCCCACAATGAGGCATTCTGAACCACATAGTTTAATCATTCAACATAATGCACACTTTTAAAAGAACAATATTTATATATTTATCACAAGGGCACTTTCCTTCTATACACGCATGATGTAAAGCTGTATACACATTATTAATGTAACATCTCAAGGTGTAGTGCAATTACAGAAGCTGCCTGCAATTTCCCACTCCGGTGATGTCAACTGTGGGCGTGCCATTCTGAGACATTGCTGGAATACTGTAAACCTGATTGGTGTTCAATGTGTGAGCAATGCAATGCGTTTCCTCTGTTTCCACTACTCATTCAGTGACCTGATTATAGCTTGGATGTATAATTATGCCCCACAATGTTATTGTGTTGCAGTGGTGATATTGAGGTCAAAATGCCTCCCTATATTAATTGCCAAGTGCCGTTTTACCATGGGAAAAACAAGATAAATCCAAGATTTGTTAAGCACAGCAAATCACCCGTGAGGGTTTCAAGGCTATATGATTTTGCTCTTACCTCCCTCACTATAGTGGTGTGTGTAGAGCACCATGTGTCTCATACATATAATTGTGTCATATGGTTAAATATCAGCAAGTGCCATAGGTCATCCTAATTCCCCAGGGTTTTATTGTAGGGCTAAGTGCCCTTCCCAGTATGGCATTACGCTACTGAGTGGTAGTGATCAATGCTAGTAGAGGGAGGCTAGCCTCTAATGCTTCATTTATGCTAAATGTCTAGAATCTAGAGTGTGACACAATATTGTCTTAGAGTCTATATGGCACCAGGCAATCGGAAACTGGGCTAAGTGCTTCACAACACCACATGCAGTAGAGAAAATACCATAGAAAGCCCTAATCAGTCATATTTCTGTCCAACATTTACTGTACAAAATTCTCATTTCCTTGCTGGGGAGCCCAAACTGTATCGCCTATCATGGCTCACCTTGCAATTGCAACCCAATTATCACTGTACAGAGAGATTATCATCGGCTCGATGAATCGCAATAGTCAATGTGCCATTGAATATAATACATTCATTTGAAAAAAGAAACCATTAATTAATGTAAACAAGGCATGTATGTCATATTTAACTCTTGCAGGTGCACATAAAGTTCCTCATCTGCTTTCAGACCATATGGTGCTTTGGTCCACAGACTAATGATGTACCTGCTCTCAAGTTGGTGTAATATAAGTGTTGTGTCTCATCCCATTTCATTTTTAGGACCCTGTGCTATGCCAAAGTATCTCCTTGTCCACCAATCATTCACACATCCATTGTCACATAGTGTTTAGCAACTGAATAGCTTTGATCATGTTGTATCACTCTGATATGTTCCAAGAATCTTTTCTTAAGGGGAAAGATTGTGCTACCTAAATAACGTAGTCCACATTCACACTCTAAGATGTACACAACAAACTGGCTGGTACAAGTAATCCTTTGCTGAATATAGATCTCCTTGCCCTTATTATCATGGAAGGCTTTGACATTCTTGCCTACCCTACATGCTGTGCAATAGTTGCATTTTACAAAACATTTTTTTCTTTTCTCTAGCCAGTTCTGAAGTTGGCCTGCTGTGAAGGGGCTCCTTACAAGTCTATCCTTAAGAGACCATGTTTTTTTTATGCCACTTGGGGTCTGGAACCAACCACCTGTGCTATTACTTTAATCACTCCTAAGGCTGTTCTTGTGTTTCTTAAAGATATTCACAATTTATTTACACCTAATTCATACCTACAGTAAAGAAAGAAAATTTCTTTCATCCTGTACATCGACGTCAGATTTCCTCGTTGTTATTGTCTTTGTTCAGGTTATGGATTTTACCCTCTTAGCTCCTGTCTCAATTTGAGATCTATAGTAGCCCCTCCATTCAGATCTCTTTTTTACATCCTCAAATTTGATCTCCATCTCCATCATTTGAGCAATTACATCTAGTTTGCATGACCTCCCCAAATGGAATGCTTTCAGAAGAGGTTTGGGGTGTAAACTCATTCCATGTAACACTGTTCGTGGAGGTTGGCTTTAAATATATTGTGGTTTCCAATCTGTTGTTCTCAATGTAGATATCCAGAAATTCCACATGTGCAGAGTCAAAGCAATACATGAATTTCAAACCACACTCATTACTGTGTAGGAGATCAAAGTACACCATGAATTCTTGTAGAGTTCTGTCCCATATTAACAATACGTCATCAATGTTATCTAATCCAAACTACAATTTTGGATAGATGATGTTCTTGATCGTCCTGTCATTCGATCTCTCTCTCCCAAAAGCCCATGGTAAGATTGGCAAAGCTGAGAGAGAAGGAAACCTCCATTGTGGTCCTGCATGTTTGTTGATATAGCTGGTAGTGGAACAGGAAGGTGTCATTGTTCAGACATAGTTCAATCATATCTACCAACATTGCAAAGCAGTTGGTTTCCTTGATGTTCCGTTGTCTCCGGAAGTATGCCACAGCCTGGAGGCCTACCTCATGACGGATGGAGGTGTATAGAGATATGACATCGATGGTAACAAGCTGATAGTTCTCTTGCCAGTCAATATTGGATACCATTCTCAAACAATCCCCAGTGTCCTTGATTTAGGACATTACGGTGGTCATGATTGGTGCGATAATACTCAATGTATCATGAGGCCTTTTCACTGATTGATCCACAGCCAGATACAATGGGGCTTGCAGGCAGATTGATTTAAATTTTATGAATTTTGGGCATGAAATATACAGTTGTCATAATCTGATTACTGGCCAATAGGTACTGCTCTTCCTCCTCATTGATTAATGACTTCTCATGCCATTGTTAATAGGGTTGACATCTAGCATTCTATAGCTGCCCATGTCCTGTAATTACCCCTATGCCTTCTTCACATAGTCTTGCCTATTAAGGACAACTATGTTGCCCCCTATGTCTGCTGGTTTCAGGATTATGGAGTCATAGTACTAAGTTGTTTTAGGGATTTCCTTTCAGCAAGTGTCAGGTTTTCTTTCTTGTGCAGTTTGTGTCTGTTTGTCATTTTTTCTAAATCATAACTCGCAAGTTTAAAGAACATATCTATTTTATTGCCTGGTGCCAGGTTGGGTCAGAATTTAGACTAGGTTTGAAAGTACTTGATCATTAAATGTATTATCAAGATGTTCCAAAATCTGTGTAACTATGACGTTTTCATCATCCAGGTCATGTATTCGACAATATACACAGGAAGTATGGGGTATTTGGTGTGGGAACCACTGGCAATAAGTTTACCTTGGACCCTTTTATCTCAAACTTTGAGACTTGTTTTGTATGCTGCAAAAAGCTATTAGGGGAAAATTTCCTTTACAGACTAGGTGGTCTCACACACTATGTAGTGTCTTGTTCATCATATGACCACCTAGCCCCATCAGGGTAGGACAATGCCCCATACTTCCTGTGTATACGATTTTGCCTCTGGGGAGACAGTATGGGGTTGGTTCTTCTCCTCTTCCCGACTCTGTGTTAAGAGACATGTATTAGATCAAGCATTGTTTTTACATCCAGTATCTGATCAGAAGTCAGACTGCATGTGCATTAGGGGCCTGTGATAATTTAGGTTCCTGTTTGCAAAATGCTTGACAAGTGAGACCTTCCTTACGAACTGAAAGTATCTATTTTTGTCTATGTCAAATTGTTGCTCTGGACAGAAAGACAAAGATTTATTCAGTAAAGTCAACTCCTCCCGTGTTAGGTGGTAATTTGACAAGTTCACCACTAGATTCTCCTATACTTGGTTGGTGTTATTTTTTTTGTTTGTCTGCTCTTTAAAGGATAATTTATTTCTCCAATGTCCTCTTCTGGTCTTTGTGACTTGCTGCTTGTTACTTGACTGGCCTTTGCCTTGAGTCTTTGACCCCTCTCTTTTGATGTCTGTTGGTCCTAGTAAGCAAGTTACATCTCTTCCAATAGGGTTGTTTTCGTCCTGATCGTGGAGGTTGCCTCACCTTCACTGAGATCTGTGTCTGATTCGCTAATCTCGTCAGGTGCCGCTGGTAACTTAATTTTATTTTTTTGGGTGTATATTGTAGATTCCATTGCCTCAAACCATTTGGCAAAATGTACACAGTCCCATTCTTAATCATATTCATCTATTATGGATTTCCTCTGCTTCTGAACTTTAATTTTAGATTCATACTTATCTAGCCTACTCTCCTTCTTTCTTATGTTTTCTACTAGCTCTGTCAGTCATTCCTGATATTTTTTCTTCTTTTTCCTGTATGGATTTCACCAATTCCTCCATGTCCATCTTGGCATATTTTAATAAGTAAGAGCATCATATTGCTTGAGCATGTCATGCTATTCTCACCCCATTCCACTAACATCTCTGGTCTGATGTCAGGGTGGTTCAGGTTGATTAAAATATGTAGTCCTCTTGGGATTCTCCGCACTTGTATATATTTCTCAAGTGTTTTTATCTCCCAGCTTTCTGTTATTTCTTTGATAATGAGTTTTCTTAATTGGGAGTATATTATTTGCAGAGTAGGTACACTTTTAACCATGTTCGTCTGATTACCCAACCCAGACAATTCCATCGCAGTAATTTGACCTCTCTGGTTAAACTCACAAAAGACACCCTGTGTTGTTCCAATTATTATTTATCTTTGATGAGATTCCAGGCATTTAGGCAGCATTAATACATAGTAGTCACTCGAAATGACAGAGTAATGGAAATTCATGGCATTGCTCACACATAGAATACCAACTGCGTTTAGGATATTTTGGCCTTGTCTAAGCCCAAAGTTTAAATTAGTGGAGTGGGATATCACATTCAATGTCTAGAATTGCATTACATCTTGAAATTTTACATTAACAATATGTGTATATATCTTTTCATCATGCGTGTGGAGAAGGAAAGTGCCATTGTAATAATTGGAGAACCATTGTTCTTTTAAAAGTGTGCATTATGTTGAACGATTATTAAACTATGTGATCCAGAATGGCTCATTGTGGGCAGCACAGACGTTTTGTCTAAATATTGAAATCTATGTAGGACTCACTAAGCATCAAGCAAGACTCGTGGAGAGTTTAAGCACATTGGTGGTTGCCCTTCATTTTCAAATAAATAGAAATCTAAAGGAGTTCCAGGGGTGCAGTGTCTTTTTTAATTGATATATATCTATATATATTTATGTATATATATTTATTTATTACCTAGTGGTGGTCATCATGAGGTAGTTAGAGTTAGGACCTAGTTGCTATAGAAAAAGTATTTTTTGTTTTGCTAATAACTTTGGCACCGTTTGATGGATCTTCACAAACGCTTCCAAGAAAATACGACACTCAGTTCAGATGCTATCTGGAATGTTTTAGGGTGATCCGTAAAGTGGGGCGGAGAAAAAAAGGGAGTTCCCAAAACACATTTTCCCATTCATTTTTCCCTGGGGATTTTTAACAGCGATAGCGCCCAAACTACTGGACAGAATTACACCAAATATGAAAGAAAGGTAGCTCTTGGTCCAGAAAGAGCCCCTTTTGTTATTTGGAGTAAATCAGTTCAGTAGGTTTTGAGAAAATAAAGAAAAAATAAGTTTGTATTATATATATATAGGGACGCAAAGCCTCCGCAAACCCTCCTAATCTTGTGCGGAGATCTGATTGGCTGACAAGACTTCAACAAGGAAGTGATGGTAGCCATATTTGGGCTCAGTTTCCATGAGAAAAGGGGACAGGGTAGGGACACCCCAGGGCAAAAAGCATTAGAAAAACAACAAAATTGCCATGAATTTGCAACAGGGTCACAAACCTGCAGCAAACCTTTTTAAAAACAAGTGCAGGCTCCCATAATTGTTTTATAAGGCACCCATGTGGGCCAGGTCCCGAAAGCATGTTAGGAATAAAGGAGGGGTTGCACAGGCCCCACCCCTCCTTTAGGGCTTACTGAAGTCCCAGGGACCACCACCACATCCCTGGGGCAAAATGCTTTCATTCATATAAATCTTGGGGACCACCCGTGCCCTAGGGACCACCACCTCCCTGGGACAAAATGCTTTTATTGAAATAGGGGTAGGGTTCCGGGGGTCCGCCAACTTCCCAGGTCCAACTTTGATTATATGCGAGGGTCCACACAGCCCCAACGTCCCCAGGGACTGCCACCTCCCAAGGGCTAATATGGAATAATATGCAGGGGTCCTCACACCCTCCCCAACAGCTTCAACCGAGCCACAGAAAAAAAGTTTTGAAAAATAAAAGAGGCCAGGGTAGGGTCACCCCGACCCCTTAGCTCTGGTGCTGGGGTTTTTACATTTTCAGACAGTGGCAGTGGATCCGCAAAAAAGTAAAAAATAGAAAATAATAAATTTTTTTTTAAAAAAGCAGCCCCGAGGTTGGCCAGGTACCATGGGGCATTTATATTTAGAATGCAGAGGGGCCTCCGGTCCCCACACAGACCCGATGACCACCTGGGGCACACATTAGTGGAGAAGTGTGGTACAATGGTTAGAGCGGCAGACCCTGATGCAGAGATCTGGTCCGGGACCAGGGTTCAATTCCCGCCTCAGCGGGTCTTGGGCTCAATTCCCTTGGACCAGATAATTCTCGCCTCGGTTCCTAATCTAATTAATGGGTCCCACTCTAACTCTGGGCAATAGCTTGCTTAATCTCCACAATGGCCGTGACAGTGCTTGGATGCCTGGCTTCACCCTGGGGGTTGCCCAGCAGTGGATGCCTCACAGGGGGGGTCCCACAGCGGTATGCGTACAGCGCCTTGAGACCCTAACGGGTGAGTAGTGCGCTATACAAGGGCGAAGTTCACATTCAAAACAAATGCCCACAACCCTGGGGACCGCCACCTCCCGGGGCACACATTCAATTTCAATGCTGAGGGCCACGTAGCCCCCAACCCTTGCAGCCCCGGGGACCACCACCTCCCAGGGCAAATCTGGAAGGAAAAGGTAGGGGGTCTGTTTTGGACCTCTGCAGCAACAGGGACCACCACTTTCCAGTGTCTGTACTGTATATAGAGTTGGAGGGGGCCACAAGGCCCCCCTCGACGAGCCACAGATTGCTTTAGGGACCACCACCCCCCAGAGCAGACAGCTCCCACCAAGCAAAAGCAAACAAAGTCCGCTTTCTGCAAAACAGCTGTCAAACAGGGGGTAAGGTAGATGAAGACATTTCTTCCACATTGCTACTTAAAGCAGCTCCCTGTTTGATGGAGCAATGCCGGCTCCCACAGAACGTAGGGAGCCAGATAGGACCACAGGGCCTTGAGGCTCCCCCGCGGTCCTGTCACTCTCTCTCTCTCTCTTTTTTCCATCCCCTAATAGGATGGAAGAGAGAGAGTCATTACAATGGTCTCTCCATGCATTGACTGTACAGCATGAGTTACCTCTGGCATAATGGTTAAGGTCACAGACCCGCACATTGAAAGTTGAGGGTTCTAGAACTTCTAGTCCAGGTGCGTCTGTGGTCATTCCCTACTTTAATTTGTCTTTAACATCAAAAGTTGAAGGTTCATGATAAAAGGTGATCTCACTCTTTTTAATTGACAAATAAATTTTTCTTTTTAATGTGACCAGAAATCTCATTATAAGTCCATCAAAGCCTAAAAAACTCCTTATCTTTCTCCTCCTTTCTCCCTCTCTCAATTTGCCTTTTTTCAATCTTTCACCCACTCAGACCCTTACGCACCCTCTCACAGACCCACTCAGACCCTCCTGCATCCAATCAGAGCCACACTCAGACCACTCACACACCTACTAAGACACACAGACCCACTGACTTACACCCACTCACAGACCCACTGAAACCCTCATGCACCTACTCACAGACCCACATTGATGCACCCAAGAAGACACTGATGCACCCACTGTCAGACCCAGACAGACTCTTGCGCCCACTCTCACCCCCCAGATACACCATCTCACATCTATTTTCATACCCAGAGAGACAGGCTGCAGCCAACTCCCACCGCACACGTCCAAAGGGCAGTGTAGTGTGTGGGGTTGAATGGTTGGCGGACGGTGGTTGGCTGCAGGGTCTGGTTACTTTACCAAAAGTAACTATAGCTTGTGCCCAAAGTTAACTATAACTTGCTCCCTCGCCATGCACTGCTGATTATCCCACAAATTACAGCACCCACAACATCTTTGATAACATCATTGATAATGCCCCTATAACATCTACAGTAAAATTATTGATCTGATAAATGTGCATGGTAGGGGCGCGAGTTAAAGTTACCTGAGATGACTAATTATAACAGGTGAATTTTGGTATGTTTAAATGTGAGCATAACTATAATGTCCCTGTAACCTTGTTTTTTAAGTTAATATAGCTGTACATATATATATATAAATATATATATTTTTTTTCTATATGTATTATATACACACATATATATATATATATATATATATATATATATATATATATACACAAACACACACACACACACACACACACATATTCTTCTTTTTGGATACTTGTCTCTCAACCGAACATGATCCCTGGGACATTGTGCAGCCGTCCGGTGATCTCTCTCACTGGGTTTGATTTATTTATATAAATATATATATATATATATACACACATACATACACATATATATTACCTTCTGGCTGACAATTGTAAATAATTATAATTAAAGACCTAATGCCCATAGGAAAAGTGTTTTTTGACTTGCCTATAACTTTGGGGCAGTTTGACAAATCTTCCCAAAAGTTTCAAAAGAAAGTATCCTACCGTGTCTTGTTGTGCATTGTAGGTTTCAGGGTGTTTCGTCAAGAGGGTGCAGGTCACAAAATGTGCCTTTCCCATGTCAATACCCATAGGAATTTCAAACACAACTACAGCCTGAACTGCTGTATAGAATTACACCCAATTTGGCAGGAATCTAGATTTTGGTGCGCAAATCATGCTTTTTGTTATTTGGTGTAAATCCGTTCTGTAGTTTTGGGTTTAATAAAGGAAAAAGATATAGAGCTATCTGGGCGGAGGCTAAGCACTGATCTCATGGTGAGATACAATTGTCTGTCAGCACTTCAACCAGAAAGTGCTGTCAGCCATCTTGGGACCAATATACATGATAGACCCATTAAAATGCATTGTAGTGAGTGGCAGGTTTATAGGGTCACAAAAAGGAGAATGCATAAAGGGTGATAACAGATTTTAGTTACAACAAAAAACATCTTTTGCCAAGTTGATTTTAACCTGTGAAAAAGCCTGCTGCTGGGGTTTCATGAATGGTGTTCAAGATAAACTGTTTTCTCATGATTTTACCATAGAGATTAGGGAAGGTTCTCCAGAAGTTCAAGCAAGTGTATATGTTCTGTAAATTCACACTATCTTTCTCAACCATATGAGAATTAAGTCTGACATTTTCAGTAGGACATGTACTTCCAACAGCAGCAGCCAGTCATTTGATTACCTTGTGTTCTACTGCAGCCTCCCAGAGCGTTTAAAAGAACAACCAGAGAGCTAACAGTCTTAGTTTAGTGGATTTATAGAGGGCATGGCTACCCGTAAACCTCCCAGCACTGAAGCAGAAACAGATGGTCCAAGAGGAAGAAGTTAGGCTCTGAACAACCAGGTTTTCAGGAATCTGCGTAAGGAGAGTACATGACTAGTCTGACAGAGATCCAGAGGGAGGGAGTTCCAAGGTTTGGCTCCTCTATAGGACATGGATCTGCCGCCCCATTGTGATCTCTTAACCATAGGAATCTTCATCCGAGAAGCCATCGAGGTTCTAAGAGACTTAGCAGGGTAGTACCTCTGTTGTGCATCACTTTATGCATAATGCAGAGGGCTTTGAATTTTATCTGTTGTTCACTGGAAGTCAATGGGGGGAGGCTAAAGAGGATCTGGTGGATTGGTGTCTATTCAGGAGAAGTGCAGCAGCATTCTGAACCACCTGAAGTGTTTTAACCACATACTTGGGGGAGCTAAAATTTATAGTGTTACCATAGACCAGGCGCGAAATAATGAGAATTGGTAGTTTATGGTGAGCCAGTAGTCAAACCAGACTCCCATAATCTTTATATTTTATTTTGGGTGAGTCAGGGATAGAAGACTCTGGCCATGAAGGAAACAATTTCCTTACCTCAGTTTTGTCTTCGTTTAATTTCAGCTTGCAGTCAGCCATCCATTTGGTCACCACTTTAAGACAGGGGGTCAATAGGAAGGGATACGAATTAGTATTTGAGGAAAAAGAGAAGACGTACTGTGTCTCGCCGGCATAAGAGACCGGCAACAATTATAGGGTTTTATAATCTCTACTAATGGATACTTGTAAAGATTGAACAGTGTGGGGCTCAAGGAAGATCTCTGAGGGACCCCGCAGTTGAGAGAGAAGCTGTTGGAGAGATAGGATCAGTGGAGAACTTGAAAGGTCCGGTCTCCCAAAAAGGAAGAAAGCCATTTTAGAGCACAGCTGTTGATACCTGCCTCGGAGATTCTTTGTATCAAAATAGTGTGGTCAACGGTATCAAATGCAACACTGAGGTGTAGCAGAATAAAGGCAGTAGAACCCCCTTGATCGAGACGTTGTCTTAATCTTCCATAACTGCAAGCAGAGCCGTCTCAGTACTGTGTTGGGGCATGACACCCATTTGGGTAGGATGGAGAATGTCATGATCCTCGAGGAAGCCGGAGAGATGACTACTGAGAGGTTCTTCAATCAATTTAGACACAGCAGGCAGCAAAGAGATCGGCCTATAGTTATTGAGGAGAGCTGCATCAAGTTGAGGTATTTTTAAACAATGGCTTGACTATTGTGTGCTTCCAGTGAGGCGGGATTTGACCTGTAATTAAAGAGGAGTTGAGGAGGTTAGTCAGAACAGGGGCGATGACTGCTGATATGAAGAGGTGCTGGGTCCAATGGGGATCCAGATCTTAGGTAGTGAAGAAGACTGCTGACTGAGGCTTCCATGAGGAGAGGAAAGGCCGAAAGAGAGATAGTCGAATGTTGAGCTATCACCTGGTTGTTGGGGGGTGGGAAGGAACAACTGCCTGGGAAGGAATTTAGGGGAAGGCCAAATATGTCAAAATTTTTTGGGGAAAAAGCGAGCAAGATTATTACTGTGTTCTGAAGAGGCTTCCATAAGATCAATATGCAAGACTGGCTGAACAATCTCTTTAGAAATTCGAAAAGACTTCTTCAGGAGGATTAGAGGATGATGCTATTTTAGATGCATAATGAGAGGCTTGAGTGGATCTTATTCCTGCATGAAGTTTCTGATCGCTTTCCGATGCCGCTTTTGAGAAATTATCATGGGTTTTTCTCCATCTCCTTTCCAGCCGTTTACCTTACTTTTTTGTGCTGTCGTAGGTGAGGGGATAACCATTACATCAACCTCCTATAGTGGTCTCTATCGGTAATACTGTGTCAAGTGAGCTAGAAATCCACTCAATTAACTTATTTGATAATCATCTTATAGTCTTACTTATGACAAAGTGTAGCACACTTGAAGCCATCTTGATTGAATCAAACTTGTAAACCTTAAAGCATTTAATTTAGAAAGCAACAAAATGAGGGCTTTCATTTTTTTTCATAGAAATTATGGTGAGTGCTGTACTAATTAAAGATTTTGAAGTGAGTTCTCAAATGTTCCTCTATTTCACTAAAACATTCTGACATGTAGACTGAAAAATGCACTTTCAGCATCAGCAGCTAGTTAAATCCCTCGTGACCAGCATTTTACTACAGTGTTCAAATGAGCAACTAGAGTGCTAACATTCTAAATTTATGCCAAAAGTGTGGCACATCTGACTGCCGTCTTGATGGAATCGAAGTGAAAAACTGAAAGCTTTTTTTACTGAGGATACTGCAGTAAATGAGGAGATTGGGGGCCTCATAACAAATAAGTCTCCCAGAATGGCCACCATAAAAAGTGGCCCAAATATAGCCCAGCCATAGCCCAATGACAGAAGTGAGCAAAACACTTTTTTTGTAGTTTTATATGGTACAGACTTGACCTAAGGTATTGGAATGCTTTACAGAAGCATCAGTTGCATTACACAAGGACACATTCCTTTTGGGCTTTAGCCATGGGGAGATTAAGTGATTTGCCCAGAATCACAGAATGTTGAGCGGATGCAGAAACTCAAACCTGGTTTCCAGTTGCAAAGTCTGAATCTCTGGCCGTAACACCACATTCTCTCCCCTATGTGAAACATATAATCAAGTGATCAACTGGATAACAAACAAAAAAATCAAGAAAGCAAATAATTTTAAAGTGCTCCGTCACTATTTGAGAACTCAAAAATTTTCATTTTTTTTAGCACTAACCATAAGTTCTAGGGTAATAAATCCTTCTCATTTTTATAATTTCTAAAGGAAACGCTTTAGCTATTACAGTTTTGAATACGTCAAAATGTCGGCAGATGTGCCACACTTTTGTAATAAATATAGAATGTTACCAAGCTAGTTGTTCATTAGAATAATGCAGGGAGGCACAAACTTGGATAATTGAGGGAAGGGGTGAGGGTGTGGAGACAACAGGTTGACCACGCAGGGTAGGCAGGAACGGGCAGTGGCAGCACAATGGTCCGTGGAGGGAAGGGGAAAGGGGGCAGGTGGAAACAAACCAGCCGTACAGAATAGGCAAGGGAGGCAATATAATAGACCACTGAGGGCAGAAGGAAGGAGCAGTGGTAGTACAACACCACATGCTAACAGACGTGATTCAGGCAGGAGACTCACAATGTTTTTAAGCCCAAAGGGGGTTTATTGTGTCTGTCTCCTACTTATATCCTCATTTTTTAATGTAAGTCAGTTGGGAAATAAATTCCCCAAGTTTGTTTTTCAAAATCTCCCTCTTGCTAAGTTCAAAATTTTGGCAAATATGGCACACGGATCACTTGGGGAGGAGAAATGGGGGGACTCCGATAACAGAGGTCAGGAGGGAGATGGGCAGAGGCACCAAACTCACCTTACTGGGCAGGAGTCAGAGGTTCCAGCAGCACAATACACTACACAGGGCAAGCAGGACAGCACTGCAGCATAACAGATCACAGAAAGCAATAAGAAGGGGACAGGGTCAGGCACAAGGATAACAGAGCAGAGAACAGAGAGGAAAGAGGCAAGGGCAGCAAGCTGACCATACCGGACCCACCGGAGAGACAGTTGCAGCATAACAGAACATGAAGAGCAGGGGCATGACAACAGACCAGACAAGACAGGGGCCTGCACATGGAAGAGAGAGGGCAGGAGGCAAGAGGGCAAAGCTGGAGCAGCAAGCTGACCATGGACGCCAGGTGGGATGGGCACAGGAAGCACAGCACAGCATGGAGTTCAACAGTGAGACTATAATGGCATACACACAGACAACAGGGATGGTGGGAGGTGGGTCAGGGGCAGCAAGCTGACCACATAGGACTGGTGAAAGGGGCGGTGGCAGCACAGATGGCCATGCATGTCAAGCAGAAGGGTTAGTGGCAGGACAACGGCCATGATGGGCAAGAGGGATGGGGGCATGGGCCTGCACACAGGACCAAAGAGGGCTTCACAACTGACATTCCGTGTAGACTGGAATTGCAGTTGAAGCACAGCAGAGCATGGAGAGCAGAAGGGAGTGGCAGCAAAATGGACCATGGAGGACAGGAGATAGGGGCATGGAACTTGACAGACAGGGGGGAGGTGGCAGAGACTAGCAACAGCCATCTGACTATGGGAGGCAGGTGGGAGGGGAAGTGGCAGCTCAACAGAACTCTCAGAGTAGATAGAAGGAGCAGTGGCAGGCCCAGGAAACATTGTGGGCAGAAAGGAGGGAGAAGGTGCAAACACACAGAGAGAGGGCAGGAGGAAGGAGGGTAGGGACAGCGACCTAAGCACAGAGGTTAGGCAGGAGGGCAAATGATGGGGCTAACAATCGGGCAAGAGGAGTGGACAGGAGCATCCAGCTAACTGGAAGGCACTGGCAACACATCAGACTATGCATGACAGGAGGGAGAGGGCTGGTGCCTGGACTTGGACAGCACAGGGTAGGGGGGAGGTGGGTGGGGTACCAAGCTATCTATTCAGGGCAGACAGGAAGGGCAGTTGCAGAACAATGGCTAGACAGGGCTTGGAGATTGGATGGAAAGAGAGATGGGTGCCTGGAAGTAGCAAGCTTGGATGGGAGCAGCATAATGCCACTCCAAACCCTGTGTCCAAATCCCCATCTCCCCCCAGTGCCCCCCCCCCCCAGCCACCATTCGTTGTGATGGGCATTTTACTCAATATAAAAAATTAAAAATACTAGATATTCACTGAAAAAAAACAAAGATCACAGGGATGGAATAGTCAGGAAATGGAATTTGTAAAAAAACCTTAGAAATTCACAAACAAAAAAAACACAGGTTACAGGAACGTTATAGTTAGGTTCAGGTTTTACACACACAAAACCATAGAAACTTAGCGGTTATAGATACAGGTATTTAAAGTAACTATAACTCGTGCCCTAAGGTAACTATAACTCATGCCTCTTCATCATGCACTAATTACCCCCAGATATTACATCACTTAGGACATCTTCTATTATATTATTGATAATGTTTAGTTACATTATTCTACATTTACACTGAATCATACGCACACTGGCTACACTGTAACATCAGCCCTCATTAGTCATTTCTGGTTATATCCCTCTCTAAGTATACAAGCAATCTTTATGCTCTCCTCAGCCTTGACACTGAAAATAAGAGTGCAGCAACATATCTCCTGCACCACAATAATCCATGTCCGTTATGTATATTTATCACTCCCACAAATGCACATTATGAGATTGACTGCACTGAAATGTAGCACCTGCTTCATGCTCCCATTGCTCTAGTTAAACATTTTGGGGATTAAAACTGTTCAATGTACTTCCAGATTTAAGTGTGAATGAAATCCACATACATTAAAAAATACTCAACCATTTATAGATTTTGAATCTGATTCTTAAGCATTGCCTGATGTACTGATTTTCTATTTAACTGATTATGCCAATGACTGACAGCTCAATTTTAAAGAGGCACACCATACATTTTCTGCAGCTTTGCAAGATAATGCATGATATTTTAATAGGCCATCCTTGAGACCAATCTTTAGAAGCAGAGCATGTTGAAGCTTAAAGTAAGTTGTCAAAGATGGTTTGAACATGTCCATGTTCTACCCTCCTCTTCTTGGGCCCTACAGTCAAGTCTAGTTTCCTGGTGTTTCTTGCAATCCTAATGTGGTGTATGGTGCAGTTTAAAGAGGACAAGGCACTCTGGCACAATGGTAAGTTTGATCAGAAGAATTAAGTCAGGATGCTGCAGTATCCACCAGCTCGATGGTCCATTTTCCAACTGGTACCACTAAACCAGGAACATCACTGCATTCCAGGAGATGCTTATGCACAGACTGCAGGAACCACACTTTACAAAATAGCTCCAGTAAGCCTTGCCCAGCAAAACAAAACAAAAATACTTAACTAAAATACTACACATAGTTCTACTCGACCAAGACCAATGCATTGACCGTTCATCAGTAAGAGTGTCTTTAAAACTACAGATAACCTGGGCTCTACCTCATCTTAGGAAAGGATGGCAACTCAAAGGCAGGACGGAAAGTGCTGGGCTATAAAGATAATCTCCATAGAATACAAGTCCCCACCTTTGAAGTGCTCCGATTTTAAATCAGATCACCGCAGTTCTCCTATAACTTCTAGCTGGAGCCCTGAGCTGGCGGATACTAAGGTTCCTTGCTATGATACTCAAAAAGACCCATAGCTTCTGCTCAAGAGTCTTGCTGTCTGAGCAACGCCATCTTGAAAAGGGACCACATTTCACACTTCCTAGCCTTTCTATGCATCATGGGCCTTCGGGTGGTCAGCAGGTAAAATACACTTCATTTCCACTTCTTTAGGTACAGAGTGACAGAACGGCCTGCTTTACTGAGAGGGACCTTGAGCTTGGCCATGAGGCTTATTGAGATAAGCCACTTTGTTTGCTCTTGAAGCCACAAAAACTGAGCTTTGCTGAAAGGTACTTGAGAAAGTCTAGTGTAGTAAACATCACTCATTGCTTTTTAGAGCCTCCAGAACACTTGATCAATTTTGCAAGAACCTTTCAAAGAGTTTACAGATACAAGTATAACTTTCCCAATCAACTGTATGGAGACCACTTTCCACCCCACTTCAGGGGTATCTGGCCGCACCAATAGGAGACAGCTATAAAGTCTTGCTTCATTCAACCAAATATACATGACAACAAACTGACAAATTATTAGCATCCAATATTAAAAGAATTGCTTGGTGGAGTAGCTCACCTTGACAAAATTTGAAAAATACAAGCATTCCATTTTGAACTTAACCGTTTACATTTATGACTTTATCCTTAAAGACTAAGATCAGGGTCAAACAGGAGAGCATAAAAATCCCAAAAAATTGATCTCACGCAACAATTTTAGGTTTTCAAAAAGAACTACATGCCGTTGAAATCCAAAACGATGTATGAGCTTTCACCTCCACATTAATTTCCACCCTCTTCAATCTATTGCTTAAAAGTGAATCATTTCCTAAATCACAGTATGCAAGCTCATCTTCCCTACTCCCATTTCTGAAAACATCAGATGCATCTGAGAATCAATCTCATCAGAATTCCTTTGAACATAATTAAGAGCTCCATGATAGCTAAAGGCCTATTTTGTATTATTCATTTGTAGGCTCAAGTACATATCAGTATGATTTTGCTTGGTACAAGTGCACGGTGAGGTAGTGCGCTTTTATCTTTAGTTATCAATAGTGTCTGTGCGTAGAGACTATAAAGTGCAGGTCCGAATCTGATGTCACAGCTAAGCTAGGAAAGGGCACAGGGAATTCTGAAGAATGGTTCCTACTAGAAATTGCTCATGCAATGCAATGTATACAGTTTACCAATAAACTTAAAGAAGTGAAAGACAAATACTGCAAGAAGGCTAAACAAATTAAAAGTAATTTAAAGACAAAGCACAGTATACAAAAACAATGCATGTAAAAATGTAAAAGCATGTAGTATTAAAAGGCTTAAGACTTCCAGATAGAATAGACATACAATAGGTTTGAGAACTAAAACAGAAATGTAGAATATGGAGCAACACAAGGCAAATATTTGAAACAAAAAAAAACTAATAAAACTGTACAACCAGATAGACTTACAATAAAGTAAGAGTTATTTTAAAAGTGTAAAACAAAATACTTAGTATAAACAGCACAAACATCACAGAATGTATATGTAAAAGGGGGGGCAAAATAAAAATACAATAAGAAAGCAAACACAATAACACTATCAGTATTGGAACAGAAGCGTCCTCCGAATGGTGATGGACATGCATCACTACTGTGGGTGCTCCAGCTGCAACGATATCTGGATCTTAGTGTTGATTTTTTTTTCATAGTCATGGGCAAACACGAATCATGTGTACCATCAAACAGACCTGTCTCATGGAATGGGTCTTTTTAGACCGGGAGGGGCACCAAAAACACTACCCTCATGGTAATGAAGGGCTACTGCCTTTACCAGGAGTTAAGTATCATGAGTGTGGGAGTGGCAGCGTTATGTACAATGATAAGTAGGAGTGAACAGGCCTTTTTACATGTGTCACTGGAGTGAGGCCTATAGGCCCACTCATGTAAAGTTCCGCTGCTGTGTGCTTCACCTGCACTTGGCCTGTATCAAGTTAGGATATACCACTGTGCATCTCATATGCAGTTGCATGTGTGTAATGGATGTATACGTGCCTGTGAGTGGTACATTACATGAAAGACTGGGTTCCATTTTGGGAGAACCAGGGCTAACCAGAAGGGCATGGGGAGGTAGAAGATCCCCTCAAAGATGTGTAGATTACTGCATTCCTGAGGGCTTTGTCTGGCAGATCCACAAGTAAGGAAGAGCCAGGCTCTTTAATGCACTTCAAAGGGTGCTCTTTGATTCTGAGTGAGGTCACTGGAAAGGGGACGGGGCTGACAATCGGAGTAGGGCTGGAGCCTTATGATAACCTTTTGATGCATATAACACTGTGTCCGGCATCCCAGTGTGAACCTCTAGTCACTCATGACCAGTGTTATGGAGCTATAAAATTTGGAGTCGCTCCTTGTTAAAAATTGAGTCTCTAGTTGACAGATGTATGCACCATGTCTAAGTAGGTACCACAAATCCTAGTCAGAGTAAGTCAGATACACTCCCTGTGCTCACCGTCTGGTAGCTTTGCATAGAGCAGTCAGGCTTAACTTTAGAGGCAATGTGTAAAATGTGTGCCACACTTAATACAGCCTCCATGATCAATTTCATTTGCTCCGTTTCTATAGCCAGCCTTTTCTCCTCCAAGGTCCTCTCCTCCTTCAATTTGAGTTTAGCCAGCTCCAATTTTAATGTCCTCTCCTTACTCCTGTCCTCCAGCTCCTCTGGGGACAGGCCTCTGGATGACACACTGCTCCCCTCCTGGGTTGGAATCTCCAGTCCTGGAAGGATGCAGTCCTCCCCCCTTTACAGATACCAGCACAAAACCCTCCTCTGGGCCCAGGTCATAATCATCCTCCACATCCTGTTCCTCAAGCTTCTCATCCTGGTCCACATTCAATGCAGTATGTGCTTCTGGCCAGGCTCTCAGTGCCTTTCGCAGATCCACCTTCCTTTTGTGGAGCTCCATACTAAAAGCCCAGACCCGTGCAGAAATCTCCGAGTTGGGTCATTGCGTACCCCTAAAATCTGACCAGCTCAAAGTCTACTTTTGCAGGTCCAGATGTAGAACCTCCAGTCACAGGCATGCTTTCAGAAAACAACAAAATACCAATCAGGGTGAAATAGAAAAGTTAAAAATGGCAACCAGAGTATGGAAAAAATGCCAATGAGGATCAGAGTCAATTGGTTTGAATTGGTCTTTTATTTAATGGTAGGGTACACCAAACGAATGTACGGCACTGTACAAACACAAGTCCTATCCCACTACTGCCACCAAAGTTAGAAATAGCTTCTCTAGTTAGCAGAGGTATGCAACATGTCCAAGTAGGGACCACAATCCTAGTCAGGGTAAGTAAAATTCACTCTGTAAATTGACCTGCTCTTATCTTCAGGTAGCTTGGAACACAGTAATTTGGCTTAACTTAAGAGGCAATGTGTAAATTATTTGTGCAAAGCTTAATACAGCAATACAGCAAAAAGCACCACACACAAGTAATCAACACCAAGTTAGAGAAATAGAGATTAAGTTCATGACCAAAACAAGACCAAAAAGACAAGAATTACATAAGTAGAAGTTGAGATATGGATTTTTGAAGAATATCTGCAAATTGAGTGCTATGTGGTCACAGTAGACCGTGGTAAATCTAACGTGCAGGCTTACTGATTGTGCACAGGCTGGCTACAGGGACCAACCTGGTCAGCTTTAACCAGTACCTTGTGTGGAGGGTTGTGTATACGTCGAGGATCCAATGCGAGGAGCAGAAGAGATGATGCGAAGTGGATGCACCTGTTCCGATCTGTACAGTCAGGAGATTTGCTGTCGAGCAGCGCAGTTGTCTATTCTGGAGCAGTGGCATGGCTTGAGCTCTTTGTAATGAAGGAGTGATGCAGCAGTTCAGATCGGTGCATAGACAGCAGTACATGGATTTTTGTAAAACACAGCTGCAGAACCCTCTTTCAAGGTCCCAGGACTGGATTTTTGCCACTTGGCAGTGCAGGATTCAAAGGTGGCAGGTTGGAGAGTTGTCAGCAGTCTTTGATGTCTGAGACTCAGTGGTGGACGGTAATTTTAGGAGGGAGTGGGGCGGGCAGG
Organism: Pleurodeles waltl; assembly: GCF_031143425.1. Classification (NCBI taxonomy): domain Eukaryota; kingdom Metazoa; phylum Chordata; class Amphibia; order Caudata; family Salamandridae; genus Pleurodeles; species Pleurodeles waltl. The sequence continues at coordinate 214,920,192 of NC_090446.1, forward strand.
TGAGACACACACACTCTTTCATTCATTCATAAACATGCGCACACACACACACATCCATTCACAACACTTCAAATATTCAAACATGCATGCTCCAAACATTCATTAAAAAAAAAAAAGCCCCCACACAAACACACTTACCTTCCATCTCTGCCTTGGAAGTCCCAGGAGGGTTGGGACTGCTGCCTTCCCTCACTGGCTAATCTAAGGTCAGCCAATGAGGGAAAGGAGCAGTCCTTACTCATCACAGAGTGGGATGGGGTCAGTGAGACTGCTGATCCCACCCCATCCCACTCTGTGATAAGGTGTCATGGATGGACATCCAGCCTTGGGCTTTTCAGGACTAAAGACTGAGGCACCCAGGTCTGATGCAATCGATGATACTCACCCTTCATCATGAGGGGGGAGGGCCTCGAGGCACCTTTGCTAGGCTGAAGAGGTGACACCCACAGAGCTGTGACTTCTTCAGCCCAGCAATGTTCAGCTCAGACAGGCGGGAACCAATAGCGCATGTTTAGCTCCTGGCTGCCGGACCTGAAAATGAAGAGTGTCTGTCAGGCTGCCCTTTGCTCATTCTGACAGACACTCTTCTTGAGGAGCAAAATGTGTGAGGGGTGGCCCCTTAGCCCTAAAGGACAGGCCGCAGCTGCTGAGACTGCAAAACAGGAGGCAAGCCAGCAAACCCTTGGAGTCACTTGGTTCTGGGGATGTAGAGATTCAGGGCCAGTCTTTCTCAATCTGAGGCAAGGAGGCAGCAGGGCAGGCAAAGCAGGAGTCTAGCAAAGCATGGTGACAGTCCCTTCAGCAGCACAGCAGTCTTTCTTCCTGGCGGAGTGTCCTCTGGTCCAAAAGTGTACAGATTTGGTAGGGTCAGTAATCCAGTTCTTATACCCAGTGGTGCCTTTGAAGCTCGGGCGACTTCAAAGAGGGGCTTTGAAGTGCACACAAGTCCGCTCTTTCCTGCTCTGGCTGTAGACACATTACAAAGGGGTATTTTGCTCTTTTTGTGGGGACAGGCATAGCCATATTCAGATGCAAGTGTCAGCTCCTCCCATTTAGCTCAGGAAGACCCATCAGCCTGGTGATGGGCCATGAGGATGTAAATGGCACACCTCAGCTTCTTTTGTGTGCGACTGTCTATAGAGAGCGCACAAAGCCTGTCACCCAACCTACAGGTTACTGAAGCCAGGCCGCAAGCACACAGGGCTAATGAGCAGAAATATCACAATTTTCTAAAAGTGGCATTTTTAAAGTTGTAAACTACTCCAACTTTACCATTAAAGAGGATTTATTAGTAGAGTCCATAGGTAACAAACACAACTGTACTACTCCTCAATCAGAAATTACACTTAATAAATGTATTAAGGAATCCTCAATGTAAACCTGCTACACCAGACATAATTAGGAAAATACATTCTAGTAAGGAAAGTATATTTGAGTCAGTGGTGCAATCTTTTTATGATAGTTAGTTTTGTGATAATTGAAAAAGGTATCCGTTCACCAAAAAGGTGAATTAACCATTCATTAGAGAGGTGCTCAATGGTCACTCAGTATTCGCGTTTTAAATGTTTAATGACAAATACTTTCTACCTGGGAACTACAAACCCCATAAGCTCTTTCCTTCTTGCTATTTAATGAAAATTCAATTCATTAAATTAATCACTTAAATTAAGCTATTTAAGGCTGTACATGGCCTGCAGCTCTGACAACTTTGTTTTGAAGTCACAGCAGAAGAGTGCAGCCAGAAGCGCAACTGAAAACCAACTTGCTTTTTTTAAAGTGGCCATTTCATTCAGAGTGTTGAGGTTTCCAACTTTAATTTTTATAAGTTAAGACGACAGTTCAGGGACTAACTTTAACAATATGCTACATGCAGTTCACAGGTTTGCTTCCTGATATGGCAACTCAGCCATTCATCCTTAGAAGGTCGATAAACTGAGCACCATAATGATAACACCAGTGACATGCAGCAGTATGAAACTGCGATAGTAAGCATTACATATAAAACACATTATTAAGCTTAATTTATTTTTTACTAAAAATAGTTAAAAGACTTGTTTTACCTGAAACGAAAAACCTACCTCACTTTTTTTCTGGCTTATGCTAAAGGCTAGCATACCCCTTTGTAGACTAAACTTTCTAGCTTTTGTGCTTAACAACGACTGTGGATGAAGATGCATATGAGCTTAAAAGTAGATTAAAATTAATTTTAACTTGAATTTTACTGGTTTACATAATTATCAGAAAAAATGCTCTAACTTTATGCCCTAACCTGCTTTTGTGTAACTGTGTGAAACTCAAAACACTCAAATAGAATAGGGGGGATTTGTTGCATCATAAGAGTAAACTCAGGACTTATATACGTATGGTCTTATTTAGCACAAAATAATCGAAATAAGAAACCAGGACCTTATTCTTCAGACATTCTTAGGGGGAGGGATGGGCTCCCTAACTTGCAAAGGTGTGCTTCAGTTGTAGGGATAATATGTCTCCTTTTGCGTCTGTGTGGATCCAACATGTTAAAACTCCCTATCGATGTTCCAAAAGGATTTGATTATTAGATTCTAAGGGGAATAGTAAAAAACAGTATACAGGGATGTTGGGACGTCATCTCCATATTCACATTTAATTTCGCTTGTAGAATTCAATAATACAAACTCTTTTGGAAGATCTAAGAGTGTTTTTTTTTAATTATTTTTTTTAACTTCACAGTTTGGATCCCCACTAAAGAGTTCGCCCTCTAACTGATGATCTCTCCCTAGCAAACCAGGGAGCCAAGTCTGTATCTCTATGAATGTCAGACGGATAAGGCACATCCAGTGACGAGGCATACCTCATAGGTGGATGAATTACTTTTGGCCTTACATTTTAATGAAATCCATACATGATGCATTAGGGCACCCACTAATTTAAGTATATCGATTGGTAGAGCCCTTCCAACCAAGTTACCTGTTTTGATTATTTAGTGCATAACCAATGCTATTATCGATGGCCACTCCCCTCGTTCCCCACTTCTGCTAAGCTTATTTAGCACAAACCTGGGTGCAAAGCACCGCAGAGTAGTTGCTTTTAGACAGGCATAGCTTTTGAAATTAGGAGGCTTGCAAAGGGAACTAATGGGCCAGGAGATGCAGGCAATTAAAATAGCATTTATGTATGGCGCCCCTTATTGCAATATATTTTACAGAAGCAGCAGGGGAACCATTTTAAAAAAACAGCTGCGAACCTAGTAATATATAGAGTGGAGGAGGCCATAATCTTCATAGGGTAGAGTGGAAGGGAGATTCCATAGAGTATTAAGAGCAATGACAAATACGCCAAATATATTAGGCTGGGGCGGTGGTGGGGGTGTGAGAATGAACTCTTTCAGTTCTCCTTAAAAACACGTGGGAGAAAGTATTTTACATCTACCTAAAATACATTACGCAGAAGTAATGACTGAAGTAATATGATCAAAATGTTTGTAGGAAAGTAGAAGGGAGTATAAATGGATGATAATTAATCTTGCACCATCAATTTTAAATCAGTCACATGGCAACTTAACAAAAAAAAAGGCACGATTCTAACCAAAACAAAACACGTGAAAGTAAAACCTCCTATAGATACAAAAGGCAGCAGCACAGTGTAGAGGAAAAAGAAACGCAAAATGAATAAAAAACTGATAAGATAAAACAAAACAAAACTAATGTGACCGCCATACTAACTAACCTTTTTTCAAGACATAAATACATTTTCGCCCCAAAACAGAATTTAACTATTTCAAAGAGAAGCTACACATTGTTTTGCAAATTGTAGGGGGAGGGGAGGATGTACTGCTAACTCACCTGTCACAAATCTGGCATTCGTAAGGCCATGTGAAGAAAAGTTCCTTCTTATGGCAATTGAAGCATACCTACGGTGAAACATTGTACCATTCCTTATTAAATACATAACTTCAAACAGATTCCAGTCAAACTAAAATCAGTAATTGATTCATCCAATATGCGAGACATGTCCATCTCTCTTCACTCATTTTTAAACCAGGTTACTATTACCTACAGTATTCGCAACTAGTAAATGACAAAAACAAAGATGTGCATAACCCATTAAATAATGGAACGTAAAAGCATTGCTCTTTTGAGTTTGAATTCTTAAATTCATATCAAACATCATTCGTGCAGATACAACTATTAAATCAAATTGTATTCTAGTGGTTCTAAACCGGAGATCATCTGATCTGCAATTCCTCAAAAACGGAATCAGGTACGAGAATCAAAGGATGAAAAAAAAATGACCTCTAAATGTGCACGTATGCAGGTAAGTCTCCTTAAGCACGTATTTTCATAAACCTCTAACTTTGTGATGATGGAATGTCCCCAAATACCATCCCCTTAAGTGGCTATTGAAATACATTTGGGCCGGTAAATTATGCACATTTTCCTCAGACGTTTCTTCCCCCAGTTTGAACGATAATAATAATAGTGCTGTTATTTCCTTACTAAATTGATTAGTTCTGATTTTTATTTGATGTTTTTAGGTGGTGCCCAAGTCAAACTGCATTCATAAATAAGAAAAGGTACCTATCTATTTTATGTGATCATCCTTTACTCCAAAATAACAAGGAGTGAACAAGTAAGATCCGCAGATCATAATGAAGGTCTTACTCATGTTCACTTTTGGGTCCAAATTGCCCTTGAACCTAGAATTATTTAGAAGGGATTGGAGGCTTTTCGGTGTGCAGGCCATTAGGACCATAATATCTGTGTAAAGAAAGGCGGAAACAGGACGATGCTTTATATGGGTCATGTCACTGCACCTCTCAATTATCACCCTCTCCAAGTTGTTGATACAGAGGGTGAAGAGGAAAGGCTCAAGGACATAGCCTTGTCTGACAAATCCATGTTGTGCGGAAATATTGAGAACTGTCTCCACTGAAGCCATACTTGTCTTTTGTATTAGGCCCAGTGTAAATTTCCCTTAAGAGTTTAATAACTGTCTGCCATCAATGACACAATTTTAGAAACACAGTCACAAGATCTTGACAGATCCATAAAGGCCAGATAATGAGCACAATTTTGGCCATTCTACAGATGTTCAATTAAAACTGAGGCATTGTTCAACCTACCCATGGCCTCAATAGAACCCACATTGGATTTCTGCTATTATGCTAGATCATTTTGCACAGGTTTCCAGCCTAGCCAGTAGTATTATGCAAGGTAATTTAACCAGGGTAAATAACACTGAGATCGGGCTTTAGCCTTTGGGGTTGGCACAATTGACTTTTTTGGTCCCTTGGACCATGACTGGGCCACAAATGCCAGCCCACACTGGCCATTTCAAGCCAGCCCCTCTTGCAGCACCCGTTCAACTGTCAGGCCAGTTCAACTGTGTTACCATTAAGGCTTAAAAAGAATGTGCTGAATTAAGTTTTTCTGCGCTGAAACAAACTGGCTTATTTACAACCATATCTCATCAGAAAGACCTGTTGCAGGTTTGCTCTGCAACAGTATCAGCATTAACGGCTTCTTAGCTCCACCCACATTCAACCATGCCTGTCAAACTCTTGTATGCTACCTCCACAATTTAACAATCTTCAATATATTTAACAAAATTTTAAATTTTATTGATACTCTGAAGTGGGAAACTGTTGTGCATAATCAAACACATCCAGTCCACTTCAACACAGCGGTAAAACTTTAAATGGTTGAGTCATGGAGCAGGACTGAGGTCCAAGATTAAAATATGAAAATAGTGAAATTGAAGAAAAAAAAAACAAATGAAAAAAAATAGGTTTTCTTCAAACGTGCTTTCTTCAGAGCACGATTTTAGATCCACCATCGGCAAGTCAGTGATTTTTGGCCAAAAGAGAGCACCCTGGTTCTGTTTTTTTTCTAGGTACACATATTGCTGTATTTTCAAAGAAGATGGCTACCAAAGAATGGGGTCTAAGTTCTTGACGGGGGCTCTGAATTGGCTGCTATTGTCTTGACAAGAAGTATGAAAATATAATTGTCAAATAAGGATGGGAAGCCTGGAAACCCAATTTAAAAAAAGTACTTTCAGCCCGAAATGATTTATAAAGTGTATGTATTACCATAGACAGAGTAACGGGTAAACTAGACAGTTTTGTATCCATCAGCGGCGGCTCCTCCATTACGGCGGAGAAGCATCTGTTCCCCCCCTCACCAGCAGCAGCCGCTGCAAATCTTTAACAGTGAAAGGATAATAAACTAGGTTACTTATCCTTTCTTTAATAAAAGGGCAGAGCCATGTGGGATGATGGTGACGAGGAGAAGTGCAATGTGCACTCCCCTCAGTGCACATGTGTGTTTGGCCAGCCTTCTCGGGCCGGCCAAATACACATGCACACTGTGCTCTCTCCAGCCTAGCACTGTGTTGCCAGGATGGAGAGATATGGCACAGACTCCCAAAGAGTGCCCTGAATGGGCGCTCATAGCCAATGCTAACGTGGCTCTGAGCAGCGTCAGGATTGGTCCCAGGGCAGACTGGTAGCCTGTGCCTGCTAAGAGGACTGAAGAGTGGCGCTCAGGTAAGTTTTTTTTTAATTATTATTTTTATATTAATAGTAGTCCACCCCCCCCACTCTGAACCCCCAACCTGCCCCTTGTAATCCCCGCAAGCCGTGGCTGGTATGTATGTGCTGTTGTGGTGTAAATATGTAAAAGTGCAGGGACAGAGCAAATACAGAGCAACAATTAAATGAAAATTACGTTACAGGCTTTCAGTGAGTGAATCCAATAGCCTGAGAGTCGATGTGTGTGTGTGTGTGTGTACATATACATATATATATATATATATATATATATAAAACAAAAAACGGTCCTCATTGCAGTGTGCATTCCATGCTGGTGCAAACGTGAGGAACGGTCCTTTCCTCCTTAATTTTACAAACAAACAATTGAAGACAATTGTAGTGTTGCACTCCAGGCGAGTTTATATGCTTTAATCCAATTGTGTACACCACCGCCTACGCATTTTGATCACCCGTAGGTGGTGGTGTTTGTTGTAGTACACGATTGGATTAAAGAATATAAACTCTCCTGGAGTGCAACGCTACAATTGTCTTCAATTGTTTGCTTGTAAAAAAAAAAATATATATATATATGCATATATATCAAGATATCGCCAATATACTATGTGCACAATAAGAATTTTTTTCACCAATGTACATCATTAAAATTTGAAGATTCAGTGGTTACTACGACATGCACTAGGATACAACTCAACTTCAATGCCAGCTACGGTTTAACAGCAAGTTTAGCAAACTGTGACTATTACCCAGTTTTATGGAATCTTGATCCTCATTTCCTATGGATCTCAACTTTTATCAAATACAGACCTGCACTTGAAATATTAAGTGCTGCTTACCCTATTCTTGGTAGACATTTTGCATCCCAGCATGCCCAAAAAATCTTGGATCTCGGAATTCATAGTGGCCTGCCTGCTTGCGATCAGCTCTGCAATGGTTGGAGGACTTGCTGGTAAGGTAGATGCTTTGTGTGGAGACTACACAACCAAGAAGAGAAAACATAATCATTGTTTTTTAGACTTTTTCACTCATAATATTAAGCACGCATACAAAAGACACAGTGTGGACATAGGTGTCATTTTCCATTGTCTCTTATACCAGTTAAAAGATTGAGCTCAAAACAGTAACTGCTAAATTGTCTTCAAACTACCATGCTCATTTGTTGGGAAACAGGGATGCCCGCATCATATATTAGCCATCCCTAATACCTCATGATATGGGAGACAATCACTCGCCACTCATAGGAAGGTGTGGTAGAGGCATGTGCCCTGCAAACATCGCAAAAACGGTTCAACATGCACAGTGATAGCAGGTCCTAATGGTCTCATAGTTGTTTTTCTTATAACAGGTCATTTCTATTCCTGCTGTCAATTAAGCGTCCCTCTGAATAGCAATATTTACACTCAAGTTGCACTGTGCATGCCATAATGTTTGGTAACTGTCTGAATGGGTCTTGGTTTCTGTGGCAGGTCCAAATTGACAACTCAAAGTTGGCATCAGGGTGCCCTATGACAACTGCCACATTCACTGAAGAATACCAAGTGGGGAAGAGTGAATAATTGCTATGCCTCTTGAGATGTTCACAGGTTTTAAATCACCAAGTGTGTACCCCTTGAATGTTGTTCTGGCCTTGCACTGATCAGCAAGGGCTAAACAAGGTGAAGCTATGATCTAGAGAAGCACATACTGACTCTCTTCAGTGAGGAGACAGACAGTCCTCACTCTGCACGGCTCTCGATCAAGCATTGACTACATCTGAAATAGTCCTACTCTAGTAGGATCAAATTTTTAATAAACTTGGCATTTGAGCACTATTTTCCAAGGATGTGGACACTCCGTTGTACTTCGTGACTGAGTTGGAGGCAGGTGTAGTACCTCGGAAGGACTTCCCTGTTGAAAAGTATTGCTAATCAATCTTAAAAATGTGGGTTGCTCTTCATAACAAATAAAACATACCTCTTTTAGCAATAAGGTGCCTCCATTTTGTCCCATTTAAATGAATTGTAGTAAATGTATAGTTTTGGAGGTCACAAAAAAGGACCATATAGGAAGGTAATTAAAACATTTTTATGGTCTAAAATTGTTTATCGGTTTTACCACACTAATTTCAGGAATTGTGAGTTCTAAGGTTGTTTCCCTCTCTTAAAAAATGCTGAAACTGTATACAGATTTGATTAACCTTATTTGAGAGAAACTGTTTTCTGTTCCACCATTACCTAATTTTTAATTAGTCTCATAGCAGTATTAACTCATGATTACCCAAACATGCTGTCCCCAAGTACAGACTTTGGTCTATGCAGGGAATCAGACTGCTAAGCCACAAGGGAGAGCCAAGGCAACAGTCTTAATGTTAACTGCGGTTACCTCCCACAAGGTGCCAATACTCTGTCCCTTAAACAGGCATTTGATAGAAATCCTTGACCTATCCCAATTAGAAGGGCTCAAGCAGCAGGGGTTCCCTAACAGAAATGCATTATTATTAATGGAATTTTTAAATAAGTAGTGTACTATTAATTACAATTATTACAAATATGAACCGTCGATTAACATTGTACATTATTCTTCATACACAATGCAATTTCATAATTAGGTAAAAAGAGTCAAATTCATGAGTCTATCTCCTTCTAAACAAATGGTTTAAATTTTAAAAAATTACCTGTTCGGTGAGTATCAGATCCCAGTAAACATGCCGTGATCACCTCACATTTTTGTACATTTAAATGAGCAAACATTGGTTTTAACAATTGACTCTAATCCGAGTCTAGGGTCTCATTCAGAGTTTAGTGAATGTGATACTCCATCCAAACGTGACGTATATTCTGGCCACCATATTACAGTGCCATTGGCTATAAGACACTTGTAATGTGGCAGACGGGATATCCGCCACATTTGTGATGGAGCAACCCATCACCCAAACTTTAAATAAGGCCCTTAGTCCTTTACTTAAACACAGTATATGAATCAAGGACTCACCCGCCAGACAGCATAAACAAGTAGAGTCTTTTTCACTATTTAACCTACCTTATTGGAAGTTTCTAAATAGGATGAGATGGAACTTTAGTCTGATTAATGCTCTTGTTTTAAAGCGATAGCTAGCTCTAAATATTTTTCCTTTGAACTGTAGTCACATGAGCTACAAAAGAGCTTTTTTATTAGTTTCAGGGCCAGGTTGTGCTTTAATCCAAATATCTGAATTATATGTTTTTTAAAGCTGAGAGTAGGTATTCAGTCCAAGGCTTCTCACCTATAATCATTGCTTAACATACTACATGCATCACTCCGTTTGATGGAGCGGATCTAAGTTTCACAAAAGTAAAAAATAAAGCTTGTACTATCAAAGATAGTTTTGCCAAATTAATCTTTAAGAGCTTTTATAGAGTATTAGATATGTGCAAAATTGGCAGAATAGGTGTCCTTTTCCTAAAATACACATTGACGCTCGTAACAGCAAGCCAATTATTAATTTAGAGCCTGAATATCCACGTTTTAAGTAATTTCCTAAATTCTAAATGGTCAGGAGCAGTAATCTAATGGGGGAAGAGAATTAAAGGAGGCCTTCCTACTTGCATCTTCCTCACCTTAAATACCACTATAAGGATCGCTAAAGCAGTACATCGAGTGGGTTGGTACGTGGAAAATATTTGACCAACAAAGCTGGGTACCTTAGCATACAGTGCTTTGAAGTAAACTGAAAGGTTTTTGTAATAGCAAACTCTTCTCCCTGGAAGCCAATGTAAGGAAATGTAAGGACTGCAAGTGTGGGACATCAAAGTCTGCCAAGTAGGTTTCAGTAAAAGCCACATTTATTAACAATTGCACTTGGTGGAGGATGAACAATGGGAGTCCAAGTTAAAGAATATTGGCATAAGCAACCCAGGAACCCGTTACTGCGAGCAAACTTGTGAAGCGCAAGGTCCTTTATACAATTGGCTGAATTATCCCAAGCACATTAAGGAGGAAGAAAATCAGGACGGGACTTTGGCCATTTGTGTCCTAAAGGACAGCCCACCACAAAAGCGGCTCTCAAATATTTCATTGGCTTAGTGGGCAAGAGAAAGCTGCTCAGATTATCAGACCACTAACAGAAGACAAGACTAAGAGCAGACCACTACCACAATCACTTGTCTTGTCCGAATTCAATTTCAGACATTTCCCAAAATCTAGGCAAGCTAATTCACTGAGATAAGAGTGAATGTTACAGTAAGCTTCCCCATTGTTGCTATATCCAGCCAGAGGAGCATCTCTATGCCACCCACACAGCGCATGCAATTTAAGTTGAGTCCACTAGGTAGACCACACAGAAGTCAATAAATGTGTCGATAATAGAAGAGTCCTGTGAGACTCTGGAAAAAAAAAAAAAAATGGGCCTGGTACAGTCCTGAATGGAGCAGAACACTGCCTGCTCTGGTCTTTTAAAAAGGCCTTATATGTAATCCCAATACGCCCAAACCTGTCCACTAGCATGCTATGGCACATTGTCAAAGGCAGCAGCGAGGCGTAGTAAAATCATGTGCAGTTCATTAAGTACTGTGACTAGAGCAGCCTGTGTTTCACGAAATGACCAGAAGCCTACTTGAATGGGGGGGAGGGGGTTAGGAGACAGTTATGCCTCATATACTCTGAGAATTGTAATTAGTTTTTTTCTGCTAACATTGCACCGAAAGCTAGAAGTGAAACAAGTCGATAGTTACTCGATATTACATGTGCAACAACTTCTCAAATAATAGTTAAAAATAACTCAAAAGGACCACACTGTTAGTTAACAAGATAAGAATTTATGAAGAAATCGGAATAATTTATTGTACAGATAATAAAATCCAATACAAAAGAAAGCAAAAAAGCAATCAATAATAAATACCCTCAGAGACTAAATTCATGCTACAAACATACCACAAATTAGACACACAGCATATTAAAAAAAGAAATTCCTGCCTAAAAGTGTAAGACATCCTGAGATATAAAATAAAACAAACCACCCAACCCGGAGCCCCACATAGTACACAGGTGCAGCGCTAAAGTGCATGGTGCATTAAATAGTAATTGCACTAAACATCAACATATGCTGTTAGAACTCCTCGACAGGCAATGTTGCATGAGCGTGAAAAGATTCCTATTATACCTGTTCATTGCTCGCAGTGTCATTGAATTTAAATTGCGCAATTTTAATAAATTTAGTCAATAACACGTTTAGCATTGGGTTGTCTGGGTCCAAAGACTGGATAATAGCCTGTCGACAGGAGCGGATTCCCAGTTCATTCCATTTGCTCCAGAGCAAGAATCTACGCTCCCTTAATAAAGCTCGGCACAGGCAGACCACATGATCAATGGTTTCATCTGCGTTACTACAGGCTCTACATGTCACACCGTCCCCGGGGTAACTGCCATTGGGGCAAATGTTATTTTTTTTTTTTTCTTTTTTTTTTTAAACAATCGCCGATCCTTAACCAGAACCCATAAGGGCAAGAGGAAAAACTAGAAGACATACCTGGCTTGAAGGATTCGATTACTGCCCAGGCATGCTTCCGTCGAACAAGAAGGGAACAGTCTGAATGATAGGAGTACAATTGAATAAGCCTTTTAATATCTAGTTTAAACAGAGAGAGTAGGGGGGGGGGGGGTTACTTGCCCAAAGATCACCAGCATCTAGTCGCCGTTTACAGTCAACCAAGAAATGAGAATAAGTACACTTCGGTTTCGACTCACTAATTTTTTTGCCACAAGACTGCCTCCAAGTGACTGCCCGGGGCCTGAAGCAATTTATAGCAAAGCTTCAAAAAAGCACGAGCACCAACTGCCACTAAATCCAGAAGCCCAATTTCCAACTGTACCTGCGCGGGTGAAGCCAAGCGCAAGACATGAAAGACTCTCTTGTAGATTTTATCGACCAGCCTATTTAGTAGGCAAGAGCCTTTGCCCAACAACATTTCTTGGCCATAGGCCAGTGAAGGGATAATCTTTACTCTCATAACTTCCAGTAGGGGAAGAAGGGTTGGCCCCTTTACAACTTTAGATAGTTTACAGAAGGCCACCTGCAATGCCACAGCTTTAAGTTCAATTTCCTTCTTATGTATAACAAAACTGCCCCTGGAATCGAAATGTACCCCTAAATATTTATAAGACTAGTCAAGGCAAATTTACAGCTTTTATAATACCAACTAAAGCTCAAGTGTTTTTTCCTCCCAAATGAAACCACTTTTGTTTTAAGCAAATTGACTTCCAATTGATTCACCGAAGTATAAGATGCAAGTTGGTTAAGCAGCCGTTGGAGGCCAATCTTAGTGCAACTAAATAGTGCAAGATCATCAGCATAAAGCAGATGACTAAGACTAAGGCCACCAATCTTGGGGGGATGGGAGTTAACGGCATCAAGAGACATTGACATGTCTGCAATAAACAGATTAAAAAGAAGAGGAGAAAGTACACAACCTTGTTTGACACCAAAGGTGGTGGGGATTTTCCTAGAGAGGGAGCAGCCATCACCAAGCTTAATGTGGACCCAAGTGTTTGTATGGAGTTCTATGATAGCACCCAATAGTACTGGGGGGATACCCCAGTTTTGTAGTTTAGCCCACAGGGCACTCTGGGGGATCTGATCGAATGCCGCCTTAAAATCCACAAATCAACAATTCAGCATCAGACCTGACACAATTGACCTGTCTTTCAGAATAGAAAGTGTAATAGATTGGTCGAAGTGCCCGAGCCAGCACAAAGCCCTGTTTGGACAATGGGAATTGAAGCCTTCGATTCAGTCCAGGCACAGAGATCTTGCAAACAAAAGACTAGCATAGAACTTAGCCTCATTGTCCAGCAGGGCTATCATCCTAAAGTTGTCAGGATCTGACCTTGAACCACTTTTATATACGTGATGAAGGATGGCACCACCCCAAGACTCAGATATTTTTGGAGTCAAGAGGCAGTGCTCGAACAAACGTGCAATATGGTTAGACGAAAAGAGAGGATCCAGTTTAAATAGTGCCCGTGGAAGGCCATTGTGACCCAGGGCTCCAAATTGCTTAGCCCTTGAGATGATATGGGGGAGACTTAATTGAAAGAACGTTCTCACTCCCCGCAAGGGAATTAAAGACCCTGTAAACAAGGGACACGTATTAAACAAAGCAAGAGTAGATCTATGGGCCCCCTCATCAAGCAGTTTCCCATCCTGCTCGCTAACGGAAAAGTGGATAGTCAAGTAAGACATCCAAGCTCCTTCTGAAATGTCGACAATGCCAGTGCCCCTTTGGCTGCTATTTAAATTGTTGATAAGGGACCAAAATTTCATGGGGTTTGGATCTTTTCTTGCACTTAAAAGATTAGCCTAAAACTGACTAAGATAGGTCTGGTAGTCATCATAAAACAGCCTGCCTGTAATCTTTCCTGAGTTGTTTGTATTCAATTAATAAACACTCTCAGGCAAAGGACCGGAATGGAGTGCATTCACGTGCAGATTGGTGGAACTTTGACCATAAGAGGCAAGAAAGTTTAACCCATAACTGAATTGGGGTCATAAAGCCCAATCCCTCAGAGTCAAGAAAACTAATACATTCAGTCAATACTATGCCACCAATAGAAGCTTTCCATTTTATGCGCTTTAGTGACTTGAAACAACCACCACCACCCACTGCCCGCATAACATCATGTACAGGAAATCTGGATTTGATAGATACAATTTGTGGACAATGATCGCTCTCACTCCGGGACAAAATCAGAAACATTTCTTGTCCACGGGGAAGGGTGGGGGGTGGTGGGGAAATCGGGACCCTCAAGAGCCTCCATTGTGTCCTGAAACAGGTTCGTATTCAAATCACCAGTTATAAGATAATTAGCACATGGTATTCCCAAACTAAGTTGCCCACAATCTGCATCAGTTGAGACAACCTGCCCCTTTTTTCCTTTGTTCTGAAAGCAATGTAAACATTAATTACTATAAGGGTCTGCTGCGCAGTCCCGTTTCTTATGACAATCCCCTGAATCCAGTTATCATCCCAAACCAGTGGCACTATACTCCCATTTAATTTAACAGTTACATAGTTGGCCAATCATCCCTAAGCACAGCCATTCTTGTTCGTTCTATGGGCCGATTTCCATATTTCTAAATACCCTGGCAATGGAAAGCTTTGCTCAGCCCAGGTTTACTGAAGGGTGATTACGTCGTAACTGTTCAAAAATGTTAAGAGGTCAGCGGAGGCAAACTTATGCGCAACCCCATTGATGTTCATGAACATAAGGACAGATATTTAAGTGTTTGAGCAGAATCACCCAACGTGAGGGTCAATAGGGACGTCCATGCAAGAGGGTAGATGGCAACCAATCCCAATTAGCAGACCCCTGGGAACCAGGGCCGGTACGAAAAGTGTCATTAAAAGTAGAGGTGCCACCTAGGGCACTTTTCAAGATAGAAAAGGGCTTCAATACTATGGGAGCCGTTGAACATTGGGATTCTGATCGTAACAGATAACCAGACTCCTTCTAGGGAGTTATTGTAATGCCACAAGAGAAAAATAAATCTCTCTTAGAGAAAATAGAGTGAGCTATTGTGGCAGAAATTAATGAAACCAAGGTGGAGTCCCTTGTGTAGGGCCCCCTAGAGTCCAGAAATTCAATGAACGCAATGTCCTTGGAACCAAAGATCTGGTATGGCATTAAAGAATCTCAAAATGTTCCCCCTATTCAATATGTCATGACGGCCCCTGGAGCGATATTCTGGGGTAAACACAAGTTTAAGAGTTGAGCATTCGGATGGAGTCTTGGAAGGACACAGGGGGAATGAAGGCTGTAGCTCTTCCTCTACATTGAGTAGATCCACAGGGCCCCCCCAAGGACAGAATATTGGCAGAGACGGGCCGGAGGCTAGGTGGCAGAATTACAGGAGGGCTGCTTCTATTATCAGATGGCAATTTGAGGAAGTTGGAAGAACCAAGGTCCAAAACATCACCATCAGTGTTCCCATGAACAGCTTTGAATACAAACAGTGTGGCGGCAGGGCAAGCAGGTACTCCACTATCCCAATGTAGGGCTACCGAAACCGACACACTGCCTTGGTTGCCTTTCTCAGCCGAGATCAAAAGGTCCTTGAAGAGGGGTTCATTTTCTTGCACAGTAGTGCCAACCGAAGGGTCCTTAACAGGCTCAATCTGGAGGGGATAGCCAACAGGTAAGGTCAACAAGAATTTGGATGGTGATGCCATCCTAGGGGCACCCTGCAACTGCGAGAGCTGCTGCGCCTCAGGACGAACCAACAGTTGAACGTTTGTTGAAAGTCCTTGTGGGGGTTGGCTCCGCCTACTGTTCCGTTGTTTACAGAGTCTTTTTTTCCCCCTCTTGCTCAACAGTGGATAACCCATGGGATCAGCTCATGAGGGCGTTGGTTGAACTAAAACAGGTTGTGTAGGGAAAATGGGAAGAGGCAGACACCGTGGACTCAAGTTCGGGAGAGGAAGAAGTCGTGGAAGCTCCAGGACTCCAGTAGCAACTTGCGAGGAAGATTGATGGAGGTTACACTCTTGGCTGGAAGAAAATAGTTGTCCAATGTTTTTGGCTGAATGGGCCCCCGGGCCAGATCGGAGAGGGAGCTTAGGCTCGGCGGGGGCACCAGGGGCACAGCAGCTAAAGATAGTCTCTTGATTTCACATACAACCAAACTTAAAAATGTGGGTAAAGATGAATGGCTTTAAACAATTGGAGAACAACAACATGTTGGTTGCACAAAATTGGAGCTTGACTGTGCTCTAGTAATTAGCTGGTTGAGGTTTTCAATTATTTGATCAATACCAGCTACGTAGGAGGCCAATGTGCTCAGCAGATCAACTTGGACGTCCAGTTTGTCAGAGTGATGGTTCAAAGCAAGCACAGTGGATTGGAGGGTTTGCAAAAGCTGAGGCCAGGCTGAACCGGTTGCCATGATCGTAGGAAAAGGCACAGGGTTGAATTCCCTGTCAGCACTGCTCAAAGAATAAGACTGAAGACAAGAAAGGTCAAGGAGCAATTGGTCATTGAGCTCGCTTTCCATGAACTCAGTTTGCGGGCTGAGAACAGCCCCTCTAAAAGACCTTATTGGTAACATTGGATAAATGCTGCTAGTTGAACTCCAGGTCCATTGGGCTGCCTGAGGGTTAGGTGGTGGGGGGATGCTGTGATCCTGCGGGGAGTTGCGGCAGCATACAGTCAACCCATCCTGCCCAGCCAACTGATGGGGGACTGCTGGAGAGGCCGCTAAAGAAGGCACCCGCTCCCCTGCATTTAAAGAATGGTCACTAGAGATAATAATTGGTGAAAGTTTGTGTTTTGACAGAAATGCAGACGACTGGTCCTCATGAGGCGGTGAATGGCTTACTTCACTCTGAGATACTAACTGGGGGGAAACTGGACAGTGAACTTGTGCAGCTGTTGTGAGCTAACCACAAGCAATGGGTAAAGGATCAGTAACTGCAGGCTCCATGGGAACACTCCAGCCTGACTCCGGCTTAATCTCCCCACCATTTGCCGAAAGTTCCAACTTAGTTTTTTTCTTATAATAAGTCAGAAGAGAAGACTCACAGAGCTTCGAGGAGCATGATGCGGCGTATGGACAACAGAAGGTTGAGACTTCAAAACTGCTGTACTGGGCAGATCAGCAGCCGGTGAAAGAAGTGCCGCTGTAATTGCAATGGATGAAGGGGGATAAGACCACTTTTCAGAAGCTGATGATGAATGCAAAGTGGCATTGCCCACATCGACATCGCAGCAGCATTTCTTGCGCTTTTGAGGATTTGGGTGCTCCTTTACTTTACCAAACCTCATAGTGTGACAGGCTCCAAAGCCCTTCCTTCAAGTCTAGGGAAGCTCAGAGAAGGAAATATGGTGTTCAATGTAGGTGAGTAAATCCTTAAGTTCTTAAGCCCTTAAGTCCCTAAAGAAGCACTTTGGGCACTTATGGGATATCTGTGCTCCTGAATAAGACTTGCACACTTGAAATAGGGAAGGAATGTGGGAGGACCGTTTAGGCTGAAGGGCAGAAGGAGGCAGGAATGCAGGAGGTGCAAGGCAACATGGTCCAGACAAGCCGCTCTGGCCTAACGCCAGCCCCCTCTGTCAAAAACAAGTTACCTACAGCCTATGCAACAGTTTTGTGCGCTCCCCGACACTTTCACGTGGGCCAACTTGCAGGATGTCAAGCACTTGCCTGAAGCCACCGTCTCCTATGTAGCTCCTATGTAGGCAATCCAGGCAGTTCTGAGAAGTCCTAAAAGGGACACTGTTGGCCCAGGCCCAAACTCCTCTCCACCAAGGGGCCGCCCGTCGTTAGGTGGAGTGGCTGGCCCAGTGAGGCCCTTGCACTGCCCCCTGCCCGGCCCCAGAGTCGCTACACAAACAGGCCCAGGAGTCCAGGTGCTTGGGACCAGCAACCACTGCCAGAGGGAACCAGCCAGGCAGTGGGGGGGTGGGCAGGAGGGGACAGCCAGGAGATCCGACAAGGAAGTCGCCCTCAATAACGCCACCACGCTGCGCCCCCCAAACGCAGTTGCTCCACGAAAATAGGGCCAGGGGGCCAATATGGCCGAGATGGCGCAGAAACCCTTCTCGTACTGGGGGTCCTCGTACGGGGGTCGTGCGGCGGTCCTTACCGCCTAGCAGCGTTCACTTCCATGAAGCCGGCTTCACCGTCTCTGGCGTCTCCGGCAGCGCGCGGCGAGCACCAAGCTCTGCCTCCTGGATGGGCGAATGACATTACGCGAGTACATCTCTCGTGTCACCTTGCAATCTAAGTCCAGAAGTAAAAAGGACACGACTAAGGGACAGCTGATGAATGGATTAAAGGCTATCACAATAAAGATTAATATTTATTACTGTTAGAAATGGGGTCTTTGGTTGACAGTCAGGTTACCCCCTGATCAAGCAAGGACCCTCACTCTAGTCAGGGTAAAAGAAAATCACCCTCAGCTAACCCCTGCTTACCCCCTTGGTAGCTTGGCAGAGCAGTAGGCTTAACTTCAGAGTGCTAGGGGTAAAGTATTTGTACCAACACACACAGTAATTTAATGAAAACACTACAAAATGACAACACCAGTTTAGAAAAATAGGAAATATTGATCTAAACAAAACAAGACCAAAACGACAAAATTCCACAATACACAAGTAAAGATATCAATACAAATGCAAAAAGAGTCTTTAAGTAGTTTTAAACACATGCTAGCGCTGCTAGCATGAAAATGTACCTGGTGCGCATCAAAAATAACCCTGCACGGGCAGGTGTGCATCGAAAAGGGCTTGTGATGCGTCAATGTCGCTTGTGAGCGAGACCTTGCGTCGTTTCCCCCTTCTGTCGAGTCGGCTTGCGTTGGTTCTTCTCTTTGCAGGAGAGCGATGTGTCGATTCAGTCAGGACACGGGTCCAGGCAGGCCTTTGTGTTATTTTCACAGGCGCGCAATGGTTCACGTCAGAAATTCTGCCACACTATGATCTGAAAACCACGCAGCGCGGGGTGCGATCTCCCAACCTCCGTCAGTGATGCTGTGCGTCGATTCTTCGGTCGCGTTGCAGGCGAGCGTCGATTTTCCCAGAGGTTGCGTTGAAATTGTCCCCACACGGCGTCTGTGCGTCGATTTCATCTTCTTCTTCTACCAGCTTCTCCTTTCAGGGACCCAGGAACTGGATGGGCACCACAGGGCAGAGTAGGGGTCTCTCCAGAGACTCCAGGTGCTGGCAGAGAGAAGTCTTTGCTGTCCCTGAGACTTCAAACAACAGGAGGCAAGTTCTAAATCAAGCCCTTGGAGATTTCTTCTCAAGATGGAAGACACACAAAGTCCAGTCTTTGATCTCTTACTCTGGCAGAAGCAGCAACTGCAGGATAGCTCAACAAAGCACAGTCACAGGCAGGGCACCTCTTCCTCCTTAGATATTCAGCTCTTCTCCAGGCAGAGGTTCCTCTTGGTTCCAGAAGTGATCTAAAAGTCTGTGGTTTTGGGTGCCCTTCTTATACCCAATTTCTCCTTTGAAGTAGGCCTACTTCAAAGTAAAGTCTCTTTTGAATGTGAAATCCTGCCTTGCCCAGGCCAGGCCCCAGACATTCACCAGGGGTTTGGAGACTGCATTGTCTGAGGGCAGGCACGGCCCTTTCAGGTGTGAGTGACCACTCCTTCCCTCCTCCTAGCACAGATGGCTCATCAGGATATGCAGGCTACACCCCAGCTCCTTTTGTGTCACTGTCTAGTGTGAGGTGCAACCAGCCCAACTGTCAAACTGACCCAGACAGGGAATCCACAAACAGGCAGAGTCACATAAATGGTATAAGCAAGAAAATGCCCACTTTCTAAAAGAGGCATTTTCAAACACACAATCTCAAAATCAACTTTACTAAAAGATGTATTTTTAAATTGTGAGCTCAGAGACCCCAAACTCCACATGTCCATCTGCTCCCAAAGGTAATCTACACTTTAATCACATTTAAAGGTAGCCCCCATGTTAACCTTTGAGAGGGACAGGCCTTGCAACAGTGAAAAACGAATTTAGCAATATTTCACTGTCAACACATATAAACCACATTACCATATGTCCTACCTTAACCATACACTGCACCCAGCCCTTGGGGATACCTAGGGCCTACCTTAGGGGTGTCTGACATGTAAGAAAAGGAAAGGGTTAGGCCTGGCAAGTGGGTCGAATTTACAGTTAAAACTGCACACACAGACACTGCAGTGGCAGGTCTGAGACATTATTACAGAGCTACTTATGTGGGTGGCACAACCAGTGCTGCAGGCCCACTAGTAGCATTTGATTTATAGTCCCTGGGCACCTCTAGTGCACTTTACTAGGGACTCACTAGTAAACCAAATATGCCAATCATGGATAAGCCAATCACATACACATTTTGTAAAGAAGCACTTGCACTTTAGCACTGGTTAGCAGTGATAAAGTGCCCAGAGTAACAAAAACAGCAAAATCAGAGTCCAGCACACATCAACAACCTGGGGAACAGAGGCAAAAAGTTAAGGGAGACTACGCCAAGGATGAAAAGTCTAACACGTGTCCCCCCCAGCTGAAAGTGGGGCACAACTACCCAACCTCATGGGAGTTCTCATCACTAAGGCAGAAGAACCTTGAGCAGACCATCAGCATTGGGGTGCTCTGTACCAGGACGGTGTTCCACCGTAAAGTCCATCCCCTGTAGGGAAATGGACCACCTTAACAGTTTTGGATTCTCACCCCTTATCTGCATTAACCATCTGAGGGGCCTGTGGTCGGTCTGAACTCGGAAGTGAGTCCCAAACAAGTAGGGTCTTAGCTTCTTCGGTGCCCAGACCACAGCAAACACTTCACGTTCTTTGGCACTCCACCTACTTTCCCTGGGTAGTAACCTCCTGCTAATGAAGGCTACAGGTTGATCTAGGCCCTCTTCATTAAGCTGTGAGAGTACTGCACCAATACCATGCTCTGAGGCGTCTGTTTGCACAACAAACTCCTTGGAGTAGTCAGGTGCCTTCAGCACAGGTGCTGTGCACATGGCAGCCTTCAGGGCATCAAAAGCGTTCTGGTAAGCCTCTGTCCAGATCACTTTCCTGGGTTGCTTCTTAGAAGTCAACTCAGTCAAGGGGGTAATAATGGTACCATATCCCTTAACAAACCTCCTGTAATATCCTGTGAGACCTAAAAAGGCTCTCACTTCAGTCTGGGTCTTGGGAGGCTCCCAAGCCAGAATTGTGTCAATCTTAGGCTGTAGAGGTGCCACCTGGCCACTCCCCACCTGGTGCCCTAAGTACACCACAGAACCCTGCCCTATTTGGCCCTTGCTCACCTAAATAGTGAGGCCTGCCTTCTACAGGGCCTCTAACACTCTCCAGAGGTGTTGCAGGTGTTCCTCCCATGTGGAACTAAACACAGCAATGTCATCCAGGTAGGCGGCACTGAACTCATCCAGCCCACCCAACACCTGGTTGACCAACCCCTGAAAGGTGGCAGGGGCATTCTTCATCCCAAATGGCATCACTTTAAATTGAAAGCGGACATCTGGTGTAGCGAATGCCGACCTCTCCTTGGCCCCCTCAGTTGAGGCAATCTGCCAGTACCCAGATGTTAAATCAAACGTACTGAGGTACTTGGTAACTCCCAACTGGTCAATGAGCTCATCAGCCCGTGGGATGGGGTGTGCGTCAGTCTTGCTGACCGCATTGAGTCCCCGGTAGTCCACACAGAACCTGAGTTCTGGAGTGGCACCAGGGGCAGCAGCCTTTGGGACCAATACCACTGGGCTGGCCCAAGGACTGCTGGAGTGCTCAATAACCCCTGGGGTAAGCATTTTGGATACCTCATCCTTAATGCATGCCCTGACCCTGTCAGTCACCCTGTAAACCTTCTGTTTAATGGGTGTACTGTCCCCAGTGTCCACATCATGTGTGCACAAGTGTGTGACTCCTGGGATCAGGGAAAACAGTGAGGAAAACCGTCCCAACACGTGGTGACAGTCACCTTGCTGCTCCTCAGTCAGGGAGGGGGGAGAGGATCACTCCCCTCCACTGACCCATCTTTTTCTCCTGCAGACAGGAGGTCAGGAAGAGGCTCACTCTCCTCTTCTACCCCATCATCTGTCGCAAAGAGCATGGACAGTTTAGTCCGCTCAAAGTGAGGTTTGAGGCGGTTGACATGCAGGACCCTTAAAGGGTTCCTTGGAGACCGCAAGTCCACCAGGTAGGTGACTTCACTCTTGCGCTCCACCACCTCAAATGGCCCAGTCCAATTATCCTGGAGCGTCCTAGGCTCCACTGGTGCCATTACCCACACTTTTTGTCCAGGCTGAAACTCGACCAGAGTGGCATTCTGGTCATACCAGCGTATCATGTCCTCCTGGCATGCTTCCAGGTTCTCCTGAGCGAGACGCCTGAAGCGGGCAGTCTGGTCTCTCAAAGCCATCATGTAACTGAATACATCCTGGTGGGGTTTACTAGGAGCCTTCTCCAAAGCTTCCTTAACCAGAGTCAAAGGTCCCCACACAGGGTGGCCATAAATCATCTCAAAGGGACTAAACCCAAGTCCCTTTTGAGGCACCTCCCTGTAGGCGAACAGAAGGCATGGCAAGAGGACGTCCCACTTCCGCCTCAAGGGCTCTGACAGGCCCATGATCATGCCTTTTAAGGTGCGGTTGAATCTCTCAACCAGACCATTATTTTGGGGGTGGTAAACTTGTAGGTTACCCCACACTCCTTCCACAGAGACTTCATATACGTGGATATGAAGTTGGTACCCCTATCAGATACCACTTCCTTGGGGAACCCCATGCAGGTAAAAACCCCCATCAATGCACGACCCACCACAGGGGAAGTGATTGATCTCAAAGGAATGGCTTCTGGGTACCGGGTGGCATGTCCACCAAGACCAGGAGAAACCTGTTGCCCATGGCTGTCTTGGGATCCAGAGACCTCACAATGTCAATGCCTACCCTCTCAAAGGGAGTACTGACAACAGGCAAAGGCTGGAAGGGAGCTTTACATTTTCTCCCACTCTTGCCACTTGCCTGACAAGTCTGACATGACCTGAAATGTGCATCTGAGTGTCTGTGCATTAGGGGCCAGTAAAAGTGGGTGACAAGCCTCTCAAAGGTATTATCCTGCCCCAAATGTCCAGCTAAAGGCACATCATGAGCCAACCCCAGTAGGAAGGCCCTGAAGCACTGGGGTACCACCAGCACACGAGCTGACCCAGGCTCAGGAACCTTAGGCTCGCTATAAAGGAGGTCATCCTCCCAATAAATCAGGTGTGATCCTGGCTCCTTGCCAGCCACCTGGTCTGCAGCCTGCTGCCGCAAACCCTCCAAAGTAGGGCATGACTTCTGTGCTGCACAGAATGCTTCCCTGGTGCCCCCCCCTTCCTGCTGCCACTGCGACAGCTCAGGGACCTCCCCCAGTTCAGCCACCTGTTCCCCTGTAGGCTCCAGGGCGTTACCCTCAGGCTCCTCCTCCTCCCAGACAATGGGAACTTCTGGGTCCGGTTTCCCGCGCCCCCTGCCCTTCCTCTTCTTGGCGGTCCTCTGGGCCACTGTTTCAGGCTCCAGGGGCTCTGGAATACCCTGACGGGCTGCCATTGACCGGGTGGATACACATACCCACCCAAGGCAGACCCAACATCTCCAAGTGAGACCTGTGTTCCACCTCCTTCCAAGGAGAATCCTCCAGGTCATTGCCTAGCAAACAATCAACAGACATGGCTGGACTCACAGCTACTTTCAAGGAACCTGAGACCCCCCCCATTCAAAGGGAACCTGCGCCACTCTGCACAGGTGCTCTGAGTTGTCCACTGCAGCTACTTGGTGAAGTACCCGGGGATCTATCTGCTCTTCAGACACCAGCTGACTCCTTACTGTATTCACACTGGCTCCTGTGTCTCTCAGAGCCTCCACCCTCTGTCCATTAATGGTCACCCACTGCCTGTACTTCTTAGTGTTTTCAGGCACTAGGGTTCTCTGGACCATCTCACTGTCCCCTAGTGAGACAAGGGTCATCTCAGCTGGTTCCCACCCACCTGAAACCAACTCTTCCCCAAGCGCTACACTGGCCAAACTCTGGGACATCTCACCAGTGGGTACTGGTGTACTTTTGGGGCATTTGGGGTCCCCCCTCACATGACCCACCTGGTCACATGCATAGAACTTACGTGGGGGACCACCTGCCACTGGCTTCCCTTTGGAGAACCATGGCTTCTTTTCACTGGGGGGTTGGGAATCCTTACCCTGGGAATCAGTTTGGGACCCTCTAGAGAACTCCCCCTGTTTACCCTTACCCCCCCTTTCTTCTGAGAGGGACCCTGCCCATCCTTGGCGTGGTCTCCCCCATACCTCTTCTGGACCCTAGTGCTCTCCCAGCTGTCCGCTTCCTGCTCAAGCTTCCTGGGGTCAGTCAGCTTGATGTCAATCAGGTGCTGGCGCAGCTCTGGAAAATAAACTGTACAAGTGCTCCCAAGCAATCAGATTCTAAAGCCCCTCATACGTAGTTACCTTACTGCCCTTCACCCAACCATCCAGTGACCTGGAATAAGAATCAACACATTCCAACCATGTTTGGGATTCCTTCTTCTTGTAGGACCTAAACATATCCTTGTATTGCCCAGGGGTAAGACCATACCTTGTAAGCAAGGCATCCTTCATGTTAGAGTAGGTGAGATTCTGAGCATTCCCTAAGGCTGTCGGTGTATCCCTCCCCTCTACCTCGAAGTGCTTCCACAGACCTGCCCCCCAATGAGCTTCAGGGACCAGATTCATGTGGAGAGCAGACTCATACCCCTTGAACCACAAGTGTATGTCATCCTCCCTCTTGTAATCTTTCACAAGGTCTTTAGGAATGTGCACCCTCCTCTCAGGCTGCACTGTAGGGTTGCTGCCACCATCTCTACTGGACTGGCTTCTATGATCCATCTCTTTCAAGCTAAGCTCATGCGCCATCGCTAACTTCCTCTCCCCTCAAGGGCTAGCCTTCTCTGCTCCAATTGGTACTCCCTTTCTGCCTGTCTGTCCTGTAACTCCTCAGGTGTCAGACCCTTAGATGAGACACTGCTACCTGCCCTGGAGACCTTCTCCCTGGACATAACAGGCCCACCCACAATACCATTGTGTACGGAACACTTCTTCTTCCTCCTCCTCCTCATCTCCATCTCCCTCATCTCCCTCATCTCCCTCATCCTCTGTGTGCCCTTCAGTGCTCTTGGCTGTCACCCAGGCCCTCAGCACCTTTTGCAGCTCCTTCTTCCTGGATGAGCTCTTAATGGGACAGTCAAAACTTTTACAGAACTGCTTCAAATGAGCCTTGGTATAACTCTCCAATTTCTCAAGGTCAAAGTCCGCTCCAACTGATGCATCTCCAGCTTGGGACATGATGAAGATTCAAAAGCAAGTGCAAAGTTCCAAAGGCAGAAAAACAAGTGCCCATATGAAGTTCCAAAGAAAGTCAATCAAGGAATCAGCGAAAAAATGGAAGTAGAACAAAAACAGTCTGAAAGAGAAAAAAAACCAAAAAAAAAACAAGTATGTGGTCACGTAGTGGTCTGCACTCAAAATAATAGTGTACACTTAATCACTGTATTTGTACTTGACATACAAGTCCAAATCCCAACCGCTGATCACCAATGTTAGAAATGGGGTCTTTGGTTGACAGTCAGGTTACCCCCTGTTCAAGCAAGGACCCTCATTCTAGTCAGGGTAAAAGAGAATCATCCTCAGCTAACCCCAGCTTACCCCCTTGGTAGCTTGGCAGAGAAGTAGGCTTAACTTCAGAGTGCTAGGGGTAAAGTATTTGTACCAACACACACAGTAACTTAATGAACACTACAAAATGACAACACCAGTTTAGAAAAATAGGAAATATTTTTCTAAACAAAACAAGACCAAAACGACAACAATCCACAAGTCAAGTTATCAATAAAAATGCAGAGTCTTTAAGTAGTTTTAAACAGACGCTAGCGCTGCTAGCGTGAAAATGTACCTGTGCACGTCAAAAATAACACTGCACGGGTGGGTGTGCGTCGATAAGGGCTTGTGATGCGTCGATGTCGCTTGTGAGCGAGACCTTGCGTCGTTTCCCCCTTCTGTCGAGTTGGCGTGTATCGGTTCTTCTCTCCGCAGGAGAGCAATGCATTGATTCGGTCCGCACACAGGTCCAGGCAGGCCTTTGCATTATTTTTACACGCATGCGATGGTTCACCTCAGAAATTCTGCTGCATGATGATCCGAAAACCACGTACCGCTGGGTGCGATCTCCCAATCTCCGTCAGCGATGCTGTGTGTCGTTTCTCCAGCTGCGGGCGTCGATTCTTCGGTCACGTTCCAGGTGAGCGTCTATTTCAGCCACAAAGCCGGCGGTACGTCGATTTTCCCAGAGGTTGCGTCAAAATTTTCCCCACACCGCGTCTGTGCGTCAATTTCTTCTTCTACCAGCTTCTCCTTTCAGGGCCCCAGGAACTGGATGGGCACCACAGGGCAGAGTAGGGGTCTCTCCAGAGACTCCAGGTGCTGGCAGAGAGAAGTCTTTGCTCTCCCTGAGACTTCAAACAACAGGAGGAAAGTTCTAAATCAAGCCCTTGGAGATTTCTTCTCAAGATGGAAGGCACACAAAGTCCAGTCTTTGCCCTTTTACTCTGTCAGAAGCAGCAACTGCAGGATAGCTCAACAAAGCACAGTCACAGGCAGGGCACCTCTTCCTCCTTAGATATTCAGCTCTTCTCCAGGCAGAGGTTACTCTTGGTTCCAGAAGTGATCTAAAGTCTGTGGTTTTGGGTGCCCTTCTTATACCCAATTTCTCCTTTGAAGTAGGCCTACTTCAAAGTAAAGTCTCTTTTGAATGTGAAATCCTGCCTTGCCCAGGCCTGGACCCATACACTCACCAGGGGGTTGGAGACTGCATTGTGTGAGGGCAGGCACAGCCCTTTCAGGTGTGAGTGACCACTCCTCCCCTCCCTCCTAGCACAGATGGCTCATCGGAATATCCAGGCAACACCCCAGCTCCCTTTGTGTCACTGTCTAGTGTGAGGTGCAACCAGCCCAACTGTCAAACTGACCGAGACAGGGAATCCACAAACAGGCAGAGTCACAGAAATGGTATAAGCAAGAAAATGCCCACTTTCTAAAAGTGGCATTTTCAAACACACAATCTCAAAATCAACTTTGCTAAAAGATGTATTTTTAAATTGTGAGCTCAGAGACCCCAAACTCCACATGTCCATCCGCTCCCAAAGGGAATCTACACTTTAACCAGATTTAAAGGTAGCCCCCATGTTAACCTATGAGAGGGACAGGCCTTGCAACAGTGAAAAACGAATTTAGCAATATTTCACTGTCAGGACATATAAAACACATTACTATATGTCCTACCTTAACCATACACTGCACCCTGCCCTTGGGGCTACCTAGGGCCTCCCTTAGGGGTGTCTGACATGTAAGAAAATGGAAGGTTTAGGCCTGGCAAGTGTGTACACTTGCCAGGTCGAATTTACAGTTAAAACTGCACACACTGACACTGCAGTGGCAGGTCTGAGACATGATTACAGAGCTACTTATGTGGGTGGCACAACCAGTGCTGCAGGCCCACTAGTAGCATTTGATTTATAGGCCCTGGGCACCTCTAGTGCACTTTACTAGGGACTCACTAGTAAACCAAATATGGCAATCATCATGGATAACCCAATTACATACACATTTTGTATAGGAGCACTTGCACTTTAGCACTGGTTAGCAGTGATAAAGTGCCCATAGTAACAAAAACAGTAAACGGGGGAACGGAGGCAAAAAGTTAAGGGAGACCACGCCAAGGATGAAAAGTCTAACAATTACTAAACATCATTTTATGCGGAAGACAAATACGTTTTTTCCAAAATGGTCATGTAGTGGGGTGTGGAAAGGGAAAGCAGTGCATTTATTGTTGAAACAATGAGCTTTGCATAATTTTCCGTAGGGGCCAAAGCTCATTTTATAAAACAATTTAAAAGGGAAAATGAAAGGGATTTTAGGTATTGCCATCTAATATGTAAAATAAACCCCCAAAAATATATGTTGAGAATACTTGCAACAATACCATCCATCTTTGCCAGAAATGTTCTTGATTAAAAGACACTTGGTAAAATGTACTTATAACTTAAAACATCAGTCCACTGTTGTCCATTTCCAAACAGGCATAAGAACACCTCTGCATCAGCTCTGTCCAAGGTACCCTTAGCACCCCCCTTCAGTGCAAGGAAGCAAGTACCACGACTAGGTAGGTAAATGCACGATACTAAAACTGGTCTACTAATTTTATTGCAAGCGGGCAATAAAATGTAAAGTCTGCTACCTCACCCACTAACCGTGCCAGGTAACGCACCCTGAAGCTCAATTCTCCTCTGTGTAAAATGCCCTAACACTTTTGTAAGAGACATTTTGTAGAAAATCTTATAGCTTAGTCTTTCTCAGCCCACGGCGCCAAAAATATTCTTGTCCATATCCACAACCAAAATAGAGGACAGAGGGCGCAGAGGTCGTGAGGAGGTGGAAAAGAGGTCGGTAACGTTCAAATTGACATAAGTATGGAAAAAAACTAACTTCATATTAATGACAGTCAAACCCATACTACAATCATTTCCTGTTTTTTTTATTTAAAAACCTTTAAAAAGCTGAACATGGATCCTTGGTGTTTGGTGAAAATGGCCTATAAACGGCAGGAATATGCATCGCGTGACACCATGACTCGTTCAATGGCAAACTTCTGGAGCTAGCCAACAAGGCAAGGTACTGAAATCTAGACAAGTTCTGAACAGACATCCGTGGCCTGCATCAAACAAAACAAGCTTTTGCAAGAAAATGGGTCTCGTGCCTGCTCGAGTTAGAGCTAATAGCGTTGTAATTTCCTAACTTGTCTTTTCTTGACACGTACATTGAAAATGAAATGTAAAGCAGTTGACATAAGCAAGCCAATTCAAAACGCCATGGCTGCCATGAACATCAGTGAAAAGGAGAGAGACAAAAGGAAGAAAGTTCGCTAGCAGTCAAACGTATCGGCAAACGTGCAATTATCCATGTAACATGGTCGATGGACAAGGCGGTATCAAAACTGCTCAAAGGAGGGACAAACATTAAGCATGTAACAATGATAAGAAAGGATTTTTGAAAGGCAGGCCCATGAATGAGTGACAGTTATGGGTGTGCCGTGGGTGTGGTTAAAAGACCACAGATGAATTACAACAGGCCAGAGTGCTTGCGCGCTCGACCTAAAAACAGGTATTATCTCGAAGGAGGCATCACAAACTGCATTGTCATCACAATATAGGTTGCTGGCTTATTAAATGGAATATCTAAAAATAACAGGATTTACAAAGGGTGGTACAGGTCCCTTGATTGTAGCTCCTACAGTATACTGTGTGAGATTAGGTGCCCATGCAGAAGTTAGAAGTGCCTTGGCTTTTGGCCTGGTCTTCAGCACTTCCACAGGGGGACATATTTGCAGTCAGGGAAGGGGAGGACGGCAGCTTGCCTTGACGGGAATTGGTCATATGGGAAGCAAAAATGCACTCACTTACATGAAGTCATGTGTGGCCTACGGGCAAAGGCAAGAGCTCATCAGCATGCAGATTAAGGGTTAAGTTCCTCCTCACCACCCATGGTTACAGTCTGTTTAAATGTGGTTCCACTGTAATGAATTACAGGGTTCACCAGCCTGGATAATGGGTACAAGGACTTCATGCTGAAGAGCGCGATGAGGCAACCAATGCTCAGATTAACGTCAGGCAGAATGTGGGGTGTTCATAAAATGATGAACATTGATAATGCTGCAGTAAATAGCAAGGGGTGAAAATGTAAGGGAAAGGCAATTAGCTTAGCTATCTTACGAAATTAGAGACACCTTCAGTACCAGTCTCCTGTGGCCTGGTACAGGTGATTTCTCTAGTTGCTTAAGGTACCTGAGCTAATTGCCTTTCTCTTACATTTTGGTACTGCTACTCCTTGAAAAACTCAGCCAAGGCCAAAGGCTGGCTTGCTTTGTGGGGTGCCAAACTACAATTGCTTAAGAGGCAAGACATGGAGGAGATGGCAAAGGGATGAATTCTTGGGCCAGGGCACCTTTAAATGTGGCCCCTTTTCCAGTCCTTGGAAGGAGATTGTGACGTCTATCTACGAGAAAGGGAGGACACGAAGGAGCCAATATTCCAGTACAACACCACAGAGTACGGTGTCAACTAAGTAAGGAGGGGACTCAGTTCCAGATTACGTAGGCAGCACATTTTAAGGATGCTTCTTTCTTCACCCCCATTTCAGTAAGTGTGGTTCCTAAGCAGGTGCGCACCACAGCAAAATTGACCCCCAACAAGGAGCAAGTGCAGAGCTTTATGAAGCTATGTGAAGTGGCCCAGCTGCAAAGAAATAACCGGTCATCAAGGATGGTGATCAGATCAGGCTGCAGAGGGGAGATTCCTACAAACATCCAGAAGCAAAAGTGTCCTACCACATTTCAGAAATGCTTTTCTCCATCCTAGGGACACAGGAGAGAGGACTGCTCCATTGCAGCGGCCACAGAGGGCGAGTGTACAACCTTTAAGTGGAATAATAAAAAGGGGGAGATCAGAATTCACCGCCAGCCCCCAACAGAACTGTTCACCGATTACTTAATCCTCCCCAGCAGCCGTGGAGGTAGCTATGATGTGGACACACAGACAGCAGGGCCTCCCTCAGGGGCTGATTGCCCAAGCACAGGAGGTCAAGATGCAGCCGGGGCTCCAGCATCAGCTACCATACCTGGGGGTGAGACTGTGAACCCCACAGCCAATGTAGCAGACCAAGTTTGGGCCTCAGGAGCTCCACAAAAGATCACAGCACCCAGTAGCGACTGGTAACTTTTGAATGTGGTGGGTCACGCACGTACATGTTGAAATAGCTTATAATGGATGGTAAAAGTTTTATAATTAGAATGTGCCCCGATCAGCTCTGCGTTACAAATCAAATTCTGCATTATGGAGGTGATCAGGGAACATTCTATTTATAAAGCATTTACCATCCGTTACACTGGCAAAAATGAACAATCTTACCTGTACATCTGTATTCGCTACACCTTCAGCATGCAAACTGCAAACCTTTTCATCCAGGGTCACATTCTCCAGCATCACGCTGCCTGGTTCTAAACATCTGCCTGCTGGTCTCACAGAATCCCATCCAATCCAAGTACTGCTTTCATGCTGCTTACAGTAGTAAAACAGCATTAGTGCAGGGCCAGGATTGGGTAGGTCAGGCAAACAGCGCTGCTTCAGGGAACGATGGGGATATGTCACTTCCATTTAAACTCCCTGGTAGCATTATTTCTGAAGCTTGAACTGCGCATGTTATGCTGGCCACAGCAAAAACGCTGGCCAAACTGACATGCGCAGTTCAGTTAACTGCTCATGGTTGTCACAATTAATCTGGGAGAAAGAGCACTGCAGCTCTACCCCTAATGGGGAAATAAATGAAAGGCAGAATTGTTGAAGTAAATTAGGGGGAAATAATGTGGGTCCCAGGTGTGGGGGCTTGCAGCAGGAGGTAATGCACCCACGCCCCTATGAATTAACCACCTCTGACAGCACCTCTGTGGTACCGTGGACCACACTGCAGCCACAAAATTCCTCCATATTCCCATTGCCAGGGATCAGAACCTTATACCCAGCTGCCCAGTCTAATCAGGGAGAAGCTCTGGTCTTATTTGTAACAGGATCCAGGGGTGTTCCTTTTCCCCCTCCATCACTCTCTGCTTTGTCTGTCACTCACCTGCAGAGTGCCATTTAGAGACCATATCATAGCATATACCGCTTGAGTGCGAGGGAGAATTTTACGATGTTTTGAAACTAATCGAAGAGGGAATGAGTATGAAGTTAGGCCATTTAGGCAAAGGTGAGGAATAAAGTCCAAAAATAATTTGGGTGGAATGATACATAAAGAGCTGTTTAATGGGCAGCCATTTATGGAGCTGGTTTGACAGGAAGAGTTCCCAGCCCTCGCCCTTAAATGAATTGGTTAACTATTGCTAATTTACAATGCCACGGTCAATTTCAGAGGCACTTCTGGTATTAGTACAATATGAAGTTTATCCAAATGAAAATGGTGTAGCCGGTAATGCATGCAATTAGAGGGATATAAATATCTGGCAAGAAGAATTTAGTGTTGTTCCAAGTGTGAGCAAGCTGGGCCAGTTATATTTGTTCCAATGGACCAGCGTGTGAACATAAAAAGTAGTTGCTATCAACACCATAGAAAGGAATGCTGAAAGGGATCGAAAGTTCAAATACTTTTGCTGTTACTGCGGCCTCAAAGAAGACCACCGGATCCAGTGCTTTAAAAAGAGCAGAAAGGCCAGACACCAGCCAAGCAAAACCCTCTGAACAAAGAAGCATCCACATACGACTACTTTTAGGTCCAACTTTTAGGGAGATACCAACTTCCACACACAAACTGCACTATGGTTTCAGAGATGGCTTTTACATTCCATCTGGTTATTCTCCAAGTGAATCATTTCTTAAAGAACTTCAGAGAGGAAGACAGGCCTTGTTTGATGAGCTGCCAGTTGATTGGGGGGTCTGCTCTCCTCCTTGTTTAGTCCCAAAGGAGAAGGCAGGCAAATTCCACCTCAGTTATTACCTATCCTTTCCGACAAGCCAGACCGTCAATGACTGACTTAACCCAGAGCTCTGCTGAGGTCATCACTTAGCTGCAGAAGCTGGGCACAATAGACCTGATGGCGAAGTCAGTTAGCGTATGCCTTCAGGCAGCTTCTGTTACACCTAGATGACACCTGCCAGTTACGCTTCACTTTTATTGGAAAATGTTGTATAGACAAATGTATGTAAACGGGCTTTTTCATGGCTTGTGTCCAATTTGAAACCTTTAGTCGCTTCTTGGAGTTGCAAGCCATTGACCTGATGGGGTCGGTGTGCTTCATTCATTACCTGGATCAATTCCTAGTCCCAGGATAAGACAGAGCTCACAAATGGGTTGCCATTCTTGAAAAATCAAATAGACAATGGGGGTGTGATGGATAGGAGGAGGGAGGGAAGACCACATCAACCTAAGGTTAATGTGATTTGGGAGTAGATTGGCAGCTTGTCTCCAATCCTTCAAAGATGCCCTCGGTCAACTGCAAGTGTTAGAAGACCAGCTCAACTTCACAAGTAATCCCATTTGCAGTGTCTTTCCCAACCTGGGTACTCGCCAATGACTACACCACACATGGAACTGGAACTCATACGTCTTTATTCCTCTGGATGTACCTGTGAACTCCCACATTCTAAACCAAGCTTTCATAACATTCTATCCTAGCGATTACGTTAAACTGATACTTAGTCTGATGGGAGCCAGAAAGGTTCCATTCTAAATCAGTTAAGACACTACATCGCCCCTATCTTAAATGAACAATTACATTTTTAATAAAATGTATATGTATCTATATCTATCTATATCTATACTATCTACTGGTGGTCGCCAGTAGGTATAGTGAGGACCATGTTTCCATAGAAAGTTTTTTTTGACTTGCCTTTATCTTTGACACAGTTAGATCAATCTTTATAAAAGTTTCCAAAAAAAGCCCCAGTAAAGTTTCGGGGTGATCCGTCAAGTGAGGGCCAAGTAAAAGGGGGTCAAAAAAAGTTGTGTTTCACCATGTTGATTGCCATAGGACCTTCAAACACGACTACTGCCTGAATTTCTGGATGTAATTACACCAAATTTGGCAGAAAGCTAGCTTTCGGTAACAAATTTAGCTTTTGCCTTTTTGATGTAAATCCGTTAAGTCGTTTTTGAGAAATTAAAGGTAAAATTAATTTGGATATCTCTGGTTGCAAATTTGTCACGACGATCACGACATATTCTCGAATGCACATGCCAACAGGAATGCTGTGACTGGCTGGCCGCAACCAGACTAGAAAGTTGCCATTATCAGCTTAGAGATGCCACTTTTAGAAAGTGGGTATTTCTCTGCTTTAAAATTTGTTGTGTGCCTTTATACTTGGCTCTAATCCACACTGGAAACTAGGCATGCAACTAGAATGACAGACCTTTGCCATTTGAGGGCCTGGCTGGTTATTTGGAGTGTAATTTCTCTCCAACCTGTGGGAGTGGGATAGTCAGGGTGAGCTGGAGGGAGGAGGGCTTGGCCCATGGGGTCTGCATTGTGCTCTCAATTGCACTGCATTAAGGTGCTGTGTGCATGAGTGTGATCCATACAAACCTGCCTGATGTCTGAGGCACCATGTACTGGTGCTGAGTGAGGGTGAGTTACTGTCTGAGAACCGCCTATTAGCGATTACATATCCGATGGTGTTGCTTTGCATGTTGATTTCATGCCAACAGAATTCTACATTTGACATTGATTTTACCCGTGCAGCCTTGGCCCACAGTGCTGCCTAATAGTGCTGTCATTATCTGGGTGTGCACTTTTTTTTCCATAGTTGTGATCTGGAGTGCACCCTAAACTGTGAGGTATTGCATTATACCAATTGCCAGGGTGGGTTCAGGGTTTACAACTTTACGCACTGCATAAGGGTGCTAGGGGGTAACATAGGATCTTTCCACAGGGTGCATACTACTGATGCCATTTTAACCCAGTTTGGGCCTAGTACTTCTTATATTTCAGAATCTGATGTAGGCCCAGTGTTGGAAATGGGCTCTCTAGTTGGCAGAGGTATACACCCTGTCCAAATAGGGACCACAATACTAGTCAGGGTAAGTCACACACAATCCAAATTATCCTGTGCCCACCCTCTGGTAGCTTGGCACTGAGCAGTCAGGCTTAATGTAGTAGGCAATGTGTAAAAGTATTTGTGCAATAAAGCATGCAATAACACAGTGAGAACACCACAGAAAGACACCACACAGGTTTAGAAAAATCTAGGATATTTATCTGGTTAAATTAAGGTCAAAACGATCAAGATTGGATGATCACAAGTTGAAATATCACTGTTGTAATAAGAAGTGTCTTTAGTTCTTAAAAGCAACAATTACGTCTTGCAAGCACAACGTATCTGGTTCGCATCAAAATTACAAGCACGAAGGCTGCAGAGGAGGAGATGTGTGGAAAATGGTAGGTGTGCGTCGGATTTCCAGGCACATGCAGACGATGTGTCGATCCTTTTTCACACGGCAAGGGCTTTGCGTTGAATTCCGGTGGGCAGGCTTGAATCCTCTGTGATGAGGGGTATGTTGACACCCAGGGACGATGCAGGGAAATCCTGGGCGTGCCGGACGAACTCACAGGTGCTGCGTCGATCCAATGGGCGATACAGCGAAGTTTCTGTCACACAGCTGGCTCTGCGTCAATTCCTCTTGCAGGAAGTCAGGCTGCTTTGTTCCGGCTCTGCGATGCATCGATCTGGTGGGCTATGCGCCAAAGTTCTGGTCCCAATTCTGTCGCTGCGTCAATCTCCACTCGGGGAGCCAGACTGCATTGTTCCAGTTCGGCGATGAGGTGATTTTCTCACTGCTAGGCAGGCTGTGCGTCTCTTTTCGCCACACAAGGAGGTTCTGTGCAGAAATTAAGTCTTTTTGGTTCTGAGACTTCTGGAACAGGAGGCAAGCTCAATCCAAGCCCTTGGACAGCACTTCTCAGCAGAGCCAGAGGCCAGCAGGACAACAGCAAGGCAGCAGTCCTTTACAGCAAAGCAGTCCAGACGAGTCCTCTAGGCAAGCAGGCAGTTTCTCTTGGCAGATTGCAGGTTCAGGTACACAGTGTCTGTCCCAAGAAGTGTCTGAGTTGGTAGGGTCGGGGACCCAGTTTATATACCCAAATGTGCTTTTGAAGAGGGGAGACAAAGAGTGGCTTAGAAGTGCACAATGTCCCCTTTCAGTACAATCCTGTCTGCCAGGGTCCGAGTAGAGGGTTTGGCAGCCCACTGTGTGAGGGCAGGCCACTGTCCTTTGAAAGGTAAGTGTCAGGCCCTCCACCCTTCCAACCCAGTAAGACCCATTCAGTATGCAGATGTGTGCAGTTATAAGCATCCTGTGTTTGTGGTTGTCTGGGTGAAATGCACCAGGGAGCTGTCAACCAGCCCGGCCCAGACATGGATTGGAGACAGGCTGTAAGGCACAGAAGGATTTTAAGTGCAGAGAAATGCTCACTTTCTAAAAGTGGCTTTCTAAAATAGTAATATTAAATCCAACCTCACCAGTCAGCAGAACTTTGTATTACCATTTTGGCCATACTAAATATGACCTGGTTACCGCTTTCAGGTCAGAATCTACCACTCAAACAGCATATGAGGGTGGCCCTAATGCTAGCCTATGAAAGGAGCAGGCCTTGCAGCAGTGGACAACTAATTTATGAGTTTTACACTACCAGGACTTATAGAACACACATGTTCATGGCCTGCCTTTTACCTACATAGGACCCTGCCCTGTGGGTTACCTAGGGTGACATATGTAGAAGAAGGGGAGGTTAAGGATTGGCAAGTACTTTTAAATGCCAGGTCAAAGTGGCAGTGAAACTGCACACACAGGCCTTGCAATGGCATGCCTGAGACATGGTTAAGGGGCTACCTATGTGGGTGGCACAACCAGTGCTACAGGCCCACTAACAGCATTTAATGTACAGGCTCTGGGCACATGTAGTGCACTTTACTAGGGATTTACAAGTAAAATAAATATGCCAATTGGGTATGAGCCAATGTCACCATGTTTTAAGGGAGAGAGCATATGCACTTTAGCACTGGATAGCAGTGGTAAAGTGGGCAGAGTCCCAAAACCAGCAAAAACAGTGCCAAAAAGTGGAGGGAGGCAGGCAAAATGTTGGGGGTGAGCACCCTAAGGCTGTCCGGTCTACCACCCAGAAGTTCATGATGTTCATATTGTGTTAATTAGTGTGTGTGTTGAACACAATCTTTATTTACACACCACACCTGTGAAGTCTCTTTTGTGACGCTCTGTGTATTTATTGTGCGAGTGCTGTGCCAATGCTTTACACATTGCCTCTGTGTTATGCCTGACTGCTCAGTGCCAAGCTACCCAAGGGTGAGAGGGCAGCTTATACAACGAGTAATCACCCACCCCTGATGGAAGTGGTAGGTTCTGCTTGGCTGGGGCAGTGCCACAACCACCCAGAATGGGCTGTTTCCAACACTAAATAGTTGAAATCCTTGTGTGAGAACTCTATTGTGCTCCTCCTGTGTAGCTTCGATAACTAATATGTCATCATTATAATTTAATCCATTCACTGCAGACTGTATGATGCGTCAAATGACGTCTTAGAAAAGTTCTGCAGCAGATGACACACCAAAACTAAGTCTTTTATATCTAAACCATCCAGCATGTGTAGAAAAGGTTGTAATGTACCTACAGCTTTCTTTACATTACAACTGATAAGCTTTATTTAAATCAAGCTGAGAAAAGATCTTGGCACCATTCAATTGTATTATGTCAGCAATGTACAGCCCTGAATGTCGTTCTTGTTCAAATTGCCTTGTTTGCCTGACGCATGCCAACTCACAGCTTTTTCACAGTCCTTTTTGGATTTTATACCATGGGAGAAACCCATGGTGTTGGACCAGTGGATCGCTCAATAATATCATGCTTAAGTAACGATTCCAGTTATTTTTCAACTGCTTCTTGGAAATGAAAAGCAACTTGCATATGTCTCTGAGCAACAGGATGGACATCCTCATCAATTTGCAGCGTTTCTTCATAGTCTAACTTACATAAACCATGAAACAACAACAGGAATTGACTTACTATTTTGTGATGAGCATTCATGTTTTATTTCAAAGAAATCAGTCCCATGTCAGCAGCAGAGAAATTGAGCAAACATGGACTTGCCGCTCTACCTTGAAGCTGCTTGTACCTTAATTTTTTTATGTTTCACTGCCATTACAAATGAACCCTGCCTCCTCCTGGGCGTTTATGCAGCTCAAGTACACACTTTGGTTTTCGATGGCATAAGTCGTGTTAATGGAGACAGTTAACTGTATTTCTCTTCAGGCATCATATTTATCGATGCACCACTGTTGATAAAAGGTTTTGAACATCCATGTATTTTCAACTTAATCTTTGGAAAGTTTATGATTTGTTCTTTGGCATGTGGACTTTTCTTTGACTGACATTTTTCTTCACATGAGACCAGTCCGACATGAATATGTTTTCCTGAAGTACACAAACATCGATATGGCACAATTAATTTCTTCACTTTCACTTATTATTGAGGTGAAAGAACTGTTTGAAGATGATTTAGATGATGATTGATCTGTTGAGTATCTATTTGCCTCAACTGATGTCGCTGCTTGGCCTTGTGAGCGTGCATCAAACATTGCTGCTGGAAGGTTCTGACAATCATTTTGTCTTCGCTCTGTGACAGACATACTTTTTCCTTCGCTTTACAGATTGACACAAAATGGTTCTTTCCCACAACCGTTGCATATCTGTCCAATGGCGGGACACTTTCATGTGAAGATGAAAATCCACATCTGAAACAACTTTTTATGTGCTCTGACTTTGTGCCCTTCAGTCTTTTGTTTTGAATTACCTTTCACACTCACTCTCGATATATCCCGCCTCCATGTCAGCAGCTTGTTTCACACCATGTCCCTCAGATTTGGCAGCCATCAACACTTGCTCCAGACTAAGTTTCTCGCAGCATTAATTGTCTGAATGAATCAGACAAGCATCCATCAATAACTCTAAGCCGCATGGCTGCTTCATCATTAAATTCATTGTACTTACAGTGTTTGATGAGTACATAGATTCTTTCCACAAATTCAATGATTGTTTCACCACCTCTGACGTTCTTGACTGAAAACTTATCATTCGTAATCAACTTTTGCAACAGAATTGAACTTCAAATTTAAAGCATTTTTAATCTGACGGTATGCAACTTCTGCAGTTCTCTGCATTTTCTTTATTATTCCTTTCACACCGGCGAGATTTTTGAGATATTTGATAATCTTCCTTTTATCAGTCTCTTCAAATGCATCAATGAAATCGTTAAACGTCTATCCAGGCAGTCCATCTATCACCAATAGTTAGATTTTTGGCGGTACTGAAAGGTGGTGTTGGTTTCAGGAAGGCAGCAGCATTGTGGGCCAAAGTGGAACTTATGGACGTTGAAAGAGTGTGCTCCCTGACACTGTAAGATGATCATGTTTGTGCAAGCCTTCTTTCAAGTCTTTTGACGTATGAGCCTGAGGATCATCTTTAATGATAATTGGAATGGTGTCTTCTTTCTTAGCTGCCATCTTTAAGTTTCACTTTTCCATCTGTCGCCTTCAGCTCTTTGTTCTTGGAAGACCTATGAAGGGTTTATGAGCATCTTTCGGTACTTGATGAGCAACTGGTCCAGGTATGGAAGCTGTAAGCCAACCCAGAGCAGTTCTCCTTGAACCCCTCCGTCAAATATTGTGGCAGATGACTCTCTTTAGCGAGCTCAGTAAATTATTTATTTTCTCTCTTCTATCTGTCAATTTGTCTTTTCTTGACACCTAGTTGATCTCTGCCTTGTGCTTCTGTTCGCAACGTTATTTAGCAAATGATAATTGCCTTTAACTGCACTTTGTAAACCTCATTGTATCCACCTTCAGTGTTAACGTTCCGTACAATGTGTAACTTTATTTTGCATGGTAGTTTGGTACCTTTTTGTATGATCTTTGTCGTAGCTTCTTGATCAAATACATGTAGACTTCTTGGTGAAGCTTTCTTTCCAGTCACACACTTCACACCAGCTAAAGTTGTGCTTTGACTCCACATACCCCAACTGTTAACTCAGCAATTCAGTGAAGGCACATGTGGCACGCAGGGGCAGTTTGCTTCGACCACGGCAGTCTCTACAGTAGAGCACTTTCTTCTTCTGGTTACTTATCCTCGAGACACACCAAATCCTAGAGCCTTCCCAATCCTGATTCAGGAGCAATCACTGCACCGAAACAGCACTGCTAGCAGACAGTGATGACATACCTGCCATACTAGACCACAGACTCACAGCTGCACTCATCCTCCTCAAACCTCTCCGCTGCATTCAATACCATTTCCCACCTCACACACTGCGCCAGATCCCATGACGCCAGGATCCAAGATAAAGCACTGGAATGGATCACGTAATTCCTCACTGAAAGAACAGAATGTCAGACTACCGCCGTTCACATCAGAACCCAAAGATACATGCTGCGGAGTAATCCAAGGATCATCACTCAGCCTGAAGCTTTCAACACCTACTGGGCCCCACTAGCCAAGATCACCAAACAACATAGGCTAAACACCCAAAGAAACCCAACTGATCCTCTCCCCATCGGGCGACCCTGTGAATGTAAAGAGAAGTTTGCGCAATGGAATGAGAGCAGTCGCCATCTGGATGGAAGCCAGCTGCCTCAAACAACTATGACAGGGCGGAAATCCTCGTAATCGGCTCTACCCCTTCCACCAGGAACGACTCCTTATGGCCCACCACACTTGGAAATGCCCCTGCCCGTACGAATTAAGCATGCAATCTAGGCATCATTCTGGACTCCTCACTATCCATGACCCGCCAAAGTCAATGCCATCTCTTTGTCATGCTTCTACACTCTCTGAATCGTTTGAAAGATCAAGTGGATCCCCTCCTACACAAGGAAGACAGTCACCCACGCCCTCAACACTAACAAACTGGACTACGGCAACGCACTCTATGCTGGCATCACCAAGAAACTGCAATCAAGACTACAAAGAATCCAGAATGCGGCAGCCAGACTCATTGAGAACATCCCCCGACACAGCCACATCTCCGCCCACCTCAGAGACCTACACTGGCTCTCAGTCAACAAGCGCATCACATACAAACTCCTGATCCACACCTACAAGGCACTACACAACATAGGATCGGCATGCATCAACCACCGCCTCGCCTTCAACATACCCAACAGACAACACTGTTCGTCCCAGCTTGCCCTCGCAGCCGTTTCCAAGATCCAGTAAAGCACAGCAGGAGGAAGATCCTATCTCGCAGCCCAGATATGGAACATGCTACCTCTCAAGCTCAGGCAGACAGCATCACTCAAGCAGTTCAGGAAGGACCTCAAGACCTGGCTCTTCGATTGAGCAGCACGCCCACAAACAGCGCCTTGAGACCCTACCGGTGATTAGTCATGCTTTAGAAATGATTGATCCCCTATCTCATTGCCAGTTGCAGTGTCTGACCCAGCCTGGGTAACCGCCAATGAATACCCACCATATGGAGCTGTAAATCACACCATTAAGAAAAAACATTGAGAAGGCTCACTCACTTAATTTTCCTTGTAGGCTGTTGAGCTGCCATTTTCTGGGAGGTGCCTGGCTCCCTGCCTCATCATGGGGTTCTACAAAGGTTGAATTCTTTCATTTGTAATAATTGTATGAGTTTCTGTCCTCCCTGTTATTTTCATTTGCTCTCATTTTGCCTGTAGTATTCAGTCTGTGGGGAGAGCCTGCTACTGGATACAGGGATTTCTTGACGTCGGTTCACTTTTTAATTATACAATCATTGCATGCTTGCTCCACTGCTGTGCACCCAAGCCACACACCCTTCCACGTCCCTCCTTTGAGTGGCAGGCTTTTTCAAGGACTCTACAGTCCATCCGCGCATCTCTCAGACAGTGAAGACTGACTCACTTTATTTTCCTTTTAGGCAGTTGAGCGGTCATTTTCTGGGAGGTGCCTGGCTCCCTGCCTCATCGTGGGGTTCTAT
Source organism: Pleurodeles waltl (assembly GCF_031143425.1). NCBI lineage: Eukaryota > Metazoa > Chordata > Amphibia > Caudata > Salamandridae > Pleurodeles > Pleurodeles waltl. The sequence goes on from NC_090446.1 coordinate 214,961,826, forward strand.
GATGGTTGAATTCCTTTGTTTTAAAAACCTTTATAAGTTTCTGTTCTCCCTGTTTCATTTGCTTTCATTTTGCCAATAGTATTCAGTCTGCAGGGGAGCCTGCGACTGGATACAGGGGTTGGGGGACCCCGCTTCACCTTTTTATTGCACAATCATTCTATACTTGCTGCACTGCCGTGCACTCAAACCACACACACCCTTGGAGTGGAGGGCCATTTCAAGCACTCTCTAGCGTGTCCGATAAGCGTATGCACTGCTGGTGTGCCAAAGGTGACCCCGTCTGCATTTGGGTCGTGACCAGCTCTTGTCCCCCTGGCGGTTTGGGATCAGATTCTGGCCCTAAACTTTATGCTCAAAATGAGCTATTCAGTCCTAATCCTGGTAAGAACTTCAATTGTTTCACACTAAACTGTGAAGCTATTAAGGCCAACAGACTGCATATTTATCAGACATGTGGCCTACAAGTACTTCTGGCAATGTTACATGCTGAAATTCCACAAACTACAGCTCCCAAAAAAGATGTGCCTACACTAAGTAAATATTCAGCAGCCAGTGATCCTATACGCTCATTATGTTGCCTGCTCATTAACGCGGGATCATTAGTTAAACATAGTATCGATTTTTGTCTGTTTATGGACACTTACAAACCTGATATAACATTCATAACAGAAACTTGGGCATACGACTCCAGCAACCCGTATTTGTTATCAGCACTACCTTATGGTTATTCCATTATCAGGCAAGACAGGGCATTTAAACGGGGGGCTTAGCGCTAGTGCACAGAGATGATTTAGTGGATAAGTGCAATCCTGTTCCTTCTCACCTCAGTGAAGCTATTTCATTTAATCCAGAAATAGCAAACACTCAATCTTTCAATGGCATGCTAATTTATCGTTCACCTGCTCTGAGACAAGTCTTCACTCGGGAGACTGGAATCCTCCTTGAGGGAAATATCCTTTCCACTGACTTTACGGTTTTAAGCTACTTCAACTATCATTTAGAGGTTCTCCAAAACAATGATACATCAGCTCTCCTCCAGACCTTAGACGGGCTCTGTTGTTTTTTCAATTTGTTACCAAGGCTACCCATCAGGCTTGTCACACCCTTGATTAGATTTTCACAAGCAGCAAATCACTATGCAACGTAAAAAACATGCCTTTAGTCTTGTCTGTCTTAAAGATTACTATTAAACATCCTTGTTCCAATATTAAAGCCAAGCCCACCACAACCACTGTTCTCGCTTGGAACAACATTCAAGCAGACCTCCTTTCGAGAGTTCTCACTGGGTCAATACCTATGCTCTCCTCCGATCTTGATACTGCGGTCGCTCAATATAGTGCACGGTTAGATACCAGAGCCAATCTTTTAGCCCCAGCAAAAAAAGGTAAGGCTCAAACACAACAACATATCATCCCCATGTTTTACGGCTGAGCTTAGAGTGGTCAAACAAAGCTGTCACAGACAGGAAAACAGATGGAAGACTAATTACAACAATGAAAAAAAATCCAAATGTAAGGTATGATTAGGGAATTATAAGTCCCTTATCACTGAAGAAAAGGCCAAATATGATGCTAGGAAGACTACAGAAGCTAAATAGACTACCAGAAAATAGTTTTCAAACCATCACCGTGATGACTAAGAACTCCCCCAAAAACTCTTATCCTACCTCCCAATCCTTTTGCAATATTTTGGCAACCTTTTTTTTTTAATCAAAAGGTGGAGATAATATTGAATAAATTGACCTCTGCCATCTCTCCTACCTGCAGCGATAGGCCCTCCATGCCAAACTGGAATGTTTTAATAAATTTAATTTATCCTCTTTAGAAGACATCACTAATTTATTGAGTTATGCATCATCTGGCTCCCCTCTTTACCCATGTCTCTCCAAGGTTGGCCAAGATGGCGGCAGAGAACATTGCTCCCAACTTACAGAAGTTTTCGGTGATGTGTTTCAGGCCGGTCTTTTCCCCAATTGCTTGGAAGAAAGCCTCAGTGTTAAAAAAAAAAAAAAAAAAAAAGTCATTTGGATCCCTAGGATCCAGAGAGGCCATCGCCCTATTGTTTACCCTTGCCCGCAAAAATTGCAGAGAAAATCAAGAACTTAAGAAGTACATCCAATCAAAATCTTCTAGATGCCACCGAATTTGGCTTCCATAGCAGCCATAGCATGGAGACATCCTGGATCAAGGCTACCAAGGATATCATGGAGGCCCTTGATCATGGAGGGGTTGCTGCTCTCCGATTCCTTGATATCTCTGCAGCCTTTGACAATGTCAGTCACAGGCTGCTGCTGGATCGTTTAGCCAAAAATGGCATTTGCGATTTAGCTTGGGATCTGCTGAAATCCTTTTTTCTGGTCACTTAGTCTGACACTTTTCAGTGTATACGTCACCCCTCTTTCCAAATTAATACATCCTTTTGGATTTACTTTAACTTCTTATGCAGACAACACACAAATTGCCATCTCCTCAGCTAACAATGAGCTAAGTGCAGGCCACAGATTTTGCAATTGCCAGTAGGCCGTTAACAGCTGGATGGGTAGGAATAGTTTAAAACTAAATTCAGATAAGACTAGAGGGATTCGTTTTGGTGCCTAACCTGCTTTTTGAAATACAAAATGTTGGCCAGAGGACATGGGTTCCCTACCTGTACCAGTTAAGGAAGGCACGCAATCATGGTATGTTCATTGACGATAAACTGAGCTACATTTATCAAGTCAATGCGGTTGCATCCTCAACCTTTTTTATGCTCAGAATTCTAAAAAAAGATAACCCTTATATTCCTTTTCATCTTCAGAAAACCTTGGATACGTCATTAGTGATGGCCAAAGTAGATTGTAATGGCCTTGTTGGTCAATGCTCGCTTTTACATTTTAAACAAATTGCAAACTCTGAAGAATGCTCCAGCTAGGCTCCTGTTAAAGATCCTGAAATACCATTCTGTGTCTAGTTCAATTAGGAAACTCCATTGGCTCCCTTTTAAGCAGAAGATTACTTTCAAATCACTTTGCATTGTTTACAAAGCCCTACAGGGCTCTGGCCCTGAATTTCTACAACATACCTTCAAATGGCACTCCCCAGCCAGGACCTTACGCTCAGCCAATGACAAACTCATTGTAGTTCCCAGGTTTAAGCGATCAGCTTGGGGAGGCAGGAGCTTCTTACTGGCTGCCTCGAAAACTTGGAATGCATTTCCACTGTATATTAAAAATGCTGCTAACCTTTTAGCTTTCCGAAAACTGCTGAAGACGTGTTTTTATTTTTTTTTATTTTTTTTTTAACTCTTCTTAGATCCTACTTCTTTTCCCTTAAGTCCACCAATGCCTTATAGCCAGCACAAAGTCACCTGCAGTATTCCTTGCACTTCAGAAATTTCTATAACATAAAAAGTAAGGTCTGGTCTCGAGGCCAATCACCATCACAGCAGCTTATCTAGAGAGGTGAGGGAGATCAGTCATGTGCTTAATTTATGCAACATTTCAATGGTAGTCATTTAGCCATAACCAGCTAGGTTTATCAAAGGATGCTCCCCCCTAAACATATGCGGCAGGAATGCGGGTTTTGACATCATTCTAGGATTGCAATGGTTTATGCAGCTCTGGTCCAGAGACTGGCTATCTAGCGAAGTGGTTAGGAGAGTCACGTATCTTGATCTCACCCCTTTTCCCCATTTCCAGGAGTTGCAGCTGGTCGGCAGTTTTTTCTAGTTGCACAGTATGTCAGCATTGAATGCTAATAGTCAGAGCACCCAATGCCAATTTTCTTTGCGTTTTTAGCCACTTTTTAACCGGTTCCGAGGTGACCTCGTCCAAGGCACGGGAACTGGGGGGGGGGGGGGAGCGCTAGCGCTCCCCCCCTGTACACCCCACCCACCCCCCCAAGGCGGGGATGGAAGGGGAAGCCCTTCCCCTTCCACCCCTGTCCCCCCCCGGCAATCTGATGACGTCAGCGCGTGCACAGCGCGCCGACGTCATCAAGTGTTGCCGGGACGCGCTGGAAGCCATTTGCTTCCAGCGCGTCGAAGGGAGAGGACCTGTAAAGGTGAGTCCTTCTCTTTTTTGGGGTTTTGGGGGGCAAAACAGACACGGGGGGAAGGAAAGGGTTTTTCCTTTCCCCCTGTGCCGGTTTTCACTAGATTCCTGCTCCACGATCGTGGAGCAGGAATCTCCACAGACACCAGGGATTTTTGGGGGTATGTATCTTTTGGGGGCGACCCCTTGGGCAAGGGTCGCCCCCCTGGGGGGCTATTTTTTTTTAGTATTTCGCCCCCCCCGGGGGCAGATCGCCGATTTTTCGGCCCATCTGCCCCCGAGGGGGTTGGGGGGGGAGGCGAAATCCACTAGACACCAGGGATTTCTTTGAAAATAAAAGTTTCTTTTGGGGGCGACCCCTTGGGCAAGGGTCGCCCCCCTGGGGGGCTATTTTTTTTTTTTTGTATTTCGCCCCCCCCCTCCCCCTTGGGGGCAGACCGCCAATTTTTCGGCCGATCTGCCCCCAGGGGGGGCAAAATCCACTAGACACCAGGGATTTTGTTTTTATTGTTTATTTTGGGGGCAACCCCTTGGGCAAGGGTCACCCCCCTGGGGGTCTATTTTTTTTAGTATTTCGCTCCCCCCTGGGGGCAGATCGCCGATTTTTCTGCAGATCTGCCCTGGGGGGTGGGGGGGGGGGCGAAATCCACTAGACACCAGGGATTTTGTTTTTATTGTTTATTTTGGGGGCAACCCCTTGGGCAAGGGTCGCCACCCCCGAGGGTCTATTTTTTATTTTATTTTTTTCACACCCCCCGGGACAAATTGCCGATTTTACGGCTGATCTGCCCCCAGGGGGGTCGAAATCCACTAGACACCAGGGATTTACTTTTATATGTTTATTTTGGGGGCGACCCCTTGGGCAAGGGTCGCTCCCCTGGGGGGCTATTTTTTTTTTCTGTTTTGACCCCCCCACCCCCGAGGGCAGACCAGCCATGTTTTTGGACGATCTGGCCCCCGGGGGGGGTCAAAGCACACTAGGCACCAGGGATTGTGTGGTGTGTGTTTGGGGGCACCCCTTGGGCAACGGTCGCCCCCCCAAAGTGGGGAAAGTTCATATTGGCCATCTCTGCCCCCCTTGGGGGCAAATGGGCCTATTTTTGTAGGCCCATCTGCCCCCAAGGAGGGCAGAAACCACCAATACGCCAGGAATTTTTTATTTTATTTTTTAAAACTTTTTTTTGTTTTGTGCTGGGGGTGCCCCCTTTGGGAAGGGTCGCCCCTTAAAGGGGGCACATAGCTGTTGCCCATTTCTGCCCCCCTGGGGGCAGATTGGCCAATTTTTTTTACGCCCATCTGCCCCCGAGGGGGGCAGAATCAACTTAGGTACCAGGGACAATTTCTACGTTCTTGATGCTGGGGTGGTTGTCAACTGGCGAAGAATTTGTATTTGTGATTATAACAATTTATTTCTTCTTTTTCTTCTAGTTCAACACTTTTGCTTCCTTTGCTGTGGATCCTTGCGGTTTTGGCAGTAGTTGTCCTGCGGTTTGCATAGTTGCATGTTCTAGGTAAGTGAAAGCAATTTACTCCAAAGGAGTATTGTTGACATGCATGAATGACATGTTTGTAGGTGGTGTACTAAATGCAGTATTGTGTGTGAAATTGTCCTTAGATTTGAGCACAATGATATTTGTGTTGTCATATGTCTAATTTGCTTTTTTCTTTTTTGTGGGATATCACTGGTGATTGCTGTGTCTGTGCAGAGTAGTTGCTTGGTGAGTAGCTTTTTCAGGCAAGTGAGTGGTATAGTTTTTTTAGTACATAACTCTTTGTGATAAAGCTACACTTTGTTTATTACTTATTTTAGTGCTAGTTGTTGTTGGCAATCCATTTGTTGTTAGTGAGGATCATGGCTAGCCGCAGAGTGACCGCTCAGCAGGTTGTTGGCATGCTCTTTGAGTCGTCTTCAGACCATGATTACGAGACGGACTCTGCATCTGAGGCAGAGGAGGAAGTGGGAGATTCTGGAAGTGAGTTTTCTGTCCGAGAGTATTCTTCTGATGAGGAAGCTACTCTCAGTGCAGATGAAGGGCCTGTTGTAGAGGAGGACATTGATGTGCCAAGAGTGCAGCAGCCTGGGGCTGAAGGGTTTCCCATTAGAAGACCGGACACCTGGATTGCCCCAAACATGAAGCAGCCACAGTTACCTGCATTTACTGGTCTCCCAGGTGTGGAGTTAATACGGAAAACTTTTTGCCTGTCCATTTCTTTCACTTGTTTATGGACGATGTATTTTTGGAAGAGATTGTGGAGCAGACTAATTTGTATGCAGAGCAATATTTGCGGGACAACACTGCCAGACTTAAGCCTCAGTCTAGAGCTACTCAGTGGGTTCCCACATATCTGGAAGAGATGAAAAAGTTTTTAGGTTTGACTTTTTTGATGGGGTTGATCAGGAAGCCGTCACTGGCTTCTTATTGGTCTACTAGTCCCTTGATGGCAACGGCTATATTTCCTGCAACTATCACACGTAATCGGTATTTGCTTCTTCTTCGTATGCTGCATTTTGTAGACAATGCTTTAGCCTTGCCACAAGATCACCCTGATTGTGACCGTCTTTTTAAGATTAGGCCTGCCCTTGATCATTTTGTAGATCGGTTTTCAGAGGTCTATGTTCCAGGCAAAGAGATAAGTGTGGACGAGTCTTTGGTCCTTTTCAAGGGGCGTTTAGTTTTTAAGCAGTACATTCCTAGTAAGAGGGCACGGTATGGGATTAAATTGTATATGCTGTCAGAAAGCAGTACAGGATATGTGTATAATTTCCGGGTCTACCCTGGTATGGATTCCAGTATTGACCCTCTTGGTTGTCCGGCCACTTTTGGTTTTAGCGAAAAAATTGTGTGGGAACTTGGTAGACGGCTGTTTAACAAAGGTCACCATTTGTACGTAGATAATTTCTACACTGGAGTGCAGTTGTTCAAGGAGTTGTTTAGAGTGGACACTGTTGCTTGTGGCACAATCCGTTCTAACCGGAAAGGCTATCCAAGGGAGCTTGTCTGTAAAAAACTTGAGAGGGGACAGTGCAGTGCCTTGCGGAATAATGAGCTGCTAGCTCTGAAATTTTCAGACAGGAGGGATGTGTACATGCTATGTACCATCCATAATGAGAGTACTTCCCCTGTGACTGTTTGGGGTCAGGTTGCGGAAGTGCGCAAACCTGCGTGTATTTTGGACTACAATAGGCACATGGGTGGTGTTGATAGAGTAGATCAGAGGTTGGAACCTTACACTGCTCTTTGTACGTCTTACGTGTGGTATAAAAAGTTGGCCCTACATTTATTTCATTTGGCAACTTTTAATGCCTTTATTGTATTCAAGGATTGTTCACCTGAGTCAAGGATGACATTTGTTAAATTTCAGGAGTCGGTGATAGAAAGCCTTATTGTGGTGGAACAGGCAAGAGTTCCTAGAGTAGAAGTGGTGGAGGATGTGGCTAGATTGAAAGATCGGCACTTTCCAGATCACAATCCTCCCACTCCCAAAAAAGACTTGCCCACAAAGAAATGTAGAGTATGTGCCCGGAGATTAATCCGGAGGGAGAGCTGGATGTACTGCCCCGAATGCCCTTCAAAGCCTGGGCTGTGTGTGCCCAGCTGTTTTAGAAGTTACCACACAAGGAAAAAGTTCTGGGAAATACCGTGAGCGTAACCTGTCTGTTTTATATTTTCATATGTTTCACGGTTGGCATCTCTGTTATGTATTTAGTTAGAGCTTTTGTGTTTGTAGTTTTGTGCTTATTTTATAATTAGTTAGTGGTTTCTTTGTTGTTTATAAACAAAAAAAAAGTGATGGTGTGCGTGGGGTGGGGCTTGGCTGGCGGTGTGCGCGGGGTGGCGCTTGGCTGGCGGTGTGCGCGGGGTGGCGCTTGGCTGGCGGTGTGCGCGGGATGGCGCTTGGCTGGCGGTGTGCGCGGGATGGCGCTTGGCTGGCGGTGTGCGCGGGATGGCGCTTGGCTGGCGGTGTGCGCGGGATGGCGCTTGGCTGGCGGTGTGCGCGGGATGGCGCTTGGCTGGCGGTGTGCGCGGGATGGCGCTTGGCTGGCGGTGTGCGCGGGATGGCGCTTGGCTGGCGGTGTGCGCGGGATGGCGCTTGGCTGGCGGTGTGCTTGGGGTGGCGCTTGGCTGGCGGTGTGCGTGGGGTGGTGCTTGGCTGGCAGTGTGGGTGGGGTGGCGCTTGGATGGCGGTGCCAGCCAAACGCCAGTCCACACTCCCATCAGCTGGTGTGATTCTTGTATCAGGCATGTGGGCGTATGTAAGTGATGGGACCTTGAGTGACGCGGTCTGTCGATGTGAGTGTTGTAATGTGCTGGGCCCGTGGCTGGCGGTGTGAATGGTCTTGTGCGTGTCATGTATGAAAGGTGTGTGAATGGACTGTAAAGCGGTTGGTGCCTTGTCGCGGCTTTACAGCTCACGAGCTGTGAGTCATTGGTTCAGTTTTTTGTCTTTCAGTTACTAACAGTGCATTTCATTTTTGTGAAATCTCTTGTTAATAAAATTTTATCCACTGAACCATCACTCACCCTCGTGCCAAATCCAACCAGTATGTGTGGTAAAAATGACAAAACCTGCTCCGCTGTAATCAGGCGTCGCAGCACACCTGTGACACGCTAGGTGCCTCGGGTGGGACCCCGATGATGAAGCATGCCACCAACTTGGTTGGTGGGTGAGGGGTCTTTTTCACATAACCTAAGTGCGTTTCTTTTCACAATTTTAGTGTTTGGCACATCACGGACATATGTGGACACATCAAAATGATATATTACAAAACTACCTGTGTTTGGGGGGGGAGGGGGCACCTATGTTTTTGGTCCTGGGTGCGGCCTTCATCGAGGGAAACCTACCAAACCCAGACATTTTTTAAAACTAGACACCCCAAGGAGTCCAGGGAGCTGTGGCTTGCGTGGATCCCCCAATATTTTCTTACCCAGACTCCTCTGTAAACCTCATAATTTGCTTAAAAAAGCATATTTTCATGACTTTTCTTAGTAGGATCACGGCTCCAGCACAAAATTCCTACTCCCCAGTGTTCCCCCCAGTCTCCCAAGTAAAATGACACCTCACTTATGTGGGTCCCCAAAGCAGAGTCAGTCTAAAGATGTATAAAAGAATATGTCCTTATAAACTCGCTGTGCTATCCCCTCTATCTCTACAAGTTTTGGGCCTTATTCTGTTGCAGGCATCTGGCCCACCCATACAAGTGAGGTATCATTCTTACCGGGAGACTTGGGGGAACGCTGGGTGGAAGGAAATTTGTGGCTCCTCTCAGACTCCAGAACTTTCTGTCACCGAAATGTGAGGAAAACGTGTTTCTTTAGCCACATTTTGAGGTTTGCAAAGGATTCTGGGTAACAGAACCTGGTCAGAGCCCCACAAGTCACCCCTTCTTGGATTCCCCTAGGTCTCTAGCTTTCAAACATGCACAGGTTTGGTAGGTTTCCCTAGGTGCCGGCTGAGCTAGAGGCCAAAATATACAGGTAGGCACTTTGCAAAAAACACCTCTGTTTTCTGAGAAAAAATGGGATGTGTCCTCGTTGTGTTTTGGGACATTTCCTGTCGCGGGCGCTAGGCCTACCCACACAAGTGAGGTACCATTTTTATCGGGAGACTTGGGGGAATGCTGGGTGGAAGGAAATTTGTCCCTCCTCTCAGATTCCAGAACTTTCTGTCACCGAAATGTGAGGAACATGTGTTTTTTTAGCCAAATTTTGAGGTTTGCAAAGGATTCTGGGTAACAGAACCTGGTCAGAGCCCCACAAGTCACCCCATCTTGGATTCCCCTAGGTCTCTAGTTTTCAAAAATGCACAGGTTTGGTAGGTTTCCCTAGGTGCCGGCTGAGCTAGAGGCCAAAATCTACAGGTAGGCACTTTGCAAAAAACAGCTCTGTTTTCTGTGAAAAAATGGGATGTGTCCTCGTTGTGTTTTGGGACATTTCCTGTCGCGGGCGCTAGGCCTACCCACACAAGTGAGGTATAATTTTTATCGGGAGACTTGGGGGAACATAGATTAGCAAAACAAGTGTTATTGCCCCTTGTCTTTTTCTACATTTTTTCCTTCCAAATATAAGAGAGTGTGTAAAAAAGACATCTATTTGAGAAATGCCCTGTAATTCACATGCTAGTATGGCCACCCCGGAATTCAGAGATGTGCAAATAACCACTGCTCCTCAACACTTTATCTTGTGCCCTTTTTGGAAATACAAAGGTTTTCTTGATAGCTATTTTTCACTCTTTATATTTCAGCAAGTGAATTGCTGTATACCCGGCATAGAATGAAAACGCACTGCAGGGTGCAGCTCATTTATTGGCTCTGGGTACCTAGGGTTCTTGATTAACCTACAAGCCCTATATATCCCTGCAACCAGAGGAGTCCAGCAGACGTAATGGTATATTGCTTTTGAAAATCTGACATTGCAGGAAAAAGTTACAGAGTAAAACGTAGAGAAAAATTTATGTTTTTTTCACCTCAATTTCAATATTTTTCTTTTTCAGTTGTTATTTTCTGTAGGAAACCCTTGTAGGATCTACACAAATGACCCCTTGCTGAATTCAGAATGTTGTCTACTTTTAAGAAATGTTTAGGTTTCTGGGATCCAGCATTGGTTTCATGCCCATTTCTGTCACTGACTGGAAGGAGGCTGAAAGCACAAAAAATTGTAAAAATGGGGTATGTCCCAGTAAAATGCCAAATTTGTGTTGAAAAATTGGGTTTTCTGATTCAAGTCTGCCTGTTACTGAAAGCTGGTGAGTTTAGCACCGCAAACTCTTTGTTGATGACATTTTCAGGGAAAAAACCACAAGCCTTCTTCTGCAGCCACTTTTTCCCAAACGAAATTTTCACTGTATTTTGGCTAATTTCTTTGCCTCCTTCAGGGGAACCCACAAAGTCTGGGTACCTCTAGAATCCCTAGGGTGTTGGAAAAAACGGAGGCAAATTTAGCTTGGCTAGCTTATGTGGACAAAAAGTTATGAGGGCCTAAGCGCGAACTGCCCCAAATAGCCAAAAAAAGGCCTGGCACAGGAGGGGGAAAAGGCCTGGCAGCGAAGGGGTTAAATAGGATTCAGGAATGCCTGTCACACAATATGCACTTCATAGCTAAGCACAGCAGAGATGGAGCATACAATTGCTGATGCTTTGCTTTCAAGTTGCTAGAGTTCAGAGCTCAACTACTGTAGGTAGACACAGATAATGCCATTCTACTAGAACTTGTGGAGGCTGCTTGTATTGTTCATCAGCCCTCGCACGAAAGACAAAGCTTGGAGGAAGGGGTTTCGGGAGTGCGACACTCACAAGTCCGGGCCTGAAGGAGTGCTGATTTTCATCAAAGGCTGAAGGAAGTGGTCTGCAACCACTTTCTTTGCAGGACTCAATGGACTCCCACTACATGTTTAGTCATGAGAGCTATCAATGGTTGGTACCACCTACACCCATCTCCCAGCAATAATATAAGTCCAACTGCTTTAGACAGATCGTCTGCAGTCCTGGAGGCCTTACAAAGGATATGAGGGTTCCGTGCTGTGTCAGCTGCAGCTCTGGCCATTCAACTGCCTGTGCTGCACTGAGTAAATAGACACTACATGCAGGTTTATCGCTGTGGTACAAGCACAGGCACACAGAGTGAGTACAACAATCCTTCAGGAAATACATTTCTAAAGAGGAGAGCAGGCAATTCAGTCTTTCATACTTCATCCTCTTTTTTGGTACATTTCAGGCATCAGAACTGAGAGCAGGGCTCAAATTATTTAGCAAAGAAGACATGAAGCGGAGCGAGACCCAAGGTTAAGGAAATCCAAAGGGGATCAGCTGAGTGAAGGAGCATGGGTGCTTCTTGTGGAAGCTCCCCACACAAGCTGCTGCCCAGTAGCACTGGTCACTATGCTGTGAGGCCTGATGCTGGTGGGGAAACCACCCTAACCTCTTACTTCGCAAGGCCAGGGTGCACTTGACTTGCTCCTAACTTACTAAGATTTTTACAAGCACAGTTAGACATAGCACCCTCTGCCTTCACTCCACATCCATTGAGGACTAAGGCATCCACAACAGGAGCAGCACTGGGCTTTTCTCCTGAGGGCAACAGCAGAGGGTATGCAAGGCCATCCCTGGCATGATTGCCACCTTTGTCGTCATCACCTCTAAGATGTTATATTCAGAGTTATGTTGATGGCAGCAGTCCACTTTCCATCTCTTATAGTCTCTCTTCGGTGATCAGTAAGGATCGACTGGTGCAGATACTTTTTTTTATCTGAAGAACAGGTGAGAGGTTTTGGGACTCGTGTAGAGCTGTGGAAATTGCACCTGGCTACGATCATCGTCTGATCACAGAAATGCTCAAAGGGAAAACACCGATTCCTTATTCGAAAAAGCTCTGAGTTAGACGCCATTGGCAGTTACAGATAGTCTCATTGTAAAAGAGGGTAATGACATATTGCCTGGAGAAGACAAAAAGCTAACGTTTCTCGGTTGGGGACATTGGCAAGATTGGCAAACTGGGTCCTGCTTCTCTAGTTACTGGTCCGAAGTCATTCTGCATTCAGGATGCCCCAGTAGAGTTTCTCACAGCACGCTGATCAAATCAGTCAAAAAGCTCCGTCACATTCTCCAGAAGTTGTTGGGTTTCATATATCTTCAGTTCATTGGGCACAAGCTCTAGCAACTGGACAGGGGTGACCTTTTCAGCCTGGAGTTCATGTGTCTGGCCATGGGTACGACCTATTCATTCAGACTGTGCTGGTGGTCTTTTTGACAGTCACTGACAGCTGGATGGCTCGTTTACCCTTCAGCTATGCACCCAGTAGTGAAAACAAGCAATGCAGGACAATTTAACAACCCTGAGCCTCTTTTATTTGTCTTCTGTTGGAACGTAGGATGGGGTCATGGGATTGTCTAGATGAGGGAGTACTGACCTGCTGGTGGACCAAAACCTCCCATTGAGGAGAGGCATGGGGTTGGTTGGGGGAAGGTGGTGGAGGAACTGCCCTGTTGGTAGTCCAGGCCCTCCAGCTCTATCTCAGGGATTCCCTATGTTTTTTTTTTTGTCAATTACGCGGGCGGGCAAAAAAAGATCACTATGCCTCCTGGTGTTAGTGACGCAATGGCGTTTCCTGTTTATTTGTGATAGGCCTTGTGGTGTTTTGTCTCTGCATGCCATATGGAAGTGATCCTATGGAAAACACTAAAGGTCCCAATTTCCAATGGACTTGTGGGTTCATGTGCTGCCCCTTAGCAGGGATGTAAATATTACCCGTTATGCTATGTCGTAATTTCTTTGCCTTCCTGTACAGGATCGCTGGCCATTGGTCAGGATGACATTTCCTATGTTCTTTGATAGCAGCTATGTGCATAAAAGTCCAAAGTTGTATTTACTGTTCGATTATGTCAAGTGTGGGTGTGGTCAAAAGTAACAAAGAAGCTATGAACCGAGAGAGTAGCGAAGATGGTCTCCGTGTCTTCTTGGGAGGATGTGGACCGGTCGGCAGTCTGAGGTTCTTCTTTGGGATAGGCTTCCACTAACTGAATGGCATAGGTAAGTGCACAATATGAAGTATCTACAGAAATGTGCGAGAAATTGGATTCTCTGCAAGTGGTGAATGACTAGAGCTCAGGTTTCAAAATCATCCGACGTTTCAGCAATACAAAAAGGAGTATAAACTTGCAGTGTGATTCTGTTTTACAGCGAGGCCCTCATCTAGACACACACGTGATGTACCAGCTCATATTTCTCAGATTTAACAGTCCACCTTCTACTCTCCAGCCCATGCGCCTCCTGTTCTGTGTGGAATTTGGACAATATGGGATAACAGCCAATAGGTATTTTTCAGCTTGTCTTTGTTTTTACACAAAAATGCAAAACTAAAGACCATCAAACGAAAGGCATTATAGGGATAACAGATCACCAGGTAGGAGTCTGTGTTATATCGGAGTGAAGTTCAACATTATTAGCAGCCCTTTCGTAAACATTAGTAGGCCCAAAAACAACACTGATTATGAATGTAATACAAAAGTTGCAGAGCAGAACACCAGAAGCACACAATTGCTCCAGACTTTGATGATGGTTACTGAGTGGTCACTGACTACCAGGGTACAAAATGGGAAGGCCACAAGAGTCAGCTGCACAAATTGAATGGAAATTAAACATATAGGAGAGGATTTCTTCATCTGTGTCTAATGGCCAGCTAGCAATCATTTTTAGGTTCTGCCTTACTTTTGCTTTCTGGTTGTGGAAAGCCGTTTTGTGGACTATCTAAAAAAACGTATGGTGGACTTAGAACCCACACACTGCTTTAATTTGTTACCCTTATTTCCTTGCATCTTATTCTATGGCTTTCCTTTCACTTCTTCTGTAGAACCCTCCTCTGGAGCTTAGCCTTTTTACCATGCTTTCGACTGGGTGACAAGTACTTCGACTGCTCCCATTTTGGGAAATACTATATTTTTCTTTAAGCACTCCATGAGCAAGCATGTGTTTTCCAACTCTCTCCCTTGTGTGCTTCCCACCTCAGCAAACATCCACCTCTTCCCATTCATGCTGCCTCCCAGTCCCCACCCGAGTTTGCATCTCCCACCATCCGGCATTATTTTTTATTCTATCCCCCCTGCTAACACCCAGTGTTGCTCCTCAACCCACTCCCACACTCATTCACATTTTTATCATAATTTAGTGGCAGGCCCGGCAGCTCCCATTTACTGCTGGCCCGCTCCGCTTGCTGAAATGAGCGTTTGTGCCATTGATTTTCCTTTTTATTTACCACACCAAGTGGCATCTGTTACCTTTGATCAGTAAATTAAAAAATAAATAAAATGACACCTGCGTCATTCTGTAGGCATATGTTTTGATCCATAAGTCATCATGCTTGGGAGCGACTATTGAATAATGCAGAGGCTAATAGTGTTTTGACAAGTGCGTCATGTCACAGATTTTTCTTTTTCATTTATTGCTGTATGGCATCAGCAAAAAACATTTAGTTTTTTACACCTTGCCAAAAAAAGCATTGGCAAAGCCATTGGGATCCAAACAGGAGACCTACTGCCTTTGCCCAGGCTTGTCTTGAAAGACAAGAGGTTATTGGGTATAGAAAATGAAAGCAAAAATGTGCTAAGTACTGAAATCATGATAACTACTTGTAAATCAAACTCTAAACGCCTAGCCTAAACAACTTAAAATAGTGCCTTCTTTGGAGTAAAACGAAAAAACGGTGCTTAACAGTTTTTCTAGCGTATCACTTGACAGACGTTGAAACGGAGCTTTTTGTGTGCATGTCCTCAAGGTAGCTCGGGTGTGGAAGGGGAAGATTATCCATTCAAAAAATAAACCACCCCAAATACGGGTAGATTTGCTGATATGATTTACACAATGAACGTGGTCCGGCAAAGCTGGCAATGTCTTGTTAAAAAGAATACATTTTTATGTTGTGGTCCAAGCTTCTTTGGATGAGATTAAGTAATGTGCTTGAGCCTGATCTTTCTATTTATTTTTCCAGTGATGTCAATTTAAAATATTTGGAACAAAAGACCCTGCTGTTTAAGCTTCATCAGTCACGGAATACCGATATAAAAGAATATTTGTCCCATTACCCTATAATCTCCCTTTTAAAGATGGTCTTTCCCTCAGCAAACTCAAAAAGAAAGATGCAACAGGCAAAGAACAAGCTACATTTCAGAGGAACAAATGACCATACGTTCTCAGCAGTGTAAAAAATACTATGGTTCAGAAATTAATCCACGTTAATCTCACAAACGCTTCCCTGCCCAATGGATAACAATTTAGATTAACATTAGAGCAGAGGTCTTCAAACTGGGGGGCGGGGGGCCTCAAGTGATGGGGGGGGGGGCTTGCGCCAAACTCTGGCCAAACATAAGATTATACAGATAACATGACTTTGTTTTAAACAGAAGCATCTTAACTGCAATGTTTAAATAGGTTTAGACATATTTAAACATTGCCATCTTTATAAAATAATTGTGAAAAATTCTGAGGGGGGGGCACAAAGATTTTTATTTTTCAACTGGGGGGGCGCGGCATTAAAAAGTTTGAAGACCACTGCCTTAGAGTATTAAGTCCTGACCCGATATTCCTGGTCCGATCGAAGACAGTGGTCACACTTCAGCTCTATGAAAAAGACCACTAATAATTCAGACTAATCCAGGCCCAGTAACCAAATGATATTGATGTCAAAGAGGATACTGAATAATATAGAGGACTGGCTGGAAAATTCTAAGGTCACCACTGTGTCAGAGTCGAAATCCCTGTAAGAGTACAGTATAAAACAGTCCAGAAATTAATTTCTCGTCTTTTGGGGCCTCTTTCAGCTCTATCAATGGTATAAAAATCAGAAGACACCTCTTCACGTTGGTCAATGTCATCTGTAGGAGCCAAATGAGTGAAGCAAGAAATGGTCTCCCGAAGCAGACGCAAAGCACCAATGCGATGGGAAGCCTACTGATGAACAACACCTCATTCCACTCTTTACAAATGGCACAAAATGATCAGACAAACATACTTCTAGACACAAGGGATGAAAAAGTCTCACAGGTGAATGCCTTATTTATTTCTTTTTATATTAAAAATGGCCACATACTCGGAGCCCGTATGCCAAGATGAGCAGAAGAGAAATGGGTCAAGATTCACTGATGATGAAGGGGGAAGAAGATCAGAGCTTTGCTGACCACAGTTGCGACGGACAGTCACAAGTGCAGATTCTGGGCATCTAAGATCTAATGTGTGCGAGGTCACACCATATTGTGGAGGGGCTCAAAAACCCCTTACGCATTCGAACAGTTGGTATAATGTGCACCATGAGAAGATTCTATTCCCTAGCATGTCATCTTTACCCATGCATTTATGCCCTCACTCAATCTTCATAAAGTACTCTGCCCTCATACGTTTGAAAAATATATTGTTAAACTCATTGATAAACAGTGTGTTTTAATAGATTGTATTATGGTTATGATCACTTCATTTACATACAGCATTACGTGCCAACGTCTGCAGGCAATGCTTTGATGAAAGAAAAAAAAAACCAAAGTACGTTGTTGCAGAGAAAAAAAAATCATGGCAGTTTATTTTAAATAAAATTGACTGCATTTAGCGAGACGATATTGAGATTTTTTAATGTTACGATAATAACGTTTATGTGTAAAATTAAGGGCATTCTATTTTCCGAATACTCCAGGGCACTTGCTTCTAAAGTTATGGACATTTGAAAGCCGAGTAAAACTTTTCTTTAGTACAAGCCGGTGTGGATTCACCAGAGTTCCAAATCAGGGTGAAAAACTAAGTTCCTAGTTGAAAAAGGTCTGTAGGCAAAGAACCGACAATAAGGCACCTGGTGTTCAATAAAATTCCGTCAGCACGTCAAATATCGGCCACGTCTAAACCGCAGACACTGCAAGCACTCTGGCACCTGAAACTACATCCACCGGCTCTCCCAGACCAGCCTAAGGCAAACTTCCAAATTGTTTCTAAATCCTCAAGGCATTCTCTTCAAATCTTCCATCGCAGGCCACCCAAGGCAATCTTCACACAGAGCTCAAGACCTTCCTTGCTAGGCCGCTGCAAACATCTTATCACTTAGGACTTCTTTGACTCACACCTCAACAAAGCAAACCTAATTTAAGTCAGAACTAAACCACAATTTCCCATCAAAGCAAACCTGAATTAAGTCAGAACTAAACCACAATTTCCCATCAAAGCAAACCTGAATTAAGTCAGAACTAAACCACAATTTACCATCAAAGCAAACCTGAATTAAGACCGAGCTAAACCACGGTTTCCCATGTAGACTGCATACCAAATACAGGCTATTCCTCCATCCTCATAGGCATACCATCCTATTGAACTCCAAGATCACAGGACGAGGGGCTGAACATTTAACAACTTGCGTACTTTTTAAGATTTTTTTTTTTTTTTTAATTTAGTGGCGAGCGCAAAGCACTCAGTCCCCTGTTGTAATTTCTCTTTGGGCTTCTAACCATGCCCATGTCAGTCACTTTCATTGGTTCGTAGACTTGCCTTTTAAAATTCACTTGCTTCCATTAGTGAAAGGCATGCATACGTCATGCCGTTTCCGGTGTATAGCCCTCCTCGAGTACACTGACCAACTATTGAAAACATACGAGGCTTGATGTTTTCCGTCTGGTTTCTTGACTACTTTTTCTCTATTTCACAGCGCGATCTGGCTGGGCATTAGTCGAGTGCTTTGCATGACATTGATCCTGTTACATAGGTAATTGCACTTTTGCCGGTTACTGTAGTAGGCTGGTCTGGTTTGTAGTGGGTACTTACACTTTACACTAGGTCCAGTTATCCCTGGTTATTCAATGTAATAGTGTTCCAGCAGCTTAGGCTGATAGAGGTAGCTATAGCAGAGCAGCTTAGGCTGAACTAGGAGACATGCAAAGCTCATGCAATACCACTTACGCATTACACAAGTAAAGACAATACTCAGTGTTACCAAAAATAAAAGGTATTTATTTGGGTGACAGTACCAAAAATATCTTAGAGACAATACTCCTTCTGGAGGTAAGTATTATACACAATATATACACTAGACACCAAAATTAGATAAGTAAATAGTCATAGAACAATGCAAACAGCAGGAAATCCTATAGAATGCAATAGGAGAAAATAGGTCTAGGGGCAACACAAACCATATCCTAAAAAAGTAGAATGTGAATCATGAATTTCACCCCTAGACAAGTGTAGTGTGTGCAGAATCGCTGGGAGAGTAAGAATACAGTAAAGGTAAGTAAATTACCCCACCCCAGAGCCCAGAAAAGCAGAAGTAAAGTACTGCACGTTTCCTTAGGACACACTACACCTCGTTTTGGGGATTTTGCAGCAGCCAACCACGTCTGCAAAGAACAACTGCTGGATTATTGGACCTGAAGACCTGCAAAGGAAGGGGACCAAGTACAGAAGTCAAAAGAAGTTCCAGGAAGGACAGGAGCCCCTGCCAACCCAGAAGAAGGTGCAAAAGAAGAGTCCCGGTTAGTAGAAGACTGCAGAAATGCACCCTAGGAATATGCCAGCGGGTTTCTGTGTGATGCAAAAGATGTCCCACGGCGTGAAGATCGTTGCAGACGAGATTTCGTGTTGGAAGGCGCCAACAAGCCTTGGCTACGGCAAAAGTGCGTTTTTCATCAAAATGGCGCTGAATGGACACAGGAGGGTCGTGGGGCATCAACTCTGTGTGAGGAGGAAGAGGGGGCTCTCAGCACTTTAGAGAGCCCTCAGGATGCCAGCCAGCACCCCCAGAAGCTGCAGGATCCGGGTTCAAAGGAGGTGCAAAACACGGCTGATGCAGCACAACAAAAGAAGGTCCCACGCCGTTCGGAGAACAACTCCGCGCGTTGAGTGTCACAGGGTGGAGTGCTGGGGACCTGGGCAAGAGTGCACAGAGGCCTCAGGAGGCGAAGAAGACACAAAACACAGGGTACCATCGTTCTCATGTAAGGCAGGGTCTTACCTCCTCCAAATTGCATCAGCAGGACCTCAGGACAGTCTATGTCGATGATGTACACCCTCTGTGTCCTTAGGAGCACGTTTGTTGCCTTGAGAGGAGTCCCAGGGTACCGGTCATCACCTTGGAAGGTGCCTGCTTGGAGCAGGGGAAGGATTCCGTCACTCCACGGGAGATTTCTTCAGTTCTTCTGGTGCAGGATGAAGACAGGGAGTCCCCAAAGCGTGCACACCATGGAAACTGTTGCAGTTGCTGACTTGGAGCTGAGGTTGCTGAAGAAAAGTGTCTCTCTTGTAGACACTTTGTTGCAGTTACAGCGTTTCTTGGAGCAGGCTGCAGGTGATCCGAGGTCAGAGGATGCTAAAGTTGTTGCAGAGGATTCATGAAGGAAACTTGCAAGCAGAATCTGAAGAGAACCCACAGGAGAGACCCTAAATAGCCCTGAGAGGGGGATTGGCTACCTTATCAGGTATGGACCCATCAGGAGGGGTCTCTGACGTAACCGCTGGCACTGGCCACTCAGAGCCCCCAGAGTGTCCCAACAGCTTGCAAAGCAAGATGGCTGAAGTCTGGGACACACTGGAAGAGCTCTGGGCACCACCCCTGGGGTGGTGACGGACAGGGGAGTGGTCACTCCCCTTTACTTTGTCCAGTTTCCCTCCAGAGCAGGGGAGAAAGGGTCTCTGAACCGGTGTAAACTGGTTTATGCAAGGAGGGCACCATCTGTGCCCTTCAAAGCATTTCCAGAGGCTGGGAGAGGCTACCCCTCCCAGCCTGTAACACCTATTTCCAAAGAGAGAGGGTGCAACAACCTGCTCTCAGAGGAAACGCTTTGTTCTGCCTTCCTGGGACTGGGTTGCCCAGAACCCTGTCTGTGAGTTGGCAGCAGCTGTAGCTGCAGTGCAAGCCCCAGAGAGCTGGTTTGGCACTACTGGGGGTCCATGGTGGAGCCCACAGGAGGCATGGAATTGGCTCCCCAATACCAAAGTTGGAATGGGGGGACAATTCCACGATCTTAGACATGTTACATGGCCATATTCGGGGTTAGCATTGTGAAGCTACATATAGGTATTGACCTATATGTAGTGCACAAGTGTAATGGCATCCCCGCACTCAAAGTCCAGGGAAATGGCCCTGAACTATGTGGGGGCACCTTTGCTAGTGCAATGGTACCCTCACTCTTAGTAACTTTGCACCTAACCTTCAGCAAGTGAAGGTTAGACATACAGGTGACTTATAAGTTACTTAAGTGCAGTGAAAATGGCTGTGAAATGGTGTGTGCAGTGGCAGTCCTGTGTAAGGGTTTTCTGAGCTCCCTATGGGTGGCAAAAGAAATTCTGCAGCCCATATGGAGCTCCTGGAACCCCAATGCCCTGGGAACCTAGGTACCATATACTAGGGACGTATAAGGGGGGTCCAGTATGCCATTTGAAATTGGTAATTGAAGTCACTGGCCTACAGTGACACATTTAAAAGCAGAGAGAGCATAAGCACTGAGGTTCTGGTTAGCAGAGCCTCAGTGACACAGTTAGGCACTACACAGGCATACACATTAGGCCAATGGTTCCCAACCTTTTGACTTCTGTGGACCCCCACTTTATCATTGCTGGAACCTGGGGACCCCCATTGAATCATTATTGGAATCTGAGGACCCCCCCCACTGAGTCATTACTGAAAGGTGGGGACCTAATATGTTAATATTATTTAATTTTCTGAGCAGTCGCGGACCCCCCGAGGAGGCTTCGCGGATCCCCAGTGGTCCCTGGACCACAGGTTGGGAACCACTGCATTAGGCCACAAACTATAAGCACTGGGTTCCTGGCAAGCAGGATCCCAGTGAGACAGGCAAAACACACTGACGTATAGGTTTTTACCTATGAGCACTGGGGTCTTGGCTAGCAGGATCCCAGTGACACAGTAAAAATACACTGACACACACTCACAAACAGGCCAAAAGTGGGGGTAACCATTCTAGAAAGAGGCTACTTTCCTACAGTTACATAGATAATTACACTTTTGCGGGTTATATGGATAATTGGACTTTTGCCGATAGGTTTCACTGAAAGCAAACTTTTATTTCCCTTTATGTGTCTGCTTTGTGCTGATGGCGGCCGTCGGCTCGCTTATGTGAAACCTTTACTTTTCAGTTTACATGGCAAGGAAAGTCCGGTTAGTTATGTGAAACAGTTTTACTTTTCATTTTCAACTTATGTGGCAAGAAAAGTCCGTTTAGGAGTTTACAATGCTAATAGCTCTAACTCGAGCAAACGTGAGACCCATTGCATTGCAAATGCTTGTTTAAGACACTTGCTAAACTAAGCCAACTCACTACCTCAGTGAATTTAGGCCAGGGTATTGGTGCTTGTAGAAGGGCATGTTGGCGCACTTATGCTCTTCGTAAGTGCCAGGTTGTCAAACTAGACACTACGCATGAGAGCATCAAAACGGTTTTGACAGAAATGCAGCCCAGACTGTCTATATTCTCTTCTTAGTGTCTATAAAGTAATGGGTAAAACACAGCAGTGTCAATACGGTTATGATTGCGAAGGTGTTTTTTCAGCATCATTGGAGAGGGGATTCTTGAATTGTTTTAAAGAGAACAGGGGCCAATCAAAGGTTGTGTTGAATAGTATCGCTTCAGGAAATAGCACCCCACACAATGGCAAGTTTACTGGATGCGGACGTGGATGTAGTAAGTAATCTAATTTTCAAATTATGTTTGCACGAATCTTGTGGAACTTGTGAGTGGAAACCCGAGAGGAATTTAGTGAGGAAAAAAAAACAGAAGGGTATGTCCTCGTAAGTCATGGAACTGCATGGTAACCCCATCCCAGGCCTAACAAAAAAATCATAATTGGCCTCTACACTGACATGAATACCAGTAACCAATGGACCCAGTATTCTCATCACCCCAGTCATGTGGAGAGTGCAAGAGGAAAATGTAGGTAGAGCGAACTGGTGAATTTTGAGGTACTCACAAGATCTTTGCCTTGAACTCCGCTTTCGAAGGACCTGGATCTGCGGTGTAACGAAGACTTGTCCTTGTGTCTGTGCACTGAAGTGCTTCTCATGTCTATCTGTGATGACGTTAGCAGTGGCAAAAACACCAAGTCTGGGTCGAGCTCTAGAAAGAAAAGAGCATAAAGAGGTTGGAAAAGGCGGATGATTTAGAAACAGAGCAAGCTTTCTCAACTAAGCATTTAAATAGTCAATTTGCATCAAAGGCTATCTTGCACTGCAATCAAACTGCCAGCTACACTGACAAAGCACTTCAGATGCCAGATGCAATTCAAAAGCGAACAAGAATGACAATTGACAGAAACTCTGAAAAAAGCCACCATTAAGCCTGAGCTGAAAGCTTGAAAGTTAGCATTCAACGCTGGTGTGATCTCTCAATCCATAATTATGACAGTACTTAAACACTTATTAGTGCACCAGCTCTTAACATAATGAATTATCTCATGCAAGTGAGTGGTTCTGCAACGGGGAGGGTGGGGTTAGACACGGAGTGCAATTGAATATAGATATGTACACGTCTTTCATTTCCACACAACCTGAACTCTAGTGTGTAAATCCACTGAGGTGGGGCTACAGCTCTGGATCTCTACTAACTTGCACTAAGGTATCACGTACCACCACTTAACAAGTATTTTAGCAGTGTGCTACCCTGAGCCACTTTTTATGACGTGGTCATTGTGTTTTGCACCAGCTAAAAAAAAAAAAAAAATTGGATTCTCAATTTTAAGCAAAAAACGAACATTATTTTGCAGTAAAATACTGTTTCATTAGAGGAACCAATGGAAGGATGTGCTAAGTTACAGGCATGTGGCCTAGAAAATATACTAAACGCACTTTGTGTGAATGAGGAGACCCTTTCTCATTGGGAAACACAACAATAGCAATCATTTGCCACCGTAATTCCAGTGGTACACCAGTGAGTGCTTTCCTACTCTGGCTGGGGTGGGAAGGGGGAGCAGTAACCCATCTACAAAGTCAAAGACTTCCAACTTGTGAATGGTGGAAGGCAGACTCTGCGGAAACAGACAATGGTCCTGTATGCAGGAATGACCCACTGGGGTGCATGCACTGGTCAGTGTAGATCACTACATGTGCCCCCTCCAGATCATTCCTTGTATGCTTTACACCCTCCTATAAATTTTGCGATGCAACTTCTCAGAACAGTCACATCTCACTGTTTCAAAACAGTTTGAGTGCAAAAATGGGACTACCCACTTGACTACACTTAAAATGACAATTTCCTGTTTTTCCTGTCAGGAAATGTAAAGTGTAAATTCAGCTTATCCTTTTTAATATCTGGCACCCTGCCTTATGGGCTACTAATGCCTACCTTAGGGGTGGCTGCCAACAAGCCCCCATGAAAGACGCCACTTTGAAATAAACAACAGTCATTGACTCAAGATTGAACACGCCCTTAATCTAAACATCTGAACAAGTACGTAAATAACAGTTGGACTAGCCTTCCTCACAATAAAATAAAGTTCAGATTCAATCCAGGACTGCTAGGTCTGCAGACAAAGTCACGTTTAACCCTGCCTTCCAAGATGGAAGATAGATGGATCACTACAATAAAGTTGAGAGTATGGGATCATTCTGATGGATACAACTACCTGTGGATTCCTCACCTCATGAATACTCCCATGGCGCCAGCATTCGACGGAAATCTTCTTACTAGTCTCTGCACGTCGACGAGGACGTCACTGTCTCGCACGCGACGCCGTCTGACGTCATACAGGCAATAAGAGGTCCTCGACGACGTGCAGACGTCAGTTCCCTTTTTTCCGTGCATTCGAAACGGTTATCTTCGAGGGAGCAACTGTTACTCTTGCGGTTACAGTGTATATCTTGCTGCGTACTCTTTCTCTGTGGAAATAATGTCGCAGAGAAAGTCTGGATTTAAGCCTTGTCATGAGTGTGGAGGCAAGATGTCGGTGACGGATCCTCATTCCGATTGCCTTTGGTGTTTGAGCTCCGACCACGACGTCTCGACTTGTGATTCGTGTCAGCACATGAATCCGAAGGCCCTTAAAGAACGCGAGGCGAAGCTGTTTATGGCCAAGTCAAAGGAGAAGCATCACAAGAAAAAGTCTTCTCCAAGACATCGGCGTCATGGAGACTCCTGGCGCCGTAGAGAATCTCGGCGTCATTCAAGGGAGGCTCGTTCCAGGTCTCCGGATCGGCACCGGAGGACATGGGAGGTCAGCCCCACGGTGACGCCGCATCCTTCGACGCCGTTGCTCTCTCCGGCGTCTCCAACTTCGCCTGGACAGGCGTCGGTGATTGAGGTATTGGAGCCTCAAGTGTTTTCTCCGGCGCAGACGCCGAGGCCGGCGTCGGGGTCGCCTCCGAGTCAGGCACCCCAGTATCCGGCTTTTCCCACCCCTGGAGCCGATAGTTCCGCATTCTTGAATGCGATGTATGCCATCTTCCAACAGATGGCTCCAGGGGGTGCTCCGGCTGGGCCTTTGGCCTTTTCTTTGGGTGATCCTGCGCCTCTTCGGCCGGCACCCTTTATGCCCTTTCTCCCGTTTGGGAACGTGGGCTCGGCGCCAGTGTCGGCGCCGGTGGCCGCTCCGATGGCTTCGGAGGGATTGGCCCCAGGGATTTCCATCCCGTCGACGTCGAGATTTCGGCCTGTGACTCCGGTGGGTCCATCCGTTTCATCTGCTCTTCAGTCGGCGCCGAAGTTACCTGTGGCGCCGGATGCGGCGTCGGTGGCTTCGGAAGATCGGCGCCGATCTCAGACTTCGGCGGAGGTATTGTCGACTCCGCGGATTGAGCAACGACTGCATTCAAGGAGGCGTGCTCTCCGGGTACTAGAGGAGCAGGAGTACCAATGAGCCCTAGAGGAAGGAGAGCTAGAGGACTCGGGTGATGGGCTGCGTGGACTGGAGTCGGCCAGTGGGCTGGACACTTCCCCTGAGTGGGACCTTTCGTCCCCGGGGGAATATACCGAGGAAGCTGCTTCCTTTCATACAGTGGTACGGAAGGCAGCTAGTTTTTTGGACCTGCCTTTGCCGGTGGTGGAGGCGAAACAAAACCTTTTGACAGAGGTGTTGCATCCGGCCTCAGCCGCGGCGGAGCCTCTATTACCTTTTAATGACGCTCTGCTGGATCCGGTTTTAGAGGTGTGGAAGAAGCCGGCATCTTCCCCAGCAGTTCACAGAGCCGTGGCCAGGAGGTATCGGACGGCTCCAACTGATCCTGGTTTCCTATCTAGGCACCCTACGCCGGAGAGCTTGGTTGTGCATGCCTCCTGTTCGTCCAAGTCAGCGCCTGGTTCTTTTCCGACGGTGCCGGGGGACAGAGATTCAAAAAAGCTGGAGGCGCAGTCGAAGAAGATTTTTTCGTCCTGCAGTCTGGCTTTAAAAGCCACCAATGCAACCTGTATCCTGGGGAGGTATATTCATGCTCTGATGGATGACATCTCCTCTTCGTTTACAGAGCTTCCCCAGGGTCTTTTGGATCTTGTCTCTGATGCCCAGGCTGCTGCGACCCAAATTATCCAGACGGGACTGGATACCACCGACTCGGTAGCCAGAGCAATGGGCACAACTGTGGTGGAAAGGAGACAGGCCTGGCTCCGTAACTCGGGCTTTTCGGCAGATGTACAGTCCACATTGTTGGATCTCTCGTTTGATGGGGACAAACTGTTTGGGGCTAAGGCTGATTCGGCCTTGGAACGGTTTAAGGAGAGCAGGGCCACGGCTAAGTCGCTGGGACTCCAAGCTCCTTCTTCCACGGCCTCTTCCAGATTCTTCAGGAGGTTTCGTGGGTTTGGGCGTGGCTCTTCCTCCTCTTCCTTTCGGGGAAGATATCAGCAACCTGCCTCTTCCCATCCCTATAGATCTTTTAGGGGGAGGGGTAGGGTCCGCACCAGGGGAGCTTCTCAGCAGCACTCTGCCTCTTCCTCATCCTCTGGCGGGGTGCAGCAGGGGAAGCAGCCTTAGGCTTCCACCATTTCCCACTCACTCCTCTCCTGTAGGGGGAAGATTACAGCATTTTCTCACCAAATGGGAGACTGTTACGTCGGACACTTGGGTTCTCAGTGTTGTGGGAAAAGGCTACACCCTTCCCTTTCGGGAGTTTCCGCCCCTCATCCCGCCCCGCCCTTCGTATTGTTCACAAGAACACCTCCTGTTGCTAGAACAGGAGGTAGAAGTCCTCCTTTTAAAGGGCGCGGTGGAGTTGGTCCCGGAGCAGGAAAGGGGTCAAGGAGTTTACTCAAGGTATTTCCTGATTCCCAAGAAGGATGGTCGTTTGAGACCAATTCTGGACCTGAGGATCTTGAATTGGTTCCTCAAGCAGGAAAAGTTCAAGATGCTGACCCTAGCACAGGTGCTTTTGGCGTTGAACATGGAAGACTGGATGGTGTCTGTCGACTTGCAGGATGCTTACTTTCATATCCCGATACTCAAGTCACACAGGAAGTATCTCCGGTTTGTGGTGGGATCGCAACACTACCAGTTTGCGGTCCTTCCGTTTGGTCTTACTTCAGCACCTCGAGTCTTCACGAAGGTGATGTCGGTGGTTGCGGCAGAGCTCAGAAGGAAGGGGATAGCAGTATTCCCTTACTTGGACGATTGGTTAATCAAAGCCAAGTCCCCGGAGCTTGTGTTGCGTCATCTGCAGTCAACAACCCAGTTGTTGTTCGACCTGGGCTTTTCGGTGAACGAGCCCAAATCTCACCTAGAGCCCTCTCAGCGCCTCCTGTTCATAGGGGCAGTACTGGATACAACATTGGGTCGGGCCTTTCCTCCGCCTCAGCGGATTCAAGATATTCAGGATTTGGTTCCAATGTTTCGAAATGGAGCGGTAGTTCCAGTCCTCAAGGTCCTTCGTCTGCTCGGTCTTTTTGCCTCCTGCATTCTGTTGGTCACGCATGCTCGCTGGCACATGAGGGCTCTTCAGTGGTGCCTCCGAAGGCAGTGGTCTCAACACAGAGGGGATCTAGAGGGTACTGTCAAGATCTCCAGAGATGCTGCTGTGGATTTGAAGTGGTGGATTGCAAGCAACAATCTTTCACAAGGAAAGCCGTTCCAGCAGTCGCCACCAGTGACAACAGTCATAACGGATGCTTCCACTCTAGGGTGGGGAGCTCATCTGGGGGATCTGGAGATCAAAGGTCTTTGGTCTCCAGAGGAACAGATTTTTCACATCAATCTGTTAGAGTTACGGGCTGTACGTCTGGCTCTCAAGGCCTTCCTCCCTTCCCTTCGTGGTCAGTCGGTACAGGTCCTAACGGACAATACTACCACGATGTGGTACATAAACAAGCAGGGAGGAGTGGGGTCGTGCCTTCTCTGCAGAGAAGCTCTTCGACTATGGTCCTGGGCAAAGGACCATCGGATTTGCTTGATAGCAAACCATCTGGCCGGAGTTTTGAACGTGCGTGCGGACAGTCTCAGTCGCCACTTCTCGGCAGACCACGAGTGGCGTCTCGATCCAGATCAAGTCCGTTTAATCTTCCAGAAGTGGGGGTTTCCTCGGGTAGATCTGTTCGCCACTCGAGAGAACGCGCATTGTCCGTTGTTCTGCAGCCTTCAGTATCCGATGCAGGAAGCGTTGGGGGACGAGTTTCAAATGACCTGGTGCGGCCAGTTGCTTTACGCGTTTCCTCCCATACCCTTGATTCCTCGAGTATTGAGGAAGATTCGCCAAGACCGGGCTCTAGTAATCTTAATAGCTCCGGATTGGCCAAGGAGGGTGTGGTACTCCGACCTTCTCCAACTCTCAACGTGCCCGCCGCTCCGTCTCCCTTTCAGGGCAGACCTCCTCTCACAGTCGCAGGGGCAGGTTCTACACCCCAACCTCCAGAGTCTGCACCTACATGCCTGGAGATTGAACGGGGCAACCTGAGTTCCTTCTCTCTCCCGCCTGAGGTAGTGGATGTTATATTAGCGGCCAGGCGACACCCCACTAAATCTATCTACGCTAATAGGTGGTCTAAATTTGTTGCGTGGTGTGGAGAGAGGCAGATTGATCCCTTACATGCTCATCTATCGGACATTTTGTCTTTTGCTCTATCTCTGGCGCAAAAAGGTTGTGCAGTGGCTACCATTAAAGGTTATTTATCGGCCTTGTCAGCCTTCATATGTCTTCCAGACCAACCATCTTTATTTAAATCCCCTATTGTTATCAGATTCTTGAAAGGTCTTCTAAATCAATATCCTCCAAAGCCATTCGTTATGCCACAATGGGATTTGTCCTTAGTCCTGACTTTCCTTATGGGGTCCCCTTTTGAACCTATGCATTCTTGCCCCTTGAGGTATTTGGTTTTAAAAACAGTCTTCCTGATAGCTATAACATCAGCAAGGAGAGTGAGTGAGTTGCAGGCCTTATCAGTAAAACCCCCTTATACAACTTTTTATGGGGATAAGGTGGTGTTGAGGACCAAGGCTGCTTTCCTCCCGAAGGTTGTTTCACCCTTCCATTTGGCTCAGGCAATTACTTTGTCCACGTTCTATCCTCCGCCTCATCCTTCCAAAGAGGAAGAAAGACTGCACCGTCTGGACCCAAAGAGAGCGTTGAGCTTCTTTATCGATAGAACAAGGGATTTCAGGCTGGAGGATCAGCTGTTTATTGGATACGTGGGCAAGAGGAGAGGAAAGGCAGTCCACAAGAGAACACTATCCAGGTGGGTTGTTCTTTGCATTAAAATATGTTACTCTTTGGCAAAGAAGGATCCTCCTGAGGGCATTAGAGCTCATTCCACCAGAGCTAAGTCGGCCACTTCGGCCTTAGCCAGAGGTGTTCCTGTGGTCGACATCTGCAAGGCCGCAACTTGGTCGTCCCTTCACACTTTTGCAAAACATTACTGTTTAGATTCTGAGGTTAGAAGGGACGGCCATTTTGCACGGTCAGTGCTGCAGGATTTCTTGGTTTGACCATTTAGGCACCCACCGCCGGGCGTGGTACTGCTTTGGGACTCTATTCATGAGGTGAGGAATCCACAGGTAGTTGTATCCATCAGAAGAACGAGTTACTTACCTTCGGTAACGACTTTTCTGGTGGATACATTAGCTACCTGTGGATTCCTCACGGTCCCACCCGCCTCCCCGTTGCCTTTATGGTCTTGCCAAGTAATCCTTGAGTGCGCTCCTCTTGGTCCTTGAGGATGCAATAGATGTATATATATAATATATTTATATATATATATGTGTATATGTGTATATATCTTTATGTATATACTTGGTGTGTGTATATATTTTAAAAGAGAGTTTTATATATATATATATATATATATGTACATAAAAAGATTTACAGTTATTCATACAATGTGGTGTATTTTACAATATAATGGATGTTGCCTTGCTCTTTCATTGCATTGCCTGGTTGTTCTCATGCACGTAAAAAATGATTGGTACTGACGTCTGCACGTCGTCGAGGACCTCTTATTGCCTGTATGACGTCAGACGGCGTCGCGTGCGAGACAGTGACGTCCTCGTCGACGTGCAGAGACTAGTAAGAAGATTTCCGTCGAATGCTGGCGCCATGGGAGTATTCATGAGGTGAGGAATCCACAGGTAGCTAATGTATCCACCAGAAAAGTCGTTACCGAAGGTAAGTAACTCGTTCTTCTAGTCTCCCCTACCACACCCTGTATTTGTCTTCTAACCCCTACTGCACTGCCTCAGAAGTGAGGCGATTGCATCATCTGTCATCATTCTTTATTGTGCCCCCCCCCCTCGTTGTCCAACAAGGTATCATATGTAACCCACACCTCTAATAATGATTGTCAAGTATGGCACAGCTATGTGAAATGTAAGTTATTATACTGCGTATTATTTACGTATTTGATAACCATTATTGAATCTCATGCTGATATCTAACTCCCTCCAACGCCTAATAGAGCCTCGTTTGCATTATATAAATACTGAGTCAATACAAATAAATAAACCTGTCAAGTTGATAAAAATAAGTTCTATGACAATATAATGAGGTCGTTCAGGGGTGTAGGGAGATCCAGAAGGAGTAAAAGGAATTTCTTACCAGTACTGTTCGATGTTAACGGGGAAAGATTGTTTTCCAACGACCCTTCAGAACTGTACTCCAACCTCCAACATGGAGTGTCCTGTGGGGAAGCAGTGAAACAAGAAAACTCATCACCTGAAATGCTACATTAATATAACTTATTCCACACCAGACGTTCGCACAGTCTAAGAGGTGTCAAAGCCGGTCCATTATCTAGAAGCAAAGATACCCATGAAATAAAGTCAACATATTTGACCTGTTGTCTGGTGGGTTTATTCCAATGGCCATACCAAAGCGGTGAATCCACGAATAGATCAATGTATTGACTGTTTTGGGAATTTGTGTCTGTTGATCCCGCAACCAAAATGGTCCACAGAAGATACCTGTTAAATATATTAGACTGTGCATATTTATACTTTTTTTCTGAAAACACACTGGAATGCATCTGTTTTCGATTAGTCACTCACTTTCATGGCTTCATGGAAACCCAGTTTCTGCGGTCTCGCTACAGGCCACAGACCGCTTTAGTTTACTTTCAAGACCAGCACTTTATCCATACTTTAAGAATACTTGGACTTGGCTTTGGGTCAGCCCTTTTGTCATGATTGAGTAGTCGTTTGTCCATTTGACGGGCTTCCCTCTCTGTTTTGTGTTTGTCCCACCCCAGAGCTTTTCTGCTTTATTGTGGGTTTGGATTCGAGGAGGTGCAATCTTCCACTGCTGATGTCAGATTACTAGGTTTTCTTTTTTGCATTTCCTATAGCATTTTGTTTAAGTACTCGAGAGGAATACCTAACTTTTCTTATGCAGTCATCTCTTCTGGTCACTCTCTCCCTCTTTCCCCTGTGCATCGGAATTTTACTGTCCTCCCTGAGCTGGTGACTGCTCCCTGTCCATTTGCTCCTTATCCCACCTCACCCTTGCCATCCTGTACCAAGCTCTTTGTCTCTGAAAGGAGGCTCTGGCTGCCCTATTGGCTGTCAGGGATTGTAGAATTGCTGCAGAAGCATTGGCAAAGCCATTAACGTCAGGCGGCTCCTTGAAAGTACATTTTTTGTTATAGTTTTACCATTACATGAAGGCCACAACCTGGCATCACACCAACGTGACAACCTGGTGGCCATCTTGGAATTCTATTGTATTTATTCTTTATTACAGTTATATTGTTTCCAAGTTTGGCACCACGCTGCATCGAGATGTGATGTGACAACATGGTAGCCATCATGTAAGAATCTAACAATAATAAAAGACCACAAAATATCATTCCAAGATGGCTACTGAATGGTATTGGCTTTGCCAAAACATTAACAAGACAATCCTGGTGTAGTAAAGTACCCTCTTTCCTGGCATGGTTACTCCCATTTTCTGCCTGTTGTCAGTGTGTTTGACTGTGTTCACTGGGATCCTGCTTACCAGGACCCCAGTGATTATGCTCGCTCCCTTCTCACTAGGTAACTTGTACCATTTTCACCCCACATTTGGCATACTGGTGCCCCCAAGTAAGTCCCTAGTATATGGTGCACAGGTACCCAGGGCATTGGGGTACCAGAGGGGTATAATGCACCCATGGGGAGCCCATGCAAAGTGTTCTGCAGGTCTGCCATTGCAGTCTGCATGAAAGGGTGCATGCACCCTTTTTCACCATAGGTCACTGCACCAGGTCACCCCTATGGCAGGCCCTCCTAGCCCAGAGGCAGGGTGCAAGTACCTGTGTGTGAAGACACCATTGCACTAGCAGAGGTGTCCCCACAAACTCAAGTGCCATTTTCATAGACATCGCGGGTACGCCATTTCACACCTGTACTGGACATAGGTCACTACCTATGTCCAGCTACATAATGGTAACTCTCAACCTAGGCACGTTTGGTATCCAACATGTCGGAATCATACCCAATACTGTTGCCAGTATTGTAAGTATGATTCCATGAACTCTGGGGGCTTCTTAGAGGACCCCCTCAGCACTGCTCCTACCAGTCTTCCAGGGTTTCCCATGCAGCCCAAGCTGCTGCCACCCCTCAGACACGTTTCTGCCCTCCTGCAGCTTGAACACCTCAAGTCCAGGAAGACCGAACAAAGGATTTCCATTGGGAGAGGTGGTAACACTCTCTCCCTTTGGAAATAGGTGTTGCATGGCTTGGGAGGGGTGGCCTCCCCAAGCCACTGGAGTGCTTTGAAGGGTACATTTGGTCCCTCCGTGCAAAAACAAGTCTACACTGGTTCAGGGACCTCCAGTCCCTGCTCTGGCACAAAACTTGACAATCGAAAGGTGAGTGACCACTCCCCTGTCCATCACCACCCCAGGGTGGTGCCCAGAGCTCCTCCAGAGGGTCCCTGGGTTCTGCCATCTGGAATCCAAGATTGGCAGGGACCTCTGGGAGCCTCTGAGGGGCCAGGCCAGGTAGGTGACGTCAGAGCCTCCTCCTGATAGTTGGTCACCTGGCTAGGTGACAAATCCCCCTTTCAGGGCTATTTAGGGTTTCCTCTCTTGAGTTGGTCCTCAGATTCAGCTTGCAAGATTCCAGCAAAACACCTCAGTCAAACTCCACATCGACTTCTAGCCACTGGAACCGTGACTGGTCCCTCCAGGAACTGACAATCCGCATCCACTCCGAAGACTCTTCTTGCAACATTGTTTCCACAGCTCCTTTCAGCTTCTGCAACAGTTTTCCGGCTGTGCATCCTCTGAGGCCAGCAAGTCTTTAGTCTGCATGAGAAGGAAGAAGGAATCTCCCTTGGAGTGAAGAAGTCACTCCCCTGCATCCGCATTTGCCTTTGCCAAGGCTTGTTGGTGAAATTCCTGCACCAACACCCGTCTGCAATCTCCATTCCAGCATGGGACATCTTCTGCATCCATCAGGAACTCTTCTCCAGTTCCAGGACTGCAGTGCTGACCTGATCTTCATTACCATCGACCAACTCCTGCAAGTACAGCTGGGTGGGTAGTAGCTCCTACTCCGCCTGGACTCCACTGTGTCTCCTGGACTTGGTCTCCTTTCTCCTTAGGTCTTACCCTCCAGGAATCCACCGCTGGTTTCTTGCAGTCTTGTCTGGGTGTCTTTCCTTCTTTTCCTTCCTTGTTCGTGGTTTGGGGAAATTCCAGTGATTTACTCCTGCTTTCCTGGTCACTGGGGGGTACTATGTTACTTACCTCTGTGGTTTTCTAGTACTCCCAGCTCCCCTCTACACATTCCACTTACCTAGGTGGGGGTCCTGTGTTTGCATTTCATTTTTTAGTGTCAAGCCTGTGACAGCGCATAAATATGCGCTCTCGCTAGCGAGACTCTATTGTACCGCCCAGCCCCTCGCCCTGCCCCGCGCTACTCACCTCCTCTCCTGCCTCTTTTCTTCTTCTCTTTTCTTCCTCTGTGCTCTTCTTCTGTAGTCTTCATCTGTACTCTTCTTTCTCTCCTGCTCCCCGTCTTCTGTCTTCATCTGTGTTCTTCTTCTGTGTGCTTCTCTCTCTCTCTTTGCACCGCGACCTGCATGTGCTTTCTTCTTCTCTGTCCCTCTTCTTGGCTCTTCCCTCTGCTGCTCGTCGCTCCTCTTCTTCTGTATTCTTCTGTCTTCTGCGCTCCTCTTCTTCTTTACCTTCTTCTGTGTTCCTCGGTCTCCTGCGCTCCTCTCCTTCTTTACCTTCTTCTGTATTC
This sequence comes from Pleurodeles waltl, assembly GCF_031143425.1. Classification (NCBI taxonomy): domain Eukaryota; kingdom Metazoa; phylum Chordata; class Amphibia; order Caudata; family Salamandridae; genus Pleurodeles; species Pleurodeles waltl. Next base: position 214,995,954 of record NC_090446.1, read on the forward strand.
TTCTGTCGTCTGCGCTCCTCTTCTTCTTTACCTTCTTCTGTGTTCCTCTGTCTCCTGCGCTCCTCTTCTTCTTTACCTTCTTCTGTGTTCTTCTGTCTTCTGTTCTTCGGCTCCTCTTCTTCTTTACCTTCTTCGGTGCTCTTCTGATCTTCGGCTCCTCTTCTTCTTTTTCCTGCTTCTTGGTTCTTCCCGCGCCTGTCCTCCTGCTCCTGTCTCGTCTCTCTCCCTCACTCGCCACCTCCCCTGTAACCCCCCCTATCTTCCTATCCTTTCACTCTACCTCTCACCCTCACTCACCTCCATCGCTGCAACCCCCTATCTTCTATCTCTCACCCTCACCCACAACCCCCCCTCCCCTATCTTCCTAACCTTCCTCCTAACTCTCTTCCTAAACTCACCCCCCCATCTCTTCTCCCCTCTACCTGTCCCCCCTCCCTCCGCTTTCCCGCCGCCACCTCCTGCACACCCCGCCCCCCCCAGCTCCCATTCGTCGCCCCACTCCCGTCCCCCCCCCCAGCTGACCCCTCCCCCCCTCCTCCCTCTTATGGCGGCCGATGTACGACTGCGCAGCGGGCGCGCCAAAGGCAAGCCCGCCTGAGCCCGTCTGCACCTGGCCCGCGCCCAGCGCCACGACCCCTGGTCCTCAGCACTCCCAAACCCTGCTGCACCGCTACGACTCCATCACCCTCCACGCCCTCAACCCAGGGCGCTCCAGCACCTGCTTCCAAGCTAACCCGAAACGTACCCATGGACCCTTCGCATGTCACACCTGCAGACTCACCTTCCACCACAAAACTACCACGACCACCAGCCCACGCGCCATCAACCACCTCAAATGCATCCTGGTCAACGCTCGATCCGTCCACAAGCACGCCGTTGAACTCTGGGACCTCCTGGACTCCACAGCACCATACGTTGCCTTCATCACTGAGACCTGGATGAACGCCTCTTCGGCCCCCGACATCGCCATAGCCATCCCCGAAGGCTACAAGATTTCCAGGAAAGACGGCACCAACCAAGTAGGAGGAGGAATCGCCATCGTCTTCAAAGACTCCATCAGCGTCACCACCTCCACCGAAGACACCCCCCTCGCCGCCGAGCACCTGCACTTCCAGATCCGCACTGACCCCAGGACCACCCTCAGAGGATCCCTCATCTACCGTCCCCCCGGACCGCGCGGCCTCTTCAGCGACTCCATCACCGACTTCATCTCCCCGCACGCCCTCGCCTGACTACATCCTCCTCGGCGACCTCAACTTCCATCTAGAACAGAACAACGACCCCAACACCACCGCCCTGCTCGACAACCTCGGCCTCAAGCAACTGGTGAACACCCCCACCCACATCGCCGGGCACACGCTTGACCCCATCTTCTCCGCCAGCAAACACGTTTCCTTCAGCCACGCCTCCGCTCTACACTGGACCGACCACAGTTGTGTCCACTTCACCTTCCGACGCGAGACCCGCCACCTCCGCACTCAACCCATCCCTCGTCGACAGTGGAACAAAATCCCCGAAGAACAGCTTTTCTCCACGCTCATCGACAACCAACCTACCTTCAACGGCGACCCCAACGACGCAGCCCTCAGCCTCACGAACTGGATCACCAACTACGCAGACAACCTCGCTCCCCTCAGACACCTTCCAAGACAGGCCAACACCAAAAAACCTCTCTGGTTCTCTGACACCCTTAAAGAATCAAAGAAAACCTGTCGCACCCTCGAGAAAGCCTGGCGTAAGGACCACACCGCAGACAACATGACCGCCCTCAAGAACGCTACCCGCGAACACCACCACCTGATCCGCGCAGCCAAAAGGAATTTCTTCAGACAGACTGGACAAAAACAGCCACAACAGCAGAGAACTCTTCAGCATCGTAAAAGAGTTCTCCAACCCCAACGCCAATGCCAATGCCATCACGCCCTCACAAGACCTGTGCAACTCCCTCGCCACCTTCTTCCATCGTAAGATTACCGACCTACACGACAGCTTCGGACACCAGACCCAGCCGACCAACACTGAACCCACACCCCCAGCCATCACCCTCAACGCCTGGACCCACATCAACACAGAAGAAGCCAAAACCACCATGAACTCAATCCACTCCGGTGCCCCCTCGGACCCCTGCCCACACTTCATCTTCAATTGTAATTGTAATTGTAATCGTATTTATATAGCGCTTACTACCCCTGACGAGGCGTCGAAGCGCTTTTCGATGAGTAGCACGCTACTCCGGTACCCAACAAGAATTAGTGATGGATTAGTATAATTTAATAAGGAGTACAGTTTTAGTATTATTATGAGTTAATTTGAGTTGCGGATATGAGAGTTTGTTAGTTAGATTGACTGGAGTAATGGAGGGGTGGAGGAGGAAAGAAATCCAGAAGTGTTAATTGGGAGTTTATCCTTCATTTGCTCAATCCAAAGGCTTGAGATGAATAAAAGGGGGGCGGAGGGGAAAGAGGATGTGGAAGGGTTAGGGAGAGCATAGTAGCAGGGTGAGATGAATGCAGGAGAATTTAGTAGGGTTGTGTGGGAGGTCACAGAGGTAGAGTGAGGTTTGGTGAGTTAGATGTGGGGGTGGAGGGATGAGCTTAGGCAGAGATATTTAGGAGATGGAAGTGGTCGAAGGGATTTGGGATGAGTCCGAGTGAGAATGGAGGATAGTTTGATAGAGACATGACATAAGAGCGATGAGTAGATAAGTGTGATAAAAAGAGAGCAGAAATTCATAGAAACATGCCAGGCACAGAAACAACATATACACATATATATATATATATTTATACACACACACACACACACATGACTATACACACACATCTGCACATACAATACATAATTAGAAACATGGGTAAAAAATACTTAGTCGTCCATCCATCATCCTGGTAAAAAGGCGGGAACTCCCCCACCTACCTCGAGGGTGGACGGGGCGTGGACCAGCGGGCGGAGCCCACAGGTGCTCCACAAAGGGAGAAACCCTCCACTCTGTGTCTCCAGCAGAGGAAGACAGAAACCGCGCGTCCCAGTCAGACAAAGACCACGCTCCAGCACATCATCAGCTCACCTCCAGGAAGGATTCCAGATCCCCTCCGCCATGGGATCTCTGAGCGCACAGCCCCGCCCCGCCCCATCCCTGCTAAGCCCAAGAGCCAGGGTGGGCCGTCCTTTCCAGAAGGTGAGCTTCAAACCGCGGCATTTGCCGCGTCCACATTGTACACTAGGGTACGTGATGGGCCACGGGGGCAAAACGTCTTCAGCAACCTTGTGTGCCCCCGGCAATGTCATTGCCACTAGTGCGTCCCCGCGGAGATGTCCTCGCGCTCCTGCGCATCAACGACGCACCACGCGAGTCGGCGGCAAACGCAGTGGGGTCGCCTTGGAAAGCTGTCCATCATTCTGGCAAGAGGTGGGAAATTCCCCTACCTATTTCGAGGGTTGACGGGGCGTGGCTCAGCGGGCGGAGCTTACAGGTGCTTCATAAAGGGGGAACCTTCTACTCTGTGTCTCCAGGAGAGGAAGATAGAAACCGCGCGTCACAGTCAGATACAGATTACGCTCCAGTACATCATCAGTTCACCTCCAGGAAGGATTCTGGATCTTCCTCTGCTATGGGATCTCTGAGCGCACAGCCTTGCTTTATCTTTGCCAAGCCCGAGAGTTAGGGTGGCTTGTCCTTTCCAGAAGCTGAGCTTCGACTGCGGCACCTGCTACGTTTATATTGGTAAGTGCTTCCTTTGAGGTTTAGTTTCTGTAAAATGAGCATCGTGGCCTACACAACCGGAGTATTTTCTACGAGTATGTCAGTAAGCGTTACCTAGCATGTTTTATATACCCTGTTTATATTGTACAATAGGGGTACGTGATGGGCCACGGGGTAAACGTCTCCAGCAACCTTGTGTGCCTTTGGCAATGTTATTGTTACTAGTGCGTCTTTGTGGAGATGTCCTCGTGCTTCTGCGCATCAACAACACACCACCGGAATCGGCGGTAAAACGCAGTGGGGTCGTTTTGGAAAGCTGTCCGTCATCCTGGCAAGAGGCGGGAATTCCCTACCTACTTCGAGGGTGGACGGGGCGTGGCTCAGCGGGCGGAGCTTACAGGTGCTTCATAAAGGGAGAACCTTCTACTCTGTGCCTCCAGGAGAGGAAGATAGAACCCGCGCGTCACAGTTAGATACAGATTACGCTCTAGTACATCATCAGTTCACCTCCAGGAAGGATTCTGGATCTTTTTTTGCTATGGGATCTCTGAGCGCACAGCCTTGCTTTATCTTTGCCAAGCCCGAGAGTTAGGGTGGCTTGTCCTTTCCAGAAGCTGAGCTTCAACTGGGGCACCTGCTACGTTTATATTGGTAAGTGTTTCCTGTTGAGGTTTAGTTTCTGTAAAAATGAGCATCGTGACCGAACCAACCGGAGTATTTTCTACGAGTATGTCAGTAAGCGTTACCTAGCATGTTTTATACGCCCCGTTTATATTGTACACTAGGGGTACCTGACGGGCCACGGGGTAGACGTCTCCAGCAACCTTGTGTGCCTTTGGCAATGTTATTGTTACTAGTGTGTCTCTGTGGAGATGTCCTCGTGCTTCTGTGCATCAACAACGCACCACCGGAATCGGCGGTAAAACGCAGTGGGGTCGTTTTGGAAAGCTGTCCGTCATCCTGGTAAAAAGCGGGAATTCCTTTACCTACATTCGAGGGTGGACGGGGCGTGGCTCAGCGGGCGGAGCTTACAGGTGCTTCATAAAGGGAGACCTTCTACTCTGTGTCTCCAGGAGAGGAAGATAGAACCCGCGCGTCACAGTCAGATACAGATACAGATTACGTTCTAGTACATCATCAGTTCACCTCCAGGAAGGATTCTGGATCTTTTTTTGCTATGGGATCTCTGAGCGCACAGCCTTGCTTTATCTTTGCCAAGCCCGAGAGTTAGGGTGGCTTGTCCTTTCCAGAAGCTGAGCTTCAACTGGGGCACCTGCTACGTTTATATTGGTAAGTGTTTCCTGTTGAGGTTTAGTTTCTGTAAAAATGGGCATCGTGACCGAACCAACCGGAGTATTTTCGACGAGTATGTCAGTAAGCGTTACCTAGCATGTTTTATACGCCCCGTTTATATTGTACACTAGGGGTACCTGATGGGCCACGGGGTAAACGTCTCCAGCAACCTTGTGTGCCTTTGGCAATGTTATTGTTACTAGTGTGTCTCTGTGGGGATGTCCTCGTGCTTCTGTGCATCAACAACGCACCACCGAAATCGGCGGTAAACGCAGTGGGGTCGTTTTGGAAAGCTGTCCGTCATCCTGGTAAAAAGCGGGAATTCCTTTACCTACATTCGAGGGTGGACGGGGCGTGGCTCAGCGGGCGGAGCTTACAGGTGCTTCATAAAGGGAGAACCTTCTACTCTGTGTTTCCAGGAGAGGAAGATAGAACCCGCGCGTCACAGTCAGATACAGATTACGCTCTAGTACATCATCAGTTCACCTCCAGGAAGGATTCTGGATCTTTTTTTGCTATGGGATCTCTGAGCGCACAGCCTTGCTTTATCTTTGCCAAGCCCGAGAGTTAGGGTGGCTTGTCCTTTCCAGAAGCTGAGCTTCAACTGGGGCACCTGCTACGTTTATATTGGTAAGTGTTTCCTGTTGAGGTTTAGTTTCTGTAAAAATTAGCATCGTGACCGAACCAACCGGAGTATTTTCTACGAGTATGTCAGTAAGCGTTACCTAGCATGTTTTATACGCCCCGTTTATATTGTACACTAGGGGTACCTGATGGGCCACGGGGTAAAAACGTCTCCAGCAACCTTGTGTGCCTTTGGCAATGTTATTGTTACTAGTGTGTCTCTGTGGAGATGTCCTCGTGCTTCTGTGCATCAGCAACGCACCACCGGAATCGGTGGTAAACGCAGTGGGGTCGTTTTGGAAGGCTGTCCGTCATCCTGGTAAAAGGCGGGAATTCCTTTACCTACTTCGAGGGTGGACGGGGCGTGGCTCAGCGGGCGGAGCTTACAGGTGCTTCATAAAGGGAGAACCTTCTACTCTGTGTCTCCAGGAGAGGGAGATAGAACCTGCGCGTCACAGTCAGATACAGATTACGCTCTAGTACATCATCAGTTCACCTCCAGGAAGGATTCTAGATCTTTTTCTGCTATGGGATCTCTGGGCGCACAGCCTTGCTTTAGTTTCCAAAGAAACTATAAATCAATAGAAATATACATATAATCTGAAAAAAATATTTATCCCCATAGGCATATGCAGTTCATAGTTGTTTGAAAAAGGTGGTTATGAAGGAAAGAGCCAACTCTTGAGTAGTTTCCTGAAAACAAGAAAGTTATCTGTGGCTCTTATAGTTGGGGGTAATGAATTCCATAGTTTGGCTGCTTGGACGGAGAAGGATGTACCACCTACAGTCTTTTTCTTGTATGGTGGTGTTCTAAGGCGGGGTGCCAGTCTTGAGCGGAGGGTTCTTTGTTGGATGTATTTGGTAATTTTCTTTCTGATGAAAAGCGGTCCTGTTCCATGTATAGCTTTGTGGGTGATACAAAGCAGCTTGAAAGTGCATCTTCTGCCAACGGGTAGCCAGTGTAGTGCTCTCAAGGCAGGGGAGATGTGGGCTTGCGGCTTTATATGTAGTAGTAGCCTGGCTGCGGAATTCTGTATACGTTGTAGTTTTTTCATAACAGATAGAGATGATCCATGGTAGAGGCTATTGGCATAATCCAGTTTGGATAATACAAGTGAGATAGTAGCTTGCACCTTGTGTGGAAATCCGAGGTGAGGGAAAATGCGTCGTAAAGTCTTTAAGGTGATGAAGCTTGTGCGTGCTAATTTGTCTACTTGGGCATTCAAAGTTAGTTTGGAATCCATGGTGATTCCTAGGTTTTTCACTTCCTTGGATAATTGAGGAGGTGGTCCGAGATCGTCAGGCCAGCCGCACAGAGGGTCATAATGTTTCCAGTCACCACATGTGAGTATTTCAGTTTTGGAGGTATTTAGTTTGAGATGGCTCCAGGTCATCCACTGATCAACGGCTCTGAGGCAACTGAAGATTTGAGAGTTTTCAATGTTTTTGGGGTCTTCTAATTGAAGTAGTATTTGTGTGTCATCTGCATAATTGTAGCATGTGAGATGGAAATCATTGATCAGTTCTGGTAAAGATATCATGTAGATGTTAAAAAGCAAAGGTGAGATGATTGACCCTTGGTGGACCCCTGTTTTTGTGAGGTAGGGTTCGGATGAGAAGGGGGGGTGAGTGGATGATATTTGTTCTTTTTTGGAGATAGGAAGTAATCCAGTCGAGCGCAATCCCTTGTATGCCGGCTTCGTGGAGTCTTTGAGTTAGGGTGTCATGGTCAACTGTATCAAAGGCAGCTGAGAGGTCCAAGAGAAGTAGTGCAGCAACTCCATTTCGGTCAACTGTGTTTTTAAGATCGTCCCAGATTGCCATGAGTGCCGATTCAGTGCTTCTTCCTGTGCGGAATCCAGTTTGGAAGTCTGAAAGTATAGAGTTGTCTTCAATGAATTGTGACATCTGGGCGAATGCTGCTCTTTCTATCAATTTGCCCAGGAAAAGTCCATTTGTGATAGGTCTGTAGTTGTTTGGGTCTTGCGGGTCTAGATTTGTTTTCTTTAATAATGGTCGTATGTATGCCTTTTTCAGGTCTGTAGGAAAAGTTCCTGAAGTTAAAGAGTTGTTGATGATTCTTCTTACAGGTCTGGCAGCGGAAGTAGATAGCAGGATGTTCTTGAAGATCTGTGGTGGGCAAGGGTCAGAAGGGCAACCAGAAGGTCTGCTTGCTTTGACTAAATCCATAAATTCATCCTGGGATATTTGTTTGAAGGACTGTAGAGGTTGGGATGGTTTATTCTTAAAGGGTATTTTAGTAAAGGGGTTGGTGCTGATGGTTTTCTTCTGTTTTAAATAGGAGTCCAGTGTGTCTGCCTTGGTTGTGTAGTGAGTTGCCAATTTGTTTGTGAAATCTTGAGTGGTGGGATGACTTCCTTCCATGCATGTGGGTTTTCGAAATTCATTGAGAATTTTGTAAAATTCCTTGGTTGTAGATTGAGCATTTAGAATTCTGTCTGAGTAGTATCTTTTTTTAGCTTTTTTGATTGATGATTTGTATATCCTGTTAAGTTTGTGTAGCTGCAGTTTGTCTTGACTGTTGTTTGTTTTGAGCCAGGTCCGCTGCAACTTTCTGATTTGTTTTTTAATCTTTTTAAGTTCTGTGTTTCTCCAAGGTGTTGGTTTTCTTTTGTCATGTTTAGTTTTTCTGAGTGGTATTAGGACATCAAAAGCTTCCTGTAGCCACTCATAAAGTTTAGGTATAGAATTGATTGTATCTAGATCTGTCTTTGCTGTTAGTTGTGTTTCTAAGTGATCTAACCCTAGCCAATCCGATTTCTAAACCCTAATTTAGCCAATTAGTGGGAGACCCAGCCCTAATCTCCAGTCACAGCCCTATTTCCTGACCCCCAATCACAGCCCCAGCCCTAGAACCAACAGCCAATCAGAAACCCAGCCCTATCCACCAATCACAGCCCTAGAAACCAACAGCCAATCAGAAACCCAGCCCTATCCACCAATCACAGCCCTAGAAACCAACAGCCAATCAGAATCCCAGCCCTATCCACCAATCACAGCCCTAGAAACCAACAGCCAATCAGAATCCCCAGCCCTATCCACCAATCACAGCCCTAGAACCAACAGCCAATCAGAATCCCAGCCCTATCCACCAATCACAGCCCTAGAACCCAACAGCCAATCAGAATCCCCAGCCCTATCCACCAATCACAGCCCTAGAACCAACAGCCAATCAGAATCCCAGCCCTATCCACCAATCACAGCCCTAGAACCAACAGCCAATCAGAATCCCCAGCCCTATCCACCAATCACAGCCCTAGAAACAAACAGCCAATCAGAATCCCAGCCCTATCCACCAATCACAGCCCTAGAAACAAAACAGCCAATCAGAATCCCAGCCCTATCCACCAATCATAAATGCATCCCTGGAGCTAGCAACCAATGAAACACCATCTCCCAAAAGAACCTATCATAACAGCATGTGCAACAACCACGAGGAACCTATATAAGGAGCAAGTTAACTAAAGTCCAGTCCCTGGGGCCTGGGGGGGGCTACTGGTGCTCTATTCAGTATCTCCTTGGATACAGACAGGCTGAATCCACACTTTCAAGCTAGCAGAGTCTACTTTTCAGGTAAGGGGGAGATTGTTTAAGAGACAAACACTGCAATAGTTCTGGGCGCACACTCTAAAAATCGGGCTTTTTAAGGCAAAAAAGACAGGGGGGCAGACAGCTTGTAAGCACAGTTTAAATCACACAAACAGATTAAAAAACAGTCTCCTAAAACCACACTCTGAAAGGTCTATGTAGTCTTTTTTACTAAGAATAGGGGTGAAAAAAAGGGGGGTGGGGGGGGGGGGAGCCACTAAACTAGCAAGGGAATTCACACAGTCACAGCAAAAAAACGATTTTGAAACAAACACCACTTTAAAAGAGGCCAAGCTGCCTGAAAAACACAGAGAGTCCACAGTAAAACAAACACTGTTTGAACAATTAATACTATTTGACTAGAAAATATCTTTGGGCTCCTTACCTAGGTCTCTTTGCAATCCTTGAACACTGGGCTGTATCAGGACACAGGAGAGAATGCACAGAGGAACACAAAATGGAGGTGCCTGTCTTTGGCCTTCCCTCCACAAACTTAAGGAGCCAGAGCAGGTGGGGGGGGGGGCGGGCCTCAGGTGCAGCAGAGACTCAGGGAGCCAATCAGCTAAGTCCAGTCCCTGGGGCCTGGGGGGGGCTACTGGTGCTCTATTCAGTATCTCCTTGGATACAGACAGGCTGAATCCACACTTTCAAGCTAGCAGAGTCTACTTTTCAGGTAAGGGGGAGATTGTTTAAGAGACAAACACTGCAATAGTTCAATAAAGCCGACGACATCATCACCCCGCACCTCCAGACCATCATCAACTCCTCGTTTTCGTCTGCTACCTTCCCCGAAAGCTGGAAACACGCTGAAGTCAACGCCCTACTGAAGAAACCTACGGCTGACCCAAGCGACCTGAAGAACTTCCGCCCCATCTCGCTCCGCCCCTTCCCTGCCAAAGTCATAGAGAAGACCGTCAACAAGCAGCTTACCAACTTCCTTGAAGACAACAACCTTCTCGACCCCTCTCAATCCGGATTCCGAGCCAACCACAGTACTGAAACCGCCCTCATCTCAGTCACAGATGACATCAGAACCCTGATGGACAACGGTGAAACAGTCGCCCTCATCCTCCTCGATCTCTCGGCTGCCTTCGACACCGTCTGTCACCGCACCCAAATAACCCGCCTCTGCTCCACCGGGATCCAAGGCCAGGCCCTGGACTGGATCGCCTCCTTCCTCTCCAACCGCTCTCAAAGAGTCTACCTCCCACCTTTTCGCTCAGACCCCACCGAGATCATCTGCGGCATCCCACAAGGCTCCTCGCTCAGCCCGACACTCTTCAATGTCTACATGAGCCCCCTCGCCGACATCGTACGCAAGCACAGCATCATCATCACCTCCTACGCCGACGACACTCAACTTATACTCTCCCTCACCAAGGACCCCACCAGCGCAAAGACCAACCTGCAAGATGGTATGAAGGACGTCGCAGATTGGATGAGACTCAGCCGTCTGAAACTGAACTCCGACAAAACGGAAGTCCTCATCCTCGGTAACACTCCGACCGCCTGGGACGACTCCTGGTGGCCCACGGCCCTTGGCACCGCACCGACCCCCTCAGACCACGCTCGCAACCTCGGCTTCATCTTGGACCCACTTCTCACCATGACCAAACAAGTCAACGCCGTGTCCTCCTCCTGCTTCCTCACCCTCTGCATGCTCTGGAAGATCTTACGCTGGATCCCCGCCGACACCAGAAAGACCGTGACCCACGCCCTCGTCACGAGCCGCCTGGACTACGGCAACACCCTATACGCAGGAACCACCACAAAACTCCAGAAACGTCTGCAACAAATTCAAAACGCCTCCGCCCGCCTCGACATACCCCGCAACAGCCACATCTCCGCCCACCTGAGACACCTGCATTGGCTTCCCGTCAGCAAAAGGATCACCTTCCGACTCCTCACCCACGAACACAAAGCCCTCTACAACAAGGGACCAGAACACCTCAACCGCCGCCTCAGCTTCTACGCCCCCACCCGTCTTCTCCGCTCCACCAGCCTCGCTCTCACCGCCGTCCCTCGCATCCGCCGCTCCACAGCGGGTGGGAGGTCCTTCTCCTACCTGGCGGCCAAGACTTGGAACACCCTCCCCACCATCCTCAGGACCACCCAGGACCACTCCGTATTCCGGAAACTCCTCAAGACCTGGCTCTTCGAGCAGCAGTAACCCCTTCCCCCTAGCGCCTTGAGACCCGCACGGGTGAGTAGCGTGCTTTATAAATGTTAATGATTTGATTTGATTTGATTATACAATATAGGGCTTGTAATCTGCCCGTTGCAGAGTCTATGTCACGCTATTTTGCTACATCCTGAATGGCCAGCAAAGGCCATGCGTCACTTCCGTTCCTTTCTCTGGCACAGGGATCAAGCACAGATTGATTACACTTAATTGGTGTCCGTTCGCTGATCGTGCCTTGATTGAAGTGCTTTTTTTTTTTTTTTTTTTTTACCCATTTTGCTGCTTTCCCCTTCCACCACTTATCCATGTAGCTGTCCCCTTTGTCCCTACCCTTCTGTTCTTGCTTACTTATACCAGCCACCTCGCCCAGTCTATCCATGCTTGCCGATCCTGCTCTTTAACCTGAAAATAAAAAGCACTATGACGCGGAACCAGCGCCGGCCCGGTCATAGCACTTTTTTGATAACTTTAATTTTAGCCATGCTGCACAGCCATGTTGCTGTACAACATGCCTAAAATGCATTGACGAAGTGAATAGGTCTTGTGTAGCTGAGACCTATTGGTTTTATCAATGCTTTTTTGACAGGGACGACTGAACACAGGTAGAGGCAAGACTTTATTTGTTCCAGCGCAGTATTTGTCAACAGTCACAAGGAAAAACTATTTTATTTAGCACAGAAGATTGTTTGAAATATTTGCATTTAATTCCTGTTAGTCACACGTTGTATGTCTTCTCTTTGTTAGACAGTACTGTTAATCAAGTCATTCTGTGACCCTTGGTCGACTGGAGTGTAGTCCTGCTTTTATGTTTGTGGAACATCCTCAGTTTGGGCTCTTTTAGTATGCAGCAATCCCCAATAACACAGCACTTGCAAACAAGGCATAACTGTGTGAAGCAACAAATCCCTAGCAGCACTATACACCATAACACATTATATTAAACAATGTGGCACAAAACAAAACATAAGACAGCATGCCACACAGAGTAGCCCAACAGGAATAACACTGCGCCACAGTCAAGAAAGCACTATATGTATATATATATATATATATATATATATATATATATATATATATATAATACAACACAACGAAACACAGCATAAGACTACACAAAGCACACCACATACCATAAAACAGCACAAATTATTGTGTCATACAAACTAAAGTAACACAGTAAAATATAACATATCATGGAGCCGCATAGGAAAACACCACATCACATAGAACTTAAGATAAAACATGACATCATATTGTGAGTGGTTAGCAGTTTCCTAGATACTGACTCACTGCAGATGTCCCTGAAACTTAATTGATTTTATGTACTCTCCCAAAACAAACCAGCACACTGAAAAAATGCCTCATCCTCTCCCTTCTTTCCCCACTTTCACTATATTCTCCTTGGTTATCACTTCAACTCTGCCTTGGCCCCCCCACCTGCTTTCGTCACTGGCCCCCTATTGCTCCTCCACTTTTCATCCATGGCCCTCCTTTTCGACTGTCCTTTTGCCACTCCTTTTATTACAGTCTCTTTGTCTGATCCCCCACTTACTGTGCTTGTCTTTTTTCAACAGGCTCCCTGTGTCGTCTGCCCTCCACCTGCTCAGACTTTCATCACAAGATCCATTTCACTCCTTTTTCCCTCATTTTGTCTCCATGCTTTTATTTTTATCACAACTGCCTGTCATATCGTCCTCTACAACTTCTTTCATTACAGACTCCCTATAACTCTTCTTTCATCATGTGCTTCCTGTCTCTCTCACATCTCCCCTTTCAGCACATGGGTCCAGCCTTCCCTCTCATCCACCAGCTTTTATTTTCATCAAGGGGGGTCCATGGGTCTATTCTCTCACCTGCTCCTCCTTTCATCACAGGCTCCTTCGCTGATGTCACGCATTCTCTTTCGGTCTTTTCTTAGGCTCCCTGTGTTGTCTGTTTTCCACCTGCTGCTCCTTACATCACAAGATCCAGTTCTCCCCTTTCTTTCTCCTTTTCTCTCTATGCCTTTATTCCACTTACAGCTCTGTCCCTCTTCTCCTCCCCTGTGTCTTCTTTATTACAGATTGCATCTTTTCTTCTTCTCCTTCTTTCATTACGTGCTCAGTGTTTCTCCAGTACTCGCCTTTCACCACATGATTCAAGTCTGCCTTCTCATCCACCAGCTTTTCCTTTTATCAAGGGGGTCCTTTGATCTGCTCTCCACCCTGCTCCGCCTTTCGTCAAGTCTCCCTGTTGGCCCACTTTACTACTGCTTGGCAAACACACACTTTCAGGGGCCTGGAAGGCTATTGTATTTTTAAGGTCGAGCGTGCAAGTGATCTGACCCCTGGTGTAATCTCGCTGTGGGCTTTTAACCATGCCCATCGCTTTAGTTGGTGCATGGGCTTGCCTTTTAAAATTAGCTTCATTTCATTTGTGAAAGGCATGCGTACAGCATGCCTTTTCTGGTGTTTAGCCTTCCTCTAGAGCACTAGTAAACCACTCAAACATACAAGTCTCAATTTTTTCTGCATGGTTTCTGGACTACTTTTTCTTTTTATTTCCTAAGCAGCGCGATCATGCTGGGCAGTAGTCGAGCGCTTTGCATGACATCAACCCTGTTACATGGGTAATTGCATAACTGCAGATACCTTTAACTGCGAGCGAACTTCCGTTTCCTTTTGTGTGCTCCTTCACACTCATGCTCATGGCGTGGCACTAAGTCGGCTCGCTTGTGTAAAACTATTACTTTTCATTTTCAATTTAGGTGGCAAGAAAAGTCCGCTTAGGACTTTTTAATAATTATAGCTCTATATCGAACAAATAAGAGACCCATTGCATTGCAAGTGATTGTTAATATATGGTTTGGGCTCCCCCCAGCGTCACTATTGGTAATCTACATTTGCACTGTTTTCTAACACTTTCTAAGCCTATTGCTGTTTACTAGTGAATAGAATTAGTGTATTACTTACCTCCTATTGGAGGTTTGCCCTTCTAGTATTTTTTGGTATTGAGTGACCAAAAATAAAGCACCTTTATTTTTTGTACAACTGAGTGTTTTCTTTCATGTGTGTAAGTGCTGTGTGACTACACTGGCTTTGCATGTCTCCTAGATAAGCCTTGGCTGCTCATCCACAGCTAACTCTAGAGAGCCTGGCTTCCAGACACTGCCCACACTTCACTAAGAGGGGATACCTGGACCTGGTATAAGGTGCCCACCACACACCAGACCAGCTTCCTACATCTTGTAGGACTGCTGTTACCACTGCTCGTTAGTCACAGTATTCTCAGTATGAAATCTGACATTTTTTTTTTTTTTTTTAGAGGTTGCAATTATAGCGCTGCACCGAAAATGCATAGGTTCTACATCCGAAATAGTGTCTGTCCTTTGCAAACTGGTCGTATTTACCACGCGTGGAAGAGTAGACTGAATACAAGCTGCTCATTTTTATCAGGGACAGAGTCCGCCTCAAACTTTACCATTGCTCTCCCTCCAGTGGTTCCTGGAGGAGGATGTTTTACATCACAAAAATCTATATCTACCTATGACACCACTCGTTTGGTTTCAGTTTTAAGATGAAAACGAAAAGGTGATTTTTTTCATTTCGTTCGGAAAAAAAACCCCTATCAAAGTACTTCTTTAAAGCCATCAACCAAAAAAACAATGCTTTTGCCGTTTGCGGTTGGGTCAAAAATCGAGAGCAAAAAATAAAATAAACAAAAAACAAAAAAAAGGGATGTGTGATATTTTCTGTGTGCTTTGAAAACTCTTTCAACATTTAGCTCACACCTACTGCCGAGTTCACTGTGCGATGAGATGCCGTGCCTAGCAGCATTCACAAGACAGGAACACCTCTCTAGTCACTCGAGAACATGCTTCCCTGGCACACAATGCGGTTAAAAGGTCTAAATAAATGCGATAATGCAATATATTTACATATACTGCTCACGTATTTATATGGCATGCTTTCTTCGGAGCAGCAGTTATGATCCTAAATTCTAATGCAGTACCCTCTTTTTGAGTAGTTCTATTCCAGCAAGGATACTGGCATCCTTACAACCTCTGTGCTGTATTTCACTGAGCACTAAATTCGTCTTGCCGGCCCAGTCAAAGCATTTATTTTCGACAACTGCTAAAACACTGGATGAATTTGTAACACTTAATGATTCACCATAGCATTAAGTAAATATATCGAGGGATATAAGATGCAGCCATGTAGTCTAAGAAAAAGAATTTCACTTTTGTGGGACATACATTTAAATAGTGTTAATCGTTAACCCTGATTGGTAAGGGCTCAATAGAAGATTAAAACAACAAAATAAAGGAATGAAATCAGGAAATAAACACATCTCACATACAAAAGTCAGAAAAAGTAGGCAAAGTTAAAGATAAAGAAACTGATGAAATGAAGCGATAATAGATCAGGACATCAAATCACAATGTAGTTTCAACATAATAAAAGGAAGGTATTGCCATGAAAAGAGACGTTTTACGTGCATTCAATGTCTTCAGTGAGAATGACCTGTGGACCTGTACGAAATCTGAAGACTATTTTCCAAATAGATTGGTTATTTTCCCCACACAAATAAAATATGAAAGCACAAGGCAAATAAGAATAAGTTTGAACTCAACAAGAGTGATTCAATTAAATTTACATTAGTTTTAAATGATCTTGGGAGTGACGGAACGCCTGTAGAGAATACGATGAGAAGGGCGATGAGACAGATTGTAATTCTACTAAATAATTCTAGATAGTACCAAAGCTCCAACAATGATCAGGTGTGAGAAAGGCATTCTTTTAGCCTGATTACCCCATTTCTGTTTTCCAACTGATGCTGGTGGTAACTGACTCCAACTGTGCCATGGGCTCTGCTAACCAAACCGAGTGCTCTGATTGAAAAGGTATACAGCAATTAGTTATAATTACAATTGGCAATGACAGATTCCTTTAAGTCCCTAGTATATAATAAGACAAGGGGATTCAAACTACCTGTAAGTCCCTAGTGTATAATAGGGCAGGGAGGTATAGAGGCCCAGCGGATTTGCTGCACTGGAAAGCGCGCCTCTGTGTGCCTGCTGTCATTTTTTCAAGGCAGCCCTGCCTTGCAGACTGTCTTTAAAAAGTAAAATGTGTGCAAATTTTATTTTGGTATTAAAGGTATTTACAACGTGATAATCTATGTTATTTTTACATATGTCACCACTATGGTCTCCCCTAGGTGCCTCAGGAGCAGGGTCCATTTAACTATAAGCAGGGACATAATAAAAGATGGTTTACATGCCCTGGTGAGTGAAAAACTGACCATTTTATTTTCCCCATTGTTGATACTTAGCTCAGTAGGCCAACATTGGAATTTTTCACATAAGTATAAATATTGCTAAGAAGGCACTAAATGTCATATTCAAGGTTTCAAAAGATTGATAATGATCAATTTAACAACTTGCCACTGTTCTATTTATCATAACTATTGCAAAAAAATAGGTTCTAATACTTTTTTTTTGTGAGCAAACATCCAGCCTACTAGTGGCTTCTCATGATTGATCAGCTTTAACAGGATTATCCAGGCTGCTTTGATGACGCAAGTGGCCTGCAGAGAGCAGAGGTTAACTGATTGGGGAGCTCTGTAGATGCAGAGCACAGGCCAGAAAAGGGGACTGGGTAAATCAGATTGGGCTCTAAAGAGAACAGAACAGAAAGAAATGCCAGCCAGGCCTAACCCGTCTTCCTGTACCCCTCCCCAGCCAGACGGCAGGCCAACAAATGGAATTTGCAGATGGTCTGGAGAGGGGGTGTTAATGGAAATTAGCCACACCAGTAGGCTGGTTTAGCCATGCCTTGCTCCTCTGGAGAAGAATCACCCATCTTGGAAATTTAAAGCAAGGTGCTTTGTGGGACATAAAAATGCCACACTTTGGAGGTAGCTGTCCTGCTTTTTGGGTGGCACCCTGTATCACATTGGACAGGGGTGACCCCTGCTGTCCCACTAGACCACTGAAATAATATGTGAGAGCTGCATAGCAACTCCGATCTGCCACTTGAAACTACAGGGAGAAGGACTGCCCTGCTGGAACCCTGGCCTGCACCCAAATGGCTGCTCTCTGAAGGACTGCTCCTGCCACCATACTGGGAACTATAGCCCTCAGGAATTTGCCTTGCTTCCAAATGGATTAGGGAGTGGACTCCCTGAAATCAACAGGTTACTAGAGCTTCCCTGCACCATCTCCCACAAGAAGTCCCCAGCCTGGAATTTTTACCCTGCGGACTTAAGGATTTGGCGACAGTGTGGGAATTGTAGTCCAAACTTCTAAGGACCATCTCACAGCCTCTAGACCCTTGGATTTGTGTTTTGGACCCTTAAGGGGAACTTTAGGAAGAAGTTCCAGAAGTTTGGAGAAGTGTGGAGCAACATTTAGAAAAAGGCTCCATAAGGTGACCAGCCTTTCGACGAGAGTCAATCCGCCACCACTCCACGACCCAGCCTGAATTTCATGTATGTCCCGCTAAAGCTCCAGATCTTTTCCCTGTCACTGAGATTTACAGGATGTGACCAGGGCCCTGCAGGAAAACAAGCAGACTATGTTGCATCGGATCACAGCCTGATCAGGAGCCTCGCCAGACAATGACAGAAAAAGCTCCAGAAAAACAACTAAGTCCGAAGGTAAAACTTTGACCAAGGCCTCCCGCTCAGTGTACATGAGCAAGGCTTCATTGTGGTCGGTCTCAAAATGTGACTTGGTCCCGATCTAGGGCGACCAAATGTCCTCTATTGGCGCTATTGGCTTTCAAGCACTAGAAAGCAAATTTTTTTTATTTAAGTTTAAAAATTCATATCACAGGTTCCCTACATTGGATTTTTGTTGTTTTAGTGTCACTTGAAAGATAAAATTATTTCCTATTCTTATAAATTGGTGTGGGATTTCTGTGTGTTGTGTCTTGCTTATTTACTGTATTGGTGTTTTTAAATGCTTTACATACCTGGCTCCTGAGTTAAGCCTGCCTGCTCGCAGCCAGCTACCAAGGGTTGAGTCAGGGGCTAATGTATTGAAACCTTGACTGGACCTTACATTGGGGTGGTGGCCATATTGCTAGAGATAGGTGCAAACTTATCCCTGCTAATTACCCATCCTCCAACATCAGCTAATTGGAAGTGGATATCACAGAATGGCTTCCTTAAAAAAAAAAAATGAATAAATAAATAAATGAATGGTACATGTTGTATCCAACGGCACACTTTCAGATAGAGTGAATGCTAGGATTGAGGACTGAGTGACGTGCTGCTCTGGATAGTCATTTTCGCTAGAGCCCAGCCATACTCTGGAAGTCTTACCTCTGATTCTTGACCTGTCCCTTCCCTGGCTGTGACGTGTTTTTTCACACTCTTTCTGATCCCGCTGTCTGTCGGTTGACGTTCTGAAGACACAAAGTCCATGTAATGGTGACAGTGCCAGGTCTTTGATCCTGCATAGAAACCTATGGAAATGGTAAACAAACACAGCTACCGACTAGTTATGCATTGAAATGGGGGAAGCAAACACCTTTAAAAAACAGGACATTAACCTTTGTTGAACTTAGATACTTATCTACCCTTACATTGCATTAGGAGGCAGTGTTACTCAGAAGCCCATTATCGTTTGCAAACGTGGCCTAGTCTCTTTTTTTGTCTTCAGCTTAGATACCACAAAAAAAATCAATAGCAGAAGGGCCGAAACTAGCTTGTTGAAGAGGGGGCAATAAACAATGTAAGTCTGTTACTCCATTATGTTAAGTAATTTGTCTATCCAGTACGTTTACTTTTAAACTCAGCACTCTGTTAGACTGTCCCAACACACTGTGGATTATTCCCGTTTTTAAGGAAAGTTCAATCTATTGACCCCAATAGTGAATGCTTGTGTTATTATGTTGCTGCCTTTTATTTTGCAGTTTTGGAATTCCCAGAGAATGAAACATTAAACAGGTCATACTGAAGGCTAGTTGAAGTGAATGTTAAGGACTTACTTGTGCATTTTGGGGAGTGTGAATGGTACACTGTAGGTAGAAGTCTGACATCAATGCCAAATGGTCACAACCCTAAAAGCTTAGGTATTTGCTTAAACCACTTAACCACGGTTGATATGTAGTGATGTCAATGGGATACAAATGTGTGATATCTCCAGTGTGGTGACTTAATGGTCTTGTGATCAGGATTTATGTGCATATCACAGTGTGGGATGGGCCTGCTGTTTACTTCCATTCTACATCCGGCTAGAAATTACCCAGGGGCGGAACAAGATGAGAGGATGGGGTAGTTAGCTCCTAGTCCTGTGTGGCATACTTCCTTCTAAGTAGGAGTGGGTGAAATTGACTTTTAGTCGTCAATGGTAAGCGGATGAGAAACTGCGGGCAAGTTCACCATTTCCATGCCGCCTTTCGTGGACGTGAAAAAGAGGGAAATGCAGGAGAAATCCCCTGAGGAACAAGAATTCCTGATTCCAGGCATGGAGGAATAGGAAGAACAAGGAATTCTTGTGCGGCCCAGCGATGTCAGAGGCTGGCCATTGTGATTATTTTACTGAAAATTACCTTTAGTTGATTCCAGGGATGGACCACGACAATGTTCTTCAAAGGAAGAATCAGGGAGGGGAGTAAGCCTCCCAGTAAGACACTGCGGGTAGGTGCTGTACACAGACATTCTAGCTGAGGAAGTTACTTTGAAGTGCTAGGAAATTTACTTACCTTAATGTAGTTTGTGTTAAGGTAACTACATTGTGCAGCACCTCTCAGTGCTTCAAAAAGCAACTCTGCTTTTCATTTTTTTTTTATTTCACACAGCAGCAAACCAAGTCGAATTCTAGTCTGCAGGTGATATATATATATATATATATATATATATATAAAGAAACTTGTGCTTTGCTTTCTGTGCAGAACTTCACCACATATCCCTATCCTAAGTCTGAGGTTTAGCTTTCTTGGTTTTGAATTGGTGGTGAGAGATTTAACTGACTGCACATGGTTGAGGGAATTATTCTGTGTTATGCACCCGCATACGAAGAAAGTAACCATTACAAAACCGATACTCTTGTAGGGTCTAAGGTTGATGTAATGTAGGATCACAATCTTTTATTTGCCTATGATAAGGGTGCACAATGCTTTCTGGAAAGCTTAATTTCAAAGGAGAACATACTAAAAAACAACACAAAGATATCAGTTTTCATCGAGAACAGGACTCTACACTATGCTTGTCATAGGATGCTGCACAATATAAGAGGAGCACAACAGAAAGCATGAATTGGCCTGGCTCCTAGATACAACATTATCTGGTTGTATTGGACCTAGACTTACTAATAAGTGTGGCCACCTCACATGCCAAAAGGGCCAGATTGCTTTCTAACAAACAATTCGAGAGAAGGAAACCTTGAATTAATCTCAGCCACTGGCAATCACTCAGCTCGCAATCCAGTCAAATGTTTTTCACCCCGTGTGCCTCTACAGAAAGACCATGTGCTAATTTTTTCCAGCTCCATTATAAACAATCCAGCCCAAACTGCCAGCCACGACCCCTGTGGATGGGAACACAATCAACCCCAGATCAGTTTCGGACTTTTTAGGTCTTGACAGCGTGGTATAGGCAGAGACCTCTGGCTGAGTGAGCATGGGACCCCTACATGGGTGTACCCGTTGCACTTAGGCCATCGAGAAGTACCAAAATGATGGAAATAATTCTTGACTCAATCTTAGCCACTCGTGAGGCCGCATGCCGCTTCTTGGCACATAATACGGATCTATACATAGCCATTGCAGGTAAAGGTCGTTATACCGTATAGAGATTTTGTTCACAGAACCTTAAGTGAGATTGTATCATCTGGGGAAGCAGGTATATTTGAATTCTCCAGGAGACCGTAAGAAATGGGTGTAGTGCTGTAGCATCCCCCACTAGAATGAGCCTATCCGCTTGTGCCAGGAATCCTCACTTGGTAACAAAAAGAGATGTACAACAGTAATGATCAATTGAATAAACAGACATCATTCACAGTAGAGCAGTGAGATTATAACAAGGCAGCAGGACCACGATCAATAAAGAAAAACAAACTGGGTGATCATCACATGCAGCGCGGACCTGGACCCCGTGCAGTAGCCTCAACCTGTCACTTCCCACAAAAGAGGGCCACCTAAGAAGGTGAGCCCGCTTGCTCTGCAGGATAGGTGCTAAGGGAGAAGGGCATGAGGACTGCATCACAAGGTGTGGCACCCCCAAGGGCTGTGAGCTTATGGAGGAAGTGTATCGTATCCACCTTGAATGGGGTGCCCATGAGGAGCCTACTGAAAAGCTAATGACAAGGGGCATTTCAGAAGCCTTCTGGCCTCTTCATACCAAAGTAGCGTGCTCTCCAAATCAGTCCAAAAATGAACCCTTCAATGTCAGGCAGATTGTGCTGGGGGAGTGTGGGCTTTCCAAAGGCAAGGTATGGAAAACAGCACCAGTAGAAGGACTAAACCTAGGAAATGGGTGTAGGAATAGGCCAAGGGCACAGGCTTCCAAGTAGCAAGGATCACGGTTTCCCAAAAGATTATGCAGGCGATCTGTAACAGATGTCTAGAAGTGTGGCAGCAATGGGCACACCCAGAACATTTGATGCATGCCAGCTTCAAAAAGATGACATTAAGGACACAGGGAGTCACTTAATCTTTTTGGGATAGGTATGCTCTGTGAAGTTTATGGAACTGAATTCGTTTATAGTGGGCATTAAGGGATACCGGAAGGAGGTGAGCGAGTACTCGGTTCCAGTCTGCATGATCTAGGTCCATTCCAAAGTGTTTCCCCTCGAGCTTGCAGGGTGCTTAATGGGAACCATGCATACACACCTAGTACTCTGCGCAGCCATTTAATGCCATGTTGACCCCTGTCCATAGTGTGCAATGTCTAGAGAATTTTATGCATGGATGGCTCAATTAATGTTATGTGCCATCTGTGCAGCAGCGTGAAAATGAGTGCATTGTAAGTCAGGAAGTGTCCTTGAGGTATCTGGTGTTGATTGGGAAGCTCTTCAGAAACGATGAAGGAGCCTTCCTGGAAAAGGTCATCAAGGGCTCTAACCCTTAAGTATGCCACTGCTTAAGGTTACAGAGTGCAAGAACATGGTCAGCATGCATCAGGCAGAGTAGTGGGACGGCCAGTGTACATAAAGAAGCCAAACTCATAAGACACACCTCTCTGCAAATGCAGATAAAAGCGACTCACAACAACCAAGAGGTGAGGCAAACCAAGGACTCTGATAGGCTAAACAGTTGTAAAATCTAGCCCACTGACCATGGCTCATGTTCAGAGGCAGTGTCATCATGCTTTGCACTAGCAAACCAGCCACAGAGCCATTGAAGTTTAGAAGCGATAATAGCGCTCAAAATTGGGAACCCTAAGTCCACCCGAATCAGTGGGACAGTGAAGATTTGCCAGTCCACAATGCAGCAGTATGTACACCAGATTAACTCAACAAAGATGGTCTAGGGCACAAAAAAGCCTTCTAAGAAGTGCAGCAGCAAACCTGCAAAGTCATAAAGCAAGCAAGGCTGCAAGCCTAACTGATAAAGGCAATGTGCCTCTGAATGACAGCTTGCTAGGGAGCACTGTTACTGCATGAACAGATTCCCACCCAACAAGTCTGTTCAGAGTGGTGTATGTGTATTCCTAGGTAACGGAAAGTATGTTGCTGCTAGCTGAGAGGCCTGCGGCCCAAGTCAAAGGGTAATGGTGGAGTTGAGGAGCAGAGCATGAACAGAGAATCTTTCTGCCATTTGATGCGCAAGCCTGAAATCTGGTAGGAGTCAAGGCGGGCTTGCGCAATATCCAAACAATCTGCATATGCATCTTTCATGTACAGCAACATGTCGTCCGCGTATAGGAGCACTGCGCATGTTCCATCTCCCATGGGAATGCCCCAGTCCACTCCTCTGTAATACAGTCTCACAGCAAATGGCTCGATGGCCAGGGCAAAAAGTAACAGATACAGGAGCAGCCATGTCTAGTTTGTCTATGAAACATAACAAGGGCTGAGATATGGGGACCTGTATGAACTAGAGCCGAAGGGCACATGTAAAGTAGCTGAATGAGTTTAAGCTTAACTTCTCCAGACCCCATGTGCCTAAAAAGGTCAAGGTCAAAACAGTATTCCTTAGTAAGGAAATCAAATGCTTTTTTGAGGTCTAGGACCAGGCAAGGCGACCTAGGAAAAACTCAGGGTGCAAATACTATAACCCAGAACAGTCATCAAATGTTCAGGAACGTGGTTCTCCCTGGAACAGAAACATGTTGGTCACGATGGACTAACTGTGGTAAGAGAGGTAGTAAGTTATCTGCTAATACCCTACTTAAGATCTTACAGTAGGCAGTAAGGATTGCCCATGGGCAATAAGAGGCAATCTCCCCAGCATCCTTAACCAGTTTAGGAATGGAAACCAAGAAAGCTTCACAGAGCAAAGGGGGAACAAGAACTTCTATAGTAGCCATCACATACAATCAATCAAGCCTCAGAGCAGACTTATAAAACTCTACAGGAAGGGAGAGACCATCTGGATAAACTGCACTGAAATGGGAGGGCATCTGTAGGTGAGACGAATAAAGCGTTTGTGGTAGCTAGAGACAGCTTTGTGGACATTGCACTCTGTCAAAAGTAAGTCATCAGACATAGTTTTAATGAAGGTAATGTTAACGCTGAATTTTACTAGTAAATATTCATGTATGCTGAATGTTAAATCTACATAGAAAATGAATATAGAGAAATACACAACTTTGAAAAGGTGGGTACTTGAGTGACCACCAATGATCACGAATGGCTTTATTAATTGCTTATTAATGGTAAAATGTCATGCTCATATTAATATAGTAGTATGTTCTATTAATGGTCATGTATTATGTATTTGCTTTATTAATCGTAGGCCTTAAGTTAGCGAGGTCTTCGGCCTAGGTGCACAGCCTCATGTTAAGTTGCACTGTTTAAATGATTCACACAAAATGGCTGCTTAGAGAATTAAACTTGCGTTTTTCCACTGCGTATGCTAGTAACTAAATCTTCTTTTTCATGAGAACTGCTTGCTAGAATACGCTGTAGTAGCTATTGATACTTTGTAAAGTTTGTGTGTGTGTGAAAGCAATGTTCCCAAGAACTAACAATGGATGCACTGACTGAAGTACAAGATGAAACAATAATGCTACCTGACGAGTCCGACGATAGGAACAGGAGAAGAGGAGCCAATCAAGACAGATTAGCTGTATCTTAGATCTGAAGTTCTAGTTTGATTGGACTAGACGTAAACGTATGATTCTTTGACCAATAGCAACGTGGGAAGATGTCCTAAGAAATCTAACTCAGCCAGACTGTACTGAGAGGAGAGATCCACTTCTTTCCTAGCCGTCCTGAGATGAGATGTGCTCACTTTTTCCAAAACGTTTACTGACAAGTGTCAGTACAATTATTCCCATTCCTGAGACATTTCTATCTTTAACTTTATTGCTATGTTCCAATGCTGACCAAACTGATTTCCAATTGACGAAGACAGTTGCAGCTCACTGAACCATACTGAGGCAAGGTATGACTATATTACTGATTGACATGTCTATTTGCTTTTGCCCTTTGGTGCCAACCACTGATTTGTTAAGGCCATAGCTAGATGTTTTTCCAAATTTGTGTTGATTAAATTGTTTAGCATGAAGTCCAAACATGCAATTCTAATCAGAATGTTAGTTAGGAGACTCACAGAAGATGTATGCTAAATATTAACAACAGTTGATGTATTTTCTTTGCTGAACCTAAATGTATGCTATTTCTATTGCGTAGTTATTCTTGCTACCGATTTGTACTGTGGCTCTAGAACGTGTAGTGATCCACCCACTGATTAAAGTGAGATTCTTTAGAGGAATCGGTCAACCGGTACTGTTTGTGTGTTTATCATTTGATTTTGAAACTAAGTTACGTGATATTAGCATTGTTAACATAGGGAAATAAACATTCTAATTTTACATAAAGGTGTGGTTATTCATGGCCAAGGGGCCATGATGTGTTGGAATTACTGACTCACAAGAATATTGATCCTATTGATTGAGAATTGTTATTGATTAATATTGTAATTGAGTCTTGTGATGGGAATTACTCCAAGCACAGACAAAAGGTCCATCAAACTTCTAAAGCGTCCCCTTACAAATTAATTGAAGAAAAGCCAAATAAAGGTCAGACGCGCTAACAGTAATCAAGTGTTACATGTTATTGTGCTGAATCAGTGTTGGGGGGGGGGGGGGGGGGGGAGTATAATGCCAGCAATCAGAGGAAGAAGGAGAATCATGTGTGCCTAGCTGCTGATCTGTCGTAATAAAAATAGAAGGTGCCTGAGGCCAACAGAAAAAAAAAAGTGATGGGCAGGGAGCAAACAGCTCTCAGTCCAAACAGTGAAGACTATGTATAGAATGTTCTAAGAGGGTGGCATGTGTATACAGCCGTCAATCGATATGAAGATGCCAAAACAACACTGACAGCCCTGGCATAAAGAAAGGGTAACACCCATCACTCAGGCATGGTATTAAGAGGCTTGCTGCTGGGCAGTGTGTCACTGCCCCAAAGGGGGGCGAGAGGGTAATGAAATATTTAAGAGTGAAGTTAGGGTTCTGAAAGAGGTGCTTGCAGCACTGGATGTAAAGCAATCAAAGCAGATCATCCACTGTTTTGGTGGAGGGGGGCTGCAAGCTCAGAACAGAAAATTGTGAGGAAACAGAGTCAGTGTCACTGGAAGAGTCCATGTGTTCACAGTCTAAAGACTTTCAGGAGCCTCAACAGCTGTTTGTTTAACCCTCTGCCTGGCTCTCGAAAGGAGCTGTGTCCCCCCCCCCCCCCCTCTATCCCCCTCACCCCCTGGGCTGCGTCCCTCCTGGGCAGATGTTGTGGTGTGCCATGTGGGTCTCTTTCTTGTGTATCGCTGGTGTGTCCATTTTCATCCTTCCACCAAGAACTCAAGGGCAATAGTGAAGAATTGTTCAGTCCAGTCCCAGGCAGTCCTGGGTTCTTCAAAAATGTGATTTACTCATGGTTCTGGTACCACGTTTTGCTGGAAACAAAAGGGAGTGCTTCAAACCCAGTTCTCATAGATTGCGCTTCACTTAAGTTAAAGATGCTCTTGGATGATGGACTGCTACTTTATAGTCTGGAATCAGCACTATGCCCTTAGCCAGAAGTGACTGTTATGCAGAGATTAGCTTTCAAAATAGAGAGAATTGCTCAATTGTAGCCAATATATAATCTTGTTTCTCTGCCATAGCTGGCTGTGAAAGGAGGGCAGACGCACCTCCTGATTGGGGCACAGATGCCAAGCGTATGGAGTCTTATGGCATGTCGGTCAATTCTCCCCATTGTCAAAGAGGTCACATTGCCCCAGTCTAGGTGCACCAAACATGAGTAAACTCTGCTGGTGGAGCACCAGGAGCAGATACGCTGGTGGAGGCACTTTGCACGCAATTGTTGGACACCGCAACCAGCCATGCTATGAGCAGTTCACTTCAAGGAGTTGAATTTGGATGAATAAACGCAACATAGTGCAGTCCAAACTAAGAAGGATCCAGGGAGCGAGGGACGGAGAAGCAAAAAAACTGCCTCTATTGTGAGCTGTATAGACGGAATAAAGTTCAGAACTGTCCACAATCGTGTTGCATCATACAAGTTCACCAGCTAAGAAGTATACCAAATCAGGAAGAGGGAGTACCCAAGAGCAGCAAATGATGGGGGAGGGTAGGGTGATGGGGGAGGGTAGGGTGAGGAGGGAGGTTAGGGCAGGGGGAGTGAGGAAATTTAGTTCCCAATCATTACTGGTACGTACCACGTCAGCTCAGGTGGCTCGACCAAGCCATGTGTCCCGCTGATGTTGCTCTGGAAAGAGAGGGTGTCAATGGTCCCTATTACAGGTAAGGACCCACAGCTGTTCCTGTGGTGATTGCTTCAATGGTGCTTGCTGGGTCACAAATGCTCTCCTCTGCTCTGTGAGCCAGAGGGTCACCAGACCACCAGTGGGTCCGAGAGGGGCCAGCCAGTCAGCAGGATGCACATCAGGAGGGCTGCATCCTACTTACTGCCAAGCCACCACCTCCACACGCCTAACAAGCCGTGTGCAGGCCAACCAAACAGGGATGCAGCACAACCAACAGCAGTGGCTCAGGTCTGACCCCAGCAGGGTACAGGATGGCTGCAGTCTACCTCTGTTCCCATGCAGTTCTACAGTTTCTGGTCCACCAGAGGGCGTAGCCAAGCAACACCCCCCCCCCCGAGGGCAGGGCTCGAGTTCACGTGACAGAGAAAATCACACCAACATGGTAGGCTGCCCTACTGGAAAGTCCATCCCCAGAGTCGCCAGACCCCAGGTATTCTTACACTGGGGGGCAGAAATTGCAGGCCAATGAGGGAGGTTTTGTGGCAGCTGGTTGGGTTAGTAGGAGCATGGATAACAGGAGGATTAAGGGCCTGTCTAGCAGATTGTAAGATCTAACTGCCGGCCATCTTTGCACCACAAACCACACCCCTACAGTGACCTACCATATGCAAATCAGTCTTGGTCCTTCTCCAATTGGAAGGGTCCAACCTGAACTGCTAGGCCGGGTCTGTAAAATTCAAAACGTCTTTACCCTTAGACAGGGAAAATATTTCAGATTTTAAATGTCTATTTGAAGAAAAAAAACTCCTGAAGAAAGCCTAAAAGAAGTTATTTCCTCTTTGTAGACTACAGCCTTTGAGTCATCAAAACTAGATTTTTAGTCTTTGAACATCTCTGATGTTTTTAATGTGTTTTCTGAAGGTGGAAAAATGAATAACAAACTTATTCCCTGATCATCACCTATACCGCTACTTCAGGGAGAACCAAAAAAAAAAAAAAAGAAAGAAAGCAGAGTGATTCATCATTTAATTATTTTTTTTGTTGTGCCTTCGTGAACCGTCGACGACCAGTCAGTCTGGCTTTATTGAACATTACTGAGACCAGAAATTGTTAAAACATATGGGTGGATCGGATCTGACAGATCTTCTCTTTCAAATAAATATGACATACAAACTTTCCGAACCCAGAACTGTGACTGGGGGTGAGTGTTTGAAAAGTTTCAACACTCCGTCCATCATCCTTTTGTGTTGTTAAAGTTGCCCTAAGTGGGAAGGGTATGCTCAGACGTGGGTCCCATGCTCACTGTGCCACTGGATTCAAGCTAGCCTAGCTGATGAAGGGTGATACCCTGAAACTGGTCCTAGGATGCTTGTTTCTGGTCCAGGGAGGACCTGGCTTGGCAGTTCGGGCAGGACTGTTCCCATGGGGAACAGGGTCAAGACTGATTTGCATATGGCTGGGTCCAAACTGGGGTAGCATGGTAGGTGGTGCCTTGAAGCTACTGGCTTCGCTCACCTTAAGAATGCCTGCCATGCATTTTATAGAAATTCTCTTAAATGTCTTTCGAGGTCAAAATGACAAAAGTGTTTTGAAGGACATCAAAAATATTTAGAGCAGGTTATCGACCATGATTGAAACTTAAAGAGCAAATATCACTTCTCGTCAATTTTACTGCTCAAGTCTCACAGCAACACCCAAACATGTATTGAATATTGCGGGAACTACAGACGCAGACCAAAGTCATGCAGCACCATCGCTCTCCTTCAGCGTGAAGTTAATTCAGACTTACCTGGGGTTACGGCGGACCGTGAGCGCAGTTTTTTGGCCGATCTGATTTCGGTCATGAGACGTTCATGCAGACTTGGTTCTTGATGGGAAAGTTCCTTCAGTTTTCTCTCTGATGCCTGCGACAGGGAAAAGAATTCAAGTCTTCTACACCACAAAATTCGCAAATAGGTACAATACTGGTTGGCATTTACCACAGAAACCCCGTGCACGCAGCTGTTGGAGCATTTCCTTCAAGACCATGACAACTAACTCAATCACTTATTGATTGGCTGCTTCATAATCCTTCAACTACTCTAGCTCCATGAAACCATTGGTGTTCGTGCGGCTAATCAAGTTCTAATAATATCGTCATTGCCAACTAGATTTCTCGGCAGCATCTGTGCACTGCGCCTTCTTATTGCAATCTGTTGTTATCTGGTCCAAGGAAAGAGAGCAAAGGCCACCATTTCCAGAACGCAATAGTTTAATAATGAAATATCAGGTTGGCAAACTCGCATCCCAGTGACAAAGTGTCCTCGTTAACGCTTACAGTCTGGACTGGAACCCAGTGCCCTAATAAATAAGCCTTGACAAAGCCAGTAGCTCGATTTGTTTGGTAAGTGAAATGGGTAAACTTGAGAATGAGTAAACATTGGAATGGGTGCGTGCATGGATGAATTCGTGTTGTATTCATACATAATGCATGTTAAACAAGAGTGTGGATTAATGGTGTAGCACATAGAGAAATACTTTAATAAATCAGTGCATGAATGACGGATGCATTGATGAGCAAGTTCATTGATAATGCACACACGTTACTCGAATCCTCTGGGTCGAGTATTCAGCAAAAGGGATCTAGAATTATGCCGGTGCAAGTATTACACGTGTGCTGTCCATGTCAGTGCCATCAATGCTTGCAATATACAGAAAATTACTAAAATTATGCCAGTGCCAGCATAACTGAGTAGTTGGCGCCATTATGCCATTAATGCCAATAGCTCGACAAAACCCATCCTTTTCGCCATTGCCATTATTGTGCCAGTGATGGCTCCGCTTCCTCAAGAAATGCGTACATTAAACCAAAAATCGCCACCAATGCAGGCACGTCACCAACGATTCTCCTCTTTAAAAATCAATGACGTTTTAATTTTATGGCACTTCCATGTAATGCAGAGGCACTTATGTTTTTTTATTACTTTTCTAAATGCCTCAAATCTGTTGATTCCCCTTACCACAATACACTAATGTAACACAGCGATAAAAGCACATCACAATATCACCACGCCACAACAAAACCAAAACTAGAATAAGAATACAAAATACCCCATAAAAACACAGCCACCATGCAACACTTTTTACAACAAACAACTTGTTTTGTTCTGGCCTTGTACTGCATTGGTGTGTTTAGCCATTTTTAGTCTATTGTTTGGCTCTTGTATTATGCTACTGTTTTGCTTTTGTGTTGTTTTTATGGTACGGGGTCCGCATGGCCATGTGATATGTTCAAATCGTGATAGGAACTGTGGGTGTAGAGACCACTCTCCTTTGTATTTTGCCAGAGCACACTCGTAAAGGGCACGGGCTCCAGTTATCCCTTATGACCCAGTAATGTAAGCGGCTGTAAAGGGGAGCATGAACTTAGATTTTAAAAGGCATTGATAATACACGAGCAGTAAGCTGCACGAGGGACAAAACTACCACTGTGCACCATTGAGGAGCGAAACTATGGCTGTGCAGTAGTGTATACCTCCCGGAATGGAGGCATGTAGGAAGAAAGCCTTGTCCGCGAGGGAACAATGCCCACAGCACCATAATGTCAAATATTAAGAGTAAAGCATCTATTAGGCCCAGGCCCTGCCCCGTTGATTCCTTCCTTCATCAAGGTGAAGTTCCTGCTTTTCCATCTACAGCTGAGCCTCCATAAGGAAAACATTCCTAGCAAATTTAAAGGAAAATGTCAATTCTACTAAGGACACAGAGGCAACTGGGTTTCAGTAAAGAGAGTAAAGCCTAATCGAGCCTCAGGTCCTGGCACAGAACTGCGCATTTACCAGTATTGTTAACCCCTTCCTTAAGATTACAGGGTTCACGTAACGCGACCAGCATGAACATGGCTGGGGATATTGAGAAATGTAGACCCAGGCGCGTCATGCCTTCAGTAAGAGCATCTACTTTATTTTGTTCACGAATCTCCGACATGGTTCGTGCTTTTGTATTACCAACCTTAACATATGCTCTCTGTGCCTCCTGCAAGGCGGGTTAAAGGTTCTTTACTGCAGGTGAAATAAATATTGTTTAGCGTGTCGGGGTCACTCTCTAAAAAAAAGGATACCATTCATATTGTGGCCGTACCCATCATCTAGTGCACTGGAACTTTGTATTCTCTTGTTTAACAACTTACTGGGTAACCGTCCTTCACTTGATTTCTGCAAACCGGTCCTATTAATAAGGCGGCCCGATATCTTGCATCACCATGTAAATGTACATACGTGATAGAGACATACTGTCTCTATTAGTGCCAGATGTATTTCCTACTAATTAAATAACTAGAGGGGTGATGTTAATGTCCACTGATGTAGTCTCCAGGATCCCACACCCTCAATACCATGACCAGATATAGGGTGTCACCATAAATTTACATGATTAAACAAACAAAAAAATTCTGTCGATATAAATGATGGTATTGGAGGGATTTTTCTTTGAAAGGGGGGGCATGGACACATGAATAGGGTTTCCTTGAGCCTAACTGGGACCACAGAACGTCGTAACAAGCCCCTCATATCCACATTGTAGTGATAAACCCATCTCTGTTCCAATCTGAAAAGTGTGTTTGACGGGTCACAATTTCTAGGGGCTAGGTGTTCTATGACAAACCAGTCCTCAGTCCTAGCCTCATCTTTACAAAGTGGTGCATCATCTTGGTGGTTGTTTTTCTGCAACTGAAAATGCACCTCTGTTCAAACTATCACTGGTCTAGTCGTCATCCCGACGCAAGTACATATTATAATGTACACACGTTCTTAGTGTTGCAATTGCTGAAGTGTTTTTACGGCCCAAGGTGTTGCCAGTCTCAGATCCAGTTCTTTTGGCCAAGTGGCACACATTGCAATGCCCACAGGGAAAATATTTTGTCATCTGGGGCATATCTCAGAAGGTCCTTTGGCTCAGAGCATGTTGTGTGGTCCATGGAAATGTACGTACAAGCTGGTATCAAAGGCTGCTAGCTCTTTTGAAGGAAAATATAGGTTTCTCTAGATCTAATGGACCTGTATTCAGGAATCGCCAGTGTTTAATAATCCATTTCTTAATCTCATTTTGGAAAGGGCTGTAGGTGGCAACACATATCAAAGTGCTGCTTGGTGTTTCCAGTAATAGATCACCAATGCTATTCTGTGCCCTTTTCTATGCTCTAGCAATAATCTTGCATGGGTAACTCCGCTTTGTCATTTTTTTTGCGTGATTGAGTCTGCATGTTTCCTGTAATCATTCTTCAAAGGTGCAGTTCCGCTTAAGGTGTAAAAACTGACCAAGCAGGATATTCTCTCACAGGGTTCTAGGATGAAAGCTGCTGAACAGCAGCAAATTATTTCTATCTGTAGGTTTGTGATATACCTCTGCCCATAATGTACCTTTGGATACGAAGATTGAGATCAAGAAAAATCAGCTCTTTTTTGTTCATGGTGTAGGTAAGTCTCAGGAAGGGATCAACACTGTTATGCTAATTAAACCCTCTAGCTTCGCCTGTTGCCAAACTATAGAAAAAAAAGAAAAAAAAAAAAAGTAAATGTAGCGCTTCCTTATCCGGATTTTCATGAATATGGATTGTATTCGTCCAAGATTGATTTTTTTTTTCTTCAAATTATACACATACAAACAGGCCAAACTGGGTGCAAATATGCTGCCCATCGAAGTCCCATGTATTTGAAGAAGAAAATCACCTTCAAACTCAAAATAGTTGTGTGTTAACACTAGTTGTGAGCAATCTAAAATAAAATCTTTTGGTGTTATGTACCCCCAAGGAGTCTGAGACAATGGCTTCAACAATCTTCAATGTTTCTTCTTGGGGATGCTCCTGTAGAGTGCTTCGACATCTAGACCAATCGAGGAAAGTCCCTGCAAAAGATGTAGACTTATTGTCAATTAGGGCAATTAGGCGATCATTTTTTGGCAATGACTTATCACCACTTTTGTGCATTGTGAATATTACTGAGCCTCTCCAAGAATCCAGGATTGTGCCTGTGAGCCTAATTACTGAAAAGAGTGGTTCTATAACTTCTGCCCAGAAATCTGCACTCTGTTTGAAAATCACCAGGGGAATACAGTTCAGGCCTAGTACCCCTTCCTTCCTACCTTTGGCTATTTGCAGTCAGATAAAATTTACGTGTGCAGACCTGGGGGAGGGCCCTGACCTATTTGCTGGCCACGATAGGTGTATTGGGGAAATTACCCTTGCTTGAAGAAAAGTTGCACACCATATTAGTTAATCTCATGCCAATTACCCAATCTGTAATGAGGGTACTACCGCCTTGGTTGAAGTGATTGTGCCCAATTTTCTTTCGCTATGTGCAATGACATGCCCTCATACAAGGGGCGCGCCAGGTGATTTACTGTTTTCTAGAAACAAGCTTTGTTGTTAAGCTTGATGTCGGAAAACAGTTTTGCCCAGACATCATCTTCACGTGTTCTGTTGGCAGACCATTTCAACTTCTTTAATGTTGTTTTGTGCTGACATAAGGTGGATCACAGAGGTGTCCTCTGGGTGAAGTTGCAAAGATCTTAGGGTGCTATTTATAGATCTTATGGGTGACCTTGTCCCCGTCCAATATGCATAGAATTGCACCCGGTTGCGTCCATTCCGTTGCAAGGCTTGGTTTTTGGAGCAGTGATGAATAATTCCACCAGGCTGTTGGTTAAAGACACCCACCTGCTTAGATTACTTACAGTCACATTCCCTTGGGCATACAGGAGCGACATTGTAGACTGGGATAATTGCTCCATATTAGCCTGGGTGAACTTAATTCTTTTGTAGTTAACTGAACAGATGGTGTCTGGTGCCAGAGCTATCCGGGCAAAAGGTGGGCTTTGTTGTTAGCAATGTTTCTTGAGGCCGATGATCGCTATCTCCTTTGTTGCCCCATCAAAATTAAACCACACAGTGGTAGACTGGTAGAGATAAATAGGTGTAGTCTATTGTTTGGGCCATAGAGGAGTAGAACAATGTTACTGATGGATATTCGTCTGCAAACCTGTCATTGAGTGCCCTAAGAATGAGGTGCTCCAGATCATTCAGAAGCCCTGTCCAGATCATATTTGGGCAACCCCATGTGTTTTTTTTCTTGTGGCAGTATATCCCAGGTTGAGGTTGGGGCAGCCACAGCTGTATCAGAGGAGGTGCCAAGCAGATGTGGATTGAAATCCTCAGTAAGGACGAAGTTCGAAAGTTCTCCGCCACATAGGTATTCCGTCAGCTGGTCCACCAACTTGCAGGCAGCATTAGCTTATGTTTTGGGTGAATGTAAAAGTTGATAATTGTTATCCCTGTCATGCTATCTTGAGGCAAGGTACTGATTCTGAATGCATTTATTTCTGGAGTGACAGAATGTAAGGAGCACACTGAGGCCACACAGGTTATTGAGACAGTTACTAATCTGCCTTGCAGGGGACCATATTTCCCTGACTTAACTGCAGGTGTGAAAAAGTATAGGTAACCCAGCAGATGGTGAGGTTCAGCTAGCCAAGTTTCCTGCAGCAAAACAATGTAAAAGCATGTGATGTAACTAAGAAAGGTGTTATCTGAGGCTTTGCTAGCAAGGCCGTTGACATTCCAGGAGAACACACAAAGGGGTATATTACATAATTTAGTTAGTCCCATGAGCCTTCAACTGTCATTGGCCAACAGGAGGATTGCTAATAGTTCTATAGATCTAACCGGAATTGTAAACAGGGGTATGTAATGTAGTTGAGTAAGCAATCCTCATTAGCCTTTCACTCTTTGGAGAATGCCCTAAAGCACCTCTCAGAACAGAGCTGGTAATCACATTATTCAAGGCTCTCTGCCCTATCTGTGGGTGTGACAATAGCAGAAGGGCCAGGTAGCGTGGCTCACAAAAGGGTATGATGAGTATCCTCCCAATTCTTAAAAGTAGAGCACTCCGCTGTACCAGGTTGTTTTGGTCACTTCACCCAGCAGTGGGGTCTCAGCTCAAATAAACTATGGATTTGAGATCCAATGAGAGCAGATCTGTCGGAGACGGAATATGTGATAAAAGTAATAGAATATTGTCTCTATTTAGAATGGCCCAGTTCCATCTGTATTTGAGCTAAAAGATTAAGATGTGTGAGCTGGTCTGCGAGCGGAAGTCATCCTGAATTTGGAGGAGCATTGCTCCTTAGTGATTTCTACTACTGAAGTAATCCTGGGGTAAAAGGTGGTCATGAGTACCTCAAGACTGTGCATTGAGGTTAAGATTGAGAGGGGCCTGAAACTGGTGAAGCGAGGATGACTAAGGCTGCGCCGCCTCTGTTGGCTGTGGCAATTGGTCTTGTGAGGTGCTCCTCATTGAGTGCAGTGTTATGCCCCCTTGGTGGCTGCCGTTTGTTACATGGGTGGCAGTCTCCTCCAGAGGTTGTGCAGATACTGAGAACCCCTGTCTGTGGACCCCATGCCGCCAGGCAGACAGACAGCCGCATTATGACCTGGGTTGGTACACCAGGTGCCAGAGAGTGTGGCTGAATTACAAAGAACCTGACAGCATTGGGCCAAACATCCCCTTGCTCGAGGCTCTGGTTGTTAGAGCACTGACTTTTTGCCTAGAGTTGTCCAGAAAGCCCTCCAATGAGGAGCTTTTCCCCCTGGCCTAGGACCATAGTTTTCACACTCCTGGTTTGCTGTATAAAGCTGCCTATTGGGGGGCCAGTGGGGACGGTGAACTGGGGCATTGTGTGGAAACTTTCATAGATGTTGGCTGGTGCCAGTAAGTGCTTTGGGGGAGGTGAGGGAGGGGGTAAGTCTTCTTTATGCCTTGCAGCGGAGCCATCTCTCCAGTGAGATTTGCCCCTTGGGTCGCCACAAGTGCTGTGCTGCTGCCCCTGGGATAGAGAGCCTGGTGGTCCCCCCTTTGGGCCCTACTGTGGTGCCTGGCTTCAGGTGGCTGAGCGGCTCGAGTAGTGCTTCCACTCTGACTTGGGTCAGCAGATAGCTTGAAGAGTGAATAGACATCACATGGTTTACAGTAGGCTTTTTGTTCTGGACTTTTCTCTCTCCATTGCTTTACATTTTTTGTTCTTTTTTTAATTTCTTCTGTGCCCTCTGAGGTGGAGTCACCTGCAGGGCTAATAACAGTGGGGACTGATGGTTTAGGGGGTCTGTTAATGTTGGGTAGCCCATCTCATGTCAGTGTCCTGAATCTGCTTTCTGGTTGTTGCTCTGTAAGGCTAATTAGGATGGCTGGCTCCAGGCTGTGAGTGGACGGAGAGAGCTCCTGCTTTTTACGCTGTAGCTGAGGTGCCTGTGGCCTCCATTCCAAGGTCCTTGCAGAAAGTACTAAGCATATCAGGCAGTGTAAATAACCTGTCCATAACTGGTCCGCAGCACGGGGGCACATCAAGGGACTCCAACTTGGCCCACTTGATAAGAGTTTAGGTTTCCCAGCTTCTGATCTATGCTTGCAACAAACACTGTCACAGTGTTAAATAAGGTTAGCTGGACGTCTATTCTGTCTGATTGCAACTTCTGGTCACGGGCCTCCAGTATCAAAGTGTTGAGTAATGATGTCCAGGTGCTGTCCACGTTAGACCGAATAGCAGTACCTTGGTTGGCTGATGTTTATCCAATAGCATTAGCGGCCTGTTTGGCCGGGCCTGGGGCAGTTACATTAGTGGGAGCTGGGGTAAGTCCTGAGGGTGTAATTCTAACATATCCTCCCATTCTTGGGAGCTCAGAAGGGAGAGGGAGCCAGGCTCCTCTTCCAGCAGCTCCTGAGTGCCCTCCTTGTTTTCACATTGACAGGAGGTGATCAGTCACTGTTTAAGGGTGGAAGGGAAGCGGAGGGCATCTGGAGTTGGGAGTACTGGTCAGGGAAGTAAAAGACTAGGGCTCAATGAAATCAGACTGTTGTTCTGGTCAGTTTTGAGTGCCTCGTTCATTTGACCATTACTGAGGCAGAGTTCTTTCAGGCACTCAGCTAATTTTCCAGCTTCTGTGGGGCTAGATGTTGGAGCGGCAGGTCTCCTTAATGGCACATTGGGGTGAATGCCTCCTGTGCTGGACCGGAACTGTCCAGAAACCTGCTCATGTGTAGCAATCACATCTGCATAGACCAGGAGCCTAGTGTTCCTAGTCGGTGCCAAAGCCAGGTCAGGCACGACAGACATTTTGTTGCAATGACTAGAGCACTATTTCTTATCCTCAGGAGGCATCTGGAGGTTGGAGTGGAGACTGGCGGCCAATAATCCCACTGTTGCTTGAGATGAGGCGAGAACCAACACCTTTGAGGAGCCAGGGCAAAGGGGCGAGCAAGCAGTAGCTCAACGTAAATGTCCCTGAGGACTGCAAAGATGGCGAGTGCAGCTTTGGCCAAGATGGGCTTCAGTTGATGCTAAGAGGCTTTGGGCTGTTAGGCTTTAAGGGAGGATGAGATGGAAATACGTCCCTGGTGGCCGTCCTGTAGTCCTGCAGCTCGAGGAAGGCCTTTAGAGCAACCACTTCTTATGGATACTCAATAGTGAGTGCACTGGTTTCTGACCAAAACCTCCGATTGGTGATGCAGGGGGTCAGGCCCAGAGTTCCAAGTTGTTTTATGCAAGTACTTAATTGACGATTTACTGGTGCTTGTCAGCTCACCTTGCTAGTGAGGGTCCCTTCTGGGGTGCAGCGTGTTGGAGGCACAAAAAAGCAAAGAAGCAGCAGATGTGGCAAAAATTGGTCCGCTATGGGCACAAGCCACACCGGCCTATTGCCGGCCACTTCCATTCCAAGCAGCGGGACCCAGGCCATAAAGCTTATGTGCTCCCCCGCCTTACTGCTCATCTTATACCTGTAGTGTTGGTATTGGCTTTTTCAGGCAGTAGGCGGGCGGCCAGCAAGTGTCAGGAAAGCTGGACTTCTCTATTTAGCTGCATGGGCCTGTAATCGCGGAACCAGCAGTGGTCCGCGGCAGTCTGCATCCACCCTCGCTGCCTCTCACTGCCTCGTTACCCGCTGCCTCGCTCCTCCTTCATTTCCCTGTTCCTCTGCTGGCATGACCAATCAGTAATTCGGTGTCAGGGTCGAACCATGTTCCTTCAGACCACTTCAGTATTTCCTCAGTGTCCTTCAAGTATCTGGGGTTATTTCAACAATAGATCTAAAAAACCAGTCACAAAACTTTAGGAGTGGTT
This sequence comes from Pleurodeles waltl, assembly GCF_031143425.1. Classification (NCBI taxonomy): domain Eukaryota; kingdom Metazoa; phylum Chordata; class Amphibia; order Caudata; family Salamandridae; genus Pleurodeles; species Pleurodeles waltl. Next base: position 215,034,367 of record NC_090446.1, read on the forward strand.
CCAGAGCTGAATCAATCCGAGGTTATAGGGTGTCTAGGTGGTGGGGTGACCCCTTTATGCACCTTCAAAGGAAGTAAAAGTAGGGGATTTTAGGTATTGAAGTAGATCGGAACACCTTGCTTCTTTTTCAGTATACCAACCATTATCCAAGCCTTTGTCCACTAAAAATTTGATTTCTTCCATTATCTCATGAGTGGCGTCTCCCAGCAGTCCCTAGTAATTTCTTTCCATCTTTAGTAACTTCAGGTATTCCTGTCTGTACATAATAGGAAGGAATACAATGGCTCCACCCTTATCTGCTGGTTTAGATGATGTCATGCGCCATTCCAATTCGGTGATTGCCTTACGCTCATCTGTGAAGATGTTATGAAACAGTCGATGTGGTTTCTCATCCAACTTGTCAATAGAATTTTCCCAGTTTTCTCAAAAGCTAACACTCCTGGTGGCATGAGATGGGTCGGGGGAGCGAAGGTGGATTTAACTCTCAAGCCTGTCTTCTCATTTTCCACCTCCTCATCTCTTTGATCCTTAAAGAAAATCTTCAGCGGGATTGCTTATAAAAAACAATGATAAATTTAAAAAAACTGCCAATTCTGCTTTCAGTTTAAACACATCACAACTAGGGGTGGGGATAAAACCAACACCTTTATTCAGTACACTAACCTGGAAGTCCATCGGCCTTCTTTCACTCACATTCATCACAGTATTGTCTCGAAACCTTTTTTCCTGTGGGTGCTGGGTCTTAATCTGCTTACCCCAAATCACCTTTTGGTCTTTTTTTTTTTCCCCTCTTCCCCCACGTTGGTCTCTCCCATAAAAAAGATGGCGGATCCGGGGCTGCCACGATTCAAAGGGTTGCATTATTGATAGGGGGAACCAGTAGAAGGTTGGCCATCCCCAGCTGCGATCCTGTAACCTCTCTGGGCTAAAGGTATGGTGTAGTGGTAGAGTTTGCCAGAACTGTGATAGTGAGTGGTATTTATGTTTTGCTGAGGATATTACAAATATGGGATAACCGTGCAAGAAAGGAGTGTGGTAGTGGGTGTCATGGAGAGGAATGGCAATTGCATGGTATGGTTGTTTGCCTAAGGGTTGAATTTGTTTTTCAGGAGGGGAGTGGTTCCTAGGAGTGTTGTTTTATGTGGTTGTTGTGTAGTGGTGGAGTAGCAGCGACATTCTTGGTAGTTTGGGTGTATGCAGTGGAAGTTCAGTGGTACTGAAGTGCTGTGGGGTCAGCATGATATGATTTATATGTTTGGTTCCACAATGTGGTAGTGTATTTGCTTGGGTGTGGTAGACTGATAATGGTGGCTGGCAGTGAGGTCCATCAGTTGGTAATATTACACTGGGAGAATAATACAGAAGTGCAATGTGGCAGTGGCAAGGCACTGACTAGGTGGTAGTGTTCTGCTGAGAGGTATTTTTGAACTGACGGTAGTCAGTCAGTTATAAGAGGGCCTGATCAGTGCTTGAAATGGAAAAATTAAAGTGCCGGTACTCTCCAATTGAAAGTATTACGTTTTTCTTGAGATGTGCCGGTACTCTCCCTCTCAAAATAAAAAAGTGCCGGTACTCAGTACCGGACAGTACCGGCCCATTTAAAGCACTGGGGCCTGATTCACAAACTGCTTCTGCAGTTGCGGCGACCTGACAGTCGTGGTGGGACCTCCATACAGTAGTCTCCCATTACAGATATCCTGCCATAAACGTGGGCCCCCTGCTGAGACTGCGATCCCTCAGTCACTACTGGGGAGGCCATTTGTGAATCAGGCCCGAACTGTTGAGATGCTGTTGTTTCTGTGGGGAGATCGAACTAGGCCTGGCAGCGCAGTATATATGAGGTTGAGAGTGGCTATTTACTAGTAGTGTGGTAGTAAGAAGTGGTGTGGTGGCACTGAGTGGCAGTGCAGTGCTTTACTGGTAATGTCAGGGGGGACGGAGAATGCCATGGTGTGATGATTCACCGTAGTTAAGATACACAATAGTCTATGCCTCATCCTTGTAATCGAAGCACTCCAGAGGGAATGATAGTTTAACAGTCAATAGCATGTGGCTTGTAGAAATAATCTACATAAACAATTAAAGCAATCTCCAACCTGGCTTAAAAATCAAAGCACTTATTTTCATGGGCTACGACTTTCATGCGCAGACAGACTGATCTGATTAAACTGAAAAAATAACCACTAAATAATAGACAAGCAGCTTTTGATGATGGAAGGCGCATCACGGTGACAAAAAGAAATCGCCACGATGATTAAAGCACCGCTACCCCGTTTCATATGGGAATCAGTACAAAAAAATACTTTCATTAATAAGCAACGCTCGCAGTTTCATAAAAATCCTGTCAGAGGGACAATTATTAAGCATTAAGTAGCAGTGAAAACGGCAACTTTTCCGTTTGAAGAATGATGGTTCGACGAAACATTAGAATGACAAAAAATAGTCTTGTGAGAAGGAAACCGAGGCTGTGAAAGGAGTATGCAACAGAACACCACCAATAATGTACAATAAGCAGGGTGTAAATGAATTATGAACATTTAAACAGCAACTTCAGCAGTCAATCTTTCCTCCTACTAACCGGGCAAGAATGTAGAGTACAGCTGATGTCGAAATATGCAAACATAGTAATAGTTCTTAAAACACTGGAATTATACGTAGAAAAGTAACAAATGCAGAATCTCACATAGGAGATAAATAGTTAAGGGTAGGAGGTGCTACCCTGTTCACCCTAAAAATAATGCACCTCCTTCCCCTATGTCTCACAGAATGCTTGGTCATATGTTCTTTGTTGGTTCCTGTGGGAGCAGCACGTGCACACAGTGGCCCACGTCAACTCCTTAAGGGGCACATGTGTTTCAAGTACCTGCAGTTTGTCCATCCTGTCTCTGTAAATCCTTTGCCCAGACAACACGAGAGTATGCAATAGGACTATTTGGGTTGTAAAGGTGAGACTAGCCAATTAAAACACTCATTGAACATATCTATATTAAAATTAATTGAGAAACTCTCATCAAAGGGTGAACGAAAGAGTGACGCATTAAAAGGGTAGAATCTATACTGCTAGGCAACAGTATAGCCACTCGCGTAGTGAATTTAGTAGTATACATAATGCAGATTATAGAGGTAAGTAGTAAGAGGACATAGTACGGTGATATTTAATTAACCACTGTTTGCAGTTGACTGGTGTTGTGGCTGCAGGGTGGGTAGTTGACAGTGGAAGGGAGTGTGTGGGATGAGATGATAAGATAGTGTTTTTGTCTGGTCTTGCTACCGCCATGGAGATCCCTGCCTGTAAAGAGTCATGTTTATAGTGGAAACAACTCCAGAGTAAAACATTCAACAGGCTGTGTGACTTTACCAAGATGTGTAGCAATTGGGCACTTAGATTTACTGCATTACACAGGAGCAAACGTAACATACCGGTCGCAGAGTGGGACGAGATGAGATGAAATCCAGAAAAGACTGCTCAAGGCTACTTCTGCTGGACACCGTGATCTGAAAAGTACAATAAGACATTTTTGTAATAATGAAAGCCAGGACCACGATTTTACAGTGTAAACTTACATAGTGGCAAAATATCCTGATGACAATGCAGCCACTTAAAATCTAGACACCCTACTCTGGACTGGAACGGCATGCCCATCAATTTACCTGTTGTTTTTTTGTATGCTAAGGTGGTCGATTTCAAAGCTGGATAGGCTGTCACTACCCACTTATGAAAACCACTGTGGCCTCTAGTCGCATCCAGTAGTGTGGGGCTGGTGTGAACACATTTGCTGAGCTGATTTTGTTTTTTCACTCTGGCCCTGGCCATTCTTTCCGTTTCCCACCAACTTGGGAACACTAGGAAATCAACAATAAACCTGCCTGTGAGCAGACAACACATGGAGTGTATTGGGTCGAGTTAGAGAAACTTTGCAATTATAATTTATCTTTCCAATTAAAATGCATTCGGTATAACAAGTCTCAATGAACACTACTATAAACAATCAACACAAAATTACGGTAAATTTTACAATTTTATTCTGAATCCTAAGCACTCGTCAGGTTCGACACTGTGGTATGCTTAAACACCCAATACCAAGGTGAGTGGGGGCCGGGGGTAAGGCTATGGCTTGACGTCCCGTTTCGGTTTAATAGTTTTTTTTTGTGTATCTTTTTAAAACAATAAAAGCTATCAACTCATGCGCACAGAGTAGGGCCTAAAAATATTTTTTTTCGATATTCCTACGATTTTGCATGAAATACCACACTCGACCTCAGATCTTGATTCCTTCCTGCAATTTTGTCAGGAAAAGAAGAAATTACTTCTTAGGGCACGATTATAAATTACCTGTAGTACGGTCTGGGATTTATCAAACCTGATAAATCCCACACAATCTGAGTTTTTAAGGAATAGCATGCATATTTTGGTGCTTAGCATGGCAAACTACTCATATCACAGTAAATACACTACCTTTTTCCTAGTTAAATTCTGGAAAGTTTGACCTGCTAAAATGTAATGAAGTGTACAGACTTTACAACACCCCGCAATTACTCTGAGTGAAACTCTGCACAATTCAGAACTAGGACTCATAGGGCTCCGAAAAACTCAGTCCAAAGAGTAAGGGCCCTAGTAGGCTAAATCTTCAATCCCTGTTGTGGGAATCGTACTCCTGAACAGTCATTTCATTTATGAAGGTGGATACCCTCAGAAGTATTCAACATGGCCTATTAAATTTATTCAGGCAAATCCCCAAAGATTCAAACATCCTTATCCAGGCAGCTAATGGAATTCATTCTTTCGTAACCATCTCTACAGTAGGTATAAGTGCTCCTGCCCCTGTATCAATAGATTACTTGGATAAAGTAATTAAACAGCTATGTATGGATTAAATTTCCAGTGACGGGGGGCATGGCTAGGCGCTGAGCAAGATGGCCGCATAGTTGAGCGGCTCTGTAATAGCACATCACAGGCCCGCAAACCCGTCCTATGAATCGGACCAGAGGTGGGAGGAAGCAATCAGCTGGAGTCAGGGGTTCTCCCACCCTGAGGCCTAAAATGAGTGACAACGGAGGGGGGCAAAGGGCCGGGACGACAGCTCAGCCTGCAGGCTGAAAGAGCAGAAGGACAAAATGGTGTGCGGAAAGATCGGAGGTGGCCTGGAGAGGAGCCACTGAAGAGCGTGCCCCCCCCCCCCACCAATGAGGAGAAGCGCCAGGAGAGCAGAGTAAGCGCTGGAGGGAGCAGGAGCAGGCTGAGGCACTCAGACCCAGGAGGCATCAGAAGAGGAGGAACAGGCCCAGAGGCGATGTGAGCGACTCGGCCAAGAGGGACCACAATGCCTCCTTGGGGAATGGGAGCCTGTGGTGCACAAGGAGGTGCGCTTCAGGGCAAGGTGAACATCAGGGGAGCAGACCAAGCAGGCAGGGAGGAGACGCAGCCCGGTGGGCCAGCGAGACAACGGCTGCCTGAGATGGGTGGGAGACCCGAGATATAAATTGCCCAGCTGGAGAGCTTCTGCGAGGGAGCGCAGTTGCCCAAAATGCAACGGAGGCATGACAGCACTCCGTGAGGTCAGGAGAGGCCCATGGGGATTAGGTCTGAAGAACCAGCAACAGTAGGGCAGGAGGGTGCCCCTGTTCACAGAGGGGTCAGCGTTGAAGAGGAGACTGTGATTCCCCCCCAGAAAGTGCCCTGTTAGAGACAACCTAAGGTACAGTGGCAGAAGCTAGATCACTGAGCGGAACCGAACTAGGCCGGATACATCCTCAGAAGCCAGGACTTGACCTGGAGATGGCTTGAGAGGGGAAAAACAGTTTAAATGCCCAGGAGGAGACACCCAAAGGGTGACCCAAAGGAAATAAGCCAGCGAAATGACCCACTGCAGTGGGACCTAGGGAGCACCCCAGTGGTGGGATACTGGGAAGGAGCCTGATATGATAGGGCACAACAGAGGCCCTGCAAGCAAAGCAGACAAATAACCTGGACAAGTACACAGTGTAGCTGAAGACAGCCGGATTGAAGAGGAACCCACCAGACTATGGGGGTGGAGACCCTTTGCGGTGTGAAATCATGGAGGCCATACAAGCACTAAGGAACAATATTGAGCCGAAAATCAATGCAGTGACATAAGATGTCAACTTATTGTGCGCAGACCTACGAAAAGTCACAGACAAGGTCACCACGGCAGAAGGTCGGATTAACGGGCTCCAGGCCATCAACAAATGATTAGAAAAGCAAGTACAAAACTTGTACAAGAAGAAGGCTGAGGTGGAGGCGAAGATGGAGGATAAGGAGGGTATGGCCCATCGTAACATCAGGATCACGGGAGTCCCGGAAGGGGCAGAAGGACACTGTACAGAACTGTTCATAGAAGACCTTATCCTGAACAAATTGAGTCCCAAACGTTTGTCTAACTATTTTACCATTGAAAGAGCACAAAGGGTGCATACATAAAGTTAGGTTTGGTGAGGTGGGGCTTCTAGAGGGAATCCAACCACATACAGGGGAGTCCAACAGCTGGGGAGAACACGATGCAGATACTAACCCAATCACTTACAACAGCTAGTAGTTCATATAAGAGACTGAGTATCTTGCCCTGGAACGTAAATGGGCTGGGGAGAAAAATTAAGAGGATATTTGTCCTACAGTACCTCAGGCGAATGGCACCGGACATCCTCCTACTGCAGGAAACCCACCATAGAGGGAATAATTAGAAGACCCTAAACAGATTTGGATACACTTTGGTGACACACGCGGGCTACTCCTCGGATGACAGGGGGGCGAGCATTCTTCTTAGGAAGACACTACCATTCGCACTAGCACACTCCTGGGCAGATCCTATGGGCCGATTTGCAGTGAACAAGGGACAGTGGAAGTGCTCACGCTAAATATATGCTCAGTTTATATCCCACCACGCCTGCTTGGGGCAACACTCGTGGAAGTTGGGACCTTGATGCTGGAGTTGCCAACTGGGATCCTCATCATGGAGGGAGACATGAACGCGGTGTCAGACATGGAGGCAGATAGACTAGAGTCCCCAGCCCTGGTGAGTGAGGACCACTGAGATTTGTTTGTAGAGGTGGTGGGACTGGTGGACATTTGGAGGGCACGTCACCCGCACAAGAAGGCATATACATTTTACTACACCCCACATGGCAGTTTTTCCCCCAGATTGATTGATTGAGATATATATATATATATATATATATATATATATATATATATATATATACACACACACACATACATATACACACACACAGTTTACACGTAGGTCACTTTATGACGGGGCTAAAGGGACCAGAACGAGACTATGCAACCGTACCCAGAATAGATACATGATATTTGAAAGACCTGGTCATTGGAGAAAGACTACCGAAAGGGAAGGACCTCTACTTCAAAGAAAACATGGGGTCTGTGTCCTCCAGCTGTGTATTTATGGGAGACCTTAATGGTAGTTGTCAGTAGACAGGCTCAGGCACTGATAGGAAGTAAGAAAACGGAGAAAAGGCTACAAATAGAGGTGCTAGAGAAGGAAGTAGGAGCACTAGGGGCTCAACTTCCTAGGAATAGGTCAGAGGAGCTCTGCTGGCAATTACTAGTGAAGCAGGCAGAGCTACGTTATCTGGCCGAGGACGAGGCCAGGAAATATGCCCAGGCGACACAGACAAGGCTATATGATATCGGAGGTAAAGTGAACAAACTGCTAGCGTAGTTAGTCAAGAGAGACCAAAAACAAAAGGGAGTAAGTGAGATAGTGGAAGGTCCAGATGGTCAAGCCCAGAAATAGCAAAGGCCGTTGACTTCTACTATGAGAGGGTAGACACTACTAAGACCCTAATGAAAGATGGAGACTGACGATTTGCTTAAAGACGTGACCTTGGTGTCCCTCACAGAAAAAGAAAGGGAGTCACTGGAAGGGGATCTGATGGCAGAGGAGATAGGACAGGCAGTTGGATCATTGCAATCCTGAAAAGCAGCTGGCCCAAATGGGCTCCCAGTGAAGCTCTATAAGGGCCTGTAAAGTAGGGTGGCCCCACATCTTACCAAAATTTATCATGAGGCACTGAATACCCAGCAACTGCCGGAAGATCAGAGGACAGCAACTATAGTGGCCATACCTAAGGAAGGGAAGCTGGCCAAACAATGTGCATTGTAAAGGCCTATATCCTTATTGGACATGGAGGCAAAAGGTACTAGCCAAGGTGTGGGCCACCCGGCTGCAAAGGGTGATTACCGCCATAGTCCATCCTGATCAATCAGGTTTTATGCCCCGTAGAAGCACCAGGCTTAACATCCGTCAACTGTACGGAGTGCTCCACATGACAGTCACAGAAGGGTTTCCAGGCAGCCCTGCTAACCCTAGACACAAAAAAAGCATTTGACAGTCTGGAGTGGCGATACATGTTTGCAACACTTCACAGGCTGGGATTTGGCCTGCAGTTTTGTGCCTGGGTTAAGGTGCTCTACCAGAAGCGGGGGGACCCCTACTCTGCACCAAAATTCCAGTGGCACCCAATGGTTTTAAATACCTGGGGATATACATAACCAGAGACCCGCGAGAATTCCTCTGGAAAAACTTGTCCGCACAGATGGAAAGACTAGAGAGAGATGTAGAACACTGATGACAACTAGCGTTGACTTTAAAGGGCAGGACGGCTCTATACAAGATGATGTCCCTGCCCCGGCTTAATAAACGTGTTTCAGAACACCCGGTGGCGATTCCAAAATTGGGTTTTCAGGATATTGATCAGACCCTTACATCTCTGTTATGGGCTGAGGGGATCTCCCCAAATAGCGCTGAGGAAGCTTCAGAGGGGGGAATTATGAGGGAGGAAGGGCTGACAATTCCAGACGCCCGGATGTACTACTGGGTGACCCAGCTAGTGGTGATCAATGATTGAGCCTTTGCGGAATCCGTGGAGCCAGCCTACAGGGTGGATAGGGAAGCAATGGGTAACTTGGGCTATGCGAAAGTCTTGTTAGCCGGCAGGGGACCCTGGACTTACCGACCCATACCGTGACTGTAGTGCGAGCATGGAGAGAAGCAAATTATTACCTGGGGAGGGGGGAAGTGTTGTCTGTACGTGCCCAACTCTGGAGCATAGACTACCTGAAGGAAGTGAGTGTAATGAAGGTGTTCTCTAGATGGGCCTTAATTGGGATAGAACACCTGGAAGGCGTATGGAGGAATAACACGGTGATACCCTTGGAGGATCTGCAGATTGAGTTTGCCTTGCAAGACGCGAAAAGATATAGATATTTGCGACTGCATCACGTGCTTCATAGCCACATACACATGGGGGAGCAGATTACAGGCATGACACTGCTAGAGGACTGGGTCCTCACAGAACCGCTGCCAGAACAGGCAATCTCGACAACTGATAGGAAACTGACCAACAACTCCCCCTAATCCAAATGAGCTGCTGAGGGCGGAGGACCTCATTAACATGGATGAGGATGAATGGTCTGACGTCTTGAAAGGCGCTAGAGAATTCGGACCTGCTTCCAAATGGTGCAGCTTCAGATGCTGCACAGGTCTCATCTTTCCCGGATGCCTTTGCAGCAGATGGGACTCATCCAGTCAGATCCATGCGTGAGACTGAGAGATGCCGGGGACATTTTACCACATAATGTGGTCCTGCCCACTGATGCAGTTGTTTTGGAGGGAAGTGGTGGATCAGATGTCACGTGTGATTGGAGGCACGGTCCCGATGGACCCCCAGATAACTGATCCTGTCGAATCCTGGGGAAAATGTGTGGAAAAAACCCTAACTCATATGGCTGAGGTTAGCAGTGGGAGTGGCAAAGAGGAATGTGGCCAGGGCATGGAGAGCATCCTTTACACCGAGGGGGGTGGATTGGGTGGCAGATATGGACTGGTGGTGTAGGTCCAAAAGAGTGGTCTACCAAAGTAGGGGCTGCCCAGCGAAATGGGACAAGATACGTGGACAATGGAACGCTACCCAGGGCGTGTGATGAGGAAGGGGGTGGAATCTGTGGAAAGTAGGGAAACTGCAAGGGACATAGCGACAAGACCTCTTAGTCTCAGAGGGAGGGTGGAAAGCGAAAGTGTGCTAAGTTGGATCCATTGGCCAAAACTCCTGAAAGGGCTTAATACTCAGTTGCACCCATTCACAATCTGTAATGTCAAGTGTATGATGTGTATATGTATGTATGCTACACTGTGTTAAATGGAAAGAGTTAAAAAAAAGAAAATTGCATTGACCATCCTGATTACTACCTGGTAATGTGATTCCATGTTCTAGGCTTCCTAGTCACAGTTCTTACTGACTGCCGCCCATGTCCACCAAGTGGTAAATTAGATTGTCTTAATAAAATCCTTATTTCCCCATTTGCAAAAAATTATAAACAAAACAATAGAACTCCTTTTCCTGCCTGGAATTCACTCCTTCCTACTACCAGATATCTCATTCATACCTATGCAATTATATTTTGCCTTATGGTTGAGCAAGGGACCAGACAATTCGGTTCTTCAACTCATGGTATGCAACCAGTAAAGCTGGGACCCGTAATAATCAGGATTACTTTTAATTAATTGCAACATTATTATCCTGTCCGCCTTCCTCCTCAAAGTCTTTAGTGTATTTGCGTCAACAATTTAAAATTACTGAAAAATAAAAATGAACTTGACCATCTCTACCAATAAACAGTGAAAGATGAATGCAAGTATGAAGAGTAACTCAGGGAACAAAACTAAAAATAGCCTTGAATAAGGACCCTTGTGTTGCAGCCCATGATGCAGTCATACTTCAGTGAACCTCTACTGTAACACTGCATTCCTGTTGGCCTTAGCTTCGCTGAGTGCCCACTGCTCACTGAAGAGGGAGATGGCCAACCATATCAACCTGCTTAGAGTAGAAATAGATGCTTTCTTCACCAGAACGTCTGCTCCACACGACACAAGTAAGGAATGAGATTGCTAGAAAAGACAAGTTCTATTTATCTGAGTAAGTATGGTTTTGACTTAGTCAGGCCATTAAGGTTACAATCCTGAAGTGGAAGGGCCAGGATGTTTGGTGAGCGAAGAGAGAGGAAAGAGAAGAGTAGGCAGCAGTACTGTTTTGCAATCTTGGCAAAAAACAGCAAGTTCAACGATTCCCCTTGATGATGGGATGGCTAAAACAAAAACACTCCCTCAGTGGCTCACACACCAGGCCCTGCAGACGTTGTGAATGCTAACAGGAGAACCATTGATAAGGGGAATGGACAATGGCTGTTTGCTTAAAAACTCTTCATAAGCCTAGGAACGAAGTTTGGGCAAAACATGTAATTATGCTGGCATAATTCACTTAATTTTGAGTTAAGCTAGTTACAAAACATTCCTGAAACTATGCTATTACGCACCATTCATGAAAAAAAAACGTTACTACGAACGTGCTATTTGAGATCAAAATTTACTAATAACGCAAATTAACAGAACATGAGCAGCTGTTGATTGTGGTGCTTTTGTTTGTTCTTTTTGCACTATTTAGTGCAAAATACATCTTCGAAACAAAAATTGTAGCGAGGATTAATTTTGCACAAAAAATGAAGTGCCTTACGGAAAAAATGATTGAAGAAAATATCCAAGGTGAGGAGCATTCAATGCTTCTATACTTTAGATGCGGCCCTCAGGGTAAAGCCTGGGCTACTCAGTTGCCTATAGCCTCGCTCAAGACCAGCACGGGAATAGACCTGCTGCATGCCATAACCGGCAAAAATGATATGCCTTCCTGCTTAACTTGTAAAGGGCCTTAGGTGTGGGTCTACCGTCACCATTTAGACATTCAGTCCACACACTAGCCTTGCCGGCAGTCTGTCCAGTTTAAATGATATTTCAGGCGTGGTACCCATGGACCATGGTATATCCAATTCTGAGTGTCCGGGGGAGGCAGACAAAGGAAACTATGCTTGGAAAGGTCTGTCTCTGGGACATCTCTTGGCTACAGTGAGCACACACCTAATCATTAACGAAAATCTATTTTTGCTCTTCAATCTGCTTCATAAAACTGTGTCTTACCACTGCAACTCATTGCTATTATTGAGTTTTTTTTTTTTTTTATACACAGCTCTCATGGCATTCCTTTCAACACATACAATCTAAATTCTCCATTGTCTAACCCCACTTATGCTCTATAATCACAGTCAGTCTTGCATATGTAATTTTGGTGAATGCATCATCCAGTGATAGAACGCAAGGCAGCAAACTACACTGTGGTTAAGTAGCCTTTTGCAGAATCAAACATTCTTTATGGGATAGCCTTCAACTCACCCAGAATAGCAGATTAACGTTAGTTACCATTCTATATTGAAAGGGCTACATACACACCCTTAACATTGGATACGTGCAATAAATTAAATGTATTTTGTTATTACCTTCAATGCAGTGCGAAATAGAAAAGTATCTGTTAACATTGCAACAGGTAAAATCGAAGTAAGAGTTAAACTTCGTAAACAAATTGCCCACAGCAGTTACATTGCGCCTTCTCAGACACTGGAGGCAATACATTTCCATTTGAATGAGTGATCCGCTTGTCCTACCATAATTGCCTCCATCGCCAAATGGAAATACTCATTCTCTGAAGGCATATATTTGTGTTTGGTGGCAAATTTTACTCGTTGTGAGTGGTGTACATCGATAGGATAATCTGTTTTCGTATCATGTGCCAATCTTCCTGTGGGATTATGGGACTAGGCCATAATTCATAAAGAATTCAGCTAATAATGGGGAAGCATCAACTTTGTGACTTAGTTATGAATCTAGGTTTATCATCTGGTGTTTGCATAGCCCATAGTGGAGACAATATGAAATGAAGCTAAATCAGACAATTCATTCTCGCTCTTTCTATAGTTGTTGCATTAGCATTGCATGTTCTAAGTGGGGTGCACCAGTGAGGGGCGTGTGTGTGCCAGATGGAAGATGAGAAATGTTGTAGGTGGTGAAACGAAAAATGTATCCACTAGTATATATTTAAAAAAACAGACCGTTCACCAGGCTTATCCATCGTCCTCTCACATTGTGAGCAACGTAGACCCACATAAGATGGTTCTGCATACTGCTGCCCACCTCATCACTCATGACCCGCTATCCTAGCCTCTCTCAAATACCTCATCACTGAAACAGTTAGAAGCCGGCTTCATGACAAGGAATTTCACTCACACCTGCACACATCGGAGGCAAATACACCCAGGTTTCTGGCAAAGAAACTAACCATCACAGTTAGTGGGGTGCGGAAAGGACAATTTTTTAAAGTAAGGAAGTTCTAATACCTTAAATTCCCGATTTTTAAAAGACGTTTGGCAAGATTAGCTCTTGAGTTTGAGTGGCAGAGTGAGGGCTTTGAAATGGGTGAGGGGGCTGGGACAACTGCCCACTTTCGCCCACGCCTAAAACGTCTACGCACATGTGACTAAGATAGTGTGTATAACCTTTTCCTGAGAACATCTTTGTGTAATTGTATTCAGGCAACTACCAGTGATTAAGGAGGTAAAATATCAGCTTGGTTGTTTCCTAGCAGCCTCTCTAAGATTTGGATCGGTGGACGCCCCCAAACGATTTGCTAGATTAATATATGTGTTGTTATTCGGGTGTAGTCAGTGTCGCAAATACTACTACTGCGGGGTGTAAAATTCAAAAAGGGATTTAACTGGAGTAACTCTCTAGTAAATCTTTAGGATTAAAGATTTTACAAGGAAGGGTAAAACATACAGATCTTAATAAAAAAAATAGGTGAAGGGAGAAATTTCGGATCAAATATATATTTTAACCACAGTACTGTGTGGAGTATAGCTATAAACAGAAATTTAGTAGTTCTCTTGTTAAGCCTCAATAGCCCCCTCTTTAATCCTCAAACGTTCTATGATAAGGACATGCCAGGTTTTCCTGTCGGGGTGGGGCGAAGGTGGGGGTTGGTGAGAAAGAAAGATCTTTTATGGTTAGGTCTCTTCGACTTTCCTTATTTGGGCATTGCCAATTAGTTATTTAGGAAATGTACACAGCCACTGGAATTGTGCAGCAAAGGACCACCAAATTATGCTGCAGAAAAAGGGAAAAATAGGAGTAGGAATGTAGCACATTTTATGATAGTATTACTTCACTAGTTTGACATTTTGATACTTCTTAAACTTGCCTGGGATTAGGTTTCACCTCATTTGTAACGGTTTAACACCCAGACATAGTAGTAAGCAACGGAAAGGATACCATTCAACTATTGCAAAGGAACATTCACTGGACAGCAACATCACCGCGTTTTTAGTAAATTTCTTTTGATCAGTTTGAGCTGAAACTATTTTTTGTTAGAATCTGCAGTTTATGCAGGAGGCGAAATGCTGCCAATCCAGAACTATGCAGAACACGCTATGGCCGCGAAATCGCGCTATTGTCACTTGCCTGCTGTCAATGTCCCCTCTCTGCCTTTAGATGGGAACACCTCTTAAAATTGTAACAGTGCAAACGTGAAAAAAAAAGGAAAATAATGTTAAGACCAGAAACCTCGGTGCAAATGTCGTGCCGCATCTTTAGTTGTTGCGCACTTCACACCTTGTCCCAGGTGGAAGATAATCTACACCCCTACCTCAGAATGTGCTCTTCCTCAAAAGGAAACTCGGGCATCTTCATCCCTTTGTCCACCTCGACCCAGATGCTGTGCACAAGAGAAGAGATGTAGAGCTTTGCATTAAGCACATGCATTTCGGAAACGCAACACACTCACGTGACAAGGAACGAGTCACAGCTCAACTTTGTTTTTTGCACGTCAACTGCTCCATGAGCAGTTGCTGCTACTTTCAAGTTATATGTAGTACGTTCTAAATTCACATCACTATCTGACCTCTACATTTTGTTGACGCCACTAAAGTTTGCTTTCCACATGCTCACTGATTAGTTTCATCATGCAACGTAGTTGTTGGTTGTGCATCCCCCCACCACAATGTAATACATTGTTGTCTGTACCTGTAGAAACTAAGCTCAAATATATTTTTGGGTATGTACCTCCACCTCTTCGCCAATGTGTACTCCCCACAGGATCAGGAAAGCAGATTTCCGATTCGAGGCATTTATTGGTTTTGTATTCTCTGGGACTTAAACATCAGAAGATACATTTGTAGAGCGCCATATTCAGCATGTTTTTGGGGGACCATTGTAATATCAATTTGAAGTGCACCTTACAAGTGTGTCGGACTGGCCTATAGGGCAATCAGACAATGCCTGAAAGACTGGTCTGACAGGTCAGTGCGTGGGCCAGTTTTTGGACTTTTGTGAGCCTGTTTTATGGTCTGCTTGACAGGTTTTTAGTTTTGGTTTCCCGGGCATAATTTTTTTTTTTTTAAACATATAAATTGCATGCAGACAGCTCAGTTCCATGCAGTTTTCCATTCCTTGAAAAACATTTACTCAGCTTGTATTTACAAGCTCAAGACTGCCCCAGTTGACTGTGACAATGCAGTGGATGCGTTTACCACACATAATTTAGCATGAATGCACCTTTACCACGCAAACTAAGTTTATCAACCCCTTCACTGCCAGACCTTTTCCCCTTCAGGTGCCATGCCTTTTTTTTGGCTATTTGGTGCAGTTCGTGCTTAGGCCCTCATAACTTTGTCCACATAAGCTACCCCGGAAAATTGCGTCTTTTTTTCCCCCAACATCCTAGGGATTCTAGAGATACCCCTGGTTTGTGGGGTCCCGTGGAGGAGAGCAAGAAATTTGCCAAAATATAGCAAAAATTTTGTTTTTGTTTTTTTTTTTAAACAAAAAATGGGGAAAAAGGGCTGCAGAAAAAGGCTTGTGTTTTTTTTCCCTGAAAATGGCATCAACAAAGCATTTGTGGTGCTAAAATCACCAGCTTTCAGGAACACGCAGACTTGAATCAGAAAACCACATTTTCAGCACATTTTTGGCATTTTACTGCCACATACCCCATTTTTTGGGTTTTTGGCCTCCTTCCAGTTAGTGACAGGATCCTGGATCCCGGTAAGCTAAACATTTCTGGAAAGTAGACAAAATTCGGAATTAACCAAGGGGTCATTTGTGTAGATCCTACAAGGTTTTCCTACAAAATATAACAGCTGAAATAAAAAAAGATTGAAATTGAAGTTAAGAAAAAAAAAAAATGTTTTGACTTGTAGGTTCATCAAGAACCCTAGGTTCCCAGAGCCAATAAAGGAGCTGCACCTTGCAATGGGTTTTCCTTGTATACCTGGTATTCAGCAATTCATTTGGTGAAATAAAAAGAGTGAAAAATAGGTATCAAGGAAACCTTTTATTTCCAAAATGAGGACAAGATAAGGTGTTGAGAAGCAGTGGTTATTTGCACATCTCCGAATTTCGGTGTCCCCATACTAGCATGTGAATTACATGGCATTTCTCAAATAGACGTCTTTTTTACACACTCTTACATTTGGAAGGAAAAAATGTAGAGGAAGACAAGGGGCAATAACACTTGTTCTGCTATTCTGTGTTCCCAAGTTTCCTGATAAAAATGGTACCTCACTTGTGTAGGTAGGCCTAATGCCCGGGACAGGAAACGCAACATGGACACATCACATTTTTATATTGAAAACGGATGTGTTTTTTTGGAAAGTGCGTAGCTGTGGATTTTGATCTCTTAGCTCAGCTGGCACCTAGGGAAACCTACCAAACCTGTGCCTTTTTGAAAACTAGACACCTAGGAGAATCCAAGATGGGGTGACTTCTGGAGCTCTCACCAGGTCTGTTACCCAGAATCCTTTGCAAACCTCAAAATTTGGCCAAAAAACACTTTTTCCTCACATTTTGGTGACAGAAAGTTCTGGAATCTGAGAGGAGCCACACATTTCCTTCCACGCAGCGTTCCCCGAAGTCTCTCGATAAAAATGGTACCTCACTTGTGTGGGTAGGCCTAGTGCCTGTGAAAGGAAATGCCCCAAAACTCTATGTGGACACATCAAAATTATCAAAAACAAAACTACCAGTTTTTTTTTTTGGGGGGGAGGGTGGGGGGAGGGGGGAGGGGGGTCCACCTGCGTTTTTGGTCCTGGGCTCAGCAGCCATATAGGGAAACCTACCAAACCCAAACATTCCTGAAAACTAGACACCCGAGGAAGTCCAAGGAGGTTTGACTTGCATTGATTCCACAGTATTTTCATTCCCAGAATCCTCAGCAAACCTCAAATTTAGCTAAAAAAACAAAAAAAAACAAAAAAAAACAAAAAATTCTATGTGGGATCACCGCTCCGGGGCAAATTTCCTACCACCCAACGTTCCCCTCAGTCTCCTGGTAAAAATTATATCTCACTTGTGTAGGTGGGCCAAGTGCCTGTGAAAGAAAAGAGCCAAAAACATGTCAAAATTGAGGGGGAACCAAAGCGGGTGCAAAAGGGCAGTTTGGGGGAAAAAAAATAAAAACTTTCGGCTGACAAGTGCAGCCGAATTTTTATCGGTATAGATGCGACAATGCTGGGTGGTAGGAATTTTGTGGATTCCTGCAGATTCAGGAAAGCTACAGCACAAAAATGTGGGAAAAATGTATGATTTCCAGCAAAGTTGGAGGCTTGCAGGATGTTGTGGGTAGAAAAGTGGTGCAGGGTGCATATGAAGCACACCACCCTGGACTCACTTAGGTTTCAGAGGTGTCTAGGTCTTGTGGATTTTCCTACATGGCAGCGCCCCAAAGTCCAAAAAGTGCATCAATCATCATTCCAAGTGGGACGATTTTGAGGGTTAGACAAGCTCTTATGGCCCAAATGTAAAACCAAACCCAAAATAATCAAATGTCCTCTTGCTTGCCATGGGATAAGATGTTTTAGTGTGCTGGGGAGAGCTGAAAGACTGTTACCCCCTTCAGTTGGGGTGGGGGCATAACCATGCCCATACTGGTTGGTAGCCACCACCCCACTATTAATTCCCTGGCATCTAGCAGGCTTTCTGCCCTCCCCCCATTGGGAATGGATCCGGGGTACTTGCCCCATCTGCCCTCCAGTGCGCAGAATAACTTTGTCCCCATTTATTTGGGGTGGGGGTATGGCCATAACAACACCGTCTTTTTTTTTGTTGCATTAAAAAAAAAAAAAATCTTCCCTGGGCTCTCGTGGGCTTTCTGCCCCATTTGGGGGGCAGATATGGCCAACAGTAATGTGCCCCCATGGGGAGCAACCCTTTCCCAAGGGGCTGCCCCGCCAAAGCACCCACATACACACACCCCAATCCCTGGTGCCTAAGTTGTTTCTGCCCCCTGTAGCAGATCGACCTAATAGAAATAGGCCAACCTGCCCACAAGGGGATCAGAAGTGGCCTAAAATAAATTTGTCCCCTAGGGGAACGACCCTTGCCTAAGGGGTCGCTCCCCTTGCGTGAAACAGACAAAAAAAATAAAAAATCCCTGGTATCTAGTGTTTTCTGCCCCCTTTGGGGACAGAGTGGCCTAAAAAAAAAATAATATAGGCCGATCTGCCCCCAAGAGGGCAGAAATGGATAAAAAGATTTTTCCCCCAGGGGAGCGACTCTTTCCTAAGGGGTCGCTCCCCATCTGTAAAAAAAAAGAAAAAAAATGCCTGGTGCCTAGTGGTTTCTGCCCCCCATGGGGGGCAGATCGGCCTAATTACAATAGGCCGATCTGCCCCCAAGGGGGACAGAAATGGCCTAAAAGAAATTTGCGCCCCCCTAGGGGAGCGACCTTTACCTAAGGGGTCGCACTTCATCTGTAAAAAAAAAAAAAAAGAATCCCTGGTGCCTAGTGATCAGCCTAATTCCAATAGGCCCAGCTGCCCACGGGAGGGGCAGAAAAGTCCTTAAAAAAAATGCCCCCCAACCCCCAAGGGAGCGACCCTTGTCCAAGGGGTTGCACATCTTATTGAAATATATAATGGGCAGCGGAAATGCTAAGAGAGACATGAAAGGAACGGAAAGGCCTTTCCTTTCATGCCTCTTCCGCCCCACTTCCCTGTCGGAAGAGAAATGCTCAGCTTCCAGCGCGTTCTGAGGTCACCTCTGATGAGGTCAGTGCATGATTTGCGTGCTGATGTCATTAGGGGTGGACAGAGGGGTCAGGGTGGAAGGGGAAGCAATTCCCCTTCCACCCCTGCCCACGGGTGTGGGTGGGAGACTCATGGTGGGAGCGCTAGCGCCCACCTCCCCATGGGCCTGGTGAAGGATGAGCTTGTCTCGTCCCTGGCACATGGGAACTGTGTGCAAGGACAAGGCCACCTAGCCCCATGCACCGTAGGGGTTAAAGGAAAGATAAACCCTTACACCTACAGATGTGAACAAGGCGGTTCATCGGTTAAAACGTGTTGGGTGTTTCAGAGGTCCCTGTATGCTATGCTGGATTATTTATTTTCACTTGAGCAACTTTCCACTGTAACGTCTCCTACATTACAGTGGATAGGCGCTACTGGAAACTGTTCGGGTTGTAACACACTCATGCCCACAAGTTCTGGAGGACCATGGAGTTAGGGAGGGAGGAAACCTCCCAACCCGCCACTTTCTTTTTTATTATATTAACTTATAACTTTTTTTTTTTTTTTTTATTGAAGGGAGATCCCCAAAATGGCCCTTATTTCATATGTTTACTGACCCACTTTTTTTTTTAAACCTTGCCACCCTATTTTGTTACCCACCATTAAACCCTAAAAACATACCCTTACCACCCTATATCCTTACCCACTCCATAAACCCTAAAAATATCCTTACAACCCTTTATCCTTACCGAGCCATAACAATTAAAAAAATAACATTACTCAACCCTAAAAACACCTCAACAACCCTATATCTTGCCCACCCCAAACCCCAGAATATAGTGTGCATAATTATTTTCACTGAAAAAACCACAAACGCTACAGGGATGTTTTTGTTAGGAATGTAATTAAAAGAAATCTAGACATTCACTTAAACCAAAGGTTACAGGTACATTAAAAATAGGATCATATTTTAAAAGTACAAAACCACAGAAATTCACCAATTATGGTTTGAGTTATTTCAAGTAACTATAACTCACCCCCCTACAAAGCACAGTTATCTCATCAATAATTTTACTTGCAAATGTCAGTGACATTATCAATGATGTTATCAAAGATGTCATAAATTCTGTAATATCTGAGGTAATTAGCAGTGCATGGTGAGGGCACAAGCTATAGTTACCTTGGGGCACAAGTTATAGTTACTTGAAATAACTATGACTTTGTACATTTGAAATGTGAGATTAACTATAATATCCCTGTAACCTTTATTTTTTTTGAGCAAGTTTCCATGATATTCTTAATTCTATTTCTTAACTATAATTTCCTTGTAACCTTTGTTTTTTTTCCAGTGAATTACTATGGTTTTAACGTAAAATAATTCTAATTACTATATGTTAATCCAACCACCACCACACACAGCGTTTGGCCGTGCAAAGTGGAGGTTGGCCGCAGGGCCAGGCCTTGGCCATGCCTGCAGACAACCCCATATAACCAACCCAATCCTGCACCATGCACAGCCTTTGGCCGTCCGCGACGGAGGTTGACCAAAGGTCGTGGCCTGGGGTTGGGTGGTTATGGGGGTGGTGGCTGCAACACAAAGGTTTTGCTGGGAAGAAAGACTTCCATGTTCCATCACGAAGAATGTTTAACATTTAAAACACTGGTAAATAAACAGCCACACCAGTATGAGATAAAGATTTTAACCCTCAACCTACTCAATCCAAGAGATTTACCAGTAGGCCACTAGTGACTCTGCTGTCCTGTGCATCAAAACATGGCTATACCAAACATCTTGCTAGTGTGACACTTTGAAGTCAGTGTACAGAGAGATCATGGCAATATCAATCTCCCTCGCTCTCTTACATCCCATTATGGGTTGGAAAAGAGAGGGGGGGGAGTGAGAGGTTGCAAGAGAGAGACATTTAGAGGAAGACATTGACAGAGAAATTAAGAGAGAGTATTTCTGGAACTTGATGAATGATCTACTTAGAATTATATATTTTAGGACAAATTGAAAAGAAAAATGTATCTGTCAATTAAAAAGAGTGAGATCAAGTTGAAAAGAAACTTAAGCAGGTGTGTTACCAGACATACCTCTTCTAGAGCCCTCAACCTTCAGTGTGAGTGTCTAAGATCTTAACCACTACACCACAGGAAATTCTTGATTATGTAGTGTCCAGGCACTACTATGTACCAGTAAATGAACAGAGATACCAGGATTTGAATCTTCAACCTACTTTGTGACAGTCCAAGAGCTCAACCAGTAGACCATACATTACTGTTCTTCTGTGCTTCAAAATATTACTAGATCAGAACCAAAACTCTTGCTTGCGTGCCACTTTGAAGTCATTCTATGGAGAAGCTATTGTTATTGCAATGGCCCCTCCACGGAATGACTTCAAAGAGGCAGAGAAGCAAGATGCTTGCTGACAGGAGAGGACCGCGCCTGCACACACACACACACACACACACACACACAGACTCATGTATTATACATACATATAGTTTTTTCAATGAAAACAACCAAAGGTTAAAGATTAGCTATAGTGAGAGAAACGTTATTCTTTCTACGCAAACAAAACTAAAAATGCACAAACATTAGAAAGTCTAAAGTTATAGCTATTAGTTGAATTTATAATTTACGCACATCAAAAGACTCATACCCACTGTTATCAATCAAAGGGAGAGAGCACAAGAGAGAGTGATAGCGCGAGAGAGCGTGAGAATTCACTGGGGAAAAAAGGTTACAGGAACATTCTAGTTAGGTTCAAGTTTTATATAAAACCATAGAAATTCAGCAGTTATAGTTATATCAGCTATAACTCGTGCCCTACGATAATTATAACTTGTAACCCGCCATGGACAATTTTCTCATTAATAATCCTACTGAAAATGCTGCGGTGATATTATTAACGATGTTATAGAAGATGTCATGACTCATGTAATATGTGGGGTAATTAGCAGTGTATGGCAAGGGCATAAGTTATAGTTACTTGAGGTACCTGCTGAATTGTTATGGTCTTGTGTGTATAAAATCTGGCAAACTAACTAGTGTTACTATACCCTTTGTTTTTTTTAACCTCAGTGAATTTCTATGTTTTTTTTTTATAATGCTATCTCCTAACTATAATGCCCCTTTAACTTGTGAGTGGTTGTACAAGTGTGTGGTGAGTTTATCTGTGGGACTGGCTGTGTGGGTCTGTAAGTGGGTTTGGGAGTGGCCATGTGGGTGTGTGAGTGGCTAAGGTTGTGTGAGTGGTTTGTGGGTCTGAGTGGCTGTATGGGAGAGGCTGTGAGTGGTTGTGTGGATGTTTGTCAGTCAGTCAGAGTGACCGTGTAGGTCTCTAAGTGGGTGTGAGTGGTAGTGTAAGTGGGTGTGTGAGTCCTATGTCGGTCTGAGTGGGTGTGTGAGTGGTTCTGAGGGTCTGTGAGTAGGTGTGTGAGTGGTGTTATGGGTGCATGAGTGGGAGTGAGAGTGGTTGTTTGGGTCTGTGAGTGTATGAGGTGTTTACTTGGGGTCTGGATCTAAGAGTATCTGGGTGGATCTGTAGATCCTCGTGCTAAAAAAATAAAAACACACACACACACACACACACACCCCCCCCCCCCCCTTTTTTGGACAATTTCCTGCCCTTGAGGGGTCCCTCATAGACCCCCTCTGTTAGTCCCATGCGGCAGGATACCTACACCCTGAACCCTTCTATCACTTTTTAATTTTATTTTCCCTGCTGGGAAGATGGTGGCCGCAACTTTTCTCTCAAGTTGCGGCCAGCCAAACACAGCACTGCTGTTGATGCGTGAATCTCTGAATCCATCCCGATCTGCGACGGATCAGAGTCCCTAGATATCTATATTTCTTTATCTCCAATCTACCAAGGATTTGCACCAAATTACAAAAAGCTATTTTTCTGAACCAAGAATTAGCCTTCTGACAAATTTGGTGTAAATCCATTCAGCGGTTTGAGTTGTAGTTGTGTCTAAATTCCCAATAGGAAATTGCATGGGGAAAGAGTTATGGCCCCCTTTTTTCCTTTTTTCATGCCACCCCACTTGATGAATTGCCCCAAAAATTTCAAGACAGCAGCTGAAGTGAGTGGGAAACTAGTTTTGAAAATTTAATGAAGATTCGTCCAACAGCGCCAAAGTTATTAGCAAAAAAAAAAAAAAAAGCCTTTCTTATGGAAACTAGGTCTGAACTATAAACTACCTATAGGCGACCAGTAGATAATTATATATATCAAAACCTACTGGCGGTCTCCAGTAGGTAGTTATAGTTTGGACCTAGTTTCCATATGAAAAGCGTTGTGTTTTGCCAAAAACTTTGACGCTTCTTAACAAATCTTCACAAATTTTTTAAAACTAATACGACATTCGGTTCATCTGCTGTCTTGAAAGTTTTGGGGTGATCCATCAAGCAAGGGGCCAAGAAAAAGAGGGAGTCCCAAAAATGTTTTAACCATTTATTTTCTAATAGGGTCTTTAGGCACACCACCACCTGAACCAAATTACACAAAATGTGGCAGGAAGCTAGATCTTGGAGCACAGATTGTTCTTTTTGTGATTTCATGTAAATGTTTTCAGTAGTTTGAGATATTCAAGGGCAAAAATAAAGAGAAATAGGGATGCAGCTCTTCTCCGGGTCCAACAGTATCCCTGCCAATTTCTGATGCTAATATCCTATTGGCTGCTAGCACTTACACAAGGAAGTGCTGGCAGCCATTTTGGAGCCCTGCTTGAGTTGAGTCCCCAAAAAAATTATAAAAAAACATAAGAGAAAAGAGGTCCGGAGCGCGCCAGCTCCCAGGGGCAATGAATACATGTGGGGGTGCCTCATGGGCCCCCTCCCTCGCCCCAGAGACAATCACCTCCCAGGGTCAAGATTGTTATTATAGTAGTAGAGGGGTCCTGCAGACCCCTACAGGTGCCAGGGACCACCACCTCCCCGGGGCAAGAAAATATATAAATAGCATGGGGACAGTCCTGCAGACCGTCCCGGGGACAGTCAACTCCCTGAGCCTAGGAAATGAAATTAGGAGGGGGTTCTGTCATGGATCCCTCGTGGACCACCACCTCCCAAGGGCAAATTTAAAAAGATGGAGGGGGGGCTGCATGACTCCCTCTCTGAGCTAAGGATGGCCCTGGGTACCACCAACCCTCGCCGCAGGGCTGACTCCTGCTACCTCCAGAGGTGCCCACCCTGATGAAGTAGCTATTTGCTTTTGTTGGTGGGAGAGGACTGGTCCCACAAGCAAAAGCAAACAAAAGTCCACTTTCAGAAAGCGGGATCCACCTTGAGTTACTGGACAGAATAATCTCAGCATGACAATTTCTGCATAATATTGAAGACTGTGTGCACCAGGCACCAACCTATGTACACGTGCTTCTTTTGCTTCAAAAGATTGGCTATGTGTAAACTTTTCACCACAGTATGAAGGCTGCAGGTAGTATGATCTTGAGCACCTTCAGACCGTGGTATTTTTAGTGAATAGCCTCTCTTTAGACAAGTTTTGTATGAAGTGTACATTGTTCTTAGTAGGTACTTTTTAATACTCGGTTGTGTAGTTCTCATGAGAGTTTCACGTCTGGAAACAGATTGGAACAGAGCAAAATGTCTCCATATACAAAAAAACAATGGTTACAGTACCCATTTTTCTACTGATATCGAACTTAATTTTTCCTTGTAGGTTCAGCGACTGTGAGGGGTTTAATACAGGTAAAGGCTGTCTGTAGAAGAGCATAATGTATGTAAAACAGATTGAGTATCTGGAAGAACTTGGCCTTCTCTGAATCAGGTGTATACAGATTGAACACATTCTGCAGTAGAGTTTACCCTTTTAAATGTAGTTGTTAGTCAACAAGTACTCTGTTACCCACAAAGTGTATAGTATAGGGTAAAATGCTGCACATAACAGAAGCTTGCTTTACCTATAGGGATTTTATGTATGATAGTATTAATAATTATTTATATTATTCTGAGCTATTTTGCACTTACTTTCATAGCTCTAATGCCATGCCCGTTTAGAGGAAAAGGTGTACAAAAAAAGCTTGGCTATTGTCACCAGACACCAGAGATGTCAAATATGATGTCATATCACATGCCATGAGGGATGTATTATTTGAGGTCGTAATCAGTGCATGGTGGGGCACAAGTTGCAATTCTCTGCTAACTATAACTGGTAAATTTCTGTGTTTTTTCAGTTTAAAATGTTAATGTCACTGACATTCACATAACTAGGTTATTTTAACCATAGTTTTTTTCCCGTGAATTTCTGCTTTGTTTTTTTAAACTAAAGTAATATTTCACTAGCATACTTAGTCAACCCCCACCTCTTTCATCCGTGCACAGTGGAAATTGGCTGCAGGGCCTGGCATGCACCAACCCCACCCCCCCAGACAGCTTTCCCATGCTGCACAAACCTTAGGCCATATGCAGGAGAAGGTTAGCCGCAGGGTTTGGCCAGCCTCCAGTCCCTCGGACCAAAACCCCAGTAGGCTGTCAACCCCATGTTGTGCAGTGCCTTTAGTGCGTGTGACATAGGGTTGAGCTTCAGACTACTGGGACCCCATTTACCCAGGGTCAAAAGATTATTATTAAGTAAGGAGAGGAATGTGCAGTCAGGCCCCACAAACTTTAAGCGGCCCCAGGGACTCAATCACTGAGGCCAGTTCTAGTAAAAAGAAAAATGGGCCACATGCTTCTGCCACCCCAGCCTTAAAAGGGCCCAGGGCCAAAATCTATGTGAAGGGGCCACGTGGTTTTAGCACTCTGTACACTTCACCACTGCTAACCAGTGCTAAAGTGTATATGCTCTCTCCCTTCAAACATGATGACATTGGATCATACTCAATTGGATTATTTAAATTTACGTATAGGTCCCTAGTAAAGTGCACTATACGTGCCCAGGGCCTGTAGATTAAATGTTACTAGTGGGCTTGCAGCACCGATTGTGCCACCCACTTAAGTAGCCCCTTAACCATGTCTCAGGCCTGCCATTGCAAGGCCTGTGTGTGTGTGTAATATCACTGCCAACTCGACTTGGCATTTAAAAGTACTTGCCAAGCCTATAACTCCTTTATCTACATATAGACCCTAGGTAACCCATAGGGCAGGGTGCTGTGTAGACAAAAGGCAGTACATGTACCTGTGTAGTTTACATGTCCTGGTAGTGTAAAGCTCCTAAATTCATTTTTGCACTGCTGTGAGGCCTGCTCCTTTCATGGGCTAACAGTAGGGCTACCCTCATATACTGTTTGAGTGGTAGCTGCTGATCTGAAAGGAGTAGGGCGGTCATACTTAGTATGGCCAGAATGGTAATACAAAATCCTGCTGACTGGTGAAGATGGATTTAATATTACTATTTTAGAAATGCCACTTTTACAAAGTGAGCATTTCTCTGCACTTAAATCCTTCTGTGCCTTACAATCCACGTCTGGCTAGGTTTAGTTGACAGCTCCCTTGTGCATTCGCTCAGACAAACCCCAAACACAGGATGCTCAGCCTCACGTGCATACATCTACATTGTGAATGGGTCTTCCTGCGCTGGTCGTGTGGAGCACCTGACACTTACATGTCAAAGGACAGTAACCTGCCCTCACACAAGGGACCCCTACACCCCCTACTGGGACCCTGGCAGTCAGGATTGAACTGAAAGGGGACCTTGTGCACTTCTAAGCCATGCTTTGAAGTCTTCCCCCACTTCAAAGGCACATTTGGGTATTTAAAAAGGGCCTCTGCCCCTACTAAGTCAGACACTTCCTGGAGAAGAGAATCTGAACCAGACCCTGCAACCTGCCCAGAAGAAATGCCTGGCTGCCCAAAGGACTCACCTGACTGCTTTCTGTGAAGGACTGCTGCCTTGCTGTTGCCCTGCTGCCCTGCTGCCTTGCTGCTCTCTGGCTGTGCTGAGAAGTGCTCTCCAAGGGCTTGGTTAGAGCTTGCCTCCTGTTCCCTGAAGTCTCAGGACCAAAAAAACTTCATTCCTGCAAGACAAACTCCCTGTGCGGCGAAAACGGACACACAGCCTGCATCGCGGTGAAAAATTCACTGCACGCCAAACCGGAACAACGTAGCCCGACTTTGCAAGGAGAAGATAGATGCAGCACCAGCGTAGCAACCGGAAATTTGACGCACGGCCCACTGGATTGACGCACAGCCAAGCCGGAACTATGTAGACTCTCTTCCAGAGAGAAATCGATGCAGTGTCTGCCGTGCAGTAGAAATTTCCACGCAACGCCCACTGGATAGACGTGCCCCTGTGACTTCATCCTGTCACTGCCGGATTTCAACGCATCATCTCCGGGGTATCTGAAAACCCTGCAATCAAAAAAAGGATCCAAGACGAGCGCCGGAAATCGACGCACACCACCCTGTTTTCCATGCATCGCCTCGTGGAGATTTAACGCAAACCAGGTACTTTGTGCTTGCAAGAGACATTTGTTGCTTTTAAGAGACAAAAGACACTTTATATCATTTCTACAGAGATATTTTCAACATGTACTTATTGCCTCTTAATCGTTTGACCTTCATTTATCCAGGTAAATGATATATATTTTTCTAAACACCGTGTGGTGTATATTTGTGGTGCTATATTGTGTTATTCCACATATATTTTACACATTGCCTTTTAAGTTAAGCCTAACTGCTAAATACATAAATAACTATTTTAACTAACAAGTACAATCATTTTTTGAAACTGTTGGAACTACTTGAAATATGTTGGCCACGTTTTCAAACTCTTCCAAAAGAGAAAGTCTACATCTCAATAGGGTTCTATGCTCAAAACAAGACGAATTGTACCAGTTCAGAACACAAAAAATCAAACACTATCAGCCCAGCTGAAATAAAGCATTAAGAAGCATTACTAAAGGGCTGATTTTTCTTCTAGTATATGGTTTACTGTCCAAATGTATTTTTCAATGCACTTTTTTGCTACATTAGTCCTTGTGGTCCCTGGTCGCAGACCTGTACTCCTAAAATCCATGAGAGTCTCTTGCTAGGTAAGGTATCAGTTTGAGCATAGTTCGGAGGGGTCATATCAAAAAGATTTTTTTTTTTTTTTTTACCCCTGGGCATCCTTTTCATGTGTGGTGTCTGGCTAGAATCACTAAGATACTGTCTGTGAATCATCACAGAAATCTTGCATTACCAGCTAGCTAACAACCAGGACTAGCTTTTGACCTGGGCACTGGATGCTGGCCGTAACCAATGTGAGCTTGGACCGTCCATGGAGGAATTCTTAAAAATTATGACAAGAAATGTGCCAGTGTTGATCACACTTTTCAAATGCAAATGAAATGGCCCATGTAATTTTAATAATATCTCTAAAATAACCCCTACCACATAAAATAAAAAAATAACAATGTAGCTCATATACCTACCGTCACTTTCTGGAGTGCATACCGTCTGTATCGGATGTCATCCATCAGGTGCTCAAATGGTGTACGCTCGTATTCTACTGGCAAGGTCTTGTACAGTCGCTCTGATGCACTCTGCAATCGAATGCCATTTTGCATTTCTTTTATGACATTACACCATAGGCGACTCTAAACAGAATCAGAGATCTAGGTTAACAGCCCATCATTTGATTTTTAGCACAAATTCCCATTTTTCTCAACACAACATTTTTATTTCAATTACATTTTTAACTGCTGTAGGGATACTGTACATACACACTAAACTATGCTGCAAGGTACACTATACCCGACAAAGTATAAAAAGACTTAGGAAACCGTGAGTTGGACCTGGCCCTTTCTGCAGGGTCATTTCCAATCTTTTTGCTGAATTTGATTTTTGTGGGCTTCAGGACTCTGCTAATCAGTGCTAAAGTGCATGTGCTCTCTGCTTAAAACGGAACATTGGCTTATCCTCAATTGGCATATTTAATTTACTCACAGGGCCTGTAAATTAAACAATACTAGTGGGCTTGCAGTACTGATTGTGCCATCCACTGCAGTAGCCCTTCAAACATGGCTCAGGCATACCATTACAGAGCCAGTGTGTGCAGTTTTTAATTGCCACGTCGACCTGGCCAGTTAACCCTCTTGCCCGGCCCAAACCTTTCTTTTTAATACATACAAGTCACCTCTAAGGGGGTCCTGGACAGCCCAAAGAGCAGGATGCAGTGTATTTAAAAAGATGGTCATGTACTTTAGGATTCACATATCCAGGCAGCGAAAGACTCAAATTTGTTTTTCACTACTGCAAGGCCTATCTCTCCCATAGGATAACATTGGGATTGCCCTCCCAAGTTTAGTGTTTCTTGAATCACTTATGGTAAAGTTGAATTTTAAATTGGAATTCTGAAAATGCCACTTTTAAAAAGTTTCAATTTTCTTACTTTAAATCATCTAGTGCCTTCTGTCCGTCTCCAAAAACACCTCTGGCTGGATGACAGCTAGGCTCGTGTGTATTCCCTCTAGACAGCCACGCTGAAAAGGAGTCTAGGTGTGACACACAGACCATCAAAATACTGATGGCCCACCCTGGGCAGAATGGGAGGGCAGAACCAACACACCTGAATAGAATGTGTCCAGGGCCCACACAAAGGGTTGCATAACCCCCTGTAGTGTGTCTGGAGCCAAGACAGGAAGGACAGGTACTCTGTGCACTTCAAAGGTCTCTCTTTGAAGTCTTCACCACTTCAAAAGCATCACTGGGTGCAAGAACATCTCTCTTTGATGCAGACGCATTGTCTCTGCAAACAAGGACATCGCAACATCGGCTCAGAAACAATGTATCTCCTTCAGCACTAACGCATTACCAGCTGAGCGTCGCAAAGGGTTCACCAATTATGCATCTCAGACAATGCAGATTGGAAACGATTCATCGCCTCTGCATTGTCCACTATGCCCCTTGGATTAGGACTTATAGGTCGATGCATCCTCTATCCCAAAGGTACTTTCTCAGCGGGACAAGGTTGGTCCCTGTATCCAACCTGTACTAATTTCCGGTCAGTTTGACTTTTCAGATTTGGTCCGGTCTAGCATGACCAGATAGCCGCTGATGGCGCTGTAGGCTTCTATGCACTATATTTGCAGTTCTTCTTTTAAAAAATTGGATTTTCGTCATTTTGGTCTTGTTTTGTTCATTAAATTAAGCTCCCTTTCTCTAAACTGAAGTGGATTATTTGTGTGTGATGTTTCACTGTTATAAGTGTTGCACAAATATTTTACACACTGCCTCCAAAGTTGAACCTACATGTCTAAAGCTACCGGAGGGTGAGCACAAGTTAATTTATGGTGTGTATCTGAGTTACCCTGACTAGGATTGTGGTTCCTGCTTGGACAGGGTGCATATCTATTCCTAAGAGAAACCCAGTTTCTAACAGCATGCCTACGGAGGCACACGTTATTTTTAGCAAATGGAGAAATTTCACATTTCATATCTATTTTCATTTGATCATTTATACATGTGATTACGGAGACTAGAGAAATAAGACTTTTCAAGACTTTTCAACAGTTTAAGCACAATATACACAAATTAAGGATAACAAAACCTTTTGACAGTAAGACAGTCGAATTTCCAATTGGAAATGTAAAGGGGGGGTCATTAGGTGGCCATGGGACTATCCAAGTCTCTCAAACTTTGTCTAGAGCTATAAATAAAATATGCATACAACAAATTCTTGCATTATCAACCTTGTGGTTTTATTAAAAATATTACAGAAGGCAAAAATGTGGTTAATTAATCTAAATAATTAGCATACTAATAAGTACACAATAGCTCTGCAAATAGGCACAGTCTAAAAAAAAAAACCAAAAGATCAAAGGCTTTCTTTAAAAAAATAAATCTTTTATAATATAGAAGGCCACAGATTCTCTTAGCAGGACATTCTGAAACAGAGACATGCATGTGGAATGCTTATACACCTAAAATAAGCATGCACTTTTCTGCTCCATTTTGTGGAGGGATGTCAAGATCACCTAGTGTGGGTAGGTCATGCTACCTAAAGCACACATACATTTATCATTAACTTCTAGCACATTAAAAAAAACTTACCTACAGGATTAATGACGTCATTCATTACCATAAAATAATTTGATACTATCCCAAAACTTATGTTCATAACTGTGCAATAATCCATCATAGAGTAATTAACTATCACCAGAAAGATTTTTAAAGTTACATTTTCCATACTGTAGACTATTGGTACCATGGTGCACTACTTTAAAAGGGTTAAATGTAAATATCTTAAAAGTTAAGTAGCTGCTGGGAACATATACACAAGAAATGGTGGTCAACAGTTTGAGAGCGAACCAAGGTGGAGAGACAGAAGGCCACATTAAAAAGAACACCATAAATCGTCAGTTGGTTGAGAGAAGCACCAATGTTACACTGCCTTCACTGAACAACAAATCTTCCCAAACAACCTGCATTATCACACACCAAAACCCTTCCTCGTGAGGATCAAGAAACACCTTCCATGTATCCCAGGTACAGGGAGCACTTGCATACCCACTAGGTTTACCATTGGCTGTACGCCTTTTGGCTTTGAAAGTGCTTGTTTTGTATTGTTTTGGCAAACATCGTTGAGGAAACTGCTAGGCCCTCACAATATTAATAAAAAAGCCTTCAAATGCACATATTACCGGAGACGTCCCTGACAATGAAAATAACTACTTAGTATGTGGATGTGCACTTTGTGAATGAGCACAATGCCACTCACAGTGAAGTTAGCTGAGGCTGAAGTAGGTCGATTCTCTGCCCCTGCTGCAGTGTACAAAAAGTGTACAATCTCAAGTATACAGTGACAGTTCAGGATCTACTGATCCCATTGAGCATGGTCAAGACTGGTTTGCATATGGCTGGGTCTTATCGGAAGTGGCATAGTGTGTAAAATAATGATGGACTGGCATGCAGCCTGAGTAATGACTATTGAATGATATAAAGTATTCCATCAATCACTTTTTTTTTTGCTTACTTTAGTGTGTTGCCTAAGAGGTAAGCCCAGACATGGCTCCTATGCACGTTGTGTCCCTCGAACCAAGTTGTGTGTTAGAAACGAGGTCCCTAGATGGCAGTGGTTTGCACTCACTCTAGGCAGGTTAAGGGAGTCACACACCTAAGATAACTCCTGCTCACCCCCTTGGTAGAAGCAGTCAGGCTTAGCTCAGAGGCAATGTGTAAAACTAAAACACACACACACCCACCCACCCACACACTCCACACCAGGTTAGAAAAATAGCCAATATTTATCAGAATAAAACAAGACCAAAGAGACAAACATATGCAAGCCAAGATACACATTTTCAAAGATTAAACTTCAGTACAGCACTTAGAGAAACAGTAGCTCCAACTGGGACTATCATAACGTTGTTTAAGGAGTTGTTCCCAAGAGTCTGACACCACTCAAGGGATTGCAGACTAGTCACAGAGCTGCACGGAGCCCCAGGTACAGTACCTTCAAAAACAATTAAACAAACATGTTGCATGGAGTGGAGGCATCGCTTCCTTACTGCTACCGGGGAGGGGAAGCGCCAGTTCCTTACGGTTGCAGGGGAGGTAATGTGGCATCCATAGCGAGCCATCGGTTCCTGACGATCGGGAGTGGGTGGGGTTAGTCGATTAATCCAGCAGATCAAGACATACGGTGCCGATTTCATGGTGTTGCCATCACACAACATGGCCACAGGGGCTGTGGCGGGGTCAGATGTCCCAGACGTCGGGGACACAGCACTTCAGACTCACGCTGTGGAGGGACTTTGGAGGCACTGTAGCAGTAAAGGGACTGGCATCGCTCATGGTCATTGCACTCAGCGGGGACCAAAGCTCCTGGTGCAGGCAGCAGCATCTAGTCAGACAGCGGCATCGGTTCCGAAGTCGCTCTGGAGTCAATGCACTTAGTTTCTTCTTAGTTTCACCAGAACTCACATCCAAGGGCCCAGGTGCTGAATTTGGCACCACTTGGCAAATAAGGACTTTCAGCAAGAAAGTCCAGGTGCTGGCAGAAGTCTCAAGGACATCAAAGACTTCATCTAACAGAAGGTAAGCTCAGTTCAAACCCTTGGAGAACTTTGGAAAGCAGGATGTAGAAAGCAAAGTCCAGTCCTTTCACTCCCAGGACAGAAGCAGCAGGACAGCAAAGCAACACGCAGAGTGGCAGCCCCCCTACAGCATCCAGCTCTTCTTCCCAGCAGAATGTCCTCAGTCCAGAAGTGTTCTGAAGTTGTAGTCTCAGAAGCCCAATACTTATACTCATTTCTGACTTTGAAGTAAGCAAACTTCAAAAGGAAAGTATTTGTAGTGCACAAGAGCCTGCCTTTTCCCACCCTTTGCCCCAGACACTCCAGGGGGTTGGAAACTGCTTTGTGGAAGGACAGGCACAGCCCGATTCAGGTGCAAGTGTCAGCTCCTCCCACCACTCTAGCCCAGGAAGACCCATCAGGATATGCCGGGCACACTTCACCTCCCTTTGTGTGACTGTCTAGAGTGAATTCAGAAACAGACCAAATATCAACCTGACCCAGACGTGCATTCCACAGACAGGCAGAGGCACAGAATGGTTACGCAAGAAAAAAAGCCCACTTTCTAAAACTTACTATCTAGAAACCAACTTTACCAAAAGATTTATTTTTAAATTGTGAGTTCAGAGATCCCAAACTCAATATCACTATCAGCTCCCAATAGGAACTTACACTTAAAAGATATTTCAAGGTGATCCCCATGTTAACCTATGGGTGAGGTAGGCCTTGCAATATTAAAAACCAAATTTGGCAGTATTTCATTATCTGGACATGTAAAACACACCAGTACATGTCTTACCTTTTGAATACACTGCACCACTGCACCCTGCCCAATGGGGCTGCCTTGGGCCTACCTAAGGGGTGACTTACATGTAGTAAAAGAGAAGGTTTTGGTGTCAAACTGGAAATTCCAAACAGCCCACAGACACTGCCATGGAAGGTCTGAGACATGTTTATAGGGCTACTCATGTGGGTGGCAAAATCAGTCCTGCAGGCTCACTAGTAGTATTTGATGTACAGGCCCTGGGCTCCTCTGGAGCACTTTACTAGGGACTTACTAGTAAATCAAATATGCCAATCATGGATAAACCAATCACCGCTATAATTTAGACAGAGCATTTGCACTTTAGCACTGGTCAGCAGTGGTAAAGTGTCCAGAGTCCTAAAGCCAGCAAAAACGAAATTCCACACTGGATCAAAACAGGACATCAGAAGCCAAAAAGACAGGGTAAACTACACCAGGGGCTGACAGGTATAACACTATAGGTGGCTGGTAAGCCCCAGCTACAGCAAAACCAATACCAAGTTGCTTGAATTTCGTTCAGGGAGACCTGGCTTGGCAGTTTGGGCTGGACTATTCCCACTGAAGCATGACTGATTTACATATGACTGGGTCCAAACTGAGGTGAAAGGGTGTGCAAAATAATAATGGACTGGGAAGCAGTCCAAAGTAATTACCAGTGGCCAAGCTTAATTTAAGCATTCCATCCATTTTCTTTCCATACTTTACCATGCTGTAGTGGGTAGAAGAAAAACGTGAATGACAACAGACCAGTAGCTTAAGAGGGCTGACTGAAAGCTTGTGTAAGTAAATATGTTATACATATGTAGTTTTAATAAAATCAAAATGTTGTGGCTAACGACAGGACTGCAAAGGACATTGATTCAGAGGAATTTATGGTATGCTTTAGCAGGAGGTTTGCTTTCAGAAACAAAACTCCTAGAACTTGGCTGAAAGCCCCCTGCTACAATACAACTTAAATGCAATTCACATCAAGTTGTTATTTGGCATTAACCAACTGATGTGAACACTGTATAGGGAGAGATGGAGTTAAAATACATAATGTAATCAAAACACGCCCTCCCCTCCCCTTCAATCAAGTATACTGGTTGTAATAGTAGACATTCCATAGACTCAATCCAATGTAGCAATCATTTGGACCCTCTGACAATAAAATCATGCAAGTCTACCAAGGCAAATTTTATGGCAAGACCGGAGGCTCTATTATGCGTTCTTTTCTTACTTTAATTCAAACAGCAGCAGTCAAGAAACTACAACTCCCAGAAAGGTTAGTTGAAAAAACTGACCAATGGGAGCAAACAATAACCTGAACTGGACCAATAGGAATGGGCCATAAACCATAGAGAGTACCCTTGACTGCAAGCAGCCCTCTTTTCTTGCTGCTCGCAGTCAAGATAAGTACTCTCCTTTTGTCTCCTTCGTATTTCTCGTTTTATTTTCCTTTATATTCTAACATTCGCAGTGTTATTGTAGTTTTTATCGCTTAAGCATTATATAGCATATGTTATTTGCCGTATACCGCTTCGCGGCGGAATTTTACTCCCGTTTCCCCCCCCCTCCACCTCCTAGCTCTGGCCTCCCATGCGCGCGCTCCGTCGAGCGTTCCATCGTGCAGTTCGTTTTTCCTTGCCAGCGCGCGTCTTGTTTGAACGCGCGTCTGACAGGAAACATTTTACCGGCTCCGTGCGTCTTCGCCGCAGCTTGTTCTTCCGCTCGCCTTCTCGCGGCGGGCCCAGAGGACAGCGTTTTTCTCCGCTGTCGCTCCTCGGTGCCGTCGTGCCTCTCAATTGACTTCCTCTCCTTCCAGGTCTCCTCCTTGGGGGAGGAGCTAGTTAGTTTTGGAGCGTGTTGCTCCAGTTAACCCCTCATAGCCTGTATTCTATTCCTTTTCAGCACACTGCTGGGTCCTTGGCATTCCTTCCAATTTTTAACTGTTTGCTGGCATGGAATCAGGGAGTTCTCCCTCACGGTCTTCCTCTCAGGAGGAGGAGGAATCTTGTCAAGACTTGAACAAGTTTATCCAGTCCTCGGTAAAGCACGCTATGAAAGCGTCCATGCAAAAAATGTCAAAGAATATTGAGAATTCTGTTTTGTCCATGATGTCCAAATCTATGGCCTATTCTGCGGGGGAAAGCAGAAAACGGAAACTATCCTCTTCCAAATCACGCAAAGGTGCACAGACAGGAAGTGAGCTTGACTCACACCAGACTGAGGACTTGATTCCTCCCAGGCCTCCTTCAAAGGAGGGGATTTCAACCAAAAATACAACTACTCAATCAAAATGCAAATCTAAACTGAAGCATATTTCTGTGCCTAAAAAAATCGTGATTTCAAAGATTTTGGACTCGGACGATGAGGACTTGGATGAGTTATCTCAATCTGATAATCTGAATGATACGTTGTCCCCTCCTTCCCCCAAACGTATCAAATCTGCGGCAAGTGGTCCTTCTACCAGCATAGTTGACTCGGAGGGTGTTCCCATGTTCGATCCCTCCCTCATTCAACACCCTAACTCAACTGAATGGCTACCACTAGACCATGTAGGTGAATACATCTCTTCCCGCCTACGTCTTCCTTTAGACAAACAAACCAGGTCCAAACTAAAATCAGAATGTCCTAGACCATCATTAGATTCCAATATTACAGTTACCCCAACTATTGATGATTCCCTCATCACTTTCTTTACTAAGTTCGGTAAAGATCCCCGTAAGGGAGTGGATAAGGCCTGGACCACTTGTCAGGACAAGATTTTAGACGTGGTGGGCCCTCTTGCAAGAATCTTCGACATAGCTGAATCGGCCAGATTAGAGGAATCACCTATTGATCCCTTGGATCTTTCCCTTTGGACTCAGCGGGCCTTTTGTTTTTTGGGCAATGCGAATTCGGCTATTATACACGAAAGACGCAAGGGCCTTTTACTCAAAATGGACGCCAAGCTGGCTAACTTGGCCACTCGAGACCCCGGCATCCAGGCTGACGGAAAGCTCTTTGGAGATAATTTTATAAAAGACGTCAGTCGCTTCGTTTCAACGTTTTCATCCTTGGACAAAGCCCAACAAAACCTCAAAAAAGTCTTTAACCAACGTGTTTTTGCCCGGGCCGGTAGAGGTAGGAGCCGCTTTACCGGCCGTTCATACAGGAATCAAGGCTCAAGAGGATATGCCAGCTCATTCAATTCCTACTCTCACGAGTTCAAACCCCAGTTCTACCCTCAAAGAACTAGGGGTTTCCGCAACCGTGGCCAGCGCTCCTCCAGACCGCCCATTAATCAAGGTAAGCCAACCTTCTGGCCCTCCTGTAGGAGGTCGTCTGCGTTTCTTCCTTCAAAAGTGGAAGTCAATCTCTGCAGATCCTTGGGTACTATCAACCGTTCAGGGATATCAAATCGAATTCTTTTCCCTCCCTCGCCAATCTTGTCTCCCTCCCTTACCAAAATTTTCTCTGGATATGTCCTCTCTAATCTCTTTAGAAGTTCAATCTCTCTTAAAAAAAGACGCCATCCATTTGTGCACACCAGACCCATCCGGGTTCACCAGTTCCATATTCCTTGTCCACAAAAAGAACAAAAAACTAAGACCAGTAATCAACCTGAAGTCTTTCAACCAGTTTGTCATCTACCGACACTTCAAGATGGAAACTATTATCCATCTCAGGGATATCTTGCTCCAGTTCGACTGGTTAGTCAGACTGGACCTACAAGATGCATACCTGACGGTTCCTATTCATCCTGCTCACAGAAAGTTTTTGCAATTTCTCTGGAATTCAAAAACGTATCACTTTTCTTCCCTTCCTTTCGGACTATCTTCCGCTCCCTGGTGCTTCACAAAACTATTGAGACCGGTGGTAACCTTCCTTCGCTCCCTAGGTATCAGACTGATTATTTATCTCGACGACATTCTGATCATGCACCAAGACAAATCTTCTTTACTGTCTCACCTGCAGATTGCGTCCAGTCTCCTCTCAGATCTCGGTTTCATTATAAACCACGAAAAGTCGGTTCTTCTGCCCTGTCAACAAATAGAGTTCCTCGGTTTTCAAATCGATTCAGTTTCAGCGGCTCTTTTCCTTCCCCGGTCCAAAGTCTCCGCAATAAAAAAAGAACTAATCTTAACTCTCCAAAAAGAGGTTATATCTCTCAGAACCCTCGCGAGGGTCGTCGGCCTTCTCTCGTCCTCCATTCAGGCCATTTTTCCTGGACCTCTCCATTATCGCGCCCTCCAGCGCCTCAAAATCCTTCATCTTCGTCGAGGCCTTGCTTATTCCGACCTCGTCACTTTAGATCAGGAATCCCGGATGGAAATTCAATGGTGGATATCCCATTTAGACGCTTGGAACGGCAGGTCCATCTTCCCCTCTGTGCCCGATCTTGTGTTAGAATCCGATGCAAGTCTCACGGGCTGGGGCGCCCGCTGTGGTTCGACATCGACTGGCGGTATATGGTCCATAGAGGAGTCCAGATTGCACATAAACTGATTAGAGCTTCTTGCAGGCTCCTTTGCGATCAAAAGTTTCACAAAAAACAGAGCACGATGCTCCATTCTGCTGCGTATGGACAATATATCGGCGGTGC